>NC_067415.1:47304304-48700971 GCF_009764475.1 Pristis pectinata
ACCTTTTCAAGCAATGCTTCTGGTGTCTGAAAATTCCTATTCATGCCGTATTTTACAAATCTCATTAAAACTTGCATACAAGGTAAACTATTCACCATAGTGCATTCCTTTACTGAAGACTTCCTGCGTGCTCCTGGCCTCACCTAACCACAAGAGGCCTCCATACTGGTAGCTGGAAGCCTCTGATTTTCATTTGTAGCGGCTGGTGAATGATTTCAACCAGCTCTGGACCTGGGAAAGTTTGGCCTTGCACTGCACCTTCTTGGTCTGGGCTGCAGGAGTCTGACCAGAGTGGCTGTCAGGCATTGGTAGGGAGGCACTGATGGGAGAATGAATGCTGTCACCTTGTGAAAGGTCAGAGGATGTGTGCTTTCCACATTGATGAAACACAAGTTAATGAAGGATCTTCGACCTTAACTCTTTCCTTCTGCAGATCTTGCCTGACCTATTGTGTGTTTCCAGGACTTAGTGTTATTATTCCATTAATGAAAGGTTTTGGAATGGCTGCTGTGTCAAGAGCTATTAGACACTATGTCACATTGGGTTCCATGAAGTGCTGATGGAGGTGACCATTCGATCCATGTTGAATATGAGCTCTAAGCTCTGCCATGTCAGGGCTGCACTCGTCCCCTCCTCCTTGGCATTATGCTGAGGCTTTCCAATGCACCCATCAGCCTTCTTCTGTAGCCAGGCCCTTTGAAATCATCCTCTGGAGATATGTAAAACCTTGACCTCTGACATAGTTGACACCTGCAAAATCCTTCTGTCTATGCCCTGGTACCTGTACACTAAGTGCGTTTGGGTCAGATAAACTATTGATGTAAAGGGTTAAAAATTGATTGACAGAGGTTGCTTGGGGCTGGTTAGTAAATTGAGTAGTAAATGTAGGCAGTGGTGCAATCAGGAGATTATGCCATTTGAGGATTGCCGTCACTCACCTTGATAACTTGTATGAGATCATTAAACCTCCTTCTGCAAAGCATTGACGCTTGCCATTGTTTCCTCCACTCACTGTGTCAAATAGATCTCCTGCCCCATACAGATGCAGGAGGTCTTCCTTCTCTTCCAAGTTTTGCATCAAAACTTCCAGTGCATTGTCATAAGACACTGGTGCTTGTTTACTTCCCAGTTCAGCTGCCCCTCAAAGCCTCAGACCACAGAGAAACGAACAAGAGGCTGGAGGAACTCAGCAGTTCAGGGAGCATCTGTGAACAGAGGAACGGACAGTCGATATTTCAGGTCAAGACCCTTCACTCGGACTGAAAGAGTAGGGGGAGATAACGAGTAGAAGGAAGTGAGCGGAAGGGGTGGAGCAAGAGCTGGCAAGTGATAGGTGGATCCAGGTGAGGAGGGGAGATATGCAAATAGCAGGGGGAAGAATGGAAATAGTGACAGAGGCCGGGAAGTGATAGGTGGAGGCAACAAAGGGCTGCAGGTGATGGAATCTGATAGGACAGGAAGGTGCAGCATGGAATAAAATAAGGGAGGTGGGGAGGGCAGATGGGAACAGTAGGGGGAGGGGAACCAGTGGGAGGAGCGTGTGGGTGATGGGCAGATGGAGTGGGTGGGGGATGGGAAAGAAACAGGGTGATGGTGCCTGGGGAGGGTGTGGGAAGGACTGGGTAGATCAGGAGGAGAGAGAAAAGGGACAGACAGGGAGCAGCTTAACTGAAATTGGAAAACTCTATGCTCATGCCTTTGGATTGTAGACCAGCCGCAGACTAGGTGACCACTTTGCCGAGCACCTGCACTCTGTCTGCCGTGGCCTTCTGAAGCTCCTGGTTGCTTGCCATTTTAATTCCCTTCCCCATTCCCACACTGACCTGTCTGCCCCCAGCCTCCTGTACTGCCAGGGTGAGGCTAACCGCAAACTAGAGGAATGATGCGTCATATTCTGCCTGGGTAGTCTACAACTTGACCCACACCCACCCCAGCCCCTCATCACCCTGTTTCTTTCCCCTCTTCTACCCACTCGATCTGCCCATCACCCACACACTCCACCCACTGGGTCCCTTCTTCTTACTATTCCCATCTGCCTATCTCTCTCATGCTTCTCCTTGGAACAGATTCAGTTTTCAAGTTACTTTCACCATTTCTTCCAAGGCAACTCCTTTTTAAAACTGAGACACAAGAAATTCTGCAGATGCTGGAATCTGGAGCAATACATAAAAAGTGCCTGGCTTGCTGAGTTCCTCCAGCACTTTTTGTGTATTGCTCCTTTTTAAAACTGCCTGCTGCCTTTTAAAAGATGCTGGCCATTCCCAATATTGGGCACCTTGCTAAAGTTTCCAGCCAATGAACTTATAGCACCAATGAAACGTACTGGCTGCAATTCAATGATTGGGATTGTTAATCGCATACCACAATTCAAATGAAAATTTTACATACAAAATAAAGAATATGCTGATTAAAGTCCTTTTGAAGAGAGATTGAAAGATGTAGGTGTTCAGAGGGTCATGGATGTCATTGTACATGATCAATGAAAGTTAACAGGCAAATGGAGCAGGCAATTAGGGAGGCAAATGGTATTTTGTCATTAAATGCGAAGGATTTGAGTACGAGATCAGAGATATTTTGATCCAATTATTTAAGGTCATGGTGAGACCACATTGGGAATATTGTATTGGTCTGGTCTCCATACTTAAGGGAGGATAAATTTGCAATATCATCTACTGCATTTGGTGCTCCAAGTGTGGCTTCCTCTACATTGGTGAGACCAAAAGCAGACCAGGTGACCATTTCTCAGAACACCTGTGCTGCATCTGTAACCACAGTCTGCATCTCCTCCTTGCCAGTCACTTTAACTCCCCCTCCCACACTATCACAGATATGTCAGTCTTCGGCCTCCTCCACTGCCAGGAGAATTCCAAGCGCAAACTGAACAAACAGCACCTCATTTTCCGTCTTGGAACCTTGCAGCCTAACAGTATGAAGATTGAATTCTCCCACTTTAAGTAATCCCCACACACACACCCACCCCCACACCCTCCCCAACCATGCCTCTTCATCCATTTCCTAACCTATCTCTCTTTTATCTACCCACCTTTTTTTCCCCTTATCCTTGACCCATCCCCCAGTGTATCTGCTCTCCCTCCTCCCCCGCACTTGTCTATCACTATCTCTTATGTGCATCTACCAATCACGACCTTGTGCCCACCCCACCTCCCGTCTTTTGTCCACCTATCACTGCTCTGCTTTTCCCTTCTATATATTGGGCTTCCCCTTTTCCTATCTTCAGTCCTGAAGAAGGGTCCTGACCCGAAACATTGACCAACTGCTTTTCTCCACAGATGCTGCCAGGCCTGCTGAGTTCTTCCAGCATCATCGTGTTTTTCATCTAGATTCCAGCATCTGCAGTCCTTGGTTTCTATCCCATTTCTGTTTCTTATGTTTAGGACCTTATGTCCAAACCAAGCTAAAGGATTAGAAGGATAAGAAAAGTTATTTTCTTCAACAAAAATTGGATCTGGAACAGACCCAAAGGAAAGGCAAAAAAATGCTAAATTTACAAACACATTTGTAAAAGTGAGCTAGATAAACAATTGATCATAAAAATCCGCTTCTTAATACCCATTATGTTAGCAAAATAGATGTCAAACTGTTTCCAAAAATGTGACCTATGTGATTGTCCACATCTGTAGCTTATCCAACTCCAGCTGGTCGGGATCTGAAGGATAAAAGGCTCAAGGGAAAGTTATGGTGAGAGAAAAGGAGGAATAAATAAAAAGGAAGGAAGAGGGAAGTAAGGACTGCCTGGTTACACCAACTAGTGCTTGGAAATCAGAAGAGATTGTGAGATAAGAGGGGTAGCATGGACATATTGTCACTCTCTAAGGTCTTTGTTCTGCTGCTGGCCATAAAGACTGAGATTCACTCCCATTTTGACCATCACTCTGTCCTCCTGGGGGTGAGTGATGGTGGGCAGCTGGGATTGCACTTGATGCCACCCATGCTCTGAGTTTGTTACTGCTCGTGCTAACTGAACACTGTCACCGCCTGCAGGAGAGGAATGTTTGCTAGTGGGCATCACACAATGTATTTGGGTAATGTAGCTCCTATGGTTAAATAACTGGTATTACTTGCAAACTGTGAGATAAAGATGTGAAGTTTGGGGTTGTTTATGAAGGGTGGGGCTTTTGACTGTCACGTTCCACTCCTGATTGGTAGGTGTATAGTTGGGGCATATTGCACGAGACAGTGCATGGAGCTAGTGATTTGGTTGTTGGGAGATGGGATCTGATGATGATTTCACTGACTTTGGCCAAGTGGGCGAAAACTAATGTTTGGCCTTGGGGCTTGACTCTCACGTTTGTTTGAGCTGCTACCTCTTCCCACTATTGCTTCATTGTATGGCTGGAAGGTTTCAGTATAGGCGGAGGAATCTCCCTTTCTCTCCAGCTTCCAGTGCCAGCACAGAAAATCAGGATGCCTTCTCTTGCCTATGTTCGGACAGCACTTTTAGGATACTCCAAGGAGCTCGGAATGAATTTCGCCACAAACACCTCTCCTTTGAAAGGGTTTAGTTTGCTTGTTTAACATTTTGTTGTATCAGTAACATACTTGGTGATTTATGTGGTTGCTGAAATAATAAAAATAAACAGGCAGCATAGATTTCCAGTGCGTCCTGCATTGGTTTAAACTGCTGTGGGTTAATTATGCCTTGTGATCCCACTGTATGTTTTCCAGGAGTGTCTAATTTAACCCCTTGGATGGTACAGAGGAATTAAGATTATGAATATAGTTAAGGATGAGAAAATGTATGTGGAAAGTAATGGTTCCCGAACTGCTGGAATCACAGAAGAACAAGGTTGATTTTTCACCTGTTGTATCTTTACTGCCTTTAAGTAAAATTGACAATTTTGTTGCACTTATTTAGAATATTGTTCCAGAATTCCTGAAGCTCAATGTTACCCAGGACAAAGCAACCTGCTTGATTAACACCCTATCCAACACACTAAACATTCACTCTCTTCACTACTTGTCCACAATGGTTACAATGTGGACCATCTTCAAAATGCTCTGCTGTTACTTGCCAAGGCTACTTTGACAGCACCTCTGAAGCCACAACGTCTACCACCAAAATCAAGGGCAGTAGGCACATGGGAGCCTGCAGGAGCTCCTCCAAACTGCGCAGCATCATGGCTTTGTAATCTATCACTGGTCTATAATTCAATCCATTAACCCACTATTGCACAATGAACAGCCAATTGAAAATGTATCCCACTATACATGAAACAGGGAAATATATTTAAGGAAAAGTAAATAAGGTAAATACAAGAAAAAGAAAGGAACAGAAGGGTGTGCAGATGGTCTTAAATGAAGAAAGGAAGCTTTTGTGAAATACAAAGACCATATAGAATAATTGAATAAAAAGGCAAGTTCTGTGCTGTAAATTCAATGTAATTACTTCAGAGCCTTGTAGAATTTCCATTGCTCTGTGGTAGTGAATGAGCTGTTTAATTTTTTTATTTAAGCTTTTCCTTTCTGCAGATTTATTTACTCAACAATACTAGTTGTCTGTGTTTGCACTGATTTATTTGCAATTTCATCCTCGTCTGTTTCTTTTCATAGTTAAATATATCAATATTTTTGCTTTGAAATATATGCACAAAAGCTTTTTAGAATTCTCCACATAATGGCCAAATAGCTGCTTCCTTGAGTTTCAGATTTACTGCTAATCCTTCTGACATTCACTCTTGAAAAGGTTTCCTTCTGATCATGAAAACAATTTTGGTTGTTATGGATAACTTTGCAATGGATATTAGAATGGCATCGTGATTTGTTAATAATATGCAATGAATGTCTTGTCCTTGAGGTACAGTATGTCCTGGAAGTATATAAATGCACAATGATACCATGTCATTAGTTTAAAAGCAGGGTGTGGCTGTAGTCATTACCACAGACCACTTGGGCATTTTGCAACCAACAGCATTCTCTTGAGGAGCAAAATATGAAACTGGATACTTTTGGGCAATGTAAGTACATTCGAAGTAGGAGAGGAGTATTCCTGTTGGTCTTTCAAGCTTTCTCTGCCATTCATCAAGATTATGGTTGATCTTCTTCCATCGCACTGTTACTTTCCAGCATTATAGAACATAGAACACTACAGCACAGTACAGTCCCTTCCGCCCATCATGTTGTGCCAACATTGTATCCTGCTCTAAGATCTATCTAACCCTTCCCTCCCATGTAGCACTCCATTTTTCTATCATTCATGTGTCTATCTAACAATCTCTTAGATGTCCCTAATGTATCTGCCCCCACAACCTCTGCCGGCAGTGTCTCATCTCCCCTGATTCCCATAATATCAAGAAATCTATTGACCTCCATTTTGAGTGACCACAATGACTGAGCCTTCACATTACTCTTGGATAGAGAATTCCAAGCTTTCACCATCATCTGAGTGAAATATAATATTCTTATGTTAGTCCTAAACAGCCTGTCTTATTTCTAAACTGTGCTCCCTGGTCTTAAACTCCTCAGTCAGGAGAAACATCCTTTCTGCATCTAACCTGACAAGTCCTTTAAGAATTATGTCTTAATAAGGTCTCCCCTCATTGTTTTAGACACTAGGGAATACAGTCCCAGTCTACTCACTTTCTTCTCCTATGGTGGTTCCCATCCCTGGAGCCAGTCTAGTGAATCTTTGCTGCACTTTCTCTATGGCGAGTAATTTCTTTCCAAGGGAAGGAGACCAAAACTGAACACCAAGTGTCCATCAAGACCGTATACAATAAAAGGAAAAAGTGATAAGGTTGCCAGAAGTAACAGTTGGCCTGAGGATTGGCAGCATTTTAGAACTCGGCAAAGAAGGACCAAGAAATTGATATGGAAAGGCAAGACAATGTGAAAGAAGACTGGCAAGAAACATAAAATGGACTGTAAGAGCTTTTGTTGGTATGTAAGAAAGAAAAGGGCAGCAAGGACAACCGTGGGCCCCTTTCAGACAGAGACATAAGAATTTATGATAAATAAGGAAATGGCAGAGGGATTAAACAATTATTTTGTGTCTGTCTTCATGAAAGAAGACACACAAAACCTGTCAGATATATTAGACAACCAAGGGTCTTGTGAGAATGAAGACTTGCAGGAATTACATATTAGTCAAAAAATAGTATTAGTGAAGTGGTTGAGCTTGGAAGCTGGTAGTTGCCAAGGAGCCAATGATTTACATCTCAAGCTTTGAAAGAGGTGCCTTAGAGATAATGGAAGCTCTGGCTATTATCTTTCTCCTTTTCTCCTTTATTCAAAACAATTTTATTCAAGGCTAACATACCATTTGCCCTGCTAATTGCTTGCTCTACCTGAATGTTTTATATGTACACAAATATAGCTAGCTCCCTTTAACCATCAACAATATCCAAATTCGCAGCATTTAACATTTTTTTTCCTTTATGTGCACCAAAGTGGACGACCTCAGATTTTAATTTATTATCTTCTATCTGCCCTGTTCTCTCCTACTCACTCAGTTTGTCCATATATCCTTGAAGCCTTTTTATATGCTCCTCTGAATTCATAATCCCACTTAGTTTAGTGTTGTCAGAAAACTTGGAAATGAGATATTTGATCTCCTCAACCAAATCATTGATATAGATTATGACTAGCTAGGGCCCAAGCACCAATCCCTGCAGTACTACACTGGTCAGAGCCTGCCAATCTGAGAATGATCCACCTATTCTCACTTTCAGCTTTCAGTTCAATAGTCAATTCTCAATTCATATTATTATTTCAATTTCATGTACTGTAATCTCGTGCAAGACGTTATCGAAAGTCTTCTGAAAATCTGAAAACATGGCATCCACTAATTCCCCCACATCTATTGAACTCCAGCAGATTAGTCAAACTGGATTTTCCTTTCAGAAATGTATACTGACTCCGCTCAATTCTATTCTGTTAATACATCCTTCATTATACATTACAGCATTTTCTCTATCACTGATATTAGGCTAACAGATTAGTTGGTCTTTCTTAAATAGTGAGGTCGTATTCACTACCTTCCAATCCACAGGAACAATTATAGCATCTACAGAATTTTGAAAGATAATAGCCAGAGCATCCATTATCTCTGAGGCACCTCTTTCAAAATTTGGGATTAAATCATTGGCACTTGGCAATTACCAGTTTCCAAGCTCATCGACTTCTCCGATATTATTTTTTGATTAATACCATAATTCCTGCAATTCCTCATGCCTCACTAGACCCTTGATTCTCTAATATATCCAGCAGGTTTTGTGTGTCTTCTTCCATGAAGATAAACACAAGGTAACTGTTTAATCCCTCTGTCATTTCCTTAATCTCTATTATAAATTTTCGAGGCTCTGTCTGAAAGGGGCCCACGATTGTCCATACTATTCTGCTGATAAAAGCTCTGACATTCTATTTTATGCTTCTTGCCTGTCTTCTTTCGCATTCTGTCTTGTCTTTCCTTATCAATGTCTTAGTCCCTCCTTTGTCGAATTCTAAAATACTGGCAATCCTCAGGCTAACTGCTATTTTGGGCAATCTTATCACCTTTTTCTTTGATTTAACAATACCTTTAATTTCCCCTGTCATCCACAGATGCACTACTCTTCCTTTTGGGTTTTTGTGCCTTAAGCAAATATATTTTGGATCTTGTGCATTATTTCTTTAACTGCCAATGATTGCCTGTCTGCCGTCAGTGTGTTCTTCAGTCAACCACAGCCAACTCTTCTCCCACACTTTCATAATTTCCTTTGTTTAAATTTAAGTCACTAGCCTTACATTGACCCACATCACTTTCAAACTCAATGTAAAATTCTATCATATTGTGGTCATTCCTGACAGCACAACTATCCTCATTGCACAAAAAAAAATTGCCTTTTCCCTGTTAGGTTCCTCAACATTGATCGTGAAAAGCATTGCATTGACATTCCATGAATTCATCTTCTTTCTTAGTACAGAAAATTTGATTCATCCAGTCTACATGTAGGTTGAAGATGCCCATGATTACAGTATTATTACTCCTGTTACACACACCTCCATGCTACTGATTAATGCCATGCCCAAGAGTACAAGTACTATTTTGTCACCTTTAAGTAACTCCTACCATATTTTCTGCCGCTTCCTAGCTAGACCTAAGTATATATCATGATTTGTCAAGGTGAGATAATTTCTCACCACTGCACTGATCTCCTTCCTCATTAATGCTCCACCGCTTTTTCCTTTCTGCCTCTGCTTCCTAAATCTTAAATATTCTGGAATATTAATTTCCCAGTTTTGATCATCCTGCAGCAACATTTCCATAATGGCAATTGGATCATATTCATTCACTTCTGTTTGTATCATTTTGTATCATTATTTAATTGGCCTAGTTCCCAATGCTGCTATCGTTCAGATACAGTGGGTTTAATTTTGTCGTTGTAACATATTTCTGTTCTTTAACCCGTTTGCTGCTTGACTTTGTTTTTACTCTCTATTTACTTTACTTATTACTTTTCCAGCTTCCCATTCCTCTCTCCTTCCTGAATTCCCTTTGAGGTTCCTATCTCCCTGCTAAACTTGTTTAAACCCTTACCCATAGCACCAGCAATCATGCCCCTCCACCACTCCCCATTTCCCCTACAAGGAACCCATTCAATCTGTACCGGTCCCACCTGCCCCAGAAACTTTTCCAGTGTCACAGAAATCTAAACCCTCTCAGAGTTAGTGAAACACACACTTACTCCATGGCTCAATCACCAAAATGTATTATAGGGTCGTTCCTTGCTCTTAATCCATTAAACTTTCTGAAAGTGTATGACCATTCTATGATGCAGTTGTGCCTCTATTAAGGTGAAAATTCCCCAAAATGCATATTACAGAACTTCCTCACCAGAAGTTTACACAGTCATAAATATGTTACCTTTTGCTCTGTATGTTTCCAGATCCTTCCAGAATTGCTGAAGAATGTTTTCTATTCCCCCGTGTTTCCTCCTGACACACAGTGAGTGAAGCTCACAATAGAATTAGTGACTTTGATCTGCAGCATTTCCAAGTTTTTGACCTCTTCCCATGGTACATATTTTCATTCTCCCTCTAATTCCTACCATTGGCTTCTTCTCTTTCCCTACTGTCTCTGGCAACAATGTTAAAGCCAAGCCAATAATTCCGGCTAACAACTGGGACTGAGATGTCAGGTACACCCTGCCAAGTGCTACAGCTCATCCTTTGCACAGAAATTAAAAGGAAAGGAGGTAGCCATTGCGGTTTGTTTTAACCATTTTTAAATAGAAATGAATTAGAATAAATTATTTTTATCATTTTTATTTCAAAGCCATCCGTATTCATGAACATTTTAAAGATGATTTAAATACTTAATAAGCCTGACTTTGAAGTTGTTCTCAGAAGACTGTACACAATGAATAATATTCTCATCTGTTTTAGTAATCCTAGACATCTCACATCCAATGGAGTGGAGGCTTCTTGGTCCCAGGCACTTGGCACGGTTCTGCCTCATAGGTTGTGAACACAAGGAGATAAATACAATCTAGGAAGTCAGTCAGGATTTTAAACAGAACAAAGTGAGGATTAACCTTTTCTCAGCTCAGCAGGAGAATTGAAGAGGGTAATTAGATAGTATGTTGTTTAATTCAAAACAGGTCATGTAATACAGTGGGGAATAACACTTCTGTTGCTCTGTGTTCAGTTGCTGTGAAATAAAGAAGCTTATCAATCTGGCCAGCAAATTTTAACAATTTTTCTCAAAATAGTTGCCATGTGAAAGTCTCAAATGCCTAGTTCAGACTGCAAAGCAATATTATTGTTACACCCCTGGATTAGGCAATGGAATAATTCGACACTGAATGGTCATGGAAAACTTTTATACATGATACATAGATTACAAATGGAAGTTATAAGCTCCATTGTATATGGGAAAATATTGAAGTAAAATTTGAAGCAAGACATTTACAAATGTTGCATGCATTGAAGTGTGTTTTATTGGCCTTATAAGATGTTATTGGAACATTTTCAAAGGCTCCAAACGCTGTGGATGTTTTTATTGGATTTGTGGCTATGAGTGTTATAGAAGGTCAGGCAAGATCAAAAGAATTTTGTGGAGAAATCAAACAAGCCAATGAGAAATTGCAAAGAGGCAATGCACTCAGCAAAGAGTTTGCTGGCTGGTAGAGATACTCCATGAGTTGGCTGCAGGAATGGTTGCCTTATCTGGAAATTCAAAGTACCCTCCCAAGAAATTGCTATGTTCCATACACCTGGAATTAAGATGGGCATGGCAGTCTGCAGGGCATGAAACAAATGAGAGGGATGCCAAGGCAACAGTACTTGACAGTCTTATCTATCAGATAGTTAGTCTTACCTCCTTTTGAGATCTGGACCAGGGATGGTTCCTCATCGTATTAAGGAAAGGAATCGGATACACTTGGATGCTGAGTACTTCTGTGAAAATGTGGAACACACTGACATTCAGTCCAGTCCAGTATTTACACCAAACTGGGTCTGAGATGTGAGAAAAGCTGTAATAGATTGTGAACTTTGTTTGCGTGAGTAGTACATTTCAAAGAAGTTTTACGGCTTCTTCTTTTGGCATGCAATCTAGACTTACTTCCACTCCAGTTTTGTAGATTCTGAGGTGGATGATGAACCTGATGTGGGAACTGCAGCCTCTTCCACAGATGGGGCAGAGGTGCCTGACCAGCCAAGTGGGTGAATGGCTTGCGAGGTGATGTGCTTGTTCTGCCACTTACACAGGACCTTTGTGTCCTCCTGCTGACTGGTAATCTCTTCCCAGGATAATCCTCAGAATAGAATATCTGTTTGAGGAGTTAGATGTCAGGCATGCAAAAAAATGGCTTGCTCAACATAGCCAACTAATGTAACTAAGGCCTCAATGCTGGGGAATTTGGTCTGGGAGAGAACTGATGTCGGTTCACTTATCCTTACAGTGGATTTGGAGAATTTGGTGGAGATACCATTGGAGGCATTTTCCAATGCCTCAGAGGTGGTACAGATCTCAGAAGCATATAGAACTAACTAACTGATATATAATACCATCAGTTACATGTCTTGCCTTGTTGGATTTGTTAACATGTCCTTTCATCTTTCTCATCCATTGAATGTCCTGCAGATAATCATGCCCATTCCTGAATCTAGGTAAGAGTGCTCCACTACCACTTGCCCTCCCACCATTGCCACTCCATCCTCTAATGCTCCAATCATCCCTTCCCTGTCTCCAATTCTTTGCTCTATACACCCCCACTAAGATCCTCTTCTTCCATTAGCTTTGCAGGACTTATCTGGCTGAAAGAGTTCTCGCACAACTCCAGCACAGGTTGCCCGAGCAACAATGGTTTATTGCATCTTTCTGTAATCTTTCAGTTTTAACTTTTTCCAAATGTTAGGTTTTGATGTGGAATTATTACATTGTTCCATAATTTCATAATTAGTCACCACTACAATAAGTCTGATTGCCATGTTTTACTCTAATGTTTACTTTGAATTCAGGGGTTATTATAATTAATAGAATGGTCCAGTATCAGCATTTCTGTCAAGCCTCTTTGTGCCCATGTGGCAAAAGTGCAATTGCATTATTGCAGAGGGGCAGTAAGTGACTTTTCTGTTCAATAACTCAGATTATCATTTCAACTGAACTGATACAAAGAGAAATTGGCAGGATAGAATCAGCAACCTTTCTTCATTCCCTTACAAATTTTACTTACAATGGCTTCAATTTCAACATTTTTGACTCATTAAATGCAGAATTTTTGAAAACAGATCTATTTTTAAAGATTTATTTAAAGCAAAATTTTTCCTCTCATGTTTGAAAACACACATGGCCAATAGCTGGTTGATATTATACATGGAAGTTGTGGTCTAAGCAAGAATCAGGTAGCTTGATTATACATTGAAAGCACCCTGGACAGTTCTTCCTAACCCTGGCTTTGTGTAAAAGGCCACCCCAATCCTGACCCTAACTTCTGCCAAGCTTTTCCAGGGAGGCCTCTGAAAACCACATAGCAAACCTTCCCCTTTTGCACTTTTCCCAGTGTCCTACATATTACACTCAGTATTGCAATTGAATTCACTGAATTGCAATCTCCCTTTAAGAGGTTTTTTCAAGTCATTAAACTTGCCTGTTTGAGAGCTCCAGCAGGAGTTGTCCAAAAGGGTCTGGGCAGTGAGCCATGGTCCATGTGGTCAGCCATGGTGTGATTGCGAGATCTAACAATACAATTTCAACTTTATATAGACTCAGTTGATTGAGCAATGAGTCCCTGGAGAGTTCCAGAAGAAAACTGAGCCCTGCGTAAACTGGTATCATTACAAGACTCTTGCAGCAGTTGAATAAATCAGCAATTAAACAACTCAAATGGAATTCTAAACTTTATCCTATATGTGACAGATGTAAATCGAATGTGGCTTCTTTGACACATATGTTTTGGTCCTGTCCTCTTTTGGAAAAATATTGGAAAGACATTTTTAACATTATCTTAACTGTATTGAATATTGATTTACAACCTCAGCCTATCACTGCAATTTTTGGATTACCAACAATAGAGTCTGGCCATTTATCTGCTTCCGCTTACCGTATGATTACCTTTGTCACATTAATGGCCAAACGATCCATTTTGCTTAAATGGAAGGATCCAATACCCCCTACTACTTTTCAATGGTTTTCTCAAACTATATCATGTCTAAACTTGGAAAAAATTAGGAGTGGTACTGTTGATCCTTCGCTTAAATTTGAAGATATTTGGAGTCCATTTATTCAATACTTTCATATGATATAGATCCCTTTTCAATAACTTTTCAATTTAAAGGAACGGAGTTGACGACATAATATTGCTCTGTTTCTATTAAGAAATTTCAGTCCAGTTTTTTCTTTCTTTTTTTTTCATTTCTTTTTTTTTGAAATTTTCTTTATAGTTTAGTTTGTTATATTATTTACAATTTTTTTATTGATTTGGGGATTCTTTTTTTATATATACAATAAATCTTTTTCTTTCTTCTCTTTTATATTATATTCATCTACTAAGAGATCCTGAGATCTAAAGGTTTTTTTTATATTTTATTACTTTTTATGATTATCTATGTCATGATTGCTCTCGTGATCTCTTTGTATTACATGTACAATCATTGATGTTATATATTAATCTCTACTAATTTGGAAACTAATAAAAAGATTGAAAAAGGAATTCTAAACTTTGTGGATCTTCTTGTTTTGGAAAGGTGCAAAGAATTATGGGTCATTGATTGAAGGCAGATGAAGGCTTATTTTCAGTTGGTGTTTTCATTAAAGAAACAGGGCAAAAGATTGGATAAAAGATGAGCCTTAGTATTTCACAGTTAGCAGATGATGTTCCGACGGCCTGCAATGAATTTTTAGATGAAGACTAATGTGGATAGTAAGAGTGACATTCACAGATTGAATTACAGGCCCTGATATTTACTGGGATGAGTTATAATGGATGGAGGGAGATGAGGGGAGGGAAGAGTTTGGTCAGTAAATGTGGAATTTTTGGAATGGCATCCCTGACAAGGAACAAATCTAACTGGTTCCACTTGCTGCTGTATCAGTGGTAGCGTGGGGCAGAGAGGTCCTGATCCGGAATTGGTGGGGTGGAGTGGGGCAGGCTCGGTGTGGTGGGTGTCCATTCCCCAATCCAGGTGGAAAAGGAGAGGCAGTCTGACATTGGTAGAAGAACCTGAAGATAGGGTAGAAGCTAGCCTGCTGGGCTGCTGTGAACCACCCTGATGGTGAATAGGCATTTACCTTTCCTTTAAAGCAGCAGTAACTTCCCTCAGGTTTCCTTATAAAAGTAGCTTTTCTCCCCTCCTTATCCTGCCTCAATTAAATTCAGTTTGAGCAAATTAGAGGTTTGGTATTCTTAAACATTTTACATTTCAACTGACCTGATAGCACCCATTTTTAGGGGTTAAAATTGATGTAGCTTGAAGGGGGTTGTTTGATCCATTGTGCTTTGCCAAAGCTTTAAATGAACTCTCACATTCATCCCATATTCTGCTTTTCCTCTTAGTCTTGCAATATTTCTCTCTCATTGATTTATTAAAATTTTTGTGGTCACTCAATCCCACCTCAGTTTCCATCGTTCTTTCAAAGTATAATAACTCATGTTCAAAAACATTCTTTCCATCTTCTCCCTAATACTTTTGACAATCGCTTTACTTCTGAGTTCTCTGACTAGCAATGTTAAATACCAGTGTAATCAGTTTCTCCCTCGTTACTCTACCAAAATCCCTCTTAATTTTGACTACTTCTATTAAATCTGCCCCGAACCTTTCTGCCCTTAGGAGAACAATCACAGGTTCTCTTCCCTTCCAGGCACACTGAAGTTCCTCCTCCCTGCCATCCATTCTATCTCATGGCCTTAACATCCTTAAATTCCACACAATACACCAGCTGATGCCAAGCCAGCAACTTACAGGTGTTTAGCAGAAATTCTCTCTCTTTGTAATCTGTGCATTACTCAATAAAGTGACAGAACCTGCATGCATATTTTGCAGTCTTATCCTGCCATGTCATTTTTAATGATTTATTTGTGTAAACCCATATATAGATCATTGAAAATGACATGACAGGTTGAATTTCTGGAATAAAGGTTTTATGTACTGTCTGTAAATTTTATGGATTTATTCTTCAAAATAGCTATTCTCATAGGTATTAATCAGATTTTATTTCAAAAGATCTCTCTATGAAATATGAATCTTTTATCCCGTTGCCCATAAACTTGTTGATTCTTTGTCATTCTCATGATTAAAGAAGAGACAATTCTATCTCTGGCATTCTCTGGTGACACCAGCAGGCCTTAAATTAGCCAATGATTCCTAGCGTAATTAATATCAATACTGAATCTCTTTCCCACAAAACAAAGCTGTGGCTCAACATATAGACTTCCTGAGACTTACTTTAAGTGAGAAGATAACAAGCTATTAAAAAGCGCTGCTGGACGTGTGTAGCACAACTGCTAGCCATCAAGATATCCAGAGTTAAGTTGCAGTAATGAATAAATCCTCCAGGCTAACAGGGGTCATGGTGCCTTTGGCAGCTGATCTTGTGTCATTGTTGTGATCTTTATCAGACACCACTTTAGTTGATCTCTGTAAGGGCTCACTCATCTCCCATTGATATAACCTTGGCAGCTGAAGGCACTGCTGTCAGCGGTGGAGCAATTAGAATTGGAAATGAGCAAGAGCCCAGAACTAGAGGGGTGAGATATATCCAAAATATCCCAAAGGATTATAGATCTGGACAGAAATGAATACAAGAATGAGAATATTAAAATTGAGATCTGGAGCTGTTGAAGGTCAACAAGCACAAGCCTGATGGGTGAGCAAGATTTAGTGAGAAGTAGGACATGGGCAGCAGAAGACTGGATGACCTCAAGTTTACAAGAGTAGAATAAGGGAGACCGCCCAGTGTTGGAGTGTTTGAGGTTAGAGATAACAGAAAAATAGCTGAGGATTTCAGAAGCCTGTGTCTAGAGACAGGGTCAGTGATGTTACAGCTGGTGTTATTAGAGGGGTTAGTTATTTGTTATTATGTGTGTTACAGATGTAAATCTCAAAGCTTAACTTGGAATCAAATGTGACACCAAATTGTGAAAAGCTACCCATTCATTGTCCATTGTTAACCAAATAATTACGTCCCTATGGTTTTATACTTCTAATTTTTTTTTACCCTGCAGCCAGCCATATTAGTTCCATAAGTCAATCTCCAATCTATGCCCTGCACCAGCAGGTTAGCTCACTCATAGCCTCTTTGCCACGGCCAACCAATTTATAGTATGCATATAGAAATGGAGGCCTCCCCTAAGCTCAGTCTATAATTCATAACAACTCATCTAACCATCAGTACATCAACAAATGAGCCCATAGTAGATTACTCAAACAGAGCTCTGACTGCCTAATCAAGCCGTTGGATTCCTGCAGTACAGGTGGTCCCTGAAGCTGCACAATTTTGCTGTGCAGAAAGAAGTAAGTGGTGTTTGTATTGCAATACCCAGTCCATCACATGATGAGGGAAACCCTGGTGACAGTGTAGATAGAAGAGAAGGTGACAACAACAGATTGCATCCAGAGCACCAAAGTCAAAGTGAAATTTATTGTCATTTGCACAAGTACATGTATGCACAGGTGCAATGAAAAACTTACTTGCTACAGCATCACAGGCACATTGCATCATATAAGCAGCATTCACAATAAAAACATAAATTAAATATAAATTATACACAATTTTTATAAGAAAGAACACAATTAGAAACAAAAAAATTCCACTTTAGTGCAAAGAGATCAAAGTAGTCACAGTGCTGCTAAACTGTAGTGATTAGGATTGTGCTGGTTGGTTCAAGAACCAAATGACTGAAAGAAAGTAGCTGTTCTTGAACCTGGTGCTGTGGGACTTCAAGTTTCTGTACCTCCTGTCTGACGGTAGCTGCGAGAAGATGGTATGGCCCAGATGGTGGGGATCTTTGATGATGGATGTTCCCTTCTTGAGGCAGCACTTCCTGTAGATACTACTGATGGTGGGGAGGGATGTGCCCATGATGTATTGGGCTAAATCCACTACTTTCTGCAGCTTCATATGATCCTGTGCACTCGAATTGCTGTACCAGACCATGATGCAACCAATCAGGATACCTTCAACACTTTCACCACAGTGGGATTTAACTAACCAATGCTAATCTACTCTGCACCAGCCCTCCATTCCATGGCCAGGGATTTCCTCAGGGATCTTCCTGTTACATCACCATATCAGAAGTATGATATAAAATACTGCATATCTGTCGCACATACAGTAAAAGTATGATGCTAGGGTGGGAGTAAACCCTTCTGCACTGGTCATGCCACTCTGCAATGCAAAGCCCTAAACCTCTGATCTAGGCTTAGCAGGTACAACTGAACTGGCAGAATGGGGTTAGATATTAGCATGGGATGAGGATCAGTTAACAGACACAAAATACAGAAAAGGTATTAATGGTTAATTTTTGGGGTGCAAGGTGAAAGCAGTAAAATGCCACAAGGATCAGTGCTCCAGTCCTCAGATGTATTTACAATCCATACTTATGAATCCATTGCAGGAATTAAATGTGAGATCTCCAAGTTTGCTGATCATATAAAATTATCAGAGCTACTAAGCAGTAAGGATGATATACAACTACTAAAGAAAACAGACTGTTTCAATAATTACGCAATAATGGATAGGAATATAAGTTGGGAAAGTTTGAACTATCCACTTAAAGACTTTTCAAAAGCTACAATACTAATACATGTTGATGATCTGTAGTCCTCATACATGAATCACAGAATACTAATATGCAGGTGAAACAAGCAATTAGGATGGCATGCTGGCCTTTATTGCACAGTGAGGGGATTAAGAATGAAGAGAATATTATCTTTGCTCTGGGCTGTTAAAGTTTGTGCATTGTACTCTGAAACTGTGTCCCGTTGAAGCCAGTGTGTATGACACTCTGATGCCAGACCCCCTTGGATGTCTTGCTGAGGCAGACAGCTCTGTACCTATGAATCTCAGAGCTGCTGAAAACCCAGAAAATGAAATCCCTTGCCATTTATACTGAAGTGCAGAGATGTTGAATGCATTATAAAATTAAATAGTAGGGTCAAAAAAGATTCATATTGAAAGAAGTGGGCAGGTCATTTGTACACAGGGTGTTGGAGCATAAGCCACACACCCAATTCCAGGCTTCATGGATGTTTGTGTAGATGTTGGTGAGAGATTGTTGTGAGAAAAGGTTCTTTCAGGTCTTAAAGGCAGAGGGCTTCAGACACAAGTCTTTGTACTTTAAAAAGGAGAATTTTATTTACAAAGACAAAGGCGGGGACAGAATGGATGGGAACAGATGCACACTCGCACACTCTCAAGCAGGAGATCGTGATTGTGAAGGGAATCGCAACAGGGGTGAGGTACACACACACACACACACACACACACACACAATAACTGGTTACAAATGATCAAGGAATAAACAATACAATGTTTGAACACCCTGATTCTGGATAAACATTGATTCTTTGGTCTCGGGAGTCCTTAACTAGTGCACAGCTTACCTCAACATCCTCAGAGAGACAGAGAGAGAGAGAACCAAACATGCAGCACTTTTATACTGCTGGAGGTCTGGGTGGTCCAGCAAGGACAAAGGTGTTTAAATGGGCCAATGGTTAGGTGTGCCCAGGAACAAAGGTGCTCGCGAGGACCAATCCAGGTGGTCCAGCAAGGACAAAGGTGTTTACCTAATGGGTGGAGTGGAGCCAGACCTTGATTGACAGTGGTGTCACTTTCTGCCATGTGCTCAATGGTGTCATCCCAGCCAGAGGGGTCAGTGTTGTCACGCCATGTGTTCAATGGTGTCATCCCAGCCAGAGGGGTCAGTGTTGTCACGCCATGTGTTCAATGGTGTCATCCCAGCCAGAGGGGTTAGTGTTGTCACAGTCACATGACAGCCATGACCTTTCACACTATAGAGATCTACTGGACAAACTCTGGGATTACTTTATTGGATGTTGATGTGCACCAAATGTTGCATTACATTTCTACATCCATCACTACCCTGTGTAGAAATGGCCTTTATCAATGACCACCTATGTTGCTCTGTCCATGAAAAGCAGACCCACCCTCATCTATCATTCTGTCAAAACTTTGACAATTCCTTTCCTCTGACAGGTGCTTCGACCCACTGAGTTCCTCCAGCAGATTGTTTGTTGCGCCCCTCAACTAACTCTTTCACCTTTGACATGGTTGATTGTCATACCGTTTGACATAACTTATGTCCATGGGATGTTAATACAACCTTGCATTGTTGATGTGTTACTGGAGGTTATTGACAGCATCACATATCTAGGCTCCACAACCTCCAGCTCCTGTTACTGAAGCTGACTCAACATGTGCATTTGCAAAAGCTGAAGTTGTTGCAGCCAAGCTGAGCAAAAGAGTGTGGACCAACAGCAAGTTGACAGACAATGTCAAACCATGTGCTCATCAAACCTGTGTCATTTGTACAGTCCCTTACATCCATGAAGCCTGGACAAGACATGCAAGGCATTAACAGAAAGGCTTAATAGCTTCCAGCTTCTCTGCCTTAGATGCATCCTATGCATCTCCAGATGTGACAAGGTCAACAACTGAGAGGTTCTGGAGTGTGTCAGCATTTATTTCTAAGTTAGAAATGTTCATAGTGGTGGGCCATATTCATCAGATGGATGATGGCCATATTCCTGAGGACATTCTGAACTGTGAAGTTGTCCACAGGGAGTGTGATCTGGGCTCACACCAGCACTACAAGGAAGACTGAAACTACCCCTTGGTTAACAAATATCTGATTTATGAATTTTCACTATAACACCATTGACTCCTTATAGTATGTGTCTTCATGTTACAAAGTGTTTTTATATATTGAAATGCAAGGCTACACCCAGCTCAGCACATCGTGAAAACTAGCCTCCCCTTCATGGATTCTGTCTACACATCTCGCTACCTCAGTGAAGCAGCCAACATAACCAAAGACCCCTCCCACCCAGGTCATTCTCTCTTCTCCCCCCTTCGATCAGACAGAAGACACAAAAGCCTGAAAGCACCTACCACCAAGCTGAAGGACAATTTCTATCCTGCTGTTGTAAGACTATTGAGTGGACCTCTTGTACTATAAGGTGGACTCTTGACCTCACAATCCACCTCGTCATGGCCCTTGCACCTTATTCTCCACCTGCACTGTACTTTCTCTGTAATTGTAACACTATATTCTGCATTCTGTTACTGTTTTTCCCTTGTACAACTGCAATGTACTGATGTGATGAAATGAGCTGTACGGATGGTATGCAAAACAGGGTCTTTCACAGTACCTCAGGACATGTGACAATAATAAAGCAATTCACCAATTTACCTTCACCAACAATGCATATTGTACTTACTCTCATGCCATTTTGTCTTTGTTGAGGTCACAGAGTAAAACGTGCTATTGGCATTCTTCACACATTTATTCTGAGCATCTTTCAAAATGATTCGAAAACCCCCAGCAGTTCTGAGAATTCCAGCTGCTAAATCATTGCAAGCTATAAGCACCAATACTAAGCTGGATACATGGGAAGGTATTTGGTGGGATCAGCCATCTGTTAAATGTTGCTATGTTGGCAACATGAACAATACCTAACACAGACAAAATAAAGTCAGTGCCCAAATTATTACCCCTGGAAGCACTTTACATGTTATAAGATATTAGAAAGGAGAGAATGGAGAAAGGGGTTAGAGTGTGATTAGAAGATCAGACACAACAGCAGGAAAATGCAAGGTCGCTATGGTAAGTCTTGAAAGAACTTGGTGAAAGCACTGGATCTTTTGAAAGCATCAATGTATTCAAGGCCAGCCATGGTTGGTTTGAATATTTCATGAAATAAGCATAACTATCCAATGCGTCACCTGAGGCAAAAGAAGCAAGTGCAGATACCGTGGTGGAAGAACATTTTACCAAGGAGCTGAAGTGAACTATCGAGGAAAGTTTTAAACAAGTGTTTAATGTGAATGAGACAGGCCTTACATCTCAGAGGATGGAAAAACGGCTCCAGGCTTCAAGGCACCCATAGATCCCATTTCTCTTCTCCTTGAAGGTATTACAAAGGTAACTGCTGCTTAGATCCATCTTGATCTACTATTCAGAACCTGAGATCTCCATCGGGATGCTCACAGGCCAATCTTCCAGTGGTATGGTGATCTAACATGACAGCCTGGAATGACAGCATTGCCCTTCCAGGATTATATCATATTGTTTCTCTCCCCTTTCATTGAATGATATTGTGTGAGGACCTGGACAATTGATCTTTGCTCGTTGTTGACAATTCCCCTGGATATCCAGTTAACGTCAAAACAACATTCAGGTATTATTTCTGCCTCCACTGTGACCTAACATCGCTTTGTTGTTGCAACCTATTGAGCAAGGTGTGTCAGTACATTCAAGGCTTACTACCTGCAGCATGTAATGAGGCATGTCATGTCGGAGTTGAGTGGAAATGACAAACCCTCCATTCAGGAATAGTGGAAGAGGTTTAAGTTCATGATAGCCATGGATTAACATTACAGCAATCTGAGTGAAACTGGGGCTGCACAAGAAGCCGGAATCAGAGGAGTATGGTCTCCAATGTCCAGTATGGTCTCCACCTTACATCCTCCATGAACTTGAAGTCTTCAAATCCCTGCTTCCTGTTTCCTGATTCACACACAGGACCATTCACCATCAGTCCTCCTCTTGCTCCTGCTCTCGTGATGCCTCAATTGTTAAGTTCTCATCTTTATTTTCCAATCCCTCCAATGGATTGGCCCTCACTAGCACCATAATCTCCTCCTATGATGCTCTGTGATACCCATACTCCTCCAACTTTGACTTCTTGTACACACCTAGTTTTACTCAGACTGCCACTGGCAACCATGTCTTCTGATGCTTCAGCAATAAGCTCTGAATCTCCCACCCTCTTTACTTCTCTTTCTTCCATTAAGATTATCAGTAGAGCCTACCTCTTTAACCAAGCTTTTGGTCATTTGTTCTGCTTGCTCTTTAGTTGATTCTACCTCAGACATTACTTGATAAACGCCTGCATTGTCCTGGACCTGGCCCACTACCCAAACTCAGATACCACCAGTTACCTTCTCTCAAGTGCAGAGGGACAGGCTGTTTAGCCTTTAACATCTGGAAGCTCAGCAAGGCGTACTGGCTTCCAACCAGCGACTGTGCCTCAGGTGATGCACTGCTGAGACCCTGTCCCCAAACTGCCTGCTGCCCTTTAATGGTTCATTACTATCAAAGACTTTTGAACTGTGTTTAACTGTCTCTTGAAAGTAGGAGACTTCTTTTAAAATAATAATTAAGGTGAAAGTAAATAATTTTAAAAATATATTTAAAAATTTTAAAAATAAATTATTTTAATTACATTTATTGGAGTGCTAACAAATAATTAACAACATTAAAATTAAGTCAAATAATTCTTTTGCTTTTTCCATAGCTCCATCTGTAAATCAGACAGCCCAGCGTAAAGCTAAGGGGTAGATAGCAAGTGCCCCCGTCCTTTTCTCCAGCACATGAGTGGTCTACCACTGGACTCACCACTCAGTGGTGAGTCCAGTGGCGGAATGGGTGGTCAGAGATGCTGCTCAATGACTTCCAGGTTGTTTCCAAGTTCTGCTCGCCCAGGAGCTCAAAAGAAGAGTCCTGATCAACCAACAGCTGATGGTTCCCTTCGGAAATGACAGTCAGACCAATTCATCCCATTGCTCCTGTGAATTCTTTTAATATATTTTATTATAACAAAGGCACCACCATATAGAACTTAAGTTATTGTTGTTAATGTTCCACAGCTTGGAAAACAGATCAGACAATCAAGGCAGGATTGAGCAGCAGTTCAAGTAGATTTTCAAACTTGTCATTTACTTTCTGAATAATTCCCACTTACTGCACCATTTTATTTGCCTCCAGCAGATGTATGGCAGAAAGTACTCATGAGGATACAGCTCATTTCAACATCTGAGGGCTTCTGACTGTCAAAACCAGTCTGTTAGTCCAGAGGCCTGAACATATAATCTAGAAATGCAGGTTGAAATCCTAGTACAGCAACTGTGGAATTTAAATTCAATTAATAATCTGGAATTTTGAAAAAGCAGCCACGGAGACCACAAGAACAGATTTTCATAAAAACCCACTTGATCTTCAAAGGAGAAGATTTGTCATCTTGCCCAGTCTCACTGATATATGATTCCAGACCCACCGTTGTGGTTATAAGTCATTCAGTTGTACCATAACTACTCATTCAGACTCAAAAGGAATGAAACCAAAGACCACATTGTTTGGCAAATTGCCCAACCTTTCTTTTCATTGTCAGTTCTGACAATCTGAAGGTGCTGGGAATTTGGTTTGGACAAGCAGGGGTGTATGGCAAGAATTGGCTGGAGCAGATATCCCAGAGGATACAGAAGCTGGGAATATCAGAGCAGCTGTCCCTTTTGATGGTGGACAGGAACCTGGCCATCAGGTGTGAGGAGCTCTCGATGTTGTTGTACTTGGCACAGGTGTAGTCTATACTCTGCTCTTCACCATGGCATCATCCATTTCATCTGGTGATCCAGGATGGCTCATGTTCACAGGTCATGATGTACAGGTCTTTGGAGAAAGGGGAAAAATGCACCCAACATAGCCCTCATCTTGATGGCCACCTGAGTGTGTAGCTTCCTCAAACTGTATATAGAGCCAAAGTACGCAAACACTAAGTATTACTAAGGGCTGAGGTTCTACCTGTCCCTGGGTTTGCAAAGGATGCACCTGGCCTCATTACTATGCAATGTTCCATTCAGTTGGACCTTGCCCCATACCTGTCCTTGGTAGGAAAGTTTCTTCAGAAATACATCTTCGATCACAAGTCTATCAGGCAGTGGTCAGCACAGAATGTCCTGCAGGACATTCAAGTGAAGGAGATAGTGGATCCTATGCAATGTTTTCCAGAGTAGACTGTCAAAGCAGAATACCTCATTGTTAGAACTCAAAAACAAGCACCAAGACCTCGCTTTGCTGGCAGTGAGAGTGGCCCTCCTCGTCACATCCTCCCTGCATAGCCAGAGTCTCACCTCTGCTGCACACTGCCCACAAGGTGGCTGTGGTGCAGATGAGATGATCATCCACCTGCTTGTGAACTGTGCGTTTGCCAAGAAGATGTGGAGAGAGATGCAGTGATCCTCGTTCAGGTTTACCCTGTAGACGTAAGAAAGTCTGCAGCTGCTGGAAATCTGGAGCAACACACAAAAATTGCTGGAGGAACTCAGCAGGTCAGGTAGCATCTATGGAGGGAAATAAACAGTCGACGTTTCGGCTGTTCATCATCCCGATGAAGGGTCTTGGCCTGAAACGTCAACTATTCATTTCCCTTCATAGATGCTGCCTGACCTGTTGAGTTCTTCCAGCAATTTTTGTGTGTTGCTGAGGTTTACCCTAAGCAGCTGTGTGTTGGTTCACCCACCAATGTTCAGGACAAAATAGCCCATGTGACTGGCACTTTATCAATAAACTTAAATATCCCTTCCTTCCATCACTGATGCACAGTGACCGCACTGTGTACCGTCTGCAAATGCACTGCAATTATTCATCTAGGCTACTCCAGCAGCACCTCAGGTATTCAAGATTTCTACTGCCAAGACATGAGCAGCAGTCGTATAGGAGCACCGTCACCTGCAGCTTCCCTTCCACATCGTACACTATCTTGATTTGGAAATGTATCACCAGTTCTTCAGCACAGTTGTGTCTAAATCTCCCAGTAACATTGTGGGAGCACCTTCACCAGAAACACCGTAGTGGCTCAAGAAGGCAGCTCACCAGCAACTTCTCAAGGGCAATTAGAGATGGGCAATAGAAATATTGCTGACAGCTGATCAGAAGAGGAAACCCATCTCCGTGGCAGCAAAGATATGCAGAGCTGAGAAAAGTATGACTACTTGTGAGGTATGGACAGTGTAGAGGTGCACAGCAGAGAGGTTCTCTGGGGCACTGGCGTACAACAGAGAGGTGGACAAGGGACGTGCAGAGGAGATGGGTCAAGGTCATAGGTCACAGTGGTAGGTACCCCACATCACAGTACTTCCTCTATCACAGGAACCACTTTCTTTACCTCTCAAAAGGGAAGTAATTCCGAAGGCTGAGGATTTCATATCAGATGTTGACATGGGTCTCATTCAAGAGACATACTGCATGGGGTGACTTATCTTCACTCATTTCTAGTGACTGTGAGAGGGATCACTTCACCCAGCATTTCACCTCTGGAAGTCACCAGCAGCAACAAGAACCTACCATGAGTGGCTCAACTGTGAAGGGAAGCAGGAGAAAGAACAAGCCAACCATAGACATAGGGGATTCTATAGTCAGGGGAGAAGACGAGTGTTTCTGTAGTCACAGTGACAATTTCAACATGGTGTGCTTCCTCCCAGAAGCCATGGTTGAGGATATCAGTGAACAGATGCAGAACGTTCTGGAGGGAAAATGTGAGTAGCCAGGGATTGTGGTTCATATCAACACCAATAACGTAGGTAAAAAAGGGATGAGACCCCACAGGCAGGTTCTAAGGAATTAAGGAAGGGACTAAGAAACGGGATCTCAAAGGAGGTAATGATTAGATTGCTCCCAGTGCCATGTGCCAGTGAGTATGGAAATAAGTGGAGTGTATAGATGAATGTGTGACTAGAGGGTTGGGGAAGGATGAAGGGCATTCGATTCTTGAGGCAGTGGGACAGTTGCTGAAGAAGGTGGGACCTGTGAAAGCTGGGACCAATATCCTCAAGAGCAGGATTACAAGTGTATCTGGGGAGGGTTTAAATCAGCCAGGCCGAAGGATGGGAAGCTGTGTATAGATTCAGAAAGCAGAAATGGAAATGGAAGGCAGGTGAGAAAGTTTGAAAAGGAGAGAAAACAAATGTTAGAAAATAGATAAAGATAAATTCGACTTGCTTAATGCTTCAAGAGGAGAAGGCAGCCTTAAATTCCTGATTACAAGGTTTACAGACAAGATTGCTGTGCACAGCTCCAACACCTCTGAAGCCTGACACCATCCAGGACAAAGTAGCCCACTTTATCAACCAAACTAAACATTAATTCGTTCCACCACCAGTGCACAGTAGTGTGTACCATGTACAATTGCACAACAGTTATTCACCTAAGCTACTTCTGGCTGGAGGTCCGTGACTAGAGGTGTTCTGCAGAGATTCATACTGGGAGCTCTGCTGTTTGTGATATGTATAAATAACCTGGATGAGAATGTGGATGGATGTGTTGGTAAGTTCAGAGATGATACAGAGATCGGTGGCGTTCTGGATGGTGTAGAAGATTACCAAAGGATGCAGCAGGATATAGATCAGTTGCAGGTATGGGCGGAGAAATGGCAGATTGGAATTAATCTGGCCAAATGTTTAGAAGATTAAACATAAAGAGACAGTACACTGTTAATGCAAGACCCTTAACAGTGTTGATGTACAGGGGGACCTTGGGGTCCAAGCCCATAGCTCCCTGAAAGTGGCTGCACAGGTTGAAAAGGTGGTAAAGAAGGCATATTGCATGCTTGCCTTTATTAGCTGCGACATTGAGTTCAAGAATCAGGAAGTTATGCTGCAGTTTTATAAAACTCTGGTTAGGCCACATCTAGAGTATTGCATTCAGTTCTGGTCACCCGATTATGGGAAGGATGTGGAGGCTTTAGACAGGGTGCAGAAGTGTTCTACTAGGATGCTGCATGGATTAGAGGGCATGTGTTATAAGGAGAGGTTGGACAAACTTGGGCTGTTTTCCCTGGAGCGGCAGAGGCTGAGAGGAGACCTGATAGAAGTTTATAAGATTACAGGAGGCATAGATAAAGTAGACAGCCAGTATCTTTTACCCAGGGTTGAAATGTCTAATTCTCGAGGGTATGCATTTAAGTTGAGAGGGGGAAAGTTCAAAGGAGATGTGCAGGGCAGGTTTTTTTACACAGACAGTGGTGGGTGCCTGGAATGCACTGCTAGTGGTAGCAGTGGAGGCAAATACGATAGAGGCATTTAAGAGGGATAGGCACATGAACATGCAGAGAATAGAGGGATATGGACATTGTGTAGGCTGAAGGGATTAGTTTAGTTAGGCTTTTAATTACTTGTTTAATTAGTTCAGCACAACGTAGTGGGCTGGAGGGCCCATTCCTGTGTTGTAGGGTTCTATGTTCTACTGCAACAATATCTCCAATATTCACGATGTCTACTGTCAAGTGAGACAAGGGGAATAAAAAAGGAAGGATGGCAATACTGATTAAGGAAACAATAGCGCACGTGAGAAGGGATGAGTTGTGAGAAGGGTCATTAAATGAGGCCATATGGGTTGAACTAAAGTTAAAAAGATAATCACACTGTTGGGAATGTACTGTTACCTCCAAACAGTCCAAGGCAGAGAGAGAGCAAATACATAAGCAAATTTCTGACAGGTTCAAAAACGCCAGTGCAGTAACAGTTGTAGATTTCACTTACTCCAATATTATCTAGGATACAATCAGTGTAAGAGGTTTGGACAGCTTAGAATTAGGTTTGGTAGCTGTTTTACAACCAACACAGACACAATGAGCCAAATGACCACCTTCTATGTTATAAATGTTCAATGATTTTATGACTCTCCTTGTTGATTACACACAAATGTGATGATTGCAATGGTCAGAATGACCAGGAATGTGGATTGTCTCTCTGGCTGTGTTCCAGTAGTCACAGGGTGCAATCAATTGCATGTGCATGGAAATTTGAAAGCCACCATTGCAACCAGGACTGTTCATAAATGCAGGAACATTAGTGCGTTCTAAGGAATCCCCATTAAACAACAAATGTGCTGTGAAATGACCACTGCTACCAGCAACTAACCCCTCACCATTACTTTAAGAATCTTTCAAACATTCACCCACATCCTGTATTCAGAGTCCCTGTCATCTATTTACATTCATAATGAATAGGTGAGAGGATGAATTGGAACATGGGATGCTACAATGGGAAAGAGGGGGAAATTGTCCTCAACAAAAATTGTAATGCAACATTGCAGCCAGCTAAGTGCATGTTGAAATAGTCAAGGCCAGAAATAACAAAGGGACAGTTGAGGATTTGAGCAGCAAATGAAATGTCATAGAATACTGCAGCTGGGAACATTACAGAGGTGATCCTAGCAGTGGCTTAGCTAAATTATCAGAAACTCCCCTTGGTGTGGTGTGACACTATTGTTGCTAAAAATCTGGGTCTGCTTCAGTTTCTAGGGAGAGGGATGGTGTTGGTGGCTTGGGAGCAGGTCACAACTATAAACTCTATCTTAATGGCATCATTCTATTGATCTTCCTTGATCTAAGGTCTGCCAAGTGTTGTAACTACTTCAATGACATCTTGGTAGCGGGAAAACAGAGCAGGAGCACAAGGAGAATCTAGAATGTACACTCCAATAATTTTGGGAACAAGGTGTATGATTTGGAAAGACAAGTGGGTCTGTGCAGCTTCAGAAGTAGTCAACCTTGGTTATAAGATTGATAATTGGAGAGCTCTGCTCAGTTGAAGGACAAGGTTAACACATTGATAGATGTACCTCACTCATTCAACTTGAAGGAGTTGAAGGCCTACTTAGGACTCCTTAACAATGGACATACCCTGCCACCTTTAACCATTGTGCTGGAACCTCTATATATGTTCCTGAAACACAAGACAAAGAGGAAGCAGACAAAAAAAATGTGTTATGAAAGTCAAAGGATACATTTCTGAATTCACAGCTTCATGTTTAACATGACACAGAAATGTCATTGATGCGATTCTGTGCTGCATCGTTTTGTCGCATTGTGGTAGTTTTGTCACACAGAATGAAAAATGTGGAGAAGTTACTGTAGTATATGTAAACATCGCTGCACGACATAGTTCATTGTGTATGCACTGCTATACACATAAGCACAGTGTGAGAAGAGCCTCATGTAAACCAACCACACCTTCGGGAGTCCTTCATGCTTTCTGCATATTATTCTGAACACTATGGATGTTATTCCACTTGAGACTCTTACACTGGCAATGAGGATCAGGTGGAAAATAATTGAAGCTGCTAGAAGCAATGATATCAACAAAAACATTCTTGGTGGCAGGGAGAGTCTGCAAACTCAAAGGTTTGTTATGGTAAATTCTGTGGGCAGTTGTAAAGCAATGGGATTGGAGTTCAGACATGAGTACAAGAGAAACAAAGGGTAATGCATACTGATTATTGAGCATAACCCTCGTAACTGTTAAAACAGGAACACTGCAACATGGCAACTTAGCCACGATCTGGCTATGATAAAACATGTCAGCCCTTTAGTCTTTGCATAGAATGGATGGAGGTATTCATCAGGGCAAAAATATTGTTGAAGTTGTGGGAAAAGGTAAAAGTGTTCAAAATGAAGAATGCTATATCAGTGCTAATGCTACATATGGGAAAACAACAAAACAAAGCTGGAAACTCTGATCCTGTGCCATGGCCACAGGAGTAAGTATAGCATGAAAGGTGAGACTGATGGCAAAAGGAGCTACCAATGTAATGAAAGTTAGTCATCACAAGATTAGGTAATGAAATTCTTCATATGAAAAAAAGGACATGTAGGCTAGACTTACGGCTACAGCCAGAATAATGTGAGAGACCAATATTCCAACATAATAACATGTCAATTATACTGAAGATGATGAGGAGCAAAGTTTGAACAGTGTGTATGCCTTTAGCAACAATAATGGAAAATGCAGCAATTTTAAAATGAAAACGTTTAAGTTAGTGATCAATGGGAACATCAGTACCACTGCTGACTGCTCAATTATAAGCAGACACGTGCACCAAGAAGTTCAGCAAAGTGCCATTTTCAAAAAGTACATCGTGTGAAAATATATCAGATATCAAGACAGACGAAAAGTGTAGCTTCTTACAATTATTGTAAACTACAGAAACAGACCAACTATTTAAGAAAGCAATCAGCTGGAAGAATTGTAAGTGGATTGAAAGAATATATTTAATGTGACCATTTCAAAATTTGTGATTGTAGAGTAATTTTTAGAACGATATACAGAAATGTTGGAAGATTTATACATCAGCATTAAGGAATACAATGCTGACAAATACACTAAACCCCAAGCACCAATCCAATACATTGCAAGGCTAGACTGGTACCTCCCATGCTGAAGGGTCAAGTGAAAGAAGAATTAAATAAAGTTGTATGAGATAAGTGTAATGGAAAAAACTGAACAGAATAACTGGGAGGCACCCAATGCTATGAAACGCTAAAGAGATTAAAATGTTCGGTTATGCAGGGACCAAAAGGGGACTAAGCAGTGGAAGATGAACAATAACTATTGCCGAGAGTGACTTGGAAGGGACCAAGGTCTTTATGCATAAATAAACACAGACAAAGAAAGCCAACAACACATTACAGTCAACAGCCATTACATGCTTTATTCATAAGCCAAACTGTTTTGTAGCATGAAGAAATCACCGAAAATCTTGCAGGCCACCAATAGACAAGATGTTAAAGAGAGTCCATCATTTTCCATGCAACCAAGATGGCAACTTGATTGCAGCAGCCACAGAGCAGAGGAATTTCTGAATTTGAAAAGAGATTGAGGAGACTTCACGAGTATAATGTTAAGCTCGGGGAGAGTAAGTATGTCTTTGTAAATAAAGAAATGGTTTATTTTTGGAACGCAAACAGTCTACAGCCAATGATGGAAAAGGTTGAGGCTATTGTCAAGGTAGAAAACCTGAGATGTCAAACATATGTGGTTAGACTCTCTCTCAATGGAGACTGAATGTCTCTAAGTATCTTATAGCCACTGGGGTGTTTTTGAAGTTCAATCACTATTGTAATGTAGGAAACATAGCACCCAATCTGCACACAGCCAATTCCACCCCGTAACAATGTAATAATTGACAGATAATCTGTTTTTTTTCCTCAGGTTGTCGATTGAGGAATAAATATTGGCCTGGAAATCAAGGACAACACCACTGATTTTCTTTGTCAGAAGATCTTTTATGTCTACCCAAGAGAACAGATGGGGCTTTAGTCGATGAGTGATGATTTTGTTGATTGATAGTATGGACTGGAGGAACTCAGTGGCCTCCTCCCATACATGTATTCTTTAATACAATGAACTAATCCAAAATTCAGGTTGGTAATATGGATTCTGTACAAGTTCAGTTTCAGCTGTATAGTTGGTATTTTGTTTAATGGTATCAAAACAGAAGGAACAGCAGTAATTTGTGCAGACTTGGTAGCCCAGAGTGCTCAGGTCATCAGAAAGGAGTTCATTCTTCCTGTAGTCATTCTAACACTCCAGCTTTGTGGGACTTTCTGAGGAGCAATGTTAATCAGAATAAACAGAGGATCTTGCTGACATATTGTATACACTACTGCTCAATGTGGAGATGCAATTATTCATCAGTATTGCTGACAGTAACATTTTACAAATTTATGACCTCTGCACAACAGTGTCTTTCCCTTTGCCAGCAGAGGCCATCTGCAGTATCATCAGATTTCAATAGATCATGGCATTAAGGATGTATCTAGCACAGTTTTCACACTTAGGGGCAGATTTGTACAATCTCCAGCTGAGTAGCAGCAATAACACCAGAAAGCCAAATAACAGCTTCTCCAGAAATAATGCATTCCTTAGGGCACAAGGGGTTCAGAAATACAGGCTCAAGCATTGCTGCATTGATCCATGTGCTAGAATGGTGTGACCCAGGGTACACCCATTTGTGGTCCGTGGACCTTAGTGCAGTCAAGCCGCTGAGCTCTGGAGCTCTAGATAGCAAAAGACTGCTCATTGGCTAAGAGAGTACCCAGGTTGCTCTGATAGCACCGCCCGAACTCACAACCTTTACCACTTAGGTAACTTACAATCCATTTTTCATGTATAAGATACCTGGTTGGAAAACACAGCAGGTTGATGTTAAAATTGTGATCAGGATCTAGTGTCATCATTGGATGCTAATCTCCATATTTAGGTGAGGATTTCACTGGTTTCAGTAGAGCACCTTTGTGCTTGTTCAATAGAGCAGGTGGTTAAAATTGAAGCAAGTGGGATCCAGGAAAGGCATCAACAGCTAAATTGATTTTAATTCCCAGCCAGTTTCTGCCAGTTGGTGAGGTAAAATCAATCCTGGATTTTGACTCGCAGAGAAGCTGGGAATACCTGTTACTGCCTATCTTTTCAAAAGCTCTTAAGACTAGGGTATACTTCTTTGTTTCACAGGAATGGACAGAGCAGTCTTCAGACAAGCATGCACTGTTTTCCCCAAATCTACAGTTTGCTTCTTTAACTAATGATCAATCGATGTTGAAAATCCAAAACAAAAACAGGAAATAATAAGAAACAGAAGGTACCTGTGATAGCGGAGTTACTCCCTTTGTTCTTCTGCCAGGTGCACTAAAGAGGGAATAATCAGAAAGGAACACTTCCTATCCAAGAAAACAGATTTACCAGAAAGGCAGTCTCTCCTTGGCCTTGGGAAACAGTACATGTCTTCAGTCTTTTCACATGTTTTGTCAGTTCAAAGCTATCATGCAAATTGTTACAGAATTGTTATACTGGGATCTCTACCAGATAGCTTTTGCAATGGATAGATGGGATTGGGCAGCCATTCAATTTTAATGTAATTGTCGTCCCAAGCAGTCTTGGTTGATATATTTATTTGTTACAGGCATAAGACAGTTCCTTCAGTACACATCCAACTGTGTTAGATTACTGTTACACCACCGTATCTAAAACTTAAGTCTTCTTTTCAATTGTTTTATTAATTTTCAAATTAGTACAAATTAATATATATAACATTAATAATTATACATATGGTGCAAAGAGATCAGGATAACAATCATAACAGTTAATATATATAATCACAAGGAGTAAAAAAACAGAAATCTAGACCTTCCGCTCTCTTATTAAGTGAACATAATACAGAAGGAAAATTGAAAGGAGATTTAATTATATGAGAAAAGAACGCCCAAATCAAAAAAAATTAATAATAAACCAAAAGAAACCAAAAACTTCAAAAAAAAACTGGACTGATATTTCTTCAATTAAAAAAAAATTATTATGTCATTAACTCCGCTCCTCTGTATTCAAGGGTTATTGAAAGGGATCTGAAAAAGGTCTGCTTATATCATATGGAAATATTAAATAAATGGACTCCAAACTTCCTCAAATTTAAGCGAAGGATCAACAGTACCACTCCTAATTTTTTCGAAGTTTAAACATGCTGTAGTTCTAAAATTTAAGTCTGACCACATGAAATGGAGAATGACTTGCATGAGTAACAGGCCCTCTGAAAGCTGACCAGTCTTTAGCAACTTGGAAAATTAGGTTTCATGAGTGCATGTGTTTCGCTCTTTAAATGATGCTCAAAATAAGTGCTGCAAGTGGCATCAACACCCACCATTAAACTATTGTTATTTCATTTTGCACATGAACAGTATTCAAGCAGTTCTCTTCAGAAGCTGCAAGCAGAGTGCACAGCTACCTCATCATTGTCACAATGACTGCTGGAAAGTGAGTTAGCTGAAGGAACTCTCCCCCATATCAGCTGCAATACCGGAGAAGAAAAGATTGCCATGGATGTCAGGGAAAACGAGTGGGAGGGCGGACATAACACTCTCCTGTGTGCCAGGCAGCCCACAATACAATCATCTGGCCTGAGCAATTCTGGTGCTGCAAGTGGCCCCAGTCCACTGTGAGCTGTGGGCTGTGGGCTGAGCAAAGGGCTAGTGATCACTGATTGCAGCACAGAAGTGAACTGGGCAAAGATACCACATTCAGAGAAGGGAGCACCAGTGAATCATCTTCTATAATGCTGACCATTGAAAAGTCGGGCTGACAGATTTATGTGCAGGACATTAAGTTGGGAATGCAGAGCCTTTAAGGGCCACCTCATTTCCAAATGATTCATAACATACTCTTGTTTTTTTTGGTGACCAAATGTTGAATGTCAGAAAACTCCAGTTTCTCCCAGCAGTGGAAAGTGTATCGCATGACCTGTGACATCATTTGATGTGCAAGTGACATGGGACATGTCACATCAATGGGTCTAAGGTGAAATACCCTGGATTATTTCCATAAGTGCAATATTTCACCTGGAAGTGATCACTGAAGTGATCTATGCCCAGATAGAGCTGCTTTTATGTGTAATTTGTGCAAAAAACTTGTGCAAATGGCTCTGATTTCTGGCTTATGTTGTCTTCTTTATGAATCCCTTCAGCCAATGCTTCTTCTGAGTCTGCATCTTATAGATTTTGCTGCAATTCTCTGCCTACAGCATAAAGGGAATGAGAATTCATTTGTATTGTGGATGTTACCTCAATGAGCTTTGCATACTGTTGGTGCATACGAGTCTAGTGCTTTCCACTCTATCAGACTGCTGGGCCAGATTATTGGCTCCTGGCCACCACTAATAAAATTAATCATCTTTGTAAATATAAATCAGTATGTGTGTAGGGTTATATTAACAACTGAAGATCAATAATTTTGTTTGAAGTACATGTGGTTTATGTGGATTAATTTTGTCAAAGGATTATTTTATAATGACTAAATTTCTTTCTGACTTATGATATCAGAAAAGCTTTCAGGGTAGGAAACATATTTATCATTGTTAAAAATACATAACAGGCATATAAACTTGGTATTGATTTAAATAGTGTAGTAATTCAGAATTAAACAGTCCAAAAGATAGATCTGGTTCCAAATCTGAAATCTGTGAACAAGAAGTCAACAAGTGACTGGAAACACAGAGGAAACCTATCTAGATTACATCTACTTTCCATCCAAATAGACTGTCAGAGAGCTCGGAGGGGTCTGATTGTTGGAATCAAGTGATAATCAATTCTACTTTGGTCTACGCTGCTTTTCAGCAAGACCCACCTAAAACAGAAGTATCATTCAATATTCTGGTCTCATATATTTTGTACATTTACTCAAAGCTTAGAAACAAATTCAAGACGTCAAGGCACCAGCAAAAGAGAAAAATTAAGCGCTAGTCAAATTTAGCGGGAAGAGGACAATTAAAAGCAGTTTCACAATTGAAGCAGATTGCAATTCTGAAAATTTCTGGAAAGCAAAACAAAATCTTGACCCAGCCACCATTTACCAAGAGTAACAGAGCAGTGGATTAAAAATTTCAGGCCATGGTGAATGGAAAAGTCTCCTTGCTTGTTTAGCAGAAGCATTTGAATACAAATTTCTAAAGGCAGGAGCTCAGTTAGCCCAAAGCAACTAAAGCTGAAAAATGAAGACAAATTCAGTGATCAGGTTCTTCCATGGGCAGACTAGTGCTTCTATGTACTTCTGGCCAAGAAAGTGCTGGCTTTGGGCTTATTATTTCTAAAATGAAAACAGAAAATGCTGGAAATATTCAGTGGCTCAAGCAGCATCTGTGGAAAGAGAAACAGAGTTACTGTTTTTGTTTCAGATTTCAGCATCAAAGCTGTTTTTATTTTGATTTTCATTCACTACTTACAAACCTGTGCCTGTTTACTCTCATCAGGAGTGCCTTTAATGATGTTAGAACTGTGGTGTAATCCTTAAATTACATTTCTGTTCTATTATGCTGGGTAATATTCTGACCCATACACTTTCAACCTCAAGGTAATTACAGCTAGTGGAAAGATCAAGCCCACAGTCTTTGATCACTCACAAAATTTAATTCCAAAGCCAATCATTCATTCCTTTCCCTGGCAACTGTCTGAAACTCAACCAAGTTGTTCACAACCTTGATATCAAATTTAACTGAGTTAAGCATTATATCTCTGCCATCACTAGGACTAACATAGTCCTAGCCCCGCTCTACACCTGCCTCAGCTCAACTGCTTCTAAAACGCACGTGCATTGCAGTAGGCCCTACACTTGAGTATTCCAATGTCCTCCTAGCCAATCTACCACGTTCTATTCTGTGTAAACTTGAAGGCAGCCAAATATGATACTTGTGTACTAATTCACACCAAGTTTACTTTGTCCCGCACACCTGGATTATGTGACTTACCCTGGCTCCTGGTTAAGCAATTTCTCAATACTAAAATTCTCATCCTTGTTTTCAAGTTTCTCCATGGTTTTATGGTTTTATCCCTCCCTAAACTCCTGGGGTTCAATAACTCACCAAAATATCTCCACTCATCTAATTCTGGTCTGTTTTACATCCAGAATTTAAAAGCCATAATAATTGGTAGGCATATCTTTAGCTGCCAAGGCTCTTAGCTCTGAAAACCCTTCTTTAAAGCTTTCTGTTCTTTTCTCCAATAAGATCCTATAAAACCTACCTTTCTGACCACATTCTTGGTATGTGCAGCAAAATACAGCTGTTAGACCACTGTGTACCATTTTGGAACAGATCATGATCAGTGAATGAAAGTCATCAGAACCATTCAGTGTGAGTTCATCAGGATGAGGCCAATAATGAGTAACTGCAGGTTGAATGGAGATTTGACAGACCAGGATTATTTATGCTGGATCTTACATCAGAGATAATTCATTAGAGCTTTGACAGCATGATGGAGAAAAAAAGGTATTCTGATTGCTGTGTCAGTAATGATGAGTCATCAACTTAAAAATGCCACTGCAAGAAAAAAGCACAAGGTAGACAGAAATTATTTTATTCAGAGTTGCTAGAGTGCAGAATTCATTGCAGTGAGAAATAATTGAGGCAATTACTTTTGCATCTGTAAAGAAAAGAATATTTGAAGCAAAGAAGAATGTAGGTTTATCTGGAGAGCAGTATGAAGCAATTTACTTTAAAATTATATTGGAAAGGGCAAGACAGACACCAAATAGTCTCTTTTCTGTTATGAATCTATGTGGTTCAATGGAAGTCAGGCAATATCCACCTGTTTTTTCCTTGTTCTTTCGTTTAATGTTGTCATGCTGTTAATCACAGTGCTATAAATACTGTAAAATATGGTAACATTGACAAAGACATCTTTAATTCCAATTCAGTCTTCAATAACTCCCAGAATTAAAACTTCTGTTACACTTGACTTAGTGCTATGTTGTGATTGATCTGATTTGGCTCATGATCAGGATAAGTTGGATTAGGCTGTGTTGGATAGTCTAAAGTTGAATTCATTCAAATGATTTCCCTGTGGCCATTCCCCTCAAAAACAAGTATACTATTTTGGATACTGTTGGGGATGGGAGGGGGGGTCGGGGGAAGATGGCCATTCAGGAGAAGGCAGCAGTAGCCAGGTCTTTGTGGCACCAGGATTGGCTCTGAGGCTCGGTGAGGAAGGGTGAAGGCAGAAAGGACTCTAGTGATAGGGGACTCGATAGGGGGGTTGACAGGAGGTTTTGTGGCCACAGAAGGGACTCCGGAATGGTGTGTTGCTTCCTTGGTGCCAGGGCCCAGGATGTCACAGAGCGGCTACAGAATATTCTCGGTGGGGGCGGGGGGGGGGGGTGCGGTTGAGCAGCCAGAAGTCGTTGTGCACATTGGCACAGATGACATAGGTAGAGAAAGGGATGAGGTCCTGCAGAGTGAATATAGGGAGCTAGGGAAGAAGTTAAAAAGCAGGACCTCCTGGGTAGTAATCTCTGGATTACTTCCAGTGCCACATGCTAGTGAGGGTAAGAATAGAAGGATATGGCAAACAAATGTGTGGCAGAAAAATTGCTGTAGAGGGCAGGAATTCAGATTTTTGGACAACTGGGATCTCTTCTGGGCAGAGGTGACCTGTACAAGAAGTTACACCTGAACTGGAGGGGACCAATATCCTGGCAGGCAGATTTGCTCAAGCTACTAGGGTGGGTTTAAACTAGATTGGCAGGGGGTGGGATCCCGAGCATCAGGGAGGCAAATGAGAGGCTGGAAAGTGATGCAGAAGTCAGTGACAGCAAGTTGAATAGGCATGACAGGCAGGAGAATGGCAGGGATGAGGAAAGCCTATTGGATTAAGTTGCATTGATTTCAATGCAAGAAGTCTGACAGGTAAGGTAGGTGAACTTAGGGCTTGGATAGCTGCATGGAAGCTGCATGGATAGTCATCGTGGAACCGTGGCTAAGGGACGGACAGGACTGGCAGCTTATTGTTCTGGGGTACAGGTGCTTTAGGCAGAATAGATGCGGAGGAAAGAGAGGAGTGGGAGTTGCTTTTTGATTAAGGGGAATGTCAGAGATGAAATTACTGAAGGGTTGTCCAATGAGGCTTTATGGGTGGAGCTGAGAAATAAGAAGGGGATGATCACATTGTTGGCATTATACTATTGGATCCCTAATAGTCAACAGGAATTAGAAGAACAAATATGCAGGGAGATTGTGCAGAGTTGTAAGAATAATAGGGTTGTCGTAGTAAGGGACTTTAACTTTCCTAACATAGACTGTGAATGCCATACTGTTAAGGGCTTAGATGGGGTGGAATTTGTTAAGTGCCTTCAGGGAAGTTTCCTTGGGCAATAATAAGAGGGCCTGACTAGACAGAGGGGAAAGCTCGACCTGCTCTTGCGTAATAGGGCAGGGCAAGTGACTGAAGTGACAGTGAGGAGCACTTTGGGACCAGTAACCATAGTTCTATTAGTTATAAACTAGTTATGGAAAGGGACAGAATTGGTTCACAGGTTCAGGTTCTAAACTGGGGCAAGGTGAATTTTGACGGTATGAAACAGGAGCTTGCAAAGGTTGATTGGAGTAGGTTGTTTGCGGCCAAAGGGACCACAGGCAAGTGGGGGGCTTTTAAAGGTGAGATAGTGAGAGCTCAAGATCTGCGTTTTCCCGTTAGAGTGGAGGGCAAGGCTGGTTGGAGTAGGGAGCTCTGGATGATGAGGGAAATTGAGGTCCTAGCCAAGAAAAAGGAGGCATGGGTCAGGTACAGGCAGCTGGGATCAAGTGAATTCCTGGAGGAGTATAGGGGATGCAGAAGTGTACTCAAGAAGGAAATCAGGAGAGCAAAAAGGGAGCATGAGATAGCTTTGGCAGAGAAGATTAAGGAAAATCCAAAGATATTTTGTTCGTATATTAAGGGAAAAAGAGTAACTAAATAGAGAATAGGGCCCCTCAAAAAGCAAAGGGGACACCTTTGTGTGGAGCTACAGGAGGTGGGCAAGGTCCTTAATGAACATTTCTCCTCTGTTTTTACCGTGGAGAAAGACATGAAAACTTCGGAACTCGGAAAAGTAAATGGGGAAGTCTTGGGGGTAGTCCACATTACAGTAGAGGAGGTGCTAGATGTCTTAAAAGGTATGAAGGTAGACAAATCTCCAGGGCCTGACCGGGTTTATCCAAGGACACTGTGGGAGGCCAGAGAAGAATTTGAAGGAGCCCTGGCTGAGATATTTGCATCATTGTTAGCCACGGGTGAGGTACCAGTAGACTGGAGGGTAGCAAATGTTGTGCCTTTATCTAAGAAGGGCGGCAAAGAAAAACCTGGGAACTATAGACCAGTAAGTCAAACATCTGTGGTAGGTATGTTATGGGAGAGTATTCTGAGAGATAAGGTATACATACATCTGGAAAGACAAGGGTTGATTAGGGGTAGTCAGCATGGCTTTGTGCATAGGAGATCATGTCTTGCGAACTTGATTGAGTTTTTTGATGAGGTGACCAAGATGAGGGCAGGGCGGTAGACGTGGTTTATATATGGACTTCAGTAAGGCCTTTGCTAAGGTTCCACATGGTAGGCTGCTCTGGAAGGTTGGATTGTATGGAATCCAGGGAGAGCTGGCTAATTGGATGCACAATTGGCTTGATGGTAGAAAGCAAAGGGTGATGGTGGAAGGTTGTTTCTCAGACTGGAGGCCTGTGACTAGTGGTGTGCCTCAGAGGTCGGTGCTGGGCACATTGTTTTTTGTCATCTATATCAACAATTTGGATAAGAATATACAAGGCATGGTTAGTAAATTTGCAGAAAACACTAAAGTAGGTGGTATAGTGGACAATGAAGAAGGTTATCAAAAATTACAGGGGGATCTTTATCAGCTGGGTAACTGGGAGTGAAGAATGGCAAATGGAGTTTAATTCGGATAAGTGCGAGGCGTTGCATTTTGGAAAGTCAAATCCAGGTAGGACTTTCACAGTGAATGGCAAGGCCCTGGGGAGCGTTGTAGAACAGAGGGACCTTGGAGTACAAGTGCGTGGTTCACTGAAAATGGAGTCACAGGATGGTGATGAAGGCTTTTGGCATGCTGGCCTTCATAAGTCAGGGCATTGAGTATAAAAGTTGGGGGATCATGGTATGGTTGTACGGACATTGGTGAGGCCGCACTTGGAGTATTGTGTTCGGTTTTGGTCGCCCTGATATAGGAAACATGTTATTAAACTGGATAGAGTGCAGAAAAGATTTACAAGGGTGCTGCCAGGACTTGAGGGACTGAGTTGTAGGGAGAGGTTGGACAGGCTTGGACTTTATTCCTTGAAGCGTAGGAGACTGAAAGGTGATCTTATAGAGGTGTATGAGATCATGAGGGGCATAGATAAGGTGAATGCACTCAGTCTTTTTCCCAGAGTTGGGGTATCAAGAACTAGAGGGCCTAGGTTTATGGTGAGGGGGGAAAGATCTAAGAGGAAATTGAGGGGCAACTTTTTTTACACAAAGGGTGGTATCTATGCAGAATCAGCTGCCAGAGGAGGTGGTTGGGGTAGGTACAACAACAACTTTTAAAAGACAATTGGACAGGTACATGGATTAGAAAGGTTTAGAAGGTTACGGGCCAAATGCTGGCAAATGGGCCAGTTGGGCTGAAGGGCCTGTTTCCGTGCTGTATGACTGTATGACTCCACACAGTCGGTACTGGAGGTCAGGACTGAACCCAGGTCACTGGAGCTTTACTGACTGCACTGCTGTACCACCTTAAAACTGGCTTAACTTGGAGCAGAGCAGTTTTACAACCATTTCCGGATGCCTGAGCGCTCGTCAGGAAATTCAACCACTTACCTTTCGGCAGGATTTTCATTTGTGTCTGCATCACTTTTCCAGTGCAAAATTTCCTCAAATGAAGTCAACAATGCAATGCCCAAAATTCGGTTCTAGCATGTCTTTCAACCTTACTGGTCTGAGGATTGACAACTCTTATTTATTCACAAAGCAACCAACTTTCACTGACCAGTTTTTTAATAAAGCCATGCTATTTAAAGAGTGAACACAGAAACTGTATTACTTGCCCTCACAGCCTCTGTGTCTCCTCACTCACGACTCACAGAATTTCAAGGGCCCCATGCTCACAATTAGACATCTCTGACCATCAAAGTCTACAACAGATAGGTTTCACCAACACAGATCTCAGTGAGGTCTGAAACCTCTTGCAATCTCAAAAACAGTCTCACACATGTACCTGGACTGCTTTTCCCCTGAAGGTCAAGGTTATTGTCAGTTTCAGCTTCTTAGTCTCAGAATTATTCTGGCCTGTTGCTGTTGATGTTTGGCACATCTCAGTGTTTGTTGCTCACTGCTACATGAAGGAGGTCACCCAAACTTCATAGTTATAGAGAGAAGACTTCTCCTGGTTTTGCTCTGGAGAATTGGCAAGGAGATTTGCTAAAACGGCAAGCTTCCCGAAAGTGCAAGCATCGTTAGACTTCACTCATGCAGTATCCTTCCTTGGTAAACCTTCTGCCAAGAGTGCCTGTCTCCAATCCTGGAGATTCCTGTGCTCCTCCTGTACAAAGAATGTGCCTCCTGTGGGTACTGTTCTTCATCAGCTTGTACATGCCTTCTCACTCAGTGGTGCAGAGAAGGGCCAGCAAGTGAGTGAGGGGCCAGCAAGTTGGTGGTTGGCAAGTCAGCGAACGGTGACTGAGTCTGCTGGTCTGGGCATCTTCCACCTTGGCCATGTCATCAACACAGGTGCCACATGTTCTCACTGATGACCTTCAGTTTTTTCAACTGCAGTAAACCAAGGAACAAATTATGCAGCAAATTAGTAACCATGAAAGGGTCCCTGTTGGGATATTATTTCTATGCTCCATGTTGATTAACAGGTGCTGCCCTTTCATGGACTGGCAGCACTGATAATGATGGCAGCATCTCTTCACTAGATGCTAAGATCTGTGACCTATTGTGGGAGCAGTCCAATCAGGGTCTGGTGTCCAACTGGACCACTCCATAACATTACCCAACACTGTACAGTTTAACTCTTCTCTAATTTCCCATCTTCCTCCCCAAAAAATTTCCCTGTTCGCTCTGCCTGTGAGACTGCCATGGTGAGTTCACTTTAAATCAACAACCTACTTCCTAGCAGGGAGCAGGCAAGTGAGACAGCAGCTGTGAACTCAGGCAGTGGCTGCTATCTATAAACATGCAAATCAAGTACGACTGCCTCTAAAAGGCGGGAAACCATAACAGTAATTTCTTAAAATGATGATGTCTCAGTTTTGCCAATCCTTTTGGTGACTCCTTCCTCTACTCTCCAATATGGCAACAGGCTAAAACACAGCAACCATTTAGTACACCAAAAATTGGTGAAATCCAATTTCCATCCCATAGTATTCTCTTTTGCCCTCGGAGCAATAGAAAATTATTCAATGCAGATTCACTATTTCAAAGCTGATGAAATGTCAATAGAATTGTAATTTAAAAAATACCGATATAACCTTGAAATAATAATTTAGCCTTTAAGCATTTAAATGTTGAAACATATTATTTTAATCCTTCCAATAGTGATGTCAGTTACAAAATTGACAAAGCCGCTGAATTTTTAATAATAACATGATGGATGTGGTAAGCACAATATTCTAAGTGCACAAAGATCCTGGTTAGTGGAGACTACTTGCAATTGTCTTGCTTGCAGTTTGAAAATAATGAGCCGCTGGTGGTTGAACTTTCTTGCCAACAGAACACATATGAAACATTTTCTTTCATCACTTTTTGCAACCTTTTAAATAGTGGTTCTAAATAACCTGCTGCCACGGTTTTGCTGTAAATAATTAACAAACAACCGAGCCACTGAGAAAAAAACATCCTGTAAAACATTTACACCACCCATGAGATTGATGTGGTAACTTTACTTATGTCACAAAAATATGCACACATTCACATCACATAATTTAGCTGACCTGCAAGAGAGCCCAGATTTTGCTTTCATTCATGCTAGTGCAGTGAATATTCGCATTTTCTAGACGTGAAATTTAAAACAACATAGAAATAGCATAAAAAATTTATAGGTATGTAGAAGAGAGTGAATTAAAGTTCTGAATTTAATTGTTTGCAGATTCTGCCACAGGACAATTTATTTTGCTCTTTGCTATTACAACTGCTTTTTTTTATTTTTACCAAGCAATGTATTAAATATGTCTATGATACTGGCATTTTTCAATTGAAAAAATCAGTGGGAGATTCATATAGTATTTATGTTATACACTGTGGAGATCAGAAAATGTGAAGTGATTTGCCCTGTTATCATTTGCAATTATTTTGGGCGTAAGAGGAAGAACTGGATATAAGAAAAGTTCAGTACCATTATTCCACAGGATTGAAGAAATCTCTGCTGCTAGTGAGAATATTCAACATCTATGCACATAGCAACCCACAAGTGGTTTTGTCACATCTATTCAGTTTAATTGAAATTTATTTAATAAATTAAACATGAGCTATTACAAACTAGATGATGGTTGTTGAACTCTTAGGCAACTTCAACATGTGACAGTAAAACATGCAGAATTTTTTACAGTGTACATGCAGGGAACATTAAGATCTGCTTCTATCAATTTCTGCCATAAGTTTGATTTTTTTTCTGTTGGTGGACCAGTAACAAAACAACTTTCTCCCAGTCTTTTCAACAAAAAGGACAATGTCAAATCCTGAACTGGCATGTACTGTGTGCATGGCCAGGTGGGTGTGGGGATGTCACATCTCTACAAGTAGTTCAGGGTAAATTATCTTAAACTTGAGGTAATCTCAGAGTGGTCACAGCAAGGTGATGCTTATCCACTCTGCTGTAAAAGATTCCTGCAGGTGAGCCAATAGATTGAAGTAAAGTCTGCATGAATATAACAAGACTAAAAAAGCATTTTTGCAGTTTTTGTCCAACTGGGTGAAACCTAGAACCCATCAATTTATGAACACAAGACTTATGTCCTCAAATTTCATTCCCAAAAGTATTGTCAATGTAGTCTCAATGAAGGGGGGATTATAGGGTTCACTCTTGATAAATGGTTTATTCGTAACTCATAGCAGTTTGCAATATTTTCTCCTTTAGCATTTAGTACTTCTGTCAGTGGAGGAATTTCCACACACATTTTTTATGATTAACTAGGAGATTAAGGAAATAACAATGTACTCCCAGCAACTAAGCATTTTGTGAGGATACTTTGATTGATAGGATTCAAACATAAAAGTATAAAAAGTAAAATTTGGAAGCAAAGAAATGGGTGAAGACCTAAGAGCAAGATTTTTTCGTTGGAGATGATTGAGAAGTTGAGCATAAAAGTTACATTTTGCATTAACTGAAACGTTTGTAAATTGACGACTGAAAGCATATTTATCATTTCCACTTTTGCCCCTGTCCTCATATTATTTGATCTCTTTTGTCCTCAGGTACTCTTGGATCATAAACAAGATCATAATCAGTAAATGGAGTTTTAATTTTGTGTTAGGATAAGGCTGACCTGGCATAGTTGCATTTTAACTCTAGCCGTCTTGAAGTATTGGTAACCCTTCTCCCTGAATCTCTGGAGTTCTTGTGATATTGCCCTAGCAGTGTTAGACAGAATTTCAAGGTACAGCCTAAGCAACAACATAGGAATGATGTTTTATATCCAGATCAGTATCTTCTCAGTGTTTTGGATTTGTGGGCCTTGAATAATTCTATTCCCAAAGAGTGGGGTTTTATGTTAACACACTGCCCCTCAGAAACATCAGCTGAAAATACAGTGCCAGTTTCCACATGTATCCTGACAATACACAGCTCTGTCTTACCACTACTTCTTCCAGCCCATCCATTGTCTCTAAATTATCAAATAGTTTGTGTGAAATTTCCCCAAATAAATATTAGAAAGATAGAGACTATCATCTTCGGGTCCTGCCACAAATGTATATGCCAGCTACAAAATCCATTCCTCATTCCGGCAACTGTGTGAAACCCAACAATCCATTGATACCAATATTTGAAGCTGATTTGAGTTACTGCCCATATTTCCACCCCTTCACTAAAACCTTACCTTTCCACTTCAGTAATATAGTCAGATCCTACCTCAATTCAACTGTGCTGAAAATCTCATCCAAGTATCTGTTACCATTCCACTACTTCACTGTATTCCATGCAGCCCTTCTACATTCTACTTCCTGTGACCCTGAGTTCATCCAAAATTCTGCTGTCTATAAGTTAATTTGAATCATGTCCCATTCGTTATCACTCTACTTGCCAGCTGGTCTACATTGGCTCCCTTGGTTGAGCAACACCCTGATTTTAAGTCTTTGATTTCAGACCCCCCCCCCCGCACCCCATGGTCTTGTTCTTCCCCCAACCCACCCATATCTCTACAAGGATCTCATCTCTAAAATTGTTTGGCCTATATGTTCTCCCAACTCTGATCTTTTAGTCTCTTCATTATTGACAGCCATGCTTTCAGCTGCCTTAAGCTCTAGGATTCCCTCCCTGAAATTCTCCTACTTTTGACTTCTTTTTTCTACTTTTAAGATGCATTCTACAACCAGATTTTAAGTTATCTGGCCTAATACTCCTTTCTGTAACTGGGTTTTGAGCTTTGTTTGAATTCACTCTTTTGAAGCACCTTGGGATATTTTCCTACATTATGCGTTCTCTATAAATAGAAGTTGTTATTGCTGGAGTGGTTAGAATGTGGTTTTGTGCTTCAGTTTCTGCAGAAGACACACTTCTAATATCAGCTTTAGTTTCTTGGGAGGTAATACAGGTAAATAATCCACATAATGATGAAAAGTGAAGGGACTGTGATGTTTTATTCCTTCTTGAGAGTGCACAGTAGTTTGGAAATTTACTTTGTGAGAAGCCATCATTATAACTCTGTGGAGACACGAGAGATTGCAGATGCTGGAACCTCTAACAAAAAACAAACTGATGGAGGAACTTAGCAGATCAGGCAGCCTCTGTGGGGAGAAATGGACAGTCAACATTTTGAATCGAGACCCTTCATCTGGCAAAACATTTATATTTAGCATGCCACTTTCAAAAATTACTGAATTAGAGTCATAGAGACATACAGCACAGATACAGGCTCTTCAGCTCAACCAGTCCATGCCGACCACAGTGCCCACCTGGCTAGTCCCAATTTCCTGCGTTCGTTCCATATCCCTCTAAGCCCCGCCCCGCTATGTACTTATCCAAGTGCTTCTTAAATGATACTATTGTTATATCTCGTGTTCATATTTAACATACTGAATTTCTTATCCTCTTATATCCTATGCTAAAACTCGTACGTTCTCCCACCCTGAAAATTTCACAGTGCCCATCCTCATTGCTTATCTAAAAGTTACAGGCTTAAATATTTATGGCATACTTCTGATTTAGCTGCTGATTGCTTTACCTGTCTGAACTACATGAAGGACAATTGTGTACTGCTTTCATTTGGAAACTGCATGCCATTCTAGTATCATTGTTGAAAGCAAACTGTTTTAACTTCCTTTTCGTAAACTATCTTCTTAAAGCGTGGAGTTAATGGGCTTCTCTTTCATTAAGACTGAGGCCACTATGAGGCTGCTCCACCATTTCCTTCCCATCCTATGGCCAGGCATCTAAGCCACCACCCGAGTTCTCCCCTGCGCTGGCCCAGAACTACCATCCCTCTATAGTTTTTTTTCTTTCATTACATTGTAAAACATTGCTTGAATTATAGCTGATCTTACAATCAAAAATACAAATGAACTTCGGAAACTCAAGAGTGAAAAAAAACGCTCTTCAGTACGGCAACAAATTTGGACACAGTTTTCATCTAGGTCACTTACAGCATTCAAAACAGAAAGCCTATCCTGATATCAAAGCTTGTAAGAGTGAGAAAGAAACCAACAAGTAGTGAGATGGCAGGATTTTAAAGGACAACAGAAAAAGGATATTGGAACAGTGCAAGAGTGCAAGAGTAAAGGAAAAGCATAAACTGGGTACCTGATGCAAATACTAGGGGACTCCCAGTAGTCATTTCAGTTACAGGAGACTTGGAAGTGACCACATAAAAATAGGTGCAAAATCATTTAAAACTCTCTATGATTAAAACATAGTTTAAAATGAAAAATTTCAAACATAAAATATTCACACCAGGTGGTGCTATAACCAAAACACTTCAATGGGCTTTGTCACACCATTACAAAAAGCTGTTTGGTACTGGCAAACATCGAACTCTCAAGAGTGACTTCGACTAGCCTTACACACAAAATTGGAACAATTTTCAATGCATTAGAGATCCACTCTATTAAAGTCCAAATATATTGTAATTATTGTAGATTGTTGCCAAAGAGGTCTTGCAAAGGCTCAGGAAACTAGTGGATTTTTAGCTTATCACCACCCAGAAAAGAGATATGATCCTAGACCCCAAAATTATAAAACATTAATGTCTGTAAATGAATGGATTTAATATTGGATGAACTACGTGTTTTTTTTTCAGAAGTTACTTTTGATTTCCAATATGCAATCTTCTTACCAAGAGTGCACAATAATTCAAGATATTCACAATGAAGGTTTTAAAGCATTTTATAACATCAGGATGGAGACTAACTGGAGCATTAACAACCAGGATAAACTATGCTGAATGATACCTAATTAACAGTACACTTCATAGGGTTAAATCTGAATGCTGTAGATTGTCCTTACGTAAGTTTTTATTAACTTTAAATACAATGCAAATTCTGGATAGAATGGACCAGTTTTTTTTAGTTTCAGTGCTTTTCTGACAAATATTTTTGAGAATCAAGTATAGATCAAGTTGGTGATATTGAAGTATTTTCTTATATTAGTTGGTTCAAGTGTATTAAATGGTATTTTGCATACAGAACTTATAAGAAAGATTTCTGAATATAATGCAGGAATTATAATTAAGCCAATCAAATAACAAGCTAGAATTGTGAATGTAAGTTTGGATCTCTTTGCTAAACACTTACCTATAGCCAACTAGCTGAAGAATATTGAAGACCAGAGACTGCAGACACTGGAATCTGGAGCAGCAAACAATCTTCTGGAAGAACTCAGCAGGTCGAGCAGCATCTGTGGGCAGAAAGGAATTGTCAATGTTTCTAGTTGAAAGCCTAAATCAGTCCTGATTGTTTGTAGCTGAAGAATATTTTTGTGAATATTAAGAAAAAAGATTATATTATTTGAAGAATATATATATACTGTATAAATAAAATGGAAAGTCATTATTATCTATAGCTTGGAACTTCATTAGAACTGTTCCAGATCCAATGACCTTGCCCTGTTTGGTAGGTTCGGGTTGACAATTCCAGAGCAAAAGCAGTCTGGGTGCATCAGGGGCTGGAGATGGAGGATGAGGAGATTTCATAAGCTTGGAGGGCCAGAGGATGCTACAAAAGATTTAAGTTATGCCATTGAGACATTTGAAAGCAAGGACGGGAATTTTAAATCTTCAATATTGCTTGATAGGGAGCTAGACTAGACTGGCAAGTATGGGTATAATGGAAACCATTGACACCAACAAACTTATATAAATTTAACAGCTTTCTGTTCTGCCCTCATCCACGTCTCAACCAGCAGAATGACATATGGCATAGAAACACTTTAATGATGTAAACAGTAAAGTACTGAAAGGCACTGATGTGCTATTCAGTAGGGAAGCAAAAATTAGTGAAATAAATCATTGAAGCAAAAAGAATTACAAGACAACAATTATAATTTTTAATAAAAGTACACAAAGCAGTAAGTTACATTGTTTAAATTTTGCATCATAGCTTACTGAATTGGAGATATATATTAAGTTCATAGATTACAGTAAATACTTTTAAGTGATATTATTTTCAAGTCAGTTTTGTTGCTATGCTACTATCATCTGGATTGTTCGGGATAATTCTCAGATTGAACGTCACTGACTTTGCCCTTAAGATCATCTCAATTTACTTACAATCGGGAGCCCATTTATCCCAGAAGTACAATCTAAATTAACATATGCTCAATTGCATACTTTCCATCTTCCATGAGATGCATTGATTCATATTTTAGTAAGTTGAGTTCTTGTCAAGCTATGCTCCAAATTTAAAAATTTCCTCAAATGATTTAGTAAAAGCTTTATTTTTCAAATTGTAACTAATTATATGGAGTAAGTGTTACTTCAAGTCTCACCTTCCTTTAATTTCACTCCCTCATAATGAGATAGCAGCCCACTAAAAATCAAAACAAGGGCAAATGCTAGAAATCTAAAATAAAAACAGAAAATGCTGGAAATACTCAGCAGGTCAGGCTGCATCAATGGAAAGAAATACTTAATTAACATTTCAGATCGAAGACCCTTTATTGGAACTGGGAAGGAGACAAAGGAAGCTTGTTGAGCTGCAGGAAGGTGGGGGAGGGGGATATCTCTGATAGGGTAAAACCAGAGTCACCATGAGGATAAATTGTAAACAAGGTTATCTGGGCCAATGAGTTGATGGGAGCAGTTAAAGAGAGAGAATATAGACAAAAAAATGTAGGAGTTACAAAATGCAGAACAGGAAGACATGCCTGGAAGGTAAGGCTGGGCATGTCTTCCAATCCTTCTTTTTTCCTTTTTTTTCCTCTGGGAGTGGAAGACATGCCCAGCCTGACCTGAAGACACAAGAAACTACTGATGCTAGTGTCTAGAACAACAAGCAGAGATTGACCCACAGAAGAATCCAGTGGGTCGATCAACACCTGTGGAGGCAAAAGGTGTAAGTCAACATGTTGAGTCAAGACCCTGCATCAGGACTGAGGGGGAAGACGAAAGATTGTCAAAATATAGTTGGGGGGAGGGAGAGAGATAGAGGCTGGTAGGTGACAGGTGGAACCAGATAGAGAGGGAATGATGGACAGATGGAACCAGTTGGAGTGTGGGGGAAAGGGGTTGGGCTTTTGTCTATATTCTTCTGGAAGGAGTATCAGTGGGAGATCGTTCTTATAGTGGTGACCATAATTCAATTAGACAGTTGTGGAAAAGAGAAGATCAAACAGGAGAAAAGGTTCTGGACCAATTTTAATAGATTGAGAAGCAAAAGTAGACAAGAGGCAACTACCAGAAGTCTTAGAGCAAGAGATGGCATTTAAGAAGGACATTCATGGGGTTCAGTTTAAATAGCTTACCACAAAAACAAATTAGTAGAACTGGCAAATCTCAAAAACATTAGATAATAAGGTGTATTGAGGATAAGACATAAACGAAAAGCTTCTGTCAGATACCAAGAGGTAAACATGACAAAGCTGGGAGAGTATAAGCAGCAAAGGACTGAAATTAAAAGGAAAATTAGGAAGGCAAAGAAACTGCATGAAAAAATATTGTCAATTGAAATAAAAGTAAATACAAAAATATTTTTTATATAAAGAACAAGGGGGTAATCAAAGAAGTCCAAGGTTTATTTGGGGCCAAAGAAGTAACTTTGCATGGACAAAATGGACATAGGCATGGTCACAATAGTGTAGTGGTTAGCGTAACGCTATTACAGCGCCAGTGACCTGGGTTCGATTCCAGCCACTGTCTGTAGGATGTCTTATCTTTTCTTTAATGAATATTTTGTGACTTTCTTCATAAAAAAGGGAGATGATGCTGTTAGGAGGAATATTTCACACTTGGATGCAATAAACAAGAAGTACTAAGGGGTTTATCATTTTTGAAAATGAACAAGTTTCCAGTCCTGGATGAAATATATCCTAGGCTATCAAATGAAGCAAGGCAGGAAACGCAGAGGCTCTGAGTACAATCTTTCATTCCTTCTAGCTGCAGGTGAAAGAGGAGGATTAAGGGGTTTAGCACCTTTAAAATTGGATAAATCATCTGGCCCAAATGAGATATATTGACAGCGTGAGTGGAAAGCTTTAGATTTTATGACAATGTATATGTTCTGGTCAATTAGGCAGAAAAGGGAAAATGGAATTTAGTCCAGAGAAGTATGAGGTTTTGGGAAAATGCACCAAGGCAAGAAAATATGCAATTAATGGGATAAACAAAGAAACCTTACCATGTATTTGTGCAGACCCTAACAGGTAACAGAAAAGATAAGTACAATGGCTAAAATGGCAGATGGAATGTTTTCCTTTATTACATAGAATATGTGTGGAGACAATATACTAGAGCTATATACAGCAAAAGTTAGACCACATCTAAAAGAAGATGGGCAGAGGATATTTACAATAATTTGCTAGGATTGTAAATGTGTAGCTGTGTAGAAAGATTTGATAAGCCAGGACTGCTTTCTTAGGCTGAGAGGTTGGTTAATTGAAGTGTATCAAATTTTGAGACGTCTGGGTAACTAGAAGGAACTTTTCCCCTGGCACCCAGGGAGGGGTGTAAATTAATTGGTACAAGGATTAGGGAAGGGATAAGGAAAAGCATTTTTTTTTTAACCTAGAGATGTTAAGGGTCCAAAATCCACTGAATGAAAGTATAAGATTTAAAAAGCACTTGACCGTGTACTTAAAGAGTTGTGACTGGAGAGCCACGGGTCTAGAACTGAAAGGCGGGATTAGACTAATTGGCTCTTTTTCAACTAGCACAGACATAATGAGTTGAATTGGCTCCTCCTGTGTTATAATTTATTGTGATTCCATGGCAATGAGGAAAGAATCAGTGGGCAGTTTTTGTTCCTCTTTAGAAGAGATTTGAGAAATGACATAGTGGAAGATTTTAAAATAACAATATAAAATTTCAATAAATTGACAGAGCAAGATATTGCATTTATGAGAAAGAAGAAAATAAGAGAACATTATTCTTCAAGAAATCAAATGGGGAACTGAGAAGAAACTTATTGACCCAGACACTGGTGAGATTGTGGAACTCACTATTATATGGAGTGTTGTAGTTACACTTAAGAGGGGCTGATTAACTGTTAGTTGAAGGTCATGCTGTAAGCATTAGATGAAGAAGGTGGAAGGAGGCTAGAGAGGAGAAAGTTACCATTATTTAAGTGGTTTGTTTCTGTGCCAGTTAATATTTTGATGATTGTTTCAAGCACTCCTTCAGATGGGATGCTTTCCTTTGTTCCAAACTGTTTCAAACACAGAAAAGCAAAAATTTGCAGGTGCTGGAAATCTGAAATAAAAACAGAAAGCCCTGGAGATACTCAGTAGGTCAGGCAGCATCTGTGGGGAGACAAAGTCAAAATGTTAGGCCATTGATCTGAAATGTCGACTGTTTTTCTCTCTCAGATGCTCTCTAAAACATCCAACTCAATCTGTGCTTGATTCAGCCTATTCGAAGCCTTGTAGATACTGAGCTTTTTTCCAGAACACAGGCATCTCATTTTCTGTATAAGAACTGTTTTGTGCCAGACACAAATGAAATTTTGCTGGTGGAACATTCCACCTTGTCTCTGGATTCTTGTAATGATATAGCCTCTATCCTGAATTCCTGGGGAAATGTCTCTCCCACACTGCCCAAACAGATTTTTGTCTCTTCTTCTGAACTGCTTGACATCGAGAATTGCAAATATTCCCATTGCCCCAAAGATGCTGAATTGCTGTCCAAATGACACACTACACTCAGACTTCTTAGAATGAACTGTCATTTACTCTGGGATAACACACCCTTGTCTGATGAGCTTGTTACTTTGTTTTGTAAGATTGTTTCTCAGCCCCATGGTGGCCTTTACAGATACGCTGTAATTGACACCTTCTGCTCCAGTATCTTGCTGCTATCAGAAGGCAACATCTGCTTCACTTGCTGCCCTGCAGTGAAGTAGCCATGTAACCAGCCCTTGCTGGCAGATACACAAACAGATGGCACTGCAAGTCCCTGACTTCTGAAGAATATTCTTAATTTTCACTTTATGTCACAGAAGGTTTTTTTCTGAGTTGATTTTGCCAACTGTCCTTGCAAATCCACTTCTGAGGAAGTCACATTCCCAATCTCCACCATACGTTTTCACCACACTTGGCTCGTTTGTTCTTGTCTGACTCTCAACTCCTGCATCAGTCAAACTACTGATTTATCTCCTTTTAGGAATGTCTCGTCTTTAATTGTATAGCCCAACTATCAGACTAACCTCCATCTTTCTCTTCAGATGGATTACTCTCAAATACCATCTGTGCTGGCGTTAGTAGGTTGCTACCTGAACCTTGATCAGCACACCCAAGTGTGCCACTAATCATCACTACACCCTCCTCGCTGTACTTCCTCCTGCTGACCCAGATAACCGTCAATCTCTTGTTTACTTTCTGTGGAAGTCATGGTTCCCGTGGATCACTTCAGAACCCACAAACTCAAACTGGAAGCAGATGATTCTTAACCCTGAGGGACTACCTACAAACAAATGTTGCTGGAGTCACAGCCTATGATTCTGGTCTCCCAGGGTCTTGCACTTTAAATCTCTTGACACCCACCTGTGCAGTGGTCTTCTTGGACAGGATCGGTGTACCCCTGAAGCAAGAGTGGATCCTGCATCTCTTCACTACCCAACATGGAGAAACTTTCAAAAAGTAATCTCTCAGTCTAAGTAATTTAATCCAGTCTACGCCCATGATTGCGGATGCAAATTCCTGTCATGTAAATATCACAGGCAACCAGACCCACCTGTCTCCAGCAGCAACCAAACAGTTTACTTCCCCGATAACTTGGAGCGACCATCCTGCACATGCGTCAAATTTGTCCTGCCTCATCTGAAAATGGTTGAAGTATTTCCAATACATTTTGTGCCCCCTTCAGAGGAACTCATCATGATATCAGTCTGCATGCTTATTCAACAGCAACAAATAATCTGCTGGAATAACTCAGCGGGTCGAGAAGCATCTGTTGGGGTCAAAGGAACTGTCGATGTTCTGTGTCGAAATCCTGCACCAAGACCTGAAACATTGATAATGCCTTTCCCCGCACAAATACTGCTCAACCTGCTGAGTTCCACCAGCAGATTGTTTGTTGTTCTAGATTCCAGCATCTGTAGCCCCTTGCGTCTGCATGCTTATTGTTTTCTTCTCAATTAATAAGACAATCTTAATTGCACTGTTGTTATCATCCTCCTTTGGTGAGCAATGGATACTCTTCAATATTCCCATTTCCACTTTCCAATTATCCATTTCTACTGTGTTTATAGTGTCCCAGCAGAATTCTTCCATACCATTTCCCCTATGCATCAGAAGCAAATGGGAACAACTACCTTTAGCAATAGTTTCTTTCATTAGGAACTTGCGCCTCAGTCAACGTGTCCTACCCAGTGACATTTATAATGCCAGGCCATCTTGAATGGGTGTTCTGAGGCCAAGTGACTTCTATAACATCCACAACAAGACACCCAGATGACCTGCTGGCTTTCTGACGCTTGTGTCATCTTTAGGACTAGGCTGTGAAGAAGGAGACAATGCTGCCATTACCATTCCTGTGGGTTGCTCTGCTATTTGTTTGGTTCTAAATCTTTTGGTTTTTTTTGGGATGTTGTCATGAACCTTCACTGTGAATGAATAGACTTCTAACTCCATCAAGTCTTGTTTTAGAACATAGAACAGTACAGCACAGTATGGGCCCTTCGGCCCACCATGTTGTGCTGACCTACATAAACCTTATCCACATTCTATCTATCCTCCTCCCTACTTCACCTCCCATTACCCACTATTTTTCTTTCATCCATTAGTCTATCTAAGAGTCTCTTAAATGACTCTATCCTTTCAGCCCCAACACCCCCCCCCCCCCACCCCTGTCAGTGCATTCTAGGCACCCACCACTCTCTGTGTAAAAAAACCTACCTCTGACATCTCCCCTGAACTTTCCTCCATGCACTCTAAATGAGTGACCTCTAATATTGGCCATTACCGCCCTGGGGAAAAGATGCCTACTGTCCACTCTGTCTATGCCTCTCATAATCTTATATACCTCTATCAAGTCGCCTCTCCTCCTCCATCTCTCCAAGGAGAAAAGCCCTAACTTGCTCAGCCTCTCCTCATAAGACATGTTTTCCAATCCAGGCAGCATTTTTGTAAATCTCCTCTGCACCCTCTCCAAAGCTTCCACATCCTTCCTATAATTTGGCAACCAGAATTAAATACGATATTCCAGATGTGATCTAACCAGGGTCTTATAGAGCTGTAACATTACCTCTCTGCTCTTGAACTCAATGAAGTCCAGCACACCAATATGCCTTTTTAACCACCCTATCAACTTGTGTGGCAACTTTGAGGGATGTACTAGAACCCCAAGATCTCTCTGCTCCTCCACACTGTTAAGAATCCTGTCATTAACCATATACTCTGCCTTCAAGTTAGATCTTCCAAAGTGTATCACTTCACACTTCTCTGAATTGAACTCCATCTGCCACTTCTCTGCCCAGCTTTGCATCATGTCAATATCCCGTTGCAACCTACAACAACCTTCTGCACTATCAACTACAACACTAACCTACATGTCATCTAAAAACTTACCAACCCACCCTTCCAGTCCTTCATCCAAATCATTTATAAAAATCACAAAGAGCAGGGGTCCCAGAACAGATCCCTGCTGGTCAAATACTCCCCTTCTATGACCACCCTCTGCCTTCTGTGGGCAAGCCAATTCTGCATCCACATAGCCAATTTTCCATGGATCCCATACCTCATGACCTACTGGATGAGCCTACCATGGGGAACTTTGTCAAATGCCTTACTAAAATCCATATATACCACATCTTCTGCTCTACCTTCATCAATCTGTCTTGTCACTTCCTCAAAAAACTCTATTAGGCTCGTGAAGCATGATCTGCCCTTCACAAAACCATGTTGACTATCCCCTATAAGACTATGCATCTCCAAATGCTCATAAATCTTGTCCCTAAGAATTCTCTCCAATAGCTTGCCCACCACTGACATAAGACTAACTGGTCTATAATTCCCAGGATTATCCCTTTTACCTTGGAACAACATTTGCCATCCTCCAATCCTCCGGTACCACTCCTGTGGCCAGCGAGGACTCAAAAATCGATGTTAACGCTCCAACAGTCTCTTCCCTCACTTCCCATAGTACCCCGGGGTATATCCTGTCTGACCCCGGAGACTTATCTATCCTAATGCTCTTTAGTAGCTCCAACACTGCTTCTTTCTTAACCTCGACAAGCTCCAACACATTTGCCTGTTCTACGTTAACCTCCCCTTCGTTTAAGTCCCTCTCCTCAGTGAACACTGAAGCAAAGTATTCATTCAGGACCTCCCTTATCTCTTTCACTTCCAGACACATTTTTCCCCCTTATCCCTCAGCAGTCCTACCCTCAGCCTAGTCATCCTCTTGTTCCTCAAATATGTGTAGAACACCTTAGGGTTTTCCTTAACCCTACTTGCCAAGGCCTTCTCATGCTTCCTCCCAGCTCTCCTGTCCCTTCTTAGCTCCTTCCTGGCTACCTTATAACGTTCAAGAGCCCTGACTGATTTTTTTGCTTCCTAAGCCTTAAATAAGCTTCCTTTTTCCTCTTGACTAAACCTTCCACCTCTCTTGTTAACCATGGTTCCTTCACCCTTGTCTCAGTGGGACAAACCTATCTAGAACCCCATGCAAGTGGTTCCTAAACAATCTCCACATTTCTGCAGTGCATTTACCAGAGAACATCTGTTCCCAATTTATGCTCCCAAGTTCCTGCCTAATACCATCGTAATTTGCTTTCCCCCAGTTAAGTAACTTTCCCATAATGTCTGCTCCTATCCTTGTCCATGGCTATGCCAGCTCTTGTGTGTGAGATTGCAGTAACTCCTCAACATCATCAAGCAAGTGCAATGAAACAAAACAGAGGGACTTGATAACAGCAGCAACAATTTGGCACCAAATGAGGCATGTGGTGTCGTATATTGTTTGGCTTCTTATGGACAGCTTGTTTTAAGTGCAGGCACTTGTTTGTCAGGCACTAATATGTCAGGGCAAGAATGTATGTATGTTTCTGTAAGTAATTAGCTAACTGTATAATTTTATGCATTCAGATAATTAACTGCTGAATCTTTATAAATTTGTGTATAGTCAGTGATTTGCATGGATTTGTTGCTTTTATTTTGAAGGGAAGCAGTGTAATATATACATTGTACCTGTAAAACCTTACCATTGATATACTGTTGTACCAGCCACACTGTTAATCAAGTGTTGACTGCCTTCAGTTTGTTTTGGTGGTTTTATCCTTGTTACAGGCCCTAGGGAGCACCAGCACAAAAGAGCTGTGCACATTACCAATCTTCCCAACTTGTTACTCAGCTCAGGACAGTGAGAGATCTAATATATGAGAAAAGATGTATGTTCGCTCTTCAGAGCTGCATGGGTTCCATCTGAGATCAGCTGGACAGTTCCCAATGTAGGCAAAATTGTCCATATGCCAGTAAAACATTTCTGTTGTTTTTTAACTGCATTAGCACTGGTCTTCTTCCTGTTTTCCATTCAAACAAGGAGTGAAAATGATTTGGTAGGTTACTATCGCTGCTTGTAAAGGTCCATTAAACTTGCACTTAGATGTTAATTGTTTTTCACAGAAAATTGGGGGGGGGGGGGGGGGTGCTCCCCCATCCCTCGCTCCAGCCTCTCATCTACATTCTCCCCTGCCCACCCACTCCATCCATCCAAACAATTAGTAAAATTATTAGATTGAAGACAGTTTCCCTGCTTAACTGAAGTTAACCTAATAATGTGGTAACATCCTCCCCTTCAGTGATGGAGAATGATGAAATCTCCAGGGCCTCATCCTTCAAGTCTTTGACACTGGCAGATTGTATTTGACAAACCATTGGTTCCAGATGGATTTGGCTGTTAGAGTAACTACTTTTTTTTGTTGGTCTTAATGGCAGACAAAACTACAGCAACAATAATTGGCATTTAAATAGCTCCTTTAATATTATTAAACAGACCACAACCTTCCAAGGTGAGGACTCATCATCCATTAAAACCCAAGGATTTTTCACTGTACCTCTGTACAAGTGACAATAATATACCAATACCAACACCAACATTTAATATATTAAAGGTAATATTTAACTTAAAGTAAAAGCTTATAAGTGCACAAGAAAGGCAGAGGATTGCATGGGATGTTAAAAAAAACAGCAAGTTATAACTAAGAGAAAATTTAGAGTACAAGATAAAGCTGCTCAGAAATATAAAAACAGACTGTAGGATTTTCTATAGATATTTTACAAATAAAAAAATCACAAAGTTGGTGTTGATCCTGAAGAAAATGAATTTGTGCGTTGAAACTGGAAATCAAGATTCTGGAAACATTCCGCTGTTTGGGCAGCATCTGTGGAAAGAGAAACAGAGGTAACTTTTCAGGACGAAGCCCATTTTTCAGAATTGGGAAGATGACGGGTCTTAGACCTAAAACATTAACTCCATTCTCTTTCCACATAAACTGCCTTGTTTGTTGAGTGTTACCAGTGTTCTTCAGTTTTGTTTTAGATTTACAGCATCTGTAAACTTTTGGTTTTGATTTTCATTCATTGTAAAAGAAGCAGATGGTAGATGAATTAAAGATGTATTTTTCTGTAGTCTTCATTGTAAATAACAAATGCATATAAATAACATCCCAGAAATAGCTCTAAATCAGGAAAAGGAAGAAAGGGAGGAACTCAGGAAATTTCCAATCACAAGAGAAGTGTTACTGAGCAAATTGTTGGGCTGACAATTTTTAGGTCCTGATGGACTTCATTCTAGGGTCTTGAAGGAAGTGGCTAGCGAGATAGTTGATGTTTTGGTTTTAATTTTCCAAAATTCTCCAGATTCAGGGAGGATTTCATTAGGTTGGAAAATAGCAAGTATATCTCCTTTATTCAAAAAGGGAGGCAGACAGAAAACAGTCCAATTAGTTTAACATTTGTCAAAATGGGAAAATGTTTGAAGCTATTATTAAAAAGGTTACAGCAGGGCACTTGATAAAAATTCAAGGTGATCAGGCAAAATCAATCTGGTTTTATAGAGGGGGAATTCATGTTTGACCAATTTATTGTAGTTCTTTGAAGAAGTAATATGTGCTGTGGTTAAGGTGGAGACGGTGAATGTACTAGATTTAGATTTCCAGAGGGAATCTGGTAACATACAGGCATGGATAGAGGATTGGCTGAAAACAAATAGTGGACATAAATAGATCATTTTCTAGTTGGCAAGATATAAAGAATGGTATGCCACAGTGATTGGTGCTGGGGCCCAACCTTTAACAATTTATATAAATAACTTGGAAGAAGGCACCCAAAGGTATGTTTGCTAAGTTTGACACAAAGATAGGTAGGAGAGTAAGTTGTGGAAAAGACACACGGAAGTTACAAAGGGAGACAGGTAGGTTAAATGAGTAGGCAAAGATCAGCCAAATGGAGTGTAATGTGAGAAAATGTAAAGTTGTCCATTCTGGCAGGGAAAATAAAAGAAAAGAAACATATTATCTAAGTGATGAGAGGGTGCCAAGTTCTGAGGTGCAAAGGGATCTGGGTATCCTAGTGTATAATTCAGGAAAACCTAACATGCAAGTACCACAAGTATTCAGAAAGCTAACAGAATGTTGTTGTTTATTACAATTGACAGCAAGCATAGGGAAATTCTATTTCAGTTATATAGGCCATTGGTAAAACTATATCTGGAGTATTGTGCTAGTCTCTTTATTTAAGAAAGGATATTAATGTATTGAAAGCACTTCAAAGAAAGTTTACAGGACGAATACCTGGAATAGGCAGGCTGCCTTATGAGAAAAGGTTGGACAGACTTCACCAGTATTCACTGAGGTTTAGAAGAATGAACTTTAGAGAAGATTTTTGCCACTTTAATTTCCCATCTCACTACCATTCTGACTTGCCTGTCTGTGACCTCCTGCACCAATACATCAAGGCCCAACACAGGCTTGAGGAACAACACCTCATCTTCTGCTTTGGCATTTTGCAGCCTTCTGGAATCATTAGTGAATCCTCCAACTTTAGGTAACACTCTTTTTTTCTGTCTGCATCTGAACTGGAAATTTCTGCCTGTCATCATTTTGGATCAGTTTTTCCATTTCTTTTAGTGTGGACTGACCTGCCAGGCATGGTGTACAGCCTTGCTATTAACAACACATAACACAAACAAAGAAGCATAATCTGATCCTGACTGCTGCTCATTTGGTCTCACCCTATCAGAAACTTCTTTATGTCTAATCACTCTATAGCTGACACAGAAAATCTGGGGCAAGAATAGACCACCGGTTTCTTGGGGCTGTGGGACTCAATTACATTATGGTTGTTCTGACCAAAGAGTACCTCATTATGATTATGAGAAGGAGATTATGAGGTCTTTCACATAGCAAAACCTGGCTGAAAATGCCACAGAAATAGCGGATGACCGCTCCGTTAGGTTATTTAGATCCATCCACGGCTATACTGGTACTCCCTTGCCCAGGTGTACCTACATGCAGCCCAGAAGATGTGCTGTCAATGAGTATGATGTTGTCGTATGAACCAGAGGCTGAGGCCTGATTTGGCGCTTTTCTATAGTGAGGGAGGGAGAGTCCAACATTACCTATTTGGCTGCTGGGGAGCCGTGTCCATTTACTTCCAACTAAGTTCACTTTAGCTTACTTTTTTTTAGTGATCACTCCCAACCCTCCCCCATCCTGATTCTATGCCAATGTACTCGGGTCCCCTATCTCTTTGACTCTCGCCAACTTTTACCGATGCACCATAGAAGGCATCCTATCTGGATGTATCACGGCTTGGTACGGCAACTGCTCTGCCCAGGACTGCAAGAAACTGCAGAGAGCTGTGGACACAGCCCAGTGCATCACAGACACCAGCCTCCCCTCCTTGGACTCTGTCTTTACCTCTCATTGTCTTGGCGAAGCAGCCAGCATCATCAAAGACCCCACCCACCCGGGACATTCTCTCTTCTCTCCTCTTCCATCGGGTAGAAGATACAGGAGCCTGAGGGCATGTACCACCAGACTTAAGGACAGCTTCTACCCCACTGTGATAAGACCATTGAACGGTTCCCTTATACGATGAGATGGACTTCACGATCTACCTTGTTGTGACCTTGCACCTTATTGCACTGCACTTTCTCTGTAGCTGTGACACTTTACTCTGTACTGTTATTGTTTTTACCTGTACTACATCAATGCACTCTGTACTAACCTGAATTGACCTGTACGATTGGTATGCAAGACGAATTTTTCACTGTACCTCGGTACAAGTGACAATAATAAACCAATACCAATACCCCCACTTACTGTCCCCAGTCCCCTTTCTCTTTCTGCTGATCCTAACCTAAGATTACCTCTCACAGTTATCTTTCCCTGGACCTAAGCCCCCCAGCTTCAATCACCTCTGTTATCCATCCTGACCACCAATCTTCTGCTCTGACAGTGCATTCCATATCTTAACCACTCACATCATGAAAGAGAGAACAAGTTTATCCTTGTGTCACTTTTGGTTCTTTTAACAATCAACTTTATTCACTGTTTTCTGCTTCTTAATCATCCTGTCTATGGGAACGGTTTATCTCTGTCTGAACCCATCACAATTTAAATATGTCTATCAAATCTCCTCTTAACTTCCTCTTCTCCAAGGAGAGCAACTCCACCTCTCCATGGAACTAAAGTCCCTCATTCCTGGAATTATTCTCGTAAATCTCTTCTACACCCTCTCCAAGCCCTTTCCTAAACTGTGGTGACCAGATCTGAACACAATGCTCAAACTGTAGCTGAACCGAAGTTTATTTAATAATATGTTAATAGTATGTTAATAATAGTATGTTAATAAGGCTTATTACAACTTCATTGCTCTTGTACTCTGTGCTTCATTACACTAACACAGCTCTTCTGGACCTGTACAACTTCCAGCTCATTTTCTGTTCTGCTGCTTGTGTTTATTTATGCAAATTATTTGGGTGAAGACAAGGAGAGCCCAATTGTAACAATGAACAATTATTTCTCACCAGCACCTTTTTTTCTTTGATGCAGTGGAATATGAAGAATGATAAGGAATGTTAAAGAATAGTAAGGTAAAATTAGTACAGAACGTGGTACAGTTTACCATACACACAGAGGTTGCTTTGTTCTTAATGTGAATATTTTTCCCATCTTGGTGCATTAAACGCTGCCAGAACAGGTCCCAATGGCAGCAATATGTAGAGCCTGGGGCTGCTATGTTATTCACACACTGACCACTGGGAGTGCACTATCCGTAACAGTCATAGTAACTGTACTGTGGCTACTGCCACAATTACTATGGAGAGGAAGCAAAATGCAGGAAAGAGCAGACACTGTGCCTGCCCGTGCCCCACTCCTCCCCTCCTTTTCTTGTACAACCATTCCCCCACCCAACAATTGCACACTTATGGAGACACAAGAAATTCTGCAGATGCTGGAATCTGAAGCAATGCACAAAAAGTGCTGGAGGAACTCTATGGGTCAGGCAGCATCCATGGAGGGAAACAAACAGTCGATGTTTCAGGCTGAGACCCTTCATCAGGACTGAAAAGGAAGAGGGTAGAAGCCGGAATAAGAAGGTGGGGGGAAGGGGAGGAGTACACGCAGGCAGGGGATAGGCAAGTCCAGGTGAGGTGGGGAAGGTAGTGGGTGGGGGAGGGGGAGAAGATGTAATAAGCTGAGAGATGATAGATTGAAGAAGCAAAGGACTGAAAAAGAAGGAATCCGGTGGGAGAGGGCAGTGGACCATAGAATAAAGGATGGAGGAGGGGAGGAGAGGAGATGGGCAGGTCATCAAGGTGGGGGAAGGGAGCCAGAGGAATAAGGGAAGACAAGGAGTGGGGGGAGGGAAAGAAAAAGAAGAGGTGGTGTTACCGGAAGTTAGGGAAATCTATGTTAAGGCCATCAGGTTGGAGACTCCCAAGGCGGAATATAAGGTGTTGTTCCTCCAACCTGCACCTGGCCTCAATGCGGCAGTAGAGGAGGCCATGGATAGACATGTCAGTATGGGAATGGGATGGGGAATTGAAGTGGGTGGCTACTGGGAGGTCCTGGCTCTTGCGGCAGATGGAGAAAAGGTGCTGCTCTAGAAGGCACCAGCCACTACAAGGCAGGCCAAGGTCAGAGCGTGAAAAGCTGCTGCTGTCAATCGAGTATACAGAACTCTTCTATTGAACCAACTGATCAGTAATCGATCAGGTGGGTACAATGATAGAGCAAAACACAGTTGTCTCAGCAGGACACTACAATTTACATATGGGAACAAGTTGGTGCAGGGTTTGCTCCTGGTTAAACAATGAATGTAAAATGCAATTCTTGGGTTGCACATTTTTACATCAATTTTCAGCATTGGTAAGTTAATAAGTATCATGTATGCTGATGTTGTCATCACATGCAGGAATGGTGCATCAAAAATGGCATGTGCATTCAGGTGAATTTTGCCCAGGATTGGCTGGTCCAATTTCTCAAATGGTGACACTTCCAATGGAAATTGGCATAATTATGTTAAAATATGAGCAAAATGCTTTTTATGTGCATTTTATGCATAAAAATGGGCACAAATTGCCAATTTTAGGCAGTAATTTTGAAAGAATAAAATTAAAATAATATTCAACTGAGTGAGTAAAAATTACAATTATGTCTATGACTATTTTATTTTTATCCCTATTAACAAAATTGGATAACATAGATACTGGCTTAGGGTGTCAAGCAACTGCTAGAAAATGTCATAGCCTCATACAATAACACATCGACCAAAACTGCATAACTGGAAAAACGACAGTCAATAAATGTGTCAGATATCAGATATGTTCTTGAAATAATGTTCTACCTGGTTAATAAAAGAGCTGGGTGAAACTGAGTGTTGAGAAAAATGCATGAAATAATTATCGGAATGCTAAATTTCAAGGTATCTCTGACTGAACGTCGAGAATATAACCAGAAGATTGCTTGGTTTATGTGGATGAGGAAACCGTTTATCTTAATTCACTCATCCAGAAATATTCTACACTTTGCCAATCCCATTGCTGCATTGTCATTTCTTAAATTATTCCATTTCTACCAGTCCCTGCAGTGCCCGTTAACTCCTTTATAATGAATGTCTGTGCCTCACAATCTTCCCTCTGGTCTCTCTAAATACTCTGGATAAATAACACCCAACTTTGAAGATTTACATACTTACAGCCCTTCAGCTCCATTCACTGTTTCCATTCTATCGCTGAATGATGCTTTGGTAGATGTCTTCCCTTGTAAATATTTAAGGAAGCAGTCATTAGAAATATTTACTATTTTAAGCTCATGCTCAGTGATTACCACTTCTGATATGCTCAGGTTTGTGTGATTGTCGTCTTGCTACTGAGGTATTGTAGGAACTTTAATTTCAGTACTTTGCGTAAGCTGCTTTTTCTTGATCTCCTTTGCTTATCCTTTAACTTGTTTCTGCATGATCCTGTATCAATCTTAATACACACAATTCTAATTCAAATCAAGCAATGGAGCATTTTGTGGACCATGCATCCTTAATTGTGAAATAGATTGTATGAGATGTAATGGTTTATGGCTTATTTTAGATTTAGATTCCCTTTAGGAAGATTAGTTAAAATATTGAAACTGTTAACAAGTGCATTGATGTGCATGTTGATAATATAATTTGGTTAGCTGAACACTGGATATGTTTGTTTTTAAACTGTTTGGATTTCAAAGTCTAATAATTGGTCTTTAAGGTTTAAAAGGAAGTTGATTATTGATTCCGTGTTTTGAAAGAGTCGGGAAGTGGACAAGAACTTAGCTGGACACTGCAACATTTTCCACTAAATTCACATAACACCAGAGTGAATGAAAAGCAGCCTAGCCAATTAATTCAGCCATGTCCCAAGACAGAACATGGACATAGCAAGGTCACTCCGAGCCCAGATGATCTTACAAAGTCCTCTTTACATCCATTTGGGAATGATGCCTAAATTGGGAGAGGTTTCCCACTGACTAGTCAGGCAACAACTTGGTCATACTCACAGAATCATACCTTTTAGACAATGTGCCAGATTCCCAAATGGAATCTGGCAACAAAAGAGTCACCAGGGTTAATGGCGCCGGGTGTGCAAATGAAAAGGAATCCTCGAAGTTGACTTCAAACCCAATGAAGTCTCATGGCATCAGGTCAAACATGGGCAAGAAAACCACCTTCCATTCTCATTCAGAAGATGAATCAATGCTCCTTCATTTTGAATAATACTAGCTCAGATAGCAAGGCACAGAATGTACCCAGAGTTGGAAGCTGTTTATCCAAAAAAACTAGAGAGACTAGAGAAAAGATTTGTAAAGCGTGAACATTCATTATAAGGTAGGACTTCAAAGTCCATCAAAGGACATAGCTACCAGACTAGGTCCAACGTAGACAGTGAAGGCACACAAAGAATAAACCATATTAACCTCATTTTTACCTGTCTATCTATGGCAGATGCATCTGTCCACAATAGTATTTGTAGAAGTGACCACCACACAATCCTTGTGGAGACAGTCCCATCTTCACACCAAGGACACCCTCCATCAAGTTGGTGTGGCACTGCAAACATGCTAAATGGGATGGGCTCAGAACAGTTCCGGCAATTCAAAAGTGGACATCTATGAGGCACTGGTGAACTGTCAGAAGGAGCAGACATGCATGCTAACACCATCTGTAACTTCATAGTTTGGTATATTCCTAATTCTACTTCAATTATCAAGCCAGGGAATTGCCCGTGGCTAAATGAGGAGTGAAGAAGAAGGGCATGCCAGGAACAGCACTAGGCATACCTACAAATGGTGAGGTGCCAGTCTGGCTAAGCTGCAATACAGGACTACGTGCACGCTAACCAGCAAAAAGCGACAGAATAAATGATCTCACAACCAAAAGATCAGTCTGAAGCACTGCAGCCCTACACAGTTAATTTTGAATGCTGGTGGACAATTAAACAGCTGGTAGAAAGCTCCAAGAATATTCCCAGGTGCAATGAAGGTGAGGCCCAGCACATGAGAGCTAAAACCAAGGCTGATGCATTTGCAACCACATTCAATCTGGAATGCCAAGCAGATAATCCCCACCACCACCGCAGCCAGTCTTCAACCAACTGGATTCACTCCAAGTGATGTCAAGAAATTACAGAAAGAACTGGATGCACGACAGGCCATGGGTCTAAACAACATTTCAGCTGCAGTACTGAAGAAACTAACAACGTGCTGGAGGAACTCAGCGGATCAGGCAGCATCCTTGGTAGGAAAGAAATTGTCGACCTTTCGGGTCAAAACCCTTCATCAGGACTGAGATTGGAGAGGCGAGGTGGCTAGCAGAGAGAGGAGAAGGAGAGTGGTGAGAAAGGATTCCGAGGTGATTGCTGGACTGAGGAGGGGTGTGAGATGACAGGTGGGTAGTGCCAGGTAGGGGATGTGAGCGGGGGTGGAGTTGGAAAACTGTGGCAGGTGAATGATAGATGGAGGCAGACATAGAGAGGAAAAAGGGAAAACAACAGATGGAGCAAGGTGGGGGGAAGGGAGGAAGATGTGAAGATAGGAGACGGCTGCTGGAGGGAGATAAGCAAGAAGACAAAGCACTACCAGAGCTGGATTCAGCTAAGTAAAGGAGGTGAGAATGGGAACCACTAGGGGAGAGGTGAACGACAGTTGGAACCAGATGGGGTTGGGGACGTGGGAACCTGTGTGTGAAGTGGGTGGACGGAACCAGGAGGGGGAAGCGAACGAAAATGAGTGAAGGGAAGCTGGGGGGAGGATGGGAAGGGGAACAAAAATGGGAGGACTGGATGATCACAGGGGGTAGTGATTGAAGTGGGGGGAGAGGAAAAAAAGGGAAAAGGGGTGATTACCTAAAATTGGAAAACTCAATATTCATGGCATTGGGTTGTAGAGTACCCAGGTAAAATATAAAGTGTTTCTCCTCCAGTTTGCGTTGGGCTTCATCCTGGCAGTAGAGAAGGCCAAGGATGGACTGGTCAGTGTGGGAAGGGGAGTTTAAATGGTCTGAAGCTGGGAGCTCGGGATGGCCATTGCGGACGGAGCGTAGGTGCTGTGAAATGGTCGCCGAGTCTGCGCTTGGAGAGGAGGTCACATCAGGAGCACCAAATGCAGTAGGTGAAATTGGAGGAGATGCATGTGAACCTTTGTATCACCTGGAAGGACTGTTTAGGTCCCTGAATGGTGGTGAGGGAGGAGTTGTAAGGACAAGTGTTACATCTACCGTGAGAGTAGGAGAAAGTGCCATGGGTCAGGGAAAGATAGATGTGGAGGGATGAGCGGACCAGGGACTCATGGAGGGTGTGGTCCCTGTGGAAGGCGGAAAGGGGTGGGGAGGAGAAGATGTGACTGGTGATGGGATCTCGTACTGAAGACCTGAGCTTCACAACTAACTGCATGACCAGCAGTTCCAGTGGAATTACAACACTGGTATCAACGCGACAATGTGGAAAACTGCTCTGGGCAGTAATGAAGGACTAACCATCTTTGCTGCTTCCTTTCCTCACAAGATCAGCTGGGGATGTTTTCTAATAATTGCATGATGTTCAGTTCCATTCACAGCTCCTCAGTACAATGAAGCAGTTCATGCCTGTGTGCAGCAAGACCTAGACAATGTTCAGGTATGGGCTGAAAACGGCAAGTAACACTTGCTCCATGTAAGCACCACTCAAAGACCAACTCCAACAAAAGAGTCTATCTACCCTTGAGATTCAAAGACATTACCACTGTCCCCCAATACCTACATTCAGGTGATCACCATTGACCACAAACTCAACTGGACCAGCCAAATGAATACATTAGCTACTAGGTAAGGTCAGGCTGGTAACCTGCACTCACATCCTGACACCCCAAAACCTTTTCACAATCTACAAGGCACATCAGAAAGGTGATGGGGAATTGAATGGAATTCCCACAACTCTTGAGAATCTTGGCACCATCTCAGACAAATAGCCCACTTGATTGGCACCCGTCAACTCTTAATTTCTGTTCTCTCCTAAGTAAGTCTATCACAATCTGGGGGCTTTGCTGATTTCTCCTTTATTTATCAAAATGTCAAGTATCAGCAGGCGGCCTAACAGTCGGCCAGGAATCCTCCTACTTATTGCATCAGAGAGTGCTGGAATATAAACCTATGCCAACTATTCCCCACACCATTAATCTCAGACCCACTCTGTGGAAAGGTGATGGATTAGCACTGGACAATTGCCCATCAGGAGAAAAAAAATGGGACTAATGAATATTCACTACTGTGCTGAGAACCTTTATGTAGGTGAGTTGTTCGCCCACTTATATGGAGAAAATATTTGATGAAAGAGAGGACCAAGCAAAGCATATAGGGAGGTGAGGTAAATCTACCATTGCTCACACCACAAAGAAATCATTTATATTTCGGTATCAATAACTTCAGCATTAATAAAACAAACATTATTGCATGTACCTGAAGCCATTACAGCTACACATAGAATCATAGAATAGTGACAGCACAGAAGAGGCCCTTTGGCTCTTGAGTCCGCACTGGCTCCATGCAAGAGCACAGTCACTTGTCCCATCTTTTCATCTGTCGCAATGCACTTTTACATTAATTCAAGTACTGATCCAATTCCATCTTGAAAAACTGCTAATCAATTTGCCTCTGTCACACTATCAGACAATGCATTCCAAATATTAAACAGTAACTGCATAACTTTGTTTTATGCCATGTCACATTGGTTCTTTATCCAATCACTTTCATTCTGCACGCTCTGGTTCTCTACCCTTTCAATAATAACAACTGTTTCTTGGTGTATATTTACTCTGCTCCTTTATAATTTTGAACACTTTAATTGCATCTCTTTTCAATATTCTTTGCTCTAAAGAGAACAATCTTTTTTTCCAATAACCAAATACAGTCACTTTTGCCAATTTTTCATGATATCAGTACTCTCTGGAACCACTCTAGTAAATATCTCCTCCAACCTCTCGAAAGCCTTCATATCTTTATTAAAGTGCAATGTGCCGAAGGGGACACAATACTCCAGTTATGGTCAAACCTGCCTTTTATATTAAAAAAAATCATTATAACTTCCAAACTTCTTTATTCTATGTTAAGACCAAGCCACTGACCCCAGTAATATAATGATACTAATGGCCTTGATGAAGGACCTGATCTCCACTCCCCCACCCTACCACCCATCCTCCAGTCTACCACCCTCTGCTCAAAACCAGGCTGTGATCAGACTTCCAACACCCACCCTTCTTTCTCCTCTCAACCCTGTGACCCTGGCCTTGGCCCTGAATGACATATGTTCCTAATGTTTGGTTGGGTAGTTTTGAACACTACTGAAGTTTGTAGCACAGGCCCAAGGATGAGAAAGCTGTCGGTGTGCCACTCAACACCATATTATACTGCATCTATAATGATGCACTGTGATTTCTAGGCCAGAACAAGCAAAGGTGTTTCAGCTGAGTAGCCATACTGGACTGGATTTGTTCTTGTTGCAGATATGTTTAATTAATAATACAAGAAGCAAATGTGCAGAAAAATTCACTTGACAATGACATTGAAAAGTTAATTAAATTGGCCAGTGCTGGAAATATACAACAGGCCCAAGGGTATCTGAAAGAAAACAAAGGTTAATCTTTTGGTTATTAACCGTTTGTTTGAATTGAAAGCTTGTAGGTAAAGCACACGGCTTAAGTCAACCATAGAAAACAAAAGATTGGAAGGCTTTGAAATCAGAGAAAGAAAGATGATAATCGTAGTGCAGGGTGATTGTAAGTATAAAAAAGATATTATTGCAAAGTGGTCTAAAAATAGCTAAAGGAAGAATTGCAGATTATGCCAAGTTGAATATAAATGAAGAAAGCTGCGAAGACAGCAGACAGCAGACAGCAAGAAAAGTTAGCTTCCAGAATGAATTGGATGAATGGTCAACAATCTCATTCTCTCCCAAGATGCCAAAAAAACTCTTTGCACTCTGGTTAGAAATGAGAGAAACAGTTAAATTTGGAGTTCCTTAATGACAAATTTCAGACCAGAGTGCACAGAGAGCAGGGGAACAATGAAATACTGGGCTGTATTCTGTTCTGTGAAGTTACACTGAACAGAAAATGCACAAACCTTTGGTTGTGAAACCTACCATATGGATTTGAGCCCTCATTTAGGAGACCCATGCATCTGTTCAGTTAAATGCTTAAAAGCCAGTGGTCAAGTGGAAAGTCTGTTTCATAATTTAACTACTTAGTGCCGTAAATGAAATTATGTAAAGAATAACACTTGAAGCAAAGACTCCTCCCTTTTTGCTTAGACAGAAAAATTGCATTACCATATTTAAAATATTTGTAATGCACCATCCACCCAAAATTCAGCTTAATTTTCAGTTCCTTAATTATAATTACATCTCAGTGAATTTCTGGGCATTGCACTAGTTAGATCAACCACCCACAAACATTTAGAAGAAATGTTCAGAATGCTAGAAGAACTCAGTGGGTCAATCACCATCCGCAGAGGTAAAAGGTGTAAATCAACGTTTTGGGTGAAGACATTTTGCATCAGGGCTCTGCATCTCGACCCGAAACTTTGACTTATACATTTTGCTTCCACACATGCCGGTTGACCTGCTGAGTTCTTCCGGTGTTCTGTTTTTGTTCCGGATTCCAGCATCTGCAGTCTCTTTTGTCTTCTTAATACTTGGAAGAGTCTCCTGTAATTAGAAACAGAAAATGCTGGAACCACCCAACAGATGAGGCAGCATCTGTGGAAAGAAAAGCAGCATTAATATGGGGAAGGGATGGTTAGAACAAGGGGATTTTTTCTGGTAAGGTGAGATCAGGATTCTCTGCAACAGCTCTGACTGGCATTTTACAGCTTTTACATGCCCCTTTGTTCGTTTCATTCCAGGGATGTGGGTTTCACAGGCTGAGCCTGCATTTAATTGCCCATCCCTAGTTGCCCTTGAGAAAGGGGTGGTGAACCTATGCAGTCCTTGAGGTGTGGGTACACCCACCATGCTGTTAGGAAGAGAGTTCCAGGATTTTTGACCCAGTGACGGTGAAGGAACAGCAAAATATTTCTGAGTCAGGATTGTGTGTGGCTTGGATGCCAACTTCCAGGTGGTGGTGTTCCCCATGCTTTTGGTGCCCTTGTCTTTCTAGCTGGTAGAGGTCATGGGTTTGAAGGTGCTGTCTAAGGAGTCTTGGTGAGTTGCTGCAGTGCATCCTGTAGATGGTACAAACTGCTGCTTCTGTGCGTCAGTGGTGGAGTGAGTGAATGGGTGTGGATCGGGTGCCTTTCAAATGGTCTGCTGTGTCCTGTATGGTGTCGAGCTTTCTGAGTGTTGTTGAAGCTGCACTCATCCAAGCAAGTATCTCCTGACTTGAGCCTTGTAGGTGGTGGACATGGTTTGGGGAGTGAGGAGGTGAGTTACTCACTGCAGGATTCCCAGCCTCTGACCTGCTCTGGTAGCCACAATGTGGATATGGCTACTCCAGTTCAGTTTCTGGTCAATGGTAACCCCCCCCCCCAGGATATTGATAGTGGGGGATTCAGTGCTGGTAATGCCATTGAATATCATGGGGTGACAGCTGGATATTCTCTCTCTAACTGTTCTCATTAATCCATCAACTAGACAGCTTTGTAAACAGCAGACTGACATGCAGAGAGTTTCCAGCATTTTCTGCTTTTATTTCAGATTTCCAGCATCTGTAATTTTTTTGAATTTCAAGAGCTCCTATACAACATGACTGCCTGCCTTTCAGCACAATGTTAAAAATTGCAAGGAAATCAAATATTTCAGCATTCAAATTTGAAATAAAAGAAGTTCATCTGCCAAATGATGCTTTTCTCTGGGAACCTAAATTCATTTCTTCATTTCCGCAAATGTTACAGCATTCCCTTTAACATCACTCACTTGCCCACAGGACATAAAATTCCTATTTTCTCTTAAGCATTGTTTTGGAGGTCAACAACAAAATAGCTGCTTCAGTGCCCATCTGACAGATCTAAGTGGAGGAAGATTAGATGCATTAAGACTGAAGCCAACAAATCATTCCTGGACCATAACTTTGATGTGGCCTCATTTCAAAAGCCTTCACTCACAAGCATGAATAAAGAGGTGTTCAAAATCGTGAAGGGTTTTGATGGAATAATTAAAAAAGAAACCAATTCCAGTGACAGAAGGGTAGATAGTTAAAGGACTGAGATTGAAGTTAATTGGCAGAAGAACCAAAGGCAATATAAGAATATTTTCACACAGTGCGTTACAATTTGGAATGCATTACTTGAAAGGGTGGTGAAAGCAGATTCATTAATAATTTTCAAAAGAAAAGCAGAAAAACACGGGAGGGGAACTCTATTTGTGTGTCAAGGGAAAAGGAATGGGACAAAGTGGACAACTCCTTTAAAGAGCTGCCACAGGTCCAAGGGGCCAAATAACCTCCTTCCATGCTATATCATTCTATGATTCTTGAAGCTCATAAAGTCATAGAGTCTGTGGAAAACTTACACTCACTGCTGCAGTTAGAATTTTAGGCCATGTCCATAGTTCAGATTATACCTACTGAGACAGTTATGGTCACAGTCCCTCTAGTTTATCCCAAGCATTGGGGAGCTGAGGTAGGGAGCACCTGCCATATCAGTTACAGCACATAAGCATTGGACAACTCACAAATGTTCCACTAGTTAGAAGTGGTAACTTCATCAAGGTTGATTTGAATGTGCTGTACAATTCTACACAAAATTAGGATTTCCCAGGACATTTCTGTTAAGAACAATACCTGTGAACTACACTCCAAGAGCCCCACATGAACATTTCCATCATTGTTTTAACTGAAAAGTTTCACAGTCCAGTTATACACATCCATCTATGATTACAGATTTTAGTTTCTTACAGTCATTGCCGACCCTGCAGTGCAGTCACTGTGATATATTCATTCACTAGCACTGAGGCCATGTTTTAGTGTGAAGACTCAGTCTTTGCCTGTCTCTACCTAAAATCTATCATGATGTCAGGAAGTCAGCCTGACAAAATGTATTCATTGGCAGTTGACCCTCACAGGACCAGGTACCAGAATCATTGACCAGAATTATTTTGGAAGAGAGTGGTGTTACTGCCTGTGGTCAAGGAAGAAAAGAGCTGAGTGCCCCTGGAATTAGGTAGATGGGATGGGCTGCAGCAGCCCTTATAGTGAAGTATGTAATGAAGGGGAGTGAACAATCCATATGGTGAAGCAAGGATGACAAAGTATTGTTTGGAGCTGTTGTGTAAGAACAACCTTATTGCTCACATGAAACCCTTTCTAAAGTGAGATTAGTTCATGGGAGTTATAGAGTTGCCACTGACCCACTAAGCCTGCTCTTCTCCAGCCTGTTTCACTGTTGAGGCTCTTGGGGCTTCTATAGAACAGGTATTCTCTCCTTGCCCCTCCTTCCTCCAAGGAGACAATTGCAAAGAGGGGCAGCAGCCCTTTGACACATCTCTTTTGGAAATAGGTTTGAAGAGATATACAACAAAAAATCTAAACGGGATGGAACCTCATCTCCACTTCATGTAGGCCTTGTGAGTCACATCATAATTTGTACATGTCACACATGGCCTGCCCAAGTCATGGAATAATCCAGAGAACAATCTGTCCATTCAATTGCAATTTAATTCAGGAGTTAAAACCGTTAGAGCCTTACGTCATTGGCATTACGCAGGCTGCCGGCATGCTCACACCCACAGTCACCTGACTTGCACCTCCAGTTAAAATCAGGGCTTCAACTTCGATCAATTCTGGTCTGAAATGGAAGTGTGTCATTGGTTATTTCCATGAATTATTTAACAAAGTGCAGAGGTGGAAGAACCATCTAGAAAGCTGCAAGTTGACACCTTTGTTAATATCAAGAAAAACTGGCAAAGTGAAGGTAGTTAATTTTTTAAACAGTTAAAATATTAAAATAAAACCTTGACCAAACCCACTGACCGAGCATCCATTTGGACACAAAGTAAAAAGTGATTTTGAAAAATATTCTAAATTCCAACAGTGGTTAGGGGAAGGAGATAAAAGTAAAAGCAAAGGAGAGTCATTCAGTCCTTAAAGGCTGCTCTATGTTTCACTAGGATCATACCTGAAAGTCTACTCTAGATCCACCTTTTACATCCAGTCATGATATGCATCGATTACCTGTGCCCAAAAGCCTATCACTCTTGTCTTGAATATACTCACTGACTAAGTATTCACTTTAGTGGAGAAATACAAAGGTTCACAGCATTCCACACTAGAACTTGTATCTCACATTTATAACACTCAGTTTTTTTCTTTCTCCCCCTTCTTTTGGTATTTCAGGTTTCATTTGTCTCCTCCTCTTTACCCCTTCCACACATTCCTGTTGTTGCTCACTAGCCTTTGCCCTCTACTTGGAATTGGCACCCCTACCACTTCTACCAATCAAGTTCTCCAGCCCTTCACCTGTCATTGACTTTCCCTCTTGTTCCTTCCGCCCATCCCCTTTCTCTGTAACTTTAATTTCAGTTCATTGCTAAGTTTTCTCAGTTCTGATGAAAGGCCAGTGACCTGAAATGTTAGCTCCATTTTCTCTCCATAGATGCTGCATGACCTGCCAAATATTTCCATCTTTTTCTGCTTTTATATCCTTCTTTAGATTTTGAAGCCAAAAGCGCACATTTCACGCCAAGTATAAAACACTAACACCCTCCTACTCTGTGCTTCCAAACCCTTTGCAATAAAGGCCAATGTATACCATTTTCAATTTACTTTCATTTGCACCCTGTACCTACACTGTACATTCACTTGCTGTGTTTTGTGAACTATCACACGCTGATCCCTTTGTATACTAACATAGACTAGTTTCTTAACGTTTACAAAATATTTGTGTTTGCTACATTTAATGAATATTCCTCACCTCCGCCTCCTTTGTTACTAACTTACCTTTACAGATTCTTTGCAGATAATCACAGATAATTTTCCCATTTAGCCTTGTATTATCAGCAAATGTAAAGACGTTACACCTTGGCTTTTCATCTAAGTCAGTGGCTCAAAATCTGACTTTGCTCCACACAACCCGACTTACAAAGAAGGCTGCACTCACCTTGTGCAGTTCCCCAGCAGTCACCTCCAGCAGCAGTGATTGAGCTGTGCATGATGACATGGGGAGCACTGTTCCATCCACAATGGCTGAAAACTACTTTGACAATTTTGACAGGTGGCTATGGCACAACTGCTGGTTTGTCAGCACTCAAAGGAGACAATAAAAAGTGAGCATTCCCGAACATTTCAGACATTTAGAACTAATCAAAAACTATTAATACCATTAAAGATTAATTTATGAAGGCTCAGGTGGGGGGAGTATAATTCCCCCCGTGACCATGTGGTTTTCCTCCAGGTACTCCAGTTTACGCTCACATCCCAAAGACTTGCAGGTTGATTGGCCACTGTAAATTGTGCCTTGTGTATAGGTCAGTGGCAGAATAAAGGGGACAGTTGATGGGAATGTGGGAAGGATAAAATGGGTTAGGGTAGGATTACTGTAAAAATGGGTGCTTGATGGTCGGTGTGGACTTGGTGGGCAAAGGCCCGCTTTCTGTGCTGTACCTCTCTATGACTCTATTCAAACAATTCTAAAATGCTTAATAATTTATACATAATATTAAAAAATCTCAAACAAAGCAAATTCTAGAAGTTCTAACATCCACCTCAGTGCAAAGCAGAACTCACTTGAAGTCTAACTTTGAACTGCTTGTTTGAGTAGACTCCCAGCAGTCTGCAGCTCTGCTTCCTCATTGGACTCCATGAGGAGTTAGAGATTGGTGCAGAGTCAAGAAAAACAGCCGCTGACCTTAACCTCACGACTTCTGTGTTTGCACAAAACTTCCAAAGTTGCTGTTGGTTCTGTGGGGAATCATTAGCATTTATACAGGCAATCAGTCACGTTTTGAGTATCTAGGGATTGTAAATAGCTTGGGATGCAAAGGCACCCCAACAGTAACAGCCTGCAGACCTAAATAGAAAGGGGAGAAGTACATAAGGAGCCTAATTTCTTTTGATAAGTGATTATCATTGTATGTCAATATAAAAAAGATAATCTATCCCCCTTTGTCCTTCTCAACCTGCCCAAAGCTCTGGAAACAGTTGTCTCTGCAATCTTCTCTACAAAATATTTACATTTCTCCAGTTCTGGTCACTTGATCTTCTTGAATTTAATTGGTCCTCCACGGTCAGCCATTCTTGCGACTTCAGTAGATCCAAACTGTGGAATGCATTCTCTCTCCCCCTCTCTCTCTCTGCCTCTCTCTCTCTCTCTCCCTCCCCTCTTGAAATCTACCTCACTGTGACATTTTTGGTTCTTCAGACTTTGGGTAACAATGTTATTTTATGAACTGATTGGAACTTTTTACTATACAAATACGTGTTGCTGTTGTTTTGGTTAAAGTGTACTACATTATTGATACAATTACACAAAATTAACAATTGTGATTTCCTTAATGTTATCAATTAAAAGTAAAATAGAGTGGATTTGCAACAACTTCTAAGGACACTTAAAACTAAGCATTAAATTATAATTGTTATAAGGCTACTACTTAAGATAAAAGAGCAGAACAAAAGAAATATGTTAATAATACCACATAAACAGAATGGGCATGTAATTGGCAAATGAGCTTCAGTATAGATACGTGCAAGGGGGTGCATTTTGTTCTGAAGAAGGAGGTCCATGTACTGGAAAATAATTGTAAAAGGTATAGAGGAGCACAGAGGTCAAAGGGTAGAGGTGCAAAAATTACTAAAAGTTAATGTAAACAAAAAATAAACATTTCACTGGGATTCATTTCCAGAGGAACAGGACAGTAGAGGTTTTAGAAATTACTCATACAGATGCATTTTCAGCACTGCTCAAAGGAATTTAACCAAACAGTTGCTGAGTGGGTTGGTGGAGTGCTACATTTGTTGTGGCTCCTCCATACAGATCAAAAGGACAAACACAGTTAAAGCAGAAGATGCCAGATTTTTCAGGTCAAATGCAGAAAATTCATTTGTGTCTGTGTGACCTGTAATCAGCACAGGTCATTCATAACAAACTGGCTGCAACAAGATAAACAAGACTTGTTTCTCTGCAACGTAAAGGGAACAAGTGTGACCTGAGCTGTGTCCATGGAGTCCAATGCAGTAAGTTAGACTATATTTGGAATTGAATGAACAACTCTGGGATACATATTGTAAAAAAATAAAGAGATGCACCAAAGAATCTGTCAGTCTATGATATACATCAATGTATGCAAAAAAAACTCTTGAGATATACACTCATGGCTGAATGAACCATTACTAAAATTTCATATCAAGGTACAAAACACATAAATGCAGTCAACAAAACTGAAATACAAGCATTATTTTATTTAGGACACTAAATTTTTATGAGTTATTGCCTTCAGTGTTAAGTGGTTTCATGTTTCTTGTAACCAGAATAATGTTGAATGAAAGAATAATCTAAAGCTTCTGCAAATATGTATTTGGCTCCATTCCAGAAGCAAGTTCTGAAACTACAATGACCAGTAAGCAGGGCCAATTCTATCATTTGCTTTGAAATACATGTGCAATAATGTAATATTGGTTGTTAACACTCACTGCTGTCTTAAGAACTGTGTTGTGTGACTGCTTGCACTCTGCGTTGTAACCTCACTTCATGTGATATCTGCCAGCTTTCTGCTTTTATGGAGAAAACCACAGTAAAAAATGCTTTTCTGAAACTGAAGGCTTTCCTCTTATCTAATAAATTTGCTGTTCAAGTTACCGACTACATTTTAGAGAGAGATACTAAGACAGGCTTTTAGAAGTAATGGTGGTTGCAATTTTAGATATTGTTCCTTGAATTTGAATACTGAATGTCAAGAACACTGATCACTTCCAATTAACATAACACATCAAACTGCACCAAGAGAGAGCAAGCTGCACAATTCAGTTCTGAGAGTACAAAAGGGAACAATAAAGCTGTCCAAGGTACTGGAGTTCTGGGGAAATAACTTATTTAAGTGGAAGAAAGAGCTGGCAATGACAGATAAACCAGAGCAGACAAGAATTAAGTATGTTATTGCAGCTCTCTGGTCACAGAAATTGTAGCATAACCATAAAGATCATTGGATTCATTACAACCCTCCAAGAAAATTACCACTTGACCATTACTGTTCTTTAACACCACCAGCTGTAGCAAAAATCCATTGGTACTTTTTTAATAGTGCTAAAATTGTTACTATATAATTGCAATTTCACAGATTTGAAGAAATCGTTCATCAGAGATAGATTATTCAAGGAATCTGGGAGTTTAGCCTGAGGTAACTACTTCCACGTAAGGCATTTAACTTAGAAAAATACATACAAAGTTCTGGAGCTATCCCAAGACCATCTAGAAATGTTGGATGGCCAACAGTAGCTAGGTCATGGGGTGAAAGTCAAGACAAAAAGCAGAATAGGAAAAGTACAGCCAAGGTGGGCTCGATTTTGCAAGTATAGGGGCTAGTAGCATGAGTGATAAAAAAAAGAAAATTCCTGGTTATGGGAAACTGCATGATGTGGATTGGAAAATCATTTTTACAAATGAATAGGACATTGAAAATCCATGGAACGGATGAGATGAGCTATGCAAGGACAAAAATAAGGTCAGCTTCAGAATGTCAGTTGAACTCAATGTACCGATGCCAGATGAGTCAATTCTCTGAAAAGACCACCCACTCATCAATGTCCACTCATAAACTCAAAGGACAGGTGCCCACACACAGCATCCTCACCTGTTGGTCATTGATAGTGAGGCACAGCTCACAGAAGACAACTTTGGAAGGTTCTCAAAGGACTGGGCAACATCACCTCACTTTCCACAGAGTAATAGAAAGGCAGAAAGCCATGTGAAGGTGGTCACAGACCTGATGAAGGAGATTAAATCATCACAGACAAACACGCCCCACCCCCTCCCTTCAGCATCTGACCCTTCCACAATACCCAAGGGATGATAAGCAGTCCTGTGCAGAGACCTATGAGTGAACCACTAGAACCCTACTCCAAGCAATAAAAGTGCTGCCAGAACCAGAACCACAGAAATTAGGTGTGTTACTATAACAGAGGTGCCAAAGATCCTGTAAGAACTGAAAACACAGTGAGGACAAAGCTCATATCAAACTTACACCAGACCTGGCAGAAGGCAGTGATGACTCATAATCATACATGTCATGATAGAAAAGGCCATCCCTCTTCGGAAATATAGCAGCCACCTCAGGGGGAGAACTAAAGATGTTTGATCAACTGAAGCAGGTATGGACATACCAGAGGAGTCAATGCTGATAAACAACCGGCTCTGGGAGAACTACAGCCAGTTGGAACAAATCTGGAAGGATTGTCCATTGATCCAAGTATCCAGAAGACTGTCAAAGTAAAGCACATCAAAACAGGACATTTTTGAATGTTTTTTTCCTTTTGTTATTCATTATTAAAGTAGGCATATGAAATCTGTATCATGTGTGATATTGGTTGTCAATAATCATTGCTGCTTAAATGTTACTCCATTTTAGGGATTGTCATGTGACTTATTGCTCTGTGTCACAATGTTGTCTTGTGTGGAACTGGCCTCTGTGGAGAAAGGCACATTAAAAATGTTGTACAAACTCTGTAAGCTTTCTTTTATTTAAAGTACCCTCGTTGTTCGTTTGAACCATGTACTATTTTTCAGTCTCATAGAAATGGACACTGATACAAGTTTGCTTCAGTAACACATGGAAATTCCCAGTAAAATGCAAGTACATTTTGGCTGACCACAACTATGAAGCAAAACAATTTCAAGGAATTATTTAAAATAAGATAGAATAGAACTCAAAGGTTAATTCAAAGGTAGAACAACCATTGTTTTAGAAGGACATTTTAAATTCTGGTCACGTTGGCTAAATAAGCATTCTGAAGAATTCTCATTGAATTTTGAGAAGTGTACTGGAAATATCAATATTAGCGGGTGTTCAACAATATAATTCAAATTAAAATGACCTTGAAAAATCACTCAGGTCAGAGCCAAGATATTCAGGCAGGTAAACATCCTGTTGTCCTTCACTTCTTCTGTGAATTGATTGAAGAAGGAATTCCAGTTCACTATGTAAAGATTTTCAAGCAATTTGGTAGCATCTCAGACAATGTTAATACGTTTTATGACATGTTTATCCAAGTCAGATACGTTATGGCTGAGCAATGTTATACATACATGCACGTTGATGGGCATCTCTGATACCATTCAAGAACTGAATCCACTCATCCATGGATCACTTTAGCAATTAATAATAATGTTTCACCTAACAACCTAACAGACAACATGACCACATTATCATATCACCCTTCTAAATACGAAGCCAACAGAAATAATTCTATTTTAAGCTATGAAAAAAGAGATAACCTAAATCATCTGCTCAGAATAAACATTCTACTGAGCAAAATTGAAACAGAGGTGTAGGCTAAGCTGCTTTGACCAAAATGCAACCAAGAGTGCAGCTAACACAACTAATTAATCTGAGAGAAACAAGTTAAAAAAATCCTGAACTCTCTGCACTTAATATTTCTTCTTTCTCAATTACATTCCAATGTGGTAAAAAACTACAAGATTTTTCTGATATTATTACTGTGACAGTAGAGCAATTAGGCTCTTTCTCCTTGCGATGTGTTTCATGCCTGTCACTGAATCCTCACCTTGAACTATCTAAAGGCTAGGCGTGTAGTTAAAATGCATAAAATTAGTAGATTCCCAACAGTACAAATTAAGTCCAAGTCAGTATCTATCTGAATAATCTGTGGATTTATAAAAGTCAAATTCTTTATGAATGAATATATCATTAGCGTTCAATAAATATTAATGAATCAACTTAAAAGTATTTTCCTTAGACTGTAATGCAATCCATAAAACATACTCAAAGACTGAAGAAATAATGATCCATAAAACAGCAAAGCAGCCGTGTAGTTTAAAGGTTCTGAGTAAGGTTACAGCAGACTAAGTAATCAATTGAAAAACTTGTATATGTATTGCTAACAATGAAAAACACCCACACCTCCCCCCCACACACACCTTGATTCTTGAAGCGTGACTTATTCTTAAATGATAAAATATTACTAGCTATTAATTTAATCAACCCTCTTCCCTGGTTTCAGACTAACGAACTAAGCTTATTTAGACCCACAACTGGAAGCTTCCAGCTGCAGAGTTGCTCTTCAAAGAGATAGCGAGAAATCATTAGTTTTCTCCCTCTCGGACCACATTCTGTGACTTTGCTTCAGTCACAGCCATTATTAAGAATAACTATCATAAGACTGACTGCAGGATGTCAGTGAGATTGGTTGTTTGAAATTGCTCAGGCATCCTGAGTAAAATCCTACTGGTGATGGAATCCACAGGATGACAGAATTGTAGCAGAGGTGTTAGTGTGGACCGTTAAAGGAAATAGCATAAATGCGATTCAAAGCTCAATTAGGCATGATTCTAGAAAGAAAGAGGAAAGAAAGAATCTTAAGAATGTATATTTATGCATACTTATGGGATTAATAAAGGATTATAATTACAATTCTGATAATCAGATGCTATTTATCATATGGATTAGCTGTTTTTAGTGAATGTTAAAAGTGTGAGCCACATTTGTATTCTGTGTGCTGCACTGCCAGATTTTTGTCCCCAGCTAAACTTAATTCAGTTAAAATCACAATCCTCAAACAGTGAAAATCACTGAAGGTTCATCCCATTCACACTCATCCTGGCCCTTGAATTCTAGTTGCAATTCCAGGATTATATTCAGCAGCAGCTAATCAATAGCATTCCATTTAAGGTCCATCAAGTGTCAATTGTCCTTTCAGATATAAACAAAGGTGACCTAGAATTTTAATTTGTTGCTAATTCTCTTTCTTTGTGAAATAAATAACCAACCTGCAATTCTTCACAATTAATACTTGATTGCAAATAATGGCTTCAAATGGGATTCAGAAGATATGCACTGTGAATGAGGAAAGGCCTTTCAGTAAAGAACTTCAGGATGTGAAATGAGTCATTACATCCGTTTCAAGGTAGTAACATTGAGGGTATACAATGCTCGGGCAAACAATTTGTTCCCTCCATTTAAAAGAACACTCCAATTGTTTTCTCATCCTAATTCTTGATTAAGCTTATTTTGTATCTTGCGGCCTGATTTTTGGCAGATTTGGGACATTCAGTGGAGGACAATAATGGGGAGAGCTCTTGCATTAAATGCCGTGTCCCGGAACGCCATGTTTCTCCTCGATACTAAACTTGCAGAAATTGTACCAATGGATATGCAAAGGTCATTCAGCCATGCCCTGCCTTTGAAAAACAAGTTACCTTTTGCATTAAGGAACCATCAGACGGTTGTCGGGAGTTGTGCCACCTTCCATTGGATTTCAACTTTGGTCCTTAAAGGTTCTCTTTCCTCAGGAAAAGTTGCACTATGATTAGTTCACAGCATAAAAGTCCATTCTCAGTTTTCTGGAATCTCAATACACTGGAAAGATATCAGCTACACTGTCTCTACAATATTCAATCAATTCACTGAAATGATAAAAATATGACCATCAACATCCCCAAGGCCAACATCCCAGGACTGAAGCTCTAGATACATTTAGTTGGCCACATTGAGCAGGCTACATCGCCCGCATGCTCAACACCATCCTCCTAAAACAGACAATCTAATCCAAGCTCTGCCATGGAAAATTACCACGCAGACAGAGAAAAAGATTCAAGGATTTGTCTCATAACAATTCGTTTTGCGGGGCTCGTTGAACTCCTTGATAGACCTTTACACAAAATAATATTTATTATGAATACCAAGTGCCAAAGTTTTGCAGTACAACCTCTTATGCATTGTCATCTAACAATCTCATTTGGATTGGTTTTGCTTGGTTTTAGACTTTCATTCAAATTATTCAGTGAACAAAATTAACTTTTACAGTCATAATCCAACAGAAGTGCTTATTTGATTCTCATTTCTAAGTTCTGTGAAAAGGCAAATAACATTTCTAATGGACATTTTTAGCTTCGAAACCATTTATTGCAATTATTTTGTTACACTAATAAAACAAAACAATTCTAATTAAGACATTTTACAAAAGCAAACATGTTTAAAATGTTCCAAAAATATTTCACTTTAATCTTCTAACATATTAAATAATTTGTAAAAGAGTTCATGAGATGTTAGATACAGTGCACTATTATTACATTATATTACAGGGTCCATAGCGACCAAGAGTTTATTTAATTAACCAGGTCAACAGTAGGCAGCATGATTATGACAAACTAGTCTTTCCTTGAGCCCCAACATCTCATCAAGTAAACATTTTAATAGGTTAATGCAGGTTTGCAATGAAGCCCTTCAAGAAAAACAATCACAGCTCACAAACTTGAAGAAGCTGAAAACATCATTTTTATCATGGTCAACATTAGCATTTTCCTAATAGGACAGGATGATTAAGCCTGGCTGTGTAATCAGTGAAGGAAGATGATGTGAAATCAGCCTCACAGTCTCAGAAGTTAATATTAAGTGTGATCAAAATGGTTCTTGTTAGGAAAAAAAGAGAAGAATGCAAAAGCTATTCACGGGGAATCAAAAGACGATAACTACTTGTTACTAATGAAAGTTGTACCTGTAATTGTAATTCTTAACAATGAAAATTCTTCCACTAGCTCATTGCTGTCATTGTTTTTCATAGAAATGTACACAGTATTTATTCCTTTGAAAGAGCACACAAATGATGACTCATTACTGACAGCCTGGAAATACCTTCACCTTTGCAAATAATTTATGGGATAGTTTGTACAGTATTGCTCTACTACATGCTTGCTACTTAACACATTGGTACAGATACGTTGTTTAATTTGTGGAGATTGGGGAGACTACATTCCTAGCAGAACAATAAGCTAATTTTAGGAATTCTAGAAAACTAAATATATCGTTGCTGAGTTTTAACTAAGCACTACCAAAAACATTTTATTTTTACATGTAAAATATCAATTTGCAAAAAATTACACTGAATTCCACATATCGCTTATTATGTAAAATGCTAGAAAATAAGTTATTCCAGAATCCAATTATACCTGGTATCATTCAGTGTACTTGTAAATGAGTTTCAGTTGCATGATGTGCATAAAGACATAAAAATACTGAACAATATTTTCACACTTTTTAACAATACTGGCTTGAAGTTCTCACAAACTTTTTCCATATACTTTCTTTCCAGTTGTGCTTTGCTATTAAGCATTATGGCTGCTAAGCGGAAGGTCCGCCCTCACTGATAATCTGGCAGATCTGCTGGAAAATCAGCAAATAGGCTGTACTCAGGTAAATTCTGAAAGGCTTTGCCTGGGGAAGCGTCTCACACATGATACCCCACATCGGTAGGGATGGCTCTGCAGACTGTTAGGGAGTTCCTGTGCTGGAAGTTTCTGCTTGCTTGTGCTCAGTTGGACCCAGTGCAAGTTTGGAGAGCACTTGGACCAGTGACACTTCCAGAAGGGTATAACTAGATTCAAATAGAGGGCCATGGCCTCGATTCCTAAATATTCAGACAGATTTTAGTTTCATCACAATTATTTCCCTTGTCCAATACTCATGACACCATCCACACCTTACAATGTCAACAAACACATTTTAACCTTACAGCAGGCCACACCCTAGCATGTTCCCTTTCATTTTGCAGGACTGTCTTGCACACACTATCAGGGAAGAGAAAAAAATCAGGTGGAATGCTACCATCTCTGCAATTCCTAAGTTCCTTGAAAACGACTGCACTGGAACTAATAGGTAGATAAAACATTTAAAAAAATGAGGAAATCCTCCCCAGGATATTTGACCATCTTACTCTCTTTTCTTTTTTTTGGTCCAGATTTCAGCACCTGCAGTCTCTTGTGTCTCCTTTCTTTTTTTATAATGACTTATCTCGCATGCACACTGCATGATAAAGGGGTGCCACTTTGAGCTCCCCTTCCGTTCTCCTTTGAATTGTTCAGAGTGGAGCAATTTGTAAAACTGCTGCCCCACACGACCAGCAATCCAGGTTCAATCCTGACCTCCTGTGGAGCTTGTGTGTTCTCCCAGCAACCTCATGTTTTTTTCTCCCCAGGTGCTCCGGTTCCCTCCCACATCTCAAAGATGGATTGATGGATTATATGGCCTGTAAATTATCTCTAGTGTATGGGTGAAGAGTAAGTTCTGGAGGAGTGGTTGGGAATATGGACAGAATAAAATGGGATTAGTGTAGAATTAATGTAGTTGGTTGCTTGATGGTCAGAATAAACTCAGTGGGTCAAAGGACCTGTTTCCATGCTGTACGGCCCTGTAATTCTGTAATGCCTCAGTTAGATCAGGGAGCACTCCTGATGATGTAGTTACTTTGTCCTTACAGGCACCAGCTCAAATTTCTTACCTTGCATTGTTCTGTGGGTCTGATTGAGGGGTCTACACTTCATTTCAGATGCATAGACTGAGGTGGTGGTTTAAGATGACTCATGAACCATGTTGCTGGAGCATGATGACAATGTGCAAAATGCATGTGATTCTTTAACTGGCATCATAACTTATGTCACAGCATACATGGTGATGCAAAATCACTGCTAACCCTGCTCATCAGTTTAGTGGAAATAGGATGCTCTGTTCCTGTACACTAGCAGCTTGGAGTTAGACCTCCTAAGAGAGAGAGAGAGATATCTTTATTAGTCACATGTACATCGAAACACACAGTGAAATGCATCTTTTGCATAGAGTGTTCTGTGGGCAGCCCGCAAGTGTCGCCATGCTTCCGGAGCTAACATAGCATGCCCACAACTTCCTAATCTGTACGCCTTTGGCATGTGGGAGGAAACCGGAGCACCCGGAGGAAACCCACGCAGACACGGGGAGAACGTACAAACTCCTTACAGACAGCTGCGGGAATTGAACCCGGGTCTGGTCCTTCTGTATCCTTTTCTTCAGCAGCTACTGTTGGTCTCTATACCTTGGCTTACAGCTCTTTCTCTGCCTGCAGCCCCAGTTACATGCCGGTGAGCAACTTTGTTCTAAGTTGACAAACAGGTCAGTTTACAATTACAACTGGAGCCTTCAGCAAATTTTAGACCCCAATACCCAGAAGGAAGCCTGAAAGTTCACATCAGTCTAAAATCACCAACCAGAGATTTGCCTGAAGATGGCAGAGAATATCTTCAAATTACACTGGGTAGGTTTCAGAACGAACAAGTGCAACGCTTCTAAGGGTCAAGTTAACTGAATGAGCAGCAATTACTAATAATTGACATTGCAAAAAAGTTAAATGTATTTGCTTCCTTAAGCCACATCATCTTATTTCCAAACTTGCTAAATTTGAGAAAAGTTTCTGCACACACAAATTCAGAATTACCTGCCCCCAGATAAGATTTAAATACTTACACCTGTTGTACAACACCAGCTCTGCATTATCACTGAGCCACAATACAATTAAATGTTAATATATAGTATAACATAATCAAAAATAAAATAATAAACTTTATACTTACTTTCAGCAAACTAGATTTTGCTTACACTTTGCCATTTTTGTTGAATTTAATTTTCTAGTGCATAGTTCACCTTCTTTATTAAATTTTATCTTGTATCAATGATGGCAGCTTACCACATGTAGGATTTTAAATTAGTAAAAGGGACAGAAAACTGCAGTTTACTAAAGGATTAGAGTTTGAAGGACTTGTCAATGGCTCTGCATATATTCTCTTTCTGTTATCTTAATTTGTGTCTTCAAAATATATCCAAGGCTGAGGGGTGGGACAAGGTCATTGTAAGTGACATAATTATTAACAAAATGAAATAGAACAGAGTTCCTCAATGACGTCCATTCCTCTGTCCTCCCTCTCTGATCCCAGATCTATTATCACCTTTTCCGTTCTCTGATCCCAGATCTCTGATCACCTGTTCTGTTCTCTGATTTCAAATCTACAATCACTTGTTCCATCTTTCTGATCCCAGTTCTACTGTCACCTCTCCCATGCCCCTGATCCCAGTTCTATTATTGCCTATTCCTCCTGCAAATCTTGTTGGAACTCAAAACCTTTCCGGTGGTAATACACATGTTACAGATGCCATTTGAAGCTTGTGTTTGAACCACAGCACCGACAATTGAATTGTGATAAGGTCCAACTGGAGCTGCTGGGCTGGGAGTAAGCCAGATTTGAACATGTCATTGATATTCATACAAAAAGCCTTGAATTGAATCCAATCTCCATTGTTATCAAATTATTTTATAGAATTTTATTTTGGGGAAGGTGACAGAAGATGACATCAGTGCAACATTTTCAGTCATACAAAAAAACTTAAATGTGCCGATCATTTTGTGTTCACTGGTGAACCACCACTGTCCTTGGGTTCTGACATAACCAACATTAATGGCTATTGTAGAAAAACTCAAGTCCCTATAACACCATTTACTGAGTGAAATCCTTATGTTTATGCCTTATGCATATATGAAATTTCTACAAATGGAACAAGTCACAAACATAAACATGAAGTAAATTCGTGATGCAAATGCAGGTTCCAAGAAACTTTATGACTTTGATTCACATTGACAAATATCCATCTTATAATTTCCTTGTCTTGTCTAAAAGAGATCCAGAGCAAAATCTAGACATCTCCCAATAAAATGAGAGGAACACTGGACTGTAATACCCATTAATCTGATAGCTAAAGAGCAGCAGAGTAGAGGACAGGAAAAAAATACATGTTAAGACAAAAAATAGAGACCATTGGATTAAACATTTTCAAAACAATCGTGAATAACTTACAAAGCAGCCAAAACCAGATTCTCATCAACTATTGTGTCACATGTGTTAGTACGTAAAACCAATGGAATAGTAGTGAAGAGCATAAATACTCAATGCAATATTTCATTCTCACCCTATTATTTAAAAGCAGTCAATAATCTCCATAACTCCTTTGATGAGGTACTCTGTGGTACTTATTCCTCATGAGCTTGGAATATTGGCCCAAGAATCCAGTCCAGTAGAGTTGATATTGATGGGAGGATTAGTAGTGAGTTCAATCACTGGGGCCGTATCTGGATAGACGATTTCCACAATAGTCACATATGTCCCAGTCAAAAAGCCAATGATTCCTATCAGTGCTATGAAGATGTCCTTCAGAAGCAACCAGATGGAGATGCCTTCTCCAGAAAAGGTGATGATCTCCAGAAAGGGAGGGAAGATGAGGGCTAGAGCACTGCTGCTGACGGCTCCAACAAGTGAAATCACTAAATCAAGACGCGGAATTAAAATAGCTGTGGCACCTGGGTAAAAATAAGAAAGAATGTGTAGGGTTTAATTGAAGAAAATATTATATGCATAAAACCTACTTAGTAAATTGCTTATTGTCCAAAAATGTTTGAATACATTAAATATGGAAAAGAATACAAATAAAACATGTTGGAGAATTAAGAAATTTTCAAAACCACATAGCAGATTTTTCAAAGAAGTTGGAATAGAACTTTTATTACCAAAGCAAATCTAGGCTTAATTTGCAGCACTCTTACTACTGAGTCAGAAGATTATGGAGATGAACTGGAGTTTGGTGCTGGCTTGTTGGAGGTATAAACTGGAAATAATTTCTGCATTCATTAGACCCCACATTCAGGAAGAGATCCTGAAAGGGGCTGTAAGATGCTATTTGCATTATGGTAAAGAAGTGTATAAAGTGAAGTTTGCACTCAGGATGAACAGAATTGTGTGGATACACAAAATATTGGGACAGCAGGTGAACACTTTAAAGGTGCGGATTACATATTATAAGGAATGGGAAGCTGGTCAAAAGTGGGAGCAGACATTTGCTACCTCAGGCATTGAGGGCTGCTCTCTGGTTTTACTGAAAGCAGCACAGGGTGCTCATAATTATCTGTGGAACTCCATTACCTTACGTATCAGTTTGGGACCCCAGTAGGTATAACAGCCATTGTCTTCAGTGAATTTATTGACGTTCAGTTTACACCCGAACAATGCAAATCTCAGGTTCTACATCCTCACACAACATAGCCAAGTACTGAATCAGAGACTCTAACCATCAGTCTTAATAGTAATGATTTACATTGCTTACAGGATTTTGACGTTATAGGCTTTACAGAAACACATGATCTCACGTGCGGATGAATATCTAGCGAATTCACAGTTGAATTATATTTCAGTTGCAGACTTTGTTTAGTTAACATCTCATAATGTTAGTGAGATCGTTTAAACAGATGGAAAGGTTTCTGGCAGAGAAAGAAATATCAGAAATGCTTTAGGCAGCCTCAAGGAATGCAAATTCCAAATGATCGCTCTGCCAAACTAATTTGCTTGGTAAGAGTAGATGCATTTTCCAATAGTGACTGAATCTCTGAGTTAGGGACCTGCTTTCTTGAACATTATCCATTCTCGAAATGGATGAATGGTAAATTCCTAGAAAGAAAGTAGTAAACAGTCCAAATTGTTCTCAGGTTCAGTAAGTTATTGACAATATAATTGGGGCACAGTGAAATAATGGCTCAGTGAATCATTTTCTCTCATATTAAACAGAATGTTCTGAGTTCAAGTCAGATTCCACAGACTAATATAGACAAAATTTTGCTGACCCTATAGCACTGAGCAAGTGCTCCACTGTCAGGGATGCTGCTTCATGATTAATATTGGCCAGAGTACCAGGGATAATTCCCACCCAGCTCTTTAAAATAGTCCTGTGTTACTTTATGCTTGCCTGAGAGTAAAGAAAGGAAGGGCCCTTCCATTCGAACAACGGAGATTATAAAGGCAAAGTATTTTCCAAAAAACTTTCCAATTTAAACGCAAAATATTTTCCACTGGATCATTTACAAATATTAATATCAAATTATTACAAAGGCCCTAAATTGCAATGTCGTGGAACTTATTGGATTCAGCAATGGGCTTGATCAGCCGATCCCCTGCCATTTCTGGGCTCTCTAGACTCTCTAGATTGTACTCAGGGTCTCCTGTAGGCCACTCCCAGAGCTTGGATGGATAGAATCAGACCAATCAGTTCCCTGGATCAGAGCGATGAACTCCAACACATCAAGGAGTGTGTATTGAAAAAGAGACAAAAAGGATTTACTTACATTTAGAAAAGCATGGATTTATAAGGGTTAATCAGCATGGCTTTGTGCATTATGATCGATGCAGGCTATAGTGGGCTGAAGGACCTGTTCCTGTGCTGTACTGTTCAATGTAAACAACAATTGCTAGGATGTGACATGACTTAATGGCATGAATTAAGTACTGTAAGGAAGCAAAAGAAACTATTTATGCAGTTTGAGCTGTTTTTCTCCCCAGAAACAAAAATGCAGACTGAGTTTTGCAAATTACCACAAGTAATTAAAGTCAGTATTTTTTCTGTTTTCTCTGACTTGCCTGCAACTCAGCTGCTATTTTTAAATTTTTCCCACAATTTAGGTAGGGCTTAACAGAGCGAATAAAACAGTGATTAACTTACAATTGCCTTTTTTTAATCATACGATTAATCATGATTAAGTTTTTTTAATTGCTCCACAGCCTATGAAAAATTACAATCTGCTTTGGAAACATGTAGTCATAGGATTATACAGCACAGGAGCCCATTTGATCCACCCTGTAATTGTCCATTCTTTGAATGAGTTATTCATATAGTTATACTCCCTATATCTTTCCCCACAACCTGCAAATTCTTCTCTTCCACGTCTTTAAGTAACTATTCTTTCAGGGTAAGTTAATCTACAGTAATAATTTGGCAGAAAAATTAAAAATATTATAAGATTCTAATTTTTAGCCAGAAATTGAGAGTGAGATTATCTAGCCTTCTCTCTCTACACAAAACATATATAAAACATCTGCTAGAAGTTGAGTGTATATTTGTACATATTAAATGCACAGGCAACATCATTTTCTAAAGATTATGCTAATCTATAAGTAGCCAAATCTTAGAAAAAAACATATTATTCCTTTTGCCTGGAAATAATTGAAAAGGCAATTAATAATGTTCTCACATGTAAGTGCTTCATGGTAAAAATAACATGGAGTTCAGTAATACACAGGATTTATTTTATTTTGACAGAAATTACTGATATTAAATATGGGCAGCAGGGAAATTTTAAGAACACAATTGTCACAGAGTCATACAGACAACTGTGTTGTTAAATAAGAACAGAAAATGCTAGAAAATCTCAGAAAGAGAACAAGAAATTTTCTGCCGAAGGGACACAGAGTCAAAACATTGATTGTTCCTCTTACCGTAGGTGCCACCATTTTCTGTTTTTATTTTGGATTTCCAGCATCTGTTGTGTTTTTCTTATTTTTATTTGTGTTCTTAAAATTTCCCTACTGTCAATATTTGAATCAATAATTTTGTTCAAAGAAATTCACAATGAAACACTGACATGTGAGACACTTTTAATGCTATATTGTGTCATGGGAAAAATACCTCCACTGTTTGAGAGAGAAATAGATGTTAATGCGGGAAAAACAAGGACATCCCTGAACATCTCTTTATGATTTATAGTTCTCAAACAACTGTGCACAGTTGATGGTTTGCTACCTCTTGTAAGACTAATTAAATGATTTATTCATTTCTTTAGATATCGGCCATAACTTCACATCCCCTGAAAAGAATGAAATAAATCCTATTCATTCTAAACTTGGGTCACATTGATTGTACTTGGAAATACATAATTCATCTAATAACAATAAAACAACGAAATGGCAGAAATGTACAATCATTTTTTACATTTTACAGAACACTGCAAATATCCCTAGGATAACAGATGGGCTAATTTGGAGGAACCTGTAAAAATCCCAATCACAGTACAGGAGAAGACTATTGAATGGTTCCCTTATACAATGAGATGGACTATGACCTCACGATCTACCTTGTGACCTTGCACCTTATTGCTCTGCACTTTCTCTGTGGCTGTGACACTTTACTCTGTACTGTTACTGTTTTTACCTGTACTACATTGTACTAACTCAGTGTAACTGCACTGTGTAATGAATTGACCCATACGATTGGTTTGTAAGACCACCTCGGTACAAATGACAATAATAAACCAATATCAATACCAATACCAGAAACTCACCGGGATAAAGGTGGACAAATCACCAGAACCTGATGGCCCAAGGGTTTTAAAGGAAGTAGCTGATGAGATAGGGGACCTATTGGTTGAAATTCACTCAATTCTGGGAGAGTACCAGAAGATTGGAAAGCAACCACTTTGACTCCCTTGCTTAAAAAGAGAAGACAGAAGGTGGAGAACTATAGGGCAGTTAATTTAACATCTATTGTTGGCAAGATGCTAGAGTCAAGAATCAAAGACAATATAACTAATCATTTAGGAAAGCTAAATATAATCAAATCTAGCTAACATAGTTTTATCAAATCTAGTTAATATGGTTTTATCAAATCTAGTTAACATGGTTTCTAGATTCTTTGAAGATGTGACTGGGAGAGTTGACAGAGGGGGATGTGTATTTCCAGTGTATATAGATTTGCAAAAGGCATTTGACAAGGTGTCACATAAGAGGCAGGTGCATAAGAGCCCAAGGAATTGGAGCAAGTGTGTTAGCATCGACTGAAAACTGGCTGTCACATGGAAAACAAGGAGTTGGAATAAATAGGCTCTTTTCAGGCTGGAGGGATGTAACTAGTGGAGTACCCCAGCAATTGATTATTCGCCCTCAACTGTTTATTATTTACATTAATAACCTAGAGTAGGGAATTAAATTTAAGATTTCCAAGTTTACTAACGATATGTAAATAGATGGAAGGCATAATGTGATGAGGACATTGTGATTCTGCAATGGGATATACTGTACGTAGATCGAGTTATTGGGTGAAAACCTAGCAAATGGAATTTAATGTGGGGAAGTGCACTTCAATAGGTGGATTATTATCTAAGTGGAGAGAGACTGCAAATGAATGGATTTCAAAGTGATCTAGGTGTTCTAGTACACAAATCACAAGAAGTTAGCAGGTAGGTCCAATAAGTAGTTAAGAAAGCAAATGGCATGTTGGTTTTTATTGTGAAGGGGGTTGGAAGTTAAGAATAGGGAGCTTTTGTTATAGTTGTACAGTGTGCTGAGGCCACACCTGGAATACTGTGCTCAGTTTTGGTCCCTTTGTCTAAAAAGGATATAGTAGCATTGGAGGCAATCAAAAGCAGACTCACCAGGCTAATTACTGTGATTAGAGATTTGTCCTAACAAGAGAGGCTCAGCAGTTTGAGTCAGTATACCTTAGAGTTTGGAAGAATATAGGATGACCTTATTCAAACATATATGAGCCTAAGGAGGCTTGACAGGGTAGATTTTGAGATGTTTTCACTGGAGAGAAAGTTATGAACAAGGGGACATAACTACTAAATAAGGGATATTTAAAACTGAGGTGCACAGAAATTTCTTCTCTAAGAGGGTAGTGAATCTCTGAAATTCTCTGCCACAGAGGGTAGTGGAGGCCAGATCATTAGATATACTGAAGGTGAATATAGGTAAGTATTTGAAAGATGGAGGAACTGAAAGTTATGGGGAATTGGTACAGAGGAAGAGTTGAGGCCAGTGTAGATCAGCTATGATCATGTTGAATAGCAGGGCAGGCTTGAGGGGCCTGGTGGCTTACGCCTGCTTCTACTTTCTTGTGTTCCCGTGTTCTTGTGATTCCTGTACTAGTGCTATGCTCAAATATTGTATGAAGAGATTGAGTGTAATTGCAGCAGTGACACTAGTGGATTTGGGTGGTACAGTAAATCATTTCAGGTGTAGATCCTTTATTCGAAGATACCCAGGATTTTCCAAAAACATGAGTGGAAAAATATTGAAAAACTGGGTCAATGAATTCCTTCAATGTGGAGCCGGCCTTTTTTCCATACAAATGACCCATGCAATGTATGAATATCGACTACTGTATGCTCATTGTACAATCATAAAAGACACCAAAAACTTAACGGTCCAGATCTTGTGGCAACACATCAGCAATCCCTCAGATACCCAATCGCAACTCAGGATACCATATTAATGCACGAGACCTGAAGCTGCAGCTGCCACTGGTTTTACATCAATATTCTCCTCATGGAATACAGTGTGAGAGTGCTACTTAGGCAGTTTGTGCTACACTGACACTCAAAATTCAACGAAAAAATCTGTGTCAGGTCCACAGCTTCACCAATAATTTCAATGGAGGGGAACAGTTGTAAGGGACTAAGGTATTAGTTAATCTAGATGATTTTTTTTTATCTGTTTGAGTTTATTTAAATGTTTTAAACATTTTATGTTTTGTAGTGTTCTCATTTTAAAAGTTTTTTTAGAAGTTTACTTGGAAAAGTTTAATATGTTTTAGGTGTTTTTAACAGTTTAAATAGTTTGTAATAGATTTTAATCCTTTTAAAATGTTTTTGAATGATATAAACATTGAGAACTTTCCAAATTTTAAGAACCAACTGTGGCTCAACCAACTGACAAAGTTTAATAGTTGTTTTGTGGCTGACATTTGCCCTGCCACACCCTCCCTTTGAGATCCTAGTGTGGTGTAAATGGTTCTGTCAACACAAAGCATCTCACAAGGGTTGTAGCCACCTTGGACTGCTTTAAGAAGTCCAAACTTTTCTCACAACTCAGTGTTGAGTGTGGGCTAATAATAAGTAAGAACAAATTTTGAAGCTATGTTTCAAGTTAATCAGTATTCAACCAACTGAACCACACTAAACAATATATATATTTCAGAATTTTGATGGAACTATCTGTATCAATGACTGAAATTATTTATAGCAACAAAATCTCAGTGGTAACATGACAGTTGTGCAGCATTAATATTAAAATGATGCAAGGAATTTTATTCTGTTATTTGAAATTTGGCTTAATCTATTTTGCAGAAAGGAAATAGGTGACCTCCTTCAGAAAAGAGTTTTAATCTTCTTTGCATAGCTTTAACATCAAATTTAAACTACACAAGTGCAAATACATATTTGGTGATATGTTATATACCGAATAAGGAGGATTACTTGAATGTGCAAAATAGATTTCTATAAACGATATATTCTGAATAATAATAAAATAGATATAATGAGATTTCAACAGGTATGACTGTTTAAAATTATTTCCAAAGGTCAACTTCTGAACAATCCTAATTTTCACATGCAGCTATACTCAATTCATCTTTTTGTTTTCAGATCAAATATACCCAAAGAACTGCCATTTTCAGTTATTCTTTTACACCATGGGAGAAGACTAGTTTTATAACCAAGGCCACTATGGGGAAATGTATATCTCAACCTCACACTGCGTCCTGTACAGCGAGTATAGGGAACATAGAACATAGAACAATTACAACACAATTCAGGCGCTTCGGCCCACAAAGCTGTGCCGAACATGTCCCTACCCTAGAAATTACTAGGCTTACCCATAGCCCTGTATTTTACTCAGCTCCACATACCTATCTAACAGTCTCTTGAGAGACCCTATCGTATCAGCCTCCACCACCGTTTCCGGCAGCCCATTCCATGCACTCACCACTCTCTGAGTAAAAAACTTACCCCTGACATCTCCCCTATATCTACTCCCCAGCACCTTAAACCTATGTCCTCTTGTGGCCACCAATTCAGCACTGGGGAAAAGCCTCTGACTATCTACCCTATCAATACCTCTCATCATCTTATACACCTCAATCAGGTCCCCCCTCATCCTCCGTCTCTCCAAGGAGAGAAGGCTGAGTTCCCTCAACCTGCTTTCATAAGGCATGCTCCGCATTCCAGGAAGCATCCTTGTAAATCTCCTCTGCACCCTCTCTATGGCTTCCACATCTTTCATGTAGTGAGGTGACCAGAACTGAGCACAATACTCAAAAAAAGTTAAAAAACAGTACCTTGAGGGTAGTAATCTCTGGATTACTCCCAGTGCCACGTTCTAGTGAGGACAGGAATAGAAAGAAAGAACAGATGAATGCATAGCTGAGGAGCTGGGGCAGGGGACAGGATTTCAGGTTCTTGGATCATTGGAACCTCTTCTGGGGCAGGGGTGACCTGTACAAGGGGAATGGGTTGCACCTTAACTGGAGGGGAACCAATATCCTGGCAGGGAGGTTAGCTGGTGCTTCTCAGGAGAGTTTAAACTAGTTTGGCAGGGGGATGGTAACCAGAACACCAGACCAAAAAGTGGAGGGATTCAAGGGAAGGTAGATGTCACGACCAGTAAGTCTGTAAAGAAGGAGAGGCAGGAGCAAGGTAATACACACGATGGGACGCAAGGGTTGAAGTGTATTTATTTTAATGAAAGGAGTATTAAGGATAAGGGAGATGAATTTGCAGCATGGATCCATACATGGAACTATGCTGTTGTGGCCATTACAGAGACTTGGTTGACAGGGGGACAGGACTGGATGCTTAATGTTCCAGGATTTCAATGTTTTAGATGAGATAGAGAGGGAGGTACAAGAGGGGGAGGAGTTGCACTACTAGTCAACAGAAGCGTAACCCTTCCTGATGAGCTTAACGCATTCTATGCACGTTTTGAACAGAAGGGAATTGGTTTGTCACCACCCGCTCTGACAGCCTCCAATGCAACTGAACCTGTGGTCATCGTTGAGGACGTAAGATCAGTCTTCTGGAGAGTGAACCCAAGGAAAGCACCTGGCCTGGATGGTGTCCCTGGCTGTGTCCTCAGATATTGTGCTTATCAGCTGGTGGCGGTATTTAACCTCTCCCTGCTTCAATCTCAGGTTCCCACCTGTTTTAAGAAGACCACTGTTATCCCGGTACCTAAGAAAAACAAGTTAACGTGCCTTAATGACGACCAACCGGTGGCTCTGACGTTCACCATCATGAAGTGTTTCAAGAGGCTGGTCATGGCAAGCAGTAACTCCAGCCTCCTGGAAAACCTCAACCCACTGCAATTTGCCTACTGCCAAAATAGGTCTATAGTGGATGTCATCTCCCTGGCCCTACACTCATCTCTGGAGCATCTGGACAGTAAAGACACCTATGTTAGACTACTGTTTATTGACTACAGCTCCGCCTTCAATACTATAATTCGAAGCAAACTCATCACCAAACTCTGAGACCTGGGACTCAACATCTCCCTTTGCAACTGGATCCTTGACTTTCTGACCAACAGACTGCAATCAGTGAGGATAGGCAGCAACGCCTCCAGCATGATTATTCTCAACACTGGTGCCCCACAAGGCTATGTCCTCAGCCCTCTACTCTACTCCCTAAATACTCATGACTGCATGGCCAGATTCTGCTCTAACTCCATCTACAAGTTTGCAGATGATACCACCGTTGTAGGCCATATCTCAAATAAGGATGAATCAGAGTACAGGAAGGAGATAGAGAGCTTAGCGACATGGTATCATGATAACAACCTTTCCCTCAATGTCAGCAAAACAAAAGACCTAGTCATTGACTTCAGGAAAGGGGCAGTGTACATGCACCTATCTACATTAATGGTGCTGAGGTCAAGAGAGTTGAGAGCTTCAAGTTCTTAGGAGGGAACATCACCAATAGACTATCCTGGTCCAACCACGTAGCGCCATGGCCAAGAAAGCTCACCAGCGCCTCTATTTCTTCAGGAGGCTAAAGAAATTTTGCCATTCACCAACTTTTATTGATGCACCATAGAAAGTATCTTATCTGGATGCATCAGAGCTTGGTATGGCAACTGCTCTGCCCGGGACCACAAGAAACTGCAGAGAGTTGTGGACACATCTCAGCACATCACAGAAGCCAGCCTCCCCTCCATGGATTCTGTCTATACCTCTCGCTGCCTTGGTGAAGCAGCCAGCATAATCAAAGTCCCCACCCACCCAGGTCATTCTCTCTTCTCCCCTCTCCCATCAAGCAGAAGATACAGGAGTCTGAGGGCACATACCACCAGGCTCAAGGACAGCTTCTATCCCACTGTGATAAGACTATTGAATGGTTCCCTTATACAATGAGATGGACTCTTGACCTCACAATCTACCTCATTGTGACCTTGCACCTTATTGTCTACCTGCACTGCACTTCCTCTGTAGCTGTGACACTTTACTCTGTATTCTGTTATTGTTTTTGCCCTGCATTACTTCAATGCATTGTGTAATGAACTGATCTGTATGAATGGTACGCAAGACAAGTTTTTCACTGTACCTCGGTACAAGTGACAATAATAAACCAATTTACCAATACCAATACCAATCAGGGGCAATATCATAGCTGCACTCAGAGGGGACATAATGGAGGGCTCATCCACTGAATCTATATGGGTAGAGCTCAAAAACAAGAAAGGTGCAATCACTCTAATGGGATTATACTATCCACCCCCCAATAGCCAACAGGACATTAAAGAACAGATTGGCAGGTAGATTAGGAAAGGTGGAAAAACAACAGGGCTCTGGCAGTGGGTGACGTCAACTTCCTGAATATAGACTGGGGCCTCCTTAGTGCAAGAGAGTTAGAAGGGGTAAAATTTGTTAGGTGCATCCAAGAGAAATTACTAAGACATGATGTGGATAGTCCAACTAGAGGAGGGGTCATACTGGACCTGCTATTGGGAAATGACCGTGGCCAGGTGACTGACCTTTCACTGGGGGAACATTGAGGAAACAGTGATCACCAGCTCATTAAGTTTTAAGATAGCTATGAACATGGATAAGTATGGATCATTGCAGGAAAGTATGAAATTGGGGGAGGGCAAATTACAAGAGTATTAGGCAGGAGCTAGGGAGAGTTAATTGGGAACAGCTGTGTTTGGGCAAGTCTACATCAGACATGTGGAGGGTGTTTAAAGACCAACTGCACAGAGTACAGGACAGGTATGTTCCAGTAAGAAGGAAGGACAAGGATGGCAAAGTAAGGCAACCTTGGATGATGAGAGAGCTGGTGAATTTAGTCAAGAAGAAAAAGGAAGCATTTGTAAGGTTTAGGAAATTAAAATTGCACAGGGCCCTTTAGGAATATAAAGAAGCCAGAAAAGAACTCAAGAAGGGGATTATGAGAGCCAGGAGGGGCCATGAAAAGTCCTTGGCAAGTTGGATTAAGGAGAATCCCAAGGCTTTCTATACACACATAAAGAGCAAGAAGAAAACTAGTGAGAGGGTAGGACCACTCAAGGATTGAGGAAACATATGCTTGGAGGCAGAGGATGTGGACGAGATCCTAAGTGAGTGCTTTGCATCGGTATTCACCAAGGAGAAGGACATGGAGGCTAGTGGGAAAAGTGTGGGGCATGCTAATATGCTAGGGCATTTTGTGATAAAGAGGTGGTGTTGGGCCTCTTGAAGAACTTTAAGGTGGATAAGTCGTCAGGGTCTGATGGGATATACCCCAGGTTACTGAAAGAGGCAAAAGGTGATATTGCTGGGGTCTTGACCAAGTTCTTTGTGCAGGGATCAATACTGGGACCTCTGCTGTTTGTGATAATATATACTGTATGACTTGGATGAAATTGTGAATGGATGGGTTAGTAAGTTTGCAGATGACACAAAGATTGGTGGCATTGTGGATAGTGTAGAAGATTGCCAAAGGATACAGCAAGATATAGATTAGTTGCATATGTGGGTAGAGAAATAGCAGATGGAGTTTAATCCAGGCAAGCATGAGGTGTTGCATTTTGGGAGACCAAATGTAGAGGGAGAGCACAGAGTTAATGGCAGGACCATTAACAGCGTTGATGTACAGAGGAATCCCGACGTACAAGTCTATAGCTCCCTGAAAGTGGCTGCACAAGTTGATAGGTGGTAAAGGAGTAAAGGGGGCATATGGCATGCTAGCCTTTATTAGTCAAGGCATTAAGTTCAAGAGTCAGGAAGTTATGTTGCAGCTTTATTAAAACTCTGGTTAGGCTGCATCTAGAATGTTGCATTCAGTTCTGGTTGCCTGATTATAAGAAGGATGTCAAGGTTTTGGAAAGAGTGCAGAAGATGTTTACCAGGATGCTGCCTGGATTAGAGGTCATGATTTGTAAGGAGAGGTTGGACAAACTTGGGTTGTTTTCTCTGGAGTGGTGGCGACTGAGAGGAGACCTGATGGAAGTTTATAAAATTATGAAAGGCATAGGTATCTTTTTCCTAGGTTCGAAATGTCTGATACCAGAGGGCATGCATTTAAGGTGAGATAGGGAAAGTTCAAAGAGATGTGTGGGGCAAGTTTTCTTTTACACAGAGTGGTGGGTGCCTGGAATGCACTGTCAGGGATGGTGGTGGAAGCAGATACAATAGAGGTGCTTAAGAGGCTCTTAGATAGGCACATGAAGATGCAGAGAATGGAGGGATATGGACCATGTGCAGATGGAAGGGATTAGTTTAATTAGGCATAATTAGCTCAATTAATTTGGCACAACATCAGGGCATGTTTCTGTCCTGTACTGTTCCATGTTCTAAAACACAAGCATCAATAACATATCCTAGCAAATGTAGAAGTGCCAGGTGAAAGTTAAGTAATGTAACTCCTTTCGTTTCTTTTAAAAGAAGTGTTTACAAGTGGAATTAGAGGTAATCTTTTGCAGTGAAATTAACAGTGACTTTTACACATGATGCCATTATATTTAGTTAATGGGTTGGCAGTACTACGGACTGCTTTTTTGTTCCAGTAGCTAGTTTATGCTCCAGTAGCTAGTTTATGTTGCAGTAGCTAGCCCAAGTACTAATCAATTAATCCAAGTACTTCGTTCAGGGATAGCATTTAGGTTTCTATCTTCTCACCCATGCACCAAACAGATTGGAAGGTGAGAATACTTAAAGCATTGTAGCACATAAATCCATAAGGACATAGCTTGATAGACTTAAATTGTGCTGTAAGTATTTCCTATGGGGCAGAAAAAGATGACATCAGTTAATTCTGGCTTTGACACTGCTATTGTTTTTTTTTACATTAAAGAAAAGTGATAAGAAAATTAAATATAGATGTAATCAATTAAACTGTACCAAATTCAAAAGGGAGCAAAACACATTCTTCATTATTGGAATTTTTTTCTCATTTTTTTAAAATATCATGTATACCTTCAATTAATTGTAATTATGGTGTAGAATAACTTTAAGTGAATAAGCAATAGAAAAAGCCAGCTCAACCTGGACCAGCCCCACTGCCCAGATTCACCATCGACGGTCCTTGTTCACTTGCGCTTTTTTTTTCCCAGATGCAAAACCACTGCAACTGACATCCAGGCATCCAGTGAGGTGAAGTGGGCTCCATACCCACTTAGGTTTCCAACAAAATAGCCCCAAATCCAGAATGTCCAACTCGCCATTGACAACTCACCAGCCGTCAAAGTTCTTCCAACAATTTTTAAATGGCTTTTAAAGTCGGAGATATTTAAAAACTACTCAAATAGATTTTAAAAAATCAAAAAATATATCCTTTTGCAAACAAAATAGTTAAAAACATCAAAATAAGGAAAAATAAGTCAAGCACTTTTTTTTTCCCCACCGATCCTTTAAGCCCATTCAAGTAAATAGAGTCATTATTTGTACACCAAACCTCCATAGTTTAAAATAGAGGGCCAGATGTGAACTACATCTTGATCCTCTCTTCAGCACATCACATTGTTCTTTCACTGGACTCAGCAGCAAAGTGGATAGCTTGTGTACCAGAATCTGTCTTCCAATGTATTAAGTATTAAAATACTTGGGGAGAAAGGACTGTGAGGCAAAATATACCCTAAAAGATATAACTCTTAATGTGAGGAGATTCAGAGATTTAAAATTGTCAGCAAGTGAATTTTTAAAGATTCAGTTCAGATCAAAGAGCAATTTTAAAAGCAAACAAAATAATGCATATATGAAAAATGATACTGTGTATAATTTTGAATTTGTACAAGACAAAGGTTAAAGCAGAGGTGAAATACAAAATGGACCACCACATGCTCTACTATAAGAAGCGCGTTAGAGCAACGATTCACTGGAACTATACAAAGTTTCACATCATTTGAAAAAGAACTAGATAAGACATTAAAGAGCCCGGTATATAGGGATGCAGGGAACCAGCAGGGAAATTGGGTTAGAGAGGAAATTAATCCCTTTTGCCTGCACTATAAGTTCTAAAATAGGTTAGGGTGGTGTACAGTGTTAAGTTACACAAGCTGCATAAACGGTTGCCCTGAATTTGCAATGTGAAATGGATAACCAAGTTAAACAGGGATCCTGCCACTTCTAAGGTGTGGATGACTTACTATTCTTTTATATTATTGGCAGTGGTGGTATCAGAAAGACTTTTTCCACAAAATTAATTGCCTGTCTTTAAACAATCATCTGTCTCTCTCTTTTCCTTATACCACATATCTCTGATGTTGCATGAACTGTTTCCAAGGCTATAATATTTTCTTTCTGTCTCAGTAACCAAAACTGACAGAGGCCTCAAAGTGGTTTGACCAAAATCCTGCACATTTTGAAATTTTCTTGCCCAAAGTGCAGTCTGCCTCAGATTCTACTTGCACTGTCTATTGGTGCACTGCGGTTGTTGAACTCTTTGAATGATATCTGTTAATTATCCTGGATCTCCTTCAAAGTCTTAATTATCTGTTTCAATACCACTCATGCATCACTTAGTAACAAATAGGCTTTCCAATCCAAATAAACTGACCAATTTACACTGAGATAAAATGAAAATCAGTGAAGTAGACTGGAAATATTGACACCTTGGGCATTGAGCACAAGATTCCGTATCCCAGTATAAATCTAACAGAAACTTGCCACTACCTTCTACGATTCAATCAATTTTTATCCTTTGTTAATCAATTTCAGGGTTATTTTTGTTTGATTTCTGCTTGTAACAATAGTTAGCACTCCCTGCAAACTTATACAATATTCTGAAAAACCTTCTTCATATCATTGATCAGCACTGTGAACAAAAGCAGAAAGGAACAGAAAAAGAAACTGCTGACCACTTTCAATGACTATGAAAAAAACACTTTTCTATCTTTTGTTCCTCACTTGAACCAGATTGCAATCCAATTTGGTTTCCACCACCAATTCATTTCCTTTTAATCTTCTCCAATAGCACCCTGTATGTTATATGCACATCCCTTCCATTCGGTTCCCTCATCTACTAAATCTCAAAGAACTAATAGGTTGTCAGCTTTCTTTGTATCTCAATCGATTATCAGCTCACTCTGTTCTGTACTGTGCTCTGCACTCAAACTGGTACCCTCCCTTCACTAATGGCTTCACAGTCCAACAGAGGATATTGCAACAAACAGATGAAGCTGATAATTGTTTTGCTTTCATTGCCAAAAAAGTGGAGATGGCTTGGTTAGCTTTCCCTAAGAAATCATAACTGACTTCAACTCATAGATAACTTTCGGAACTTATCCAGAGAACTCAGAGCAGACACTACTTTCTGCATAACACTTCTATTTGGAAAATAACTCCAGTAATCACATGCATGCTGGTTGGCAATCAAGGCAACATCAACCTGGTACTATCATGTAACAATGCATATGAGTCTCCAAGTATTACAGTGAGTTCCAAGCAGTTAAAACAAATAAGCTTTTTGACACAGTTGTATATTGAGCAGATCATATTGCAGATATAATTAGGGGCAGATATGTTATTTTATCTCATACTCATAACAGTAAAGGAGGCCATTAAGTTCCTATCATGGACGTTCTCTCTGTTGTCTTCATTCCTCCCTCTTTCCACAACTTAACACACCTGTTTTTTCACTTTACCAGTTCCGATGAAGGGTCCTTTACCCAGAGCATCAACTCTGTCCCTCTCTCCATTGATGCTGCTTGGCCTGCTCAGTGCTTCCAGAATCTTCTGCCCTGGTTTTGGATTTCCACCATCTGAAGCTTTTTGCTCCCATTAATTAAAACCTATGGATAGATCACCAGTACGGAGCACACCAAGAGGTTATTGTCACCTATAAACCATACTGGTGAGCTAATCTCCCATCCAGAGTGAGACCCAGCCAGTTCAAATAGCTCAGCCTATTTTAATCTCATCAGATGACTTTCCTTAACAGGACATTTCCGGCCTGGAGACCCCCAGTGACAGCAGGTAAATGCACTGCCCGACTGCTGGGTTGTTCCACAAGAAACCCCGAAAAGGAGGAGGTGACTAGTTTATGACAGGGACAGTTATTATAGCTCCTGAACCTTCGCTAATTCTTTCAAATCCTTGGCCTTAGTTTTCTTCTCCTAATGTTCATTAATTCCAAAATAATTAAGAGAAAGGGAGTATCTTCCTTATCAAACTTGGTTTCTTCAAGTCAGCTAAGGTGAGAATGGTGTCGTTAGAGCATGTATAGTTAATATAGGATCCACTGATACAAGTAGGAACCAGCCTTCTAACTACTTCTCTTGACTGTCCATATTATATCATAAAACCACAGTCTTTTATTCGTACTGACAAGCAGTGGCTTTGAAATCACAAAGTGCAGCTGTGCAAACAAATTCCCCCTTTCTCTATTAGGACAGTGGCTGCCATGTTTACACAGACTGCAGCCACTTGGCACAAGAGTGCCTGAAAACTAACCGTGGTATTTATACAGATAATGAGTGGTTCCTCAACATGTACATATATATAGACACAACTGTTTCATATTGGGACAAAACAAATGTGACATGATTGGTGCATCCTGGGCCATGTTGAGACAGATGAGACAAAGGACAGTTGATGTATTCCCATTGAAACTCCCAAGCCAAAATGCACTGATTCATGGAGGGAACAATAGATGTAGGGATTGCAAATAGGTGTAAAATGTACTAGATGGCTGAAGACAGACATCCCAGGAATCAGATAAGATAAATATCGATCAAGCATTAAGGCCATTAGGCATTTTAGATTTAAGTTATTTGGCAACATTGAAATATGAATACCAAGAGGGCCCTGTGAATCAGTCTTATCCTTCAACCACGGAAGGTCCCAAATAGTTTCTTGGCCACTTAGTCTCACCAAAAATAGCCATGACCACATCTGATGGGCCATCAATTACCTGTCTAGTGTTATCATTGTATAAAATTCAAATGTTTTTTTGATTTTCAAGGAGATTCTTCCACTTGATCTCCCTTGCATACATGCTCGTACTGAGATTGAAGATTAAAGCTTGTTACATCTACAGCTCCAGTCTCTCAGAGGCTCAACCACCACAAAAGCATCAACTGTGGCTCAGTTGGCAGTACTATCACCTCCATGCTAGAGTTTCAGGTCCCACTCCAGTGACTTGAGCTCAAAAACTTATGCACCGTTGAGGGGATACTACACCACTGGAGGTACTGTTTTTTGGATGGAATGCTAAAATGACACTCTATTTGCTCTCTCGGGTGCACAAAAAAATCCCATAGCCCTGTTTCAAAGGAAAACAGGAAAATTCTCCCCATAGTTCTGGCTAATACTTATCCTTCAATCAACATCAGTTAAAAAGATTATCTGCTCAATAGCATGTTGCTGTTTGTGGGAACTTGCAGTGCACACATTGGCAGTAATACTTTCTACATTACATCACTGACTACAATTCAAATACTCCATTGGCTGAAAATTGTTTTGGGATGTCCTGAAAGATAGGTGAAAGATACAGTATTAATGCAAGCATTTCTTCATCAACTTCAGGTCCAGCTACAATTTCTGAAGGACAGGCAAAAAAGAAAAGGAGGTGGGGTAGCTTCAGTCATTAAAGAGATGAGGTCACTACAGCAGTGAGGAACAACATTGGCTCAGAAGCTCAAGATGTATAACCAGTTTTGTTGGAGGTAAGAAATGGAAAGGGGAAGAATTCACTGGCAAGAGCAGTATATAGACTCCCTATTAGTAGTTATACTGCAGGACAGAGTAGAAGCCAAAAGTTAATAGGGGTTTGTAGGAAAGTTACTGCAATAATCATGGGTGATTTCAATCAGCACTTGGTTGGATAAATCAAGTTGGCAAGGTGAGCCTTGAGGACAAGTTCATTGTCTTTGGGATGGTTTCTCAGAGCAATAGGCTGAGATCTGTTATTATGTAATGAGACAGAATTTATTCATGACCTCATGGTAAAGGATCCCCCAGGAAAGAGTGTTCATAGGATGGTAGAATTTCAAATTGAGCTCAAGTGTGAGAAACTTGTGTCCTGCATTTCAATAAAGGCAATTGCAATAGTATGAATAAACAACAAACTACTGGAGGAACTCAGCAGGTCAGGCAACATCTGCGGAGGCAGAAAGATGGTCAAGGTCCGGATGCTGCCTCACCCACTTAGTTCCTCCAGTAGTTTGTTTTGTTTGGCTTCAGATTACAGTGTCTGCTGTATCTTGTGTCTACATTGGTGAAAGGACAGGGTTAGCCAAAGTGGATTTGGAAAACAGAGTAAAGGGTATGTTGATAGATCAGCACAGGGATACATTTAAGAAGATATTTCATAAATCTCAGCAAAGGTATATTCCAGTGAGAAAACAAGGGTCAGTGAGAAGGATGTACCACCTGTAACTAGCAAAGACACAAAGGATAAAATTAAATCAAAAGAAAAGTCATGCAAGATTATGATTTGAGATATGGCTGATAAATGAGAAATTTTTAAAAATCAGTGAAGTTTGACAAAAGAAAATACAAAGAAGGAGGAGATAGAGTATGGGAGTAAATTAGCAAATAGTATAGTGCTTCCACTGATATTTAAAAAGGAAAGGATAGCTGAAGCAAACATTGATCTGAGATTGGGGAATTGATAATGGGAAATAGAGAAATAGCAGAGATTCCAACTAATTAGTTTCGACTGGTCTTCAGTTAAAATATCCCAATAACAATGGACATTCAAATGGCTATTGAGAAGGAGGAACTTAAAACAATCTCTATCACTAGAATAAAAGTACTAAGCTAATGGGGCTAAAGACCAATCACAAGGACCAGATAGTCTGAATCCTAGATTCTTAAAGGAAGTGGCTGTAGAGATGTTGGATGCGTTGGTTATAATCTTCCAAAATTCCCTTGATTCTGGAGATGTTCAGGAGGAATGGAAAACCATAAATATAACATCAGTGTACAAGAAAGGGGAGACAGGAAGCAGGAAGATATAGGTCAGTTTGCCCAACATTTGCAGGAATCCATTATTAAAGAGATAATAGCAGAATATTTCAAAAATCATAAGACAATCAAAAAGTCAAATGGTTTTATGAAGGGTAAATCATGTTTGACCCATGATCTTTGTGGATGTAACATATAGGGTGGATAAAAGTGAACCAGCTGATGTAGTGCATTTGGACTTCCACAAGGTAGTTGATAAGGTTACTGCAACTTAAGAGTGAACAGGATTCAGGGTAGTACAGAGACACAATAGACTGCAAATACTGGAATGTGGAGCAACACACAAAGAGCTGGGGTAGCTCAGCGGGTCAGGCAGCATCTAAGGAGGGAAATGGACAGTCGATGCATTGGTTCAAGACTCTTCATCTGGACTGGAAAGAAAGTAGGAAGATGGCCAGTATAAAAAGGTGGAGGGAAGGAGTGGAGCAAGAGCCGGCAGGCGATGGGTGGACCAAGGTGAGGGGTTGATGGGCAGATGAGGGGAGGCAGGGGGAGAGTGGGAATGATGTCAGAAGCTGGGCGGTGATTGGTGGAAATGACAAAGGACTGAAGATGATGGAAACTGATAGGAGAGCATGGAATAAAGGGAGGTTGATGGGGAGGGGAAACGGGGAGGAGTGTATGGGTGATGGGCAGATGGATTGGGTGGGGCAGGAAAGAGATAGGGTGATGGGGGCAGTTGGATCAGGAGGAAGAAAAAGGAAAAATGGGGGTAACAGGACAGAGGGGGAGCGGTTAATGGAAGTTTGAGAATTTGATGTTCATGCCACCAGGTTGGAGACTGCCCACCCAGGCAGAATCTGAGACGTTGTTCCTTTTAATTTGCATTTAGCCGTGACCTGGCTGTGGACAGACATGTCAGTGTGGGAATGGGAAGCGGAATTGAAATGGCTGGACACCGGGAGATCCCGGCTGGCATGGCAGACAGAGCAAAGGTGCTCAATGAAGCAGTCCCCCAACCTGTGTCCGGTCTCACTGATATAGAGGAGGCCACAATGGAAACACTAGATGCAATAAATAACACCATTGGATTCAATATGAAGGGAAGGTTCACTAAATTTATTCCTTGGAAGAAGGGGTGGGCATATGAAGAAAAGTTGTGCAGGCTGGATCTAAACTCAAAGGAGTTCAGAAGAATGAGACATGATCTTTTTGAAACATATAAGATTCTGAGGAGGATTGACAGGGTGGATATTGAAAGGATGGAGCAGTGGGGTAAACTAGAACTAGGGGGCATAGTTTTAGAATGAGGCAGCCCCAACTTATGGTGGAGATGAGTTTGAATTTTTCTCTCAGAGGGGCGTGATTCTTTGGAATTCGCTACCCTAGAGAGCTGTGGAGGTGCAGGCATTGAATTTATCCAAGGTGGAACCAGGTAGATATTTGAACCACAAGGAAGTCAAGAAGACAGGAAAGTGGTGAGGAATCCAAGATTGGGTCAGCCATGAACTTATTGAATGGCAGAGCAAGCTTGAGGGGCTGAATGGCCTACACCTGCTCTTGTTTCTTATGTTCTTATATTCACTGATTCATCCATTGATTGCTGTCAACTATAAAGCAGCTAAATTCATCAAGCTTGTTTTATATAAGTGTTGCTAAACACTAGTTGGTTAGAGGCATATTACATAATAGTAGCCCACTTTTACTTTTCACCTGTTACACTGATCTGTTTACCGAGGGATACTTTTTGCTAAACTTAATTCTCAGGAAAACTTGGCTCGTTGTTATTCTCTTGTTTTTCATTAAATTTTTGAAGACATTGCATAACAGTTCACTTATAACATCCGTAGCCATCAGTGAACACTACTGGAAAGTCCTCTGACAGTGTATATCAGTGCATTAACTCAATCACTGCAGACAGTCAAATAGGGAGTTGTCTGCCATTATCTACCGAGACGTGAACTACTTCCCTCAGTCAAGCCTTTGAGTAGAATCATGTCAGTACTTCTGACATGTTTTCATTATTCCTCAATAAAGGATTCGCCTCCTTTCTAAGTAACACAGGATGTAGTTGAGCTCTTCTCAATCCTGCATAAACTTGCACTCCTTCCCCACCCTCTCAGAATTATGGTCAGATTCCTCTTAACCTCCCACCAAACCCAGCAGGGTCCTCATTCTCTGCCATTTCCATTATTTTGCAACTTGACGCCAAACATAGTTTCTGCTCTTCAACCCCTTTTGGCATCCCAAAGGAATTATTTTCTCCACATAATTAGTAAAAAATCTGTTGGCCTTTAAAGCTCTACGTCATATAATGAAGACCCCCCCCCCCCCCCATCCAATATACGGTCCCTATATTAGTTAAAACACTCACTGGAAATATGTGAGTCTCAGTTTGTGGTGGGTTGAATATAAGTGATCTTTGTCTATTTTTCCAGTTAGTTATGTCTTATTACACTCACTTCAGGAACATAATTAACAGGAAATCCACCCCAATACTTCTGCTGATATATCACTGAAATCTGATTGATGCAAAGTCTTATTTGGAAAATTCAGAATATATAACTGTGAAAGTTTAAGCCTAAAACACATTATCATTCCGACAGATTAGAGCAGCTGTAGTAAACTGTACATCTGCTGCTGCAGGTATGCTATTATTTCCAATCAAAAGTGGAAAATGTTAAATTTACTGTACCATCATCAGTTACGTTAATGAATATCTACACAAAATGTAAAAGAATGCAAGCATGTTAATAATAACATGATCTACACCATATACACAAAAGCTGCAGTCATTGAAACAGCTTTTGAATGTTACAAATGGATGAAGACATTTAATGTGACCAATACGATTAACCTACGTGGTCACCTTCAGAACCTCCAGAAATATTGGGCTGGATCACATTGGATCTGGCCAGTAACTCACTTCCATCTCTCATGGAATGCCTTCTGTCACACTTATCTCTTGTGGCCAGGCACAGAAGATCAGAAGGCATTCACATTGGCATTACAGCTGACTGGTACCTTTGTATGGAACTACAAACTAACCATCAGTGTTTTCTGGGGCTTCAGCACATTCCCTAAGGAAACAATGGGTGAATGTGCACACTGCTGTCCTTGTGGCTAACCACATTCTGCATCACTAGAATATCTAATGGCCCAACGAGAAAGACCACTAAATCTACATTTTCTCCAGGAGAATGTCTTGTAAAGACAGTAGGTTGCAGGAACTATGTTTTAGATATAACAATTAAAACCACCCTTAACTAAGAGAAATAAATATATCACACTACTGTGTCTTCATAAAAGGATATAGCTGGATATTGCAGTAATATTTTATTGAAATGCTGAATTAATATTTTTGTGTCTTGTTTTACATCTTATCATGTTCACAAAAGATCAGCAGGATCTACAAACTAAGTTGTTGCTCAATGTGCAAAAGAGAAAGAATATATACAAACATACATGAGCATACTTAAGTTCATTTTTCTTCATTTAAGATTGGCATTGAAGTTAAAGGATAGATTTCTGAGCACTCATCACTGGTAATGTGTCTGGTCCACTGTGAATGAAATTTGCCAAATTGCATTCTTGAGCAAAGCCTAGGGATTGAATATGTTCAGCGCAGTATCAAATAACTGGTGTAACATTTTCCAGGATATAATGCATACAGAACACACATATATACTTTCTAGTTATATAAAAATACAAATTTACAATCTTTCCAAACTGGTATAAAAAATGAGAAAATGTGAGGAACTTCACTGTGTTCCACTTCTTTAACAGAACAGATTGTCAAAAGAGAGGTCTCACAAATTCACATTTTCATCATATTAGAGATGATTATATCTCTGCTCCAATATACTCAAAGGACACACGACAGAAGTTTCCATATTTTTCACTAAGATTGAAACAAGAACGGAAGGAGGGTCAGCAGGGAATGTGGCAAACTTTTAGCAGAAAGAGGAGCAATTAAACCATTGCTAATTTTCATTGTGCAGAGTGTGCCTGGGACAAAAAGGCCATTAAGTAGCTTCTGCTCAATATAAAGACTTAGTTTGAGGATATGCATGGTGGTTTCAAATATACTGTTAGCACTTTAAACAGCAAGGAATATGATATAACATGATTTGAGAAAAGGATGATTTGATTCAGACCTTAGCAGATTTTTAATAGCTGCAGCCTCTTCTGTTCATTTTCAGATTCAGACTGAGAGACTAATTGCACTTCCTTCATGAAATTACCAAGTCGGTGCATTTTGTGATAATTCGTAATTATACTCCCTCCAACAGAACTGGTTTGGTATTTAGAAAATGTAATTTTAAATCAATATATGGATAGGCTTCAAAAGACACAACCATAAATATTTCTGTTGTGTTTTAGTTTTGCAAAGTTCTGGAGTTGGCAATCCATTTGTTAATTTTTGGATAGATGAATACAATAGTTGCAAAATTAGCTGTGTGTGCAGGTACATTCCAATTGCTTTCGAGAATAGCAGCAGAATATTTTTAGTTAAGTGTGCTTCTTGACAAAAGGGCTAACACAGATGTGCATGCATTGCACTGTGTGCCGCAATTATGAAATCAGGCACCTGGTGACACCAGTCTTCATGTGCTGCTGTTGTAGCACAAGCCTGGCCAAATTGAACCATTATATTCTAAACAAGGCTTTATGTTTATCTGCAAAGAAAATCTTGCATTTAATAGCACTATCAAAGGGCTCCTCAATTTACAGAAATGCTGATGATTGACAGAGTTTTGCTCTGCTCATTGGTGGGAACTGTTTTCTTCACTGGAATACTGAAGCGAAGAGTTCTTTAAATTCAACAGGGAATGCTAGGCTGAGATTCAGTTTACAATTTCAAGTTCTATCTTTGACTATTTCTGTTCGCTGTCAATAATAGATGAATTGACAACAGTTCCTACAGGCCTCCAACATGATAGGATGGAGAAAGCCTGCGGAAAGGAGGGAAGGAGGAGAGATATATACGTTCCAGCTAGGTGAGAATATCCAACAAAAGCATTCAGAGAATAATCCCTTGTTTACCCAACTGAGAAGCAATACCAGCAGAGACTTCCCTCAGCCCAAGATGTGCCACATTCTAGGTTGATAACTGCAGGCTCAGAGCTAGTGTGGATTGCTTTGCCTGTAATCTTAATGTTAGCAGTGGCCCTCAAGATATTTTGCCAATCTTTTGTTCAGTACAGATTGAGAAATTAACATCAGTAACATGTCCATGTACGCAGGCCACAGATGCATTCAGGAGACGAGCAATACACTCTGTTCAGTGACAAGCACATTCATTCCTTCTTGCCTAAAGAAAAGTAGATAGTCCCTGCACAGGGGTTCACTAACAGTCATCTGTCACAGAATTACAAAATACAGAAATTTATGTCCATTATGTCCATGTCCACTGAAAAAGATTATTCAGACTAATCTCACTTCCCAGCCTTTATTCAGTAGGCTTGAATCAATACATTTAGACCATACATTTAAGCACACTACACAATACATGATACATCTAAGTCATCAGTATAGACTGTAAACATTTGAGTCCCCAGCACTGATCTTTATGGAACCCTATCAGTTATAGCTTGCGAACATGAAAATGATCAAATTATTCAAGTTTCTGTTAGTTGACTATACTTCTATCCATGCTAGTATACTACCTTTGAGCACATACTTCATGCAGTAATTTTTTCCGTGCCACCTTATCTAATGCCTTTTGGAAACCAAATTCACCACAGATTCTTATTTTTCCTTTTTTCCCATTTCCACTCCTTTTTTTCCAGTATGCTTAAGTATATCAATAAATGTGTCATCTCCCACTATCTCCCATTGCCATGCTGACTTTGCTTAATTGTATGATGATTTTCTAATTTTCTTAAAAATGGATTCCAACATTTTCCCAATGACGGACCTACACTTTCCTATTTTAAGTCTCCCTTGTTTGACATATGAATATTTGGAGAGATGTTAGCTGTTGTTAAGTGAATGATGATCTCATATGGTCAATGACAGGAATGAATCGCACAATATGTGAGGCTAGTGGCACTGTTGTTAAAGATGGGGAGAGGTAATTTTATCACTGACCTTGACCGTACGAGATAAATTACTTTGTGGAACTGTATTATGTTTTTTGACATCACTCCTGTCATTGAAATTGAGTGCAAACTTCTCCTACTGTTGCTCAAAGACCAGGAGTGCTTCCTAGGCAACTGCAGGAACAGGAAGATGAAGATAAAGGAGACTATAGATGCTAGAATCTAGGACAAAAAAATACCAGAATGCTGGAAGAACCCAGAAGATCAACAACATCTTTGGAGGCAAAAAGTGTAAGTCGACAGTTTGGGTCAAGACCCTGCATCAGGACTGAGAGAGATGATGAAAGATAGTCAGTATGCAGCAGTATGGGGGAGGAGGATGGATGGAACCTGGTAGGTGATAAATGGAACAAGATGGGGAGGGGATGATGAGAAGATGGAACCAGGTGGGGGGAGGGGGATGGAAGAGGTGAACAAAAGGAAAAGAAAACCAGGTGGCCAGGTGACTGTGTGTGGGAGGAGAGCACCAGGAGTTTGGGTTACCTGAAACCGGAAAATTCATTGGAATCTAAAACAAAAAATCATACCATCGCATTGTAAGCTACCCAAGCAGAATATGTTGCTGTTCCAATTTGCGTTTGGCCTCTTCGTAGCAAAGAAGAGGGCTGGAGACTGATAGGTCGGTGTGAGAGTGTGAAGGAGAGTTAAAATGGCACAGTAGCGTAGTGGTTAGCATAACACTATTACAGCACCAGCGATCGGGGTTCAATTCCTGCCACTGTCTGTAAGGAGTTTGTAGGTTCTCCCCATGTCTGTGTGGGTTTCCTCTGGCTTCCTCCCACATTCCAATGACATATGGGTTAATAGGTTAACATGGTGTAATCGGGTGGCACAGGCTCATTGGGCTGGAAGGCCCTGTTACTGTGCTGTATAAATAAAGTTTTTAAAGTTCAAGAGATGCAACCGGAAGCTCAGGATGGCCATTGTGGACAGAACGCAGGTGCTCCGCAAAATGATCGCTTAATCTATTGCCTCTATTTTGTTAACCAAGACATCCAGAGCCACAATTCCACTTCCTTCTTCCATTGCTGTGGGTCACTCCAAGCTTCAAAACCAATAGAGTAATTTCCAGAAACAGTTTAATGCAACGAACACACCACACTCCATGACAACCTTATTTGGCACAACTTCCACAACTTCAATCAGTGGCAGTTAATTTCAAATAGGAAAAGTCACTCATGAAACTGGACCCCACTTACGTGTGCCAAATTAATGAATAGTTTGATACACAGTGACTGGAGGTTGAAATCATAATAACTAGGTAAGAAAATGAATGTTGTCTACATTCTGCACCACGATAAAAAAGGGCAGATTAATTCCACACATGGTCATCTCTATTATCCAATTTTTCTCCTCCTTAGGCAATCCCACAGGATTGAGGAGGACTTATTTGCATTCAAGTTTTGACAGTTCCAGTGTGGGAACTATAGGGTAGCTGGTGGCCAAAAGGACAGCCTGCTATTCCCAGTGCTTATATGGGACCTCTGGGTGCTTCAGTTTTATGGCCTCGAGGTTCCAAATACCACCCCAAATGCTCTTTCTCTATTGGGGCTGTCATAGGCCTAAGATTCACAGGAGTCAGTGGGGATGCTGCAATTCTTCAAGATGGCTTTGAGCACATCCTTGAATCCCATGGCAGAGAACATAGGACGGTACAGCACAGGAACAGGCCCTTCAGCTCATAATGTTGTGCCGAACTAATTAAACCAATAAATAAACGCTTAACTGAACCAATCCCTTCTGCCTGCAATGTCCATATCCCTCCATTCTCTGCAGCTTCATGCGCCTATCTGAGAGCCTCTTAAACATCTCTATCATAGTTGTCTCCATGACTACCCCAAGCACCCACCACTCTCTGTGTAAAAAAAACCTGCTTCGCACATCTCCTTTGAACTTACTCCCCTCACCTTAAATGTATGCCCTCTTTTGGGTTCATTTAGAAAATTCACTGCTGACTTACTTATTCTTTCTGTTATGAATGTGAAAAAAGTAACTGCTTTACTGACCACACTATACTAGCCAATTGTTGCTTCATTTTCTGACTTGCAGAAGGGTGTTCTACATCAAAGAAGAAAGCTCAGGTGCTTGACTTTCTGAAATATTTTTCAAAACTGATCAGCACAAAATATGGACCAGTTGTACCTGTTGCTTCAATAACAAAATGGCATTTGTTATATGAATTACATACAGTAGGTGATATGGCACAGAAACAGACCATTCAGCTCAACCACTCTATGTCAATGTTATGCTCCACTTAGATCTTTCCCTGTCTTTCCTCATCTTAATTGATCTGTGTAACCTTCTATTGTTTTCTTTTCCTCATTTGCTTGTCCAACCTCTTATTAAATGTATCCGTACCATTCTTTTCTATCACTTCCTGTGGCTGTAAGTTCCACATTCCCACCACTCTTGAGTAAAGAAGTTTCTTCTGAATTCCTTTTGGATTTCTGGTGACTACCTCTTGTTCTGCTGTTCCCCATGTGTGAAAAGATTCTGTTTATATCCACTTGTAGTGTAACTTTTAGTGATTGGTGTATTTGTATTCCAAGATCCCACCTTGATTTGCCTTTTCCAAGTAATAACTGTCCTCTGTATGCTATCTTGCATTTATCTGGGTTCAACCTCATTTAACATTGTTTGCCCATTCAACATTTATTGATGTCCTCCTGTAATTTGTTGCAATCCTCCTCAGAAAAGAATATTACTCTCCATACTGCCAACCATTGCTTCCCACAAATTTAGAAAGTGTGTTTTTGATTCTAAAGAAATCAGTAATGAGAATTGTGGATAGCAACAGCCCTAGCCACCGATCCTCGTGGAACACCACAACCCACTACTTACTTCCACTCTCTACTTTCTGTCTTGAAGCCAGCTATCAATTCATTCTTCCACTTGCTTCTAACCTTATTCATTGTTTTTTATGGGACATCTCATCAATGATTGTTTAAATATCTAGATAAATTAAAATTACTACAGTGCTGTGTCTACTCTGTTACCTCAATAAATTCAATAAGGTTAGTCAAGCAAGATTTTCTCTTTTGAAATTCATGTTGACTATTCATTATTGCACTTTCCTTTTGTAAATGTTCTTCAATTCACTCCTTCAGTAGATATTCCATTATTTTTTCTACCACTGATGTTACGTTGACTGATCTATAATTTCCAAGACATATTCTATCCTCTTCTTAAAAAAGGCAATAATATGACTTGCCGCCGGTCCTCTGGCCCTAGATCTTTTCCTAATGCATTATCAAATAAAAGTAGTGATGCCCTTGCTATCTCTTACCTAGATTTATTTAAAATGCATGAATACAATCCACCCAGACCAGGGGACTTCATCCTCCCTGTGGTTAACCAGTTTATTTAATTATATATCTTTTACTATTTTAAATGTACTTGTCTGTTTATTCATCTTATCATTCTATATTATGAATGCAGAAACACATACAAAAAGGATGAATTACAAACAAAACTTTGTGCACCAAGTCACAATAGACATTAAATCGATGAGGGTGTTTGCTTGTGTGCCCTGAACACTCTTTGGAAGTATGCAAGGTAGGCAGATCAGACTGCCAATCAGAGCACGATGCCAACCTGATGTCATTGATATCAGCATTGTTATCTTGGAGCACAGTGCTCCAACCAATTAGCTGTCTTAAACACACACAACTAAACAGAGCTTAAAAGAAAGGAGGTTTCACCAGTGATATTATAAGAGATCATTCACTACTGGACATACCCTTCTTTCTTAAGAAAACTCCCCAAAATGGGTGTAAGAATCCCAATCCTTATCTAAGTCGTCTGCATTTAACTATGAACCTAAGCCCTCCTTCTTGCACTAGTGCCATTCTTGCCTGTGTCCTGATTGTCAATGTCTCACCACTTTCAGATCCTGCCGTTGTGGTTCCCACCCAATTACGTGGTGCAAGTATCCGAGCTGACAGTTGAGAGTGTGAAATTGAGTGACTGAATGCCTTCATCATTGCTGTTTGCTTGTTGTTTCTATACTTTCTGGGCAGTTATAGAGTCATAGAGTTGTACAGCATAAAATCAGGCCCTTTGACCCACTGTGTCTATGCTGACCATCATGCCTATGTGTATTAATCCCACTTGCTTGCATTAATTCCATATCTATCTATGCCGTGTTCATTCAAGTATCTGTCCAGATGCTTCTTAAGTGTTGTTACTGTTCCTGCCTCCCCCACCTCCTCTGGCAGTTCATTCCAGATATCAACTCCCCTGTATGAAAAATTTACCACCCAGACCCATCACTCTCTCGCCCTAAACCTGTGCCCTCTAGTATTAGGCACTCCTACCATGGGAAACAGACACTGGCTATCTACCCTATCTATGCCTCTATCATGTCGTTTCTCAGCCTCCTTCACTCCATGGAAAACAGACTTAGCCTATCCTGATAATTCAAGCCCTTCAATCCAAGCAATGTCCTCGTGTGTCTTTTCTGCACCTTCTCCAGCCTAATAAGTTCCTTCCTATAGTATGGTGATCAGAACTGCACACAATACTCCAGGTGCAGCCTAACCTTGGATTCTTGGGTTTCTGAAATAAAAAGAAGGTAATCTTGTGGAGATATGGACAATGGGTTGAAAGTATCACATACACCTGCTACAACTCAGGGGGTATAGGTTGAGGGGGAGGTGGCTGTGAAGGGGCGCATACTGTCTCAGGATTATGCCACAGCCACAGAACTGGGCATTCCAATGATGGCCAGCACCATCTCCTCCACCTGTTTCCTCATGTTAGCTGCTGATGACCCAGTTTTGCTCTACCTTGCCATGAATGGTGTATTTCAATAAATATCGTATGATCTGTTTGGGTGATGCGGCTGTAAAGAGCTGGCACTGAGCTCAATCTTTGAGACTTGGGTGTGAGGCTTGTTACAGTGCTGAGTCAGTGAGGGCAAGGTGGAACTTTTGAATGTTAGGTATGAATCCTGACAGATAGAGGTTGTGGTGATGTTTAATTGAGGACATGATGATCATGGTGCAGTTGGTAAGATGTGGAATTTGAAAATTAATTTTCAAATTAAGAGCTCCTTACAGCACTTTGTAAAGACCATGGCTCTAGACTCGTAGCACTGACCTACAGGGCTATCTCCTCCAACTGCCTTCCACACATGTGCCTGAAGAGCCTCCTGGCCCCTTTGGGCATACAAGGCATTTCTTCTGCTGTCCACCTTTTCTACTTAGACAGAGAATGCCATATTCAGCAACAATAGAACTTCCTTGTTCTCTTGGTGTACCATTCCTCACTGTCTCCCAGATATTAGCCGCACTTGCAGAAAGCCTACAAGGAGCAGCCACTTTAAGAGGCACAGCTATAAAAATGCAAGCTCGCCATAGTGAGGATCACCCTCTCATAATATTGGTCCTAACAAATTAACAGTGCAGTCAGAACTGTTTGGGCATTGCAATTGTTATAAAGAGCAGGAAATACAAAGTTGCTTTTGGACATCGCAATTGTCATAAAGAGCAGGAAATACAAAGTTGCTGCCTGATTTACACCAAAGAGGTTCAAGTTAATCATGCATTGGGATCCCTACACCCATTTTGGGTGTTATATTTAGTACACAGCATCTTTTCAGAAATGTGATTCTGATAATAAAAATGTACAATTCAATTATGCATTTTTACAATTAACATTGATTACTACTGAATTAACTTTACATTCACAGTTGGCCATAAATTGAATGAAATACTCTTCAATATATGTTCATGTAGCTTAATATTAATTCTACACCAACTATGAAAGCACCTTAAATGAATAAAGCATGTGCAATAAAAGAAATAAAAATCCATGCTGTCACTATATAGCTCTTTATTGTGCATGTTGGAAGAACTCATTTCACAGATATAAACTAGAATAATGTTAAATAGATTAGAAGTGTACCGCGAATTAGAGTCTGAAATGAATTGTTGACAAAGTTTCTGCTTTGTGACTGGACTGTAGAAAGATAATCAATGGTGACAAGGATAGTAATAACAGAGTTGGAGGACAGTTGGAAGTTTGAGAGAGAGAGGGAGAGGGGGAGAGAGAGGGGGAGAGAGAGGGGGAGAGAGAGGGGGAGAGAGAGGGGGAGAGAGAGGGGGAGAGAGAGGGGGAGAGAGAGGGGGAGAGAGAGGGGGAGAGAGAGGGGGAGAGAGAGGGGGAGAGAGAGGGGGAGAGAGAGGGGGAGAGAGAGGGGGAGAGAGAGGGGGAGAGAGAGGGGGAGAGAGAGGGGGAGAGAGAGGGGGAGAGGGGGAGGGAGAGGGGGAGAGAGAGGGGGAGAGAGGGAGAGGGAGAGGGAGAGGGAGAGGGAGAGGGAGAGGGAGAGGGAGAGGGAGAGGGAGAGGGAGATAGATAGATTTTGAGGGAAGCTGGCCACAGGGTGCTGGCAGCTAGATGCATGGATGGCCATATTACTCCTGTCCTTCCTGAGCCGTGTGATGTTATTCCTCCTTCTCCTGATTTCCTCCTCCACTTTCTGCTTCCCAGCTGGTAGTAAGGGCCAGCCCTTCAGTACAGTGAAATGTTGCAGTACACAAATGAGGATCTGCTACAATGGCACTTGTGGAACACAGCCAAAAACACAGAAGTGAATAAGCAGCCTCAAAGCACAAACCAGCAATTAATCTATAAGTAGGAGTGAGACCTCGAAATAGTGTTGCTCTAGGCTCCACACTGAGTACTATCACCATGAATTCTTGGATATGTTTATCATGTGGTGATCAGGTACTGAGGATGCCCAATTTCACTAAAAGGTCAACCAACAAGCAGATGGCCCTCACTTAAACATAATAATGACCTTGATTCAATATGGCAGACAGCCCTCTTTCAAAGTGGATGAGAGCATGCGACTTTGAGATCCTTGAGTGTGGTGGATGAGTTTCTAGACTGTTATCTCTGAAGGATGTTATTTATTGATCCAAATTGATCAGAAGATTTACAGAGATGGAGAGATGGACAATAAATATCCCATATAAAATAAAAGGCGCTCTAGAAATTTAGTATCATTCTGCAGGTGGAGAGTTGGCAAATAATCTTTGAGCTAAGCTTGACTGACTAGAAGTCACATTATGAATGTGCTTCATGTGAGTTTTTGAGCTCTCTAAATGTGAGTGGTCACAAATTGAGTGAGGATTGGATGGATCCCCCAACAAATTACATAGCCATTGAACTCAAAATAGCAAGGAAACACATATTCACTGTGAAATATTAATAACATCTGCTAAACTATTCTCAATTACACATGCACCATAACACCGGAAGTCTCTGGTGAATAAAACTGAGATTTCACTGAGTCTCTGAGAAAAGGCATGCCTATCCCATGCCATTCAATGATTCTGTCAACATTGATGAGGAGCCCAAGTAAATAGAAATTATTTTAAAAAAAGGAAAAGGTCACAAAAATGCATATGCTCTGCTCTGTCTATGCCAGCAGGGACTTGACATCAACCAGTAAAGAAACATATATTCATCAACTGCAAGCAGTGAGCCCAGGAGGCTGGAGCTGTGCAGGCAATGTGTGATTAGCTAATGTAATTGAAGGGAGGGTGGTCTTCTTTCATCTGCCAAAGTTTTCAGTTCTTCCTTGTGTAGTGCAGTATTTCAAACGTTTTTAGACATATCATGCTTTAAAATTCACAATCTCAGTCTGTGATGCATTTCTGAACTGAATCCCACTTCTGTGCTAACCTTCAGATGAAAGCTTTCTACCCTCCTTGCTGACCCTCTTCTTCTATTGTTGGAAATCTCTGCATTTAGAACATAGAACACTACAGCATAGGAACAGGCCTTTCAGCCCACCATGTCTGTGCTGACCACAATGCCAAATTAAACTAATCCCATCTGCATGCACATGGTCTATATTCCTCCATTCCCTGCCTGTTCATGTTCTTATCTAAATGCCTCTTAAATGACACTATCGTATCTGCTTTCACCACCTACCTTCCCCTCTACCCCCCTCCCCCCCCCACAGCAAGTTCCAGGCATCTACCACTCTCTGTGTAAAAAATTTGTCTCACAAACTTCCTTTAAACTTTCCCCTTCTCACCTTAAACCTCTGCCCTCTAGTATTTGAATTTGAACCCTGGGGAAAAAAGACTCTGTCTATGCTGTCAATGCCTCCCATAATTTTATGAACTTCAATCACATTGCCCCTCACCCTCCGACACTCCAGAGAAAACAATCCAAGTTTGTCCTTAGAGCTAATCCAGGCAGCATCCTGGTGGGCTGCTCCTACACCCTCTCCAAAGCTTCCACATCCTTCCTGTAATGCAGCAATGACCAGAACTGCACACAATACTCCAAATGTGGCCTAACCAAAGTTTTATAAAACTGCAACATGCTTTCCTAACTTTTATACTCAATGCCCCAAACGATGAAGGCAAACATGCTGTACACCTTCTTTACCACGCTATCTACTTGTGTTGCCACTTTCAGGGAGCTATGGACTTGTACTTCAAGATCCCTCTATATATCATTGGTCCTAAGGGTCCTGCCATTTACTGTATACTTTGCTTTTACATTTGACCTCCCAAAGTGCAAATCCTCACACTTGTCCGGATTAAACTCCATCTGCCATTTTCTGCCCATATCTCTAACTGATCTATATCCTGCTAAATCCTTTGACAACCTTCTTTAAAATCCACAACTCCACCAATTTTGTGTTGCCTGCAAACTTACTAATCAGCCCATCTTCATTTTCATCCAAATATATATATCACAAAGAACACAGGTTCCAGCACTAATCCCTGTGGAACACCACAGCTCACAGATCTCCAGTCAGAGAAACACCCCTCTACCACTACCCTCTGTCTTCTATGGGAAAGACAATTTTGTATCCAATCTACCAAGTCAACTTGGATTCCTGTGTCTTAATCTTCTGGATCAGCCTGCCATGAGGGACCCTATCAAATGCCTTACTAAAGTCCATGTAGACAACATCCACTGCCCTACCCTCATCAATCATCTTCGTCATCTCCTCAAAAATCTCATTCAAGTTCCTAATCAGCACACTCCAGAATAGTCCAGAAGATTAAGAGACATGGGATCCACGGTGACTTTGCCACTTGGATTCAGAATTGGCAGAGGGTAGTGGTCAATGGAACTTGTTCTGGCTGGAGGTCCATGATTAGCAGTTTTCCACAGGGATCCATCCACAGGGGTCCAGGTCCATAGCTCCCTGAAAGTGGCTGCACAGGAAGGCATATGGCATGCGTGCCTTTATTAGTCAAGGCATTGAGTTCAAGACTCAGGAAGTAATGTTGTAGTTTTATAAAACTCTGGTTAGGACGCATCTGGAGTATTGCATTCAGTTCTCATCTCCCCATTATAGGAAGGATGTGGAGGCTTTGGAGAGGTTGCAGAAGAGGTTTACCAGGATGCTGCATGGATTAGAGGGCATGTGCTAGGAGGAGATATTGGATAAACTTGGGTTGTTTTCTCTGGAGCGGCAGAGGCTGAGGGAAGACCCAAGAGAAATTTATAAAATTATGAGAGGCACAGATAGAGTAGGCAGTCAGTGTCTTTTTCCCAGGTCGAAACGTCTAATACTAGAGGGAATGCATTTAAAGTGAGAGGGGGTAAGTTCAAAGGAGATGTGCTGGACAGATTTTTTTACCCAGGGAGTGGTGGGTGCCTGGAATGCGCTGCCAGATGTGGTAGTGGAGGCAAATATGATAGAGGGTTTAAGAGACTCTTAGATAGGCACATGAGTTACGGAAAATGGAGGGACCTGGGCATTATGTAGGCAGAAGGGATTAGTTTAGTTAGAAGTTTAATTACTAGTTTAATTAGTTGGGCACAACTTCATGGGCCAAAAGGCCTGTTCCTGTGCTGTACTGTTCTATGTTCTAAATTCTTGTGCAAAGTGCTTTGAAACATTTCCATCCCAATGTTAGCCCTGGGTGCATTCTAGGCAGTGTGAGACCCCCAGAAGTACTTTGGTGTAAGATCCAAGCTTGTTTAATGTCCGAGCTACACTTGATGGGATCTGTCTCTCAATGGAAACTGATAAGAGTTACTTGCTGATCAGTGAGCTCCAAGAGAACAGATGCCAGCAGAGGGCTTCTATTGGGTGTGGAGTTGCAGCATTGCAGGGGTTCAGGAATGTGTGGGACCACCAGTTGTAAAAGATTCAGGAAGATTCTGTTTGCAGTGCTGGCTGGAGCATATTACCCAAGATACAGATTTTGGATGACCATACAACTCATTGTGAGAACGTTGTAAAAGGGAATTAATGATCAAAGAACCAGAAATATAATACAATTCTTTTTAGTTTTGTCAATGAAAAAGATGCTCTGGGTATCTATGACAATTAAAAGTGTTTTCATGGAACTATTGACGAGAATGTGTACATGATGGGGTGCTTTTACTTTTTGTAATAAATTGCCATTTTTGTTTACTTGATTTGTGACAGTCACATTGGAAAAACCTGCTGGAATTTCACTTACTTCTAAATCATAAGGCATCTTGAGATCAATTAACAAGAAATATGGAAGAAGCATTCAATAACCTGTACTGCGAGTCAGCTGGAAAATATTGTGGCTGCTGTTTTTAATGAAGCCTTGGTAGGTGGCCAGTAGATGAATGATCAAAATATTGGTGTTTGCCGGCATGTGCGGTAGAATGTGCAGGACAGCTGTAGCATTTTGTTTCTTCAATCATGAAAATGAGCTTTTGCTCCATCATCTTCAATAGCATCTCAACATTAGGATTAATTATTTTACAATAACTTTTTAGAACACTTACCTTGTCCCATAGTTGAAGGAAGATAAATGAAAAGAGACACCTGTTTTAAATCATATAGGCTTCTAGTTGTAAATCTAAAGTATAGTCATTTATAGACTCTTAATAAAATGGTGTTCAGATTCATAATTTGCTACCAATTAAGCCGGTGACTCAGTTTGATGTTTATTATTCCTTTTGTTCTGGAACTGCAGTCACCTGAGTGTATGATTTCTAAAGGCATCTTATACTCCATGCAGGTCCTATAATGATGTCCAGCAAAGGATGCTTTGTTCAGTCTGACCATTTTATTTAAGTTGAGGGCATGCCACAGAGGTGATAACATAATTGGGCTGGGACTTTTATACATCAAGTAAGTTCTTCACCTGCCTGGATTGAACTGTCCTCTCAAACAAGATTTCTTGTAAATATTGAAGAACATTTTGGGGCTAAAATCATGAAGCTTTACTCCACCATTTTAATTATGAAAAGTATTTGCAAGCTGGAATGGATATCACCAGTAATAAAAAAACACAAAGCATTCAAGGAAATTATTCTCAGCTCACTTTGACATCTACAGAAGCCATAATCAGCAGAAAACTGCAATGTTGCAGCCTTCAGTTATCAACCAAATTTACTTTAACAATAGAATGAATGTACCTCAATGACCATTAAACATCATGAACACCTTCAATAAGCACACAAAGCAACACAACTCTACAAGGAAAAGACTTAATTGCATCATGCAATTGCCAAAATTACAAATGAGTCAGCTTCATTTGAACATTTTTTGCCAATTAAAATTTTATACTAACCTAAAGCTATGAGTACACAGAGGACAATCAGAACATGTAGCTCCTCAAATTAAAATCTAAGGTCCATCAACAACGTATGGCAATCCTGTTGTTGTATAAAAAAGTGACTGATGGCTTCATTTTATAGAATCTCAACTTTTCTCAACATAATTGGAGGCAAATCACTGCTAGTAATGGCAACAAGTAGTGATAACCACTATTTTGCTGGATGTGATACTGGCATGATGGGCAATAAATTGCCCAGCACCATCTTTCACTTCTGACAAAGGTCATAAACATTTTCATGCAAGAACAGACAGTTATATACCTTGTAAATTGTTTCTTGTGTCAAGGAACAACCAAAAATGGTACCAAGGTGAAATTACCACCATATAAGAAGCAAATGTGCTGTGGACCATGTTAATATGTCATGTGCTTAACAAATAGTGAGTAATGTTCTATGCAGCTTTAATAAAATTCACAATGGCTGATTGTAAAGTCAATGGCTGATCACTGAGACAAATCTGGCAAGTAAGAGGTCCTGGCTATATATGCATATGTGCACAGGATAGAAAGTTAGATTAATCTCATGTAAATGAGGATATTTCTTTCATTACACATAAATAGCTTGTGTACTTGTGTTGTGACTTGAAATAATAAAATGGTTAAAGTTGTTAATTTCCCAAGATGCTTTGTGTTATTGTGCCACATACAATTCAGCTTCCTGTGCTATTTGGCTTCTGAGGAGATATGGGAGGTGTGATTCTTGCCCACTGACTTCTTTTTATGATTATAGAACCATGGAACACTACAGCACAGAAAATAGGCCATTCGGCCCCTCTAGTCTGTGCCGAAACGTTATTCCACTAGTCCCATTGACCTGCACCATAACCCTCCAGACCTCTTCCATCCATGTAGCTATCCAATTTATTCTTAAAACTCAAGAGTGGGCCCATATTTACTACATCAGATGGCAGCCCGTTCCATACTCCCACCACTCTTTGAGTGAAGAAGTTCCCCCTAATGTTCCCCCTAAACCATTCCCCTTTCACCCTAAAGCCATGTCCTTTCATACTTATCTCTCCTAATCTAGGTGGAAAGATCCTACTCGCATTAACTTTGTCTGTACCCTTCATAATTTTATAAACTTCTATCAAATCTCCCCTCATTCTTCTACGCTCCAAGGAATAAAGTCCTAACCTGTTCAATCTTTCCCTGTAACTCAACTCCTGAAGACCCAGCAACATTCTAGTAAATCTCCTCTGCACTCTTTCAATCTTACAAATATCCTTCCTATAGTTAGGTGACCAGAACTGCACACAATACTCCATATTTGGCCTCACCAATGTCTCATACAACCTCACCATAACATCCCAACTCCTATACTCAATACTTTGATTTATGAATGCCAGGATGCCAAAAGCCTTCTTTACAACTCTGTCTGCCTGCGACGCCACTTTCAGGGAATCATGTATCAGAACTCCCAGATCCCTTTGTTCCTCCGCACTCCTCAGTGCCCTACCATTTACTGTGTATGTCCTACCTTGATTTGTCCTTCCAAAATGCAACACCTCACACTTGTCTCCATTAAATTCCATCTGCCATTTTTTGGCCCATTTTTCGAGTTGGTTCAGATCCCTCTGCAAGCTTTGAAAGCCTTCCTTGCTGTCCACAATACCTACAATCTTAGTATCATCAGCAAACTTGCTGATCCAATTTACCACATTATTATCTAGATCATTGATACAGACGACAAACAGCAATGGCCCCAGCACAGATGCCTGAGGCACACCACTAGTCACAGGCCTCCAGTCTGAGAAACAATCATCCACTACCACTCTCTGTCTTCTCCCACATAGCCAATTCCGAATCCAGTTTACAACTTTTCCATGGATATCTAGTGTCTGAACCTTCTGAACTAACCTCCTATGTGGGACCTTGTCAAAGGCCTTATTAAAGTCCATGTAGACAACATCCACAGCCTTTCCTTCATCTACTTTCTTGGTAACCTCCTCAAAAAACTCTACAAGATTCGTTAAACACGATCTACCACGCACAAAGCCATACTGACTATCCTTAATCAGCCCTTGGCTGTCCAAATACCTGTATATCCGATCTCTCAGAACATCTTCCAATAATTTACCCACTACTGATGTCAGGCTCACTGGCCTGTCATTACCTGGTTTACTTTTAGATCCTTTTTTAAACAACGGAACAACATGAGCTACCCTCCAGTCCTCCGGCACCGCATCCGTGGACATTTTAAATATATCTGACAGGGCCCCTGCAATTTCTACACTAGTCTCTCTCAATGTCCGAGGAGATATCTTATCAGGCCCCGGGGGATTTATCTACCTTTATTCGCTGTAAGGCAGCAAGCACCTCCTCCTTTTTAATCTCTACATGTTCCATGACACTATTGTTTATTTCCCTTCCTTCCATATCCACTATGCCAGTTTCCTGAATGAATACTGATGAAAAAAACTGTTTAAGATCTCCCCCCATCTCCTGAGGCTCCACACATAGACGACCACTCTGATCTTCTAGGGGACCAATTTTGTCCCTTACTATCCTTTTACTCTTAATATACTTGTAGAAACCCTTCGGGTTTACCTTCGCATCATCTGCCAAAGCAACCTCATGTCTTCTTTTTGCCTTCCTGATTTCCTTTTTTAGTATTTTCTTACTTTTTCTATACTCTTCAAGTACCTCTTTTATTCCTAGTTGCCTACACCTGCTATATACCTCTCTCTTTTTCTTAACCAGATCGCCAATATCCCTTGAAAACCAACGTTCCCTATGCTTTTTAACTTTGCCTTTAATCCTGGCAGGAACATGCAAACTCTGCACTCTCAAAATTTCGTCTTTGAAGGCCTTCCACTTACTGAACACATCCTTGCCAGAAAACAACTTATCCCAATCCACTCTTCCTAGATCCTTTCTCATTTCCACAAATTGGCCTTTCTCCAATTTAGAACCTCAACTCGAGGACCAGACCTGTCCTTATCCATAATTAACTTGAAACTAATGACATTATAGTCACTTGACCCAAAATGCTCACCTACACATACTTCTGTCACCTGACCTGTCTGGTTCCCTAATAGGAGATCAAGTATTGCATTCTCTCTCGTTGGTACCTCTATATATTGATTTAGAAAACTTTCCTGAACACATTTGACAAATTCCAAGCCATCCAGCCCTTTCACAGTGTGGGAGTCCTAGTCAATATGTGGAAAGTTAAAATCCCCTACTATTACAACTTTCTGTTTCTTACATCGGTCTGCTATCTCACTACAGATTTGTTCCTCCAATTCTCTCTATTAGGCGGTCTATAATACAACCCTATTGAGTGTGGCCACACCATTCCTGTTCCTCAGCTCCACCCATATGGCCTCTGTAGACGAGCCCTGCGGGCTGTCCTGTCTATGCACAGCTGTGATATTTTCCCTGACTAGTAATGCCACTCCTCCCCCTTTCATCCCTCCCCCTCTATCACGTCTGAAACAACAGAACCCCAGAACATTAAGCTGCCAGTTCTGCTCCTCCTGCAACCAGGTCTCACTAATAGCAATAATGTCGTAATCCCACATGCCAATCCACGCCCTAAACTCACCTGCTTTACCTACAATACTACTTGCATTGAAATAGATGCACCTGAGAACATTTCTATCACGTACAAACCTTTGATTTCTGTCTATACCTGCAGTCCTCGCATGACCTTTTTCCTCCTCCACCTCACTATCTGCTCTAACACTCTGGATTCCCTCCCCCTGCAAATCTAGTTTAAACCCCCCCCGGAGCAGCACTAGCAAACCTACCCCCCAAGAATGTTAGTTCCCCTCCAGTTCAGGTGCAAACCATCCCATTGGAACAGGTCCCACCTTCCCTGGAACAAAGCCCAATTGTCTAGAAACATGAAGCCCTCCCTCCTGCACCATCTCCTTAACCACATATTTAGCTGCATGATCCTCCTATTTCTAGCCTCACTAGCTCGTGGCACAGGTAGTAATCCTGAGATTGCAACCTTGGAGGTCCTGTCCTTCAACTTTGCACCTAGTTCTCTAAACTCTCTTTGCAGGACCTCCTCCTCTTTCCTATCCATGTCATTGGACCACGACATCTGGCTGCTCACCCTCCCTCCTGAGAATATCGAGAACGCGATCCGAGATATCACGGACCCTGGCACGAGGGAGGCAACAGACCATCCAGGATTCTCGATCTCTCCAGCAGAACCTCCTATCTGTCCCCCTAACAATCAAATCCCCTATCACTACTGCTCTCTTCTTTTCCCTCCTTCCTTTCTGAGCTGAGGGTCCCGTCTCGGTGCCAGAAACGCAACCACTGCAACTTGTCCCTGGTAGGTCGTCCCCACCAGCAGTATCCAAAATGGTATACTTATTGTTGATGGGAACAGCCACAGGGGTGCTCTGCTCTTTCTGTCTATATCCCTTCCCTTGCCTGACAGTCACCCAGCTACCTGCCTCCTGACTTTTAGGGATGACTATCTCCCTGAACCTCCTGTCTATTTCTGCCTCTGCCTCATGAATGATCTGGAGTTCATCCAGCTCCAGCTCCAGTTCCCTAACTTGGTTTGTCAGGATCTGCAGCTGGATGCACCTTTTACAGGTGTAGTCATCAGGGACAAGTGTGCAGTCCCTGACTTCCCACATATGGATAACTGCATACGGAGCACACGACTGCCCTAACTGCTGCCATCATTACCTACTCCTAAGTTAATTAAAGGAACTTACTGGCCTTACCCCTCTGGGAGCAAGCTCTTTCTCAGCTTCTGCTCGCCGAAGCCTCTTGAGCCAGAGCCTCAAAGCTCCACTCCTACCCTGAGCCACTCACACACTGCATCTTATGAAACAAAATAGTTAAGATGCTCTTGAGATAGGGTGACTGTCAAGAGAGCTAAGATGAATAGTTACAGGTAAATAGTTTGATCATCTGGAAGTTTTTATCTAATTTCTTGGGGTCTGTTTCACATAAACATTTGTCATGACTTCATGAATCATCAGGGAGAATGAATGATACCAGATGTCTGTAAAAGTCTTGAGTTTTTCTTTAAATTTTTTTGAATCATAATCAAAAGGATTGATGAAAGTTATGATTCTACCCAGTGGCAACATTTATTTCTCCATGCATACTGCTCAGATATATTGTGTGTGTCAGATACTTGGTTGAATACAATAAATGGCTTGAGTTGTAAACCATAAATTTACTTGTCGTATTTGAATTGTTTTACAGAAAAACAATGATATTACATACTTTTTCATATTATATGGTGTTCAAAAGTACATCATCATCATATTTTTACAAGAAAGATATGTATAACCCTTTAAACACCATCAAATGGTCTACACAGTTTGCAATTTTTATAGTTAGAATGAAACTTCTGAACTTATTTGGATAAAGAGAAATTTTATTGAAAATGATGAATTGTGGCATGATGCAAACTAATGAGTAATTTTACAAAATCACAAGTACACTCAGCTTCAGCAGTTGGTTATATATTTAAATCATTTAGATACGCACTCTGCACAGATTTCTGTGTTAAAGTGAGCAGGTGAGGATTCTGTCGGGGAAGACCCTGGGTGGAGCCGGGAGATTGGGTGGTGACGGGTAGATAAAGCATACAAAGCCCTCCATGGTAAGGAAGTCCAAATGCTTACAACCCTCTTAGTAAAGAAACTTCTCATCAAATCAGTCCTAAATAGATGACTCCTTATAACAAGTTTCTGCCCTCTGCATCAAAATTCTTCAGACAAAATGACCTCTCGGCATCTACCTTGTCAATCCGTGTCAGATTATTACACCTTTCAATGTGATTTTTTTCTCATTGTTCTATATTCCGGTGAGTATAGGTCAATCTTACTCAATCTTTCCACATGGGCAACACTTTCATCCAAGAAATCAATCTTGTAAATCTGCACTATATTGCCTCCAAGGGAAGTATTTCCTTTCTTACATTGGAAGACCAAACCTGCACACTGCGCTCTAGGCCTGGTTGTACGAAAGCCCCATACAATGGTAACAACACCTCCTCACCCTTATAATTCCACACATTCAATACCATTTGCCTTTCCAATTGCTTACTGTTGCCATGTAGACATCAGGAAAAACCTCTACAAAGCATGATAAGAAAAGAAGCCAACTCTATTGTGAGCACCAGTCATTTGAAAAAGGGAAGTAAAACCAGATTGCTGATTTAACTGACATTATGTGTTAATGATCACTTAAATCTTTGTAATTGCAAATTCTCTAAATTGGGAGATTGAAAAGGGAACAATAGAGCAGATATGTCCTGTTTGCCTGAGACAGATGATCTCAGTTACTTGGTCCTATAAGGAGCACTCAGCGAATACACTGGAAGATTGGAAGAAATATATAAAAGGAAATTGGAGACAGAAGCTGTGATAACTCAAGACCCTGAAGAAAAGGAGGACCCTGAGCCCAGGACTCACAGAAGACCAGCTGGCCTCAGACTAACATGGCTATTTCCTCTAGATCAGGTAATAATTGGGTCTAAATGCATGAAACAGTTGCTAAAAGTATACTGAGTTGTGGAAGTGTTTAAACTAAGTAGTAAGCAGTAATAACGAGCTTTAAAGTATAATTGATTTGAGTGGTCCTTTGTCTAATGTGTTACTTTACCAGAGAAGAAGGGTTAACACTGCTGACATACATATCAATGTTCTGTTTCATGAAGAAGAAGCACATTTCCCAGTTTCTATCATTTAAAGAATATTCTTTATTCCTATTCTTCCTTGCAATGCGAAGAATATCCCACATTATACTTATTATTTTCCCACAGTACAGTCCATCTCTTCTCTAATGATCTTCCTTTTCTTTAAATATTCATCCACTCCTCCCTTGGGTGATACAATTGCATTTTCTTCATTTACTTCTTTTCTATCCTCCTACACCCCTATGAAAGGATTTCACATCTCCTCATCGTCTCAATGACAATTTTAAATTGAAAATCCAATGCTTTCAACTTCACATGTGCCTTCAACATATTAAAACATCCCAAAGAGTTTTACAGGTATATAATCAAACAAAATCTGACGTCAGGGAAACTAGTCTTTCTCTAAACACTCTATCAAAATATCTCATAATTTTAAAATACATTAAATCTTCTTCAGGCCTTGTCTGTCCAGGTGGAAATAATCCCAGATCAATTATTATAATAGCCAATTATAACACTAACTTTGTTTTGCAAATTTGCTTAGTAGAACTCTTTGCCTTTTTCATTAATGGCCTCAGGATTTATAAGAAAACACCTGTTTTACACTTGACATCTATGTCAAGCTCTAATTGTATCTAAATTATTTCGAAATATCTCTGGTATGTCTTACTTCTGAAGTATACCTATATTTTCTGTAGTAGTTAAAACAACATTTTCCAATTTTGCTATTTAATATTAATAATATTGTACTTATTATTTAAGTAATCAATGTTTTCAACCTTATTTTCATACAGATGTTAAACTAAATTTCAATTATCTAAATTCTCATCTAAAGTGTACACAACTTTAACTTCTATAGTTTATCCCTAAACACTTTAGCATTAATGAAAAACATTTCATTAATTCACTACAACTATCTTTGAACTTCAGTGTTTTAAATTATTTAGAACAGATGAATATTTATGTTGTAATTATTGTTCCACTATTTCCCAAATGATTATAACCATCCTTTTGTACATAACATTGTTCAGTCTGACTTCTACTTAAAAACAAGCTTCTTGTCAAATAATTTCCTTGTTGCCACAAAATTATGTTCATTCAGTCTTCATAGGCAACTATCAAAACCAGTAATTTGACAATTGTTCTCAGAGGAGAGATACTGAATGGTAGCATTCTTAAATATCTTTTTCCCAGCTTTTTACCAGATATAGGTTGCTCCACACAGGAATATTCAGTCAAGTTAACCTGCTCCAAATAAAAGAATCAACATCTCCGCTAGAATAAGAAGCCATGAAATCTCACATATATCAGGGTCTAAGTTTCTATTACATTACAGAGAAACACAAGCTTTGAACATAAGAAACAATGTTTCCCTGCCACCTTTTTATTGCTTCTTTGATTAATTTTTGGAAAGGGCAGAGTAAATTTCCTCTTGCAGTGAAAAGAGGCATGACAAAGTTTTAATTTCTAGCAACTTTTTTTGATAATAAACACAAAAATAAATTGTTATTCAAGCTTAAGTTCATAATGCCAGGTGAAGAATGCTTTCATCAGCATTAGCTTTAATCCCGTTCTGGAATTTCACAATATCAACATACATGATGGTAAAAGTTCTAATTACAATCTGCCATCAACTTAAAGTAAACTGTTTACTAATTGTTCTCCACCACTCCTGTATTCACGTAAAACTAAATACATAACTATTTTGAGAGAGCCTGTCTTTTCAGAATCTGTCAAAAGATTCTTTGAACCTCCTTGCTGCCATTTCACAGTGCAATATGCTGGTTGTAAAATCAAAAGATCTAACTTACAGTAGAACCATATGAATGACCTCATTCATATTTCTTTTACTTTGTCATGGTTAATCAGTGAAAAATAATTTGAGATCAGTTTGGGAAATCTCTGGCAGCCTTTAATTACTGGTCACCATGTCCTTTGGATCAGAACAGCTCTGTGATGTTACACTTCTTTACCATAAATTGCAACACTGCCTAAAGCTATCCCAGAAGTCAGAGGTTAAAGAAATTTATTTCATTCTGCATGAAGGGAAGTAAACAAAAATCATATGTAGGTGATGGCATAAAAAAATATAAAGTGATCCATTTTATTGACAGGTTTATCCACTGGGGCTTCCTAAAACTCACATTGATTTACATTGATGTCTTTCTATAGAAGAACTGATTTTCACTTTCTGGACTTTTAAGTAATGCAAACTTATTTTATTCTACTTGCTATAGTACTTAATACCTATAAAAGTAAAAACATATGCAACTCAAGAATCAAATTTATTTCCAATCTCAGTTTGTAGTGTAAATAATTACGATGCATCTGCCAAAATAATTAGCAGGAAGCAAAAATTGAAAACAATAATTACAGGTGCTTTAGCAAAGTAATTTTCAAATTTGAGATAGAATCAATGTTGACTAGAAATTGTAGCTGTTCACAAAGAGAAAGTGAAGGTCAGCCTATTGAAAAACCAATCAGGATTTCGATAGTTCATATAGACCCAGCCACTGCAAGAACAGCTACCATAAAGACAGCCATTTCACTTCTATTAGAGACACAAGAGACTGCAGATGCTGAAATATGGAACAACACACAAGATGCTGGAGGAACTCAGCAAGTCAGGCAGCATCCATGGAGGGAAATGGACAGTCAACATTTTGGGTCGAAATCCTTCAACTGGACTGAAAGATAAAGGGGAGGTGGCCAGTATAAAGAGGTGAGGGACAGGGATGGAGCAAGAACTGGCCAGTGATAGGTGGATCCAGTGAGGTGGGGTAATAGGCAGATGGAGGAGGGGAGATTAGAAATAGCGACAGAACTGGGAGGTGAGAGGTGGAAGTGACAAAATGCTGAAGATGATGGAATCTAATAGGAGAGGAAGGTGGAGCATGGAATCAAGTAAGGGAGGTGGGGAGAGCAGATGGGAACAGTGGGGGTAGGGGAACCAGTAGAAGCAGTGTGTGGGCGATGGGCAGATGGAGTGGGGTGGAGGAGGGGAAAAATATGGGGTGATGGGGGCTGGAGTGAGGGGGGAGCAATTTACCATAAGATGGAGAATTCAATGTTCAAGTCATCAGGTTGTAGATTACCAAGGCAGAATATGAGGTGCTGTTCCTCCACTTTGCGTTTAGCCTCACCTGGCAGTGGAGGAGGCTGACGACGGATATGCCAGTGTGGGAATGGGGAAGAGAATTAAAATGGATAGCAACTGGGAGCTCCAGACTGCCATGGCAGATGGAGCGCAGGTGTTCAGCAAAGAGGTCGCCCAATGTGCTCTGGTCTCACCAAGGTAGATGGTTCACTTCCAGTGGCAGCCTTGCCTCTGAGTGAGAAGATTATGGGTCCAATTCCCAGTCCAGAGACTTGCATAGGAAACACCAAGCCAACACTTCAGAGAGCACTTGGTGGTACAGGTTAATCATGCATCTTCATCATTATGTCTTACTTTCTGGGGTTATTCAATTCCACCCACCCTCCCCCATATCAACTTCTACTTGTGGATTAATTCAGAACAATCTAAAATCTTATAGTGCTAAATACTTCTCTCTCCCTGCCAACATCCTAAGCCATCCCAATGGTCCTTCACCTGATATTCAACCCTAAGCCAAGCCTGATTTTCTCTACCATCACATTCCCACAACCCTGTCTCTACTCAGCAATGCTCTTTGCTTCTGCCTGATCTTCCCTGCCCACTCTTCTTCCCACCCAACAATCTACAATCCAACTGATTTCCTCCACGAGCTCCACCATAATGGGAGCTGGCGGACAAGAGGATTTCCTGTTCACAAACTGTGCAAGGCCTGTTCTACCATTAATGATGCTTTGGGGCTCACACAGAAATGGCTTCAGCCCACATGCCACTTTAATGTGCCTTTTCATGATTCATTCAATTGCTGCCTCATCGAATGTAGGAAAAATTTCTTTAGTCTTATGAATCTGAATACCCTGTGAATGGTTGAAGCAGGGAGTATTGCAAACTTAAGGGGATATGATGCAGAAATGAGTGGAAAAGAATAAAGAGATGTAGGGACAGAAAGGAAAAGGTTATTTACACAGTAAGAGCTCCTGTGGAGAATAAACACTAGTGTAAGCAAAAAAAAAACTGCTGGAAAGACTCAGCAGGTCAAGCAGCATCTGTGGATGCAAAGGGATGGTCCATGTTTTGGGTTGCAATCCTGCATCAGGACTGACACTGAGATGTCCTGATGCCATCCCTTTGCCTCCACAGATCCTACTTGACCCACTGAGTCCCTCTAGCATTTGTTTTTTTGCTCCAGGTTCCAGCATCTGTAGTGCCTTGTCTCTTCAAACACCAACCTAAACAAGCTGCTCTTGAAGTTCCACTTTTGTGATAAGTTCATGTAAATTTTCACAATTTAAATTTCCCTCAGTTTAAAGCACTCTATTAATAGAGATGTATTAATAATCAGCACAATCAGAAATAGCCAAAAAAAATGCAAAGGATCTTGAAATACATTAGAGCTCTATAATCAGCTTCTTAGCTGGTTGCCCCATGTTGTCACTTCAACTACGTTTACGAACTGCAGCCCCACACCATGATCCAAAATCATAATTTAGGCTACCAACTAAGTGCATTACTGAAGAAGTGCTGCATTTTTAGAAATGTGGGGTAGAAATTTATCTTGGTCCCTTGTGCTAAGTGCATAACATGAAAGGAAGTTTGTGCTGCACTCTGCTTTCAAAAATCAGGTCATTGACTTCATCATTAAAGCGAAAAACTGGAGCTTCAGGTGAATATTAAACCCCCTAAGACTGTTCAAAGAAGTGCAAGAAATTCTCTGATGCCCTCGATGACTTCTGTCTCTAAACTAACACGCTACCTGTGAGAAACTGCCAGAACAGTATGGCTACAGCCTTTCCCTACCTAACTCAGAGTAATTCATTTCCAAAACTGTTTTAAGAAATACAGTAAGATTCTTTACATATTCAAAATCTCTTATTACTGTCTCATGCTGTATTTCTTATACTGTCAGTACACTTTGGACCTTACCCTCAAAAGGTGCCAAGGGTTAGAGTTTAGTCGGTTGCAAAAGATCATACACCTTTCATTGGACATAAGCAGCCAATTAAAATGCAGACGAGAGTAAGATTGGCATTTGGCCACAAAATCAAGTTATTTGTATGGATTGACCTCTATTTGCACATTGAAAATAACATAAATCCATGCACAAAAGGAATTTTAGTTTTTTTTTCTGGTAAAGTTCTGTGAAAGAGAAGACTTTATGTGACCTTTGAGACAAATTTGTGTTTTCATGGATAGTTCAATAAAGCTCAATTTGGATTCTCTCTGACTTTAAAATCCGATTAGATACAGATTAATAACGACCATCAATCTTGCCAACCTGATGCTGTTGCATTATTAGTAAGTACCATTGTAATTGGCATTTGATGATGTACTTATAACAATACAAATATGAAAACAATTAAAAATTGATATGCTTTCCATATGTTATTTAAAGTGGATCAGTTCATTTTAGGTCAATGCATCAAACCATGAAATATTCAAATCAGAAGATTAGTTGCAGAATTCTGGTTGTGCTCTCCGTGTCTCTGCATTAACAGTTTGTCAGGATTTGCTGTGATTATCTATCACTCTGAGTTTCAACTCTGAAAAGGACTTTCACTTGTGGTTGGAGATTAAGATGGTTTTGACATTTTAATTTTCCCCCTATAATTGGGCTTTGCTTTTAAATCAATGCCTTAGGTATAAGATCTAAGGATAACAATGAAGAAGCTGGCACTTGTTTACTGAAACTATGCAATGCCAATTCAGTTTTACCAGGACTCGGCTTAGTCTTTTGTCAAAACTACTGCAGGTGACCCTCCGGATAACAGCCAGTTGGGTAACTGAATTTGTGAATTAAATGTGAATTTGTGAACTGAATTAACAGAATTTGTGATAAAAAATACACACAAAATTTATTTTCTTGATGCATGCACAGATGACACAGTTTCATGTTGCAGAAAATCACAATACAGACTGTTTTCTTGGACGCATCCCCTCCATAATGCAGGTGTTGCCTGTAATGGAATGATGAAATCTCAATCTATCCAAACTTTGCCATTTGCTGCTAATCCTGATTTTGTATTAAAAATAAAGTGAGACTATCAATGTAGAATTATAGGTTGCTTACAGAAAAGGAGGTGGCCATTTGGCCCATCATGTCTTGCTGCTAGAGTAACTCTACAACTCCACCTACTGACTCTTTCTCCAGAAACATGCAAACTTTTCTCCATCATATCTTTTTCCAATTTTCTCTTGAAAACCACAATGGAATCAGCCTCCAGCACATTAGCTGGCAGCATAGTCCAACCACAATCTGCATGTAAAAGATTTTCCTCAGGTGATTCTTAATTCTCTTCCCTTTTATTTTATACCTGTGATTGCTAGTCCTTGACCCCTCCACTAAAAAGAACAGCCTCCCAATAAACAATCTATCCAGATCCCCCATCATTTTGCATACTTCTATCAAACCTCCCCTTAGTCTTCTCCAAAAAAATAGTCCCCGTCTCTCTATCCCTGTGACTGTGGTCCCTCATCCTAAAAACCATTCTCATAAATCTTTTATGGATCTTCTCTAATGCCTTCAACATCATTCTTGTAATGTGGCAACCAGAAATGAACATAATTCTCCAGTTGAGGTTGGACCAATGTTTGATTAAGGTTCAGCATAACTTCCCTGTTTTTAATACCCTATGTCTCCATTGATTTTGCCCGGAATTGTATGCGCCTTATTAATGGCTTTCCCAATCTTCCCTGTCATGTTCAATGACTTGAGGCATCAATAGGGTAAATGGTCAGAGTCTTTTATTTCCAGGATAGAAATGTCTAATACTAGAGGGTATAGGTTTAAGGTGAGAGGTGAAAGTTTAAAGGAGAGGTAAGTTTTTCACACAGAGGGTGGTAGGTGAATGGACCACCTTGCCAGGGGAAGTGGTAGAAGCAGATATGATAGAAACATTTAGACAGACACATGAACAGGAAGGGAATAAAGAGATATGAATTTTGTGCAAGTTGATGGGATTAGTTTAGAATGGCATCATGGTTGGCACAGACATAGTGGGCTGAAGGGCCTGTTCCTGTGCTATGTAAACCTATATCCCCAGTTCCATCTGCTCCTCCACCCCTTTTAGAGCTGTGTCCTTTATTCTATACGGCCTCTTTTTGTTCTTCTTACAAAAGTGCATCCCCTCACATTTCTCCACATTAAACTTCATCTGTCATGGACCTGCCCATTCCACCAGCCTACTTATATTCACTGCAATCTATCGCTATCCTCTTCATAAGTTTTGTGTCATCTGTAAACTTAGAAATTGTGGTTTGCACCCTTAAAGCTAGGTCATTAATAAAGATTTAAAAATGCAATGCCCTAACACCAATCCCAGAGGAACACCACTATTCACCTTCCTCTGTACTCTAAATCACCATTCACTATTATTATGCAGTAAACACAGAAAATGGGAAGTTGCTGACCAATCTGATGTTTGCTTCCATACGTTTTGCTGCACAGTAACCCATTGAAACAAATAGCCCTAAAATACATGCAAGGATCAAATCTGTAGTAGTTGTCCATCAGTTATTTCCTAAACATGACAGAAAAAGTCACAGAATGCATTTTGAAATTATGATGGAATGATAAATCTTAATTATTGCCAAATTAACTCTTTGGCACTGAATTTTACTTTCACAAGTTAGATTTCAATCATTTAGATTTTAGTTATTGATGGAGATTAAATGGAACATTTAAAAATAATTTGTCTTTTCTCTCTCTCCTCCCATAATGCCATTTTTTCTTAGCCTCCCTTGATATCACTTTACTGAACACAATTTTATGTTGTATACTACATTCTAAGCAACCCATCCCGAGAAAGCTTCTAGAAAAGTAACTTAATTCTCATATTAGATATATTTAGATCTGGTAGGATGTTAAGTTCTTCAAATCACTCAGCCCACTCCTGTCACATCTCAAACCTGCTCACAGATAATCCCACAGACACAGTCCCAGTGGGTGGATGACCATATCAATTACCTTTAACCCATATTCAGTTTTAACCTGACAGCTAAAATGAAGCACGCTTTTCCACCCATCCAATCAAGCTTACCTGCTTCCCTGTTCACCAGCAGATACCCGTCCCTCTCACCCATACCTTTTCCTCACAGCTCCAGAGACCTGAGTTTGATCCTGACCTTGGTTGCTGTCTGTGTGCAGTTTGTATGTTTTCCCTGTGACCACATGGGTTTCTCCTCAATGCTCCAGTTTCCTCCCACATCCCAAAGATTTGCTCATTGATAGGTTAACTGTTTACTATAAATTGTTTTTAGTGTAGGTGAGTGGCAGAGAATCAGGGAGTCGATGAGGATGCAGGAGAAAAATGGGATTAGTGTAGATGGGTGCTAGATTGTTGATGGTAATGTGCTGGGCTAAAGGGCCTGTTTCTGGCCTGTATGATTCTATGACTCCATGACCATGACTGTGTCTCACACCAGGCTCCAGATCTGGCACTGGCCCGCAAGCTCCGCACAGAACTCCCCTCCTAACAAAGTGCCAACGCTGATGATTTGGCTGGGCTCTGGGCAGACAATCTGCTTGGAATGGAAAAGTATACATTGTCCACACTGCACAGTGTGCAGAGGGTACTTCCAAAGTTTCCCAGCTATAACTTCACCCCACTGATCCCTAATACTGAAGTAATAAATAATTGGGCCTCTACACTTCAGTAAAGATCTTGCAATCTGATGCTGATTGATTGAACTGGCAAACTGTGGTCCTGTAATAAAATAAGATAATCTAGATCTTTTTAATGGCTGAGCAGAGTTTGAAGCAATGTGCAGAGCACTGAAGCTCCGAGTCAACTTTTATTTCATTGCGAATTTCACTGAGGGATATTTTTCTAACAGATTTTGTAATTACTAGAATCATTAATCTGCTGACTTGGGAATTTTGGAGGTTAAGAATAAAGTAAAATTTATCAAAATGGATGACAGGTCGTCATAGCGTAAAATCATAAGCATAGAACTTAGAATTGAAGGAATAAATTAATATTTGCCTCCTAATATGCCACACAATAGATCAACCATGGGCCTGAAATGGTATATTTAGCAACATACATAGGCAATCAGAAAGTCACGCTGTCCTTTCTCTCCACAGGCTACTTATATCAGAATTTGCTGGAATATCAAGCAATCTACAGTGTAATGAGGTCAAGGATAAGCCAGGAACCATAGAACCATAGAAAACTACAGCACAGAAAACAGGCTATTTGGCCCTTCTAGTCTGTGCCAAAACGTTATTCTGCTAGTCCCATTGACCCGCACCCAATCCATAACCCTCCAGGCCTCTCCCATCCATGTACCCATCCAATTTATTCTTAAAACTTAAGAGTGAGCCCGCATTTACCACGTTAGACGGTAGCCCGTTCCATACTCCCTCCACTCTGAGTGAAGAAGTTCCCCCTAATGTTCCCCCTAAACCTTTCCCCTTTCACCCTAAAGCCACGTCATCTCCCCTAATCTAGGTGGAAAGAGCCTACTCGCATGTACTCTGTCTATACCCCTCATAATTTTGTAAACCTCTATCAAATCTCCCCTCATTCTTCTACGCTCCAAGGAATAAAGTCCTAACCTGTTCAATCTTTTCCTGTAACTCAACTCCTGAAGACCTGGCAACATTCTAGTAAATCTTCTCTGCACTCTTTCAATCTTACTGATATCCTTCCTATAGTTAGGTGACCAGAACTGCACACAATACTCCAAATTTGGCCTCACCAATGTCTTATACAACCTCACCATAACATCCCAACTCCTATACTTAATACTTTGATTTATGAATGCCAGGATGCCAAAAGCCTTCTTTACAACCCTGTCGACCTGTGACGCCACTTTCAGGGAATTATGTATCTGAACTCCCAGATCCCTTTGTTCCTGCGCACTCCTCAGTGCCCTACCATTTACTGTGTATGTCCTACCTTGATTTGTCCTTCCAAAATGCAACACCTCACACTTGTCTGCGTTAAATTCCATCTGCCATTTTCTGGCCCATTTTTCCAGTTGGTCCAGATCCCTCTACAAGGTTTGAAAGCCTTCCTCGCTGTCCACAACGCCTCCAATCTTAGTGTCATCAGCAAACTTGCTGATCCAATTTACCACATTATCACCTAGATCATTGACATAGACAACAAACAACAATGGCCCCAGCACAGATCCCTGAGGCACACCACTAGTCACAGGCCTCCAGTCTGAGAAACAATCATCCACTACCACTCTCTGTCTTCTCCCACACAGCCAATTTCGAATCCACGAACTGATCGTATGGGATTGCCTCATAGATTAAGCACATTACACTATAAAACTATTAACAGTTGAGAACAGGTGCTGGGTCTTATTGAGGCTTAGTATTAGAAGATAATTAGCCTGCAACTTTTAGCACCACTGTAAATTGACTCTAAAAGGTTAATAACAGTTTTAAAATAAAACCTCTTTAAAATACTGTGAAAAGTAATTTCATGTCTGCACATCCTTTATCTCTCAGAAGATGTGAAGATCTCAAAGTCTGAGGGCTGAGGATCTATGTGCTTTATTGGATCTGGGGACTTCAAGAGTGCCATCAGATGACATAGTGACATGGAGGATAGTTGCAAAACTGCTGATCATAATTTAAGTATCCACACTACTGAGAGACCAGCACAGAAAGAAATACAAAGACCAAACCAGAACAGGTAATTATTCAATAGTCCTGAAACTTAGGTGTCACAATTCCAATAAATATTTTTGCAACAGCAAAAATTCTGTTTCAGTAATTGTCTAAAGAATAGCTTAATCCAAAAAAGAAATCATGCCTTTACCTTACGGTTTGTAGAGCAAGGAAAGAAAGTGAACATTCAAGATGTGTCATTTAAGCAAGAAGTAAATGGAAACTGAATCATCGAATCTGTTGCCATGGGAGATGGGCTTTTCAGAATGGTCAGCTGCTAAAATGATAGCTTTTTTTTCCTCTGCTGAGATCAGTGTAGGTCTTGCAACAAAATATGTAAGTTTTTTCTTACACAAAATATTCCAGCTAATCTTGTCTGCCCTATTCCCTTCAGGGTAAGAAGTGCATGGAAGGTGAACAAAGTGGAGGCATATTCCCTTAATTAATTATGCCAATGCGTCAAGAGGACTGACTCTGCCAGTGTAATGCTTCCAGAAGCTGCACTTATGGACATGTTAGCATCACCAGCTGAGTTTCACAGTCTCTTGCTTCATCTTCTGGGGAATGATTAACTTAAGAATGTATAGGAGAGGAGGGACAATAAAGATTTTTAAAATTATGCACAGGTTGGTGAGGAAAAATTATTTCCACTCATGGCTGCAGATTGGTGGAAAGAGAAAATTACAACTGGAGCATAGTGGTGGGACATGAATATTGGCACAGTGTTTCCTTTTGCAGTGTTGTACAGTAAATCTACCTGCCTTTTATTATTCTCTCCCACAGATCCACAACAAGCAGAAGGCATGCAGGCACAGAGCAGTGAGGCTGAGACTACTCAGGATGAGGATGAATGCACTGGGATGGAGAAATAATGGGTAGGAATAGCAGTACAACCATTCCTATCCTCACGCAAACCTGGAGGGTGCTAATGTTGAGATGACGACTTTGATCACTTTCCTCATGAGCAGTGGGGGTTCTGTCATGACTGTGGTGATGGAATATATTGTCTATATCACAAAGGAGGGCAGCAAGGAAAACAAGTTTGATGAAATCATTAAATTATAAAGTGATACTGATAAATTAAGTAAATGGGAATGAAACTCTATTAAATGGATTGCAATGTAGGCAAATAGGATATCATTCACTTTGAATCTGGAAAGAATAGTAATGAGTAGTCTCGAAAGGGTGAAAAACTAAAAGCAGTGGAGTTATTAAAAGGCTTCAGGTCCATGTACATGGGTCTTTAAAATACCATGGAGAGGCTCAGGAGAAAATCAAATAGGCTAATGGAATGCTGACTGTTATGTCTAGAGGACTGGAGTATGAGAAGGCATAAGTTGTGCTGTACAAAGACCCATAATACTGTCAGCAGTTCTACACATATGCCTTAGTAAAGATATATTGATCTTAGGGAAAGTGCGGCATAGATTTACCAGAATAATACATGGATTCCAAAGATTGCACCATGTGGTTGGATTACACCAATGATACAGCTGAAATTTAGAAAGTTAAGGGTCATTTAATGCAAGTTTTCAGAAAGCTAAAGGGCGGTCGCAGGTAAATTATTTCCACTGATTGGGTAACAAATATCCTGTGGGCACAGCTGAAAAGTAGAGACATATCTTTGGGGAATTAAGTTAGGAAACACTTCTACAAACACAAGGCAATAACATTATGAAATTATTTTCTGAAAACAGTATTTGCTGTCTGGTGAATTGTTAATTCTAAATCTGACACTGATAGATCTTTGATATCCAAGTTATCAAGGAATATGGCGCAAAATGTGTATGTAGATTTTGGTCAAGGTTTAGCCATGATGTCATTGGCTGAACAGGACTAAGAGCTAAATAGTTCTCAAATTCCTTCCCTAAATGTGTCTGCTCTCGATCTCCTCCTCCTCCTTTAAGGCTGTCGCTTAAACACACAACTCTGATTAAGCTTTTGGTGCTCTCTCCAACACCTCCTCCTTCAGCTTGTAAGTTTACTTAGAATTTGTGAAGCTTTGGAGAACTTCTCTGCATTGATGCTGACACAAATATATGTGACTTCTTATAAAAAAGAGTAACAGTAACAAAGAACCTGCAGCAAAGTTAGATTTAAAAAGAAATTATGGCACAGAAAGCATAACACTCAACGCAGATTCTGGATATTAAAGCAATTAATGAAATATATATGGGCATTCCAATTAGCTGTTGTATATGATTTTCCAAAAAAAAAATGGTCAAAATTGAATGGGATTTTAAGCCTTGAATATAGTAAGGTAAAGACAGCACTGGGAATTTAATTCAGTGTAGTAAGCAGTGTATCTACATTAGTAGATATTTAACACAGAGAATACTTTTAGATCTTATTTCCTGTTGCACATGTAACTAAGTTTCTATGCATTACTTCTGTGTTGCCTTTTTTAAGCAAGATGTCAATGAAAGTAAAAGATGACAAATAACTATGAAAGGAGCAGTTTCACTTTGATTGCTTCTCGCAATAATTTCGTGATTACATTTCACCTTTGCTATAAAACCCTATCTGGTCATTATTATAGCTATTCTCATAAAATTCAGTGAAATTTAAATCTGTCAGGTTTTGCATTAATGCCTTGGTTTAAGATGAATTTTGTGTGTGCCTCAAATACTAATCAGTGAAACCCATTTAATGTGAAGAAAATCCTTTCAACTCATCATCAGAATTCCTTGCCAAATAATTCCAGAGGCAAAGGGTAAAAAAACAGAAGGAATTATGGCATCTTGATGAAAGAATGTGGTCACTTGGAATACCAATGAGAAGCAGAAATACATGCATTGCGGACAAGAACTCATTATGAAAGAGCAACTCCAAGGTAGTAGAAAACATTTGTAATATTGGACAATGATCAAAGACAGTGGTAACACTGGATGGTGATGAGGCGCACTGGAAACATAAGGTGATAATGAGAAGCAGTAGAAATACTGAGTAGCAATGAGAGGCAATGATAGCACTGGAAGGGGAAAGGAGACATTGATAGCATTGGATAGTGATGCCAGACAGTGGTACCACTCGAGATACAAGAGACTGCAGATGCTGAAACCTGGAGCAACAATCAAGAAGTTGGAGGAACTCAGCAGGTCAGGCAGCATCTGTGGAGGGAAATGAATAGTCAAGACCGTTCATCTGGACTAACACTGGATATTGATAATGGACCCTAGTTACACTAGGTGTTGATGAGAGGCTGTGGTAATACTGGATGGTGCGTGGCAATCAATCTACTCTGAAACCAGCTAGCAATTCAATTTTCCATTTGTCTTTGACCTTATTCATTGTATTTTTATGGGGTAGTTTATTGAAGGCCTTCTGATATCTAGATAAATTAAGTTTACTGCAGTTCTGTGTCTGTTAGTTCTTCAAAAAATTCAACAAGTCTTGTCAAGCAAGATTTTCCATTTTGAAATTCATATTGACTATTCATTATTGCACTTTCCATTTATAAGTGTTCTTCTATTCACTCCTTCAGGAGGAATTCCATTATTTTTCCTATCACAATGTTAAGCTGATTGGTCTATAATTCCCAAGACTTTTCTATCCTTTTCTTAAAAAAAGGTATAACATTACTTGCTGCCAGTTCCCTGGCCCTACACCATTTTCTAATGAATTATTAAATAAATAGTCATGCCTCTGCTATCTCTTCCCTTGATTTATTTAAAATGTGTGAATACAATCCATCCAGACCAGTGGACTATATTTTCTCTGATGTTAATTAATTTTTTTGATATAACTCCATGTTCCATTTTAAATGCACCAATCTCATTACTCATTTTCTCATTCAATCTAATGAATACACGAACAATCACATGTAAGTCATGGTGGTTAATGAGACCAATGTGAAAACTGCAGACTCTTCCAAGGATGGGTCAGGTGGTATCTGACACGGTGGGTAGGTGGGTATTTTGTGAGATGGTGTACGCCTTTTGCTGCTTAAGCCATCTTCTGTGTGCTTCTGATGCATGGGCATGACGTTTTCAAAACTATGCTGAATGCTGCCTCACCACTTTTAATAGACATGGGCCAGAAATTCACAGAGAACATTGACATCCCTTTACTTATCCTTACAGTGAATTTAGAGTATTTGTGGATTGGCCTTGAGGTGCCTGCTGTAAAAAGTCCAGAACTCTGATGCATATAGGAGGGCAGAGATCACTAGTACCTGTTAGACCCTGAGTTTTGTACCAGGTTCGAGGTCATAATCTTCAAAGGCCCTTTCCCTCAATCAACCAAAAGCTGTGCTGGCATGTTGAAGGCGACAATGAATTTCAGCATCAACGTCCATCCTCACTGAGAGGTAGCTCCCAAAATATGGGAAACGGCCCATGTTCTCAGGGTCTAGCCATGAACCTTTATTGTTGGAGAGTAATATAGTCCAGTAAGGGTGGATTGGTAGAGGACGTTTGTCTTGCAGATGTTGAGTGCAAGGCCTATCCTCTGATATGCCTCCCAGCATCGAGGACATCTTCAAGAGGCAGTGCCTCAAGAAGGTGGCATTCATCACTTAAGACCCACAATTCAGGAACAGATTCTTCCCTTCCGCCATCAGATTTCTGAACAGTCCATGAACACATGAACACTACCTCGTCATTCCTTTTTGTTGCACTATTTATTTATTTTTGTAATTTATAGTAATCTTATGTCTGCATTGTACTGCTACTACAAAACAACAAATTTCATATCATATAAATGATAATAAATCTGATTCTGATTTGAATGAAGGCATTGGTAACGTCTGGGAGCTCAGCCTCTAAGGGTCTGCAAACGCAAGATTGAGAAAAATATTGGGACAATGACATAGCCTTGTTTGACTCTGGTCTTCACTGAGATTGGTTCTGTTGTAGAACCACTGGTGGAGCAGCATAAGATGGGGACAGATTTCTCTGGGGAGCTGAATTTGAGGAGTCAAATGGATTTCTTTGAGTCTCTCTCAATTAATGGAGTCAAAGGCTATTGTGAGGTCAAAGGCCACGTATAGTGGCTAATACTGCTCCCTGTAATTTTCATGGGGTCGTCACACAGTGAAGGTCATGTCCACTGTGTCTCTAGATAGACAAGACCACACTGTGATTTACGGAGAACTCCTTGGCCACTGAGGGGAGACAACTGGGGAGGAATTTGCCAATAACTTTCTCTGTAGCACAGCAGGGAGACCTATCTGCAGTTCCCACAGTCAGACGTGTCTGCTTTCTCGAGGATGGTCATGATTACAGCAGCTCTGATGTCCCTTAGGATATCCTCCTCTTCCCACATGTGGGCAATAAGACTGTGGATTTGTGACTAAAGCTCCTTACTGCCAAGTTTTAGGATTCAGTTGAGGTACCACCTGCTCCAGAGGCCTTGTCATTTTTTGAATTGGAAGTGGCCTTCTCAACTTCTTGTTAGTCAGGAATAGCAACAAGACTGGCCCAAATAGGTGCTATGGGATAGTCAAAGGCACTCATGTCAAAGATAAAGTTGCAGTTGAGGAGGACTTCAAGGTGTTCCTTCTAATGGGTGTTGACTGCCTCTCTGTTCCTGATGAATATACCCCTTTTCCTGGCTCTCAGGGTGTGACCCTTGGCCTATGGATAGTTTTCACATTCTGAAGAACCCACACATGCCGTGACAGCCACCAAGTGCTGAGGCTCTAGCGTGCTCTCTCTCCATCCACCATCTTTTCTTTATGTCCCAGGTTTTCTACTGGACCTCTGCCTTCAGGTGTCTGTGGAGCTGGTGCCTCTTCCTTGAAGAAAGGTGGAGCTTCCAATCCAGAATGTCTGAATCCTCAATGCCATGGGTATTCTCACCAAATTTGGTTCTTTTTTGGTAGAGAAGCCAAGAGTCTCTTTACAGGTGTCAATTATGGCAGACTCAGGGCAGACCACGGGCAGTGGGCACTCTGTAGGCTTGGAGTTGACAGCTTGTTTGTGAGTCACTGTCAGAAGAGTCAGGTTTGTGGGGTCCTTCAGAGCTTCTTGCAGTTGTGTACAAACCTTGCAAATATTGGCCCAGAAATTCCTGCTGGCTCTTGTGTACAGCATTGACCTATGTTGAACTGGTGGCAATTTAAATAAGTTTGTACAGCTACACTTTATAGCATTAAAATTTATTTGAAATTCATTGCTGACTAACAGAAATATAGAACTTGGGAAATTATCTTACTAATTAGAGTTAAGAAACCTGTAATTTTATTGGCTCTTTATCAGTTGACCATTGTTTTTTAAGAAATACCTCATGCCTAGAAATTCAATCATATAGTGCAATTTTTAATTCAGCATTATGCAATTGAAATTTTAATTTTTCCAAATATGCAAAAAGAACCATTTCCAGGTTACTTTGCATTGCTCCATTGATTGGTCAGCATACCTCAACATGAATCATCTGACAGGATCCCAGGTCCCAGGACAGACCGTCACTGGGCACTGCAAGATCTGGTCTTCCCAGCATGGAGTTGGCCGGAGCTGCCTGTCAGGTAAGTCAGTTACTTACAATATTTTCATGATTTGTGTTCCCTGCACTGATTTCACGAACCCAACCCTACCTGTATCCACACAATTAATGACCCCCAATGTACTTACTTCAGCTCCAGACCCCTGCTTTTCAGCCCCCATAAACAGCACTTCCCTATGGCCTAGGCAGTAATCTCCCAGTGGCTGCATCATCAAGCATCATCACAGACTCTAAATCTACCATTTCCTCTGCACACTACTGCAGGTCACACTACTGCCACCTCCTCAACTATCTATCACTTTGAGCTCTGATTCCCACCCCAACAATTGGATGTCCATTTCCCCCTACTCTCCAAATGACCATCCATCAGCACCAATCTCTGATGACCACTGTCATCTCCCCTGGTTCCCTCTCCCATAACAGACATGTTAATCCCACAGACCTGGCCAAACAGAGTTTTGGTTGGCACATAGCTAAACTTGAAGATATTCAATACCCAAGGTCATGGGCGCAACTGAAGTTTACTGCAGGGCACCAACAACCAAATTAATCTTGGCAGCCCACTGCAATGGGTGTACCAGAATTTCAAGGTCCATGTCTTTCTGTTTAGTTTCTGACTTTTGCCTCCAAGTCACATTTTCCTTCAGATTTTTGTCCCACATAAGATAAGATTTCTTTATCAGTCACTTGTACATTGAAACACACAGTGAAAGACATCTTTTTGCGTAGTGTTTTGGAGGCAGCCCGCAAGTGTCGCTACGCTTCCGGCGCCAACATAGCATGCCCACAACTTCCTAACCATACGTCTTTGGAATGTGGGAGGAAACCGAAGCACCCAGAGGAAACTCACGCAGTCACGGGGAGAACGTACAAACTCCTTACAAACAGCAGCCGGAATCGAACCCATGTCGCTGGCGCTGTAAAGCGTCATACTAACCGCTACACTACCGTGCCTGCCCATACTACCTAAACAAAATAGTGAAAATTTGAAATAGTTGGTCCTTGGCTACAAGAGTGAAAGCATAATTCAAGGTTTTTACAAAGAGGACGTGTAACTGTGAGTATTGTCCAATGGAGTGAGTGAAAAGCTTGAGCCTGACAATGTATGAAGAATTGTGGACCTAAGGGCCTGTATTGTGCTGTAATGTTCTAATATTTTTCAGTCTGCAATCTGCCTATAGCATAAAGAATGTGAGCAAACTGCTCACTGAACTTGGGGATGGAAGCTCCAGGGTCTCAGTGAGTAAGCTATGCTAGCAGTATAAAGGGAGAGGGATGAGTGGATGTGACCACCTTTCCAGCCAGTAGCAGATCACTACGTTTTTGTAGGAAATGTCTGCTTCAAGAAAAATTAAACACCACAAGTACTCCAGGCCATTTTCGGAGCAATCTGGGTCACTCCTTTAAGTGTTGTTGGTTTGGCAGTTCTTCACCTAATACAATGAGATGGTGTTCTGCCAAGCATTGGGGCTGATATGCAGATACAGCCACCTTCTATCTAATTCAGATGGGAGGGTGGCCAAGATTGTTCTGCTATTCTAAACAGCTGTTTGACTTAAAAATGGGTGGCTGACAGCTGAGGGTTTACTGTTGTATGAGTAAAATGGCATTTACTGCAGAAGAGAGATGAATGGCACTCTGAGGATTTAGGTTACATGGACACATACTGATACTTCTTCACAAGAGTATCGTAATATCATGGGGGTTGACCTCGTGTGTAAAGCAATTAACAAGCTCATGCTAACAAATGAGGTTAATGACATAGATACCACTAAGAATTATTATCAACAGTTAGTAATTATGTGTGTAGAACTCCTTACCATTGGAAGTGGTTGAATTGATGTATTTAAGAGAAAGCTGGATTAGTGCATGAGGGAGATAGCAATAGATGGGGCTGCCAACACTGATAAAGTAATTAGAGTGAGAGGATGCTTGTGTGAGGTGGAACAGTGGCATACACCAAATGGCTTGTTTCTGTCTGTGAATTAAATGAAATTCTATGCTTGTTGCTCACTGTTTCTATTGTATGGTAATCCAGAAATGCTAGTGAGTTAAAGGATAATGGGTTGAGTCGGTCAATCATCACCAAGGGCATATCATTCTTTTTCAGTGTTGTGTAATCTACTGCTCAGAGCATATTTGCTGAGGCATGTATTTCTAGATTTGTGAAGAAATGCAAAGTGTAGCAGGAAGGTAACGAGACCATTTTAACACTACAAGAGATATTAGCACTCGGTTGGAATGAAGCAGGTTAATTAAGGTCAACCATCACAGATTTGCAAAATCTGACACATCTAATGAAGCTCTATGATAAAACATAGACTGTCAAGCTTGCCTGAGGAAGTGCAGTGGAAATTGTTTAGGTATTTCACTAGTACCATATGTGAGGCACGAAATTGTGAGCACGGTTTGGAAGTTGGCTAAAGGAGAGAATATAGAGATAACTGGAAATAGACACACAAGATGCTGGAATATGGGGCAAAAAAAAAAACAAACTGCTGGAGGAACTCAACAGGTCAAGCTGCACCTGTGGAGGCAAAGGAATGGTCGACGTTTCAGATGAGGACCCTACACCAGGACTGAGAGTGTAGTGGGAAGATGGCCAGTATAAAGAGGTGAGAGGGAGAGGTGAGACAAGGGCTGGTAGGTGATAGGTGGAACCAGGTGAGGTACAGGATGATGGGCACAGATGGAGCCAGGACTGGGAGGAGGAAGGGGAAGGTAGGAACTGAGGCTGGAAGGTGATAAGTTGAACCACATAAGGGAGAGATAATGGGCAGATGGAACCAGATGGGGGAGAGGATAGGAAGGGTAAGCTAAAGGAGAAGAAACCCAGGTGGACACTTGTGTGGGTGATGGGTAGATAAAACCAGGTGGGGGAGGGTAATGAATCTAGATGATGGGAGGTGCAGGGGGAGGGAGGTTGGAAAAGATGAACAAAGGGAAAGAGAACCTAGGTGGACCAGTAGGAGTGGGAAAGGAACACTTCGGATGAAAGTTACCTGAGAATGGAAAATGTCACTGCAAATAGACTTTTTTTTCTGACAGGAGAGGTGTCAATAATGGTGTTCATTGTTAGGACTGCTGCTCAGATCACCCATGTATTAATCCAAATTCAAAATTTACAGAGGTACCAAGATAGAGAGCATGGCTACTGGTGGAATATTTCAGTAAAACTGAGGTAGGTTAGAGTGCTGAAAGTGCACTGAAATTTGAGGTGATACATTTTGGGAGGCAGAATAATAGAATAAATGTATGCTAAATGGTCAAATAAGAAAAAAAAGAAATAAATTAAAATAAACAAACCTTATAAAACTGGAAGAAAAGTTGGTGAAACCATATAAGATGGCATTTGGCATTCTGTGCTTTATAAATAAGCCAATTAGGAGCAATAAGTATTAATGCAATACCTATATAAATCACTGATTAGACCTCTGATAGAAAATTAGAGCTGATACCACCATTCATAAGTCAAATTCATAGTCAGAAAAGCACATGCTAATTGTTCAAAAGAAGCTGCTTCTCTTAGGGGAAGGGTCACATGGAGAGTTAGAACATGGATTGGCTCATTTGTCTTTAAGTTTTGGCTTCCTACTATAAAAAGCCTGTCAAGGCCAAGCAGAGGTTACAATAGAGAATCAATCAGATAATACCAGGTTTAATGTAGGCAATACTTATTTTAAGCAATAATTGTTGCTTTAAGACAGTCATCCCTTTAAGGATAGTGTTACTTAACTAACTTTCTGGGTCACTATAAAATGTAAGTAAAAGTCCAGTGGCAATCTGTGGAGAGCCTTTGAATACACTCAGAACAGCTTCTGTTAGCTCTATAAGAAAAGGGATCTATCAATGACTAATTGTGAACATTTAGGATAATATTAGATTTAAAAAAAAGGAAAATGTAAGTCAAAGGATTTGAAGAGTTATGAAAAGTAACACCAATTAACCAAAATTAATTGGAAAAAATAGGTTATGAGAATAAATTAGCAGGTATATAAAAAAAGGCACGAGGTGAAAATGGCAAGAGTAATTTTTATTACAGGGCATAAAAAGTGACCGAGATATTAAACATATAATTTGTATTTCTCTTTGCTGCAGAAGACACAATAGATATAGCAGAAATAGAGGGGAACCAGGGTCCACAGGCAGTGAGAAACAAAAGGTAATCAATGTCACCATGTACGAGAAAAACAAATGGGACTAAAACTGGACTAAATTCCTTGAACTGAGGGGGGAAAATGAACTTAGAGTTATTGCAGTATTGATTTGCAAGGTTGATTCATGAAAAGAGTGAGCAGAGTCTGTTTCCTTTTGATGAAGTGTTCAGAATTAGTGGGCAAAATCTCAGGATAAGAATACAGCCATGAGAGAACCGAGATGAGGAGAATTTTCTTCAAGTACAAGGTTGTAAAACTTCAGGTTTCTTTATGATGGTACCAGACAACATTCTGGCTTTAGACGCATTCCAGAGTGAGCAATACCTCTAGACCTCTAGCAATACCACAAACACACAGTTTGGCCTTTTCCAGGATCACTTGGCTCTAAACCTTATTAAAGACTTAGTGTAAACACAAACTAAAAGACAGTATCCAGAAGGAAGGTGAGAGTGGTTGTCTTTGTCATCAAGGAAGCGTGTGATCAAATGTGGCATCAAGGAGTCCGAATAAAAGTCACTGGGCAATGGGGAAAAACAATCTGCAGACTGGAATCAAATCTTGCACATAGAAGGATGGTTGTATTTGTTGGAGGTTAATGTCTCAGCCCCAGGATTTCACTGCAGGAATTCCTGGGGTGAAGACATTAACCTCCAATCTTCTGCCTTGGGCCTAACATCATAAGGTCAGAAGTGGGGACGTTTGTTGATGGTTTCACACTATTTTGTTTTATTTGCAATTCCTCAGAAAATGAAGCTTGAACATGTGACAGGATGACAACAACATTGAGGCATTGGCTGATTAAGTGGCAAGAAACATTTGTCTGAAGTGGAAGATGCATCTCTTGCTGTGTCATATCCAATTTCTGCCCTGCTCTTAGAACCACAGAATTTATGTTGCTGCTCCAGGTAACTTTCTGATTATTGGTAATGACTTGACAAATATAATACCATTGTTAAGGATAAGTGACGAAGCTCTCTCGTGTTGGAGATTGTGATTGTCCAGTATTTGTATAGTGAAATTGAGGAATTCCTGCAGGGAAATCCTGGGGCTGAGACATTAACCTCCAACAACTACAACCACCCTTCTAAGTGTAAAATTTGATTCCAATATGCAGATTGTGTTTCCTGTTGTCAAGTAACTTCAGTTTTATTCGGACTCCTTGATGCCACATTTGATCACGTACTGCCTTGATGACAAAGGCAATTACTCTCACCTTCTGTCTGGATACTGTCCTTTGGTTTATGTTTACACCAAGTCTTTACTGAAGTTTAGAGCCAAGTGATCCTGGAAACTGTGCACTGCTGAGCAGATTATTGGTAAGTGCTGTGCATCTATTCCTGGTTTATATTTCAATGAATTACCAAGGGAATGCTCCAACCACAGAGGTATTCTCCAATGGACCACCTCAATAAAAAATTAGCATTGGAGGCACAAAGCTGTACTTTAAGATAAAGCCCAAGAGAAGTCAGGTTTGTGCAGATTGAGAGTTTTAAAACAGTATGCAGAGGTTTATGTGTAATTGTTTTGCTTGAGACATTTTAAAGGTTAGGCATCTACTGTCATTAATTGCATTTGTAGGTTATGCTTGTAGGTTAGCTGCTTATGTTGTGGATAAAACATCTTTGGGGGATGAACTCAGAAACAGCCCTATAAATGTTCAAGTATTTTTAAATTTGTGCTTGTGGAAGTTGAACTAATAATAAAAAGAGGGAGTACATTCTGATCATCATAATTCACCAGCCCAGACAGACCTGCCATGTCTCTATTGCAGCATCCAAATGTATCCAGTATTTTTTTCTACTACCCAAGGTGGATGTTTATTTCATAAATGCTTTTGTGGAGGAATTATTTAACATCAATCTTGAAATCTTCTTATTGGTTTGACCTTGTAGCTTTGTTTAAATCCCAATTTTTAATGCCTTGTGCAAAGTTTTCAAACTGAGGGATGATCTCCGAAAGGGAGAGTGGTAAAGTTAAAAAGGAGGTACAATTTTTAACAATGAATAACGTTCATTTAATGTTTATAATTAGAATTGAGAATGTAAATTAGTTGGGTTGGGGTGGGAAGTGTCAGACATCACAAATCACTTGAAGTGGAATATAGAAAGTAGGTTCAGGAACTTCTGGTACGGTGATTACATTACTGTTTTTTTTTAATCCAGAGGTCCAGAATAAAAGTCCACAGAAAGTGAAATATTATCCTATCATGCTGATTTGAAAGTTTGAAAATCTAAAAAGAAGTGATGATGAAGCAGTTGTTCCGACAAAGGCCTTTGGGTGGACATTAATTGCCGACCTTGGCAACAACACCCACATCCCAAAATTGCTGGATTAACTTTTTCTATGATTTCAATAATCCAGTTAGCATTTATAAAACTCACTCTCTTAGCAGGAAAGTCCAAAGCTTCTTCACCTCTTTGCAAAACTGCCATTGGGGCTCAATCTTCAATGGTCTTCAAAAAAAGCTCTTCAGAAAAAGCATGTCTATACAATTGAACATGGTATTCAAGGGATGGTCTGACAAGAAGACTCTGCCATTAGAATTTGAATGCCTTGCACCTACAAAGTCTTGCACTTCCCCTTGCCTCTACCCATAAACACCATTCAGCCAACACAGAATTTTTATGTATGAAGGCTACAATAACCAAAGAAATCTGCACTGCAATAGTTTGCATATATTCATCAAGACAGTCAATTCAACTGCTTTGGTCATGAATTTAAATCAGCCTATGAAAAACTTGCCTGAAACCTGATAAATGGCCTTTTGACTGAGAACATGGTAGTTCCCATTTTCAGTTGGAAAATTATTCAATTGAGTCAGTTTTCTTTGCAGAATAATTATTAAGATCCATGTTTTCTGGCACGAACTGATAAAAGAGGATTAAATAAAAATCCTGGTGTTGATATTAACTCACCCTGCTGCTGCATTCCTTACATAATGACAACTACATTCGAGAAGTCAAATTAAGTGTACAATATTAAAACGACTTCAAAAATTAATCAAATGAACTAAATGTTTTGAAAAGCAATCAAATTATCCGATAAATTAATTTTAAACCAGTTCATTAAAACGCAAGTAAACAAGTATTAAAAATACTTCTGCTTCGAAAAATAAAGACAGTGTTTTAGGAAATAAAATACTTTATAAATTGGTTTATCATCTCAAATTTGGAGTCATTTCAAATAATTCTGAAATAAAGTGGCTACTGTTATGTTGGCAAAGGAAGTAGATACTTTGAGTCCTGTCGGGAACCTTAAGATGAAGTTGACAGAATAGGAACAAATTATACATGATAGAGGAAACTATTCATATCATCCTTAAGATCCACTTCAACCAACAGAAGGGGTAGATGGGACATCAGCCTAACCTATCAACTGAAGGACAGAGCCTATATCAATGGGCCAGATCTCACTGGCTAATGCCTATGGTTCCACTTAGTGACTTAAATGGTTTAAGTCTGGAACAAATGTGGAAGTCCCGAACATTGACAAATTCTGAAGGGCAAATCTGTCTATTTGCTCTGTTGCTAGATTCCACATGGCATAGAACAGTCCTGCTGAGATTCTCTTGCTAGAGAAATTATCTCATGGATCTTGATGAATGATCCAAGACCAATTGTTTTTAACAAAGATTGTAAGGCTGTGTATTATAGGCAAGAGGAAGTAAATTCCTTTTTAAATTATTTTTACAAAGATCTTAATGATTTATATGTTTTATTTAACTGTTTTTATTCCTTTTTAAAAAGTTATATTTCTGCCATGACTTTAACAGCTGGCAAAGCTGAGGACAGGACCTTACCAGCTGTCAAAGCTTTCAGTAGTGTTTCAGTGTCCCCTGACCAGACCACACCACCATTGTTAAGAATGCTTTGGGCCAGCATGATGGGCTATTCACATCTGGATCAGGTAAGAGAGGACAATAGGAGACCTGCTGTCTGGGAAGTGAGGTCAGACCAGCAAGGTTTGCCCCAAAGCATCTTTCAATCACAATACATTGATGTATCAGCATATTTTATGAGCTTAGATCCTTGAATAGGTCCCAAATCATAAATTTCTGACAGATGCAAAAGCCCTACTAAGTAAGTCAAGTTATTTTTCCTTTCTCATGGGGTCAGTCCTAGAATAAAAGCCAGCATTTATTGCCCAGTCCCAATTGTCCTTGAGAGCATTTTAGCACACTATTTTTAAACTGCTATAGTTCATGCGTTGAGCGTATTTCTTACAAGGTATCTTTATTAGTCACATGTACATCTAAACTCACAGTGAAATGCATCTTTTGTGTAGTGCTCTGGGGGCAGCCCACAAGTGTTGCCACGTTTCCGGCACCAACATAGCATGCCCACAACTTCCTAACCCATACGTCTTTGGAATGTGGGAGGAAACCGGAGCACCTGAAGGAAACCTATGCAGACACGGGAAGAACGTACTAACTCTTTACAGACAGCGGCCAGAATTGAACCTGGGTCTCTGGCACCGTAATAGAGTTACACTATTGGAAACTCCAGGATTTTGACCTAGTAACAACGAAGGAGTATGATATGTTTCCAAGATAGGATGCTCATTGACTTAGAAATCACAGTACTCCCTTGGACCTGCTGTTCATTTCTTTCTAAGTGTTGGAGGTTATTTGCTCGGGAGGTACAGTCTTGCCAGGTTGCTACAGTGCAATTTGTAGATGATAGACAACAGAGCTAATGTGCACTGGTGGAAGATTGAACATTTAGGGTAATTTAAGGATTTTCAATCAAGTAGTTGCTTCTTCTGGGTCTGTTGAATTTCCTGACTCTTGTTGGAGCTGCACTCAACCAAGCTAAAAGAGGATATTCCATCACATACACAACTTGTGCTTTATAGATGGTAGAAAATTATTTTCCTGCACAAGGCACATGCAGCATGATGAATGACCGGCTAACATGACAGTGCTAGAATAAGAGCCAGCCGATTGAGATCCCTGGAACTTATCATCAAATTCCTGGACTGACTGGGTTACGAAAGAACTGGCAAAGATAGAATTCGGAAGTGAGACTGTAAGCTTCAGGAGACCTCTGGTAGAGACCGAGAGGAGTGGTAAGTGTTCATAGATTAATAATTGAAAAGGAGGAAGTCTTATCTCAGTAGCTCTCCTGAGTCCCTTAGCCCTCAAGGAAACATAAAAATTGAAAAATATGTATCTTGCTGGGTATCATATGGGACTGGATCCTCTTTACACTATCTATCCCTTCTGAGAAAAGGAAAATAAGGCAGGAAATGCAATGGGAAACAGATCTGCCATCTATGTTTATAAAGGCCTCTTTGTTCCACCATGACAGTAGAGCCACTATTTCCTTCCTCCACACGTGCAGTGGATGATTCAGCAGCAGAAACACCACGAGGCACAAACCACCAATGCTCATAGTTGCTTCATTCCTAAAGATCTACCTGTGCTCATCAGATTTCCCCACCAGATAGTGAGATCCAGCTGCAAGAATCCTGGGCCCTTTTGAATTTGAAGGTTGTGCAACAAAATAATCACAGACCAGCATTTCACATTTGAACTCAGACAGTTAGAAGTGAAAATACTGGTGAGGCAATGCTATTTGAATGCAATCCTCCTGGAATCTGATAGACTGGGATTGATAGAGTTGATATGTTCATTTCTAGTATACTACTCCATGCTTTTGCCATATTTAAATTCAAGGTGGAATGATACTGTAACAATTAGCAGTTTGATCATAATTCAAATTAAGTCTATTATTTTGCAATATCTACACATTGGACACTGATATTTGCTCTAATATTTCAGTTATCCTAGAGTTAGAATTCAGTTTGAGGCAAACAAGCTGTTTTGTATGAGATCCATGGTTTTCACACTGAACAATGTATTCTGGGCAGTCTGCCATTGTTAAAATTTGTTTGCAAAACTTGTTAAGGGCTGATATATTTCAATAGAAAATTATTTGTTGCAACTGGCAGCACTGTTTTGCCAGCAGCTAATCAAGTCAAATGAGGTTTACAAATAGATGCCAAAATGAATTTGTTTCAAATACCCATCAAATAAAACCTATTGGCCCCACGGAGGGGAGGCCCTGCAGATAGACTTCAAATGTTTACATATAAACTTTGTGGGCAGCTTTACTGAATTCTGCAGGATATATTTTTATCATTTCTTCTTTTCAGCTGAACCTTCAAGGGGATTAGAGTACCTCAAAGAACTTACAACTCAACTACTCCCGCTGTGCTACAGTGCTTCATGAATTGGTGGGCTAGACAAAGGAGTGCATCCATTGCATTGCTCCCTATCTGGACTCCATGAGTGGCTGCAGTGTACTACAAAATGCACTGCCTTTACTAGCCTGGACTCCTCTGACACTCTTCCCTCCAAGAAGAGTGAGGGCAATAATCCTATGGGAACACTGCCACCTGCAGGTTTCCCTCCAAGTCACACACCACTCTATAGACGCAAGAGACTGCAGGTGCTGGAATATGGAGCAACAAGCAATCTACTGGAGGAATTCAGCAGGTTGAATGGGCGGAACTCATCAATTTTATCACCTTCACCACTAACTTCTGCCCTGTCAATCACCTCAGGCTCCTGTCTCACCACTCCTCCTCTCCCCTTTGTACTAGCCATCTCCCCTCTCAGTCCCGATGCAGGGTTTTGACCAGAAACATCGACAATTCCTCTCCTCCCACAGATGCTGCTGAACCCGCTGAGTTCCTCCAGCAGATTGTTTGACACACCATTCTAATTTGCAAATATATCACCAGTCCTTCACCCTTATTTGGTCTAAATCCTGGAACACCCTACCAACAGCAATGTGGGAGCACCTTCAGCAGAAGAATTGCAGAGGTTCAAGCAAAAGGCTCACAACCACCTTCTCAAGGGTAATTAGGGATAGGGAATAAATGCTGTCCTGTCCAACAATGCTCAGATCTCTTAAATCCCACCCCCCACAAAAAAAAATGAATATAGTGAAGTGCTTTTTTTGCTGGGATTGTCCAGTATTACATTGGAGAATCCAGCTGTGTGATCCCTCACCAATCAGATGTGGTGTGGCTTTGGAGACACATTCACTTCAATGGGATTTCCCAGCCTGGAGATAAGAGGGGAAATTTTTTTACTTATTATTTTTACTCATTTAATATTTTAATTATGCTTTAGTGATTTAATATGTTTCTATTTTCTTTAGTTTTAATTTTTTAAATTAGTTACAGCAGGTTTAATGGTTTTTAAATGTCTTTGAGTATCAGAGAAGTTTAAAAGCTCTAAAAAAAAAGAAAGCCTCAGAGGTTGTGCCAGGAGGTGAAGCTCTGCCTCTAGCTTTCCCTCTGGTCAAAGGCTGTCATGGTGTTCCCTGGGCAGACCTTCAGTGCTATGTAGACTGACGACTACTCATACACCTCATCAGCATGTTTGGGACTGAGGGCCAGCTCTGTCACCCATCCACGTCTGCACTAGGTAAGTGCAGGCAGGTGAGCAGCAAATCCAGGTAGCAAGCTGGAACCAGCACAATTCAACTCAAGATTTTGTGCTTATTTGCAGCTGAGAAGAAGAATGTTAAATAGTCAGCTTAAAATATGAACTTATTAAGATAGCAATTTTAATTTACGCTTTAAATCAATATCCTATCTTACATGCTTCCATCAGTTTGGAAACATAACAAGATGGCATTAGGAAATTACTGAATTACTAATTACTAACTGAATTGCTAATAACCTCCAAATTAATAAACAGAAGAACAAAGATACATTTTATTTTGTAATCATATTTACTGGAAGACATTAAAAGTGCGTCCACTCAAACAAATTAGCAATACAGACGTCAGAAAAATATAAGATTTGTTACATTAAAAACATTGGGTCTCAGTTCTGGCTGAATATGTAATGTGCCACTTAAAAGCAGCCAATGGGGAAAAAAAACTAAACTACCTATTGTTTTTGTTGATTGAAGTAAGCAGTTTCAAAACCTCATTGCCACACTGGCATGCTAATTAAAACTGAGCCAGAAGGGAAACATATAGAAGTTAAAAACCTATCTGAAATAAATTGAAAGTTTTTGTACTGCCCAATATTTAAACCTCAAACTACTTCACTAAAAATACAAATTAACTTATCATCATCCCAATGATTTCTCTGGGAGCTGAGTTGAACAAATTGGTTGTCATGTTTCCGATATCACAACAACAGCTATCCTTCATTAGTTATTAAGATCTTTGGGACATCCTAAGGTGCTCTATAAGTGCAATATTAGTGGATGTGAATGTTAGCATCGTTTAAGCAAAGAAAATGATTAATTGCCAAATGAAATGAACAAAGATTATCCTGGCATTTTTCAAGACTGGGTGAGAGCCTGTCTGTAGTTGTCAACCATCTGACTTACAGAGTCTCAGAGCCTCTATTGGCCATCTTCATCACATTTGGAGGTGTGGTTTGTAAGATATCAAGCTACCTCACTAATTTCTCTATAAATAAATATAGCCCCTTTTTTTTGTCCACATTGGCGCTTTTGTGGATGTAAATGGATTAGACTTATGGTTTCTCATTTCCTATGATATGCATGAGTGTGAACACTCATCCGAGAATTCCAGGGAATACTCTCTTCAACAGTGTTGTTTGTATCACGCAGTATCCTCAGGGAGGGCAAGGTCTGTCATACAATTGTGAAATTCTTGGTGCTCTTGACAATTTCGTTCAGAAGTATTGCAAGAATGCTTTGCGTAGGAAGCAAAATTTCCTACCGTGCATTATTGAGTGGACTTCTAAGATGGGAAGGTTAGGCACAACCCCTTGTTGATTGTCCTGGCAGAGCTTCTCACCTTTTAATCTGCTGCCCTCCGAAAAAATACCCTCCACCCTTCTATCCTCGCCAAGTATTGTTCCTCGATGTCCCTTTACTCTCTAAGACTTTCTAATTTGTTGATACCCACTCCAGCAGTTCTGCTATGTATGGCCTGGTACATTCTCCTCAACCTCCTCCACAGCAATAAAACAACTCTGATCAAAGCAGAAGATACTGGAAACACTCTGCAGGTCATCCAGAATTCGTGGTGAATAAAAAAGAGTTAAGACTACTAGTCAAATACCATAGGTCAGAACTTGGAAAGAGAGAAAACAAATTTGTTTTAAGTTGTGAAGAGGATGGGGAGGGATGGATAGGACCAAGGGAATACTGCTGACAGGGTGAGGCCAGAGTTGCCTTGGAATAACCTGTCTTTGATAAGATGTTGGCCAAAACTCAGGGCGGCATGGTAGTGTAGCGGTTAGCATAACACTATTACAGTGCCAGCAACCCGACTTCAATTCCCGCCGCTGTCTGTAAGGAGTTTGTACGTTCTCCCCGTATCTGCATGGGTTTCCTCCATATGCTCCAGTTTCCTCCCACATTCCAAAGATGTATGGGTTAGGAAGTCGTGGGCATGCTATGTTGGCGCTGGAAGAGTGGCGACACTTGCGGGCTGCCCCCAGAACACTCTACTCAAAAGGATGCATTTCGCTGTGTGTTTCAATGTGCATGTGACTAATAAATAAATATCTTATTTCCACACCATATCTCTTTCTTTAGCAAAAGTGCTAAAGCCCCAACTCATTGTACATGGATCATCAGCAGCTTACCACCGTAGCCATCCTAGCTTCACCTTATCAGAGGTATTACTTTTGTCTATCCATCTCCCTCCCACCCTCAATGGAACTTAAAACTAACTTATTTTCTCTATTGCCCAGTTCTGGCAAAAGGTTCTCAGGTTGAAAAGTTAACTTCGGTTCTCTCTCCATAGATGCTGCCTGATCTGCTAAGAGTTTCCAGCATTTTCCGTTTTTTTTTTATTTTCAACCCTGATCACAGTTGTGGAGGACAGTGTCTGTGACTGTCACCTTGGTACATTATCACCCTGCTTCACTATAATATCTCCAGACTCTGGACATTGTTAATCATATTGTCCACCTTCAACCCTTCTCTTTGGTCATCTAACTCCATATGATTGCACTTGCATGGTTCCATAACTTCAAGTCTATATATGACTACTGCATCTCCAAATAGTTCATTCCAGAATTCCCAAAGGATATCTTTAAGCTCCCTTTTCCACTTGCTCCTTTATCACAGAAAGCAGGCACTGTGTTAGCTTCTGAACATTTACTGATGGCATTCTGTGATACTTTTCCAATACATCTCAGCTCCTCAATCGTTCTCTGCAGGATCAGCACCCATTTATCTACCTATGAAGTACCTTGAAGTTTTTAATATGTTAAAGTGGCATATAAATGCAAATTGAATTTTTGGGGGCAGGCTTGAGACTTCACTTTGATCTTAACTGTGCTAAACCTGACTTACGATTTACTTGATGCTGACACTTTGAAATGAAAATAAAAGGCATTCCATCTCCAAGTAAAGGTATTTCTTAACATCAGAAGCTTAAAAATCCACAGTGGTATTCTTGAATCATTGCCTTTACACTGGTGAAAGGATTATCCTGATAAAGTTTGGCAACTGTGAAATTATGTTCAAAATGCTAATATGTTTATTACTTGATCCTTTTAAAAAAATCCTCACAAAAATGTTTTCTAAAAGCTAAATATATCTGTTTAATGCACATGTCTATGATAAGGTGGTGTAAAATTGCACTGATTGCAAATAGAATAAAGATAGAAATGTGAAAACCTTAATACTGCTCTCAGCTAACCAGTTAGACATGGAGCACTGAAATTGTCCAGATCATACTATTCCCAGATCAAACAGAAGCAATATGAATGATTCTGCAATGCAAAAAGGCCAAGGAAACCCTTGCCACTTTTCATGTAATTTCGGCATATAAACAGGTCAACTAACATTTTTAATATTATGTTTAGGCAAGTAATGCTGAGGGAAGACTTCATGCAGCTTACTTAATAAATGAAGCAACAATTACATTTCTTTGGTTTTCTAATGTTAAAGCATTTGAAGAACATTAGTTCTTCTCTGATGTCATCAGAAATATAAATAGATTAAACTGAAAAATCACAAGACCAACTTGTTTGTTTTCAAGACAGATCTAGAGAAATTATTTTGTAGATAATTGCAAGTGCACTAAAGCAGTTTTTTTAAACATAATTATTAAATCAGAGTTTATAATGGGAAAGAAATTGTTCTATTAAATTGTTGTAATAGTTTTGTCTTGCTAATCCGTGGCTGCATCATCATATTCTCCACAACTAAATGACAGATGCAAATGTCATGGCACTGATTATACTTCCGAAGGAGAGATTTATAAATATCCAGCACAGAATTTATATATGCTTACTGCTATGTATCAACATTGAAAAGAGTGAAGCACACCTCCTCAAAGATATCCAACCTTTGTGGACATGCACTCAAATAGGTGAAGTCATCCTAAATATGTGATACCAGTCAATTCAATACCAAAGGACTTTTGGACATACACTCAATGTAAAGCAAAAGCAGGCATGTTGACTCAATTACCACTTGGTTGTACGCTGCAGTTTGAAGCAGAAGGTTGTACTTATAGCAGTAGCACACAGGGTTGGGGTTTTATATTGGTATGGTTACAGGATTAGTTAAAGGACAGAAAACAGATTGGTCTTTTTCAAGGTGTCATATTAGCAAGGTGCCACAGGGATCAGTTATTCAGAATTTTCATCTAATAGCTTAAATGGTGAGAAATTGATGAATATTTTGGGTGTGCTGGTTCAGGACAGCCAGTAAATAAACATGCAGGTGAAATATTCAATTAGGAAGTCAAATGATACTTTGGATCTTATTGAGAGGGTGTTGGAGTGTCAAAGTAAGGAAGTCTTGTTGAAATTGATGAGACCACATTTGGAGCAATGTGTGCAAGTTTGGTCTCCGTACCTGAGGAAGCAGAGGTTTACAAGACAAATTCTTTGGATGAGTTGTTGTTCTTTGAGCAGCAATTGAGGAAGATTGGCCTAACCTCACTGGGGATTAGAAGAATGACACAGAGACATACAAAATTCAGAGAGGCCTTGGCAGGGTAGATACAGAGAGACACTTTCTTCTGATTGAAGAATTTAGTACTAAGGGGAGTAGTTACAGGACGAGTGGTCAGGTACTTACAGATGGGTAAAGGAAAAATTCAGTCATGGGTGGATATTCAGTCATTCAGTACATTCAAGGCTAAAACTGATAGATTTTTAGACAAGGATACAGTAATCGGAAGGGAAAGTGGATTTGAGGCACATGATCAGTCATGATTTTATTGAATGGCTGACTCCTGCTTCTACTTATATTCCCCCAGAATGTCACTTCAAGCTCAATTAAAACTGACTTTTAAAAAGCTATCCTCTAATTTGCAGGTACTCTTGGAGATCATCCCAATTTTACACGGGTTTTATGCCAGTTAGCGCTTCATTGGATATACAAATAGCTGGTTCATTAAGTTTTAATACAAATACCTTTCTAGACTATAATGTGATTAATTTTCCTATACACTTTATTGCATGCCTCATCACCTTCAAGGATTTATGAATATACGCCCTGAAATCCATCTGATTTTACAAAGCCCCTAACTAGTACTGTTTACAATATACTGCCTTCCCATATCACTACTCCCTAAGTGCACTTCCGGCTTAACTGCAATAAATTGTATCTGCCATTTGCCTTTTGCACTATTTATTTTTGTAACATAGTAATTTTTATGTCTCTATGTCTTGCACTGTACTGCTGCCGCAAAACAATAAATTTCATGACATAAGTCAGTGATAATAAACCTGATTCTGATTCCACTAACCTGTCTACCTTCTCTTGTTATTCTGCTTATTAGTTATTACATTGTCAAGTTTTATATCAATCTGCAAACTTATAAACTATATGACTTATACTTAACCAGGTCACTTACATATTTATGTAAAGCAATAATTTTAATACCAACCACTGTATATTGGTTCACAATCAGAAGAAAAACTATTCACCAGAAACATTGGTCTTCTAATTCTTAGCTAATTCCATAGCCAAGTAACCACATATTTTGATACTACGTGTTTCTGTTTTCCAAATATATCTGCTTTGTGGTACTTCAATTATCTTTCGGAAATCAAACATATCTATTGCACTAATTTGTGTCACTTATCAAACACTCGGTCAATTTAAGTAGACACGATTTGCCTTTAACAAATCTGCATTGACTGTCCCTAACTAATCCATGTTTTCAGGAGTTACCAAGTTTATCCCTCTCCTTTTTGAACAGGTTGCAACATTTGCATCCCTCCAGCCATTTTGCATTAATCCCATATCCAAAGAGGATTGAATGATGGTAGTGAATTTCTTATGTCTCAACCTTTCAACAACCTGGGAAGCATCCCATCTAGATTGTGTTAATTGTTAGCTTTGAACGATACCACTTTATTTAGCATCTCCTTTGTACCTATTTCATCCAATCCAATATCTCTATATAACCTTGTGTACTGCAACATTCAAACAAAAGAGAACATGAAAACGGGACCAGGAGTAGATCAATGAGATAATCCAATCTTGGCCTCATCACTACTTACCCCATATCCCTTGGCTTCCTTGTACAAATACAGTATTTGTCAATGTTCACTTTGAATATATTCAAAGACGCCATCTCCGGCTTCAAGGGGTGACCTCATATTCTGAAAATACGACCCCCTGCCCTCCCCAAATTCTAGATAATTCCATTAGGAGAAGTATCCTTTCTGCATTCTGCCTGTCAATCCCCTTCTGATCTTAAATGTTTCAATAAGATCACCTCTCATTTCTCCAAATTCCAATGATTATAGGCACAATCTGTTCATCCTTTTTTTCATTCATCATCCCAGGAATCAAGCTACTGAAGTTTCACAGCACTGCATCCAATGCAAGTATATCATTCCTTAAACATGGAGATCAAAACTATGCAGTATTTCAAATGTAGTCTCATCAACGGTCTATAAAGTTGCATCAAACCTACCTTTTTTTTATATTCTGTATCCATTATAATAAAAACTGACATTCCTTTAACCTTCCTAATTACTAGGTCCACCTTCATATCAATCCTTTGGGTTTCATGAATAAGATCCCAGATCCCATTGTATTGCCACATTTTGTAGTCCCGCTGCACTTAAATAACAATTTGTTCTTTTTATTCTTCCTTCCATAGTTTTCTCACATTGTACTCCCTCTACCAACTTCTTGTCTAATCGCCTAATCTTTCTACTTCCCTATACAGACTTTCTCACAACCTAGTAAGCCACCCATTCTTGGATCATCAGCAATTTAGCTGCAGTACACTCAGTCTCTTCATCTGAATTATTAATATGGATTGTAAATAGTTCAGCCTAGTCTGTGGAGACAGATGCAAAGCACTCATTTAGCACCTCAATTTTCACCACTGCTTCCGTAAGATCTCCTTTTGTTCTGTATTGACTTTAACATTCCTTTAATTACCTTTTTATGTATTTACTTTTTATATAATGAGAAAAGATTTTTAAGTAGAAACTCTACCAAGTAGCAAAACATATATGTACAATTGAGTTTCAGTGGAAACAAATATTTCCATAAAAGAAAGCTGGAGCCTTACTGATTGTGGGATCTACAATTTTCCATCTGGATCCGCCATGCACCTGACCCACTAAAACACCATTGCATGCAATGTGGTGTACAATGTCAAGTAACACATGTCCGACATCTGTTCCATGATTTTCTATCATAGAACATAGAACACTACAGCATAGTACAGGCCCTTTGGCCCACAATGTTGTGCCGACATTTTATCCTGCTCTAAGATCTATCTAACCCTTCCCTCCCACATAGCCCCCCCATTTCTCTATCATTCATGTGTCTATCTAAGAGTCTCTTAAATGTCCATAATGTGTCTGCCCCCACAACCTCTGCTGGCAGTGCGTTCCACACACCCACCACTCTCTGTGTAAAAAACTTAACTCTGACTTCCCACTTACACTTTCCTCCAATCACCTTAAAATTATGCCCCTTCGTGTTAGCCATTTTCGCCCTGGGAAAAAGTCTCTGACTGTCCACTCGATCTATGCCTCTTATCATCTTGTACACCTCTATCAATTCACCTCTCATCCTCCTTCTCTCCAAAGAGAAAAGCCCTAGCTCACTCAATCTATCCTCATAAGACATGTGAGCCTAGAAATACATTGGTGCTTCTAAGGGTTTGTTAAATTAGCAGTATGCTGTGGGCCTGTGTGCATGGTTGTCAAAGGCCTACTGCTGGTAAATCTCCTCTGCACCCTCTCTAAAGCTTCCATATCCTTCCTATAATGAGGCAACCTGAACTGAACACAATACTCCAAGTGTGGTCTAAGAGTTCTATAGAGCTGCAACATCACCTGCGGTTCTTGAACTCAATACCCCGACTAATGAAGGCCAGCACACCATACGTCTTCTTAACAACCCTATTGACCTGCGCGGCAACCTTGAGGGATCTATGCATGTGGACCTCAAGATCCCTGTGTTCCTCCACACTGCTAAGAGTCCTACCATTAACCTTGTATTCTGCCTTCAAATTCGATCTTCCAAAGTGTATCACTTCACACTTTTCTGGTTTGGATTCCATTTGCCACTTCTCAGCCCAGGTCTGCATCCTATCAATGTCCTGTTGTAATCTACAGCAACCTTCTACACTATCCACAACACCACCAACCTTTGTGTCATCAACAAACTTATTAACCCACCCTTCCACGTTCTCATCAAAGTCATTTATAAAAATCACAAAGAGCAGGGGTCCCAGAACAAATATTTCCCATCTACCACCACCTTCTGTCTTCTATGGGTTTTGAATCGACACAGCCAAGTTTCCCTGGATCCCATGCCTTGTTTGCATTGCCCATGGACATCATATGCCATTCATGTAGAAGCAGGCCTTCAGATCACAAATGAGGTCTGCTTTGCTTATATTTAATGGAGATCTAGTTGATCAGATCCCAGCCCTTGGAGATGGTGCTGTGAACCCACCTCAGTTAGGTCCTCTTCAAGGTACACACTTACCCCCACTCCTGACATGAGCCTCTCAGATAGTAGCTTAACCTTCAAACCCTCCAACATTATTCTGATGCTCTCCCTGCCTCATTCGCTAGCCAGACTCTCATGCCCCCTAACCTAATTGCAACACTGCCTACCCAGATACAAGCTGAAACTCAACATCCGAATCCCACACAAACTGACATCCCAACCTCCCTACCGACCCACTCCGCTGTGAGTCATCTTCCTTGATGGTATAAATTCAGACTTTCAACCTACCTGCTTTCTTTTGTGTGTAGAATAATGGCAGAGTATGCTAAGGAAAGGTTCATTAGTGCAAAGGGTCAAAATTATAGGACCTAACAATTTAGGCTTGATGCTATTGAATGTAGCAGCAGCAGGCCTTTGACAACCATGCACACAAGCCCACAGCATAATGCTAATTAAACAAACCTTTAGAAGCACCAATTTATTCCTAGGCTCACATTTTACCCCTTATGGTACCTGCTAATCTTTTCTCACACTTAATTAGCAGTTTATCCATGGTCAGTAACACTAAACGAGCTACAGAGTTGCATTAGGACATTGTACCATTTCCAAAACTCATGTGCCTACCTTGAGAAATCCAAATAATGACAAGTAAAATGATACACAAACAAATTTTATGTCAAGCAACCAATGGAAATGTAAACTCTTTTGTGTACTTGTTGAAGGAATAAAATTGCTCCATAGATTTCAGTGGGATTAATAGCTGGATTACATTGTTGTTTGTATTGGTTAAGCTCCTAGAGCACTGCAAATGGAGAGTCAAAACTCATCAATTTTCTCTTAGATTTGAGAGTGGGTGAAAGGGAGTCAATGTGGGGAGGAAAAAGGAGAATGAAGGGGAGGAAAATATAATCATGGGTAAAAGAAGGGACATAGGAAGGACGAAAAGGGGAAAAGGAGAGGGGAAAGAAAAAAGATAGACAGTGGGGTCAGAGGGAGAATAGAGAGGACAGCAAGTCAGAGTCATGCATCATGGAAACACACCCTTCTGCCACTGAATTTGCACCGAATATCAAACACACATTTTTATTCTCCCCACATTCCCATCAACTCCCAACAGATTCTACCATTCACCCACACACTAGGGTTAATTTATATTGGCCAGTTAACCAACTGACCTGCATGTCTTTGGGATGTTGGAGGAAACTAGAACACCCAAAGAGATTCATATGGTGTCGGTGGGGGGAACATGTAAACTCCACACAGACGGCTCCAGAGATCAGGATTGAATTTGGGTTGCTATAGCTGTGAGGCAGAAGCTTTACTGGCTGTGCCACAATGCCGCCTGGAGGAGTGGAAGCAAAGACACAACTAGGGAGCGGGACTGTTGAGAAAGAGAATGAGAGGGATTGGAAAATGGAACAGCCTGTCTACACGGGAGAAGAAATACAATGTGTGGTGGGGGTGCAGTGTCGTGAATGGCCCCTTTAATTGAAGCAGGGATACCACATCAGGTAGTGACAGGGAATGGACAACTGACAACAGGTAATTCCAAATCTTCAACTTCTGTCAGAGGTTGTACAAATGTTTGAAAGCAGGAGTGACAGTGGGACTGACACACCTGTACAAGGATGTATTTCTTCTGCTCTTGGATCTTTTTTTTAACTGACAGGGTTAATGAATGAAATTCCTCTGTTCACTGCATTGTCAAACATGCAAGTCCCAAGCTTTCTGAGAGAGAGAGATAATTGAATCTGCCACTGGATTCCACATTGAATCCAGCAACACAGCAGCATCCTGCTGAGGTTACCCAGAAGGGGAAGGTGCTTCCTGGAACCTGCGACATTGATTCCAAAGGATATCATAGTGCTACAGCTATAAAGCAAAGGGGAAAATAAATTCATTTTTAAAATTATTTTGGTTGATTTAATGTTTCAATTATGTATGTGTTTTAGCTAAATTATTTTAAAAATAATAAATTTAAATTTTTAAAATAATAATTTACTTAATTTTTAATGGGCTTCCGATATCTCTGAATTGCAAAGATTATTGAAATTATAAGACCATAAGACATAGGAGCAGAATTAGGCCATCCAGCCCTTCGAGTCTGCTCCACCATTCAATCATGGCTGATTTATTTTTCCCTCTCAATCCCATTCTCCTGCCTTCTCCCCGTAACCTTTGATGCTTGTCAACCTCCGCTTTAAATATACCCAATGACTTGTCCTCCACAGCCATCTGTAGCAATGAATTCCACAGATTCACCACCTTCTGGCTAAAGAAATTCCTCCTCATCTCTGTTCTAAATGGACGCCCTTCTATTCTGAGACGGTGCCCTCTGGTCCTAGACTCTCCCACTACTGGAAACATCCTCTCCACTCTATCCAGGCCTTTCAATATTCGATAGGTTTCAATGAGATCCCCCCTCATCCTTCTAAACTGCAGTGAGTACAGGCTCAGAGCCATCAAACACTCCTCATACGTTAACCCTTTCATTCCTGTGATCGTTCTTGTAAACATCCTCTGGACTCTCTCCAACACCAGCATATCCTTCCTTAAATATGGGGCCCAAAACTCCTCACAATATTCCAAATGTGGTTTGACCAATGCCTTATAAAGCCTTAGCATTATATCCTTGCTTATATTCTACTCTAGTCTTCTCGAAATGAATGCTAACATTGCATTTGCCTTCCTTACTACTGACTCAACCTGCAAGTTAACCTTTAGGAATCCTGCACTAGGAATCCCTTTGCCCTTCTGATTTCTGAATTCCCTCCCCATTTAGAAAATAGTCTCTGCCTTTATTCCTTCTACCAAAGTTCATGACCGTACACTTCCCTATGCTGTATTCCATCTGCTACTTCTTCCCCCATTCTCCCAAGCTGTCCAAGTCCTTCTGCAGACTCCCTACTTCTTCAACACTACCTGCCCCTCCACTTACCTTTGTATCATCCGCAAACTTGGCCACAAAGCCATCAATTCCATCATCCAGATCATTAACATAACAAGTGAAAAGTAGCGGACCCAACACCGACCCCTGCGGAACACCACTAATCACTGGCAGCCAACCAGAAAATGCCCCCTTTATTCCCACTCTTTGCCTTCTGCCAGTCATCCAATCTTCTATCCATGCTAGTACCTTTCCTGCAATACTATGGGCTCCCATTATGAACAAGGGCAAAGCTTTACTGGTTGTCAAGATTTTTAGGCACATTTTGGGGACTGAGCTTCATCAACCTGAAATGTTAACCCTGTTTTTCTCTCTACAGATGCTGCCTGAGCATTCCTAGAATTTCCAGTATGTTTGGAAGCCCTGCCATCAATGGAATCTGAGACACTTTGGGCTAGCAAGATTGGTCATCCACACGTGGGCCAGGTAAACCTAGGCAAGGGGAGACACCAGGCAGCAATTCCTCTACCATGGGTAACATGGCTCTCAACTGGATCTGCATTACTTCCCACACTTCCTCTGCATTCCTCCCCTCCCAGTCAAAGCAAAGATAAGGTTCCCCTTGTCCTCATCTTCCATCCACCAGCCTCCATATTCAATGGAACATTGTCCATAAGTTCCACCATCTTCGATGGGATTATACCACCACACACGTTTCCACTGCCCTCCCCTTTCAGCATTCTGAAGGGCCCATTCCCTTTACAAATCCCTTGTAGTTATTCCATCTCCACCAATTATTCTCCTTCTCACAAGAATCACAAGAGATTTGATCTTCCCAGCATCCCTGGACCCATAAATTAATTTGCTCTTCTTCCAATCTAGTGTATAGTTCATACTGAGATCTCCACTACATTGGTGAAATCAAACACTCTGCAGACCCGAAGGGTGAATCAGAGCATCCAGTACACTGTCACTTTAATTCACCATTCCACTCCCACTCTGATCTCGCTCTCTCTCTCTCTCTCTCTCTCTCTCTGTGTGACCTTCTACACTGTTCCAATGAAGCACAACATACATTCAGGGAAAGCACCTCATTTTCCATCTAAGCATGGTTCGCACTTGTGTCTCAATATTTATTGACCCACTGAGCACAGAATTAGGCCCTTCGGCCCACTGAGTCTGCATTGATGATTAAGCACTCAATTTCACTAATTCCCTTTGAATCCTGTTTTATTCTCCCCACATTCTCATCCACCACTCACCAAGACACTAAGAGAGAATTTACAGTGGCCAAATAAACTACCAACTAGTAAAGGAGAAGCAAAAGGTTGCTGCTCAGCAAAGATCCTCTAATGGTGTTAAAGACGCTACATTAGACTAGAAGGCAACCAGCACTCACTGCACTCAAGGAAACCAGACCCATCTTTGGGATGTGGGAGAAAACCAGAGGAGCCGGGGAAACCTATGTGATTGCAGGGAGATGTAAGCTCCACAAAGGTAGCGCCCGAGGTCAGGATCGAACATGGGTCACTGATGCTGTGAGGCAGCAGCTTTACTAGTGGTGCCACTATCCTACCCCAAGCCAATTCAACAATTTTAGATAATCTTTCCAGTCTTTCTAGAGAGTCTTTCCTATCTGATACCTGTAACATGAATTCCATTTATCTCTCTTCACAGATGCTGGCTGATGTGTCGGGCATTGCCAGTATTATTCTGTTTTTACTTCAGAAAGTTGCTGTATTTTTAGTCCCCTTTGGAATGTTCTTCTGAGCTTATATCTGTGAGAGATAAATGCCATGAAAATGCCACATAACAAATTAATAAATCCTTGTACTTCTGTTACAAATGAAGATGAAAGAAACAAAAGATAAAAAAGTGACTTTATGGATGATGATTATGAGCAGATTAAAACAAGAACTCAAAAATATTGCCTCCCTTATGGAGCATTAACATTAACAAGAATACTGCCCGTCTCATTTGAAGTTTTCATCTGATCCTCCCTGCTGTCTAAAACTTTCTAGACTTTATGTAATCCCAATGCTTTATGAACATATAATGCTTCTGTTGTACTACAGGACATTGAGCACAAGGACTATGTTCCTTTCATTATGTGTTTGTAAGATCTCTTACTTTAGATGATGTGTTGTGACACACATGTCCCAGAAGAAGTGGACTATTTCAACGCCTTTAGTTCCAGTGCCACAACCAGGTTCTATGAATGGCAATGACTGTCCACCATGTCTATTTCAATTTCATGCTGTTTTTATTTTCTAAACCTTTTGTGGCATTGCTTTATTTTGGTAAACTGAAATATATAAAGTGCACACAAACTTAGGGTTCAAAGAAACTGCTTAGGCCTTGCATCTCATTCTTTGCAAAGATTTCAGTTTCTGATTAAGCACATCTGGGTTTATTTTTCAAACCACTATAAGTTAAAGATTAACATAACAATAAATATCACAGGGAAATAAATGTGTACGTTTCTTTAGAGAAAGCTACTAGACCAGAGCTTTTTAAATATACATTTTCAAGTTGCCCATGAAATTAGACTGAAAGAGCATTATATAATGGACTTCATTATAAATTATATTTAGCTAATAATTATCACCAGAGAGGATTCAATTGAACAATCAGAAATTTGTTGAAGACAATCCATGAATGTGTTAATTTTCATTAGAATTATGAATAGACTATTCTGTCACGTTGTTCACAGCTGTCCGTAGAGGAACATACCACTCGATTCTGTTTAACTCACTGTTTAACTCTGTCCTGACTTTAAATGAAGTTAGTTTACTCAATCTTTGTCCTGGTTCTCAGAAGGTGCAAATAATTTAAAACTATTGGTAATTTGTTACTAATTGCCACCAGCTGGCAGCCTTACTCATAGGTTTAGAATAAATGGGTGCAAATTCAGAGCACAAAATTACATCAATTTCTCAATTTATTTAGATTGCTTTTTGAAGTTGTGGTCAACACGTACTGGGTGGGGATTTTCTCTGTATAGTATTTGCAGTAAATTTATCAACATACTCTGTTGACAGGCATTTATAACTTCACTATGAGAAATGAAAACAAATCATCTGCCTTGGCTGGTGCAGGATGTCCTTGCTGAACCAATGATGCCTGATCCAACTGATCATAAAGTTGTTGGTCAGTTAAAAAGTGGCATTGAATGAGTGACAAAACACAAGAGAGGATGATTGAGTAGCAGTAATAAAGTAGAAGCAAAAGGCTGCTGCTCACCAAAGATCCTCTGATGGAGTGGGTAATGCTACATTAGACTGGCAGGCAACCAGCATTGGCTTCATTCAAGGAAACCAGGCCCAAGTATTACCAACTAAGTTCAACCAAAGCCTCCCCTACATCACAAATAGATTCCTCCCACATCACCAGCCCACTCCACCCTTACACACTGCCACTCCTCCTTTCTCCCATTTCACCACTGCCACCCCTCACTGAGCATCTGGGGATGACCACCACTATCCCAGCCCCAACCTCACTGTTGCAAAGCAATGCTGTCACACTATTAACATTATCGCAGATCCATCCACCCAGTTCACAACCATGCATCCTCACAACATCCCACTTCCCACTAAATTGTTGAAGCTCTTCTCTCAACACCATGCATATTCGCTGCATTATCACCACTCCCATCCCCACTGCTCATGCACCCTTAGTGTCATTCCTCCACCACATCACCACCACAGCACTCCACCCAGTCACCATTCTTCCCCATAATCATCATTCTTTCCCCCACATTAATACCATTCCTCCGACATCACAGCTAACTTCCACCATCATCATAGCTGTCATTCAACATTGCAACCACTGCCACTCTCCAAGCTGCCAGTATCTCCCTTCCCCTAACAGGAGCACTCCATCCCCTCCACATTCCACACCTCCTACCACCCAAGTCCTCATCTGGCTCTGCTCCCTTCTGATTTCTTGCCATGCAACTACATGCTCTTCAACTCTCAGTCCCTTGATCTTCAGCTCCCAGAATCTTAGCTGCATGATTTGCAAAACCCATATTGTTAACTTTGCAGTCTCTAACCCCAACCCCGATCTTACCTTCCACCCAAACTCATTCCAAGGTGCACTTTGCTTTAGGTCGCTTTCAGCATCCAATCTACCTCACCCCTTTGCTCCAGGTCTATAATAATGAGGTCCGATGCCCAAAATGTGGGGAGTTTCAACCCTCACAGTTCAGATGCAGAGAATGTATCCAGAAAATGGGTGTCCCAAATTTCAGGTTGATATATTTAGAGTCAAAGGCTGAATTCACTCATGATGATCATTTGAATTTTTTTATATATATTTAGTTTCCAAATTGGTATTGGCAATTATTTAGGTCTTTTTTTATATATATTACTTCTGCAACTACGAACATGTTTTCTTCATTTTATTTTAAGTTTACCAGGGGATATTCACCATACAAAAGTTTTACTTCTAAGGGACAATGTAATAAGACAGATCTTGAAATGGTTTGATATTACTGCTCAGTCTTGGTCTTCTACCTATCCACTGCATCTTCCTACTTGCTGGTAATGTTCCATGGATAGAGTCATAGGGTTGTACAGCACTGAAACAGACCCTTTGGTCCAACTGGTCCATGCCAACCAAGAATCCCATCAAAGCTAGTCCCATTTGCCCGCATTTGGACAATATTCCTCTAAACCTTTCCTATCCATGTACCTTTTAGATGATGTTAATGTACTTCCTCTGGCAGCTCATTCCATATACTGACCACTCTCCGGGTGATAAAGTACTCCATATCTGTTAACACATGTTCAGTAATCATCAAATGTATTACAACCAGTGGGCATCAATCATAGTGAAGTATAAAATTATAGAAAATACCCATTAAATCATGCAGCAATTAATTGGAGAAGTCAGGAGTAATCTAATCAAGTTCGCTCATCTGGTTTCTCCATGAATGCCTCAGCATTTTTGTTTTTGTTTCAATCTGGCAAAAAGTATTTTGCTTTTTGTTCAAAGGAGTCAATTCTGCAGTGTGCCCAATATTCTATGAGATGTTGTAGTTACAGAGATATCGCCCTATTCCTAGTCTCTTCTGGTGCAAGGTAAAATATATCGGCTCACTCCTATCCATTTCAAATAAAAGCAGGAAATGCTGCAGGTCAGGGAGCAACTGTACATGAGAAACAGAGGTAATGTTTCATCAGAGCCCAGTGAACTGAATTATTAACTTAGTTTCTGTTTTAGCCCACACTGTCTGACCTGTTGGGTCTTTCCAACACTTGACATACTATTTCTGATTTCTAGCATTTTGCTCTTGTCCATAATAGATGGCAGCTACTTTGTTAATACGTCTCGCTGAAATGTATAAACAGTTCTTAAATGAAAATACTGTGCTGAACAGTATAGCTACTGATGAGCTTTAGTCTTATAAACAAAACAATAAGAATAACAAGGCTACCAGATAGGGGGTCAATGGAAGCCAAGGTCAGTGGGTGCTATGACTTCAGGATATAGCCATGATGAAGCAGGGGCCAGAATAAACAGCATAATCAGCAAGAGGAATGTTAGTCAAGGTAATAGTCAAGAAATCATTGTGAGCAAGCGCAGTACATATAAATACCTTACACAAATACTTCAGCAGTGGAAATTGTTGATCTGGAGTATAAACTACCACATGCTCCTCGATTAAAGAACTAAGCACTGAATCAGAAACACAAACTGCACATGCTGGAAAACTTTTATAACCATTCTCTATCACAATCTCATGCTAGAACTGTAAGCTCTTTTAATTTTAAGTAAAGCAATACTAATAGGCATGGAAGAAAATCTATTAATATTTCTGAACAACTATCACTTGATAATCATTCACACTGAAAGATACCACAGAATACAATGCAAATACAAGTCTTATTACTGGGGCTTAGAGATGTATAATTTGAATGACCCAGAATTTGCTTGCTCTTTCAGAATTAGTTTTGAAGAATTTATGGAATGTAAGTGTTGGAGATACAAATAACATTGTGCCTCTACCCAGTATCTGGAATCTGCAATAAAGAGAGTGAACAGCAATGTATTTCTTAATGAATCAGATTTAAAATTGTCAATGTAGCAAATAACCTGAACCAGGGTGTTTAAATCAGAATAGTGAATATAATATGAAATCCAGCATGCAAAAAGCAAAATAAAGATAAGGAAAAGAAAGGAGAGTTTTAATGAGTGAGAGAGATAACATACTGAAAAACAAAAAAGAAGAAAATACTTCTTTGAGAAATTTCTGTTGTCAATGATTAAAGTCTGAAGAAATGAGACTCAGTACTTGTGAAGGAAATGTCATTTGGCAGTAATTAAGCCCTGTCACTGCATTAAACAGGATATTCAGGCTGACGTTAAATATCTTTAATATTCTGTGCAAGTTTTGATTGTATTAACAAATTAAAATATGAATCTTACATTTTAACTGCTCCAGTATTGTTTGCCAAGGTCTAAGCTCTGAGCTGCCTTCCTAGAGAGTTTTCTGTTTCCTTTCAGATGCTCCTTAAAATCTATATCTTTGAACAACCTCACCTGCTTTAATATCTCCTTACACCTCTTTGTGTCAAATTTTGTTTGATAGCATTCCTGTAAAGCACCTTGGGACATGTTACTTCATTAAAGATGTAATATATGGTGGTGTTCTTATTCAATATGAATGGGGTGGTAGATAGCAAGGTGCTGTCTTTGCAAAGCTACATTTGAAGCAGTGGATTTCAAACAAAAATCTCAGGATTTTTTTTAGTTTAATGTCATGTCTGCATTCATCAGAAGATGTTGCCCAATTTGTACATAAATAACAATTAATATTTTTAGACACGTTGGTTTAAACAATAAATTCTGCCCTATTGTCAATTTGGATAGGGAGAAGTATTAAAGGAAGCTCAAGCTACTATTAACTGATAACATCAGGAGAAGGGAGATTGATGTACTACAGAGAGGCGTGAAATGTACTGGGTGGCTGAGAACAGCCATGGATGGAGGGAAACAATAGATGAATAGTCCAAGCACTGAGACCACTAGAGTAAAGAGATTTGGCATCATTGAAACACAAATGCCCTCTGTCTCAAACTTAGGCATACGACCATGTGAGATCCCAGAATAGGAACCTGGCCATCTCGGCTGAGCAAAATGGTCAGATCACATTTGATAGGCTGTCAATCATCCATCAGATATAATCATTGTATCAGCAAAATATAAATCTCAATATATATGATTTTCAGGAAGATTCTAGCACCAGATCTCCTTGCATGTAAGCTTGTACTTAATTAAGGCTTGTTATATCTACGGCTTCAAATACTAACTGACTCACCAAACACAACAATTACCTTGGGAGGAGAGTGTTGAATTCAATCCACTGGCAAATGCTGACAACAGACACAAACATTTGGCAGCATTAAAATGAAATTCTGTAAACATTGTCTTCATTGAGTATACATTTGAGATTAACTCATTTTTAAGGTACTGGTATTTGGATCGGAAATATAGGGTCTCTGTATTATGCACTGAGACTCAGTGATAATACAATAAATATTTTAATGTTCCTCCCTTTAGCAATTGTTCGCGACCCTCGAAGACATGGGATAATTAGCTGTCTTCAATACAATGCAGCAGTGGGGTCATGTGTAATATTGATAGCCTGGAACTTATAATAAGAACAACAGTGAAACTATCAGTGCTTGCCAAGTTAATGAACAAAGTCTGACAACTACCTCTGGAATACAGACACACACAGTTAAATGTCAAAATCCACAAGTTGTTGTCATTGCAATGCTGCCCTTCCACAGAGTGCTTAGTTGCTGCCTTGTTTACTAAATCAATGCTTTGACAAGAACTTCAACTATTTACAAACTATTCTTCTGTGACTAAAAACACTGAAAATTGAACTCAATGAAAATAAAAGTATACCAAAAGCTAGAAATCTGAAATAAAAGCAAAAAAAATGCTGAACACACTCAATATTTGTGGAAAGAGAAATAGAGTTATTGCTTCAAGTTATACCTGGTACATTTCAAACCTTTCTGTTGTACATTGATCTCCCTTCATCAGAACTGGGAAAGAGAATAAACAAGTTAACTTTAACATGTAAAGAGAAATGGGAGTGGGGGGAGATGGTTGGAGAAAGAGAATATCCATGATAGGGTGAGGCTAGGGTTGCCATGAGGATAAACTGTGAGAAATTATCTAATTATTGGGTTAATATGGGCAGTTAGAGAGAGAAAACTAAACAAAAGCAATGACAGAGAATGAGAATACAAAGGAAGGTAAAAAGGTGTGAAATGCAGGGCTGGAGGTCATGTCAATCAAGTCAGGCTCTTATATTATAATATAAATTACAATATATATTTAAAATAAAATAATACAATAAAATAATATAGTATAAATTATAATAGTGAGAGAAAAATAGAGCCAAAATCACAGATGGATGACTTCTGATTTGGACAGGGAAAATGAGTTGCCTGAAACTGTAGAATTCAATATTGAATTTGGATTAGTGGTTGATTCAGAACTCTCTATTGGATGCCATTTTAATTCTACCCTGAACTATCTGTCTGTAACCTCCTACAATGTTATAATGATGCCTAGTGTAAGCTTGAGGAACAATACCTCATCATCCATCTGGGTGCCTTCCAGCATTCTCAGCTCAATATTGAATTTTATAACTGCAGGTAACTGGCTTTCTCTGCCTCTATCGGAATTGGTTACTACTTCTGTAAATCATCCATCTGTGATATTGGCTCAGTTTTTTTCTCTCTCCATTAGTACAACCTGACCTACTGGGTATTCCTACAGGCCTGAATTTTACACCTTTTCACCTTTTTTTATATTCCCACTTTCTAACTTCCTTTATTTCAATGTTTTTATTCATTTTCTCTAACTGCCCCCATTAAGCTACTAACTACACAAACTCCCACATCTTATCCCCACGGCAGCCCCGGTCTTAACTCATCACAGACATTCCCTATGTTCTATCTATCCCTCCTCTACAACTTAAAACTAACTTGTTTTCTCTCTTTCCCAGTTCAGGCGAACAGTGTTTGATCTGAAATGTTAACTCTGTTTCCCTTTCCAACAGATGCCTCCTGACCTGCTGTGTGTTTGCACCATTTTCTGTTTTTATTACTAAAAATGTAATCCCTTGCTAGGTGAGACGTAACTGAGTTTTTAATGGTATGCTAAAATATAATTAATGGTTAACAGTATCTCTGGCCATAAAACAATATTATCTATGTAGTTTCCCATTTTCTCAGGTTGATGCATCAGAGTCTCATGCTTGTTAAACTTGTTATATTTTTAATGTTTATTTTTGATGTGTCATCTTCTAGCTTAAATTTTGCATACGTTCTAATCCATTGCCTCTTCCAAACAGGATTTTGTTCTCTAACCTAGAAAAGTGTTTCTGATTGGTGGATGCACATTCTCAGTATTCTAGTTGCAGTGTATTGCACTCTACTTCCAAAATTCAATTTCTCAATGGAACTGAATTCCAGAGGCAGAAAACTGCAATGTAACTTCTCTCTGGAGCTCTTGCTTAGCACCACACACTAAGGAATTTCTAGGTAATAATTTACCTCATTCATAAGTTTATGATATTGCAGCTTCAACTTTAATCATATGTAATCATATGTGTAAAATCTAATCTTAATTTAGCACTTTGTTTAAATACTTAAGAAGTTAATTAACAATTATGTCCTAGTACACTGTCTAAAAATTCTTTAATGCTCAGTCAGGTCAATGACATCAGGGTTGGTGGATGCAATTCATCTCTTTGAACTACTGGCAGCCAGTTGTAGGCATTAGAAGAAGGGAAGCTCTCACCAAAGCGATCGTGAGAGTAAGTGTCTTTGATGTAGCTGTTATCAAACACTCTCAAGCAGACTTGTGTATGCGCACACAATTCAAATCCCTTGGCAGAATGTTATTTTGCAGCAGGCAAGTGATGGATATTTTGTAAATCTTTCATCATATTTTTCTTATATCCGTGTAAGCAATGCATAAAATATTTACATGCAAGGGAGTGATCCATCTTCCTTCAGAGCGCAGATCAGTAAAAGCCTAAGAGGGCTTTGGCATTGTGAGATACATTTACAAAAGGCCAATCTTTTCTAAATAGTAACTTTTATTTTAAACTGCCTGCTGGCTAAAAGGACACAAAAAAGATCAAAGGTTTCCCCCGAAAATGACTGCAACCTTGTAGCTTTGGTTTACAACATATCTTGAGTCTTAACTATAACCTAGGATTAAAAAAAGACAAAAAAACATTGGAGTTTCCCTGTTACTATTTCCATTATTTCTACATACCTTAAAACTAATGAACAATGATGCACAGTAATAACTTACATCTCCACTTCCTCATAAATTAGCATTTCTGTCTCTCTGCTTTCACAGCCATTCCTCTGATTGCTCTACCCACTCCTCCTTTGCCCATAATGCCTCAGTTTTCAAGGTAGAATGGTTATTTTTCACTCTCTCACTCTACGTTATCTGGATCTGACATGCTCCACCTCTTGCCTATTCCATGCCAGTCCTGTTTCTGCCAGTTTTCATGCTTTTATCCCCTGCTTCTGTTGACTTCTATGGCATAACCTCACCTACCTCTCCAAACCAATCCGTGTCTCTACTTTTCTTTTGCTTTTCTTGACTCCATTATCTGCTGTTCCTAAGCATCTCAGACCTAATGCAGGGCTTCGACCCGAAATGTCGACAATTCCTTTTCTCCTCCACATGCTGCTTGACCCACTGAGTTCCTCCAACAGATTGTTTATTGCTCCAGATTCCAGCATCTGCGGTCTCTTGTGTCCCCATTGATCCTCTTGCTGATGTTCCAATAAACAAGCCCCATAGCTCCTGGTGGCTACGTCTCAGGGAGGCAGCGTGTCCAGTTGCTTTCCACCTCCTCAATCCACTGCCTTATGGGCAAGATTGCATCATCAGTCAGCGGGTTCCTGTATCTTGAAGCTGAAATCATTCAAGCCCAAACTTCTGCAACATCTCAAGAGCCCGTGACACCATTATGGCAACCTCCCACCATCCCCACCCTACTTAGACCATGCTGAAGCCATCGGGAAGTACCCCAAGGAGTACTAGAAGGGGTAAAAATGTAAAAGCGCAAGTTGTGGCTGTTAACACAGACACGATGGACCCATAAGTGAAAATAAGAAAAACCGCAGATTCTGGAAATCTAAAATAAAAACAGAAATTGCTGGAAACACTCAGCAGGTCAGGCCGCCACTGTGGGATGAGAAACAGAGCTGATGTTTCAGGTTGGAAACCCTTTGTCAGAACTGGGAAGGAGATAAAAACAGACACAAGAGAGACTGCAGATGCTGGAAATCTGAAGTAACACACACAAAATGCTGGAGGAACTATGCAGCATCTATGGAAGGAAACGAGCAGTTGACATTTCTGGCCGGGACCCTTCCAGTCCTGATGGAGGGTCTCGGCCCAAAATATCAACTGTCCATTTCCCTCCATAGATGCTGCCTGACCTGCTGAGTTCCTCCAACATTTTGTGTGTGTTGCAGGAGATAATGGCAGCTTGTTAAGCTGCAGGAAGGATGGGGGAGGGGTTACTCTCCAATAGGGTCAAACCAGTGATCATGGGGACAGGCTGTAAACAAGGTTATCTGGTCAGTGAGTGAATGGGAGCAGTTGGGGAGTGAGAAACAGAGGCAAAAGAGCACTGACAAAAGAATGTAGGGATTGCAAAACGTCGAACAGGAGGACATGCCTGGCAGGTCAAGCTGGGCATGTTCTCCACTCCCAAAGGAAAAAAAATGAGACAAAAGGGTTAACAAACAATCTGAGCCAATATTACAGATGGGTGATTGATATAGACAGAGCATGGTCTCATACCTAAGTGTGCAGTAACTTGTGCGAGATTCCTGCCACTTCCTCATTCTTTTTCGTGTCATTAGTATTGTCTCCCAAAACTTGAAGGTTCTTGACCAATTGAGACTTCTAATGTTCGCTTTGTTGCAAAGTTGGGCAGCACACAGCAGACCAGAAATCTTGCAGAGCTGTGTTAGCACATAGGAATATTACGTATAATTTGGAAGATTACTCGTTTGAAAACAGAGTAAAGCTGTCAAAGTGGCTCCATCTTTTCCAGTGACTGGGGCTTACACTTCTGGGATTTTGTGATAGAATGCTTTCATCACAGTAATCTGGCAGAGTGTCAATTATAATTTCTTTCAACTGTTTCTGCGACAGCAAATAGATGGCTATTCCAATCATGCAGCCTCTATCAATGATGGTGTTTTCTCAATGAAAAAGCACAAACTGCTGCTGACTTGAGGTTAGAAGATCCATGTATAAATCAGAAAAAGAATTCAGCTGTGACCTTGAAGTGTGCACTATATTCAGCAATGTAATGGTGAGCTGCTTTAACTCTGGAAAAGATTTCATTAGCAATTAAATCTGACAAAATTAAGTTGTAATTATTTTAGTTAAATGCTATTGTGGAAAAATTCATAATTACATTGAATTTGCAATATTTTTTAAACAGTTTAAATTAAGTATGTGAAATAGAAGGCTGTAATCTACTCAAGTCGAGTGGAAGGCATTAGCAACCAGATCAGTAAGACTTCAGTGCTTTGTGAGCATGAACACCTGAATGCCAAGATTGGATTATCGCCTTTAATTCACTCAGTGTTACGTCTTTAATTACAGTGCTAACATTTAGTATATATTGACAAAAGTGAAAATGTTTTTAACTAAATTTAATTAACTTCCAAATGCAATTGATCACTGATTTATTTTAATATACAGGTTCTCTGATGTTGTAGACAGTAACATGTGGTGTTATATTGCATAACAGAATGACTATCAACCAATCATTCAAAGTACTGATCGAAATATATTGTACCAATACTCACAAAATGCAAAGAGACCAACTCATTGGTGTAGAAATACTCTCATGTAGCACATTGATTTTATGTACTGGTGCATTATTTCCAAAACAAAGTATCTGCACACTTCCAGATACTCAATCAGCTCCTCTGTCCCTGTGATATATATAATATACACACATACATGGATGCTGCTGGTCATGACAATTGATCCATAACATTTAAATGGCATTATCTGCACTAAATTCTATTGAGGCATAATGGGCTCAAAAATGACACTAGCCTTGAACACTGAAGCAGTTCTTAACCAGTGGGCCTGACCTGCCTTTGGCTGTGGCTAATAAGTCCAAGCTAGAGTCTATTTTCCCTTCTCATTCATAGTGATCTTTCTCTCCCACAATCGTTTCCCCCTCTCATTCACTCTGATCCCTTCATGGATCTTCGCATCTCTTCCTTGATCCTCTACCCACACCTGTCTCCCACAAATTATCTCCTCAGACTCCACCTGATCACTGCCTTGCCTCACCCACCTATTGTCCACACCTAAACATATCTTTAGGCTCTTCCTATCATCTCTTTGGCTACTCCCCTATCATTCCACCTTGTCTCTCCAAATCACCTTGTTTCATCCCTATGCCCATAATCAGCTTTGCCCTCTGCTCATCTCTTCCTGACACACCCAATCACCAGTCTTCTATCTAATGAATTTCCTATGTGATCCCCACACCCTGTGATGGCAGGACATCACTGAGGAAAGACTTTGTGGACATTAATGGATGTAAGAGCTATTCTGCCTCACACAGTGTCTTACTTGTGTTTTTGTACCTAGCAGAGTTTCTGGACTACAATCTTGTACATTTTAAAAGATATAAGATCTATTTTCACTTAAATGTAGTTTCCTTTATTTTGCTAGCAAAGCCAGTATTCATTGGCCACCGCTAATTTCACAAGAAAGTGTAACAGCAAGATGCGTTCATAAACTACGATAGTACCCGTGTTGTTGGATAAGGAGTTCCAGAGTTTAAACCCAATGAAGGAATGGTGTTACATTTGCAAGTCAGGATGGTGTGCGATAGAAGGGACCATGAAGTTGTGCCTCTAGTGGGGGTAGAGGATGCAGGTTTGGGAGGTGCTGTCGAGGAAACCAAGGAAAAGTTGCCTAATGGGGTCAATGGTAAACATAGAGTCTACAATTTTCCAACCTTTTAATCTGATTTATCTGGGACATTTTAATACATTCCTGGGAGTTGTGATGAGACATGGGTGGGATGTTAGAGGGAGGTTTTTCACCCAGAGAGTGGTTGGTGTATGGAATGCGCTGCCTGGGGCAGTGGTGGAGGCTGATACGTTGGTCAAGTTCAACAGATTGTTAGATAAGCATATGGAGGAATTTAAGATAGAGGGATATATGGGAGGAAGGGGTTAGATAGTCTTAGGAGTGGTTTGAAGGGCGGCACAACATGGTGGGCCAAAGGGCCTGTATTGTACTGTATTGTTCTATATTACATAAACGCAAGATTTTTTAACCCAAGATTTCAAAGCAGCAGAGTAACCTGTTAGCTTAACATTCATTTATATGATTGCCAAGAAATACCAAAATTTTAAAATAATCTTAAAGTTTGTCTTTACAAACGTCTCTCCAACAGAAGCCAGAATTAGTAAGACACATTTTCCAAACTGTGACAGATGTGAACTGTTGTGTTTGAATCAGATTTAATATCTACTAATATCATGTTAGATTTTCATGGGCACCAACTTACTGCATTTTCTATTTCTAACTGAGTCATGGCACCACTTTTGATCTCAGATATACAAAAATGCTCCTCGATATTCGAAATGTTTTTGAAGTGTAATGTCAGCCAATGCAGCAGAAGAAATGCGGTGTTGCTGCTCTCCATTACTGCCAGAAAGGTGTTTATGAATCAGTAGCAATACACAATAGATCCACAAAAGGAGATACCTTCTTCAGCCCTTTGCCACTTCTGCCTATCACCTCTCAGCTTATTATATCTTCTCCCCCTCCCCCACCCACTACCTTCCCCCTCTCACTTGGACTCGCCTATCACCTGACCTCACCTATCCCCTGCCTGTGTGTAATCCTCCCCCCTCCCCCCATCTTCTTATTCTGGCTTCTGCCCTCTTCCTTTCCAGTCCTAATGAAGGGTCTCGGCCTGAAACGTCGACTGTTTGTTTCCCTCCATGGATGCTGCCTGACCTGCTGAGTTCCTCCTGTGTATTGCTACACATTCCAGCATCTGCAGAATTTCTTGAGTCTCCTTTATGAATCAGTAAGCTGAATCACGTCACACCCACGATCCATACCGGCAGGACTTGTTGGTCTAGAAATTCTCATGCAACTAAATGGCGAGAACAATGGGTGGGTAATGTTCAGTGGTATGTCCCTCATGGAAATTTGAGTTGTGTCCTAGGCTCAAAGCACCACTGAACAGGCAATACCTGCTCAGTGGTGCCTTGGGGCAAGGACACTACTCAAACTTTCCCACAACAAAACATGTCACCTAGGACCAAGGCCAAGGAAGTTAAGTACCCAGGGGCGGTGGAGATTTTCATCAAAGGTGGAGCCAAAGGATTTGAGGACCAGAGAAATCAAGGGTCAAGGAGCCAGGGGACAAATCAGATCGAAGGCTCAGGTATTGGGAGCCAGGGAGTAAAGGGTCAATGGTTGAATAAGTAATTAGGGGTTAACTAGGAACTTGGGAATCGGAGAGAACATAGGGGTGGTGTGGTGGTCGAGGCCTAGAAGTAGATGGTCAGGAAAGTGGCCAAGGGTTGATCACAGAATCAGGCAGTTGGTAGACTTTGTGGTATTGGGAGCGACAATGGGGGTGCTATCAGATCCCATATGACAGTGATGATAGGGGACCTGCAGGAAACTCCTCACATTTTGACATTTATGTTGAGCAGTGACAAAAGGCCCACTCCAGCACACAAAGGAAGGACATTTACTGGGTAGGTTTTCAGAAGATGGATTTTTCTTCTTTCCACATTTTAACCAATGTATTTCTACATCCAGTATAATCAGAACCTTGCTTTTGCATCAGCCTCTCTGACATACAGCAGTCCATGAAGGGTCTCTTGCTCAGTGGTAGCAACCTTGCCTCGGAATCACTCAGCCTCGCCTGGCAACCCACTGCTCTTACAAATGAGATTTAAATCAAGGCTTCATCTGTTTTTTCCAATGACTATAAAATTCCCAGGCATTATTTTTCAAAGAAGCTAAAGAATTCCTGGTATCCTGCCCAATCACACATCATGGCTTGGTATGGTAACTGCTCTGCCCAGGACCACAAGAAACTGCAGGAAGTTGTGGACACAGCCCAGCACATCACAGAAACCAGCCTCCCCTCCATGGACTCCGTCTATACCTCTCGCTGCCTTGGTGAAGCAGCCAGCATAATCAAAGATCCCACCCACCCGGGTCACTCTCTCTTCTCCCCTTTCCCATCAGGCAGAAAATACAGGAGCCTGAGGGCACATACCACTAGGCTCAAGGACAGCTTCTATCCCACTGTGATAAGACTATTGAGCGGCATCGACCTTATACGATGAGATGGACTCTTGACCTCAGAATCTACCTTATTATGACCTTGCACCTTATTGTCTACCTGCAATGCACTTCCCTGTAGCTGTGACACTTTACTCTGTATTCTGTTATTGTTTTTGCCCTGTACTACCTCCAAGCACTGTGTAACGAATTGATCTGTATGAACATTATGCAAGACAAGTTTTTCACTGTACCTTGGTACAAGAGACAATAATAAACCAATACCAATATCTACCCATCAGTCAACATCTGCAAACGAATAATGCAATCATTATCACACTGCTCTTGGTAAGAGATTGCTAATTCCAAATTTTTGTGGATTATTTCCAACATCATAAAAGTAAATCACTTCAAAAAGTCCTTAATTGTTTGTAACAAGAATGAAAAACTTCCATTTACCACTCAAAGGTGGTTATAAAGATGGTTAGAAAGCATTACAAGATGTCCCAAATACACTTAAATACTTTTAGAAAAGTGTGCACGGTGAGCTCCCACACTCAGCAATGTCATATTGACCAGCTAATGCCTTAGAAATTTTATTGGATTGTTCAACATATATCCTTGGAATGCAGGAGAACATTACAGAAATCGGAATGGAAAAGGTGGTCAGGGATTTAGTGCACAGTTCCCAAAAGATGCCACAATGCTTTTATGATGATGGCTCCAAGAGTTTCATTGCTAGTCGTTATATCTATATTGCTGTCGGTCATCTTGGTAGTTGGAATCACTTTGCCTTTTTTCAGAATTTGGCTTCCACTCTGTACATCTTTGCAGTGTTGAACTGAACCTCCTCAATATCCCAACTCCCACAGAGCTGTCATGGGGAAAACTCATTCTGTTGATCTGCCTTTCAGTTGACACAACTTCTGTGAAACTCTTTGAGGTCTCAAATGTAATTTGTTCAAGGAAAAGATTGAAAACCTTTGGTGAATGCAGCCAACTTGGGCATAATTCAACAAAAGGCACAGATGATTCAGCTATGTTGTCAATCAGCACTTCCTGCATTGCAGTAAAATTCTTCTGTTAGTGTTATCAAGGATTTGCTTCTTATGTTTCTTGATCGTGAGCAGAAGTGCTTTGTGCCACACTCTACCCAAAACCTTTTTGAAGTCCATGAAGTTAAAAAGAAGTTCTCTTTGTTGAGTTCGATATTTCTTGCACAGTACTTAAATGTTCAGGATTTTCTCTGGGAGAACTTCTCCCTGCATTGAACTCAGGTATCTGCTTGCCTCTTGCTCGTGGCTGACTTTAAATTGTTCCACCACTGGTGGCCATGCCTTCAGCTGCCTAGGCCCTAAGTTCTGGAACTGTTCTCTACTTATCTCCCCTAAATCTCTCTACCTCTCTTTCCTCTTTAAAAACACTATCTTTTTTGATCACCTGCTTTTATGCTTAGGTCATTCAGTATCAAAGTTTGTTTCATAACCCTCCTGTGTGGTAGAACTTGGGACCATTTTACAATGCTAAAGGTGCTATATAAATGAAAGTTTTTGTTGTAGTTGATTTTAATTTAACCAATCCAGACTATTGCCGGAAGCATTCTCAACAAGAATCGAGTGATGTTATAAACAATGCATAAAGTGTTCACAAACTACTGGTATAACTACTGGCATAACTACTGGCATGTGGCAGCCAGTGCATTTTCAATTTTAAATGCTGCAGTATGTGCTCTTGTTTTACAGGAATTTTCTAAAGAGCTGTCTGGAAATGTTTTCTTCCACATCACCTACACTCGGGGAAATAAATATAAGTTATAATGTAACTAATGTAAATAAAACATTAAAGCTTGCAATTTTGGTTGTTACTGACACTTTTCACAGATGCTTTGCTTATAGTGGGAGTAAAGACTACTGTCAGAAGCCAAATTTCTTATAACCTTTGGCATTCTTTTAGGAAGGTGGTTTTAATCTGTAGTTTTTTTTTTACAATCACATCCTTTACAATGACAAATAACAGTTTAATTACACTTTCATTTAATCCCTACTAACTGTAAAAAAAAATACGGTGTGAAAGAGTTTATTGAGATAAACAGAAGCAATGAAACAAGATCATTTGGTTTGCAGTGCTGGCCACGTGCTGAGTTGCCAGCTGCTTGAGGATAAACCATGCAGAGCAGAGTTTTTAAACAGCTCTATCTCATCAAGGACTAAAAACCCTAAGGAGTTAGATAGTGGTGCTCAAGCGGGTAGGTGGATCCTGTTGCTAGCATGGATCAGATATGCAATGTTAGAGGTTAAGAGGGATAAAAATAGGGATTTGGGATCAAGGCAGAGGTTGGGTAAGATTAGGACTTAGTGAATGATGATAAAGGTAGGGAATACTAAAAGGGCAGTAGAGACATAGGAGGGGAAAAGGGAAATATTAAAGTGAGAGTGTAGATGGAGTTTAAAGGAACTAACCGTCCTGCTATTATCAGTTTGCCAGTGGAGCTGCAGGGGAAACAATTGAAGAGGAAAGGAATGGAACAGTGGAAGAAAAAGTGGGTAAAAGAGGAATGGTCAGAAGAGAGGGATAGACCAATGTAAATAAGGAGAGGATAGAGAAAGGGTGGGAAAAAGCGAAAAGGGGAGTTTAAAAGAGAAGGGAGGGCAGCAGGTCGCTGGAAGGAATATGCTGAGCAGTGGAGGCGACACCACTATTAAGAGCTGGTTTACGGAGGGAGCAGAAGATGGATGGGATGAGGAGGAAGATGAGAAAGCAGTACAAGGACAAGGAATGGTGGGAGATATAGAAGCGGAGGGGGACAGGAAAAAGTTGAGGTGATATAATAAATAATTTAATTTGGATTTTAAAAAGAGTTGTTTTCATGTATACTCATGGTCATCTCTAAAACATCCAAGCGCATCCAAGAATAGTGCATCAAGTGGATCTAATGCAATTTCCCGAGGAGAACTAAAGGGAAAAGAGGAGCTCATGAACTGGGATATATTAGATCACAGAATGCTTCGCCACATTAACTATTGTGGCATAGATTGCAACCTGCGAAAGAGCATGGTCTATAGAAGGAGCTTGGAGAAAGGGGATTAATATCCCAGCATCAGTCCCACGTCTTGTTCTATAATTTCCATCATTCCATGAAAACTCTCCTGCATTACATCAAGCCCAGGGAATGGTTTAGAAGTACTGGTGCTCAGCTGATGTCACTTGATGTGGTTCATGAGAAGAACATACAGACCTTTGTGCAATCTCTCACTTTGGTTCAAGTCAGTTTGTGTCAACATCATTTGACTTGTGAAGTCCAAGAATGGATCTGTTCTGCCTGCTATTCACTGTTCAGAGTTATCACCTTCAATGAAAATCCAAGTCCAAACCAAACCAGACAATAAGGGAAAGAAATCAAGCAGTTAAAAATAGCAGCTGTGAGAGGAAAGAAGCAGATGCAACATGTCCAGTGAAGAAGGATTCTTTTCGTAGTATCAGAGGGATATGTCAGACCATCAGTAAATTGTTGCACTCCTGCTATCAGGGGAACCTCAGCATCATTGCTATTATAGGTATCAGTGTGATTCATTGCAATGGCAGAATAAAAAGTTTCACTAACCTCAGGTTGCCCCTCTGGGAACCACTCCCCCACCTTCAGTTTCCCTTCTTCACATTACAGCAGGTTGGTTTCTGCACCTGGGAACTGCTGCCACAAAATCATGAGCAGAAATACACAAGGAAGGGCACTGACCATTTATAAGGCAAATGAAATTAAATCAGTGGATATCGCACGCTTAAATCTTTCCCAAATTAGCAGTTCTAGTGCCTTGCAAATCCTACTTCAAATTTGGACCATATTGCTAAAGTATCAACATTTTCAAGAACATAAAACCAGGAGTAGGCCATTCTGCCCCTTAAACCTGCTCCATCAATCAACAAGGTCATGGTTGATCTCCTACATCAAACACAATTTTCTTACCCTATTTCCTTTCATCCTTTAATATTAAGAATTCTATCAATCTCAGTCTTAAATTAAAGCAATGACGAGCTTCTAGAGCATTCTGGGCTGGAAAATTCCAAAGATTCTCCACTCTTTGATTGAATACATGTTTCAGTCCTAAATGGCTTACCCCTTAGTTTGACACTGTGACTGCCATTTCTAGACTCCTTAGCCAAGGAAACATCCTCACTGCACCTATCCTGTTTAGCCAGCTAAGAATTTTGCATATTTCAGCCTGTTTCAATACAAGAAAACCACACTGTTTTCTATAGCTGCAGCTGATACTCGTGCTCCTAAAAATTAGTATGCAGCAGCTTGTTCAATTCCCCAGACAACCAAGGTATCAATATACAGGTAAACCTTACAATAATCCATCATTTGTTAAGAATAACCCAAATAGCAAGAGAAGACATGTAGATTAAGGTGATTCTCTAAGCTCCTCTCTAGCAAGCTGGAAAATGCAGCTGGCTTTCATACTGTAAGCTGTGAAATATACTCTTGTGAGACATTTAGCATAGGTTTAATCAATTTCCTTTTCAATGACAGAAATAATATAGAAGAATTTCTTCCAATTCTCATTGTTCAAACGTAGGCTTCTTAAGCATATTTCATCTCAAGGTAGAATCACTGAGTAACAGTTTACTTGCTGATTATATTTTCTATATGTTAGCTGAACCTATTATACACATTGACAACTTATTTTTCAACACTGTAATGTCCAAGCCGAGACCAATGTGTTTACTCAGAAAACTTCTCACGAAACTACACAATTATGTAAAATTTGCGTCTGACCAAAAGGCATTTCGACTCATTGATGTGTAATGTACACCTTACACAAACTTTTAATTCTAACAATTGTCTAGATTGCCCTATTAATCCTTTTAATATAGCTATCCTATTAACTATGTCATTCCCAGAAACAAACATAAATATTTACAGTACATCATGCTTTTGCATGACTTTTATATTTGAGCGCTGTTGAATTAATTATAACGAGTTTGATATCCCTTTTAGAATAAAAGATCTGCACTTTAACTCTGTCAATACTGGTGAGTTTGTTCATATTAGTTAGAGAGATCATAACAGTTCTTAGTTTCATTCATCAATTTTGAAGTAACCTGATTTCATACAGAGCAGTGGAAATACTAAATTAGTATGAGCAGCCCTGAACTGGGAGCTTCACTTCTGATGCTGTGAAGGGATCCCTGTTAGAATTGGTATATCTGTAATCACTGAAGCACAAGATTAAGTCAAACTGTGTTTCACTCTATGGAAGAACAACCTGATGTACTATTTATCTGGAGTGACGCCAAGAAGAGTGGTAACACTGATGAGGTACAAAGGATGCCAGATGCCAGTGGATCTGCATTCTGACCTGCATCCATCACTTTTTGGGACACAAGGGTGGAACAAAACAAGGATTTGATTTTCACAGTCTGAAACATCTGAAAATTTCCTACTAGGTTTTGGTTACACTAATTTTGTCACAATGCTGCTAGCTCTAAATTACCAAGAGAATGAATGCTTTTGACAGACACTCAGGGAATGAAATGCATTTTGTTCCATTTCTCCTCTCAAAAGGACTGAGTATCTCAGGATGCATAATTTGCAACCACTGCAGACAGTAGAACAATAGTATGATAGCATACATTGATCAAAAAACAAATCACTTTTTCCAGAGTCAGGAAAATATATCTTTAGTTTCTTTTGTTCCAGTCAACCTTCAAAGAATTTTTGAAAAATACAGTAAATCTAAGTATATAAGATTATGAGAGGCGCAGTCTTTTTCCCCCAGGGTGGAAATGTCAAATACTAGAGGGCACAGGTATAAAGCAGAGAGTGGGAAAGTTTAAAGGAGATGTGCAAAGCAAATTTTTTTTTTTTTTTACACACAGAGAGTGGTAAGTGCCTGGAACATGCTGCCAGAGAGGTGGTGGAAGCACATACAATAGCAACAATTAAGAAGCATTTTGACAGGCGGATGAACAAGCAGAGGATTGAAGGAGATAGATCACGTATAGGCAGATTGGATTAATTTAAATTGGCATCATGGACAGCATAGATATTGTGGGCCGAAGGCCATATTCCTGTGTTCTATGTCCTACATTCTATGACTTCTCATTTTGAGATGAGGGCAGGCCAGATCCAATGCAGTAATTTAGTATAGAATCATCACAGTAACATTAGTCAGCATTGTACAGCACAGAAACAGGCCATTCAGCCCACCATGTGCATGCTGACCAGTGAGCACTCACCCGTATTAATCCCATTTTCCAGCACTTGGCCCAGAGTCTTCTATGCCTAGGGGATTCAAGTGCTCATCTGGATGTCAGGACTCTTATTTCCACCACTCTCTCGGCAGTGTATTCCAGGTACTCACAACTCGCTGGGTGAAAAGGGTCCCTGTCAAATCCCCTCTAAATCACTTACCCCTTCCACTAAATCTGTGTCTTCCAGTTTTATTGACCTCTAATATGGGGAAAAGTTTCTTACAGTCTACCCTATGTATACCCTTCAACTTTATATACCTCAGTCATGTTCCCTCTTAACCTCCTCTGCTCCTGGGAAACAGACCTAGCCTCTTCTAGTCTCTCCTCATTACTAAAATGCTCCATCCCAAGCAACACCCTGGCGAATTTCCTCTACATCCTCTCCAGCACCATAACATCTTTTGTGTAGTGTAGTGACCAGAATTGCATGCTTCAGCTGAGGTCTGACCAATGTTTTATAAATTGGAGCATTACCTCCATGCTCTTGTACTTAATGCCCCATCTAATGAAGACCAGTGTCCCATATGCCTTCTTAACCATGTTATGGACTTGCGCTGCCACTTTCAAGGATCTCCTGTTCCTCAATACTCCCTAGGATCCTACCATTCATCGTTTATGTCCTTGCCTCATTAGTACTCCCAAAATTCAAAACCTCACATTTATCTAGATTAAACTTCATGTGCCATTGCTCAGCCCATTTCACCAACACATTGATATCACCCTGTAGCCTAAGGCTATCCTCCACACTACCAGCAACACCACAAATTTTTTGTTATTAATCAGCAGTCTTGTTTCAGGGACAGTTTTATATTGACTATTACCAAAGGAGTAGTAATTTTTATATTATCAAGAGGAATATAAAAGTCTGTAATTACATAAATCTATTGTTTGTTCTCACTACTGACACTTATATGTTCACTGGTCAATAGAACTTGTCAGAAATAATTTATTGCTTAAACCACAGGCAGGAGTTTATTCCTTAGCCCTTCGAAGTCATGGAAATTAAATGGCAGTACAGGCTATATCCAGTAAGCCCAAAAAAGGTGATAGGAACATTGGAACAGAAGCCCCTTGAAACTGTGTCTTATCTGCATCCTAACTTCATTACCTGCCATGGTAAGGATTTTTAGTTTGGCTTTATATAATCAGCTTGTCATTGGACAAACAAAGCCAATAACTCACGTGCCACTTTCTCTTCATCCCATGCTCTCGTTTGAGTTACAAGCTCCAACTGGTGTAAACATGCATATTTTACTCTCCCCTTTCCTGTCACTGGAACCTTATCTTTGCGTCCTTCTCCTTTCACATACTCAAGGAGTGCAATGAGTTCAGACAACAAAGAGAAATTTAATAAAGACACACTGTCATCAGATCATACTTTCACTATCGTAACCACTAGCTTAGTAACGATACTGTGCGTTATTTAGAGAACATGTTGGAGGCTTGTGGTGGGACACTGGGGATGCACACTGCCACCTGTACAAGGAGCAAGGATGGAATAGGTGCCAACCTGCAAAGGTCAAAATCGACCATGACTCCGATTGAAGAAGACTCAAGTTAAGAAAACATTTGTGAGACTGCATCTAGGCTACAGAAGATGGCTTATGGATATTCACAATTAAATGGAATCCTCAGTAGCCTCCCAAAATGCCTGTGTGCAAAGTTAAGGAGTACAGAGGAGTCTGGCACAATGTTTCGCACATTTGGTTCTGGTGGGGGGGGGGGGAATCTATCCGGCCAGCTGTAGCTCACTGTGATCCAGGTAGGACAATTGCTTCTTGAACATCCTTGTTGGATGTGGCCTACTGTTAAGTGCCCTGTACAATCCTCCGTCTCTGGCAGCCTTCCCTTCTCTGCATGGCCTTGTCATTCTTTCATTCATGCTCTGTTCCACAAAGGTTGCAGCTGGTGCATGTCCAGAAGCAACAGGTTTATATAAAAACTTTAACGTAACAGGGAGTCATTTAGCAAGCTGTTCTGTTATGGTTACACCATCTAAAATGTAGAAAATAATAAAACATCTACCTCTCAATCTCTAGGCTCTTAATATTTGAACTGTATGGAAAGGGCCAAAAATACATACACATAGCAACAGCCAAAAGAAATCAACCAGCAGCTAAACTACGTACTTGGGGGATGGAATTAAGGGGGAGGTTGGAGGGTTTCTCCCTGCTGCTTAACATGTGTTCGGCTGTGTGACTTTAAGAAAGGGTGTTGGCTGGATTGAAATGAAAACAGCAGGGTTAAACCAGTACCACAGGCTAAATAATGTTCCGATCTGTCCTTGTGCTCTATCCTTTAACCAAGATAAGTTCAAATGTGCTTTGCACCACCATTTATGAATAGGTAGGACAGAGCTCATTCTGGACTCTTAAAAACACTAATACTTCCCAAAAAATCTGAAGTACAATCTCATTTTCTCAAATTCTTTCCTTCTTTCAGTCAGATCACTTCCACTATTTAACAAAGAAATCACTTTTCTAGTATATAATATTCACAATTTCATTCTCCATGATAAAGTCATATAAACAAGTTTTAAACACTACAGAAGAATGAGCTTGTTATAATATAACCTGAAGAAGATACTTTCAAAATCACATCTGACATTTTCATCATACTTCAAAAAAGATAACTGAGTTCCCAAATAATTAGAAATATTTACACTATACCAAATATTCCTCTGTATCTCATCCTGCCTTGAAAGGCATTTAAATTAAAACAAAACTACAAAAAATATTTTAACTGCATTGCAGTTTCAATTACTCGTTGATCTCTGCAGCACGAAGTCACATGAAAGAGCTGATACTGGTAAACTGCCGAAGTAGGAAGAGCAACATTTGTAAAGTATTTCTCAATATATTCAAAGTCCTCCATGTTCTTCGATAATTGCTTCAGGCTAAGATTTCAAAGTGCTGTGTAGTGCAAATTGCTCCAAAAAGTCCATTTAAGATCTTTAAAAATATTCAGGAATGCCCTCACTGCTCCTTGATTTTTTTAAATATTTTAATTCATAGTTTTTGCCTAATTAACAATAAATCTTACAGGAAAATTGTGTTCTTGGCTTAACTATCAGCTAAATCTTTCAAAAGGTGACTTGGAACATGAGGTTGGAATGTAGGCCTGAATCCTTGCTTCCTCTAACCCACAAAGCTACAAAGATTACATGATCTGGATCATCCCAGCATACCAGGTGCTCAATGGAAAGGAAATCAGGCTTGTGGAAATTACCATTGCAAGAATTCCTGCTTCCTATTACTTTCCATTTGAACAACCACAGGGCCACAGGCAGAGCAAGTAGGGATTCCAGTAATCTGCCACATCTTGCACTGGAGGGCAAGATTCTTTGCATTCAGCCAATTCACTGCAATACCAAGCTTATGGCAATAGTATGCCTGCATGCTGTCAGAGTTATGGTGAAACTGGATACCTAAAATCAGGCAAAAGATCCATAGGTGGTGTGTTACATAAACTCAGGTATACGCTACATAAGAAATTAATTTGCAATGGCAGAAAGCTGATGATGGTCAGGAAATAAAGGGGTAGTGTCGATTGGTATTACTGAATAGGGAATGAGTTGAAAGTGGTGTAAAGGAATACCAATGCCTGGTTGTCTTTTCTTTCTATGTAGATGTGAAGGAGCATTGGAAGCAATATTAAAATCTGCAGAACACTCAAAAGTTGGTAAACAGTATGAGTAAAGAAAGAAAATCCTGAGATATGACACGGGTTAGGCAACATCTGTGGAGACAAAACAACATTTCAAATTGCTGAACTTTCATTAGTCTGGAAGACAAAGATTGGTTAATACAGTAACAGGTGGTAGATGTAATGTGATGTGTAGAGTATTCCAGATTACAAACAAAAATCAAGGAATGGAAATATAAACAGATTTGAAAGATTTAAGGACCTAAAAGAACTTTGCCAGAGCCTAGAAATTTCTTAAAATAAATTAATAGTACTTCATAAATATATTATAAATTGGGCATTAAAGAACAAATGTTAAAAGCCCCAATGTAGAAGATATAAATGCTCCAGAAAATCTAATAGAGGTTACAAGATTATAACAATAGCTGAGGAAGGTTTTTTAAAAATTCTATCTTTTTTTTTCCATAATTCAAAAAACATACTGGAGTTCTCAAATATTTAACAAAATATAAAGGATGAACAAAATGAAGTTATGAGAAGATATTTCAGATGTTGGACTGATTCAACTGGAGTGGAAATATCAAAGAAACATTTAATACAAAGTTTTAAAAGTATAGAAGGTTTTCATGGGCTAATTGTGGAAAGATTATTTCCTCTGGCGTTGTCAATTTAATATTGTTACAAAGAAAAAGTGGAGAAGCAAGGAGAAATTTCTTCACGCAGTAAAATGCAAGAATGCCTTTTCTGCCTGAGACCAGCATGTATTTTAAAACAAGAGGAGATAAGTATTTGAAACAGTTTAAGATATACTCCTGGGGAAAGAGGAAAATAATAGAATCAATTTTGATCCATTCTACCAAGGAATTGGCATGGAGAAGGTGAGATGAATATTCTAATTGCGCAACTATCATCTTGGGGTTCTATATCTGCTCTTGTACCAACAAAATTTAGGCAACCAGACTAATCTCAAGAAAATTCAGATCATGTATCTGACTGCTTCCTCTGGGTAAGTTACTTTTAGCTAAAAATTTCCAATACCAGCAATTGATATTATTCTTTGAGAAAATCTCATAAATGTATGTACCTTTAGAGGCAGATTTGGAGGAGGCTCTCTTTTGTTAGGGGATACCAAGATCTGAAATGGTAAACATTGCAGTCATTTGTTCATAACACTTGAAGTAAGTCCAATCTATCTGAAGCCTGTCTTTCATAAATGTACCTCACTGTCACCTCTCAACTTGAGGTACTGTTCTAGATTTACATAACCTGTTAGGTTTACTTTCTCCTATGTCTCTGTTACATTCCCCCTTTTGCTGCTTTTTTCCAAGGTTCAAACTTGAGTTCCTCCTCTCTCCCACATTACCCAGGCATTCAGTACAAACTTTAAAACAGATCTACAAATCATACCCAGACTTAAAACATGTTTGTTTCTCACTAACCAAAACTGGACACTACACTCAATATTTTATCCTTACACCCACTACATTTCAAATTCCACTCGTTTGCACAAATGTAAATTTTTAGTACTATTTTAATCAGATAATTCATTTAAAATTCACACAAGCCAGCAGTTTCTGAGTTTGCAAAAATAAATCAGCAATTCAAGTGAATCAAAAACTCTTTCAACACTTAACAATTCATGCAAACATAAGCATCTGCTATTTTTTCTATCTAAATTTAATTTTAATTAAAGTATATCATTTAGAAAGGAACAGATAAAACATTATATTTTTCTTACATTCCACATTTGAAGACTTTCTAACAAAAGTTGCAATTCCTCTTTCAATGATGATGCAGAATGATACATTCACAGGAGAGCTTGAAACTAGAACCTTTACCTGTTTTCACATTTTAATCCAGACCATATCCATCTCATAGTCATCGTAACAAACACTAGCCAACTCAGTATGGATCGGGGATCAAAATTTGCTCCTTGCTGATCTATTTGATTTCATATCACATTGGATGCTTCCAAAAGATCTTAACTATAAGAACCAAGGAGAATTAATATATGACTGTGGAATATGGTTGATAGAAAATTTGTTGACTATAATAGACAGAAGAATTGCTTGTGTTAGGACCTTGAGACTGATTTATTACAAACTATAAGTACTTGAAAAGCAAAAAAACAGCAGTTACTGGAGAGCTGAATGGTCACTGACCTGAAACTGTTTCTCTCTCCACAGGTGCTGCCTGATTTGCTGAGTATTTCCAGCATTTTCTGCTTTTAAGTCGTAAATATACTTATTTTTTAAATGCCAGCGACCTGTCAAGGAAGGCTAAAAGCATTATGCACTGCAGCATACAGATGTTCTCTTCTGAAGACAGAATTTCATTATGCATTTTCTATCCTACATCTTTCCATAAGGAAAGAACGACCTGTCCTTGCCACAACTGGAAAATAAAATGTTTGTATCAAAACAACTTTTTCGACAATGTAAAAATTAGATATCAGATTAGGAGGAGTCCACACAGAGTGCTTCAAGAACAGAAAATGTTGTTCAGTCACAAAGGTCTCTGGCTCTTTGCTCTGATTTTAATTGAAGCAGATGGGGTGACAGGCACAGGATGGCTGGTGAGATGTCAAAGTCATATTAATACCAGGCCATTCTAACATAGTGAGACCCAGACCTCTGATAGGATACCTACCTTAGCATTTCTATCCACTGCCCCCCACTCCTCCCAGAAACACAGATGCACTATTTATCACCAGGTAACTAGCAAGTTGCTTAGATTAAAATTTCTATTTTTGTTTTGCAATACTGTAACTGCTGAGATCAGACATGGGTGCTCAGTGTAGCATTCTTTGCTACGTCCGAAGTTTATCCCAGGGATCTCTTCCCATGTTCATTATTGGCACCCCACCCCCACAGCCCTTATACAGTCCCAACTCACCCATCATCCCCTGATCTCCAGTCCACCCTCACTCCACACCACCCAGTCATTCAATCCGTCACAATCTTCCTATGGCCTACTGAAAAATTCCAGTCCCAGATTCCCTTCCTGTGTCTTCTGGCTATAGTCATCTGATTCCCAACTCCATCCCCAACCTCCAGCCTTCCACATACTCTCTGCCCACTGACCACTGTACAGGCCAATCGAGCTGGTGGTAATCGATCCATAGCCCAACCTGCCATCCTACATCTCCCAGCTTTCAAAAGAGCACTGGTGGTACTTCCAAAAATGTCATTGGCACACCACTACTAATCCCATCCAGCAAAGACCCAAGGCTGCACTAGGTCTTTTGGTAATAAAGCACATTGTGACATCCTTAAGTCATAAATTGTGCTACTTAAATGCAACTCGCGTCCTTTTTGTTTTATCTGTAATACAATAATGTTTCCTTCACTAGTGCAAAACATGATAAATAATTCCACAGTTAAAATAACCTACAACAATCTACCATGAATAAAGATTAGGCCTAATTGTCTTTGATTACTGTAAATAATCAATTTTTTTTTTCCTGTGGTCATTTCAGATAGTTTAATAAAATTAAAAGTGCGTCAAGAGTGATACATTAGTTACATAGGGAGTACACAGATGAAGAAAATGAGATCACATAAATAAAGTAGAAAAACAAAGATGAGAGAGAGAGAGAGAGAGATCTTTAATAGTCACATGTACATCGAAACACACAGTGAAATACATTTTTTGTGTAGCGTGTTCTGGGGGCAGCCCACAAGTGTCACCACGCTTCCGGCGCCAACATAGCATGTTCACAACTTCCTAACCCATATGTCTTTGGAATGTGGGAGGAAACCGGAGCACTCGGAGGAAACCCACGCAGTCACGGGTAGAACATACAAACCCCTTACAGACAGCATACTTGTTACATACTCCTTACAAAGCATACTTGTTGGAACCACCAATGCTGAAACCCAGAAGACCCCTCTAACTAATATCCTCCTCCTAAAATTAAGATTGGAAAAGGCATAAACCAGCCCAGAGAGATCACTGAGGTCAGCAGCATGCACCATCACTCCACTGTTAAATGTAAATCCAGCCCATTCTTCATAAACTGCAAATATGCAAAGGGAATCCATTCAATTAATAATGAAAAGTCTTCATGTAGGTATAATTTCATAAGTTAATAAGGAGATCAGAAACACATTTAAATTGAATGAGGGCCACTGGGAAAAAATTAGAAAAATAATAAAAATTACAAAAGCATGAGAAATTTTGGAAAGAAGATCAGAGTTGTGAGGAATACTAAGTGTGAAAAAGATAGAAGAAAATCAAAAATATGAAAAGAAACTGGAAAGCATTTCATAAGTATATCAGTAAACAGAAAATAATTGAAAGAGGGTTGGGCCCAAGGAACAACTGCCGATTTATACAGTAGTTGATTAAAATTGGTAGAAGCATTTAATGCGCATTTATCAAAGGTGAACTTCTGAAGTAATTGCAGGCAAAATCAAAAAGGATTAGATGGATAAAGGAAGATATATTAATTACACTGGAGGAAGTTGGAGTGCCAAGAATACATCCTAGGTTCCAGAGAGATAAGAGGCTTTTGTCATCTGGGTGCTAGCACCAAGCCCAGGATTTATTGCCCATCCCAAAGTGCCCTTCATAAGGCAGTGGTGAACCATCCTCTTGAACCACTGGAGCCCTTCTGATGGTCTATGACTTGGAGGGGAACCTGCAGATGTTGGTGCTCCCATGTGCCTGTTTGGCGATAGAGGTCTTGGGTTCAAAAGATGGTGTCCAAGTAGCCTGGGTAAGACCAGTATATTTTGAAGATGGTACACACTGTAGCTACTGTGTATCAGTGATGCAGGAAATAAATGGTTAGGGTGATTGACGGGATGCCAATCAATTTAGCTGCTTAGTCATGGATGGTGTAGAGCTTCTTTAGATTTGTCGAAGCTGCACTCATCAAATGGAGTGTATACCATCATGCTCCTCATATGTGCCATGTAGATGATGGAAAGGTCTTGTGATGTTAGGAGATTAGTCACTCACCAGAAGGTACCCAGGTATGCCCTGTTCTTGTAGCTATGATCTTGTAGCATTTATGATCTTGATCGAGTTGAGTTTCTGATCAATGGTGATCTCCAGGCTATTAATGGTGAGAGACTTGGTAATAGTAATGCCATTGAATATCAAGGTTTGGAGGTTAGATTCTCTCCTGTTGGAGATCGTCATTGCCTGGCACTTTTATGGCCAGAATATTATTTGCCACTTAACAGCCCACACCTGAAAGTTGCCTATGTCTTGCTTCATGTAGACATGGGCTGCTTCATTTACGAAGAGTTGCATTGTGCAATTATCAATGAACATTCCCACTTCTTCTAAGCAGCTGCAGACGGAGTTGAATATTGTGCAGTCATCAGAAAACATCCCCTTGTTTGAGCTTACGATGAATGGAAGGTCATTGATGAAGAATATTAAGAAGGTTGGGCCTAGGACAATGCCGTGAGGAATTCCTGCAGTGACATCCTACACCTGGGATGATTGACCTTCCACAATCACATCCATTTTTCTATGCGGAAGGTATGACTCCAACCACCTGAGTGCTTTCCTTTTGACTTCAGTTTTATCAGGGTACCTTGATACCACAATGGATCAAGTGCTGCCTTGATGGCAAGGTCAGTCATTCTCACATCACCTCTAGAATTCAACCCTTTGATCCACGTTTGACCGAAGGAAATGATGATGACCACAGCTGAGTGGTCCTGAAGAAACTAAAACTGGGCACCGGTGAGCAAGTGCCACTTGACAGTAGTGCCAACAGTGAGTTCTATCGTTTTGCTTGGGATTGAGAGTAGATTGATTGGGCAGTAATAAGGTGGATTGGATTTGTCCTGCCATTTGTGTAAAGGACATACTGGGCAATTTTCCACATTGTCAGATAGTTGACAGAGTTGTAACTGTACTGAAACAGTTTGGCTAGAGGTGGATCTGGTTCTGGAGAACAGGCCTTCAGCACTGCAACTGAGATGTAGCTGGGCTGTAGCCTTTATTGTATCCAGTGCTTTCACCTTTAGGACTATGCATTTTAGGGATTTGCTGTGTAACAGCATGTGTAGTTGGACTAACAAGTGGACAACATACCTATCTTTAAGAAATTAACCAAAACTAATGTGGTTTATTCCCAGCTAATTAGCAAGTAACTTCTTTGCCTTTTTTTTAAAAAATATTCTTATCAAGCCTCTAGAGAAAATTAAGGAATGGAGAATTGCAAACTTTATCAACATCTGGTTAAAAGAATGAAAATAGGGTTAGGAGTTAAGAATAGTTTACAGAGTGGTTGTATCCTAAAGGATTCAGTTTTTAGGCCTATTCTATTCCTGCCTAGATCAGCGAGCGTGATGTAGACCAGCGAGTTACTGAAATTGTGGAATTTGATATCAAGTACTGATGGGCTGTTCCTCAACATGTGCAGAGAACAGCAAAGTCAGTACAAAGGAAACCACAAAGGAACATGGATGAAATCAGATATAGGGCTACAAATTGTTTGATGGAATACAACATCAGCCAATAGATCATGACTAAAAATCAATCATTACAGTCATACTTGAATGACGACCAGATGATGGAGATCTGAAATAGAAACAGAAAATGCTGGAAACAGTTAAGATGTCAGGCAGCATCTGTGGAAAGAGTTAAAATTTCAGATCAAAGTACCTTTGTCAGAGCAAGGAAAGAAATAAAACAGATTGGTTTTAAGTTGAAGAGAAGGTAAGTATGGGATGGAGAGGACAGAGGGAATGTTTCTGTTAGGGTGAGGACAGGGTTGCCTTGGGGATAGGTTGTGATAGATCATCCAGTCAAGGAGTTAATGTGAGCAGTTAAAGAGAGGGGGATAAGAATGGAACAAAAGCTGTAAATTGAGAACAGTTAGAATGATGAGGAAATGGCAAAGGTGTGAAAGTGGAACGTGGAAAGGTGTGAAATTCAAGGTAATAAACAGAGAAAGCGAGTGACTGAAATTGTGGAATTTGGTATCAAGTACTGATGGGCTGTTTCCCAAGCTTACGTTGGGCAATGTTCTTACAGTGCAGGAGGCCGATTGGGAGTGGAATAAAGAATCTTTTAATGTGCTAATCTGATACCTGTGATTTTTTTCCCCCATTTTCAATACAGCTGGTTAACCATTCACAAATCACCAAACTATTTTGAACTAACCAAGCTGAAAGTTAATACAGCAGCCTTTATTAGTTCTGCAGTCAAGATAAAGGCTATTTCCTGATGTCCAAATGCTGCCAGAAATACAGAGGATAATTTGGGTTTGAAATTTGTTTTTGGGTAGCAGCACAAAAAGGGCAACTTGTGGCATACTATACTCAATTTCCATGGTGTGTGGTGTGCCAGTTCACTATTGCTTCATTTGCACTACAACCCAAGGCCAACTTCTCTGCTAGAATCCTCTGTTATTATTATCGTATTTCTGCCTGCTTTATTGTCATTCCTTTCCTTGCATGTTTGTTAAGAGTATTGTTATAGGTTCAGCATGCCATGTTAACAGAGAAAACCAAAGACAACTTAATACCACTTAATACCAAGGTCTATTTTAGATCGGTAGCTCTACAAAGGTTAATTATGATGCATTGGTCTCCAGAGGACGTAATCACAATATTATTGATAACAAAAGAGGTTATTTCTGTAGAAATAAAAGTTAACATGGCGTGAAGAAGCTTTTACAGTCGATCCTGCAGGCTACTACTGGGAAATGTTGACCAGAACAACTTTAAAATTTAATAAACTATATTTTACAATAACAAAAAAATCCAATGGCATTTTTGGCTGTTTGAATCTTTTTACACAGCAAATTGCTGAACGATCAAACTGACAATTCAACAACGAGGTGTAAGAAGCATTTGTTTAATGTCTCACTGAGACATCTGGTGGGAAGTTGGTGCTTGTGGTCAGTAACTTCAGAAAAGAAGAATGGAAAGAAAAGAGCAGGGAAAAATTTTTTTAAGAAGCTTCCAAAATTCTTAGTCAGGTATTTGTCATCAAAAAGTGAAACATTAGCCCATGTCTTCTGGTCAAAAGGCAACGATTCTGAGCTAATGGCAGAAGTCCAAAACTGCAAACAGTAGATTCTTGTTCTTAGGTCAACTGGACTCCAATCAGTGAGGGAGGGGAAATCTCTGCAGCCCCCCTGACATTCAAAAAAATCTGCCAGCTGGACCTGTGTCATGTTAACGTAGTGCAGGTCCAGGGGGCACATTGATTTGAATTGGGTCAAACAACCACATACAGAAGTGCAAATACAAGGCAATTTCCTCTTTTCTGATTTAATTGTTAATTTTGATTTAATAGCACATGACAGCTAATAAGTCTGGGGTAGTGGGGGCAGAGTTCAACAGTTTTGATCAGAAAAGTCCTGCATGGAATCAGTTGTAACCAATCACCTGGCAGCTGGCCAGATCTTCCATTGTCCAATGAGCTGCCTAACCAAGCGAGGCCTAGCCCAATGCAGAGCCTTTCCCACGCTAAATCGCAAGCTCTGAACCCAGAAACACCTTGAGAGATGGTTATACCATTTTCCAAGGTTTATCAGCTACCCCCGTTCAAAAGCACCCAAAAATTACTGGAAATATTCTTTAGTATTTGTAATCACTAATAAAAAAGATAAAAATACCAGGAAACATTTAAATCAAATCAATTATGTCATGCATTATTTTGTATTGATGCTTCTGCCCACAGCTATTTCTTCCAAGTAAAATCACTGTACCTGTGCCAGGTAGTTTGGGAGCATGTTCAGTTGGCAGATTTTCTTGCCAAAAATGCTTGGAAATTTGCAGAAGCTGGTGCTTCTCTGCTAGACTCCATGAGTAGCCCAATGGCGGAGCAGAGATATCTCAATGGCAGTAATCAGCATTGCAGAAGCTCAAGATTTCCACCTTTGCTCAAGAGAGTCAAAGTTTGCACAATTAGATAGGCAAAAACTGGCAGCTCCAAGTGGCACTGGCAGCATTTAAGTGGAAAAGTCAGGCCATTATAAAATGTTTACCTTACCTGATAACCAATATGTTCAAATTACAATTCTTCAGACAATTATAAGTCAAAAGTCTACTGAAACTGAATTACTATGTTCTGTTTTGTTAAAAAGTACAAAACTAGAACTATGTTGATTACTTTGGATAAATATTCAGTTGATTATTAAATTATTCAAACTTCTAGTGAAATACAGAGTAATACATAGATATTGCAATCAAATTCTGTTTGGGAAACATCGCACAGATTAAATATATGTGTTTTCCATCTGTTGTGCTGATCAGTTGAGATTGGAAAAAAGAATTGTTTCTTCTTTTGAGATTAAATAGCTGAGCAATCCTGAGAGAAAATGGATAAGTTTGAAATGAATTACAGAATCAAGGAAAACAGTTATGTTCAACATTCCTACGTTAATCATGGTAAACACAGTGGGTTTGTATAATGAACTGCAAGTGTAAGGTGTTGCATTTTGGAAGGACAAATCAAGGTAGGACATACACAGAAAATGGTAGGGCACTGAGGAGTGCGGAGGAACAAAGGGATCTGGGAGTTCAGATACATAATTCCCTGAAAGTGGTGTCACAGGTAGACAGGGTTGTAAAGAAGGCTTTTGGCATTCTGGCATTCATAAATCAAAGTATTGAGTATAGGATATTATGGTGAGGTTGTATAAGACATTGGTGAGGCCAAATTTGGAGTATTGTGTGCAGTTCTGGTCACCTAACTTTAGGAAGGATATCAGTAAGATTGAAAGAGTGCAAAGATTTACTAGAATGTTGCCAGGTCTTCAGGAGTTGAGTTACAGGGAAAGATTGAATGGGTTAGGACTTTATTCCTTGGAGCGTAGAAGAACGAGGGGAGATTTGACAGAGGTTTATAAAATTATGAGGGGTATAGACAGAGTAAATGCAAGTAGGCTCTTTCCACCTAGATTAGGAGAGAAGTACGAGAGGACATGGCTTTAGGGTGAAAGGGGAAAGGTTTAGGGGGAACATTAGGGGGAACTTCTTCACTCAGAGAGTGGTGGGAGTGTGGAACAAGCTGCCATCTGACGTGGTAAATGCAGGCTCACTCTTAAGTTTTAAGAATAAATTGGATAGATACATTGATGGGAGAGGTCTGGATGGGTGCAGGTCAATGGGACTAGCAGAATAAAGTTTCGGCACAGACCAGAAGGGCTGAATGGCCTGTTTTCTGTGCTGTAGTGTTCTATGGTATACCAGAATAAAGATCTATCACTCAAGGAATGTTAAAAGTTACAGGTTATAATCAGAATTATCATCACTGACTTTGGTAATATGAAATCTGTTGTTTTGCAGCAGCAGTACAGTGCAAAGACTATAAATTACAAAAATAAATAAATAGTGCAAATAAAAAGGAATAACAAGATTGGTCCATGAATCCATGAACACTTTCAGAAATCTGATGGTGGAGGGGAAGAAGCCGTTTCTTCATGTGAGACAATGGCTAAGAAAATATCCATTTTCACAGAAGTGCATCCTCCCATTTGATCCTCCCCTAATATATTCACATTTAATAATCAATCTGATTGCATTATTCATTTTCATTACACTCAAATCAATCACCACAATCCAAGAATGGCACAGCTACTGTTTAAAATATTGGTTCCTCAACAATGGACTTGAACTATATGTGCACAACTTTATCCAAATTCATTTCATTCTGGTCAATACACATGCAAAATGCCCACCCCACAGCTAAATATCCAAAATATGTTCCAGCATTTATTAATGAGAGGATGTCAGCACTCCTTTTCAAAAATAAGTTGTGAATGACTGAACAAAGCTATGTATCACTGTAGTCACAGACACCTTGCCAATAATGCCTGTTTTAACAAATACCATCCATCTGCAATAGGTTATCATTTCCAATAGAGTAGTTCGTCATGTTGTGTTTGTAAAACTATCTTTTTTCATTATCAAAGGAATTAAATCCCTTTATCCCCAATGCATGTGCACTCTTCCCTAACAATTATAAAACACCAGAAGATGTTGACTCCAACTAAAACTTAAAACCATAAACGAAATAAGTCAACAGATTAAGGACAGACATTAAGGGACAAAATCCTGCTGACTTCATTAGAGCAATAATTGGATGCCAAGAACAGAGATTCAAAATTTTGAGTGGCTTGAGCGTTGAAGTGAGAAGCAATCCAAAGTTTGCGATCATGCCTGCACCTAAATGGAGATGTTCATAAGATTGTCACACAATCTCCATTTGGTTTTCCCAATGTAGAGAAGACTACAATATGATTAATGCTTGTAAGATACTGAATTAAAGTCCAAGTCAGTCACTTTCATTTATAAAGATTGTTTAGAGTGTTGGTCAATGGGAAGAGAGGAGGTAAAAGGCCAGGTGTTACCTTGTTCTTCCCTGGAAGTTGTCCTGGAACGCTGAAGAATTGTCCATTCAGAATGCTGAAAGGGGAGGGGATGGATGAGTTTGGTGGTGGCATCGTGTTGGAGATAGCAGACGCATGAACTATTGAATGCAGAGGCTGGTGGAGTGGAAGTAAGGAATGACATTTAGTTCTGAACAAGGGAATGCTGATTGTTCAGATTACATGCCATCTGAAAGTCTCCTTTCCAGTCTGTTGACCTTGGATAGGAAAAGTGTTGTCAGTCAGAAAAATATGAACAAAAAAATGGCTTGGTAATGGGAGGCAGAGGGCAGTGGTTGGTGGGTGTTTTGCATAGAACATAACAGCACAGTACAGGCCCTTTGGCCCATGATGTTATGCCGACCTTTTATCCTGCTCTAAGATCTATCTAACCCTTCCCTCCCATATAGTCCTCCATTGTTCTATCATTCATGTGGCTATCTAAGAGTCTCTTAAATGTCCCTAATGTATCTGCCTCCACCACCTCTGTCGGCAGTTCATTCCACGCACCCACCACACTGTGTAAAAAAAAACTTACCTCTGACAACCCTTTATACCTTCCTCCAATCACCTTAAAATCATGGCCCCTAGTGTAAGCCAGTTTCGCTCTGGGAAAAAGTCTCTGACTGTTCACTTGATCTATGTCTTTTATTATCTAGTACACCTCTATCAAGTCACCTTCATCCTCCTTTGCTCCAAAGAGAAAAGCCCTAGCTCACTCAACCTATCCTCATAAGATGTGCTCTCCAATCCAGGCAGCATCCTGGTAAATCTCCTCTGCAGCCTCTCTAAAGCTTCCACATCCTTCCTATAATGAGGCGACCAGAACTGAACACAATGACTGGAAATCTGCAACAAATGGTGGTACACAGGAATTAGTGTTGGGACCTTTGATCTGTGTAACATATATAAATGACTGGGATAAGAATGCAAGTGGTTCGATTAGTAAGTTTGCAGATGACACAAAAATTGATGGAATCAAAGAAGGCAGCTGTCCAGGGAAACAGTGGGACATAGATCAGCTAGAAAGTTGGGCAGAGCAGTGCAGATGGAATTTAATTCGGACAAATGTGAGGTAATGCATTTAGGGAAGTCAAATTCTAGTAGTACGCATAGAGTAAAATGCAGGAACCTTGGGTACATCATTGTACGAAGGAACCTGAGGGTACAAACCCATCGCTCCCTGAAAACGGCAACAGAGGTGGATAAGGTAGTGATGAAGGCATTTGGTATACTTGACTTCATAGGCAGAGGCACTGAGTAAGGAATCCACATTACAGCTGTATAAAACAATGCTTGGACTGCTCTTGCAGCATTGTGTGGTTGCCACACTACAAGAAGGATGTAGTAGCAATATGGACTGCAGAAGAGATTCACCAGGATGTTGCCTGGAATGGAGGGCTGCAGTCATAAGGAGAGATTGGATGAGCTGGGTTTATTCCCACAGGAATGGAGGAGGCTGAGGGGTGACGTTATAGTGGTTTATTAAGATATGAGGGGCATAGATAGGATAGATAGTCAGTCTTTTTCCCAGGGCAGAGGATTCTAGAACTAGAGGGCACAGGTTTAAGGGACGAGGGGAGAAATTTAAGGAAATCGTAAGGGTAAGTTTTCCACACAAAGGCTGGTGGTTATCTGGAATGAGTTGCCAGAGGAGGTGGTAGAGGCAGGTACAATTATAATGTTTAAAAGGCATTTGGACAGGTAGTTGGATAGAAAAGGCATGGAGGGATACAGGCCTAATGCAGGCAAATGGAATTAGCATAGATAGGCACCATGGTCAAGGTGAGTGCAAAGGGCCCATTTCTGTGTTGTATGAAAATGCTGAAAACATGCAGCAGGCCAGGCCATATCTGTGGAATGAGAAACAAAGTTAACGTTTTAGGTCAAAGACCCTTTGTGAAATCTATCTTCAACCTGAAATGTTAACTCTGTCTTTGTTTCCACAGAATGCTGCCTGACCTGTTGTGTTTCCATTATTTTCTGGTTTTATTTCAGATTTCCACCATCTGCGGTTATTTTATTTTCAGAAAATTATGAAGAACGTTAAGGTGTTTGTGTTTTTCAGGTGCGATTCTGGTTACTTGATCTTAAAGTCCTATTCTTCCCATAAAACACCATAAACAGTGTACTTCATTAATATTCTCATATGTATGCTGCACTGTTCATCTTTCAAGAGACCTTGAGCAAATGTAGATAAAGATGATAAGCAACCAAATCACATAAGCCAACTTTGCAAAGTTCAAGTGAACCATAGCTTGCTGGGGACTGTTAATAAACTTTTTCTAAAATGTTCTGCTCCAAAAAAGTATTTTGCACCTAACTTGTACAAACTAAAAGCTGAAAATGAGAGGAGGAGAGTGGCTAGGCATCAAGGAACTTTGAGATCAATGAGATCAACAGCACCAAAAGCAAAATGCTGCAGATGCTTGGAATCTGAAACAGAAGAAAAAGTGCTGAAATTCTCAGGAGGTCAGGAAATATCTGAGAGAGAAACAGAGTTGATGTTTCAGATCAATACCCTTCATCAGGACTGTCAACATGTCTCCTGAAGCAACAATACTTAAGAACTGAGAAAGACAGAGGAGTGACAAACAGGGAGTGAATTAGACCCACACGCTATAAAAGCTGTTCAGGTAATAGAAATCCGCCCTTACAGAATTCACAAATCACTACCCAAAAACTTGAGATATGAAATAAAATTTACTCCCACAGCATTTATGTGAAAAAAGTAAATAAATAAACAACTTTTTTCAGCTTGTGTTTCTTGATGCTTGTGCAGATGACGCGGCTTTGCTTTACAGAAAAGCGCGATAAGGACTGTTTTCGAGGAAAGCAACCCCACCACCACCACCAACAACTGCAGGGGTTGCCTGTGTAACAGAAATAAGAGAGAAAGATACAATACAAAGAGAGTTAAGCAAGGAAAAAAGCAGGAAAAGTTTAAAATAGATTAGTTTTAATATTTATCAACAGTTTACAGTATGTTAGAATGAAACTCTATGAATTAAATTGTTTCATTTTTCGAGCAGAGATCGTATGCAATTTCATTAACAATTATCATACTATATAAAGTACTGACCCTTATAATTATAAGCCCTAAACATCTATGTCAAGCTTATTGGGCGTGATGTTCAAATCCATTAAGTTTTTATAAATAATGAGGAGGGAAAGAGTGAGATGCTGTCCATACAAGTTGATATTAGCGTGGTGTAACATGCTCACCTTAAAGCAAATCCCTTCATCTTCTGAACTTGTGTAAAACAGTGTGCATCATTAACACACTGTTATTTGCAGGGAGGGCCTCATTAACTTCTTCCTCCAGGATTGGCTGAGGCTTTCCAACATTTTTAATTTTTATTTCACTGTTCTTTATTGGAAGGTTAATGAGGAATTCCATTGGAATATTTAACCAGTGGCTTCACTGTTTGATAACACATAAATATTGAGCAAAAAGGAAAACATGATATTTCATGTTTGTATATTTATTTTCTAAGTATGTCCAGCTAACAAATGATTATTTTAATTATTCTGATACAACAGGGCGCAGTATATACTCAGTTTTTCTAGGAGGCATGAATTATTTCCTCTGTCCATCTGATACCTCTTCCTGTGACAGAGCTCAGAACTGAGCACCTGTTTTGGGAGACTGGCGGCAAGCATGTAAATGACATGGCCGGCCTCAGTTGGCCTGGGAGAGGACACTGATGTTAGTTTGCTTATCCTGCTAGTGGATCGGGAGGATAGCTACCCCATGCTTTGAGGTACCTGCTGGAGGTAGTGATGACCCAGAACAATACAGGAGAGAAGAAACACTGTTGCCTGATAGGCCATGAGTATTGTGCTGGGCTTGTGTTCATGATCTTCAAACACTCTTCCTCAAAGGCGTCATGCACTGAACTTCATCATTCATGTCTGCCTTGATTGAGAAGTGGTTCAATGTCTTCCAGTGACAGTGGAGACACAGCAGTATACAGCTAAATTTCCTAATTCCATCATATTAGATGTTTCTTTGTTTGAATTGTAAAGAAAGTGCATGATAATTTCAGCAATTTCTGTTGCAGTCTCTAGAAATGGCCAATGAACCCATGACTGGACCCTTCACCTTTGAAACACAGACTGCATCTTTTGTCAAAGTCCTGAAAATATTAAACAGAAGCAGCCCACTAGGATTTGGGCATAGGTCAAATTGATATTCATCAAGGTTCTCAAGATTAAGTAGCTACCATTACATAAACAGGTTTACTGATCAGTAGAACAAGCAGGATAGTGCTGACGGCTGTTACAGCAATTTAAATAAGGCTACTTTTTCTCATGACAATCTCTTCATCACCACCTGACTGGCACCTTTGAAGTAGGACCACCCTATCAAGGCAAATCCTTAAGAGATATTGCCAGTAGCAAGGCACTAACTGCACCAAAGAGCCTTGGACCAAAAAGGTCCCATAAACAACTTGCTCCTCAAGAGGAGATAATCATTTCTAATTATGCAAGTCATTAAGCTGGTTCCAATAAAATAATTAGAATTGAATGAAAGATTTGACAGATATCCAAGAAGAGACTGGTGGCAAAAATTGGAATGGCTGCTGGACATCTAAGAATTAGTCATAATGAAAGAAAAAACTGTAGATATCCTATTGTCACAAATGCAAGAGAGGGGACAATTACTTTGCTCAGAGAGTCAAGGAGAGATACATCACGGAAACAGGTCCTTCAACCCACTGAGTCTGCACTGACTATCAATCACCCACTTTACACTAATCCTATATTAATTCCATTTTTTGTTCTCCTCACTCTCTCTTCAACTCCCCCCAGATTCTACCACACACCTACACACTCGGGGCGATTTATAGTGCCAATAACCTTACCAAACTGCACATTTTTGGGATGTGGGAGGAAGCCAGAGGACTCAGAGAAAACTATTTTCTCATTCTTTCTTGCAAAGTGAATAACTTCTCATTTTCTCACATTATATTCCATTTGCCACTTGCCCACTCACAACCTATATTCCTTTGCAGGCTCTTTTCATCCTCCTCACAACTTCTTAACACAACTGTCATTGTAAATTGCGCTACAGTGCACTCATTCCCTCCTTGAAAGTCACTGATGTAGACTCTAAATAGTAGAGGGTCCAGCACAATCCCTGTGGTGCCCCACCAGTTACTGCCAAATGCAAAAATGAACTATTTATTCCACGTCTCTGTTTGCCTTTAGTTAGCCAATCACCTATCCATGCCAATATATTACTCCCATACTGTTGCACACTTGTGTAGTACCCTTTTATGTGGCACCTTACTAAATTAAATTAATTGAACTGGATCCTCGACTTCCTTATCGGGAGACCACAGTCCGTGTGTATCGGTAGTAACATCTCTTCCACACTGACAATCAACACAGGCACACCGAAAGGGTGCGTGCTTAGCCCACTGTTCTACTCTCTCTACACTCATGACTGTGTGGCTAGGCACAGCTCAAACGCCATCTATAAATTTGCCAGTGACACCACTGTTGCTGGCAGATCTTAGCTGGTGATGAGGCGGTGTACAGGAGTGAAATAGATTGGCTGGTTGAATGGTGTTGCAACAACAACCTCACACTCATCGTCAGCAAGACCAAGGAGTTGATTGTGGACTTTAGGAAGGGGAAGTCAGGAGAACACACACCAGTCTTCATTGAGGGGTAAGCTGTAGAAAGGATGAGCAGCGTCAAGTTCCTGGGCATCAACATCTCAGAGGATCTATCTTGAGCACAACACATTGATGCAATCACAAAGAAGGCACACCAGCGGCTCTACTTCATTAGGAGTTTGAGGAGATTTGGTATGTCACCAAACACTCTTGCAAATTTCTACAGATATACAGTGGAGAGCATTCTGACTGGTTGCATCACCGCCTGGTATGGAGGCTCCAAAGTGCAGGATCAAAAGAGGCTACAGAGGGCTGTAGACTCAGCCAGCTCCATTGTGGGCACAACCCTCCCCACCATCAAGGACATCTTCAAAAGGCAGTGCCTCAAGAAGGCAGCGCCTCAAGAAGGCAGCATCCATCATTAAGGACCGTCACCACCCGGGACATGCCCTCTTAATGTTACTGCCATCAGGGAAGAGGTACAGGAGCCTGAAGACCCACACTCATCATTTCAGGAACAGCTTCTTCTCCTCTGCCATCAGATTTCTGAACAGTCCATGAACACTGCCTCATTATTCCTCTTTTGCACAATTTATTTATTTTTGTAACTTATAGTAATTTTTATGTCTTGCACTGTACTGCTGCCACAAAACAACAAATTTCATGACATATGTCAGTGTAATAAACCTGATTCTGAAATGCCTTCTGGAAATCCAAAGACTCTGCATCTACTCGTTCCCCTTTATCCACTCTGTATGTTATACACACGAAGAACCCTAGCACAATTACCAAATGATTTTTTTTCATAAAATCATGTTGACTCTGCTTGATTGACTTACAGCTTTTAAAAATGTCCTGTTATTATGAATTTAATAATGGATTTCAGCATTTTCCCAATAAGGACATTTGGTTAACTGGCCTCAAGTTTTCAGCTTTTTGTCTCCCTCTTTTCTTGAAGAGTGGTGTTATATTTTCAGCTTTCCAATTCTCTGAGACCTGTTTGCTATTTTGCTAGTTTCCTATATTAGTACATCAGATAAACTGGAAGCGTGATTAGTCAAATATGGTTAGTCACCACTCATCAAAGAGGGCTCACATATCTACAGAAGAGAAGACAAATCTACAACTGATGGGTGCTTAACAGTTTGCATTTCAGATGTAAACATAATGCAAGAAGATATTTTGGTACTGTAGTCAAAAATGAATCCTATTGCAATTATTTTACAGCCATGAAACAGCTAAATATGGGGACCAAAGTACTCCACTTGAAGCAAAAAAACAAATTCCTGAAGGAAATCAGCAGGTCAGGTGGCATTTGTGGAGGCAAAGGGACGATTGATGTTCCAGGGTCAGGACCCTACATCAGGACTCCACTCTAAGGATGTATATCATCCCCAAAACTATTTTAGTTTTTTGATCAGGTATCCCTGACAAATACCTAAAACATGCATCAGGGCTTTTATTTACATGTACAAAAGTCCCACATCTGCACAAGACTTTCCTGTGAATTCATAGAGTACAAATGTGTTCTTCTTGGCTCTACGGCATTTTTGACACCTCCTCAGGCTCCAAATAGCCCCACTCTATTTGGCCCATTTCCTGAAGGCCACTGGCTCCAAGATAATAGGCTCAAAATTGGAAGCCTAAAATAGGAGACCTCCCAGTAAAGGTGACAAGAACTTTCATTAATTATTGAAGTGAAACATCACAGGCCAAGTTTCTGTCCAAATTCCTCCCCACTTCCCACAAGACTGCACCATTAGCCTCAATTCCTTCTCAATGATACTAAGTTTATCGGCACAATGCTCTTCACAGGCTCATAGGCTGAAATAAGATAAAACTCGTCATTTTATCATTAATAAATGGAATGGATTACAGATGCAGACTGCAATGCTCAGGCTTAAATGTGTTTATTGTGTTGAATGCTACTGACCACGGATTAATTTCTAAAACAAGGGCTTTTTTGTTCTTGTTCAGACACTTTCCCTTGGTCAGAACATAGCAAACTCCGTGAGCTGTTGACTGCACACTGCCACAAGACCACGACGTCTTCAATTGTGGAGAATTAGTCAACCAACAAATTCTCTGGAATTAAAACTGTTACTGAAACAGGAAAAAAAAACATTTCAAACCTTAATGGAGTTAAATTACTTTGCATTTCTTACTAACTGGTATATTTGATTTCGATCAATGTCGATGATGCATTTGCTGAAGCTTAGTCTCAAAAATTAATCTGCTTAAATTATTTTTGGGCAAAATAACCAAAGGTACTTATTTTTGGATTGTGTTTTTTATTATTAATTTTAAATATTTGCAATATCTATTGAATGTTAAAGCAGATCCAGTTTCAATCATAAAATGCAATATTTAAACTTTTTTTAAATAGCATCCTATTAAATCATAAGAGCAGGTTTTTAAAAAGGTTTGTGATGCTCATGTTTTTCAATATATTAACATTCAACATACATTACATTAGTTCGAAACATTCAATGCAAAATTTGTACTGTAGGAAACTATTGAGATTTAAGTTGGGAGTCTCCTAAATACCACGACTACAAGTGCCAAACTATAAGTTAAGACACCTTCTGAAATCTTTCACCTATTTTCAACATTCAAGGTAACTAACATTACGAATAGTAATCACATTTAGATTTTGCTGTTTTTCAAGCTACTGTACAACACACTATAAAACATAATGATAAGGATGCTAATGGATTTTCAATGTTACTAATTTACTTCATAATTTAAAATAATCAATCATTTAAAGCTATTACCCATCCAATCTACTCAGAGCAGTAAAACATGACAACAAATGCTATTTTTGTCATTCCTGTAGGTCCCATCATGACGTACCTTGGAATTGAGGATGACTTAATTCCACTTGGACTTTGTGGATTCTGTGCTGGCTAATGTGGGAACTGCAAACTCTTCCACAGATGCAGCAGTTGGTGACCAATGGGGCCAGGAGGTGGTCCATTCGTTTCACTGCTTACACAGGGCTTCTGTGTGCTCCAATTGCATAGCCTCAGGCTTTCAATACCATCTTGAATGCTCCTTCTCCACTTTGAGCAGTCATAGGCCAGAGATCTACAGGAATTGGTAGGGATATTGTATTTCTTCAAGGAGGCCTTGACCATATCCTTGAATCCTATTCTCTGACTGCCTGACAACCTCTTCCTGTGATAGTGCCTTGGACAGAACACCTCTATCAGGAGTCTGATCTTGGGCATACAAAAGATCTGCCCAACATAGCTGGTTGTACCTGGGGACTCAATGCTGGGGATGTTGGCCTGGCAGAGGACACTGGCATTGATTGTCTTATGCTTCAGTAGCTACCCACACAACTATTAGCACTGCTAATGCACACATTGGATGGGACACTTGCCTACTGGTTTTGGTCAGCTTCTGAAAAAAGTTATTAAAAGTTTAACAGCACATGATAGAACTTTGCACAGTCCCTATTCTGAAAGGCTGGACACAACCAATGACTGCCTGTCCAGATATTTCTGGAGTGCACAAGAAGCAGCAGAGATGTTTTACATTAAAATCACTCTGAAAAGTCAATCATCATTAATAATGACTTTCAATCCAATTGTGTAAAGCTCCATACTGATTCCTCCATTCAAAAAGAGTTGTGGCCATTAGAACCAGACTGGAGCTAGAATTGGTAATTGGTTTATTATTGTCACATGTATTGAGATATAGTGGGAAACCTTTGCTTTGCATGCGATTCATACAGGTTATTTCAAAACATAAGTACATTGAGGTAGTACAATGGAAAAGCAATAACAGAATGCAGAATATAGTGTTACAGTTACTGAGAAAGTGCAATGCAGGTAGACAAAAAGGTGCAAGGGCCATGATGAGCTAGATTGTGAGGTCAAGAGATCATCTTTATGGTACAAGAGGTCCATTCAATAGTCTTATAACAGTGGGATAGAAGCTAACACTTTTTTTTACAGACACACATATTAAATTTCAGCAGTGTGAAACATCTATAAAAAGAGCTAGAAAGAGATATGAAATGTAACAGAAAATCTATCGAAAAGGAATTGAAACTGATAGACGTGTAGTATAGAGGCTGGAAACGTCATTGAATCATGGATTGTTAGAGCATGGAAACAGGTCAATAGGCTCAAAGGAACTACGTCTGTACCGGCACTTCCTCCACATGAATTACCTGGTTTTCTCTCACCTTCCTCCTCGCACTCAATAGTGTTTCATACTTTAGTCTTTTCAAGCAAAAGCTCAACTTCCTTTTAAATGAATACATCACTCTAATAGTTGTCATGAAATCCTCACATTTTCTTTTAACATTCTTTTTGCCAAACATTCTTCACGATTCCTTGATCAGGACGATGACTTAATTCCATTCAACAACCCATCTTATTCACATCTTAAATCAGAAAATAGAGTGAATTTTTTTTAAGTAACAAAATTGTTTTTCAATTACTGTAATATTTCTGCAAGTTATCTATATAGGTGTTTCTAATTTTTTATTGTTTGCATACCTTAATCAATCTTCACAAGGTAAATCAATACCCAGGTGCCACATTCGATACAATACTTCTGTTAGTTACAGGTCAATACCTGGAGCCCAGCTCCCACAACACTGTCATAATGGCGAAGAAAGTTCAATGATCTCACCAAACTTGACAAAGAAATATTGCATTCAAATATTCCCTCCACCCTCACAATCTGCTCTCCTCACTTTCCTTCACACTTCTACAATATCTGTAATACATCACTACTTCCCCTCATAACTGCACACCCACAAATACCAATACAGTCAAGCAACTACACACCGCATCTTAACCTTTGAATGCCATATGTTCTCTTATCACCTTCATACAGCCATCACTAACATTCTTCCAGAAAGCAGACTGCCTTGCACAACCTTAAATATGAGACCATAAAATACTTTAGATGCTGGAAATCAGAGATAAAATTAAAAATGCTGGAAATATTCAGCAAGTCAGGAAGCATCTACAAAGAGACAGAGAAAGCTAATCTTTCAATTACCTTTTATTAGAACAATCCTATATGGTATGATGTATACAGTACACACAAAATTGTACAGTACAGAATCATCAGTTCTAATAAAGGGTCATTGACCTGAACCATTAACCCTCTCTCCATGGATGCTGCTTCCAAAGATTCCATTTTACAGAGCAATCTAGTCTCACAATCTCAACCTTATTGAAGCAAATCTGTTAGCAACCATGAGTAGGGTAGAATCAAAGCTTTTGCACTGCAGGGAGACCCATTGCAAATACTTTCTCCACAATTTATCATCATTGGTCCTGCTACTCTCACTTGTTGCAAAGGCTCACCTGCTCCCCAGCACCCATTCCACCAGTGCCCTTCTTAAGAATGCACAACCAGAGGGCAATAAACATCTAGTCACTGCTTCCCACAGCCAGACTCACAACCTCTGAAAGCTTCAAGGCCACCACCAAAGCCTCAAGTGTATTAAAGGCAGCTCAGCAGCCGTCCAACTTCAAAGCTGTTGCCACTAAAGAAATATCTGATAGGAATATTAGCATAGATAAAGATATTGACAGTTCACACTTCAAGGGTTTACACTTTCCTTATTCAAAATTATTATTCTGAGCTCTTACAGTAAGAATGAAGTGCACTGAGAAATTTGTTCTGAATTCGCTGTTGACAGTTATATTGATTTGGGTGAAGAAAAATCTAAAAAGCTGAACTCAGACAGCAATCAGATGATTGTGGTAAGGATGGTTGAAATCAGTACAATATATTATTGGTATACTGGAGCTGGGTAAGTTGGTTCATTTGGAATCCCTTACATTGAGCTGTATTTTAAAAGTTCTTCCAGCTGGGGACACTGGTGGTTGATTCAGAATAAGACCACAAGTCATAGGAGTAGAATTAGGCTATTCAGCCCATCGAGTCTGCTCCACCATTTGATCATGGCTGATTCATTATCCCCTCTCTACCCATTCTCCTGCCTTCTCCCCATAACCTTTGACACCCTTACTAATCAAGAACCTATCAACCTCCGCTTTAAATACACCCAATGACTTGGCCTCCACAGCCATCTGTGGCAATGAATTCCACAGATTCACCACCATCTGGCTAAAGGAATTCCTCTTCATCTCTGTTCTAAAGGGACGTCCTTTTATTCTGAGGCTCTGCCCTGCGGTCCTAGACTCTCCCACTACTAGAAACATCCTCTCCATGTCCGCTCTATCCAGGCCTTTACTCTCAATATTTCACTCTTGAAGGCCTACCAGTTACCAAGCATTTCTTTGCCAGAAAACAACCTATCCCAATCCACGCCTGCTAGATCCCTGATGCCATCAAAATTGACCTTCCTCCAGTTTAGAATCTTAACCCTGAAACCAGTCCTATCCTTTTCCATAATTATCTTGAAACTAATGGAATTATGATCACTAGACTCTCCTACACTCACTTCTGTCACCTGCCCTGTCTCATTCCCCAAGAGGAGATCCAGTATTGCATTCTCTCTAGTTTGGGACCTCTACATGTTGAATAAGGAAACTTTCCTTAACACATTTGACAAACTCGATCCCATCCAATCCTTTCACAGTATGGGAGACCCAGTCAATATGTGGAAAGTTAAAATCACTTACTATCACAACTTTATATTTCCTGCAACCGTCTGCTATCTCTCTGCAAATTTGCTTCTCTAAATCCCGCTGACTATTGGGGGGTCTATAATATAGTCCAATTAACGTGGTCACCCCTTTTCTATTCCTCAGCTCCACCCAAATTGCCTTGGTAGTCTAGCCCTCCAGTATGTCCCCTCTGAGCAGTGCCATGACATTTTCCCTGATGAGTAATGCCATCTCCCCCCCTTTAATACCTCCCCCTCTATCATGTCTAAAACACTGGAACCTCAGAACATTGAGCTGCTAGTCCTGCCTCTCCTGCAACCAAGCCTCACTAATGGCTACAACATCATAATTCCACATACGATCCGCACTCTAAGTTCATCTGCCTTAACTACAACAGTCCATTGAAATAGATGCAACTCAGAACATTAGTCCCACCACATTCAACCTTCCGGTTTCCATCTTTGCTTGTAGCCTTAATATCTACTTTCCCCACAACCTCTCCACTTGCTGACCTGCCACTCTAGTTCTCACCCCCCTGCAACTCTAGTTTAAACCTCTAGTTTAAATCCCCCTGAGCAGCACTAGCAAACCTTCCTGCAAGGATATTGGTCCCCCTCCAGTTCAGGTGCAAACCATCCTGTTTATACAGGTGTCACCTGCCCTGGAAGAGAGCCCAATGATCTAAAAAGCTGAAGCCCTCCCTCTTGCACCATCTGCTTAGCCACATGTTAAACTGCACCATCTTCCTATTTCTTGCCTCACTAGCACATGGCACAGGTAGCAATCCTGAGATCACCACCCCGAAGGTCCTGTCTTTTAACTTAGCACCCAACTCCGTGAATTCACTTTTCAGGACCTTGTCACTTTTCCTGCCTACGTCATTGGTACCACAACCTCTGGCTGCTCACCCTCCCCCTTAAGAATGCTATTGACTCAGAGACATCTCTGACCCTGGCACCTGGGAGACAACATACCATCCGGGAGTCTTGTTCTCATCCACAGAACCTCCTGTCTGCTCCCCTAACCAATGAATCCCCTATCACTATTGCTTGCCTCTTCTCCCCTCCTTCTCTTCTGAGCCAGATTCAGTGCCTGAGACCTGACCACTGTGGCTTTCCCCAGTAGGTCGCTCCCCCCCCCCCCCCCAACAGCTTCTGAAACGATATACTTGTTATTGAAAATTTTTCTATCATTCTGTCTTTTGTCAATATTCTGCTCCAACTTTCTCAATGTCATCATTTTCTTTAAAGAAAGGATAAGGCTTAAGTATTTAGTGAGTACTTTATATACGTATTCTCTAAGAGAAAGGCTGCCATTAGTATTTGAATAGGTAGCAGAGATAATAGAAGTGGTGAAAACTAATGAAGAGGAGGTACTAGAAAGGGTGGCTACATTTAAGATATCTTAATCATTTGGTCAAGATAACATTTAATATAGGTTGCTAAGTGAAGTTGGGTGGAGATTGCAGAAAGTTTGAACATAAATTTCCAAACTTTCTTAGTTGCAGGTGATACCAGAGAACTGGAGAATGAAAGATGTTTCAATCTTTTTCAGAAAGGACTGCAAGGACAAACGTAAACTAGAAGTGAGTCAGATTAACCTTGGCGATAGGGAAGTTTTCAGAAACTGTAACTAGAAAAAAAATTAAAAGTTACTTGATGAAGTCTGAATTAATAAGGTAAGGGCTACAATATGGATTTGTTAAAGACAAAATGTAGTTGAGCATTAAGTTTATTTGATGAGGTGGCAGAGAGGGTTGATATCATCCATATTGATTCTGATACGTGTTTGAACAAATGCCACATAAAAGACTGGTTAGTAAAACTCAAGCTTCTGACTAAAAGGGTCAGAGGCAGCATGCACAAGATATCAGCTTAGGAGCAGAAAAGAGGGTCATTGTAAACAGTTGCTTTCCAGACTAGGAGGAGGTATTGTCCCTTAGAGGTCAGTGGTAGGATCATTTACTTTTCATATATCTTAAAAACTTGGACATGGGTAAACATGTAAAATTACAAAATTTGCAGATGTTCCAATCTTAGCAGTTTGATAAACAGAGAGGACAGCGGTGGCCTTCAAAAGGGCAGAGACAAAATGGTAAATTTGGCAGATATGTAGCAGATGAAATTTAACACAAAAGAGGAAGGACCATAAGATCTCAGCGGTACAATTCTAAAATAGGTGCCAAGAATTCAGAGCATATATGCATAAATCTTTCACAGTGGCAGTGCAGACTGAAAAAATGATTACTAAAACAAATGGGATCCTAGATTTTGTAAATAAAGACAGAGTACAAAAGCAAGGAGGTTACATTGAACGTTGTTAAAACACTGATTAGACACAGCCAGGATATTACAGTTCTGGGCGCCACACTTTAGGATGAGCATGAAGGCATAGATATGGTACTGAAAATATTTTCTGGAAGGGCTCCAGGGCTGAGGCATTGCAGTTTTGGATACAGAATGGAGAAACTGGAGTTGTTCTCCTTCGAGGAGGGACAGTTGAGAAGAGATTTGATTGAAGTGTACAAAATCACAACAAGTTCAGTTGGAGTAAAGACAGAGAAAATATTCCCATCAGCAGAGATGTCAAAGACACACATTCAAGGTGATAGTTATAAGATCCAAGGATGATACAAGTTCTAATCTGGAATGTATAGTTGTTAGTACAGTGGATGGAAATTCAATTGCGGCTTTCTGAAGAAAATTGGCTATATAATAGAAGATAATAAAAAACATAACAACAATAGGACGATTGGATTTTTCTCCAAAGCCCAGCAAGGGCCAGAGCTAAATGGCCTCTTTCTGGGCATAAAGGTTTTATGACACTATCCTATAGCCTGAAATTTTATGTCCATTCATGCTTAGCCTGTAACCAAGGTTCAGCAGGATGTAGTGCATCATAAACCTCACCAATGAGAGGCATTTTCAAAGTATAATTCTGATTGTGAAGAAATGATCAGAGTTTAGTTAACAGACCAAGTATCAGCATTTACTTAATTTGAGTTCTTCAAAACTTTGAAAGTGAAATTGCAAACAGTTCTACCATTCAAGCTTCTCATCATAGAAATGGAAAATGTCTTGTAGTTGCAAACTTATTGACCGCAGGCACAAACAATGAATGGTACCTCTAGTTTAAGCTGACTGTGCAAAAGATAAAAAGGAATTTATTATTCACCGTATCAAATTTGTTGATGCAATAAATACTTCAAAGCACCATATGAATAAATTCAAGATTAGTTGAAATGATGCAGATGCTTGCAATTTACTGCCTATAAGGTCTTTCCAATTACACAATACTCAAAAGCCCAGCGAAAATCTGTTAGTACAGGTATAATTGAAATCTGAAGCATAACTATAACGTGGGAGGTTGTGCACTGGCTGTGAAAAGTGGCTAATTCAACAATCAACAGGACCTTGGCAGCAGATTTCAAAGAAGTATTTTTCTATCTAAGCTCCTCAGAGATGTTATATTCCCATATCCATTAACCTGGAGAAACAAATTTTAAATTAGAAACAAGTGATACAATGTACTTATTGTAAACCTGGATTCAGAATTCCATTAGAATTTAGAATATGATCCATTCAAGAAATATAAGTGAAAACTACTCTGACATCATATAAGGCAATTTAAATGCATTCAATGTTCGGCAGCCTGCAGCTGACAGTCTTGAGTGGAAGGAACAACATCCACACAAACCACAATAAAATACACAGCACAATAAAAGCATTAGAACTACCTGGATCAAAAAGTCCACTTCCAATTTCATCTCAGTTTTTCATTCTCAGGGCATTTTGCCTGTCTTTGGAGGGAATTGCTCCACTTATCTCAGTTACCCACAGGAAATGGTTCTAAGTGGCATCCCGTGAATTGTCATTCAGGCTGATCCCTGGTGTCAGTCTGAGAGCTTCTAACAAGAGTAGCAACAGTATCATCTGGATACCTTTGAGATAAAAATAGATTCCAAGCCCTCAGCTCAGTCCTGTACTGCTCAAAGTGGTAAGGGAAACACGAGTCTGCCTAGCCAACAAGGATACCACCTCAGCCCATTTACTAGACATAGTTCATTTACTTAATGATGATTGGCTTCCACACCATCATGAATCAAGAATGACTCAAGGGTGGTAGGAGCAAGTAATTTAGCACTGCTGCCAGTTCTAGCATCCTGCACCAGAAAAGCATGCAAAGAGTAGCATATAAAATGAGGTGCCATCCAAGTGAAGCTGCAGTGTAGAACTACAGGGATGTCAACTATCGAGGACATCTTCAAGAAGTGGTGCCTCAAGAAGGCAGCATTCATCACTAAGGATCCTCACCATCTGGGGCATGCCCTCTTTTCATTACTTCCATCGGGGAGGAGGAACGATTTAGGAACAGCTTCTTCCACTCCGCCATCAGATTTCTGAACGGTTCATGAACCCATGAACACTACCTCATTATTCCTTTTTTTTTGCACTACTTATTTATTTTGTAATTTATAGTAATTTTAGGTCTTTGCATTGTACTGCTGCCACAAAACAACAAATTTCACAACATACAAGTCAGTGATAATAAACCTGATTCTGAATGAACAGAGTTCCGCAATTCCACAACTGCCATCAATTGAAAGGTCTGCAGTCCCTCCATACCTGGTTGTGAATGGTATTGGACAACAGAACAGCTAAAAGGAGGAGGAGAATACAAATACATCCCAGTCCTCAATGATGGCACAGCCCAGCATGTGAGTGTCAAAGACAAGGCAGAAACATCTGCAACCAAATTTAGCTGACACTGGTAATGATGTGATCTGAAACAACCTCTTGCCAAGATCTCTACCAGCATAGAAGTTGGTCTTCAGCTGATTTGATCAACTCTACAGTATCAAGACTTGATTGAGAGCACTGGATACAACAAAAGCTACGGGAATCAGCCAATTTCCTGGCTGCAGAGCTGAGAGACCACGGTTTAGCTGTCCCTTTAGCCAAACTATTCCAGTATAACTACAATACTGGCATCTATCCAACAATGTGGAAAATTCTGTACGCAAAAGTAGGACATGCCTAATTTGACTACTTTCTGCCCAACTTTCTCAAGAAAATGATGAAAAGCATTATCAACAGTGCTTTCAAGCAGTACGTACCAATAACCAGCTTACTGATCCTTAATTTGGGTCTCATCAGGACCATTCAGATTCAGACCTCATGACAGTTTAGATCCAAACTTCAACCAAATAGCTGAATTCCAGAGCTGATGCCAGAGGGACTGCTTCATTCAAGGCAACATTAAACCTTGTATGGCATCAAGAAGCACTGGTAAAAGTGAAGTAAATGGATATCAAGGCAAAGTGCTCCACTGGATGGAGTTATACCCTCAACTCCAGGACAGTCCTACAAGGATTTTTCTGGGTGGTGTTCAATTATCAGCTGCTTCATCAATGACCTTCCTTCCACCACTATGATAAAAAGTGAAATTGTTTGCTGACTATACAATGTTCAATTCCATTCGCAACTCCTCAGATAATTAAACAGTTGTGCTCCACACTGCAGGACCCAGAAAACATTCAGACTTGGACTGGTAGGCAGTAAGTGACATTCACGTCACTCAATAACCATTTCCAGCTCGTTCCCCTTGACATTTGAACATTACTGTTGCCAAGTTCCTCACATCAACATTCTGGATGTTGCCATGAACCAGAAACACAAGTGGTTCAGCCACTTAAATACTGTGGCTACAAGAGCAAGTTTGAAACAGTCTATGCCAGTGAAATTAACATGCAGTGAATGAATAAAACATTGAGCAGAATTAGGAAAATCTTAGGGAATCATGTTAGGGAAATCTGGCAGTTGAATATTTTCTTAAATGTCAGGTATTAACTTTGCAAAATAGCACATCTGTTCAAAGAAACACACACTGGGAGTAATTAGAGATGTTCAAAAACTACTTAAATCATTTCATGAGTAAATTCCGTGTGACAGAGAATGAAAGAGAGAGAATAAATGTATTTATGCGGCATCTTTCATAACTTAAGATGTACCAAGGCAATTTACTGTAGTATATTTTTAAAATCTACCCACTTTTGGAATGCAAGGAGCATAGAAGTTAATTTGCAAGTACCAAGATCCCCAGGTCAGTGAGGACATAGAGAAACAGATATTCTGTTTCAAGGAAGTTGACTGCAGAATAAGTATTGGCAAGTAACCGAGTTTTCCCACCTGCTTTTATTCAAACAACTTTTTTTTATGTCTACATGGAAAACCAGTTTAAAGCTTCATCCTTCCAACAGTGCAGTGCTCCCTCAGTACCCATCCCTTTCCACCATTTATATTCTATTATGAGTGTTGTACTGGAACGTGCCATCCAATAAAAACTCAGTATTTTTAGGGAAGGAGAACAGAATCAATAAGGAAAATTAAAGCAAGCAAAAAAAAAATACTGCTCTAATAGAACAGATTAGTTTTCTTAGGCCAGACAGTGGGACAACATTACTATCATTTCCAAGCTTTTAACTATTAAAGGACAGTTAACAGCCATTTATCAATTTTATATATATTAAAAAAAACTATCTTCAGTGTGAATGAGCATGCTGATTGTTTACCTAATATAAAACTATGACCAGGGGGAGATATTCAATTAAATGTTAAGGTGCAAAGAGATTTATTGAAAAATCTAGTTTCTCTTATTAAAAAGAATATATTTGCATACATTAAGTCACCCTGCGGACATGACACCATGTGCAATATCTCCAGATACCATCACACTTTGTAAGTGATACAAGCCACGGTGTGCCTCTGTAATCCAAAATTAATTCATTACCGATTTCAAAAGTTTTCTGTACAAAGCAATAATTGAATACAAATCCAAATGTGAGGCCCTGGTTTCTTACTGATTAAATTTTATACTATTAAAGGGACACAGCATTCTTTATGTAAAGTAGCATGGCATCATTACATTTATGACGAATAACGTTTAAGTTCCCCAACCCTGAAATTCTGTATGTGGCTGTGCAGTCTGTCATGCATGTTTATTTGTAACTGCAATTCTGTGCTACAATTCATAAAAAGTGCTGAAGTTACCCTTTGAAATAAAAATCAGAATTTTTCCTCTCCTTGCCAGCAGAATCCAATCAGGAGTGTGCTACCCATTTTAAATGGCCCTGACTCAGGAAAATCTCACATTCGAGTGAAATGAAGGTAAGGATGTGGCAAAAGATCCTTCAGTGCACCAACATTTATAAGCTTTTCACCATTTAAAACAAATTCTGTTTTTCTATTGTTCCTAACAAAATGCACCATCTCCCACTTTGCACTATAGTTGCCACTTGTCTATATCCCATTGCAGACTCTGTGTCCTTCTCATTTTCCCAATTAGCTTCAACCATCAGCAAATATGAAAAATGACTTCCTTATGCCATCCCTCCACCCCCAAGACATTAATATAAATTGTGAATCCTTCAGCCTCCAGGACTGATCCCTGTAGCACTCCAATAACAGACTGCAAACCTAAAGGCAGCAAGTTTATTTGTACTCTCTATTTCCCATCTTTTAACCAGTCTCTATCCATGCCAATATGTTACACTTAACCCCAAAAGCCCTTATCTTTAGTGTGGTACCTTATCAGATGCTTTTTAGATTTTCAAATCCTCCAGCATCTCCCTCAACTATCCCTGTAGTTAACAGTTTCTAAAAACTAAGATTTGACAAGCACAATTTTCTCCTCATGAGACCATATTGACTTTGATTAATTACAGGATGACTTTTTTTCTAAGAATTCTGTTATTGAATTAATTGATGGATTCCAACACTTAGCCAACAAGACATGGACTAACTGAACTCTGGTTCCCCGTTTTATCTCAGTTCTTGAACAGTGCTGACTCATTTGTTACTTTCCAGTCTGCTGGAACTATTCCATAACCTAGGGAATTTTGAAAGATCAAGAAAAGTGCACCCACTATATAATGCCCCCCCCTTTAAACCATGCGATGCCGGTTAGCAGGTCAGGTTTAGTCCACGTAATTTGTCTGGCGATATTAATGATATTAATGTCCCTTGGCTTCCTTCCATTCATGCTATATTTATTGTGTCTTCCACTGTGAAGATCCATGTAAATTACTTGATTAATGTCTCAGCCATTTCTACGTTCCCTATATTAATTTTACCTGTCATTCCCTCCATGGGGCATTTATTTGTGCAAGTTTTTTTTTACATAGTTGTTGAAGATCTTATTTGGTTTTTATGTATTTCCACCTTCACCCTGCTTGAGAATTTTAAAACAGCACAGTTTAAAGCACAAATGAAATAAATGAGGAAATAAGGTTTCACAATGTGGCTCTTCTTCAAACAGCATAATGAGTCAACATCACATACTAATGTTGCATGAGGAGAATAATGAAACCAAATGAAATAAAAAACTATTACCTCCTGTATATTTTAAGAAAAACAAATCAAAACTAAGAAAAGTTTTCTTTGGAATTACAAAAATATTTGCAAGATAATGTTAAAAACCTACGCACTGGTTGCCAGATAGAGAAAAAAAATGAAACAGAACCAGGGTTATTGGTAAAGACTGAAGACTGAATTTAGAAGTAATGTTTTATATTGAATTTATTAATAGAATATGATAGATTGGATCTTCTGTCTGATTTACTGCCAGAAAACACAAAGCTAAAGAGGCAGAATCAGAAAGCTAAAGGTAGTGGAATATTAAGTGAGTCTCACCATGACTACTTAATGAGTAGTACATTGGACTGTTTATTGTAGTTCTCTGCTCTTGCACCCAAAGCAATATCGCTCAGCCCCACTATCCAATTCCTACAATCCCCAAGTTAGAAATGTGAGCTTCAGCCAATTGCACCCATTCTGGAATGCTGCTACCCAGCATACAGGTACCCATGGGCACATTTAATCATCTGCCCCATGATCAACTAAAGCCACAATTCTGCCCTGCTGCTGCAGAAATTATCAATTAGTTCAGACAGAAAAAAGTGTAATATAATTCTGTATAATATAATTCATTCACTTATGTTGAGTGTACTGAAGTGTTGACAAAGCCCTGTTCATTGCCCTTCTTTCACTGCTTGGGAAAATAGCACTGAATATCACCTTGAACGGCTGCAATCTTTGGGCAATAGCACTAGGTAAGGAAGTCCAACATTTTGTGTCAATAACTATAAGTAACAACAGGATAAGTTTAAGCAGAGTTATACATATCTTTGAAAGGTTCTTTAAGACACTGGTTAGGGTTTCTAAGATCCAAAAGAACTAAGTGTATGTGGAAAATGTGAATGATTAAATGCAGTTCCATTTAGATTTGTAATTTTAGAAATGAAGTATTTTCATTAAATTGACCATATCACACTTAAAATGAGTGCACTGAGACCGAACATATTTGCATGTTAATTTCAAGTTGACTGCGATCCTAAATAAATCACTCTCCAGGTTACTGAGACATCTTCTTCACTAACAGCAACATTCTGCAACTGTAAATTTTTTAGTGTAATAATTTGTTCCAAATGGGAAAAAAAATCTCTCTAGGACGATGAAAAATACTGAATTGCGAGGACCATTGAGTATTTAAACATGCCTCAAAGTATTCCTAAAGATCCTCTAACAAGATGGAAACCAGACCCAGTGCTACATCATTTTCACTATTTGAAACAGAGTCACAGAATCATACAGTAAGGAAACAAGCCCATCCATGCTGCCCGCAGTACTTATCTCCACTAACCCCATTTATCTGTATTAGGTTCCTAGCCTTCTATGTCTTGGAATCCAATTAAACATATAGTAGGTGCTTAATAAATACATTTTAAAAATGGACTACTTTTTGATCATGGCTAAAATACAACTGAAACCACATTACAGAAATCAAACATGTTTTAGATTATGGAGAAGGGAAAGTGATGGGAATACGTGTTGTGGTATGGAATTTAAGAGAGATTGAATGACACAACAGGTGGTGATGCCAGCTGACAGAAGTTGTTAATCACAGCTAATCTGGAGATGGTGTAGTATGAAAATGAATGAGGTCAGAGGAGAGAGAATAATAAACAATGCGGGAACTATGGGATATAAAACATCGTAGTTGCTGAAAATCTGAAATAAAAGTGAATGCTAGAAAAGGCCAAAGGGTCTGGATAAGCTGTTTACCTGAAATTCTGGAATTTAATGTCACGTCCTGAGAGCTGTAACTGAAGATGCTTTGATATCACAGACATTCCATTTGTTCTTTCCATCCTAACTCCCCCTTTGCAACTTAAACAAGTTTGATTTCCAATTTTGTCATAAGAAAGGGGGTGAAAGGTTACTAGGGGTAGACAGGAATGCAGAGTTGAGGCTACAACAGGATCACTCACGATCCTGCTAAATGGCAGAGCAGGCTTAAAGGGCTGAGTGACCTACTCCTGCTCTAAATTCACATGCTTGTTTCTATCTGCAAACCAACAAAGTAGAAATAATCAGGTTATTTTCAGATTGGGAGGATGTGACCACTGGGGTGCAGGAGGAATCAGTTCTGAGGCCCCAGCTGTTCACAATTTATGTCAATGATTTAATTGAAGGGACCAGGTATAATATATCCAAGTTTGCTGCCAGTACAAAACTGGGTGGCAGTATGAGTTGTGAGAAGGATGCAGGAAGGCCTCAGGGGGATATAGACAGGATAACTGAATGGACCAGGACATGATTGTCACAATGTCGCACAAAGAGCGAGATTGCGGAGAACCCAAATGCAGAACACTGGAACGAGGTTGGAGTTGGGATGCTTCCTTGGTACCGAACACAGAACGATGAAACAAAGGAATCTTACCTCGGGACTCTGCAGGAAACAGGGTTTTCTAGGAGAAACCACGAAACCTGGACTGCTCTAGAGTTAACAGCTCTAAGCAGCCTGGAGACAAACTATACCCAGAGATAGACCAATAATCTGGCAACCAGTGTTTGTGAAACCAGGGTTCTTGTACTAGTCTCCTGATGGAACTCAGGTGTGTGTCATTAGGGAAATGGTAGTGCATGGAAACCATGTGCTGCACAACAAGGCACCATCAATGGGGATAAAGGGCAGAATTGAGAACCAGCACTCGGAACCATGACAATGATAGATGGAACATTATATGTAATAAAATGAGGGTATCAACTATAGCAGAAAGAAAATGGAAAGGTAGATATTGAAAGGTGTTGGTGTTCAAAGGGACCTTGTACACAAATCACTGAAAGCTAACGTGCAGGCAAAGCGTACAATTAGGAAGGAGAATAGTATGTTGGACTTTATTGCTAAAGGATTTGATCTCAAGGGTGAAGACACCTTACTGCAATTATATATTGTCATAGTGAGACTACACCCAAAATACTGTGCACAAGTCAAAGAAAGGATCTATTTGGGATAGAGGGAATGCAACAGCATTTCTCCACATTAATTGCTGGGATGGGGGGATCTGTCTTATGAGGAGATAAAAAGCAGACTGGGTCTATATTCTGCGGAGGTTAGAAGAATGAGAAGTGGTCTCACTGAAACATACAATACTCATAGGGAGCATGACAAGGTGATGATGTTTCCCCTTGTTGGGGCGTCTAGGACTGGGGATCACAGTCTCAAATATGGGGTGGGCTATTCAGGACCGAGATGAGAGGACATTTCTTCACCTAGAGTGAAGTGAATCTTCGGAACACTTTGCCTAACTGGACAGTGGAGGACTAGTTACTGAGTTTATTTAAGATAATGATCAGCAGATCTTTTAGACATTAAGAACATCAAGGAAGATGGACAGTACAAAAAAGTAAAGCTGAGGTAAAAGTTCAGCCATGATCTTAGCGAATAGAGAAACAGATGTGAGAGTCCAAATGGCCAACTCCTGTTTCTATTTCTTATGTTGTTAAATAGTAAATGGAATATGAAGTGGGTTATAAAGAGCTGAGACATAATTGTATCTCATTGATTGTATGCTTTAAAGTGCCATTTAAAGTGTCATTTTTCATCAGCCTCAAAAGTAGTAGCAAAGGGATCAGAAGCCTTTGTGAAATGTTGATTATGCAATTGCCTCGTTATGAATACAAATACTTATTCCACAAAGAAGATCTACAAAGCTTTAATCTAACCATGGAGGACCATCAATAATCTAAATGCTAACACCAAAGTTTGGGTTGTAGCCTTTGTGTACTTCTCAAACAGCTGTCATTTTATATAGCAGACAACTTAAGTCTTCTTAAATATATGCTTTTATTGTTAGTTCTATGAGTACAGTGACAAAGCCGAGACTGTTGTAGGAAAAATTGTTACAATATTAGAAGTTTCCATCTGTTTGGCCTGACTGATGCTCAATAACAGAACTTATTATTGGTTGCAATATTTTGCAGATTTCACCAGGTGAAAAAAAAAAGTGATTGATCTAGCCTTCTCTGGGCAGGGTTTCTCTCGAGTAATTAATGAGAAATGTTGTGCAGACTCTTGTGTCCTCAATCTGACTGATTATTGAAGGTGGGTGTATGTGGATAAATAATGTTCATTTTGTAAAAAAACAATTAGATTTTTAAAAATCTTTATTTATACAATATTTACCTCTTTTCTACTATAACATAGCACAGAATTTAAATAATGGTGTCAAACTATGTTTAATATACAATTGATTTTCGTAAGCAAATTCCTGCTTTGTCTTTCCTACATTAAATCTCTCTGGTTATGCAATCTTAATTGAAGCAAATCTCTGCTTATACCAAGAAAGAGTTCACAGCAATGTTTTAAACATCTTAGTAAGTAAGAGACTATCTCTGAGGCAACAAAAAAATCTTTTAGCTCATTTTTGTACATTCCTCTACTCTCACTATTCCTTTCATCACCTTTCAGGTAAAAAATGTTTTTTCCTCTAGCCAATGAATACAAGGAGTCAACATCAAGTCCAGTATCAAGCAGAGTAGCAGTGTGACCAGATGACTGAAAATCAGTAAGAAAGGACAAGAGTGGAAGAAGAGATAGGTGACAAAGTGGAGGGTGTTGAGGCAGCAAAGGAATAGGTAAAAGGGGAGAAGTGACTGTGAAACATAAGGGCAGAAGGTAAGGAAGGTGAAAGGATGCCAGTGTGTCAAGTGAGATCCCTTTGTATGTATACTGTATTAATTTGGTGAAGGGGGGAAATGAACCCAGGTAGGTCTAGACTTTTACATTTGAAGGGAAGGGAAAGGATGGGCGGGTTGTGGGGAAGGAAACTGACTGAGGAAGTGGGGAATGGGCAGGGCAGTGGAGGCATGGGAAGCATGTGGAATGAGAGAGAAAAGGGGAGAATGCCATGAGCAATGGGTAAGATTATATGCGACTAGAGGGATTTGGAGAAGAGAGGTACAATGTGCTAGAAGAGTAAACATACTGGAGCATGGGATCAAGGGTTCCAAAGGATAGAAAGCATCAATCTAAACAGATCAGAAAGTTAACTGAAAGTAGCACAAAGGAGACATGTAAGAGGACAGGACTGGAGGGAGGGAAAATGTAAGCAAAGACACAAAAAGAGAAAAATTTCAAAAGATTAGATGCATGCTACTGGGGAAAGCAATAAATACAGATTCAAAATAAGCTAGGAATTCCTTGAGGAGTGGCAGTGGGGAGGAAAGAGTGTGTGGGCGATAGAAGTCTGTTAGCTCCATAACCTCTTATTAGTTATCAAGATGCAGTGAAGGCAGCCCACAACATTATTATGGCCTAAAGGACATGTTTAACCAGGTGGCATTCAGCAAGCAGATAAACAAGCACAGAGAGTTAGTGGGGGTGGAAGGGACAAACACATGAATTAGGAACTTGAGTAGGGCAATTTGTCCCTCAAGCTTGCTCCACCATTTAATAAGGTCATGGCTGATTTGACTGTAACAACTCTGCATTTCATCTACCCCAGTAACCTTTCACCCTATGCTTATCAAGAATCCACCTCCCTCACCTCAAAAGTAGTCAGACTCTGACCTTCATGGAAGAGGCTCACTGCCATCTTGGGAAAAAAATAAATCATTTCATCTTTGTTTTAAATGGGCTGAGCATTTTTTTTTATAGATTGTTCCACAAGAAGAAGAATCCTCTCCACAACAAGATCTCTCAGAAACATGCGTGCTTCAATCAAGTCCTATCCCTCTCTTTCCTGGACTCCAGCAGATACAAGCCTGGCATGTCCAGCCTGTTCTCATAAGACAATGCAATCAATCCAGGCATTGGTCTAATAAACCTTCTCTGAACTGGTTTCCTGTACATTAACATCCTTCCTTAAAATAACAAGGCCAAAACTGCACACAGTACTCTAGATGCAGTCTCACCTAATCATATAATCTCCCCATTTTACTATTAAATTCTTCTTGCAATGAACATTCTGTCAGCTTTCTTACTTATATGCTATAACTGCATGCTAGCTCTTTACAAATCATGCACCAGGACACCCAAATCCCTCTGTATCGGCCTTCCTTCAACATTTAAATAATATGCTCGTTTTCCAATCTTCTTGCCAAAGTGGGCAATTTCACTATATAATTTTACAAAACACCATTTGACAGATTTTTGCCCACCCACTTAACCTATTTATATCCTTTATACTCCATAGCTTCCTTACATCCTCTTCACAATTATCTCCTTTCCTGTTGTTGTGTTGTAAGTAACTTTAGTAACCATACTTTTGATGCCTTCATCAAAGTTATTCATATAAGTTATAATATGAGGCCACAGCATTGATCCATGTAGCCCACCATTCTTTATATCTTGCCAACCAGAAAAAGACCCATTTATGCTTCCCATAAACTCACAAATCTTATATCAAAGATAGTAATGCAACCTCCAATGAGCTTTTATTTCCTGCAATAACATTTGATGCAGAATCTTATCAAATGCCTTTTGTAAATTTAAATATAGAGCATCTCTATAACCACAGCACATATTAATTCTTCAAATAACTCCAACAAATTGGTCAAACATTATTTCCCTTTCACAAAATCATGTTGGCTATGTCAGATTACCTTAATATCTTTCTCAATACCCTGCAATAACCTCTTTAATAACAACTTTGAACATTTTCCCTATCACGGATGTTAAGCTAACTGGCCTATAGTTTCCTGCCTTCTGTCTCCTTCCCTTTTTGAAAAAAGCAATTACATTTAATATTTTCACATTCAAAGAAATCTTCTCTGAATCTAGGGAATTTTAGAAAATTCAAATCAACACCTCACCTAACTCATTATCCTCTTCTTTTAAGACTCTAGGATGAAGTCCATCTGGACCGGAAGATCTGTCCACCTGCAGTTCCACAAACTTACTCAGTTCTACTGCACTGGTGATAGTAATTTTCCTGGGTTCCTCCCTCCCTTCCAATTCCTGACTTTATAGCTTTTTCTGGGATGTTACTTGCCCCCTTGTCTAGTGAGAACTGATGCAAAATACCCATTGAATTCATCTGCCATTTCCTTCTTTTCCACTATTAATTCCGCACACTCATTTTCTATAGAACCAACACTTACCTTGTTAGCTCTGCTGTTTCAAACATCTGTATTAAATTTTACCACCAATATTTACATTTCTGTCCAGCTTTTTCCCTATACTCTGATTTGGCCCTCCTTTTTAATTTGCTGTCCCATCCTCTGAACTGCTACCTGCCTTTATGCAATTATACAGTTTTTCTCTTTAAGTTTGATACTAGCTTTAACTTCTTACAAACACAGATGGTGTGTCCTCCCTTGGCTATTTTTTCTTTCTTTTTATTGGAATGCATCTATTCTATGCATACCAAAATACCCTTTTAAACGTCAGTCACTGTAGCCCAACTGACTGACACCTTTAAGTAATTTGCCAATTCACCTTCACTAGCTCAACTTTCATCCTCAAAAAGTTACCCTTCTCTTAAGTTTAAATCGTTTGGGGAAAAACATAGCATTGTAGCCGGACACGGCGCGTTTCCAAAGAAAAACTCGTAGACGAGGAGGTTGAATTCAAACCACACTTTACTCACTCAGACAAAACGCGTGCGCACCGAAGTACCCAAGAGCCTCTCCAGGCCCACGTGGGGCCGATGTGACGTAAGGTTCCCGCCGGAAGGCCCACCCCGCGGTTCATTCACGACACGCTCCCGCGCGTCCGCCCGCGGCCACCAATGGCGGTTCGAGTCCCGTGTGTACAGGCTGCTACAGCATCAGGATTATTAATGTATTCTGATCACGGTTAAAGTAATTCATATTGAAGTTAGAAGATCTTTACTCAGTTAACAATTCATTGAATGAGAGACATACATAACTCCAGAATCATCTTTGCAGCTTGCTGGAGCGATATAACAGTTTAGTCTAAAAACTATGACTAATTATTTATCTACTTAATCAAGTAGCTTTTATTCTAAAAATTGGCATTTGTTCAGATTCTCAGTCAGGTTCCTCATATTTCATCTTTCTTCTATTTATAAAATTTAATTGTTCATCTCTCCTTCCAGCTTCTTTTCCGTGGATCTTTACTCTGTATCCTACCCAATGCATGTCTGCCCCCTTTGAAGTATAGCAATCAATGCCAGGTGTCCACTGTTCTCCTACAGATAAACCTATTCAGGCGTATGCCAAACATTTGTACCTTTAATCATTTTTTCCATGTTGTTCCTTTCGCAAAAGTGACGAGTCTATGACTGCACTAAGCTCTTTCTATTTCCTAATATTTATTTGCTTTTGGCTGTTCGGCTTTATAACCAACCTTAATCCTCTTGAAATTTGCTAACTTGGTTAATATTATCTGATTTATATCTTCAGTTTGAATAGGTTTTATAACTAGCTTCTGGATCCAGGTCATCCATCTAAATGAAAAGCAAAATGATTTCAAGTATTAACTCTCTGCTAATTTGGTTAATACCACACTTAAACTTTTCTATGAAAGGCACCAGGTGCTTTGAACCCCTACATTCTCTTCTCAGTTCCCTACATACAAACTTTCCCCAATTTATTTTTGAGCACAGTCCTTCCAGTCAACCATATTTTCAAAAATACTATTCACACAAAAAAAATGCACCAGACACAAACATAAAAAACCTAGATTTTGATCCTGGCTAAACTAAGTGCTTTGAAGTTAGTCATAAAAGATTACCAACCACTGTTCCAAGAGGAAGAACTCTCCAATTAAAGCCTACCAAAGAAATATTGTAAGATAAAGGTTGAACAGGCTCAGGCTAGATGTGCTAAATGGCCTTCTTCCATACTGTAATGATTCTATAATAATGATGTGGTTACAAACCATGTAAAAAGTAATGTGTAAGCTTTTTCATTCCTCTTACTCTCATTTAGTGACACACTGAAAAAAACTGTTAATTAAATTATTTGAGAGGGAGGATAGAGGGCAGATAAGATTGACAACAGCTGGTACAATCCTTTTGGTTGCAGGGTACATACATTTGAAAGGCTGGCATTTGGCTCCAACTCCACTAATGTCCTTCATGGAAGGAAATCTCCCATCCTTACACAGTGCAATTAAGAAATTACGATAAAGGCCAGCATTTCCATTGACATCTACATCCCGCAACAGTGACAGATGAATTTCACTCATAACGTTTGATACAAATCATACCACATCCTAATGGCAGCATGTACTGTAATTGCTCTAAACTTCAAGAATGATGAAAAATTGTTAATCAAATGACTTCCTAATTAGTAAATATTCTTTTAGTACATAAGGAATGTGAAAGAAGTTGGTGCAAATGTAAAAGGATTTACATTAAATCAGATATCAATTTGCACTACGTCTTAGCTTCACATTAATGACCAGATGGAAATACTAACATTAAAATCTTTAACAAATTCAAATAATACAGTCAATCAAGCAGAAAGAGTAAAAAATTAGGAATAAGGGCACTGGTGTGATGAAAATACAAAAAATACTGGAAGAGCAAAATAATTGTATGACACAAAGTAGATCAGCTTATAATTAAAAAAAACACTTATCTATAATTGCTGCATTAACACAGATACACCATGTAAATATAAGCTCTCCTGAAGCACTCTCTTCCGAGCTCTGTCATGAGAGATGATAACAAGCCAGAGAGAGAAAGAGATTCAAAGTTGTGCTCAAAACTTCCTTGAAAAATTGCAACATCCCCCAAAGACTCCTGGGAAACTCTGGCCCATGACTGGTCAAAGCTGAAAGGAAGCATGAAAGAAAGCTGAAAGAACCTCAATACCATGTATCAGGAGCACATAGAAGCCCTGTGTAAGTGATGGAGAGACTGCACTACCTCACTAACTACCCGTCCACTTGTCCCAGCAATTATTTCCTGCCCCATCTGTGGAAGACTCTGCAGTTCCCACAAAGGCCTCATTAACCTCCTCAAAAACCAGAGTGGAAGCAAGTCATCCTTAATCTTGAGGGACTGCTGAAAAATCAGTAGTAGAACTAAGCACCAACACCACTATGGTATCTTACAAGAAGTGTAAAAGTTCTGCTGGGTCATCCAGGGAGTGAAATTTGGTTACCGCCCTTGAATGCAATCCAATAATTATCAACAGAGAAAACTGAGCAGAAAATCAATCAGTTTTTAAGCTTGAAGCATTTTACTTATATATTCTGAATGTTTGATTTAAGCATCTGACAGCACATTTTACATCTGGTAATTTGAAATATGGATGCTACTGACTGGAAAATTTGTAGAGATCATTTGTACAAGATAAACAACTATTTTTTTGCTCCAATATAACTTTTTTGCTCTAATATAAAGTAAAAACAGAGAATGCTGGGGAAAAAAATTCAGCAGGTCAGGCAGTATCTGTGGAAAGAGAAACAAATCAATGCTTTGGATCTGAAACATTGACTGCTTCTCTTTCCACAAATGCTGCCTGGCCTGCTGCATTTTTCCATCATTTTCCAGCAGTTTGTGTTTTTATTTCAGATTTCCAGCATTTTGATTTTTTTTTGATTTTCTATCTTTGATTCTGCCTAATTTTGTGTAGATTCAAGAATTATTTGCTAAATTGTGGGCAGCTGCAAGTAAATTAGCTAAAATTATATAAGACATACTAGCTTCTAAGGTTCCTCCCACTTTAAGCTGTTTTCACTATTTGCCAGATAAACCAAGAAGCCAGTTTTTATTTTAGATGTAAACATACACAGAACCCCTGTAGGTACATTCTTAAATACTCAATAATTTTCTTTTCCCTATTGTTTCAACATTAAAAAAAAATTCTTCAGTTGCTGTCCACTGTTCTCTTGGAAACAATCTACTTCCCCGGACATCTGTGGGCCCTGATGCAACAATGGATCATGAATTAGCTAATACAAGATTTGCCCTCTTGAGAATCCAATGCAGATGAAACCTCAACAGTAACATGAAACAAATCTGCACCCACGCTTGTAGAAGATTGCCCACTTCTGTTACTGTTGAAACAAGAGCAAAAGGCACCAAGGACAAGTTTCATCTTGCATGTTCCAAAGATATTTGTATGCCTAAGTAATTAGGGCAGTAATGCTTCAACATTTAGATTTATTATCTCTGAACATAAAAATGATGGCCTATATCAATGTAATTCATTTCAAGTGAAGAAAATTAAATCAATACTTCCACAAGTTAAAAATTATCAGGACAGCAGCAGCAGCTACTTTACAATTACCTACCACTACTACAAATGTTTACACAAATATTGTAGTAAGTAAAGCCCACAAAGGCAAAGAAAATACTCAGTGCCACAGTGCTTGGGAAAACTGGGCCCATAATCTGTATGTTCATATTTCCATGACAACCACAATAAGATCAAATAAAGAAGTACTACACACCATAAGATGCCGGTTAAGATTGTCGGATGTATTTCCTTCAGAGAGGGAGATGAATCATGTCAACCTGATACAGTAACTCTCTGCCTCTCACCACAGATTCTGCTTGCTCAGCACCCCCATCATTTTCTCCTCTTTTCCATCTGCAGTTACTTGCTTCCCAATCCTTGTATGTTACCCACTAATATTTTCTTATATATTCTTTGCTATTTCTGATCTATATTTATTATATTCAGCTGTTTTTTTATTAAATTGTGAAGCCAATCATGAGCATCCTTTATCAGTTTAAGTTTAATCTCCATTGGGAATTACATTGGCAACCCCTGAAAACACACAGGGGCTTCACAAAGAGCAATTAAATTGCTCGCTGAGTAGATTGAGGTAACACAACAATTTCATACTGCCTGTTAATTATAATTGCTGCATGTCGCTAACAATTCCTGGCCTGTTCGTTGGCTGCAAATATCAACAAGGGGACCAATACTATTTTAAATTTGCACTTCTTATAGCTGGCCGAATAAAGGAGATGGATTGCAGCCAATCATTCTGCACTATCTAATTTTGGAAAGAAAATCAATGTCAAACCATGGAAAGATAGAGCCTCCAGGTTTTTGGACAGTACACTGGAATGCTTTGTAGAAGAGAGAGAAAGGAACATTCCATATCCTCAGGAAAATCATAAGTCCTTCAGACGAATGATGGGAAGGCCATAGAGGCCAATGTCAGTGCTACAAGCCCAAGATTAAAGACTAAATATATCTGGAACAAAAAGCTATTACTGATAAGAAACAATCAGAGTGCCTGAGAGCACACCACCCACCCTGTGCATTAGCATCCATCAGGGAAGGAAATTTACCTATTTTACCCATTCTGGCCAACAAGTAACTCCAGACACACAGCCATATAGTTGACACTGCTGCTTTCTGAAATCCAACAGCATATTGCAAATCTACCTTCACCACATGAGGTGCAGTGGTTCAACATGATACCTCACTGTCTTCTCAAGGGCAATTAGGGATGGGAAAGATTATCAGCAAAGTTTACATCCCAGGAATTACCTTTTCTAAAAAAAAGACAAGTCGCGTTATTAGGGAACTTGGGATTGAATGTGGGCCTTTCAGCTCCACCATTCAATCTGAATATGACTGATCCTCCCCTCAAATTAATTTACCCATGCTTCTTGACTCCATAACTTAACAATTATTTTCTGCAAAAACTATAATTTTCTTTTATTTATTGTAAGACACTTTGCAGAATAAACCCACATTCAAAATTTACTGCTGTGTTCAGTTATGGGTCATCCATAAGCGTAATCATTTGAATTCTTCACTGGCCTCCTTTTACTAAAATGCTAAATCAGTGCAACATGTGAGAAATACATACAAGAGTAGAATAATAGCAAACGCAACATGGGACTTTGTTGCTGTAACTGAGGTCACACAATCAGATGGATAGATATTATGCAGTGAACTTTTTGGTATTAAAAGAAATAATCTAATGTTAAGGGGAAGTAAGGATGATGGGCCTTAGAAAATCCAGAACAGACAAACAGTCAAACGTTTAAGTGCAAAAATTACTCTCAACCCCAGGAAACACTGGTCATTGTTAGAATTTATGTTGTGAAGGGATACAGTTCCTGCTCTGTTCATAACAAACATTACAAAACAACTCATTTGCCACAGGTTATGTGTCTCAGTGGGCCAGTTACCCTGATAATTACAGTACAGAAGCAATTAGAGGTTTAGAAATTAAATGCCTTTGCTTTCTTGACTTCCACTTGTGGGGCAGTGGCAGCCTACACAATCTGCAGCAGTCATGGCAATGAAGGTATTCAATTTGATCTGAAAACATCCCTTGTATTTTGCAATTCAAGAGGTACCACAAGCCGGCAGCCTTAATCTAACAACAAAATGCACTTCTGTTAGTGATAAGTAGCTGCCTCCCTCCATGTACATTACACCATGCAAGTAGCTGGTATGAATAAGCAGAAGCCTTATATGTTCTGCCTTCTGCATTCTACAACAATGGTTTAGGATACAAAAAGAAAACCAAATGAAAGCTAATATTTCTATCAAGTTCAATAATATTACCTTTCAGCCATTCCCAACCCTACTCTCTCTCCATCCCCAACTAATGCTAGAATGCTTGACCCTACTTTCTCCAATGTTAAAATCAAGGCTAGACCATTCAGAAATGATATTACAAGCAGTTTCCCCAAATCTGCAATTGTCTCCTCCAAAAGACATTGATAATCAAAAGCAAAGATTGAGAACATCAGAATTTTATTAAGTATCAAAAGCAATTGCTGCATCTGGCAGACAGACTGGAGACACTCATGAAAGGGTAGAACAAGGGCTGAATGGCCAGTGCCATTTAAGCTTTCCCTGCATTCCCCAGATTCTGCCATATCCCGTCCGCTAAGACAAACCTTCCCATTAACCCCATATTCTCTGACCTCTCCCTGAAAGCATCAAGTTTTAAAACCACAAATTTATTCATGGCCTTGTCCCATCCAAACTTCATCATTTTATGGAACTCTCTCCCATGCCCTGCAGTCCTTGGTCTTCCCTCTATCCCCCTCTTCCTCAACTTCAAGCCTCGCAGGCTTTTCAACAGATAAAGTGATTGTTATATTTCTGGCTCGTTCTTCCTGTGTTCTTAGAATCACAGAATTGTCAAACTATTATATCGCAAGAGGTTAGTCCATCATCTGTGCCAGCTGCTGGTGGAGCTATCCTGTTAGTCTCATCCCCCTGTTCCATCCCCAGAGCCTTGCAAATTATTCATTATCAAGTGTCCATCCAGTTCATCTTTGAAGGAATTGATTGATCCACCACCAGTGAATTTCAGATCATAAATAGTCACTATATTAAAAGTCATTTTGACACATTCTCTTTGTATCTGTTGTCCCCTGTTCTTAAACCACCTGATAAATCATTTATGATTTTGTGCACCTCTATCAAATTTCTTTTCAACCTTAACTGCTCCAAGGAGAACAATCCCATCCCCAGTAGCCAAATAAGAACTCATTTAACTCGAGGTAAACCAACATTGATAAAATGTATTAATTACAAAACTGAACATCTGGAAACAAATCACAAACCTTATGGCTAGAATTCTGCACTCAAATTACGCACAAAGAGAAATTGTGTAAAAGCTGGTTGGTGAAATTACACCCAGTGGTGACTTATGAAGAGACAGGCTTGAAACCAATGTTAGAAAAGGAATTGTAATAAGAGTTATGAGCATAAGCAACCATATTTGCTGAAATTACCACAAATTAATTTGTTGTTCCTAAGACAACAACTTCTGCTTTGCTTTGTGCCATGAGTCCACTAGTGGAATTTTCAGATATTCCTGTCAGTTTAATGCTTTTGTAATTGGACCAAGATTTTTACTGCAGTCACATGAAATTGGTACACCTATTATTCTGCTCCAGAACCATGAAATAGTCTCTCTACTTATATCAACAGGGAGGTGGGGAGGGAAACCAGTGGGAGGGGTGTGTGAGTGATGGGCAGATGGAGAGGGTGGGGGAGGAGAAAGGGATAGGGTGGTGGGGGCCAGTTGGATCAGGAGAAAAATGAGGGAAAAGGGACGGAGGGGGAGTGGTTACTGGAAGTTTGAGAATTCAATGTTTGTGCGCCAGGATGGAGACTGCCCAGGTGGAATATGAGGTGCTGTTCATCTAATTTTCATTTAGCCTCAACCCGGTAGTGGAGGAGGCTACAGATAGACATGTTGGTGTGGGAATAGGAAGTGGAATTACCCCATCATCCTATCTCTTTCCCCTCCCGCACTCTTTCCATCTGCCCATCACTTCCCTTTGTCACTTCCACCTAGCTTCTGACATCATTCCCACTCTCCCCCTCTGTACCCCTTCCTTCCACCTCTTTATACTGGCCATCTCCCTGCTTTCTTTCAGTTCAGATGAAGGGTCTCGACCCAAAACATCAACTGTCCATTTTCCTCCACAGATGCTGCCTGACTTACAGAGTTCCTCCGGCACTTTGTGTGTTGCTCCAGATTCCAGCATCTGCAGTCTTGTGTCTCCTGCTTTCTTGACTTGTTCCTTCACAAACAAGTTATGTATATGAAGTCTTGAGTGCTTTGTTCATCCACCCTCTTTAGAATTGTATCTTTTAGAGTCTATTGCCTCTCTTCAGTATTTTCCCAAAATGTTTTAAATTCCAGGCACCACATATCCGTCCATTCCACTGCCAGTCAATGTCCCCTTGAAGTCCATCGTAATGCATCAGAAAAATCTTTTGCAAATTTTGAAATTTTCCTGCACACCCAACTCCTTATCACTGTCATAATCCAAGAAAAGCAGTGAACATCACTGTACACCTTCTTCCAGTCTGCTCACTATTGCTGCTAGCCGCCTTTTAGCCAGTTACACTGCCCATTTATTTCATATTCTTCAGCTTTGTGCAAGCAGATTAGGTGACATTTTACCAGATGTTAAGTCCATATACATAGCATCAACCATATTACCCTCATTAAAAAAACTCAATTATTGTAGTTAAAGAATTTCTGATTTTTCCTTTATTTATTCAAACATCCAACGATTTACCATATTGTTGTTTCCAACATGGAGGTTAAGCTAAATGGCCTGATTGTTGCTTGGTTTGTCCTTAACCTCTTTTGAACGAGAACATAAACATCTGAAACTCTTCAACTATCAGGCATCTTTGCATCGTTATGACATTTGAAGAATTCCCTCCACAATTACCAATCTTATGTCCCTTTCAATATGCCTCTTGGCAACCCATTAAGATCCAGTGACTTAACCACCTTAAGTTAGCCACTCTTTTCATTCTTTCCTGTCAATTTTGCCAATTCAGTTTCTCAGGTACCTCCCTTTTTACTGTGGCTTTGACAGCATCTTTTTCCTTGGTAAAGGCAGATACAAAGTACTTGCATTAAACTCTTGCTATGCCCTTTCCTTTTTGGCTACTATCAACCTCACCATGCCTTCTTCTATTCATTTATCATTTATATGTCTGTATTTTCGATTCCTTTCAATGTTAGTTGTCAGTTTACTTTCACAATCACTCTTACTTCTTTCCAGTTCCCATCTGATCTTTTTTTTATATATACTCAGCCTGTTTTTTTACTTGTACTATCAATCCGACATCTGACATGAACCAGCATCTCATCCTCTGTTGCTTTCTGGTTTTGGTCACCTTACCTTTAATCTAAGCAAGAATGCATTGAAACCACCTCCTTTTAATAGAAACACCCATTTTCTCATTTAAAGTTTTGCCTAGCAATCTTCAATTCCAATTTTCTTTGGCCAGGCCATGCCATGTGCCCCACCATCCACCAAGAAGTGGCTTTGGGAATTATCTGGAGATTACCACCTTTGAAGTTCTGTTTTTTATTGTCTTTCCTAGCACTCTTGCAGGCGAAAGACTACTAGATATGTAGATAAAGTGGTTAAGATCACAGACAAGATACCTCCCTTTGTTGTCCAAGTACGGAGTATAAGAGCAAAGAGTTCATGCCAGAACCACATAAAACCCTTGGTCTAGTAAGCTTACTTCAGGAAGAATACAAAGATGTAAGAGGATATTGCCTGCAGGACTTCATTCCTCTTTCTACCTCCAACAACTCCATCACTTTATCAGTACCTAATTTCAAGTACAAGAATGAATAGTATTCAACGCATAATTTTTCAACCAATCACTAAGATACAAAAAGTGTTCTCAAGAAATTATAAGAGCATTATTTAATAACAGGGCTGATTTATACAACTTAATCATTTTAGGTTAGTAGCAGCTTAAGAAATGTGCACTGTCGATCACTCTCCAATTGTTCACACTTGCTTGGAAAATAACAAACAGTGAATGCCATCCACTGAATATGTTGTGTAATGTCTGAGAATTCAATAAGTTGTAATATCATGTCAGGCGCTAATTACATCTTTGGGATCTACTTATTATTTTCAGCAAGTGTTTGAATGGGAGGTTGCAAAAGATCTTCCACCAAGTGAAGACAGCAAGGACAAGGATCAGTAGAGCAGCATGGGCAGAAGAGACCAAATTGGTAAGATTTCTTTGTCAAATCTACAAGAAAAGCTAAGCCCTTCACTGGCACTAACTTCATTTCCAGGTCACAAAACCTGTGCAGACTGAAAACTACAAGAAAGATGGATAAACTGGTCAAGAGGACATACAGGATACCGCCTTTTATTGGCCAAGTACAAAAATATAAGAGCAGAGAGTTCATACCAGAAGTGCATAAAACCCTCATTCTAGTAGGCATACTTCAGGAAGAATGCAAATGTACTGGGAAGAATGCAAAGATTTAAAAGGATGTTGCCAGGGCTTATGAATTTTTGTAAAGAGGACAGTTTAGTTAGCCTAGTTTTCATTGGAACAACCAAGGCTGAGGGAAAATTTAATCAGATGCAAATCAATTACATGAGACCTAGACAGGTGTAAACAACAAGGTCACATTTTCCTCAGCAAAGAGATCAATAACTAGAGGGGCATAGATTTAGGTAACAGAGAGAAAAAAATTGAAGATAATTGAAGTGCTTTCTCACACACAAAATGGTGGACATCTGAAACTCACTGCTGAAAGATCCATGGTGACAGAAATTGTCATCACACTTAAAAAAATATCTTGACCATTTGAAGAAACATGACCTTCAAGGCTAAGTGCTGAGAGCTGGGGTTGCCTGGACGCCCTTTTTTGGGCAGTATAGATATGATAGTATGACCTCTAATTCTATGCCCTGGCAGCTATTCTCGCCATTGTCAAGTGGCAACAGGCCACATGATTTTACTCCACCAGTCAGTAACTTCCCCCTGTTTTAATTGGTGAAATTCAGTGAGGTCAGGCATCAAAACACTCCAGACCTCAGTTCTGGAACAGAGCATTAGATTCTAAAACTAGGCCAGAGCCTAGCCAGCTCATGAGTGATGTCAAGTTAAAATGAGGCCTATCATCATATCAAAATAAAACCAACTGTTAACACTGTGCATTATACGTGTGGGAATTGTCATTTGAATGATTCATCTGAACACCAACAATGTTAACTAAGAAATCACAATAGGATGAAGTGCCAAAAGACACATACATTCAGGTCCGATCAAGGACAACATGACTCAACCCAATTTATTTTTAACCAGAGAAACAAAGGACTGCAGATGCTGGAATCTAGGTGAAAAACACAATGATGCTGGAGGAACTCAGCAGGCCAGGCAGCATCTGTGGAGAAAAGCAGGCGGTCAATGTTTTGGGTCAGGACCCTTCTTCAGGACTGAAGATAGGAAAAGGGGAAGCCCAATATATAGGAGGGAAAAGCAGAACAGTGATGGGTGGACAAAAGAGGGGAGGCAGGGTGGGCCTCTTTTTTAACCACATTGGTAACTTTAACAATTATGACAAAGGGCCAGAAAAGAAAAATTACATAATGTACATAAATCAATTCCACACAAGTAGTATTTAGAAACAGATAATAGGATAGTAATTTATATTCCAATACAATTATTGAAACTTAGAAAATGTTAAATATTTGGAAAAAATGTTGAATAAAAATTTGTATGCAACTTTTAAGCATTTAACTGCTGGACTGAATGCCAAAAGTTAATCAAAAATATATCAAATGGTCCAAAAGAATACTAGCTACATTAAAACTCAAACCACTCTTTAATGGGCCTCTTCAAAAATTATTTGTACCAAGACAGTAGATAATCATAAACAAAAACTCCACATTAAAAAATCTGAAGGCTATCAACAAAACACTACTAAACCAATAGTCTGTTACAGTGTAATATTAATCAATACCCACTCATTGCATTCTATGGATGACATTATGCTATATCAGTTAAGCTAAAGTATCTATCAGCAAAGTGCTCCAATGTATAAATGTAACTAGGGCAAACATGTTCATATTGTGGAAACATTATTCATAGCAATTTGAAACCAGCTAAAGTTTTATTTATTATATTGAAGTTCAACATTTTCTGGAGTGACAGAATTACATACATTTGCCTGTAAGTATATGGTTGTGCACAAATTAAGTAAAGGGCACAGAAGTATTGAAATGTTTCATCAGCTATCTTTGTGTTTCCAATAATATTGAGTGTTATACTTTTCTTGTCTTATTTCATTCACCAGCCCTTTTTGTTTACCAAGATGACTTTTATAATGCTTTGATTTTTTGCATGTTCAGATTCCTCTGCTTCCTCTTGTTCCTTTCTGCATACATTCAAATGCTCATTGTGTCCTTACATTCAATTTTTCATTCTGTTCATTGTTCTGTTACCCATCATTGCTCATCAATTCCAGAAAATCAAATTGCATCACTGTTCAAACTATTTTCTTTCTAATTCTTCTACATTGGTATGCTTGTGCATATCATTCCTGCTGAATCTGCCACTCACTGCCTTTTCTTTCTTTGGGATAAGTGAAGTTGCTTTGTTACTTTACTGGAATCGAAGCTTTTCCACCCACACTGCCATACTGTACAGATTCAGACATATATATTTCCTAAGTAAAACCAGAAATTGCTGGAAACACTGAGCAGGTCAAGTAACATCTGGGGAAAGAGAATGAGAGGTTACATTTCGGGTCAAAGACCTTTCATCAGAATTAATGAGGGTTCTTCAACCTGAGACATTAACTCCATTTCTCTCCCCACAGATGCTGCCTGGCCTGCTGAGTGTTTCTAGCATTTTTTGTTTTTATTACAGATTTCCGGCATTTGCAGTTTTATTTAGACTTTCAATTTGTATTTCCTACTCAGATTAATTTGACAGATTCTATTTGATACGGTGAGAAAATTGCTCAAAATCTCCAGAGGAAACATCAGGCTATTCTGCCAGCACTTCGTTCCATAATCGTCAGGAAGCTGGGAACTCCCCCACAATCATGTGGAAACTTCCTCAAGGTTGATCACAGGCAATTTTCTGACCTGTCAATGTTGAGTCCAAAGGGAAAGCATTGGTTAGATCTGACGCAGGTTCAGCTACTTCAATCATTTCAATGGAGAGGCATAACTGTGAGGGAAATGGACTAAATTCAGAGAACATACCTTCTTTAAATGAATTATTTACTTAAATTTAACTTTCAAATGCTTACATTTTTTAAATCATTAATGACATGTTATATGGTATGATTAATTTATAATTGTTTTTGAATATTTGTATATGTCACAGACACTTAACCTCTGACAGCTTTGTCAGCCAGAGAGCACAGTGTATTCATCTGGCCAAGTGTTTCTACAGGCAGACTTGATGCCCCACTAAGTAATGTCAGTTATGACCAGGAGGCCCTGCCCTCCTCAGGTCTTGCCAACCAGGTTGGATGCAGCTTCGCGGACTCAGTGTTCACTTGGTCCAGGTGCAGGACTCTTGGCGACGCACTGTTTCCAGAAAATTCCAGGCCATTGAAAGCCAAGGAATTAGAAAATCAATGGAGAGACAACAAAATGTACACAGGAACAAAGATATTGGGTGGATGTTTCAGGTAGCCTTTTTTTTCCCACACAGAAATTCAAAAACAAAAGGGTGAGAAATTCACCCATATCGTGTTCTCTTTCTGGAATAAGGAGAAGAGCAAGAGAATCCCATTTCCAGACATGATTTTGGTGCCCGTCCTTCTCCCAGAACTGTACCAAACTGGAAACTCAATTTCCAGAGTAACTACCCAAAGCCCCCACCCGTAGCCCCACTCCTAATCACCCAATATCCTCAAAATAGATAATGAAGCCTTTGAAATGATATTTTGATTTTAGCTCCAAATCTACAAAAGCCCAAACAGCAGGTCATGCAGGGATCACTAGATAGTATTACCAAAAAGGCAAGTTTGTTTATTACTTACATTAATGCAGAAACAAGAAGTGATATGATTTTCAAACAGCTCTAACGACACTTTTCAGAAGTGCTCTACAGATTATAATTGATAATCTAATTTAGAACCAATTACCTCCTCCTCCAGTTTAAGGCTAGATTCATGCTTGCATCTATCGATAGGCATAATCCACATCATGCATTCTACCGGATCAAGTGCATATACAATTTAACTGGCCAATTCAAAAAACAATTCACTAGGACCAGAAATTATAGACAACATAATGGTGAATTTATTGTGCATGTTGCTATTACTGTATAAATTGTCCAACAACAAACTGAAAGGAACAGATATTCCATGAGTTGCAAATCATACGATGCTAGATCATATGTTGTAGTACAGTTATTTATGAGTCAAAATCAATACTTTCTGTATATTCCAGAGACTCTAAACCTAGAGATAATTCTACTCATGGTCTCACGAGGAACAACTGAAATGATTCACTTACTTTTTTTAAAAATTAATTTTGGTTATTAAGGTTGAGTGAGCTAGGGCTTTTCTCTTTGGAAAGGAGGAGGATGAGAGGTGACTTGACAGAGGTGTACAAGATGATAAGAGGCATAGATCGAGTGGACAGTCAGAGACTTTTTCCCAGGCGAAAATGGCTAATACGAAGGGGGCATAATTTTGTGATTGGAGGAAGATATAAGGCGGATGTCAGAAGTAAGTTTTTTTTTACACAGAGTGGTAGGTGCCTGGAACACACTGCCGGCAGAGGTTGTGGGGGCAGATACATTAGGGACATTTAAGAGACTCTTAGATAGACATATGAATGATAGAGAAATGGGGGGCTATGTGGGACAGAAGGGTTAGATAGATATTAGAGCAGGATAAAATGTCGGCACAACATCGTCGGCCAAAGGGCCTGTACTGTGCTGTAATGTTTTAAGCAAGAATTTCAAAAAAGTTACTTGGTCTGGAATTTCCTGAAATGGAAACATTGGCAAAAAGCATCTTAAGTTTTATCATTAGCACACTATTTCTAATTTGCTCTAAGAATTCATTGTTTTCTAATTAAAATACATCATGGCAAGCAATACAATGAATGAGAAATAATGCTGTCAACAGCAGTGGTACTTGCTGCACTCCACAAATGATGCCTGATAGCTCCCATCTGAAACAGACTCATTAGCAATAACAATTTTAATATTTACACTAATAGTACACAATTTTAGCTCAACTGCTTTTCATCATGTCAATACATATCATGAGCTTTAGATTTAGTCATGCATGTTCTGCACTGATTATCAGAACTCTAAATTAAAAGCTAATTTATGAGTTATTTTAAAAGGTTTTCTCAATAATCTTCAACCTATCCTGCTAATAAAAGCCCAATCTCTCTCGTCATCATTCAAGATCTAAAGGTCACCTGATAAAATGTGGTTATTTCATGGTCACTCATTTTAAGACAATGCCTCACATTTATTAATAAGGTGTTACAAAAGAAGAATTGTGCTCCAAAGAAAGACCAAAGTCCATTCAGTTTATCTTTCACTCTGCTTTTGGTCATTTGATACAATTATGCAGTTAATAACAAGTTATGGTTAAATTCATTTTTTGTGAAAAAAATCAAAGTAGATCGAACTAATTTTAAATAAATGGCTATTGACGATACCATTTTAATAAATGCAAGAAATGGCAATATACTTATTCCTGAATAGTACAAATGATGCAGAATGAAAAAGAATTGGAAGATTTGCATCATTTCCTAATCCCATTAGCTAATGTTTATTGGCTTTTAGTTCTTGCAAGCAATAATTAAGAAAAATCATTGTAAATGAGGTGATCTAACCTGCAGTTGGTTCTTCCTCTCACAATTTGCAAAATAACATAATATTTGCTGAGAGCTCCTCATTGTTAGACTTATTTGTTGTATCTACTTTTACTGAAATAAAAAGATTCAAGTAAATCTACTTAAATTTGCAAGTTAAAGCAGAATTTAAAATGGTCTACTGCAGTAACTCCACACAGGCACTTTGAGCTTAATCACTGAAAAGAAAAGGGAATATGTATGCAATTCTCAATTTGCAATAGACTAATCAAACTAACAACTCACTATTATGTTTCATTAAAATCATTATCTGTGCATCCACCTGACATTGAAATCGATGCTAAGCACTTCACTTTTACAGGGGACCTGGAATAGTTCCTACAAATAATGACAGGAACCAAACAGCAAAGCTTGTAATTTAAAAAAAATACTTGGACTGCAGCAGGTTTAGGTCCTAATTACTTGCATCCCTTTCTAATGTTGAACATAACCAAGGTAAATTTTATAAGACCAAGAGGTCCAAGAAACTGGCACCACATCTAAGAACATTTCAATCTAAATGCAAGGGAAGAAGTGGGGCCAATGTCATCCAAGAAGCCCTTCAACTGCTGATCTTAGAAATTGGTATTCACTGTAAAAACATTTGCTGCTCCCACTAAACCACTGTTTGCACAAGAATCTCCTCTGCTATTTCAAAACAATTATGCTCTGATATCAGTGATGCCATTCATTGACTTTACAACCGCTGCTCAAGGTGATAAAGTGAAACACTGCAGGATTAGAGGTCAAAGATAAAATGAAGCCATGTTATTTCTATGATGCTTATTCATAAGGAAAGTCAGCAGCTTAAAAATCTAACAAAGTAAATGGTAAATTCAGTTGAAATTTGTGGTACAGCTATTGGTTCAGTAAGATTGCGGGCCAGTAATGTGTCATAAAAAGGAAGAGTAAATTATTACCAGCAGGATTATTAAAAGATTAGGTCACTGTTTTTCATTCCTATTGTTGTCAATTTAAGAACTGAGAGTTTTGTAATACTACAATGCAGAAAAGACTTCTTCATTCCATCCTCACTTAAGTTCTTTTGTAAATTTGAGGAAAAACATATCTTTAAAAAGGACTCAAATGTTCCAGCTTAATTTTCAAAGCTTCCAAGAGGGAATATGAATGAGTACATGCTCCGAAATTGTGATGAATTTACCGGGTATGGCCAGTATAATGGGCAGGGACTGCTTTTAGCACAATGTTTTAACACTAACTCAAAGGATTATGAAAACTCAAGGTTCATTGAACTCAATTTGCATTTAAAATTCCATGATATTTTGCACCAGTACGCCAATACTGTGAAAAACAGTGGAATGGAGTGAAATTAATGGAATAGATCTTCTGTCCCAGTGCCAGTGCTTTTGCCAGGCTTTGCCCCTAGAGGACATAGTTTCCAGCACTGGCATCTAAGTAAATTGATGGGAACATCCTCTGCCCTCCCAACAGCTGCTTTATGCTGCTCAGCTGGACACTTAATGGAGTCCAGGGAGGCTGTATAAGCATCTACAGACTGGCCCCCAAACCTGGCATAATATCAGCAACCTTCTTTCAAGTGAATGCATGACATCAACTGCCAGGTAATCAGTAAGCAGTTAATTTTCTGTTATTAAGTTAGTTTCAGTGTTTTGAAATAATTTTCAGTGTGTGAATGTACTTCTTAATGTTTAATGTGTAAAAAAAATTAACCAGCAATGTTTCAAACTCATTCACAAACACTTGGTAACACTGATGTTTTTGACAGCCCGTGAATGGGACCTCACCGGCTCTCACTTGCATCAGGCTGCCTGTGCTGAGACTGCATTTAATCTGCACTGAGTCACATCAAAGTGCTGGGAGCCAGGGTGTCGGTGGAAAAACGCACCAGGGCCAAGCTGGAACAAGCACCATGACCCAGAGACAGCCAGCCATTTCAGGGCAACAAAAGATTTGGCTCAGTGGATTGAAGGCAGATTTTCCCATCCACAGTGGGCATCAGCTTAATAACAGGTACATTCAAGTCTTTGCAAATGGTGTACAGCAAACAGAAGATGAAGCATATAGTATCCTGAAAATAAAATACAGATTTTTTTCTGTTTTTGGAAATAAACATGGAAACAAATTTCTTTTGCATCTATTTTTCAGACTGCCCACAAGACCTGGTATTCAAAGTTATACCTTGAAACTGTGGCACAGACCTCTATATTTGGTAAATGTAATAAAAAACACAGATCAGTACAAAAAGAAACCTGATGAACGCCTGACACATATCCCAGATTAGCAAATTTAACCTGCACTGAAAGATTGTGAGAGTTTTTTTTAATTAACAGGGCTTTTGGAACCAATGTTACAACAGAGAAGGTGAAACACAAGAAAATTGAATGTACATAGCTAAAATTAATTTAATATAACTAATATCTAGACATCAACTATCTGTAAGGAGTGCAAACAATGATATTTCCTCTTACTGGTGTTCAAGGGTATTACCTACATTAACAGAGACAGGCTGTAAACCTGGAGCATGACATATATCCTAGTTAATTCTTGCCTGTCCACTAAAAGTAAGTGAACACATCCAGATGTAGCTGATCAAGTCATCAATAGAAATTAAGTGGGAGGATATGAAACAATTTAATACACCAAAGTTAGTTAACAGCTGGATTTCATAAAGCTTGCAAGTCTGTACATATTATGAAATTCAACTTCTACTGGATTTAATACTCATAAAACAATACCCTTTTGTGTGCAAATTTGTCCTGAAGAAATCCTTTGTACCCATCTAAGCTGGCTGGCTGCAACAGGATTCCACTCCAGTTCATTGCCTTGAGATATTACTGAATGCCACTTCCATACAATCCAGCCAACATTTCTACTTTTATAACAATATTGATTCAAGTAAAAAAAAATACATTTTCTAATTCTATAAATCTTAACAAATTATGAGCAAAGTCATACATCTAATCCAAGATTAGCTTCTTGACAAGTATACATTTGAGTTTGCTTTGATCAACTCTGTCATCTCCAATTCTTCGCAATAGCATATAATTAAATTGGGTCACTCTGACAAAACACATCCCTTATTAAAGGATTGCTGGAGAGTAGAGCAGCCCTCGTGAACATCAGTTACATAAAGACCATCCATTCTAAAGTGACAGCCTTGGTTCTGCAGACAGATGGAATCCCATCTGCCAAAACTAGAGTGCTATTCAGCATCAACATAACAAGGATCAATACTGCTCAATCAGTTAATGGTAATATATTTATTCTCCATTAAATTACGTAGGTAGTATCAATCAAGACATGGGTGAACCTATTCCAAACAGTATCCATAATTAACGAGTAAAATGGTAACACATTGTGAATTACTGGTGCAGACATTTGCAAAATCCAAAAGCTATTAAAATTAATTGAACACAAAGTGCTACAAAATACACGTACTACCGCAGTGCCCTCTAATGAGCACTTTTATGAAACTGAAGAACATTGAAAGACTACATTCTTATATTTCAGAGTAAAGCTGACAGGAGATTTAATAACTGAAGACTAGAGAGAGTTGACTCTTAATTATTCAGGATAATGGAGAAAACTGCCACCATGAATAATACAAAAATACAGATTAAGCAAATACATGGACAATGGAACAAAAGCCCATCCACGGTGAGGGTGGGCTGCACTTCAGTGTCCAGCACCACCTATAGCTATGGCACAAAGCGAGTTTCAGCAGTCAGGCTATGCTGCAGATCTACCTTCAGACCACACCTGGCTAAGCAGGTACACTCCAGCCAGCTCTTTACAACCTCAATAAGCACTTGCAGGAGGGGCCTCTAGTGGTGCTCAGTATCCCCAACATGCTTTACCAGTGTAACTTCTTGCCTTCAGTTCAGTCCATTCTAAACCATGTGAAATTCAGTTTCTTCCAAAGGAACAATGGGTTGAATTTCCTCACTGGGCATGGGAAGGATTCTCCTGAGGTCTATGTGCCAGAACTAACTGCATCTTCTAGCCATACTGTTCCAGAACAATACTGGCATCTACTCAGCAATGTAGAAAACATAAAAGGCACCTATCAGGAACTCACTGAAGTATTCTCCACTACTCACAGTGAGATTAGCTCTAACACTGAAGTAGCTCACAGTCATTTTGATTGGAGTCCTAGCCACCAACCCAAACAGTCTCATCCTTTAGCACCAGCTCACCCACAGCAGCAGTGTGTACCTTCTGAAAAATCTCAAAGGCTTCTTTGACTGCACTTCCCAAATTCACAAACTCTTTGCTTGGGAAGGGAAGCTAGGCATAGAAACAGCATCACCTGCAAGGTCCCTTCTGAGTCACAAACTATTAAAACTATTGTGACTCAGAAATATGTCCTTCTTCCTTCCTTGTCACAAATCCCTACCCGACATGACAAAGACGACAATACTTGAAGACAGCAGGTCATTCCATCTTTTCAAGGGTGTTTAGAACAGTCAATAAATATTGGACTTGCCAGACGGCATGGTAGCGTAGTGGTTAGTGTGACTCTATTACAGCGCCAGCGATTGGGGTTCAATTCCCGTTGCTGTCTGTAAGGAGTTTGTATGTTCTCCCAGTGTTCTGCGTGGGTTTCCTTCCACATTCCAAAGACATACAGGTAGGTTAACATGGGTTTAATGGACAGCGCGAACTCAGTGGGCCAGAAAGGCCCATTACCGTGCTGTAAATAAAGTTTTAAAAAGTTTTAAACAGCCACATACCTTGAATGAGTAATTATTTTAAAAAAACAGGATTTATCCAGGGTTTGTGCCAATTGTTTGCTTAAGATATGGCAGGAGATTGGAAGAACATCGATCAACATTCCATTGGAATCAATTGGTGAAAATATATGCGCATCATGTATGAAATGCACTATTCTAGGGTAGCATCCAAACTACGGCTGTAAATCTTTTTGTTTTCTTGAAGTTATGATAATTTTCAGATCTGCAGTAGATAAAACCTCAGGTTCACCATCAGCAGTGCTTCTCATCAATGGAGCTTTGCCCTCTTCCGAGAATAAGTATACCTTTATTCCACAAACAGCCATTCCTCGATTTACAGAAGGGATGTACTCTTGTAAAATGTTTCACCAAGCAAAATTTCATAAATCTAAAAGGCTGGGTGAAATGCTTTATCGGTACTTTGGTAGCGGAGAGTGGCACTGTATTCGTTTATAGTGAAGAATATATTCATAAATCAAAAACATATACCCCAAAGAGTCAATGGCAATATAGTGAAAATTCTTAAATGTAACATTCATACATAAAGGAATGCTTGTATCTGTGACTTATGTGGCTATAACGGTGTAACTCTGTAGAGTAAATACTGCAATCTTGCAGGCACAGTCATTCTCAGAGAGCACACTGATGAGCATTCTCAACTGTAGAGGCCAATTGCACACAAAAATAGCAATACATGTAATATGTTCTACTTCTACTAACTAGGAATTAAACACAAAATTCAACACTTTAAAATGTACATTAGTACAACAGAAGAAGGAATGGACTCCAGCTAGCTCCCCAGATATTTTTAATTTTTTTTTAAATTTTATTTACAGCGTGGTAACAGGCCCTTCTGGCCCAACGAGTCCACGCCTCCCATTTTAAACCCAAATTAACCTACCCATACATCTTTGCAATGTGGGAGGAAACCGGAGCACCTGGAGGAAACCCACGCAGACACAGGAGAACGTACAAACTCCTTACAGACAGCGACGGGAATCGAACCCCAATCGCTGGCGCTGTAATAGCGTCGCGCTAACCGCTATGCTATCGATATTAAATCGTAAGTGCAGATTATTTCCAATCCTCATATTAAAACATCTCATAAATCTGGTGTAGAGCAATGATGCACAACACATTGGTTTCTGTACTTAAATTACTTGTGGAAAAATCAAAGTGAATTCAAAAGAGAATAAATCCTTCATATAACCCTGAAACGCCATTTATCACAAATAATGCAATGACAGACACATCAATATCCATTCATTATTTCGATGTACCTCAATTAGCAATGCCTTTTGATTTCATTGAAAAAGGCAAGTAGTAAATAAAACAGACACTATGAAATCTGCTGACAAAATGCATTTCACTTGCAGGAAACAATGTGAAAAGTTGCTGGTTTAAATTCAGTTCTGATGAAAGATCATTAACCAGAAACATTAACTTTGTTTCTCTCTAAGGTGCTGCACGACCTGCAAACCATTGCCAACATTACCTCTGTAACATAACCACTTTACCACCATACCCTCTTCCTTATCTTTTCCAAATACATTCAATTTATCATAACATTTAACTCAAATACTTTAACATGTGTCTGTATTTCCGTTGCCCCTACTGCATCTGATTCCTCACAAAAAAAAAGCATGTCTATTTCCCCTATTTTTATCCTATTTACTGCTTCAACCAGGATCAATTTTCAGTCAGAACTGGTGTAAACGTCACAAAGATCATTTTGCAATTGCAATTAATGTGCATATTAACACAGAAAATGTCAGAAATATTCAGCAGGTCAGGCCACATCCGTGGAAAGAGAAAACAGTTAATGGCCAAAATAAACCTGGACACACTCACCCCACGATCCCTGCCCACTACTTCTCACCATACACACACATTTACTCCTTCTAAAGGCAGAGGGCCTAATTAACCAGCTCTCTTTACCCAACAGGTGCCTGGCAGGGCAGATCAAGCTGGTGTGTAGGTCTCAGTATACCATATCCTGCGACCTTATCCTCAAACACCCCGACAACTCTTGACAGCTCATTGGTAGCCAAAGGTATAAAAGAATTTTTTAAACAGTTTTTAAAAGTTTTAGACAGATATATGAAAACTAACAAAAAAGTTAAAAACATTAACATAAATTAAATAAAATCTTCACAGATCTTTTTTTTCCCCCACAGGTTCAATTACCCCACTCAATTGAACATATTTACCATTCATACATCATTGCTTTATGGCATAAAGCTGAGAGCTAGACACTAACTGCACCTTCTCTTTAACGTGCTGCTTTGCCACTGAGCTTGGTGGTGAGCTGCATCTGACCATCAGGATACCTCAGGTTTCCATGTTTTGGCTCACACGCTTGAAATGCCAAGACGTCCCAAGGCTCAGTCATAATTGCTAACTATCAGTCAACATGACTTAGCCTACTGTTTCAGGTCAATAGCCTTTAATTAGAACTGCATTAATCCACAAACAGGGGCAGGCTTTAATCTCAATGTCGCAACACATAGTCCTGAAGAAATTGCCTCCCACCAACTGTACATAACCTTAGCCTTACTGAATAATTTTTATAAGATTATATATTTTAATTGCCCAAATAATTAATCTATATAGAGTTATGTCACTTAAAATCTGTAATAGCCTTCACCTCCTGATCAATGGGAATATCACATGGAAACCCAAAATCCTACCATTTCAAGTTCTAGGGAAAATGCTGGATGACTTCTACAGAGAGAACCATTTTCGGCAAGCTCAAAATATAATTACACTGTCATAGAAAATAACTTCTAGCAAACTAGCAATAAATGAATTCTTTGTGAGGTTCAATTAATGTGCGTTTCTGATCAAAAGAATTGACAATGATGTTTGGAACTATGCTCATCCAACTGTAAGATTTCTGGTTTTTGCAAGGGATATGAAGATTTCCTTTAGAAAACAAAATCAAAATTCAGAGTTGCTTTGAATCTACTCACAAGTTAGACAAACAAGAAGTGTCCGGACTGCAAGGTCACAAAGTAGCTTCCATCTCTGATGTACTCTTGCAGAAACAGCTGGAAGAATGATCTCCGCTGGCACGTAATACTGGATTGTGTAAGTCACCATGATCCCAAAAGAGTAAAGGAGTTTTACCAGCTGGTATAGCCTAGAGGAAGGAATTAATAACATGTCACAGTGGCACACTACATTGGAGATGCTATTGGAATGTAACCAGATCCTAGTTGTTTTACTGTTGCAATTTTGTAACAAAATAAAATTAACTACAAGGAAGCAAATTTAGAGAAAAGTTCCTGGATGATCAAAAAGTCTCTTCAAACCCTTCCCCACCATTAACTACTAATCATTTGCAACATCAAGCATAAGCATTCTTCTTTCCCAAAATGAATATTTTTAGTGAGTAAAATAGAAACAGAAAACACTGGAAATACTCAGCAGGCCAGAAATAGAGTTAACACTACAGGTCATTGATTTTACATCAGAACTCCCCTACTCTTCTCAACTGAGTACCACCAGCATTTTCTGCTGTCATTTCAGATTTCCAGCATCTGTAATGCTTTTGCTTTCATGCTTTTAGTGATAGTTTGCACTGCAAAAAGAAACATGAGTATACTCTTCCTTTTCTTCCCTCCAACTATTTTTTCCACTTTCTCCTCTCCTGATATTCGATTTTAAAATGCCAAGTATCACACACATCCCAATTCTACACATAGGTAATAGTTCATGTCAGAAGATTGAAAACGGCAGGACAATTAGTCAGACAAAGCCTGAGTCAGGCTGCTACAGACATCCAACAGAGGGGGCTGTTTAGCAACCAGCAAGAGAATTCAAAGCCATTTCCTTACCAAGAGCCGAGAAAAATGTACGTTAGAAAACAAGAAACAAAATCAAGAGTAGGCCAGTCAGCTCCTTGTACCTTCTCCACTATGAGATCATGGCTGATCAATTACCTCAGCTTCACTTACTTGCACTGACCCCATACCCTTTTATTCCCTTATTATCTAAAAAATGAGCAATCTCAGTCTTGAATATATTCAGATTCCCTTCCCTCTGGGCGAGAATATTTCTTCTCATGGCTGCCCTGACTTTCTGATCCCTTATTTGGAGAATATGACCCTCATTCTAGACAATGCCAACTAGGGGAAAGTATCAAATCTGCATCCATTCTGTCAAGCTCCTTAGGAGTTCTGTACATTACAATAAGAACCCTTCTCATTTTTCTTAATTCTAGAATATGAGCCCAGTCTGAATAATCTCTTAGACAACAACCCCAACATCAAAGGAGTCAATCTGGTGACCCCATATGCACTCCCCATATTGCAAGCATATCCTTCTTTAGCTTGGAAGATCAAAACTATGCACAATATTCAAGATGCAGTCTTGCCAGGGCTCTACCAATTAAAGCAAGACATTTCTTATACTCAAATCCTCTTGCAATAAAAGTCAGCATGCTATCTGACTTCCTAAATACTTGCCGAATCTGTGTGTTAACCTACAGCAATTCACGTAGAAGGGTCTGAACGCCAATAGCTTTCAACCTTACCGTTTACATCATCCTTTGCTTTTTTTTCCACCAATATGAATGACCTCATATTTTTCAACATTATATTCCACCTGCCAAATTCTGGCCCATTCACCTCGCCTGATTCTACCCGCTTGAAGCCATTGTACATCCTCCTCACAGACCACAGTTCCACCTAGCTTTGTATCAACAGTAATCTATTGTAGCAATGCTGTTGATATCCTAAGGTAAAACAACACAGGATGATAATAAAAATCAGGATTCTTCCTGGTTTGTGCACTGAGGCAACCCACTGTTTTGTACCAACAGTAACAATACTTCAACTGCTAATTAAGTACTTTGAACCATCCCAAGTTTAAAAAGCATTATATAAGCAGTTGCCTCACCTTACATTAGTGTTGGGAGAGCCTAAATTTGAGCCAATGCAGCAGGCTAATAATATTCAACTGACATGCAGCATATTTTGTCTGTAATTTCCATTGCTATTTATTCTAAAACCAAAGAACTCAGGAACTGTGCAAATGACTTAAATTACTGTTGCAAACTATTAAGGCAATGGTAAATAAATATGATCTTAACAAAGATCTTAACATTTATTTTTATTCAAAAAGCAACTTTAACCAGCTTTCTTGAAATCTTGTTTCCTTTGTGGGAATGAATTAATCAGGTTGGAGGAGGAGATTTGGATAAATTTTCTTTGAGCAATGGCCGATTTTTCAGGGAATGCCAGAAGATGGAAAATGTTCGCCTTGGGGTATATGTAATATGCAAATTAAATATACAACATCTCTGTTTGTGTGCTGTTTTTCAGAAATAATCTGCTAAATGCGGTATGGAAGTAAAAACAGTAGGAACATTCAATGTGCTACCTTATAGTGAATGACTGGCATAATGAGTGTGTGGGATGCAAACCAGGACAAAAATCACTAGGTTTGCTTCGTGTTGCAAGTTCATTTACATAATGAGTTGAGATTTAGCTGTTATGGTTTGCAATATCAGCCTGTATTCCTTACAAAGGAACACCTGCAGATGAAGTAACTGGACTTTCAATATGTATGTCATTTACTCTGATTTTGTTGGAATTACAACTGATTTTTTTTATAACAAACTAGGACTACAATGATATGATCATGCAGATAATTGGAATTCCACATTTTGTTCTTGATGAAGCATCAAAATGACTGTGCTGCTGTGCCATTCAATAATTCCCCTTCCTTTTCTGAATCCAAAACTTAGAAGATCGCATTTAGACAATGGGTCTGCAGTAGAAATCATGCACCAGGAGGTGAGGGTCAAACTGCTTTGCTATATGACTAAAGTCAGTGTGTAAATAAACTTTTGGGAATGAGTGACACAAAAGTGGCACTCTTATTACTGACAAATACTTTGAACCATCCCAAGTTTGAAAAGCATTATATAAGCAGTTACCTCACCCAACATTAGTGTTGGGAGAGCCTAATTTGAGCCAATGCAGTAGGCTAATAACATTCAACTGACATGCAGCATATTTTGTCTGTAATTTCTATTGCTATTTATTCTAAGACCAAAGAACTCAGGAACTGTGTAAATGACTTAAATTACTGTTGCAAGCCATTAAGGCAATGGTAAATAAATATGATCTTAACATACAAGTTCTAAATACTTTTTAAAAAATAGAAAAATTATTTAGAAGAAAGTTATGAAAAAAATACACAGGAGAAACATGCAATTGGAACAAAAGAGTAAAAAAACAAAAAGTGTTTGAATTACATGTAATCTAAATCATCATATCTTCTTGTTTTATACAAATGTTTTTCAGATTCCAGAAAATTCGAGCACTGAAAACTTGTAATGTTTCCAGCTTACTCGGAGAGAATTTGCCACTTTGTCTTCCGATGATAGATGTTCCATCTGAGCCAATTTACATAACTGCATTTAGGATCCACATATAATACAAATAGGCAAGAGAGCAAACTTTTCAAAAATTGATTTTTTTATTAAATAGAATTTTTTAAACATAGGTATGAAAATGGGTACAAATAGTTGTGCATTTTACACTTTTCTTCCCCTTGATAGATCAACATTCTGAGAAATGTTACTGTTCTCTGTGGAAGGATCAATAAAGATGGTAATTTTGCATTATCACGGTTGATTTTCTTTATATCGTTCATTCCGAAATTTGAAGTTCTCATTATCCAGGAACTTTACATATTGCTCCCTAATGGATTCACATCAAAGGACAGACTCATAAGCATTTCATAACTCCCAAAATGCAGTCATTTATAATTATCTCTTTTATTTCCAAAGTAGATGCTAACCTTCAGTAGGAACTGAAAGGACAAAATATGAAGTATCCAAATTGCTTAAGGAAAAATAGCAAAAATAATAAAACATTTAATGTAATAAACTTTTAATTTCACTTGAAATATTGGAACCACGTTTGTGTTTTTGCATAATGCTGTGTCTTTGCTCACAAATTCATAAATACACAAACGCAACAGAGCAGTGCTATCACCTATCACTTGCCCTCCCCTCTCACACCTTTATTCAGGCCATCTCCCCTCTGCTCTTTCGGTCCAGATGAAGGGCCTTGAACTAAAACATTGACTGTCCATTTCCCTCCACAGATGCTGCCTGACCTGCTGAATTCCTCCAACAGCTTGTTATTTGCCCCAAAAACAGAGCAGATTTTATATGGAAACATACTGCACCTGAATGGTATCATCCACAAACACAAGGACAGGTCAGTGGAGATGTACAAACTGTTGATACCCAGCTCTGTATGAACACCATTTCTTAATAATCCCTCTATTCACTTTATTATCGTTCACTTATTCAGTAGTCACAAAGGAGAAACCACTTTCTTCAGTTAAGCAATTAAGACTCAAATATGCCTCAGTAAACTTGCAGATTCCATTACGCACCTTGATCTTTGCCCAGTTTGAACCTGACTATTCATAACCGAGATTACTAGGTTAATTACCTCAACTCAAGCTTCCAAACTCCATGTCCCATATTAAAAAAGTACTTCCACTATCTCTTGCCCATGTTCCTTTTTCAACCTCTACTGTTCATTGCTCCGTTAGTGGCCAGGTTCTCACTCCTGCCTGACGCACTATAATTTTCTCCCTAAACCATCATCTCTCTTCCAACTTCCTCTTCTTTAAAGCCTACCCATGTTGCTTGGTCATCTTCTCTGTCCCATCCCAATTTCCCCCCAACACCATTTCACACTCTCCACTTTTGTGTACAGTCTTTGTCCAATTTTCTGAAACAATTTGGGATAACTCTAAGTCTGGATTTTGCCGTCAACAATGAAAGACACCAAGTGTAGCTGACCTCAAGAATAAAGTTGCCTACAAGAATTTTACAGGTCATAGCTCCGGTTCCCCCTATTCCAATCTGTGCCATCTACAGTAGCTGTATGGCATCATGGTACAACAAAGTCACCAAGCAGGCAGAGGAGCCAATGAGACTGAAGATTTCTCCCATTCAAAGAAAAATCCAGATTATAATTAACATTTTAATTATTTTACAAAAAGCAAAATAAAGGTCAGGACCTTTGCATAGAATTAAGGGAAAGGCCGAAATATCCAACATTTCAAAAAAAGTACTTTTAAAAGAAGCATGGAATATTCATAAGTTATTACAAGGGAATATGCAATTTATGTTAGAGCCAGAGAGGCTGTGCAGCAGTAAATGTGATTTGGTGCATTGGTTACACATCCTTCAAAAGGCTCCATAATTTCAATGGTTCCTACATAGAGAATTGAGCATAAAATCATTAATTCACTGTCAATTGCACCTGGAAAGATGTATACTGTGCAGCCCATGGAGAAGTATCCACAATAACACTTCCTGGATTTCTACATTTAACTGTGCATGTGTGGATGCCAGAAGTTATTGCTGTTGTTGCACTGTGCTGGCAATGGCCACTGACATTTTCAACTGCAAATTCTGGGCCAATTATGTTCCTGTTCACTCAAGCAATTCTCAGTCCATCAAATACATGTATATTAATGTGACAGCTTAATTTAATTACAGCAAAAATCAGACTTATGATATCCGACAGTCAATTTATTCTGCACCTTCTTGACCTTGAAAAATAAAACATTTAATCCAGAACACAATTTTAAGAATAAGTCATTACAAATCCTTCCAGTTCTGATATTAGAGAAATGACACAATTTCCTAATGTTCCAAATAAGCAGCTTATTGTTAAGGCTGTAATATAAATCAATAAAGAATGTAACTGCTTCATGCTTGCATTATGATGACGTGCTTTGATATAACTGTAAGCACCTGCAAATGTAATTGTTCAAAACTAATCTTTAACACACAAATCATTGGACAGATATAATACATGTGACTGTGAACACAAGTCAATATAACATAGTTAGTTATAAACATGAATTCATTGTAAAAGGCATGCACTAAATTGGTGGAGCTTTGGACAGTGAGGGAGGGTGTCAAAGGATACAGCAGGATATAGATCAGTTGGAAATTTAGGTGGTGAAATGGCAGATGAAGTTTAATCTGGATAAGTGTGAGGTGTTGCATTTTGCAAGAGGAAATTATACAGTAAATGGCAGGACCCTAAGGCACTTTGATGTACAGAGGGATCTTATAGCTCCCTAGAAGTGGCAAAACAAGTGGATTGGGTGGTAAAGAAAGCATATGGCATGCTTGCCTTCGTCAGTTGGGGCATTGAGTATGAAAGTTGGGAAGTCTTGTTGCAGCTATATAAAACTTTGATTAGGCCACATTTGGAGTACTGTATGCAATTCTGTTTGCCACATTATAGGAAGGATGTGGAGGCTTTGGAGAGGGTGCAGAAGAGGTTCACCAGGATGTTGTCCAGATTGGAGTGTATTAGCTAAAAGGAGAGGTTGGACAAATTTGGATTGTTTTCTCTGGAGTGTCGGAGGCTGAAGTGCAATCTGATAGTACATAATAGAGTAGGGTTGATAGAGCCTGTTTTCCCAGGGTGGAAATGTAAAATACTAGAGGGCACAGGTTTAAGGTAAGAGAGGGAAAGTTTAAAGGCAATTTCTGACAGGGTAGTAGATACCTGAGATGAGCTGCCAGGGAGGTGGTAGAAGCAGATACAACAGCAATGTTCAAGAGGCTTTTAGACAGACACATAAATAGCAGGAATAGGATACGGACCACAGGCAGGCAGATGGAATTGGCTTAATTTGGCATTATGGTCAGCGCAGAAATTGTGGCCTGAAGTGCCTGTTCCTGTGCTTTTCTGTGTACAATGTTCACTGATGGTTTTCTACTGCAGGATTATGAGGTACATAATTACAACTGGAACACCACAAAATCAAAAAAAAATGCAACACTTTGCACCTTAGAGCTTCTACACCACAGTACATTGCGCCTGTCCTATTCTCTTTCTACATGTACAATGCTGTGAACAGGATAACTAACAGTTCAGATCCAAGTCTCATTCATCTATGCACATATATCAGCCTCAATTTGGCCAAAATGTCTCTACAGCACATAACTATATGCAGAGCAATAAGAATTTTCTGTCCTCCTTTCTCATTTGTTCCTTGTTAGCTTCTACCAAATGAAATAATTCAGTATAATTAGCATAGCAAACAAATCTATTTATTCATTTCCCGATATAGAAACACAATGGAAACTCTCAATTATTTAGCTCTTTAGAACAGTGGTTCCCATCACCAAACACAATGGGAATTTGGGAAATGCATTATAAACATTACATATGGCTCAATTAGTTTATGGATTTCTTTCAGAAATATTATTCATTTAAGATTTGTTCAGAACTCACACGACAACTTGGAAATTATATTACTCTAAGTTGGCATGAAAGGTTACTCAAGAGCAACATGGATTTGAAGAAATGGGCCTAAAAGGAAAATTCAGCAACACCACAGGAGACCATTTCCAGCAATTTGTGAAACATTACCAAAGAAGTTTAATTACTGGAACAAGGACATCTAGCAGAACTAATATAACCTCTTGAACTGTAATTAATATACAGAAATGTTGACAAAGTTGTTGGAATAGGAAAACAAACAAAGCATTGTGTCTGAATCTCAGCAAAGTAGACAAGGAACACTGAACATTTCTCTTGCTAAAATGTCTGTGTTCAAATTCTGCCTGTGGATACACTTCAAATAAGGACCTTGTGAAAAAGCAATAAAATCAGTATAAGCTGTACATAAACCAGGTCTATGAGTAAGACCTGTGCTCTGGATCCCAGGCTCTCACTTTATTTTGAATCTACAAAAACATGTATAGTGGAACTAAACAAACTGAAAAACCAACTGAAAAATGTGACGGTGTACAAATCCCTCTATGACTCCAATGATAACAACTTTAAATTAATTAAAATTTTATCTGCAACCAAATTGGCCTAACAGCAGTCCTTTTAAATGCAAAAAGCACAAAATACCTTGCCTGCGTGGATACCTCTGAAGACCTCTCATCACCCGCCCTCATCTCTAGAGTGTAATATATTATTCCTATCTCATAGAGGAAATTTAGCCTGTGTTGTTTTAGAAGCTTGACTTCAATTCTTACCTTTCTCTTTTACCCTGAATTAACTGCCCTGGGAGTTTCCTCTTTCTATTATATTTGGTTGTTTCTCTCTTTCATTCCAGTTCTTCTGCAAATGTAGTTTTACCACTCTCATTCCTTGCAATTTGTATGCTTATTTTTCCACCTCTGTTGCCATACCTTTAAACGCCACTTTTTCCGCAGGGGATGTACAACTGAACTCTCAACAGCTTTCACTTTTATTGATGTTCATTCTTATGTTCCTTATCTTGGTATCATTGGAGCGGGAATGGAGATCATTTTGCCCCTCAAGCTTGCTCCTCCATTTAATAGGATTATGACTGATTTTAACCCTATTTTCCTGCCTTGACCGTATTTCCCTTGATTCCCCTGGTAGTCCACAGCAGGCATGGTAGTGTAGCGGTTAGCATAATGCTATTACAGCGCCAGTGACCCAGGTTCAATTCCAGCCACTGTCTGTAAGGAGGTTGTACGTTCTGCCGTGTCTGCGTGGGTTTCCTCTGGGTGCTCCGGTTTCCTCCCACATTCCAAAGACGTACAGGTTAGGAAGTTGTGGGCATGCTATGTTGGCGCTGGAAGTGTGGCAACACTTGCAGGCTGCCTCCAGAACACTCCACACAAAAGATGCATTTCACTGTGTTTTGATGTACATTTGACTAATAAAGATATCTTACATCCAAAAATCTATCAATTCCAGTTTCCAATAAAATCAATGAACGAAGCTTCACAGCTGCCCAGGGTAGAGAGCTCCAAAGATTTACCATCCTCCAATTGAAGTAATTCTCACTTCAGTTCTAAATGCCCCACTCCTCATTTTAAGACTAACTCCTGGTTGCAGTCTCCTTAGACCAGAAAGCATTCTCCCGCTTCAGTCCTGTCGAGGCCACTTAGAATTGAGTGCTTCAATGAGGTCATTTCTTATTCTGAACTCTAGAGAATAGAGGGTCATTCTACTTTCACCTCATGTTACAGATCTGCCATCTTAGGAACCAGTCTGGTGAATCTTTACTACACTCTCTTTATAGCAAGCATCTTTTGGTTTCGGCATTGCACACAAAGCGAAATTGCACACAATATTCCAAAAGTGGATTCACTAAGGCCCTATATAATAGTAGCAAGTACCAAAAGGAAAAGTATAGATCAATAAATGCAGGTTATTCTCATGTGATTCCAGAACAGCCTCAAATTTAGAGGGAGGAATGTTTTCATCTCTTTTCTGCTGTACTTCAAAAACATTAAATCTTGCAGGTTTATTATTCTACACTCATCTGCAACTTACAGGTCAATAACAAGAGGTCAATAATTTATTAACTGGATTAGAAAGGAACTGATGGAAAAGAAATCCAAACAGCAGAAGACATCTGAAACTCACAGCCTAAAAGGATGAGGCAGAAATCCTCATCACAAATATATCCTTATCAATAATTGAAGAATCATAACTTACAAGCCCATGGAACAATTGTATATAATGATAGGAATTGGGAGTAACCTGTATATATCTGTTTTTGACAAGCATGGACATAATAGGCTGACTGGCCACCCCCTATGCTGTAAATTCTATGTTTCTGAAACTTACGCGACAACTGAGGGTCTCAGCATCAATGATGCCATTTAATGACAAAAGCAGGTGGTTATGCAGCCTCTTACTGGAGATGGTTGCTGTTTATATTTTGGAAGAGGTAAAAGGAAAGCTGCAGCATTCCTGAGGTTACATTGGAAAGTGTAGTGAGAAGGGAAGTGGTTGATGGAGGATAAGAGTGAGCCAGGGAGCTTCCAGGTGAAGCAACAATTCCCTTGCACTTCTTCCAGTGTAACGTACTGCAGTTGGTACTCACAATGTGGTCTCCTTTACATTGAAGTAATCAAACACAGATGGAGTGGCTGCTTTGTGGAGCATCTGCCTTGACCCAAAGTTTCCTTTTGCCTATCACTTTAATTCTTCATCTCACTCCAACCTTTGTGACTTCTTGCACTGTTATAATGAAACACCACCTCATCTTCTGTCTGGGCTCCTTGCGGCCTTCCAGACTATTAAATTCAACAGCTTCAGGTAACTTGCTCTCTTTGACTGTATCAGAATTGGCCAGTTCTGCTACAGGCGTGACCTGCTGGGCATAGCCTACAGTTCTGCATTACATAGCTCTCGTTCCTTTGTTTTGTACCTTCTCTCTGCCCTCATTAATCCAGTGACCAGCTTAACCCCACAGCAACCTTGGCCTCATCCTCTTTCCCTCTTTACCCAGTTCTGACAAAGGGTCTTTGACATCCAATTTAACTTTGCTTCTCTCTCCACAGATGCTGCTTGGCCTGTTGAGTATTTCCAGCATTTTCTGTTTACTTCTTTGGTCCATGTTTGGACTAAGTCTATAATGAGGTCCAAAGCCAGGTGACTCTGGCAAGATTCAAAGCAGACGTTGGTTATTAGTGATAATGTGTTACTTGATAGCACTGTCAACAATATCTACTATCCCTTTGCTGTTGAGTGACAGTAGACCAATTAGCCAGTTTGGAGTTGTCTTGTTTTTTCACGAGTAGGACATACCTGGGTAATTTTTCACATTGTTGGGGGGTATTCCAGTGTTGTAAATGTACAGGAGCAGTTTGACTAGAGGGACCGCTGGTTCCAGAGCACATGTCTTCAGTACTACTGCTGGGTCATTGCCTGGTCCCATAGTCTTTGCTGCATTTAGTACTCTCAAGCCATTTCTTGATATGTAGAGTGAATCACATTGTATGGTTGTTTAAAATATTTCCCCCTCCAAAAGAAAAATAAGTAAACAATGCTCTTAGTCTCTGAGTGGAATGGGCAGGGCTACAGACCACTGGGAATCTATGGTGTCAATTAGCGCTGTTTTTGAAGGCCAGAGGAAATATTGAACAGGAAAAGAAAAGCAAGATAACATGAAGCAAGAGGTCATTGAATGTCACTTTAGGGTGAGCTTTCAATAAATTTTCAGCTAGATTCCTCAAGTAACAAAGTGGCTGTCAAATGTAACAAAGTAATTACAAGACTGCAGTATTTTTAAGGAAATAAGATTGATATCAAATCGAGAAGAGGGGACATGCATACATTCTGTGGTAGATGCAAATACCATCTCTATGTAATTGAATATTTTTCAGTCATAAGGGTATGAACAATGTTTAATTATTATTCCACTTTGAAATGTTAAGAGCTATCAAAATCTGTATTAGTGAGCTCAACATATTCAAAAGTCACTTAAGCAAGATTTATGAGAAAAATGCCAATCTGTAATCTAGTCATCTATCATACCCCATAGAGTATGGGATTTGTATCTCATTAAAGTAAAAGTGTGCAAGCTCTTAAGTGTCAATTTCTGCTGCTGAATGTCCATCCGTTATGCAAATTTCTTTGTAAACAAGCTGGAATTATTTTCTTTTGATGATAGACAACCATTATATCATTTGTAGGATTAATCATCATACACTGAGGAGGTATTATATCATCTTGTAAATAATTAAAATTTAACTTAAAAGTACATTCTGTGTAACTGTACAACTTTGGTTATTCTTCACCGTTTTTTTTCCTGATACCTTAAGCTCTGGCTCTATGCACAGTTTGGATTAAGTTATCAACCAGATGCCTTAAATGAACTAGTTAAAACCTGAAGACACTTTCTATCATTGTATCACGTAGCAATAGAAACCACTAGAGTCTGGAAAAAGATAATGAAACAGTGATGCACCGTTTTACAAAATTATGATTAGAAATAAACAATAATTTCAGGTGCCATTACTGTAAAATTCATTCTATTATTACAGATTGGCTACTATGGCACAACCATCTACAAAGAAAATTTTGCTTTTCCTTCATCTTTGGCCTGACATGATGGCTGAGTTCCGAGCTTCCCTCTGATCAGAAAAGTACCAGAGAAAAAAAACATTCTGCATCTTTAATCCAATGCTTAGAGTTGCTGTGCAATATCTCCCAGCTTCACCACTGACAGCAGTACAATCTTACTTATGATACAGTATTTATGGCAAAGTCAAGGCCTGTGATACTAAAACTATTGGAAAAGACATCCAAATCAACAAGATTTACAAAGTACTTTAAATCTCCTTTGCAAAATCCAGGATAATGAGCTTAACACATCCAAAAAGTAAAAAAAAACAGAAAAAAATGCACAATCTTAATTATTAATTATATCCTGTTCATTTAGGCAGGAAAACAGCTTGAGCAGCAATTTCATGATGCAACTACTAGTGCAATGCTTTTCACATTTTCGTAGATAAATATACCAATGCAGCACAGAGTGGAGGTTTCCACTCAGTGCGTGGAGGAACCCTGTGTAGGCTGCGGCTTCAAACTGGGCCTGTAAATGTATAAGCAACTATTATTATTCACCCATAATTTGTGCCTTCTCCATCCTGAACGGTGTGGCCTTTAATCCAGGTTAATTGACAGAACAGAAATGCAGGTTAAACCTACAAAATGGTCCAAACCCCTTAAAGCCAAGCACTAACTTTAAAGTTGAATGACAATCATTTTTTTTGACAGCTATATATGGAGGTCTTAATCTCTATAAAATCTCACCATTTTGTGCTCACTAATGTACAGTCGCCAAGCAGGCAACATTACAGTGAATTAGTGCTGCAGCCTCTCCAATGTCTCAACATCCTTCACTTATCCCACTACCGTTATTGATGAATAAGTTTTCGTTCGAAGTTTCGAAACATGGAATCTCAAAAGTGGAAGCAGTCTGCACCCCTCCTGCACCATAAAGCGACAAGGCAACATTAATTTACAGTGCAGTATTTGAAATATTGTGCAGCTCTCTGATACATCTCAAGAACTTCAATATGGTGTCAAAGATCCTGCAAATGTATCTCCACCTAAAAGGACACTCTCATACCTTAACAGTTACCTGGTAATAAGATTTATGGAAGGATTTCCTGACTAACATGGCCCCCACAAAAACAACCACAAAACTACAAATAAAGACCATGAGCACTTTAAGAAAGGAATTCAAACCCAAATTAAGTCAATTAGTGTTCAAGAAGCTTGTGTAAAAAGTGGGGAGTGATGCACAATCACTGAAGTTTTACTTTCAAATAATTATTTTAATTAAAAAAGCACCCAGTCCTGAAGAGTTAATCAAACCAGTAATGGTTTAACTCCTGGCACATGGCAAACAGGCTTAAGGCTGTAGCAAAACAAAACTACTGGAGGAATTCAGCGGGCCAGGCAACATCTGTAGGTTTAAGACAGACAGTCGACGCTTCAGGTCAAGACCCTTCATCAGTTGACTATCCATTTCCCTCCATAGATGCTGCCTGACCCACTGAGTTCCTCTAGAAGTTTGTTATTTTGCTCCAGATTCCAGCATCTCCAGTGTCGTGTCTGGATGTTTAAGGCTGTTCCAATTTCTAAAGTTTAAGGAAAGAACGTATAAAGAAAATTTGGAAAAAAAAAATTCTGAAAAACCCAACCAAAAAAATTTTTAGCATGTTTTTTTCTACCCAGCTGGATAACTACATTGATAAAGCACCAACTCATCTGCCAGTTTGATGCACATAAAGAATAAACTGAATGAAAACAAGATATATTAATGTTTGCAAACCTTGCCACAACAACTGGAGCTGGAAGTGAAGATCTTTTTTGAGATTGCATTTAACATTACAGCATATAGCCTGCCATACAAGAAGCTTACATAGCAGGCTATATGCTACAATGTTAAATGCAACCGGGCAGGATATAAGATGGGCAGAAACAAAGGCTTCAAGAAACACCTGAAATAAAAAGCATCTGACCGTGTAATATTTCACCACATGGTTCGTTGACAAGCCTTGGCAGGTTAACGCACTCCAAAAATCTCAATGCCACTCATGTGACAGTTGATAAAATAGTAAATTATATAAAAAGTAGATCAACTACAAATGGCTTTTTGCTGTAATTTGTGAAGCTGAAAGTAACTGAATTACTGTCTACTGAGGTTAAGTGACTTTCGTGGAGCAAACTGCTGATCCATTTTGCTGAATTCTGAGAAAATGACAGTTTTTACCAATACATAACATTGCATTGCCATGTTATGTATTGGATCAACTAACAGAGGAGTTTCTAATTAAAATCATTTATTTGGCAAACAATTTTAATCGCTTCAATGGCAATAGATCAACTGCTACAAGGAGCCAACACTAACATCCCATGGTGCAAGGTGGTAATTAATGCTTTTACTTGGAAACTTGAGTCCTGAGTCACTAACCCTGGCCAAGGAGACCTCAGATTTCTTTGCTATCAAAACAGTACAAGAGCAAGCCACTAAGGTCTTTTCTCAGAGCTCATTAGCCTCATGAAAACACTTCACAGGCCCAAAACAAGATATCCAGAATCAATACTTACCCCCAGAAATACATGGGTAATAGACCTCTGCCTTCCAAAAAATAAAAATTGTTGAAAACCTGAGCTTCCAGCCCACCAAAATTCACTGTAAGCAGTACGTTTAGGAACATGAATGCCCAAAACTTGCTAGCTTATTAAAGAATAATTCAGTGCTCCTAAACTAACTTCGCACGCAATCACCAGAAACATTCTTCTCTTTCCAACCATTTTTATCAGAAACTGCATGCAGTGCTCTTGTGACAATCAAAACAAAACCTCACAACAAACTGGAAATGCACAATGTTTTCACACTTGCTATTACCAATACATGGCCAAATGTCCTAACACTTGTAAAGGGCTTACAAGCCCAGGGGTGTCAATAAGATGGTATATTTTACATGGGACTGAAATGATAACTTTGATACATATAGATCTGAAATATGTATCAATGCTTATGAACCTATTAATAATTATGACATGTTACTTGGGGGAGCGGTGAAGCAAATATTTAAGAAATAAAAAGGGCTTTCATTCAAAAGGGTTGGGAAGCACTGTGTTAAAAAAAGTGCCCGTAATTTTCAATGGCATGCGTAATGAGGAAAACACACTCACAAATCCCTCAGATTTTCCACTGTCACTTTAATATAAGGATTATATAATGTACAGTAAAAAGAGCATGTACAATATAAGCTCCAATTATATGGATATCAGTAACACTGCATCAAAGGTAAAAACATAATACTTGTTTCTACTTTTATCTACATTCACAGAATGTGAACAACATATATTGGTGCAATATCTTCCTCATGTGCTGGCAATCCAAAAAGTGCATCAACAACCCAATCCATCACTGATACCTCAGAAAAAGGTGGTACTATCTTGTCTGAGGAAACAGCAGCAGAGGTACAGAGGGGCTGGATACCATTACCATCAACATCCAAGAAGCATAACGCAGCCAGGAAGACGTCATCTCAATTGCAGGATCCTCCAAAGGCCACTTCACAAAAAGATGACGTCATCCCTCACTACACCTGGAAAACATGAACGGACACATCAGGCATATGGGTCAGGAGCCATCCTCTCAACCCTCCACAGACCTTTATCCAACATCTAACCCATGCTGCACCTGCACTGGAAGCATATGATGAGGCTGTATCGTGTAAGCTTATACTCTGGATGCTGCTTGACTTGACCTACTCTGAATGTTGCTGGCATGGATACCTTAAGGTGTTACACTGTACTGCCATCTCTTTAGTTCAAACAAAATATGCACAACATGCACTATGTGTGGGGACAAGGGCCTGATCTATTCAAAATGTAGGGCAGCTGGGTGTAATGTCCCGAATGCATGAAGCCACATATGCCATGTTTCTTTGCTGACCTGTGCAGTGATATCCAATCTCTTGTGACACTCCTGAGAGCCACACACAAAACAGGGAGGGCCCCAGAGTTTACCTACACAGTGTGTGCTAGCCAATTGCAAATTTATGGTAATGCCTCCATAATCAGGGAGGTGAGCTGTCATGTCAGGTACTTTGACCTAATTAATGTCCATTTACTTCTACTGGAAATTGGGTATTAATTAAGGACAACTTTGGGACTTGCCTGTAGGATAGATGATATAACAAAAATTGGGAATTAGTTAATTGCCTTCTGCCAGCTTGAGCACATGTACACTTCTAGCAAATAATAATAATTGGCTATTTTATCATTGAATATACATAATAATTGCTCCTCTACATTCAAGGCCCTGGAGTTCCTCCTTCCTCCATGTATCCCAGCCAATCTTAACATCTTCCCCCCACCTCTAACACACCAGGATTGCAAGCACATAACACATCTCACATATCCTGGAACCCCCATCTATACATGTGTGACAGCCTTTGTTCTGTTGCTAACACTCTAGTCTCAAGTCAACTGTTGTGGGTTCAAGTATTACAACAGATACATAGGCACAATCTAGCACTGCACCATAGCCCAACACAGTGGCAGCTGCACTGAGGCACCAACTTTAAAATCAGCTATCAAAAGAGGCCTTATCTGATATGTCAAATAGATATTAAAAATTCAACAGTACTATCTCATGACAAAATGTACTCATGACTACACAAATTCTAGAATTCTATTATAAAGATCGTAATCTTCCTGGTTTGTAGGCCAACACTGTCCCTCAATCAACATTAGTGGAACAAATTACCTTCACCATTTATCTCACTGCTGTGTTTTCCTTCTCTGCCGTGCTTGGGATTAGAACGTTATGAAAGAGACTCTACAGGTGCAAATTTTGTATTCACAATGGCAGAGGTATTATTGGAAAACACAACCATTTGTTCATTTCAGCATTATAGATCCTATAGTATGACTCAAGAAATAACAGAGTGCACCTGTTACTAAGCCAACATCCAACTTCAAACACTACAAAAGCACAAATTAAGGAGCTAGTCTTAAGGATGTGCACAAATTGGCTGTATTTTTCTATGTTACACGATTACCTCTACAATCCATTTACCTTCAAACAAAGTACTTTGTGACAATCTGAAGATGTAACTAGGCAGGTTATATTTTTATATATATAATTATTTACTTGAATTCTACTTTAACCCGGCAGGGACGAAGGAAATAAAAATGTTCAAAAACTTAACTCTGGTCTGTCTAGCTGATCCTATGGAAAAATGCAGAGAAGGAAAAATAATTCCTGCAAAAATTTAATTTCAAAATTTGCATCGTACAATATGGATTTAGAGATGAAAGCTCACATATGTAACAAAAGCTTTCAAATTTGAGAGCTAGCTTGTTTACAGAACAACAGTTCTTTGAAATATATACTCTCCATTTTATGCAAGAAGAAATTTTATTTTATGGTGATGAAAAAGCGGCAATGCAGTCAACTTCACTTACTTGATTCCTTCCCACAAAATTCAGACAAGCAAGGTTGCAGCAAGCTGAAACAAGTAGTGGGGTCGAGTTTAAGAGCCACAAAGTAATGATGCAGCTCTACAAAACTCTGGTTAGACCACACTTAGAGTACTGTGTCCAATTCTGGTCGCCTCATTATAGGAAGGATGTGGAGGCATTGGAAAGGGTGCAGAGGAGATTTACCAGGATGCTGCCTGGATTAGAGAGTATGGATTATGAGGAGAGACTAAAGGAGCTAGAGCTTTACTCATTGGAGAGAAGTAGGATGAGAGGAGACATGATAGAGGTATACAAAATATTAAGAGGAATAGATAGAGTAGACAGCCAGCACCTCTTTCCCAGGGCACCTATGCTCAATACAAGAGGGCATGGCTTTAAAGTAATGGGTGGGAAGTTCAAAGGAGATGTCAGAGGGAGGTTTTTCACCCAGAGAGTGGTTGGTGCATGGAATGCGCTGCCTGGGGTGGTGGTGGAGGCCGATACGCTGGTCAAGTTCAAGACATTGTTAGATAAGCATATGAGGAATTTAAAATAGAGGGATGTGTGGGAGGAAGGGGTTAGATAGTCTTAGGTGTGGTTTGAAGGTCGGCACAACATGGTAGGCCGAAGGGCCTGTATTGTGCTGTATTGTTCTATGGTTCTAAAACCAGATCTGAACAGGTATATTTGCTGACTGAGAAAACAGAAGTTGCTTTAGGACTCAAACAAAAAGAACTCCATACTCTACACAAATTTAAACTTGTTACATTTCAATTTATATTATAAGCCATTGGAGTCAGGCTCCACTAATCATGCAGAAACCTTGTGTCTTTTTCTACCTCCCCTCCCCCCCCACCACAACCACAGACAATGGATTCCTTATTGGCATAATTCTAAGGACCCAATACTAGTTTCATACAATTAAAATACTGCATAATAGGCCTGATGAATTTAATAGAGGCTTAAGTCTACACACTGAATAGACACAAGTCGTCCTACTACTAAATCTGAAAATATCAAAAGCTTTATACATGAATATGGTGAGCATCCTCTATACAAAGCTATGTTTATTGTTTTTATTTGATTGTGTTGCTGACTTGGCAGGTACTTACTATCTACCCAAAATGACCCCTTAAACAGAGCTGTGTGCCAGACCATTTCAAAGGACACTTAAAAGTCAAGTATGTTGGTGAGAGTGGAGTCACACATAACTAGGGTGGTAGACTTCCTTTCAGGGAAGGATAGCAGTAAACCAGAAGGCTTCTTACTAAAATTTGGTGGTTTCATCATCACCATTATAAATATCAGCTTTTTTTTAAAAAATTCCAGATAAACTTAAAATTTCTCATTTGCCTTGGGTGCATTCAAACTCACTACCAGATCAAAAGACCACGCCTCTTGATATAGCACCATGCTACCTTAACCTGTACTTCTCTGATATTACGGATATAATACACAAAAAAAGTTCTTCTTGTGATAAAACTACATCAATATTGAAAAGAATCTTTGACTACATTAAAAACATGCTATTGCAGATCGGTATCTCATGACTCTAAGTGTCCTGAGATCAAGGGTCCAAAGAAAACCCAAGAATCCACAAATGTGGCAACAAGCATCAACACTACTGGAACATTTCTCCTGTTAATAATCATCAATCCAAAGATAAAGAATGCTAACTGTCACAGCGGAGTATTAGTGGATTGACTAGAAATGATATTTGCTTCAAATGAGGTCATCAGGGTCACTGCAACAGAATCTAATCATATTTCAGCAACTCTACCAAAGATTTTAAAATCTGTTTAGCCCAATCACTTCTTCGGGGCACTCATTAACTCACTTATTTTTAAACAAAGTACCTTACTAAAGCTTAGAAAAATGCCATTCAGTCAAAGAACATTTTAAAACCAAGAAACAAAATGAAGAGTGTTCTCTTCATGCCATGGTTATGGTCTGAAGTATCTTCTGGCACACAGGACTGAAGGCTTACCAAACAATGCAGGCTAAAGATGATGACAAGCCCAACTCCTCCCCCACCCCTAAACCCTGCCAATAGATCCAAGCTGATTACTATTTAACTGCACCTCAACGACCACAAAATATTCTTCTGGTAATCTCAATGTCATCAACAATTAGAAACAACCTTTAAAATGGTAATGAATAGCACCGAGATGGAGAATTAAAGCAGCTGGAATCAGGAAGCCCAGGGTCATCTCTGCAGATTAAACAGGTCACGCAAAGCAGGTCACGCAATCTGCATCTGCTTTTCCCAATTCAGAGGAGACCCTATTTTGAGCACCAAAAGCAATGCACTAGATTGGAAGAAGCACAAATGGGTCAATACTTCAGCTCTAAGTATTGTTTGGTCCCTGGATGTTGAGAAGGGAAGAGGTAAAATTGTAAGCGGTGTGTCTCAAGCAGCTGCATGCAAAAGTGCTGTGAGAAAGGGAATGGGTGGTGGAGACTGAAGGGTAGACTAGAGAGTTGAAGGGAACGGGTCCTTCAGAATTCAGTTTATTTCTCTTTCCACAGATGCTCCCTGATCCACTGGGTACTTCAGAATTAGATAATTCTTGCCAAAATTCTAGGCTACATTAATGAATGTGGATCTGATGGGCCAGTAATTGTTGCAATAGGGCACCTTGGAGCAAATGACAGAGAACTCTTCCACTCGCCATTCAAATTATCTTATTTAAAGACTTACCTTACTTATTGCAATGGAATCTTTTCCCACACTGAGCTTGTTTTTTTCTGTTTTTTGATTGCTTTCAGTTTCTTTTGTGGTGCTTGATAGCTGCTTTGTAAATGCATTCACAGGATAGGAATGAGATGGGCAATCAGCTTTATTACTTATTTCTGGTTACAACGTGGATATGGACCCTCTTCCTGAATTGTTGCATTGTTGATCTCTTGGAGTTAATTAGGAAATTTCAGGTATCTGATTCTGCCAGGGACACCAGAGACTGCAGGTGCTGGAGTCTGGAGCAATAAACACTGCTGGAGGAACTCAGCGGATCAAGCAGCGTTTATGGAGACAAAGGGATAATCGATGTTTCAGGTTGAGACAAACATCGACTATCTCTTTGCCTCCACAGATGCTGCCTGACCTGCTGAGTTTCACCAGCAGTGTGTTTTTTGCATCTGTTTCTGCCATATGTTAGTGCCCATGCTGCCTGACAAGATATTGAAGCTCCCACCATTTTCCTGCCATTTCCTCCAAAGGTGTACAAGAGTTCAAAGTACCGTTGCTACAAACTGGCTGAACTTGTAAAGAATAAAGAAGCTCCTATTTCTTTAAATATGCCCTCAAATCAATAGGTGGTTTTTACATATATATGTATGCTTTGCTAAGGATAACTCACAAAGTGGCTTAGAAAGAGACAGCAAATATGTCCTACCTTGAAGGTTCTTTAATAGCGTGGGGCTAAAGCTAGGGAACAACCAAGTGATATGGTATGGTAAGCTGACTATATTACACTGATCTGGAGGTCATCAATAGGGATACACGTGGCAAGAGCCAAAAAAGTAAAATGGTTACAATTCAATTACATTAAAATTTAACCTTTAGTACTTCCCAAAGAGAAAGACTACAGAAGACTAGGGTTGTATAATCCAAGTGTTAAGTGTCATAAAATTAGCAAATGCTAGAAACACTCATCAGAAAAAGACTCATTCCAATGAATAATCAATATCTAAAATTTTAACACTGTTTCTCCCTTCACAGATGTCACCTGACCTGTTGCATCTGCAGCTTTGTGCATTCCAATAAAAATTGTCACCTCTGGATCTGCCGGTAGCACCCTTGCCTCAGAGTTAGAAGATTGCAATTCACGGCCCAACTTATACACAAGCATAAATATCAAAGCTTATACCATTGCAGTGACGAGAAAGTGCTCTGCTGTCAGAGTCACAGGCTTTCAGATGAGGTACAATACAGAGGCCTATTCTGTCCCCTCAGGTAGTAAATCAAGAAAAACACCCATGTCATCACTTCAAAGAGGAGCAGGGAAGTTCTTATATTGTAGCTAATATTCATACTGAAATAGTCAGATCACAATCAGTACGATTTCAGAATGCCAACATTTTTCCAATGAAAGCAAGGCAATCTTCAATGAGATGATGTCATACAAACACTGGCAATACTGTGACAGACAACCCTGTAATCTTTTCAAGATTGGCTTTCTAATGATGTTCACTTGTCTAAGAACTCAGAAAATATACAATCCTGCTTGAAGAAATTTCTCCTCATCTCAATCCTAATTAGTTGCTTCCTTATTCTGAAGCGGCACATCACCAACAGCAAGTCCCTCTCTCCCTGGGACTAATTCTGGACTGTTCAGTCAAGGAGAAGCACACCTTCAGCATCCACAGGTGGCACAGTGGGACAACTAGTAGATACTGCCTCCCAGTTCCAGCAACCTGGGTTCAATCCTGACCTTGCGTGATGGCACATTTTTACAGACAGTAATTGACATGCAAGGCACCAATGAAGAAAATATCACAGCAGTGGTCTGAGGAGGCTGAAGGTCTATTTCAGGACTGCCTTGTGTGGCTGGACTGGAACACTGTGAAGACCACTTCAGATCCGAGGCCATCAGGATGGATGACCCCGCACTATACATGAAGGCCAAGTATGACCTCCATAAAGCTATATCAGGGATGCCAAGAGAGAATACCAGAACAAGCTATAGGCTCAATTCAATCAATTGGATGACTGTGGCAGGGCCTGAACACCATCAAAGGCTACAAGCCAAAATCAGGGGTGATCTCTGGCAACAACGCATCTCTATCAGATGAACTCAATGTCTTATACACCTGTTCTGAGCAGGCAAGCAAAATTCCACAAAGGCACGTCCCCTATCTGCCACTGGCTTTGTCCCTTACATCTCAGTGGCAGAAGTCAGATCTGCTTTCACGTACGTAAACTTTCGAGAAGCAGTCAGCCCAGATGGAGTCCCTGGTTGGGTTCTGGAATCATGCACCAATCAACTGGTCACCGTCTCTGCTGACATCTTTAACCTCTCACTTCAACAGTCTACTGTCCCCATCTGCTTTAAGGAAACCGCCATCAATCCAGACTCCAAGAAAAGTAAAGTGTCCTGTCTCGATGACTACCCACCTGCAGTTCTAACCTTGACCATAATGAAGTGCCAGTTTCCCAGACAATCTACTCCTTGCAATTTGTGTGCAGGACACCATCTCCCTTGCACTACATTCAGCTCTGGATCACAGTGACAATAAGAATACATATGTCAGGATGTTATTCATTGGCTACACCTCAGCCTTCAACACCATAATACTAAATAAGCTCATTTCTAAACTCCTAGTCCTTGGCCTTGGGGCCCCCATCTGCAACTGTCTCCCAGACTTCCTGATTGGTAGACCTCAGTTACAGTCGATCACAACATCTCATCCACTCTGACCCTCAACACTGGTGCTCCCCAGGGTTGTGTTCTCAGTCCCCTGCTCTACTTCCTGTATACCCATGACTGTGTGGCCAGATTCAGCACCAACTTGATCTTCTAGTTTGCCAGTGATACCACTGTTACTGGCTGGATCAACAAAATGATGAGATGGAGTACAGGAAAGAGATCACAAACCTTGTGTCATAGTGTCAGAACAAAAAACTAGCCCTTAACATCAACAGGACATTGGTTGTTGATCTAAGGGTTGGGGGGGGGGGGGGGGTGGTGGTGGAATGTGAGCACAACCCTGCCTTCACCAACAGAGCTGCTGTACAGATGGTCAACAGCATCAGTTTCTTTGGCATCCATATCTCTTGCAACCTCATCTGGTTCCTTCACACTAATACAGCGATCAAGAAAGCGCATCGGCGTATTTACTTTCTTTGGCTTCTGAGAAGATTTGGCATGTCTACGAGGATTCTCCCAAACTTCTACAGATGCACCATAGAAAGTATCCTGATGGCTGCATCTCAGCCTGCTACGGCAACTGCTCTGCTCTTGACCGACAGAACCTGCAAAGAATAATTAAACACAGCCCAGTCTACCTTCACAGTGCATTGCTTCAGGAAGGCCAGTAGAATCATCAGGGATGCCTGCCACCCTGGCCATTCCTTTTTCTCTCTTCTACCTTCTGGGAGAAGATACAGAAGCTTGAAAGCCATCCAGACTTAGGAACAGCTTCTTCCCCACTGCTATCAGACTTCTGAACCAATCACCGCTCTCACACCTCCTTCCTGGTTCTGCTAACACATTCTCATACTCTTAACTCTACCTCTCTGTTATTCTATTATTGTCATTTTAGCGTTTCTTTTTGCACTACTTCAGATTACACTACAATCTTTGCACCCTTCTGCTGTTTTGCATTCGGTATATTTATTGTTGTATTTGTATTTATTATTACTGTTTACTCTATGAGCTTCATGTGAACAAGGGATTTCATTACATCCTGGTGTATGTGACAACTATTCTATCTACCCTTGTGACCAAATAGGTTTCCTCCAGGTATTCTGGTTTTCTCCACATCCCAAAGACATGCAGGCTAAAGTGACAATAATGCTAATTGGGCACTGTAAATTGCCCCTAATGTAGCTATGTGGTAGAATTTGGAGGCAGTTGAGGGGAGCAAGGGGAAATGAAAAGGGACTTGTGTAAATGGGTGCTTGATATACTGCATGGACTCAGTGGGCCAAAGGGTCCATTTTCCTGACGTAGACTCTTATGACCTTTTCAACTCTTCAAATCTTGTATGTTTCAATTCATTCTCTTGTTGTTAATCCCATCTCAGAAATTTTGCTACACCTGCCCCACTTTAAGATAAAGATACAAAAAAAAGCACACCATAGTCCATATATCATCTTACATAATTGCAACACTTCCTTCCTCTTGAATTGCAGCTCCCTGTATCCTATTTGCCTTCCTGAGCGCTTTCTGTAACTACATGTTAACTTTGTGATTCACGGACAAGGACATCCAAATCTTTTTGAATACTATCACATCAATCACTCCCAGACATAAAGGAGTTGACAAACCCAAATGATTGCTCGACAAGCAGTGAGGATGAAGAGTTATGGATTTGCCTAATGCCCTTGATAAGTATTCATTAGGGTAATGATCTGTGTTCTTGCAACTATGTACTCTCTTTACAAATACCCTGAACAGGCATTGCAGAAAGAATATTTTCACCTTTCACATAAAGACCAATTTTACAGTTATACTCTTCCTTCACATCAATGTCTGTGGTTAATACTTCACATTAACAAAGTGTCAATACAAGCTTAAAGTAACATTAGCCATCTAATTCAGCAACAGATTAAAATAGCAAAGAATTAAATCCACTTATGCAAACTGTTTCAAGCCTTTTTAAAATCATCAGCCAGCTGAAACTCAATATATAGCAGATAATCAGAAGAAAAGTCATAAACAAGTTCAGCTTTTACTCCAAGACCTACTGTAAATCCCATTCCCATAAACATAAAGGGGATCTCATTATAACAAAATAGCCAACATTGTTCATTTCCTTTAGGTTAAAATGTGTCAACCACAATTGAGCTGATTTTTCAATGTGAACAGATGTCAAGCCATAATGAACCAAGGACATCAATGAATGTGTAATTCATTGCAGACAACACTTCTGTCACAGTGTGAAACAAGATCGACATAATGGTCTTGAAAAGGAGACAGAACTATTGGGTCGTGATTAGTTACATGTTCAGTCATTGAAGTTATTCTTTTCAAAAATGGTGAACAAATTGAGCAACTGAAAGTTTTGTGGTACTCTAATTTCCAGAGGTCATCTTGACAATAACAGATGTCAAGCCATAATGACCAAGGACATCAATAAAGATCTCAACTTTCCAGAACAACATGTGGAGAAAGCCAGGACTGGAAAGATTAACAAACATAATTCCACTACCTGTAATGAAAATGTGATGAATATTTCTCAGTAAACCTACTAAGAGACAGAGTACATCAAAGAACTGGTAAAATGACATGAAACAGATGCAGATCAGATTTTGCATTTGATAGTACTTCTTGTCAGAATGCTGACATACATTTAAAATAATCTCCATGTCCACTGCTGGCATTTTCAACATTGAAAGACTGCAGAGTAACAAAGAGTAGGGTGATAAGAGATACAAGATATCTTTATTTTATATATATATATATATATATACACACACATATATAAATAATGTTGCATAATTATGCACCAGTCACAGGTCAGTGCTTGCAGAATACATGCAAGTTAGGATTCAAAGATGTCAGTATTATATCAATACTTGTGCTGTCCAGCACATCATCCTCACCAGGAGAGATCAAACACAAGAAGCTGAATTATCTCCCAGCAGCACCAATGATTTCTATTCAGTTTATTGAATAAATACTAACCTCTATCTACTCAAGAGTACATTTCTATTGAAGGTAGCCTCGCAAGTAGTATCTAAATGCATCTTAAAGATTCATATCATTCATAGCCTTAAACAACTCAATACACTTAACATGTTTGCAATATTAATGTAGTGTGCCCTAACATAGTATAAGAAATCAGTTACATTTAATTCATCACACAAAAATTTTGTGCTAATAATGTAATTCACTGATTGTTTTTGGTAACAATTAAAAGTGAGCAAATCAGGCAGATCATTAGAAGGTGGTTAGCATGTTTTCAAAATGCATTAATATGCAAGTAACGTAGATTCTTCCCTACCTGACTTTCTGTTTGAGTGACACCATCTTGCATACATTACTGAGTCCTTTGCATATGTGAACTCTCTGCAACTAAGTATAATTTAGCACCAATTTTGCACTATGGCTTACCACTGTGGATGAAGTAAATAATGAGTTAAAGATAAATTAATACAAATTATCAGCCACAGTATTTACTTTTGTACACAAGTCAAGAGTGGTTTTGAGAGCTGGAAATCCTAGATTTACTGGAAAATTGCTCATATTATAACACATAACTTTCATGTACGCTTATGAAATGGCCACCTTCCCATTCAGAAAAGTCACAATCCTGTTGTGCTCTTACCATGGAGCACTAATGGTTACCCAGCTGTGTGTTTCCTCATTTTGAGAAAGAATCTCAGGTCTTTTGTCCAGAGAAAGCGCAAAGTCACAACCAACAGGCATATCAAACGTGTCATCAATTAAAACAAGAGATTAGTGAAGAATCAAGTTCAGCAAAAATGAGGAGTTCCAGCCCACGACTCCCAAGGACCTCACAGTTTAAAATGTCAAGCAAAATGCCTCCTGTTTTATCTTATGTTTAAGCTTCCCACTCAAACTCAGAGAAGAAAATATAGTACAGTGATTCAGAATACACGAGCTCTACTGAAAATCACAGATAGACAATGTTTCAAAGTTAAAAGCAATATATTAAATACAATATTAAAACATAAATCCTTGCTATGCCATACAGTAGTATTGGACTCAATTAACCTTTCTATTAAGTGCCGAGCAAAACACAGCTAATCCTGTGATATGCCATATACAACTACTGCTCTATCTAGGATTATTTAGAAAATTAATCCTAACTCCTTGTGATGGTAGTAACTGCATGATATATGATGTTATATTACAAAAGCAAAAGATTTAGGGCACCAAAGCTCACTTTACAACAGACTGCATCTTCGCAGGTTACCACACATCCAGGTCATCCAGGCACCCATTTCAAAACAAAATGTGCTGGGGAATTTCTGCTCCACCACCCTGTTGGGCACAGAGATCCAAACACACATAAGACCTTGAGTGAATGCATTTTTCCTCCACAGCCCCTAAATCTTCCACCCATTTCCCTAAATCTATGCCCCACTAGTTTCTGATCCCTCTACTGAGGGATACGAGGTCCCTATTTACCTTATCCAGAGGTTTCAATTAGTTCATTTAGAGCCTCTATTAGTTCTCCCCTCTACTTCCTGTGTTACAAAGAAAATAATCTCAATTTAGCCCATCATTGATTACAACTAAAACTCCAGCCCTATCAATATCCCCTCTCATTCACTGCAGTACTTTTAATAGCATTAATCATCACTGTCCAATTAAGTAAACCACATTGTGTTACACTATGAGTGTAATGTGACTGATATCCCTTGAATTGCTGTCAATGCATCTTGAACTGATTTCCATTGGAAAATCTAAAGAAAAGAGAACATCTTATATTTTAAACATCAACTGAAGGATGTAAAGGTCTCAACACGTACACTAAGTCTTCATTATCCATGAAGGATGGGGCGCAGACTTCATAGAATCATAGAACAGTACAGCGCAATACAGGCCCTTCAGCCCACAATGTTGTGCCGACCTTTAAACATCACCTAAGACTATCTAACCTCTACCTCCCCCATATCCCTCTATTTTAAATTCATCCATTTGCTTATCTAGCAATCTCTTGAATTTGACCAACGTACCTGCCTCCACCCCAGGCAGTGCATTCCATGCCCCAACCACTCTCTGTGTAAAAAAACCTCCCTCTGATATCTCCCTTGAACTTCCCACCCATTACTTTAAAGCCATGCCCTCTTGTATTGAGCATTGGTGCCCTGGGAAAGAGGTGTTGGCTATCCACTCTATCTATTCCTCTTAATATTTTGTATACCTCTATCATGTCTCCCCTCATCCTCCTTCTCTCCAAAGAGTAAAGCCCTAGCTCCCTTAGTCTCTCCTCATAATGCATATTCTCCAAACCAGGCAGCATCCTGGTAAATCTCCTCTGCACCCTTTCCAACACTTCCACATCCTTCCCATAATGAGGCGACCAGAACTGGACACAGTACTCCAAGTGTGGTCTAACCAAAGTTTTGTAGAGCTGCAACATTACCTCGTGTCTCCTAAACTCGATCCCACGACTTATGAATGCTAACATCCCATAAGCTTTCTTCACTACCCTATCCACCTGTGAGGCAACTTTCAGGAATCTGTGGATATGAATCCCTAGATCCCTCTGCTCCTCCACACTACCCAGAATCCTGCCATTAACTTTGTACTCTGCCTTGGAGTTTGTCCTTCCAAAGTGTACCACCTCACACTTCTCCGGATTGAACTCCATCTGCCACTTCTCAGCCCAGCTCTGCATCCTATCAATGTCCCTCTGCAATCTTTGACAATCCTCCACACTATCCACAACATCACCAACCTTTGTGTCATCTGCAAACTTGCCAACCCACCCTTCTACCCCCTCATCCGAGTCATTAATAAAAATCACAAAAAGCAGAGGTCCCAGAGCCAATCCTTGTGGGACACCGCTAGTCATAGCCCTCCAATCTGAATGCACTCTTCCACCGCAACCCTCTGCTTTCTACAGGCAAGCCAATTCTGAGTCCACACAGTCAAGCTTCCCTGGATCCCATGCCCTCTGACCTTCTGAAGAAGCCTACCATGTGGAACCTTGTCAAATGCCTTACTGAAAGCCATGTAGACCACATCTACTACACCACCCTCATCAATCTTCCTGGTCACCTCCTCAAAGAATCCTATCAGGCTTGTGAGACATGATCTGCCCTTCACAAAGCCATGCTGGCTGTCCCTGATCAGACCATGATTCTCTAAATGCCCACAGATAACAAAAAAACTCAGACAGTCCTAAGGACCTCTTCTTTGTACTCAATATTTCAAATAAGCAAATATATTCTATAATGTTCCAAACACATTAACACACATCAACAAGCTGATTAAAATGTTTAAAGACCTAAAAAGAAAGTTATATTAGCTAACACGTTACTTCCATTAAAACTTACACAGAGTGATCGGCGAGATTAACAAAGCCCAATGTCTATTAGAGCAGGGAGCGATTTGGCACTAGTGGTAGGGAAACTGATTGCCAGTTTTTATACATTGATCAATTCCTCAATATGTACAGGCATACTTGTTAGAAAAAAAATGACATGGGACCAAGTATGTGGATCCACAGAGAGCAAATCAGCAAATAATGAAGACTCACTGTACTTGCATTTGTCACTACCTCAGCCAATAAACGGGAAAAACTAAGTAGCTACAACTCTTGAAATCAGTCAGTCTAAAAAAAAGTTCAAGCAGTTGAGAGGAAGGTTACTCCAGTTCAGAAACTGACCTAACTCCCCAAAGCCTATCCACCATCTACAAGGCTCAAGTCAGGAGTGTGGTGGAATACTCTCCACTTGCCTGGATGAGTGCAGCTTCAATAACATTCAAGTAGTACAACACCATACAGAACATAGCAGTCCACTTGATAGGTACCCCATTCACAACCATTCACTCACTCAGTCACCGATCCATAGTAGCAGCAGTTCGTACCATTTACAAGATGCACTGCATCAACTCACCAAGACTCCTTAGACAGCACCTTCCAAACCCACAACCTCTACTAGCTAGAAGGACAAGGCCAGCAAAAGCATGGGGAACACCACCACCTGGAAGTTGCCCTCCAAGCCACACAGATGCTGACTTGGAAATATTTTGCCATTCCTTCACTGTCACTGGGTCAAAATCCTGGAACTCCCTCCCTAACAGTATTGTAGGTACACTCACACCTCAAGGACTGCAGCAGTTCAAGAAATCAGCTCACCACCACCTTCTCATGGGCAATTAAGGATGGGCAATTAAATGCTGGCTCAGCCTGTGAAGCCCACATCTCTCAAATTCATTTTTAAAAAGTGCTAAGTAAATCACTGTCATTAACTGCGTGTCCACAAAAGCAAGCCTCCTGTATTAAATGAGACCATGCTGGAGTGGATGAGGTCAAAAATCCATATTTTTTTGCCACCATCCACCCTGACAGCTACCAACGCAGCTGAACCTGTGATCACAGAGGGCATAAGATCAGTCTTCCGGAGAGTGAACACGAGGAAAACACCTGGCCCAGATGGTGTCCCAGGCCGCGTGCTCAGATCTTGTGCTGATCAGCTGGCAGAAGTATTTGCGGACATATTCAACCTCTCCCTGCTTCAAGCTCAGGTTCCCTCCTGTTTTAAGAAGATCTCTATCATCGCGGAAAAGCAAGGTAACATGCCTCAATGACTACCGACCAGTGGCTCTGACATCCACCATGATGAAGTGCTTTGAGAAGTTGGTCATGGCACACATCAACTCCAGCCTACCAGACAACCTGGACACACCGCAATTCGCCTATCGGCAAAACAGGTCTACAGCGGGTGCCATCTCCCTGGCCCTACACTCAGCTCTGGAGCATCTGGACAGTAAAGACACATACGTTAGACTATTGTTTATTGACTACAGCTCTGCCTTCAATACAATAATTCCAAGCAAGCTTGTCACCAAACTCTGAGACCTAGGACTCAACATCTCCCTCTGTAACTGAATCCTTGACTTTCTAACAAACAGACCGCAATCAGTGAGGATAGGCAGCAATACCTCCGGCACGATTATTCTCAACACTGGTGCCCCACAAGGCTGTGTCCTCAGCCCTCTACTCTACTCCCTATACACTCGCGACTGTGTGGCCAGATTCTGCTAACTCCATCTGCAAGTTTGCAGATGATACCACTGTTGTAGGCCGTATCTCAAACTGCAATGAATCGGAGTACAGGAAGGAGATAGAGAGCTTAGTGCAATGGTGTCATGACAACAACCTTTCCCTCAATGTCAACAAAACTAAAGAGCTGGTCATTGACTTCAGGAAAAGGGGTGGTGTACATGCACCTGTCTACATCAATGGTGCTGAGGTCGAGAGGGTTGAGAGCTTCAAGTTCCTGGGAGCGAACATCACCAACAGCCTGTCCTGGTCAAATCACGTAGATGCCACGGCCAAGAAAGCTCACCAGTGCCTCTACTTCCTCAGGAGGCTAAAGAAATTCGGTTTGTCCCCTTTGACTGTCATCAACTTTTACCGATGCACCATAGAAAGCATCCTATCTGGATGTACACAGCTTGGTATGGCAACTGCTCTGCCCAAGACCGCAAGAAACTGCAGAGAGTTGTGGACACAGCCCAGCACATCACGGACACCAGCCTCCCCTCCTTGGACTCTGTCTTTATCTCTCGTTGTCTTGGTGTAGCAGCCAGCATAATCAAAGACCCCACCCACCCAGGACATTCTCTCTTCTCTCCTCTTCCATCGGGTAGGAGATACAGGAGCCTGAGGACACGTACCACCAGACTAAAGGACAGCTTCTACCCCACTGTGATAAGATTATTGAACAGTTCCCTTATACAATGAGATGGATTATGACCTCACGATCTACCTTGTTGTCACCTTGCACCTTATTGCATTGCACTCTCTCTGTAGCTGTGACACTTTACTCTGTACTGTTATTGTTTTTACCTGTACTATATCAATGCAACTGCACTGTGTAATGAATTGACTTGTACGATCGGTTTGTAAGACAAGATTTTCACTGTACCTCTGTACAAGTGACAATAATAAACCAATACCAATACGCTGGACTCAAAATCCAGAGACAAATTAAAATTTAAAAAAGCAGCAAAAGAATTTAAGTTTAAATTAAAGGATCTGGAACTTCTGGACAATCTCAGTATTGAAAAATCCATCAGGCTCACTGATATCACAGAGAGGTTTCTGCCTTTACTTGATCTAATCAATGTATGACTTGAGATCCACAATTTATTTTCTTCCACCCTCTGAAAATGTCCCACCAAAACTGCAATGTTAAGCTCCTGAAATCCCCACCGTCACAGAAGCTCACTTTCAGCCAGTTTGATTCATTCAACACGTCAAGAAACGGCTGTGAACATTGGATACTGCTAAAGAAATGGGACCAAACAACAATGGATTGTCCAACCAGATGTCCACTCAACTCTTATTTTATAGTTACAAGCATAATAGGAGCTACTTGGCAATCCCTCACCCATCTTGCCAAACTCAAGAGTTCAGTAACAAACATCACTCCCCAAAATCCTGGGCAGTTCCACACTGCTTTGGTCTCACAGGCACATGGGAGGACATTTGACCAGCCTTTGTATATGCTGACGTAAGCCACTTCACCTCATCCACTAGAGCCTGTTGCTCAATTTAACAAGAGCTTTGATGTAAATATTGTCATTGATCTGCTCTGCCAACAAATACAAGTAGGGCTCAATCAACATAAATTTTAATATTAATTATTGCTAGTCAATCCACTGCATAAAACAACAGCATCTGAGCAAAATTTTAGGTCATCTTTGCCCATTTAGTTTAGTACTTAATCCACTAGTTCAATAACAATTGACAACGTCACCCAAACAGAATACAGGAACAATTGTCAAGGGAAATAGAAATAGCTGAACAGGCGATGAATTTCTTAATTTAGGGCCAGAGCAGATTTTTATGTGGTAGCAGGGGATATTACATTTTGAATAGCTCATTGTGCCCAAGCTGGCTGTGCTTTACAGACCATAGCATGTGTTTCACTTAAGGACTTGAGAATGCATTCCACAGGACAGTGCACTGGGCTGGGTTCTGCACAAAATTCTCATCAATGATAGAGAGGAACTGGTCTCAATTTCAACTGTGCTAGCTTTATCTTAAGTAACTTTCACAAAATGTCAAACAGATTTAGATAAATTAGGTGAATAAACTTGTCTATGCCAGACAGCAACAATCGATTTAATGGTAACAGATTAGGGATGAACCCTGGGATAGTGGTTGATTGCTCCATAACAGGCATAGAAAATGTAAGAAACTCCAACAGTAAACCAAGCAAAATATTTAACTATAGTTAAAAACAGGAAAGCAAATTGGAACTTCACAAACCATGTAGAACCATCAAGCATAAATTATGCTTCTATATATGAGGTATTGGTATAACTGCACTTGTGGTATTGTGCAGTTTTTAATTACTGATCAATGTTAGTTTAGCTCAACAGATGGTGCATACAAGGAAATGCTAAGTTTCAGAGCTTGGAGTTATGAAGACAGGCTGGAAGTTAAAGAAATTTCCCAGTGTTTTTTTCCATCAAATTGACTAATTTTTTGTTTACTTCTCCTAGGAGATAATATAAAGGAATGAAGGGTGTACAGGGTTTCCCTGTTGGTTAGGTTAATAAGTGACAGACTTATTCTAATATATCATTTCAAAAATTGAAATTGCTCCACTTGCCCCCACCTCAAAAGTCCCATTCCTTCCCAGGATCTCACAGACCCATGGGCCTTCTGCCATTCAGCAGTCAAAAAATCCCAGAGGGGTTTGAGAAGCTGGAAGTAAAGGCTATTACGAAAAGCTGGGAAATTCAGTCTTCAGTGGTATAGCAAGGGGACTGCTGCAATGGAAAGGCACTCAGAAGGTCAGTGATCACATTTCTCTACCACCTTCCGATCTGGAACAAAAGTACAAGCTTTTACAGAAGAAACTGTATACACACAGATAGTGAAGACTTGTGCTCCAGACATAACTGCTGTTAGAGTACAGTTACAACACTGGCATCTACTGGCAATGTGGAAGATTACCCAGATACCTCCTATTCATAGAACAGGACAAATCCAATCTGACTAATTACCACCCAATTAATCTAGTCTCAACTATCACAGAAGTTGTAATCCATAGAGCTATCAAATGGCATATAGTCCCCAGTAACCTGCTCACAAATGATCAGTTACGTTTTTGTCAGGATCACTCTGCTCATTACAATTTTGGTCCAAACATGGAGCAAAGGACCGAATTCCAGAGACAAGGTGATGTCTTTATAATCAGGGTATAATGTGAGAGAGTATGGCATCAAGAAACACGAAGAAAACTGAAGTTAATAGACTGCAAGAGAAAACCTCTCAAGATGGGAGTCATACCTTGTACATTAGAGGTTTTGGTTTTTGGAGATCAAGCAACTCAACATCAGGAATTCACTGAATGAGTTCTTGAGGACAGTACTCAAAATGAAAATGCTTTGCTACTTTAATTACTGCCTTTTGCCATGGTAAGTGAGGATACTTCCTGCCGATTAAGTGTACAATTCCATTTGCAAATCACAAAAAAAGCATCCCATGCTTCCTGCAACATGACCTAGGTAACATCCAAGCAGGTAGCAAACAACTTTAACATCACAGAAGTACTAGGGAATGCTGAACTCCAACAAAGACAATCTAATCATTTACACCAGGTATCCAACAGCAATCATTTACACTAGGTATTCAACTATCCCATCATCAACATTCTGGGGCCATGGGGGTTGCCACCATTGACCAGAAATATAACAGGATCACATGCACAATAACTGCGGCTTCAAGAGGTCAGAGTTTGGGTATATTTTAGTACGTTACTCATCATCCATCTCCTCAAAGCTCATTCACCATCTACAAGGCACAAGTCAGGAGTGAGATGGCACAATCTGTACTTTCCTAAATGGCTCGAGGTCAAACAATACTCAATAAACCCACCGACATACAGAAGAAAGCAGCCCACTAGACTGGCAGCCATTCTTACTCCTCGTACATTCTACTCCTCCACCACCATGCAGCAGTGGATATCACCTATAAGATGCACTGAACTTATAAATACTTCTTTGACAGGGTATCTCCCAAACTCACAAGCTATCACCAAGGAGAATAAGGGCAGAGGCACATGTGAACACCTGCAGGTCCCCCTGGTCCTTGCATATCACCTTGTCCTGGCAATATATTGTTTTTCCTTCACCTGACCTAGGATCTACTCCCTCCTCGGCGGCACTCGGATCTACTCCCTTCTCGACAGCACTCGGATCTACTCATCCTCAAAGAATAACTGAACTATGGAAAGCCTTTCAGGTGGAAATGTTTCAGCTAGTCTAGGTACATTCCCAATAGGGAGGAGGATAGGAAAATTAGAGCCAGAGCTCCATGGAGGACCAAAAAGATAGAAATTAAAATGGACAGCAAAAAAGTACATAACAGACTCCATGTTAAGAAAAGTGAGATCCCAGTTGATTGAAGAAAGTTCAGAGGAAAAATGACAGGCAAAGAGGGAGCGCAGAAAAAAATTGGCATAAAAAGAAGGAAATCCAAAAATATTCTCTTGGCATGTGAACAGGAAAGCTTGTATGTGGAGAAGTGGGACCAACAAGAGACCAAAAGAAAATCTGCTCATGAAGGCAGAGCGCATGGCCATGGTAACAAATGAGTACTTTCCATCAGCTTTACTAAGGAAGAACTTACTGCTGGAGTCTCAAAAAAACTATATAGTTGAGATTCTAGATGAACCTACAATTGATAAACAGGAGGTACTAGGAAAGGTTAGCAGGCCTTTAAAGTGGATAAATCATCTGATCCAGAGGATGCAGTGGGCATGTACTCGACGGGGTTCAAAAGGATGAGGGTGGGATCTCTTTGAAACCTACTGAATACTGAGTCTTGGATCAAGTGGATGTGGAGAGGATGTTTCCAGTAGTAGGAGTGTCCAGGGTTCGAAGGCACAGCCTCAGAATAAAGGGACGTCCCTTTAGAACTGAGATGAGGAGGAATTTCTTCAGCCAGAGGGTGGTGGATCTGTGGAATTCATTGCCACAGAGAGCTGTGCAGGCCAAGTCATTGGGTGTATTTAAGGCAGAGATTGATAGGTTCTTGATTGGTGAGGGAGTTAAGCGTTATGGGGAGAAGACAGGAGAATGGAGCTGAGAGAAAATAAAACAGCCATGATTGAATGGCAGATCAGACTCGATGGGCTTAATGGCCTAATTCTACTCCTATATCTTATGGTCTTATGGAAGGAATGAAACTGCAAAGGCACTGGTTGTAATGCCCCGCACATCTATAACAGTGAATGGGTGGTGTTTCAAGTCTAGAAAATTGTGCGTGTTACACCTTTGTTCACAATAAAGGTGTAACTACACACCAGTCAGTTTAACCTCAGTGGTAGAAAGTGTTCTCGAAACCACAAACAGGAAAAGCCAAATCACTTCCAACTAACTTGGAGTGCATTGATGAAATAACAGACAGTCAGTGAGGAAAATATAGTTGACACGATATACATGGTCTTTGATAAATGCCAGATAATAGGCTTGCCACCAAGATTGAATCCCATTAAATAAAAGAGATTACATTGGCAGAGATAGAAAATTGACTATGTAGCAGGAAGCACTAACAGTGATAATTTGTTTGTCAGACTGGAGGGAAGTGCATCATGAAGGTCCCTATTGGTCAGTACTAGCTTCACCGCCATTCTTCCTAATAAAATTTAACATTCAAATTTTTCAGCATTACATTTCATCTGACATTTAGGTGTCCTATCCACCAGCCTATCTCCTTGAGGACTATTATTTTCCTATTATTTTCCTCCTTGCAGTTCACTACCTTTCATCATCTGCAAATCTGCCAAATCAATGATTAATATTCTCTTATAGTTATGAAGACACAGGAGGTCATTCAGCCCATGCTGCACGATGGCATAGTAGTTGATGCTGCTTCCCGAGTCCCATAGACCCAGGTTCGATCCTGACTTTGGATGCTGGCAATGCAAGGTTAACTGGCTGCTGTAAATTACACCTTAGTGTGGGATAATGGAAAAAAGAATCAAAGGGGACTTGATATGTGAGGGAGAACAAGCTTCTGGGATAAAGGGAAATAAGAAGAGAAGGAATGGACTCAGGATTGCTACCATAGGAGCCAGCATTCACCCAATAGGATAAATGACATTTAATATAAGAATTTGACAGTTTATTAATCACTTGGATTTACAAATCTGCAGACAATAAAACCAGAAGACACGAGAAGAGTAAGAGGAAAATAATTAACCTCAAGGAGATATGGGCAGTCTCTGGAGGGGTGGCTAGGCGACAGATAAAATGTAACACTGATAAATGCAAAGTGTTACATTTTCATCAGAAGAATGAGAGGACGCAATATTAAGTAGAGGGCACAAATCAAGAAAGGAGCACAAGAGCAAAGATCTGGGAATATAAGCATGCTGTCCATCGAAAATGGCAAAGCAAATTAAGGAAGTTGTTAAAAAAACACAAATGGGATTCTGGGCTTTATTAAGGCAGAGCACAATAGCAAATAAATCATGATAAACTTTACAAAGCAACTGGAGTATTGAGTCCCATTCTGGGCATCACACTTTAAGATGTGAAAGTTTTAGAGCAGGTGCCAAAACATATTTAGTGAAACAATTCCACAAATGAGCAATTTTAGTTACATAGACAGCCAGGAGTTCTTGGCTTGTTTTTCTTAGAACAGAGGGAGTTGCAAGAGGGTCGAGAGGCATTTAAAATCATCAAGGGTATAGACAGAGTAAATAGAGAGAAACTGTACCCATTAGCAGAAGTATTAACAACAAGGCCAGAATGAAGACAATGGTAAGAACCAAAAGAAAAATGTGGGAACACTTCAAAAAAAAACACACACACATAATGAGTGGCCAGTGCCTCAAATGCACTGCCAGGAATAGCCAAAGAGCCAGGCTACAATGTAGCATTCAAAAGGGAGCTGGGATAACCACCTGAAAATAATGTATTTGCAGGGCTATGTGGAACAGGATGAACTGACCTGCTCTTAAAACTGATCCAATATGGATTTGATGAGCCAAGAGCCTCCTATTGCATTGTAACTTTTCTGTGATCTTGTGAAAGGAGGCTGGTTTCCCTCATGGGGGAATCTAGAACTATATGGCCCTGCTTCAGAACTGGTGTTCTCTCATTTAAAACAGACAAGGAGGAATTTCTGCAAAGGCATAAGTTTTGTAGACAAGGACAATAATCTTTAATTGTGTGTGCTAGAAGCCAGTGAAAGTCAGCGAGGTAGGAGGATGTACAAACAAGATTCAGTAAATAACAAGCAGGGGTAGACAAGCTCAAATTGAAGGTACAGTAGAGTCATGATTTTTGTGAAATAGATTCTACTCTCACTACTATCACATATATTATTATCTTCTGTTAAATCATAAGATCAACAGCCCCTGTTTAGAAAAGGCCATTTTTTTATTCTGCAATAGATTATGGTTATACAAATTCTCATTTATAAACAGTGTTACAAAAAAGCCATCCAGCATCATTATCACTGCAGTTCCAGACCACAGAGATCTGACAAATTACATCTTTATTACAGGTAACTAGAATTGATTATGGCAATTTTAATATGATAGGTGTGATTATGCCATTTTATTTAAAACAAATGTTATGCAAAATATGACCAGGAATCCTTAAAATATTCTAAAAGTTTATACATACAAGCCAATTCAAAAATAGCTTTTTTTGAATATAGATTCTCAAAACACACTTACCATATGTCTTGTGGAAGGTTTAATGTAATACTGCCCTGAACACTATCACCAAAGTGCAGATACCCAAGGGTTGCCAGTGAAACGTACAAAGCTGTGACGATGCCCATACCGATGTTTAACGCTTGTGGAAACTGTTTTCTTTGCTTCATTTTATTTTCTAAAGGAAGAACCTGTTTATAAAAATGAAAAATAAAAGCTATTTAGGAATAATTGCTGTCAACCGAAAAAATAAATTCAAAACAAAAAGAATAAAATTTGGCAAGTACATTGTGGATACAGTAAAGATGAAAAAACATGTATATTTTCTTCATTCCTCCAGTGCTGTTTCCAGTAGTTTGCCAAGTACTTCTGTATTGCAAGCATGACTGAGCTCTCAAAATTTGCCACGAGAATTCCCCATTCCACTCAGATTGATTTATCTTTGAATCTTTACTTCAATCAACCTACTAAACAAGCTCAAACCACACCACTTTACCTTTCTATTGGTATTGGTTTATTATTGTCACTTGTACCGAGGTACAATGAAAAACTTGTCTTGCATACTGATCGTACAGATCAATTCATTACACAGTGCAGTTACATTGGGTTTGTACAGAGTGCATTGAGGTAGTACAGAATGCAGTGATGTAGTACACGTAAAAACAATAACAGCACAGAGTAAAGTGTCACAGCTGCAGAGAAAGTGCAGTGCAATAAGGTGCAACGTCACAACAAGGTAGATCATGAGGTCAGAGTCCATCTCATCGTATAACTGTTCAATAGTCTTATCACAGTGGGATGGAAGCTGTCCTTAAGCCTGGTGGTATGTGTCTTCAGGCTCCTGTATCTTCTACCTGATGGAAGAGGAGAGAAGAGATAATGACTCGGGTGGGTGGGATCTTTGATTATGCTAGCTGCTTCGCCATGGCATCTAAGTGATTTCACCAGGACAGGCTATTGGTGATGTTCACTCCCAGGAACTTGAAGCTGTCAACCCTCTCGACCTTAGCACCACTGATGTAGACAGGTACATGTACACTGCCCCCTTTCTTTTGTTTTGTTGACATTGAGGGAAAGGTTGTCGTCATGACACCATGCCAACTGTTCTGATTTTTGCACCGAATTTCAACAAATTCTGAACTCGATTCAACTTGTTTTTTTTTGGTATTTCCGAGTACAGCCTTCAGGAAAGAGTGAAAGGGAAAGAAAAGTCTGCTTGGAGAGAGAAGTTAAAAGCAAGTTTATTTTTAAAAGCATAAATTAGCACTGACTATAATAAACTAGACCCTTTTTTGAAGATAAGCAGTTTAAAAAATTAGAATGCGGAATATTTATTAAAATGGGAAATGGATAAACATTTGTGACGCCAGGCCATGGTGATGGAAAAGAGGAAAGAAACCAAACTCAATTTAAGATTGCATCCACTGAAGGAAACCCAGATCAGGTAAATCAAATTCACAACCCTCCAGCTCCCTCTAAACAGGATTGGCAACTCATGTGGAATTACTTTGTTGTGGGACAGTCAACGTTATTATAATTAGTAAACCTATTACATGTGATAATACTCAGCACGATGGAGCACTGTCAGCTCAGTTGCACCAACTAGATCATACACACTATACACATGGGGCATCGCAGCTTCCTATGGAGACTGAAGTAGAAAGGCCATGCATAAACTGTATCGCTTGTGCCAATCTGAAACAATAAATCTTACTAATTTCCTTCGGATTTTCTTTCATCAACAAAAGAGGGGGGAAAACCCAAGTGAAATTTCAATTCACACCACTTCTTCTTAGGTTTTAGAGATGGGCAATAAATACTTACCTTGCCAGCATTGTCTGCATCCCAAGGAAGAGTACTGGATAGTATAAATCGCAGGACTGATGTATGCAGCACATTGTAACAAACTACCACATATTTATTACATTGGAGCCAGCACAAAATTATTCCACTGTTAAACTCATTTTCAATGGATTTTGGTAGAGGCAACATTAATGAACTGAATGGCTTGGGGTTAAGAACATTTCATTTGGTCTACCAAACTGCTTGTTTTGCAAAATATTTATTGTGGTTTTGGGACACCTCCATAATCATTAGGAAGGTTTAAAATGTTTCTAAATAACCTACTATCATTTAGTGTGTTCTACAGAGCCTGCAGTTACAACCAGCTTATTTACTCCCAAATATTTCAATCATAACGAAGAATTGATAATCACACCAAATTATTTACTAACATAACATCTTCAATGGCCCTACTCACTTTCCTACTCTTCTAAGTAATCATCTCCACTTACTAACCGACAATGTGAGGTGGAATTAACAGGTACAGAGGTACCATGTGCCCATAACTATCTGCACCATCAGGGCAGGCCATTATGCCAATAAAGGAGCTCAAAGGCTCAAGGGTGCAGGTCAAGACTGAATCGAGGAGAGTCACATGAACAACATAGCAATTTGAATGACGATCATTGGTGTGATCAAGCTCAGGGATGGTATGTTGATGTGGTTTGCTATGACAATGTAAATGAGTGATGTGGAAGGGAGAAAAAAAAAGGATGTTTATGAAGATTCCCCCAATGAAATTCAATGGTTAACCAGAATAGATATTTGTGCCGTTTTATTGGCTGAATACTCAGATCAACAACAAAAGCATGAAAAGGGTGAACATGATGCAATAATAAAGTGTGAACCAGTAAAGAAGCAACAGCACTTGGGTCTCAAAGAGTGAATTAGTGTTAAAAAAAAAATGATAGATAGGTTGGGACTGAATGTTAGCAAGTTAAGAGGTGGGGAAAAAGGAATAGTGGGGAAAAACGGCAGTGGGAAGTGTAGAGAAGTTGAGAACTTGGGTTGAACGCAGAAGCCATTTCATTATCAGCGAGGCAGAAATCAGACTTGAAAAAAGTGAATAAATAGCAAAAAGGAAAACAAACCAAGATCTGTGTCAAAGGGAAGTGGTCTAAAGAAAATATTTCCCAGGACGCCAAAAGTGATAAAACTATTGAGATTGTACATCAAAGGGATTAGCATTCAAATGCATGTATTGCAAGTCAAGTGCCAACAGAAGTCAAAATTTAGAGATGTGGTAAAATTAAAGGCCTCTAAGAGTTAATTGAAAGTGTGCAATTTTGAACAATGGCCATTTTACAGGAAAAAAATAAACAAAGCATATTATGTAAAGAGTGGAGATTGTAGAGCCAACATTTAGTGGATTCAGAGCGTTCAAGCGTATAATATGCAAAGAATTAATATGAAAACACAGCAAATAATTGGGTAAGTTAAAAAATCTTATTTATTGCAAGGGGAATTAAATACAAATGTAGGGAAGTTATGCATCAGTTATTCTAGGCATTCGTGAGACCACATCTGGAGAAATGTACAGTGTTGGTCTTTATTTCATGAAGAATATTAATGCATTTGCAGCAGTTCGGAAGTATACTGGAGACAGGTTGGACAAGCAACGTTTGTAGCTTCTGGTGTTTACAGATTGAAAGTCGACATACTTGAAGTATAGAAGGGTAGATATGGAGAGGATGTTTCCTCTTGTGAGAGTATCTACAACTAGGGTAACTGCACAAAAAAAGGGTCACCTATGTAAGAAAGACGAAGTAATGTTTTTTTCTCCCCTCATTGGTTTTAGAGTCTTCCTCAAGGAGAGGGCAGTGAAAACAGAGTCTTTGAATATCCTGAAGATAAAAAAAAGACTACAGATGCCAGAATGTGGAACAAAAAAAGAGCACCGAAAGGTTGGCGGGGGGTGGGGGTAAGATAAAGAAGCAGGATGGGATAGAGGCTAGTATGTGATAGGTGGAACTAGATTGGGGGAAGGGAGGGGTGGAATGATAGGCAGATGAATGCAGGTGGGAAGAGGGGAGAGAGGATGTGAAAGGAACGAAAGGAGAAGAAAATTATACCGGTTGTTGCTCTTCTAATTTGCATTTGGCCTCTCCGTAGAAATGCAGAAGGCCGAGGACAGACAGGTTAGTGTGGGAAAAGGAAGGAGAATTAAAATGACATGCAACCAGAAGCTTGAGATGGCTGTTGCTGTCGGACTGCAGGTGCACCACAAAAGGTCACCTAGACAATGCATGGTTTCACCAAGGTAGAGGAGGCCACATCATGAGCACTGAATGTAGTAGACCAGGTGTGCTAAGGTGATGGTGAATCTCTGACTCACTTAGAAGGGCTATTTAAGTCCCTGGATGGGGTGAAGGAGGAGGAATGGAGAAGGTGCTACACCTCCTACAGTTACAGTGCCAGAGGACAGGGAAGGCTTGGGTGGACAAGGGAGACACAAGGAGAGTGGTCCCTGTGGAATGCAGATAGGCAGAGAGAGAGGAAGATGTGACTGGTGGTGGGAATACGTTGGAGCTGGCGGAAATGGCAGAGGTGAAAAGTGAGGACCAAAGAAACTCTATTGCTGTTCTGTCTGGGAAGGAGAGTTTCAGGAAATTGGGGAAATTCATGTGAGGGCTCCATCAAGTATGGTAGAGGGGAAGCCACGTTTCCAGAAGAAGGGCATTTCTGAAGCCCTGGAGCAGAAGGCCTCATTTTGAGAACAGATGCAGTGGAGACGGGGAAATTTTAGAAAAAGGGATGGCATCATTACAGAAGGCAGGGTGAGAGTCAGTGGGTTTATGGAAGATTTCAGTGGCAAGTCTATCTTCTGAGATGGAGATAGAGAGATCCAGAAAAGGAAGAGTAGCGTTAGAGATAGTCCTGGCGAATTTGAAGGTAGGGTGGAAGTTGGTGGCAAAGGTGATGAATTTGGTGAGTTCTGCATGAGTGCAAGATGCAGCACCAATGCAGTGGAGAAAGACTTGGAGAGAGGGTGCTAGAATAGGCTTGGAACAAGGACTGTTCCATATAGCCAACAAATTGACATGCATAGCCAGAGAGTATGCAAGTGCCCATGGCTACACCTTCGACCTGCACAAAGTGAGAGGAATTGAAGGAGAAGTTATTCGGGTTCTGCCAAATGGATGTATTGGTAGAAGAGATCTGATTGGGACTTTGTTCAAGAAAAAATAAACCGAAGGTCTAAGACCTTCCTGATGGGGGATGAGGTATATAGGGACTGTAGGTCCAATGGTAAGGATGAGCCGTTTGGGACCAGGGACTTGAAAATTATCAAAATGGTGGAAAAGAAATATAATAATAAGTGGGAGTGGGCAAGGGGAGAAAGGATGGAGTCCAAGTATGAAGTGTTCAGTGGGGCAAGAACCAGCAGAAACAATGGGCCTCCTAGGACAGTGCTGTATATGGATCAGTGAGGTATTAGGGCACTATGAGGGAAGATCTCCTGATGTGATGAAATCTGTAACAGGCTGTAAGATGGTGGCCTGGTGTTTGTTAGTGGGGTCACAGTCCAGAGGAAGGTATGAGGAGGCATCAGAAAGTTGGCGTCTGGCCTCTGCAAGGTAGAGGTCAGTCCACCAGACTATAGTGACACCACGCACCCCACAGTCTTATCTGCAGGTTTGAATATCTTGAAAGCAGCGGTGGACACCTGATTATCAAGGTGGTGAAAGGTTACTGGGGGTATGTGGGAATGTGAAGTTGAGGTTATAATCACATCAGCCATAGAATTATTAAATGGCAGAGCATGCAAGGGGACTAAGTGGCCTACTTCTGCTCCAAATTCACAGGCTCACAGTTTGTCCCCAATATTCAGGCTGTTTAAGTATAGTATAGGTCATCCCAAGTAACAAAACTGTTCCATTTTTACAGACATCCACACCATCAATTTTGTCCAAGTCAGAAAATACACAAAAATCACTTGATGTGGTAACCACACCTCCACAGGATTGTAATGAATAGTATCAAACACACATAAAACTGAGAAGAACAATCACTAAAAGTGGAGAGAGGAAACTAGTTCTACCATTTGTAGGAATGAATATACATACGTACGCTGGACTTTTGTATTTAATAATATTATGGGAGCTTATTCATATGTAGGGGTGTCCATAAATTGGGCATATGTAACCCGGGGACAGCCTGTACTTGGTTCATGCATCATCTTTCACAGCCTTTGAATCTGCTTCAAGATTTTATAATCAATAAAGCAATCTATTTGCATATTAAAGTCGCACAAACAGCAATGAGATAAATTACTGTATTTTAAAAGCTGATCAACCAGGACAACAATTCCACAACTCTTCTTAAAATACCCTTTGGTCATTTATTATGTCTCCCTAAAAGGAAAGATGTGTTCAGTGCCTCATCCGAAAGACCATACAACAAAGCACACCTTCAGAAACGAGGATTAGAATTCAGGGCAACCATGCACTCAAGTCTCTGCAGATGGACTTCAATCCAAAACTTCTGACTTAAGAAGCAAAGAATGTCCAGCTCTATCATAGTTGTTCAATATAATTACATTCTGAGTCTATTTAATATGGGCAGAAAATGAATAGCAGCTGAGAACAAAAATAAGTGCTCTTTGGAAAACATTTTGCACTGATCAAAGGGCAGTCTATATACCAGAGTCAGTACAACTCTGCAAGGTGCACTGGATATCTTAAAAAAAGGTTTTTTAAGCCACTGGCATTATAGGATTAAGAATCTGGTTCAGTTTTTAATGTGTTGCATTCTTGCATAAAAGTAGGAAGCTCAATCTTTTTAGAAAGAAGTTTATTCTCAGTTACCTAGCCAAGCTCAAAAAGGTGGATCTGTCTGTTTATAAATGCATGGAACCAGACAATTTGATTTTTTAAAAAATTAAATAACAAAAGAATTCAGATGGTGCTGATATTGACGTTATTTCAACTAGAAGGGTGGGGAAGATCAAAGGCTGGCAGTGTAGTCATTCAAGCGACAAAAAAAAAGCATAATTAAGCTACATTTTAAGTTATTCTTGTCTTCACAGGGAAGAGTGGATTTGTGGAACAGGTTTACCCCTCGTAGTGATTCACTCTATTCCTGCCAGTGGAAGGGGGACCAGATTTCCAGATGGCAAGAGGACGACCTTCTATGAGTCACAAGTATAGTAAAACATAAATCTCCTAGAATAGTTCGGATAGCCTACAGGGGTCCAAGGGTAATTTTATGGATACTTGAGCTATATTTTTCCAATACTCTTGCATGTCTCCAGCCATACATGGGAATTATATAATCATGAAATTCTGCTGTTCATATCACAATTTGCACCAAATCCTGTTCACCTATCAATTTGTCCCAATTTACACACATTAACTCTTGGCCTGCTAATGCCTCTATTTAAAAAAAAACTCATTTTGCTTTTCAAATCCCTTCATAGCATCAATTTTCCAACCCACTGCAACTTCCTCCAGCCCGACAAATCAGAGCAATAGGCTTCACCATCCTGGCCACACATTCTGCACATCTGATTCTCTTTTGTAAAGACATGCAATGCTGATACCCATGAACGAATCAACCACCTGGAAAACAGATGGTTAAACTCAAACTCAAATTTAAACTACTTAAACTCAAATTGAACTTCAAGAATTTCATGAGTTAAAATGGTCCTTTATTTCCGTGTGTAATAAACCTCTGCAAGATCCAAATTATTCCAAATTGAGATTTGATTTGTATGGAATATTTTCTTGCTTATTTCCCAGCTGAATAGCAGAACTTATGCAATGCGGAATCCAACATGATGAGACGAAATTAATTGTCTCAAAGTCAATTGAAAAAATCTTGGTAATTGACTTTGCATCCTCCCTTGAGAGTTCATTCCAATTATCAGTAATTTGTCACAATAGATGGAGTAAAGCATCTTTACTTGTCATTTACTCGTCCCTGTAGGAAACTGCTGTCATTCCTCACTAAGTTTATATTTTAAAAAACAGTTTACAGATCAATCCAAGATATTGACATTGCTTTGTATACATTATATAATGAAAAATGCACATGCTAATACACAATAATTATTCAATTTATCAAAGCTCATTCCAATTAACCAAAATTGAAATGGTGCATGGTAACTAAGTATGCAATGGTGAAACACAAAGAAAATGAGACAACTGAGTCAAAATTTCTCATACGAGTTCACAACAATCACAAACTAAAAAGTCAGAGTGAATTGCATTTTCATGAATGTATTGAATAATTCACTTATTTCACTGCTGTACAGTTTCTCTGCCCTAAATAGTCAGTTCAAACCAAATTCTGCTAGACTGACAAACATAACAATCTATAGTGTTGTAAATGGCACTCCACAGAACCTCTGATTTGTATACACTCAGAAGGTAAGAGTTCAATGCACTTGGTGCACAACAACACAGACACAGCACACTCAAATTTTCCATGCTCACATCTAATCTCTCCAAATCATACAAAACTAAACTTTCCTCTTGGCCAATTTTATATCAATGCTGCACAGCTCCTTTTATCATACGAACTTCAATTTTGCTATCACTCTTTCGTGCTGATTTAACAAATGCTTCTTGGAAGTTCTTATATGGATGAGTTCCAAAGATCAGACTATCACTATTTCTCACATATGATTCACATGAAGTCACAGGGCAACTTCAAAATCTGCAGATGACACAAAACAAGAAAGTGCAGTAACAGGGAGGAAGATAGTAATAAACTTCAAGAGGAGACAGCCTGATGGCAGACACATGGTGGTTAAAAACCAACAAAAAAGAAATGTGAAATGATACATTTTGATTGTAAGAACAATGGAGAGACAATACTAGCTATATTAAGGGGTGGGAGGTAATGCAGAAAGAGCAAAATCTGATGGTTTTGCACACAAGGCCCTAAAGACAGTAGGCACATTAATGAAATTAAAATATCTGGGATCCTAGGCTTTAGAAAGAGAGGAACACATTGCTAAACCAGGAGGTTAACCTTAGTCTAGATAAAAATTAGCTTCGTTCCAGGTGGAACATTGTGTCCAATTCTAAGCACTACATTTCAGCAATAAGACAACTTGAAGAGATAACAGAATATTTCCAAGGTTTAAGGATTAGCTGCATGATAGACTTGAAAAGCTAGGATTGTTCTCCTTGGGGAGGCTACAAGGGGAAGTGATGAAGGAGTTTCTAATCATGCATGATTTTGTTACAGCAAATAAAGAGGAACTGTTTATTGCGGCTTAAGAGTAGAGAGCAAGAGAACATAGAATTAAAGTGACTTGCAGAAGCATACGAGGGATTTGTCTTATCAAGGTATTTGGAATATCCCACTTGATATAGCAATGGATGCAGGTTCACTGGTAGCTTTCAAAAAAGGAATTGGATAAATAGTCAAACGGGAAAAAGTACCGAAGGGAAAGGGGTAATTAGCTGTAGTGTTGGACTTACTCAATTGTGCCTTTAAAAGAGCTACCAGGTCCTCAATAGAATGAATATGTAGATCTCCAGTAATAGACAAGATCAGAAATTCATTAAATGGAGGTGGTAAAAATGAATGCCTACTTTATGCAATAGATCTTTCCTAACTACAAGCATGTGCTGGACAATTACTTGCTACTTAACTCCACTCCATTCCCACTCCAACCTTATTTTTCTTTTAATGATTTTTTTTCTTCTTGTCCATATCTTACAATCTTTGGCTTCAAAACCGACTTGGTTACCCTGAAATTGGACATCATTTTCAAAAGTTCTAAGTTCATCCCTGAGTCTCAGATATCCTTGTTTCCATCTCTATAAAACAAACAATGCAAAATATGAGCCAATCACAAAAGCAAACAAATATTGGATTTACCAGCAAGATAGGCTTCAAATCTTTCCGTAGCAATTCTGCAGGAGTACAAAGGAGCTGCTTCCGCAATAGTGAGACATTAGGTTCCTTTGTAATTTATTGGAACAGTTTTAAAAATTAAGATCCTAACTACATTCTCAATAGCCTGCTCATCACCCCACCCACCGTGGTTCATAGAAATTATGATTATTTTGATGGAAACAATCGATATCCTAATCAGATAATTAAAATCAAACATTAAAAGCAAGCTGAGTATACTCTGCAATATTTTAATAACTAACAGCGCATACTCTGCTTTAATTTGGAAAATGAGTTTTTCCAACAAAATTCAATGAAAAAGCACAAAGCTGCACAGAAAAAACACTCAGGTCCCAAATAATTTAAAAGAAATGATTCTGACTTTGTTTCACAAAAGATAAAGAAAGAATAGAGTGCCTATCAGAGGATGCTGGGTTGATTATCATTCAGGATAAACATGTCACTACCATAATGAGTAATCTGACATCCTTCCACATTACAGTCATGTATCCCAACACTGAACACAGAACATAGAACAGTACAGCACAATACAGGCCCTTCGGCCCACAATGTTGTGCTGACCTTTAAGCCTCACCTAAGACGATCTAACCCCTTCCTCCCACATATCCTTCTACTTTAAATTCCTCCATATGCCTATCTAGTAATCTCTTGAATTTGACCAATGTACCTGCCTCCACCACCACCCCAGGCAGCGCATTCCATGCACCAACCACTCTCTGTGTAAAAAACCTTCCTCTGATATCTCCCTTGAACTTCCCACCCATTACCTTAAAGCCATGCCCTCTTGTATTGAGCATTGGTGCCTTGGGAAAGAGGCACTGGCTGTCTACTCTCTCTATTCCTCTTAATATTTTGTACACCTCTATCATGTCTCCCCTCATCCTCCTTCTCTCCAAAGAGTAAAGCTCCCTTAGTCTCTCCTCATAATGCATACTCTCTAAACCAGGCAGCATCCTGGTAAATCTCCTCTGCACCCTTTCCAACGCTTCCACATCCTTCCTATAATGAGGCGACCAGAACTGGACACAGTACTCCAAGTGTGGACTAACCGGAGTTTTATAGAGCTGCATCATTACCTCACGGCTCTTAAACTCGATCCCTCGACTTATGAAAGCTAACATCCCATAAGCTTTCTTAACTACCCTATTCACCCATGAGGCAACTTTCAGGGATCTGTGGATAATGACCCCCAGATCCCTCTGCTCTTCCACACTACCCAGAATCCTGCCATTAACTTTGTACTCTGCCTTGGAGTTTGTCCTTCCAAAGTGAACCACCTCACACTTCTCCGGATTGAACTCACTAATGGAAATGCACTAAAGGAGACTGGTAAATGAAAACATTTATGTATTTAAAATTTTAAATGCCCTTGATCTCTTCAACTAAAAGTCCAAAAACTATTGATTAACAAACTTGTCTCTAGCTCTAACAAGGAAAACATGCAATCACACTGGCATGTTAAACTGTTACTTCGTTAACCTTCCAAGGTCACAAGCAGCAACAGTTTCCATACTTGGTAATACAAGTGATCTGATGCTACACATTATTCACTTAAATCTAACAGCAAATGTATTAACTTAATCTCATTAAGAGGGGCGAAGTTCAAGCTGTTTGGAATACCTTAAGTTCCACGCAGCGTGACTGCCCTCAGACAACTGCCTGGAATTTATTAACCCAATGCACCTGTTTATGCATGTTCATAATTTCCAGCACAAATGCAAACTGAGGACTCAAGTCCTTCAAGTCTACTCGATTTTGAAATGTTAGATCTGAACTCAAGTCCTTTATGAACTAATTTCAGTGATCACAGATGGAACAATTTTATTCCACGATACTGTATACGTGCACCTCATAACTATTCAGAAAACTTAGTAATTCAATAATGTTGTTCCTGTGAAGACAAGTTCTCCTGAGGCTCTCCCCCTTTGTTCATTTATTTTACACAAAAGAACCCCGAACACAAGCATTGTGAGCTGTTATTACCTACCACCACATTATCATAATGTTTACCAACACCTAACCAACAGATCCTGCTCTGGAGCAATGTGAACATAAGGAGGATGAACTGGTAGGCATACCTCAGAAGATATTGGTTACAATGCAAATGAAAATACATGTTTACCAGATTTCCAAATGCCAATAGCAGCAAGCCACAGAAAAAGCTTAGTACTTCCACAATGACTGGACAAGAACCGCAATAACGCCATCAAATTAAGTCAAAATCTTTGCTGGACTTTGCTGAAGAAGTTGGTTCCATGAAAAATGCTAACCTCAACTATGGTGGAATTCTTTAAACACCAAGGACAAGCCTGAAAGGCTTTGAGCAGCATGTGCCAATATCCAAACAACTCATTCATTCCACTTTGTTCTTTATATACTGTGAAAGAGCATTGCACACAGCTATGACTTTGAACTTGACAAACACTGTCTGCAAAGCTTAAGCGCTGCAAAGCTTAAAATCTGCTAAACTAGCTAACATCCATTTATGGGATTGCGCAGATATCCCCAATCCATAAAAAGCATTTACTTTAACAGAATCCTAGCCATCTCATCAGCTTCTTTCAATTATTAGCAAAGGTGATGGGGGAAAGGAGGGGGAGAAAAATCAGCGATAGAGACATCAAGCAACATTTGCTCATCAATAATGTGATCACTATTGCCCCTTTGCTAAAGCATAACCGATGAGACCACCAGCTAGATACAACCTGAAGTGCAAAAGCTGAGTGCCAAGAGTGGGGATAACAGGCAACATTTAACCACAAATGGCTTCAAAGGGACCAAGTAAAACCAAAGGATCAAATGAAAACCCTTCAAAAGCCAGAAATTTACCAAAACAAAAATTATACTTGGCTCATAGAAGTGCTGGGTAACGACCAGCTGAAACAAAAGAAAAGCTCAGTCATATATTCCCCGACTGATAACACACACACCCCTAAGCAAGCCACCAAACCACTAACTGAAAGCTCTACTGGATCAGGCACACGCTTACATGAGGGGGGCACAGACCAAATATTCCCTGACTTCTCAAACACAAGTTTCAAACAATGAAAGTGTGAATACCTACCAATCTGTGGGTGGATGCAGCCACAGTACTCAACTTGTAGCTCAGCAATTTGCACCCATCACTCACCCATGCATGTCAAATGTACTGTGTAAACTCAAGGGGGATTGCTCTAGTTCACTAACTTAATTTCAACAACAAATAATATATGGAGGGCGGTGGGGGGGGGGGGGGGGGTGGTAAGAGGGAAGCAAAGGAGAAATGCTGTGGGAAAATGTACCTCCAAATTACACATCATCCAGATATATATATATAGTATGTATATTGCTGTCACTTCTTCACCAGAGCAAAGGCATAGGACTTGCAGCAATACAATCCCAGGCTCACAGAGAAGCTTAATGCACCCCAATATTGACTCTCCATTCCAAGACAATAGAGCTCATTTATTATCAGCTAAGAATGGGCTGCAGCTTTTATCTCATCACTCAAGTCATTAGAAACATTAAAAGGCGCTACACCCAATTCAAGCACGGGCAATGATCATCAAATTCCTCTGTTCCCAATATAGTAGGCAATGCATCTTTTGTCACCATACTGGGGACTTGCAAAACTGGCACTATGCAACTGATCTTATAGCCTGATCTTGGATTCTATCTTGTGGGCACCTCCAGATGAACAGCAGGAGAAATTAGAGGAGAAAGAAAAAGAGCACACAAAATTGGTTGGACACGGGCAAGGCTGCTAATTGTGGCCTTTCCCTTGTTCTCATATCCAGAGAACAATAAAAGGTAATAAAATAAAAACTTCAAAGCATAGAAATACAGTATATTATTACAATTATTGACTTCACTACTGGGCAAATACTCGAAAGATAAGCCAAGCCGTTCCACTGAAATATGAACATTATGTGCAATTTCCTCCAGCGAGTGTCAGATTAACAGTTTATTTTTAATTTATGAGATATTTAACTTGACAAAGCTCCATGTACTACTTAGGAAGAACTTATCAGCAGAATTTGAACAGAAGCTGATTTAGATAATCTTGAGGGAATCAGACAAATTTGACAACGTCAACACTTGTTTCAAAAAAAAATGAACAATTAAAAATCTACAATAATTGGTAGAAGCAAAAGTCAATAACAATATTTTGCTATTTCTGCTATGTTTTCTTGTGGTTTGGAAAGTCTAAATTGTGGTTAAGATTCCAAAAAGAAGTCTGCATTGTTGCTCTGATCCTGTTGAAGACAAGGATAGTACCACACAAGCATAGAATGAACATACAAACTTATTTAAATAAACTTCTCTGTTCAACTTTCCTGGGCATCCTATCCAAGTATCACAGCTGTAGAGATCAACCAAACAGGCCAATAGAAACAGAGGACAAAATTATTAGAGTTAAAAGTATATTAACTTTATCTGGAAAACTTAAAACTTTTAGAGCATTAAAATGTACCAATGTGTTTTATCCAATGGACTATTGTTGTCTTTGTGTTTGGAAGTTTTCATAAGAACACAAGAAAATATGAGAAGCAGGGCATATGGTCCTTCTAGCCTGTCCCACCATTCGATAGGATGATGCCTGATCTGCCCCAGGCCTCATCCTCTCTTCTCTGCAGTACCTGCACATTAGCAGGAAAATAAATCATCTAACCATAAAACAATCATTTAGTAGATAAGCAGCAACAAATGTTATTCACTATTTAAAAAAAACTACATGCACAAATGACCAGATTAAAAAAGTGCCTTCAGTTTTCAAGTACTGAATACATCTATTATTAACATAGCGAGCCATAGTCACCATTTTACTAAATGATGGAGTTCCAGGGACTGAAAAGCAGCATCCTGATAATCAAAATGTATAGAGGCAATGAAAGATTAAGGAAGAATCATTTTAAGTGCAAAGCTAAAAAGATAATTAAATGGCACTGCAGCCCTACTAGATATTTTTAAAAGTGAGTAAAAATTCTTTGTACTTTTAAAATAAAACTGCAATTGCAATGTCTGTCAATTTGCACAAAACTAGGTTACATAAAGAGCAATATTAAAACAGAATCTGGTAATTTTTACAACATTGCTTGAGACACAAAAGTTGGACAGTGGAGAGTTCATTTTCTTCAAAATAATGCCATAAGCTGTATTACATCCACTCACAAGGACAGAGCCTTGGGTTAACATCGCCTCCAAGAAGTCAACATTTCTGTTATGCTGACGCAGATTTTGGGCTCAGGTCCACGTATGTGGGACTTGAATCAATCCCCCCCCTTCAAAGCACTACCTTGTTAGCAGTTCTTCCGAACAATGAATTTGTGCATTTAAATTATGAAGCTCAGATACTTAACAAAGCACAACATAAATGTATACTCTTTTCCTTATTCAATATCTATGCATGTACACTTTTCAATGGTGGTCCTTAAACAGCTTTGTTTCTTCATACCCATGTGACAGTAAGGTCAATTAAAGCACTCTACTGCTGTCCCATTTGAAATCATCTAATTCAGCATGAACAGAGAACCAAACTTGGACATTTTAAAATCTGTGCTGTCCAATGCTGCATTACTTGGTAAAGTCACCCAGAGAATCAGTATGGAAGAGTTTGTCTTGGCTCATGTGATTGTTCTGTCATTGCTAGAAATACAGCATTTTATTGATAGGTATATTAATTTTCAAAGCCTATAAGATAATCTTGCAAGACAAAGTGCTTATTTCTGGTTACAGGTCTTTGAAAAATGTCTCGTGCAAATACTACAATTTGAGATAAACCAGCACCATGTAATTTACTAAATTATTGCCTTACCATAACATAATTTAAAAGGTTCCTAAATCAGTCAAAATAAACATCTGAAATAGATGAATTTATACAATAATGTTCACATAAGTCAATTAAATAGAAAGATTGCTCACTGCTGTATCAATGATTCAACTTCTATTGATTTAGGATGTGAACAAGGTTGCCCCAGTTAAATCAGAACCTTAATGCAGTTTGGTTTGAACTGAAAATATTGAGAACAGTTTAAAATTGTAAGAGTATTATTTTCACTGGTTGTAGTGAAATAACAGCTAGGTTCACAGCATATGATCCCAAATTGAAGATGATTCTGTCCACAGCAAGGATACGACATATGAATGCTGGATAAGGGTGAAGTCAACATTCATAATTTATAGCTATCCACAAAGAACTGATTTAAACATTAATTGGAAGGCGAATGTTACTGGTGAGGCACACATTTGTTACCCATCCTTAATTATGCTTCAATTTAGTTGCTTGAAAATCTGAAGTCACGGGGAAATTTCCTTCCCTAGGACATCTGGCAAACCATGTAGGTGATTATTATGATAGTCATGCCCCCCCCCCCGACTAAAATCTTATTCCTGTTTAACACTATTAACTAATTTTGAGTTCTCCATATGCCATTGTAGGGTTTGAACTGTGCCTCCGTTAGATTAATCTGGGGTTCTATATTAAAAATCCAGTAATAACCACAATGTACTTTTTGTGCTACATGGCAAAACTATGTCACTTAGACAAACAAGAGTGTAGTCATACTTACCAACCCAATTCCTTCAAAAGCAAATATTGCAGACCCAAAGAAAAGTGGATATTTTTTCCAGCTGGCAATCAGAGGAAGCTTGCCTGGATGAGGTATGTCCTGCATGAAAGAAAAACAGACACTCACCAACATTTATCGATGCACCATAGAAAGCATCCTATCAACCTTTGAATATAGAGGAGCGGAGCTGATGACATAATAATGTTTTTTTTAAACCAAAGAAATATCAGTCCAGTTTTTCTTTAATTTTTGGTTTGCTTTTGTTTATTATTATACTTTTTTTTGATTTGGGGGTTTTCTTTTCATACAATCAAATTTCTTTTCAATTTCTTTTTTTTTGTATCATGTTCACTTAGCAAGAGAGCAGGAGGTCCAGATTACATATTTTACTCCTTGTGAGTATAAATTAACTGTTATTATTGTTATCCCGATCTCTTTGTATCATATGTATAATTATTAACGTTGTGTATATTAGTTTGAATTAATTTGAAATTCAATAAAAAGATTGAAAAAGAAAGAAAGCATCCTATCTGGATGCATTGCAGCTTGGTATGGCAACTGCTCTGACCAGGACCACAACAAATTGCAGGGAGTTGTGGACACAGCCCAGTGCGTCACAGAAACCAGCCTCCCCTCCTTGTCTTTACCTCCCACTGCCCTGGTGAAGCAGCCAGCATAATCAAAGACCCCACCCACCCAGGTCATTCTCTCTTCTCTCCTCCTCCATCAGGTAGAACATACAGAAGCCTGAGGGCACATACCACCAGGCATAAGGACAGCTTCTATCCCACTACGATAAGACTATTGAACGGTTCCCTTATACAATGAGATGGACTATGACCTCATGATCTACCTTGTTGTCACCTTGCACCTATTGCACTGCACTTTCTCTGTAGCTGTGACACTTTACTCTGTGCTGTTATTGTCTTTACCTGTACTACTTCAATGCACTCTGTACTAACACAATGTAACTGCACTGTGTAATGAATTGACCTGTACGATCAGTATGCAAGACAAGTTTTTCACTGTACCTTGGTACAAGTGACAATAATAAGCCAATACCAATAATGAAATATGCAACTATAAACTATGGATTATGTCACACAAGGCATGGCAGCAGGTAGCATATTGCCAAATGGAATGTGGATACTCTTAACCAGCAAGTTGAGGGCAAATGCAGGGCAACTGCAATTTTTTTTAAAAAAGCTAAGTGCAGGTGACGAGCTATACTCACCAAGGTCCAGACCCATATTCTAACTTATAATTATATAATAAACAATATGCACCAGAGCATCTTTCATTAAGCCGAGTTATAAAAATGAAAGGCTGAGGATATCAACATGGTAAAAGAATTGATCAAGAATTGACTAAACGATTCCAAACTTGGGCATAAACAAATGAACTAAAATTGACATAAGGGCAAGAAAATTGTCAAGATATACAGTTTTTAAAAGAATAGGGATAATAGAATATGCAAATTCATATCTGAATACCTTATGAAGTGAAATTCTTGTCTGAACCTTTGAACCTCAGACAAATAGGGGAGAAGTTGATTTATGCCATTAGTATGAAATGAGCTTAAATATTAGCAAGTTTTTAATAATGTGTTTGAATTTATGATGGAATGGGAAAAAAAATTAAGGACCATTTAATTTAGTGTCCTATTCACTAGGCCTGTTGAACGTTACTATCATATTTTTTTATCCCCCACTCCCCAGCCCACCAACACACCAAAAAAAATTTGATAGTTTGCAAATGCTCAAGGAAATCTATATAGTGAACAAATAGATCAATGGCTCCCTCTTTTGGAATACTGCAAGAGGCTGATAAACGTTATAATGTTATATTCTGGTGGTTATACAGACATACAAATGTATTCTGACATTCATTCAAGTATGTGATTTGCATTCTTATTTTAAAAGGAGGAGCACCAGACTGTGAGGCATGATTTGCTCCACCATACACCAATTTAGAGCAAGGGTTTTGCAGTGAAATGAAATTTAAGTTTACATACCACTCTTATGAATCAGTACAGAGTCAACATTGGAGTGGGTGGTGGTAATTGCATTATTCTCAGGTGTTTAAAGCCATTTTTACAAGGTACAGTACAATGTTCAACCTCTAAGGCATTTCACTGTGTTGCTTGTCCCACTAGAGCAGGCACTGTTAATGAAGAATCTGAACATTTGCTCTTGTGGCCTTGCTAGAGAAATTTAAAAGAACAGGCAACACCTTTAAAAAAAGTACTGCTTTTTTAAAAATATACTCAATGACAAATGACAGAACAGCAAATCATTTTACAGTAATGAGTACAGAATTCGGGGTTCAGAGCTGTTGCTCAAATGATCAATATTTATCAAATAATCAAAGGCATGCTAGCTTCGGCTGAAACACACCTGTCCCCAGTAAGCAATGTAACGACTGCTGAAATTTCAGAGGTTGAAGGAAATATATGTGTTCACATACTGAAGGATACTGGCTCTCGTTAAAAGGCAATGGATGAATGAGCAGTGCAAGAGCCTAGAATACAACAGTGCTGGACTCCTAATGTGTCCAACCAAATTTTATTAAGATAGTCAAGAGGCTGCACGTTTGGTGCAGCAGAAATCCAGATGCTAAGCATATCCCAAGTACAAGACTAACTATGTAAACAATTCCAGCATTTCAACGGGAGCAGCAGCCCGGAAGCATGATCCTTCTTATAAATTAAGCAAGAAAACAGAGAGGAAAATGCAGCAAACAAAAGAAAACAGCAAAATCCAAAATGTTATTTATTACTATTCTGGTATCAAAATTATTTAAAATTTACTGATTGAAGGAAGTAGGGAGCTGAAACTATTTCATTGGAATGTTTAAAACTGTCTTTTGCATGATAATGAATGATAACAACACAAGTGACAAACTGGTCCAATTCTGCTGCTTTCCATACTAACTTGCATTCTTAATATATCTGCATGAACTCTGACAGCAAATATCAATCAGTAGTTGTATCAACCGGTGGATCATTAGTTAACCCTGATTATGCCCTTGGCTGACATTTACACACATCTCTTTTCAAACAGGGGTCTGTTAAATATTGAGGAGGAACCAACCTGTAAGGTGATTGCCCTTAATCTCAAAACTCAGAGACCTAAAGATCCCATTGTTGCTTCAATTATAAATGACTACAAAGTCATTAAACCTTCTTAGACTAGACAAGTTGGTTTAAAAATGATTCCATTATCATGCAATTTAATGTCAGCAGTCATTGCAGAAATGTAGAGGAATGTGAATGGCTATGCAATTTCTTTGGCTTTGTTTCTATTATTTTAATCTACCCTTTTCAGGCTCAAAATATCAGGGTTCTAAATTAACTACAGCATTGATCTCTTGGCTGTTATGGGATAAATATAGCAATCTTAACAAAGCCAAAACTGTTCCCATCCAACAACAAACTACTGTCGCATTGCTGGACTTCAATGAAGGAGCTTCATTTTCTCAAAATTTTATTGGCTAACAATTAAAGTTGATATGAAAATCCCAGTACTGATTTCAATCAAAGTGGATGCAGTTTCAAAAAGTATCCACCTTTAGTGGATCAACAATAGTTCTGAAAATGACCTTGGAATAACACCAGGGAAGGAAAGATGGGAGGGGCCAAATCTTTTTTTTTACAGTCATCTCATATTCACAATATATTTTTTTAATTTTATCTGTTACCTCAGTTTGCCATGTGAACATTCACACAATTGCTTAAAACAAGCTATACACTTTGATAACTTTTTCCAACTCAAGATATACGACTGTGGAGGGAATGGGCAACTTTCAATTTATGCATTATGACAAGCATACATATCAACACCTTAGAATAAAATTTGCTGCCCACTGAAACAGGCTGCACTTAAAAGCAGCATGTAACCCATTTTCAGGGAGTTGAGTTCTGCACATCTCAATCACAGTAGACTTGCAAGTATAACACATATTCACCTGTATAATACAAAGGCTAATGTGATAGATTACAAGGACTATTAACATAACTATTATGTACTCCCTTGAGTAGAGTAGATTAAAGATATTTGATATGTTTAAAAGTGATTTAGTAAGTTGATAGGAAGAAAGAGATGTTTTTAAATGTGAAAGGTGTCAACAGTAACATGAACCTTTAAAATTAGACCAGTTGTTCAGGAGTGATCTTAGAAAGCACTGCATCAGACAGAGGGCTGTGGAAATCTGGAAAATGCAAAATTCAATTTACAGATTTTGCTACCCAAAGAATAAGGAACCAAGGCAGGTTAATGAGATATAGATTTGTCAGGATCTAAATTTGATGGCAATTGATGGATCCTATCATACTTCCAGATCCTCAGGAAACAAAAGCCTCCAGGTGTATGTCCAAAAAAATGGAGGGAGCAGATTTGCATAATCCGTTTGAGAACTACAAACCACAATATTTTAGTAAATGATTAAGGATTGCAAAAGCGCAAGACTTAAAAACACATTAGAACTGAATGAATTATAAACAAATATTCCTGCATGTGAAACTTACCCTAATAATATACTGATAGATGATAACTAGACTGACAGCCATTGAAAGATTCGCCAAGAAAGAAAATACTGCAAGGTACTTGAGATCACGAATAAACACAAAGCAGACCAAAAAAGGAAGCAAGCTCAGCATGTAGATCCTTGCATCAACATTCCAGTCTTCGCTATGGGACTGCATATTTCTGGTCATGTTTAGGTGACTGTAACTTGTGTGATTCCTCAGGAAACCTTCCACTAGCTGTGGAAATAAAGCAATGGCCTCATTAACCTCAAACATTAGGTCTGGAGCAGACACTAACACAAAATAATCAGAACCAACAGATAATTTGATTATTTATTGAATATCTAAAACAAAGCCTAAGAATGTTGCAAATGCTTAAACATTTAAATTGGAAATGATAGGTGAAACAGTCAAAAGCCTTATAAAATATTGAGAATAATAATAAAAATTGATCACAGCAACCTGAAAGGAATTGTGAACATATACAAAATACCTTGGTGCAAAAAAAAGAATATCCTTGAAAACTTAGTGAATGGATTACATTTTCCATTAGATTGATAATGCTCCCAAAAATAGAGACTTCACTTAAACCTGAAACAAGTTAGATCTTAAAAAGTTATGAATCATTTGATAATTACTAAACAGTCTACTAAGATAAATCAAAACACGAGTCCAAATTCAAAAATCGCCCATCACACTTTGGTGCAGAGAAGTATTGCTTTTTATGCATTAAGTCACAGATCAAATCTACTTCAAAATCATCCTGGATACAGAGTCGGTTGTTTGTAGATTTGAAAGCTGCTTTTATGATTTCTGCTTTTGTCTTGCTTCTCATCCTGTGATGCATCTCAAGTACTTTAGCACAATTAGGCATACAAACTGCATTGAAATGAAATTTTAATTTAATGTATTTTATCCATTCAGAGTGACTAAAGGTTACAACCAATATTCCGCACACTACACAAAAAATTATCTGCATTTAAAAACTCAGTCATTATAGTTTTTACACATAGCTTTATGGAAGCTTTTTATTCTGTTTTCTCATTTCTCCTCTAGGATTTTGAAATCATTCTTAAAAACATTTATTTAAAAAAAAACTTTTACTTCCAGCGTGGTAACAGGCCCTTCCGGCCCAATGAGTCCGCGCCACCCATTTTAAACCCAAATTGACCTACCCGTACGTCTTTTAGAATGTGGGAGGAAACCGGAGCACCCAGACGAAACCCATGCAGACACGGGAGAACGTACAAACTCCTTACAGACAGCGACGGGAATCGAACCCCGATCGCTGTAATAGCATCGGGCTAACCGCTACGCTACCATGCCGCCCTTCACCTATTTCAGTACCTCTCTCCTACTCAATCAACCATGCTTATTAAACTTGTGTCTAGCTTGGAGGCTTCCTTAAATTTCTCAAGCTAAGCTTTTTAAACCAGAAACAGTGTCTGGATATTTGGATTACATATTAGGCACTGAAGCATAGTACACAAATCCTCTGCAATTAATAGGCAAAATCCCAAACATGATGGAAAAACAGTATGTTCTCTTCCTCATGCATTTTAAACAGAGCCCATTTAGTTTTACAATGAAACAGCTTCAGATTTTGCAGTGGCAGATTAATTAATTACTTCTACTATTGATTAGATTTATCCCTAAAAGTTTAGGTTTAAGTACATGTATGGCAATAGCACCTAATTATGGCATTTGCTTCAGAACAGTGCAACAATGGGGCATTATTCATCATGTGCATCTCCTTCCCCAATCAAACAGAAGTGTAATAAGCAGCATGATAACTGAGAAACATGAATTAGAGTGGGTGAAGCTAAATTAAAAACAGAACAGAAAAAAGGCAGAGAGGAGAGAACATGAATATGAAGCAAGTGATTGAAAAGCCAAGTTTCCAAAAACATATTCAATTAAAACTCACGAATAACTGAAGGAATGAGACTCCATAATCTTAACAGTTAATTTTCAATGGCAGAGAACTTGGTTAGAAATAATTAACACCAGAGTTGCACTTTGATGAACTTTTAAAAAAATACCTTCCATTCCAATGTAGAGGCAGTGATAAGCCAGTTATCACAAAACTAACAATGGAAGGTAGAACTCTTGATCTCGATATTGAGGTACTTGCACTAAACAGTCCCTGCATCACCCAAAGTTGCCATATCATTTATCCATAAACAATGAGCATCACTGGTCTTTGAGAATAGAAAAATCATCTAAGTTTTTTCCCCTTGTATTCTAACATGTTTTGTAAAATAGGCGCCATATAATGCAACGTGTTGGGTTATATGCTTTCAGATAGGTATACACAGTTAATATCTGAAATAAACAGCCTCAATTTTTGAAGTGGCAGTAGAAGTTCACAATTTGATTTTTGGATAGAGGAAAAATTCAAAAGTCAAAACATCTAGACAGATTACCCGATTTGCAATCCCTGACATTTCTTTTTGGTAAAATGGGTTAACTCTACATACTTCTCATTGCAACATAGCTGAGGATTTGGGTGTAACTAATCCAGCAACATAACCCAGTCTTGCAATTATCTGGACTCGCAGAGTCAAATTACACTTCTTCCTGTTATCTTAAATGGGCAAGATGCATGAACAACTGTGGTGCGGGCAGACTAACTACCAGCTCCCATTGAAATATTCCACCAAGATATTCTTTCAACTTCACTTCCTCTCCATCAAAGACCACATAATTTCCATAATACTTACATTTAACCCTGCCCCAACTGATTAACCAATGAATCCCTGATCCATGACTGTACTCTAAAATGTCCTCACTTCCTCTGCCCTTAAACATTAAGTCATCTAAACCTTTAACATCTGCATCCTGACACCAAAATGCAATTTGCATCACCTAGCCTTATAAATCTGTTGAATCTCATTAGCTCAACAGAAATTTTATATTTTGATCCACTTAAATCATTCATTCCTCCAGCCTGCGTACCCCAAGAGTCTTCACAACTTGACTTTATCATTTTGTGTATCCTTATCTCCTTATCATTGACAGTGTGCTTTCAGCCATTCAGGATCTGAGATGCAAACCCAAATTACCCCAAATAACCCAACTGCATCAAAACATCTTCCCTCTGGCTGATCATAATCCCAGTGCAGGTCTTCCCCTCAGCTCTTCTATTCAAATGATCGAACTACTAGAAATGACAAGAACACTAGAGCATTTTGAAATAAAGAAAGACGCAATGTTGGGTCTCTTGAAGGTGGTTAAGTCCCCAGGGCTGGATGGGATATACCTCCAAGTTATTGAGAGAGGCAAGAGATGAGATTGCTGAGGCCTTGACCAAGATCTTCCTATCCTCTCTAGACAAAAGCAAGGTCCCGGAGGAATGGCAAGTAGCTAATGTTGTTCCATTGTTCAAGAAGGGGAATAGGGACAATCCTCAGAGGAAGGGCGAGTCTCACATCAGTGGTAGGGAAGCTATTGGAGAGGATTCTTAGGGATAGGATTCATGAGCATTTGTTAAAGCATGGCTCTGTGCAGGGCAGGTCATGTCATATCATATCATGTCTTACTAACTTGACTGAGGTTTGAGAGAAGGTCACAAAAGTGATCGATGAAGGTAGAGCTGTAGATGCTGTTTATGTGGATTTTAGTAAGGCGCTTGACAAGGTCCCACATGGTAGGCTCATCCAGAAGATTAAGATCCATGGTGATGTGGCCATTTGGATTCAGAATTGGCTTGCCCATAGAAGATAGAGGGTAGTCATCAGGTAGCCAAGGTATCAAAGGTTATGGTGAGAGGGTGGGGCAGTGGGGCTAAATGGGAGAATGGATCAGCTCATGATAGAATGGCGGAGTAGACTCGATGGGCTGAATAGCCGACTTCTGCTCCTTTGTCTCATGGTCTAGTCATCGATGGGACTTATCCTGGCTGGAGGTCTGGGACTAGTGGTGTTCAGCAGGGATCGGTACTGGGACCTCTACGGTTTGTGATATATTTATATATATAAATAACTTAGATGAAAACGTGGATGGGTGAGTTAGTAAGTTTGCAGATGATACAAAGGTTGATGGTGTTGTAAATAGTGTAGAAGATTGCCAAAGGATACAGCAGGATATCGATCAGCTCCAATTACAAGTGGAAAAATGGCAGATGGAGTTTAATCCAGCCAAGTGTGAGGTGTTGCACTTTGGGAGATCAAACATAAAGGGAGAGCACACATTTAATGGCAAGATCCTTACCAGTGTTGGTGTACAGAGGATCTTGGGGTCCAAGTCCATAGCTCACTGGAAGTGGCTATACAGGTTGATAGGGTGGTAAAGACATATGGCATACTTGCCTTTATTGGTTGAGGCATTGAGTTCAAGAGTCAGGAAGTTATGTTGCAGCCTTATAAAACCTTAGTTAGGCTACATTTAGAGTATTGCATTCAATTCTTGTCACCCCATTATAGGAAGGAGAGGGTGCAGAAGAGAAGGCTGCCTGACTTAGAGGGCATGTGCTATAGGGAGAACTTGGGTTGTTTTCTCTGGAGTGGCAGAGGCTGAGGGGAGAACTGAAAGTTTATAAGATTATGCAGGCAAGTTAACCTGGTACCAGGAATGGTAGTGAAAAAATACAATAGAGATGTTTAGGAGGCTCTTAGATAGGCACATGAATGTGCAGAGAATGAAGGGATATGAACACTGTGTAGGCAGAAGAGATTAGTTTAATTAGTTCAGTACAACATCGTGAGCTGAAGGGCCTGTTCCTCTGCTGATTTCTATGTTCACTATATTGTTTCATCCGTTCCTCCTACTTGGATAAGCTCAGCATTTTGTTATAGCTGCCAGTCAAAACATTTTTTCAATGCCCATGAATTGAACTTATGTTACAGTTACATACAGTAGCAGAAAAAAATGGCTATATGATTGAAAATTATCTATTTGTTTTTGCCAAATTAACATTGTGAAATTCAAAACACGCAACCCTCATACTGCACAAAAATCATTGCATCACCATTGACAGAGTGGTTTATAAATTGTTCTTATTACATCTTCCTAAACCTAATCAATTCTAAATCCATACTTCCTTGGTTTATCTTAGAACAAAACATTTGGTTTAATTATTTCTAATCCCCACCAACTTTCTCTAGATCCAGAGGTCACTCTCTTGGTAACTTTTACTAAATCCAGTACTATCCATGGAATAATGTCCTCAAATTTGCTCACCTTATAAAAGTTCCTATGCATTCTATTTTCCATCATCTTACTGAAGAATGAATGTATATCCTCACCCATGCCATTCCCATGAAATGTGTTTTTATTCTCTCTTCAATGCTCCCCTTTTCATCTCAGTGCTTTCAAGATAAGAACCCAAATTAAAATGCATTTGACCATCTAAATACCTCAATTCATAAAATTCCTAAACTTGAACTATAGTACATATTACTTTAAGTGCTTTTTGCCTTCAAAGTTTTATCAAAACTTTCAAGAGATACATGATGCAATGGTTTTTTAGTTCTGTTGAGAAACTGATCATTTATTTTTCTAAGACTCATTCAATGGCTCTTCAAGATAACAGATGTCATACTGGTGGAAGGAAAATCTATTTATTGATCAGTTTCAAATTGGATAGGCATTATGAAACTGCATGAACACCAGTGAACTCAAAAATACAAAACTAGTTTGTGAATCAGAACAAAACTGTGGAAGCATTATGAAATTGAAAATTCTAATTCACAACTGGAACAAATTTTCCTCACTATTTACAATCACTAACAGAACAAAATGTTTTCTACAGTCATTATATTTTATTGCACATCATTAAGTCATAGAATCTATTAACCTGCTCCAGCCACAGGCATTTCAGCACAATTACAGATTGAAAAATCAACAGAAATACAACAAACTGACTGTAAAAAAAGCTCCAGTTCACTTGATAGTACATAGAACATAGAACAGTACAGCACAATACAGGCCCTTCGACCCACAATGTTGTGCCGACCTTTAAACGTACAGCCCAGTACGGTAGCATAGTGGTTAGCATAATGCTTTACAGCGCCAGTGACCCAGGTTCAAATCCGGCCACTGTCTGTAAGGAGTTTGTAGGTTCTCCCCGTGTCTGTGTGGGTTTCCTCCGGGTGCTCCGGTTTCCTCCCATATTCCAAAGACATACAGGTTAAGAAGTTATGGGCATGCTATGTTGGCGCCAGAAGCATGGCGACACTTGCGGGCTGCCCCCCCCCCCAAAATCACTACACAAAAGATGTATTTCACTGTGTTTCGATGTACGTGCCTAATAAAGATCTTATAAAACCTCACTTAAGACTATCTAAACCCTTCCTCCCCCATATCCCTCTATTTTAAATTCCTCCATATGCTTATCTAGCAATCTCTTGAATGTGACTAATGTACCTGCCTCCACCACTGCCCCACGCAGCACATTCCACGCCCCAACCACTCTCTGGGTAAAGAAACCTCCCTCTCATATCTCCTTTGAACTTCCCACCCATTACTTTAAAGCCATGCCCTCTTGTATTGAGCATTGGTGCCCTGGAACCATCTTTTCCATCCCCCTCCATCACAGTTCCCAAGATCAGTTTGCATTCACCTGGGACGGGAGACAATATATATACTGCCATCTGCCCCAAGGCTACGTTCACAGTCCCACCATTTGCCACTGTTTAATCTCCTGGGATTTGCAAGGCATTCAACTCCCCCCAGAGGTGTCAACTGCCCATTACATCAATGACATCCTCCTACAAGGGCTGGCTTTGATTTGCTAGTCTCCTCCCTCAGAGGACAGGGCTGGGCCATTAATATGGATAAGGTATAGGGCCCCAGCCAGAATGTCCTGTTCCTCAGGATACAATGGCACTCAGGCCAGCAACATATCCCCAAGGCTGCCAGGAATAAAATTTTGAGTTTTGCCATCCCCTCAAATAAAACTGACACCCAGAGCTCCGTGGGCCTCCTAGGCTATTGGTGGCAGCATATACCCCACCTTACCAAGCTCCTTAGACCACTCTATAGGGTCTCCTGGAAAAAAGCCACATTCTCATGGGGACCCAAACAACAGGCTGCTTTTGAAACATCAAAGCAAGCTGTTGAGCAAGCACTGCCACTTGCTCCCCACCAGGCAGGTGTCCCCTTCGAGTTACAGGTCTCCGCCAGCGAGATGGTCGCCAAATGGAGCCTCTGGCAGAAGGTCCAAGGGTGCGGAGTCCTGCTTGGCTTTTAGATCAAATCTCCGCCTGAAGCTACAGTCCCTTCAAGCGCCAGCTGATTACCTGCTACCTGGAGCTCCGCCACTGAACACCAAACCAGCACCGACCCGGTTGTCCTTCACCCCCACCTGCCCATAAAGCGTTGGGTCAAGTTCCCCGATTCTACCCACAGAGGGCCAGGCCCAGAGGTCTCTATAGTGAAATGGAAACTGTATATTGCCGACTGAGCCGAACCCGGTCCAGAAGGGGTCAGCTGCCTCCACGAGCAGGTTATGTCCTTCCCACAGTCCCAGGACCCAGCCCCAGACATACCCAAAATCCAGCCCTCCCGTGTCCTGAGGCCAACCCTTTTACTCCCTCGAACCCGAACAAAAATTGCATGCCTGGTTCACAGACAGCTCCAACTGCTGGAAAGGGGGGGAAGCAATATTGGAAAATGGCGGCACTTCATCCCGCCACAGGTAAAACATTGACCAAAGAGGGAGCGGGTGGGTCTAGTCAACTTGCCGAGCTGGCAGCAGTAGCACTTACCCTATGGGACACCACCGGGCCAGTCCACATTTATACCAACTCTTGGGCAGTGGCCAATGGTATGGATGGCCCGGTGACACAAAATGGGGTGGGAAATTCATGGACGCCCCCTCTGGGGACAGGGACACTGGCGTTTTATCTGGGATCAGGCAACCCACAGACAGATTTCAGTCCACCACGTGGGTGCTCATACCCACAAAAATACAGCGGAGGCTATTCATAATGCCACTGTGGACCAGGCTGCCCAAATACAGTATGCTGTGCCACCACCTCCCCAGATGAAACAGACCTCAGTGCGTTAGCAAACCGCAAGAGTGGGCACCTAGGGGCCAACGGTACAGTGTTGAGCAGAGCAATTCAGGGTCACTCTGACATTGGATCAATGCAAGACCACTGTTGCTAACTGCCCTGCCAGCAAGCGAGGCCATGAGGTTGGCCAGCAGGGCCGCCAGGTCACATTCACTACGGCATGGGAGCAGGTCGTGTATGGCAGATAGACCATAATTGGACCTTTCCCACACCAAAACAAAAAGTAGTACACCCAGACGATGGTGGACACATACTCTGGTGTCCTGGTGGCAGTGCCCTGTGAGAGGGTCGACCAGAATAGCACCAAAGGATTGCAGCACCTCTCCTCCATCTATGGAGTCCTGTGGGAGGTACAATCCGATCAGGGCTCACACTTTGCTGGGGCTAAAGTCCAGAACTGGGCTGCTGAGGCGGGGATCTCATGGCTGTTCCATATACCCTATCACCCATAGGCATCAGGCCTGATTGAGAGAATGAACGGCCTGCTTAAAGAGAAAATTCGCACACTAATGCCCTCCCGCAGGGGTGGTTGAGCGTGCTGCAGCAGGCCATCGACCAGCTGAATACACAGCCCACTGGCCAAGGGGGGTCCCCACTGTCCCGCCATCTGGCACACTCCCCACCTCCCGACTTGGAAGACACCAAACTCCCACCCCACGAGACCAAAGACTCATGGAGAGTATGGGTACGACAGCCACAGGGTCCCCCTCAGAAGGGAGAATTGTCCCTCGCAGTCCCAGGGACACCCATTGGATCGTGATTCTGGATCACACTAACCTATCTTCATACCAAACACCTGACCCAACGAGAACGAGCCTGTTCTTCAAAACCCCCAACAGCCACCCACCCCAACCCCCACCCTCACAGGACAATGGCATTACTCCAGTCATCCCTTCTGTTCACCGCGATGATCGGCATCGGGACGTCTGCCAACACCTTCCTCAGAGTCACTTAAGAATTTGCCAACACCACTAATAAATCAGACTGCTGGATTTGCCTGCAAACCCCAGCCCATGCCGACGAAGCTCTGCCACTTATGCTGATCCCGCTGGATGACTTTCAAATGAACTGCTTACATAGACTTTGCGCTCCTGTGGGGTTTAGCATATCTGTTTGGTGGGGGGAACGAATGGCAGTCCCCCACCACTCCCCTCACCACTACATAACATCTCTTCCAGCGATCCCCGATGGGGTGGGTGTTTCAGGAACTGGTATTTCCCTCCATACAGTTTGACCTCCACCCAAGTACTGACTCTCAGGGTCGTTCCACAGCCAGTGAGCAAGCCTAAAGAATGCTGGTGCAGGCTCCCAAATGAGCATAGATCCACCCTTTCAGTTGGCCACAGCGACTGCAAGCAAAACTAGTATCTGGTTGCCCTAGTAACCACTGCCGATGGTGCTGCTAAACTGGGGCTCCCTGGATTTGAATGGGACCCACTGAATTTGTGACCACCGTGCCTACGCATGGCTCCCCATGAACTGGTATGGTTGCTGCTTTCCAGCGTTTGTGGTGCCCTATATTCACACCCTAGATGACCTTAAGGAGCACCCGGCATACAGCAGCCACAGGGACAAGAGGGCCATCACAAAGGCAGAGAGGTTTTGGATGATAGCCTTTCCCACGTCTGGCACGGCCTGATTGTCCCATGAGGTCATCCAGATGGCCAGTGTGCTCGAGGCGCTGGCCAATGAAACAGCAGTGGCACTGCAACATACTGAAGATGCCCTGACGCGGACGGCAGCTGAGGTGACGACCGTCAGGATGGTCGCCCTGCAGAATCAAATGGCCCTGGATTACCGACTTACTGCGGATGGTGGTACCCGTGCAGTGATTGGTAAGGAGAGCTGCACAGTTATCCCTGATGAGTCAAAGAACATCACCCACTTGGCTGCTCACATTTGGGACTCTGTGGCCAAAATTCAAAAAGTGAGGGACCAGCTCCTCCAGCACAACATCTCATGGGGAAGCTGGTGGCCATTTGGGTCTGGGGGGGGGGGTGGGTGCAGAGGAATGGTGGGCAACTGCTCTTATTGCTATCTGTATATTATGCTATGCTTGCCAGGTTATCAAGAGCACTTTCATTAGTACTATATACTGACATATAGTTCTAGGCTTAGTAATAGTTAGTACTATTAGTAGTACTAGGGGTGTTAGTACTATAGTTAACTCCAATAGTTAGTACTTAGGGGTGGATTGTATTGTGGAGGGTTGTGGCTGTCATGTGACAGCACTGCCCATTACCTGGGCGAAAGACACCACTGCCAATCAAGGTTTGGCTCCACCCCACACATCAGTGCACACCTGACCATTGGTCCCTTTAAGCAACTTTGTACTGGGGCTCAGGCCATTGACCTTTGTGATCGATTAGTCCTTGCTGGCACAGGGTCATTGGCCTTTTTGAACTACCTGGGCTGGACCCCACAGCCCTCCAGCACTATAAAGAGTGCCACATGTGCCCGGTTCATTCTCTTTTGACTGCTGAGGGATTCACCCCATTTCATCCCAGGCCGAGGAACAGCACCAGAGAGATCGTTGGTAAGGTGTACACTGTCAATAGGGTTAGGAGCGTTCTAGTTAGTATCTCCGGTAGCGTGAAGCCATGCCTACACTGAGTCAAGGGGTGGCGAGTATTGTATTGTCTTTCCTTGATTGTCTGTACCTAGTTCATTGTGTGCGTGAGAATTTCACCCTTGTTGCGATTTACCCACACTCACTATAACCAGAGCGCGCGTGTTGTTCCCGTTACCTTTTCGCCACGTTTGTCTTTTGTAAAAGAATCATTTATCTCTAAGACTGTGTTCAGAGTCCTTGTCCTCTGAGACCTTGAATCTGTTTCACAACACCAGGTTTTAGGGATTTCGGGATAAAGTGTAAGAGGAACATCAAAATCTAGTTTGGTTCAGAGAACTACTAAAGCTAACCAGCAAGAGACTTCAAGATACCAGCTCAATAATTCCCACAAATACTTATAGCTCATACACCACTTATGTGCCTGTAATAGACTCTCACTTAAGCATTCACGAGCTTCTTAATAACTAGTTAAATCTGAAGCTTTCATCAGCCAATACATCAGATTAAATATTAAAAACAGTCGATCGTCTTTAGGTGAATTGTTGCAATTTCTTTCCAGTTATGCTTTAATATAGCATCAGAATCAGTCTAACTAACCCTCTTAGATCTTCAGGAAACATCAGTGGAGCAGTTAATCCATTGCAGCTCTTCCCCTCTAGATCTCAAATAGCTATAACAAACAGGCCCTCATGCCTGCATTGCGTGCAATTAGATAGTAGTTTGTTTTACCTCAGCACCACTCTCCTGCACCAGTCACATGTCCCCCAATTTCCAAAAACCAGTCTTTACTGCCCTCTTGAACAGAGAATTCCGAAGATTCATGACCCCAGGGATGAAAAAGTGTCTTCTCATCTCAGGTCTTGAGTGGATGACCCTTTATTTTGAGATTGTTTTGTTTTGCTCTAGATGCCATAGTCAAGGGAAATATCTTCTACACTGTCAAGCCACATAAAAGAAATTGTATATTTCAAAAGAGATCATCTTTCATTCCACTAAGAGAATTAGTCTCAATCTGCTTAAATCGCTCCACATAGCACAATTACCCATGTCAGGAATTAAACTGATGCACCTTCATTGCACTCCCTCTATTACAAGTATATATTTTCTTAGGTAAGGACACCCAAACCTAGATATAATATTCCAGCTGCAGTCTCACCAGGGTGCCCTATAAAACTGCAGACAGACATTTTTAACCTTGTAGCCAAACCCTCTTGTAATATAGGTCATCTTGCCTTTCAGTGATTCATGTACAAAGACATGCAGGTTCCTCTGGAGACCAACAGTTTTCAACCTTCCACCATTTTTAAAACTACTTTCTTCTCAAAGTCGATGACTTCCAACTTCACTCCCTTTAAGCAAGCTACTTTTTAAAATTTTTTTAAAATCTAATCAAGATGCAAGTGTCATCAGCAGAGCCTGTACAACAAGCCCAGCATCCTCAGCATACTGCACATCATATCTGATTTTTGGTTTAAAAAAAATCTAAAATTTAAGGGGATGAGTTATCTATCAAAACAAGTTTGACCTTTATGTGGAGAGAAAAAAATGTTAAGAGCTAATTTAAAAAAAGCTCATGTGCCATAAATAGAAAGGCAGTTCTTTTTGCTATGCTCATGATAACCCATTGCTTATTCTTCCGAATTGTCTGCTCAGAACATCCACGAGAATCCAGTGTTATTTCTAGTGCTTGACTTTAAAGTGGAACAACTAAAAGTGATACTCTAAAGAGGAAGAAAAATATTTAATTTTGCCATGAGAAGGGTGCACGAAAGGAGTGATCAATCTACACCGTCACGGGAAATAAACCAACCATCATTTTCAGTTGTCCAGAACAATTTTAATCCAACCATTAGTGACTTACCTGTTTCATGTTAGCAGCAAGGAAAACAAAATAAACAGAGCAAAATCCCAGCTGTGTAACGATGAGGAAGAACTCTACAGTCACCCTAAAAAGAAAGTTACACATAGGTTAAGCTAATAAATACTGAAAATAGATTTTTTGTTCCACTTAAAAAAAATCGTTAGAATTTCTATAGCACAGAGTCACTGGCGTAAAATTGGGAAAATTGCAAATTATATATACACCATTGATCCATGAATATCAATTAGATAATTAGCATATGTAATGTTGGATGAACAATATTATCAGAAAGTCACTGAAAGATTTTCCCTGCTTTTCAACAAATAATGCTATAGAATGTTCTACATCCACTCTATAGGGCAATTAGAGAGGGACAACAATCGCTGACTTTATCAGCATCACCCAGATCCTGTAAGTGAATAAAAGCCTGACCATGTAGATGGCAGTTCTAACAGTGGAGCTTTCATTATTGCACTGAAGTGTTAGAATAGAGTATGTGATCAAGCACCAAATACACAACCTGCCTTCTTTGAATGAGAATCTCTCAGAGCCAAATGAATTCCCAGATAATCTAAGTGAATTTCATTAGGAAGGTTCTTTTGGATTAGAAACAACTTTTGGAAAGCTCAGATAGGTCACAGGAGAATATCAATACATGAATAAACCCTGCCCCCCATGTGCTTTCAGGGTAAAGTGGTCTGTTCTTCACAATTTTGGCACCAAGTGTGGTAAATAGATATTAGCATCTGAAAAAAAAAATTGAACATTTCAATGAAAGAACAAATCTGGTAAAAGATGGTTCACACCAAGGAATCAGCCAAGTGTGTCAAAATAGCATGCAACAAAGCCTAACTCATCAACAATTCCTTATTTAGTGCATACCCATGCAAAAATCTTTATACAATTTTTCAAAAAATGTGATATTTCATGCATGTCCAAACATCCCTGCTGTACATAAACCACAGAACAATTTAGCTGCAGCCATCAACTACAAGTTATAGTCAATTTGTTCAAAGTTTACAAGAAAATAGATTACACACTAACTGTTTGCAAACCGGGAAGTCCTCCACCACCATGCCCTTGCAGCCAAATAGAACATGGAACAGTACAGCAGTAGAACAGGCCCTTCGGCCCATGTCTGCACCAACCATGATGACAATCTAACTGATCCCCTCTGCCTGAACATAGTTGGTTTCTCTCTCCATTCCCTACCAGTTCACCCATCTGTCTAAATGGCTCTAAAATGTTGCTGTCATATTTGCTTCCACTACATCTCCTGGCAGTGTGTTCCAAGCACCTACCACTGTGCAAAACAAAACTTGTCTTGCAAATCACCTTTAAACTTTCCCCCTCTCACCTTAAACCTATACCATCTAATATTTGACATTTCCACCTGGGAAAAAAGACTGCCTCTCAATTTTATAAATCTCTACCGGATCACCCCTTGGCCTCTGATGATCCAGACAAAACGACCCAGATTTGTCCAACCTCTCCTTATGGTCAATACTCTAATCCAGGCAACACCTTGGAGAACCTCTTCTACACCCTCTCCAAAGCCTCCACACCCTTTCTGCAGAGTGGCTGCTATAACTGCACACAAATCTCCAATGTGGCCTAACTAAAGTTTTATACAGCTCTAACATGACATGCTGACTTTTATACTCAGTGCCCCCACTGATGAAGGCAAGCATTCTATACACCTTTACCACCCTACCCACACATTGCCATTTAAGGGAACTATAGACTTGCACCCCAAGATCCCTCCGTACTTCAATGTTGCCAAGTGTCCTGCCATTTACTATATACTTTACTCTTGCATTTGACCTCCCAAAATGCAATGGCTCACATTTTTCTGGATTAAACTGCATCTGCCATTTCTCTGGATTAAACTCCATCTGCCATTTCTCTGCCCAAGTTTCCAATTGGTCTATACAACCACTTTCCATTTCTATGGAGCCACTTCTCAGCAAAGACAGATATTAATGATAAAATTCACCACTGTCATAGCCATTGGTTTTCAAAGGTAAAAAGGATGTTTGAAAATCAAGATCTCAAAACAGTCTCAAGACCTACAGTCTACCTGGCAGCACCAACCCCACCCTTCAGTACATAGGAATCAGAAGATGACTCAGTGCCTTGAACCTGCTCCACATTAAATAAGATTGTGGCTGATCTAACCGTAGTCACATGGTATAAAGTCAATCGTGGGCAAGGAAACCTTCATTAGCACCTACCATCCTCAATCAACGATTTATTGTTCCTTCGTGTTGAGCAACACTTGGAAATAACACTGAAAATATTAAGAGCACAGAAAGTACTCTGGGTGTGGGACTTCAATGTCCATCACTATGAATGCTTGGTAATGCCCACACTGACCAAGTCCTCAAGAACAAAACTTCCAGACTGTCTGTGGCAGGTAGTGAATGAACCAACACAAGGGATAAACATACTTGCCCTTATCCTCACCAATCTGTGAGAGATGCATCTGTCCATGATGGCACTGGCAAAAGTGACCAAAGTCCAGGCTTCACAAAGACACCATGTCACGTGACAATGCTAATGTGCTAAGTGATCTCAGAACAGATCTGGCAGTTCAAAACTAATTGTACATGAGGCACCATGGTCTCATAAGCAGTAAAAGAAATATATACTACTGCAGTCTGTAATTTCATTGACTGGGACACATTTTATTCTACCATTACCATTAAGACAGGGGATCAACCTTGATTAAACAAAGGCTTGCCAGGGGCAGCAGCAGGAATATCTAAAAAATGAAGAGGTGCCAGCCTAGTGAAGGTACTTGTGTGCCAAACAAGAACAGCAAGCAATAGACGGAACTAAATGGTCTTATGACCCACTGATCAGATCGTAGCTCTGTAGTCCTATCACAAATAGTCATGAATGTTGGTGGACAGTTAAACAGCTAACAGAAGGAAGCAGCTTCTAAAACATCCCTATACGTGGCTCTCACCATACAGATGGTGAAGGGTGAAGAAGTTGCAACCACGTTCAGGCAGAAATCTGAAATAGATGACCCACCTCGGCTTCCTTCAAGGTCCCCTCCACGACAGAAGCCAGTCTTCAGTCAATTTGATTCAATTTATGTGATATCAAGAGATGGTGAGCACCAAATACAGCAAAGGCTGGAGGACCAGACAACATCCCACTTTAAGAGCAAACTTCAGATCGAGCTGCACTTCCAGCCAAGCTATTCCAAAATTGGCATCTACCTAACAATGCGGAAAACTGCCCGTATACTTCCAATTGACAAAAAAAATGTAAATCCAAACCACCCAATTACTGCCCAGTCTACTTTCAATCACCAGCAAAACGATGAAACCCATCATCAGTAGTAGTATCAAGTGACACTTACTCTCCAACAACCAACTCACCAATGCCCAATTTCTCAAAAATACTAAATGGGAAAGCAAGAGGCTGGAAATAGTGTCTGATTTAATAGTGTTACGAGCTCAGGTTGCTACTTGAGCAGTGTCCCTTTAAGATGCCTGAATAGTAGTGTGTGCGTGGCTTTATCTAACTACTGCGAGCGAAAAAAATAACTGAAGCACTGGCAATTGCACAGAGAGCGACACGGACTGCCAGTCTGTGTCTACGAGTGACGGACAATCATTGTGAGTGTCACTATACAAAATCCACACATGGATTTTTGGAGCAATCTGTGGAGTCCACTTTGTCGTTAACCTGTACTGGAAAGCAGGTAACGTATCGAGTGCCCTCGGTGTGGCAGATACTTCAGAACAAAGCAATGGAGTTCTTAGGTGATTGAGGTGTCATATGGGTTCCATCGTGGAACTTGTGAAGTTCGTAAACTGCTCTCTGTATTCTCTCTACATTCTACTGTTTTCAGAAGCCTTTGCTCATCGTTCTACTTCATGACTTGCTGAACTGAACTTTGAGAACTGTTCCTAGACTTGGGGTTTGGGAACTTGCCACACACACACGTAGGGTTTATTTTGGGGTCAATATCTAATATCGAATGTTTTTACTTTTATTATTACAAGTAGTTATTAATAAACAGATTCTAACATTTATACATGGCTCGTTGTGTTTCTATTGTTGCTGGTACATAACAATAGTATCAGAATAAGTTCAATTTAATATCTTAAGTATTTACTCTGCATCCAGTTGCAACATAATTTCACATTTCCCACTCTATAATTAATTGTAATGTGAATATATTTCTTCACATCATTCAGCCTCTCAAAAAACAGCTCACAAATGACCCCAAGTTGTTAGGTAAAGAGATGCTACATGCAAGGTAGCATGTTCCTTTTAGACACGTACACCTTACACAGTTCTATTAGATTATCCAAGTCAATTCAGATATCAAATCAGAAGAAATCTGTAGGAAATGCCCATCATATTTTTAATGTTTCAACATGACACAGGAGGTATTTCAGCCCATCGATTCTATGCCAGCTCTCAAATCAATTCCATCAGTTCCCATTCCCCTACTTATTTTTCCTATAACATACCGCATATGCCTAACTCCTGGTTCTCCTGCCACCCACTCATGTTAGGGGCAATTTGCAGTACCCAATTACCTACAGTAACAGGGAAAATGTGCAGACTCCAGAGGCAGCACCCAAGATCAGGATCGAACCCAGGTCTCCGGAGCCATGAGGCAACTGATCTAACAACTGTCCTTCTGCACTTCTTAAATTAACACCGATATCATAAATCGTTTATATACATGGTATGATTAATGTATTCATAACTTCTAAATAAAAGCATTTTAGCAAACAAAATATCCTTTTGTTGAAAGTCAAAGCCATATTCTCCAATGATATTACCAGTTTTACCTTCCCAATGGAGCTTTGCTGCGAAGACAAGGGAATGGTCCATGCTCCATCGCAAATGTGACTGTATCACCATAACTCAGGCTGTGCTTTTTAAATCTATTCAAGTAAAAACAAATTCCAAGAAAGATTACCATACATTTAAAAAATTTCCAAAACTGAACTACAATAGTTCAATATGGCAATATTATTGCACTCAAACATGTAATGGTTTTGCTTCACAGGAACAAAAACTGACCCACTTTGGCTACAGTCAACTGAACTGATATTAATAGAAATTGATCTTCAAGCACAATTTCCATTACAATAAAGCAAAGCAGGAGTCACATTTTTCAATTAATAGCTGGGTAGCAAAAACAAGGGCACAATTAGCTCCAAATGTGCAAAACTTAGAGGGGTAAAGGAGGGGGCAGGATTGTAGTAGAAAGAGCAAAAATAGCAAATAACTAGGGTTCAGGGACATGATTTCTATCCACTGACAAATGACTACTGAAAGAAAGTGTCCTGTGTGGACTACTGGTAGCAACAGGACTGACTATTATTATTATTCCACCCAAAGGAAGGATAGATGCATACTGTCCAGAAAAATGCATTAAAATATATCAAAGCGGTGCTGATGCTAGAAATGGGAAAGAAGATAGAAAATACCTGGAATTACTCAGCAGGTCAGACAAAAGCTGTAGAGAGAAACTAATTGATACTTCAGATCAATGGCCTTTCATCAGAACTGAGACAAGTTAAAAGGTAAAGTTAGTTAAGATGTAGAGAAAGGGACCAGGTTTGGAAATAACAGAATGAGTAGGTCTGCGATAGAGCAGGAGACTAACCTGCTAAATATTTCCAGCATTTCCTTCTCCATTCAGTATGCTGAAGGGATAGATCCTTCAGATGCTCTAGTTAATTCTTCCTTCCACAATACCCACTCCTCTTCCTACTGTACCATACTGTGTAACAAACCTTTTAGCTTGCCCCTTCCTAGCATTCAGGTCCCAAACATAACTACACCACATTCACAAACTAAGAATGTGCACTCATCCATAATAGAGAATTAAATGCAAACTGGGGGACCCTTTTGTTGAATGTCCATCTAATGAGCCTGAACTTCCAATTGCCTGTCACTTCTCTAAACCACCCACTCTGACCTTTGCCTTTAGCCTCTGAAGTTGTTCCATTGAAGCCCAATGCAAGCTTGATTTACACCTTCTGATGAAATTACATCTTCTGATTAGACGTAATAAAGCTTTCCAGACTCAGTGCTGTTCAACCTTGAGAAAAACCATCAATTCCAGCATTTGTATTGCATTCATAGACATTGTATCCTTCACTCAGCTGGTAATTTCAGATATTCTATTTATGCAAGTGGACAACGGTTCAGCTGATTGTACCAGTTTCCTCCCCGATCCCAAAGACATGGCAGGTGGTAGGTTAAATGGCTGCTATAAATTGCCACTAGTGAATGGTGGAACCTGCGGGGCAGAGAAGGTTGGGGGGGGGGGGGGGGGGGCGGGGCCCGGGGGGGTGAAGAGGAGGAGATGGGAAAGTTGACGAAAATGTGAAGATAAAAATTAGCAAGGAACATCAGTGTGGGAAGTAGATTGCTCTTCAAACTGGCATAGACTCGATGGAGCAAAATGGCCTCCTTCTATGCCATAAGCATGAAGATAATATTATTTGCTAGTGATTTTATCACCCTGTTTCCACTTAGCTCAGTTATCCCTTTTGTCAATTCATCTCCCAGCCACATCAGACCTTTTATTGCTAGTTTAAAACTTGTTTTGCTCCAACTTTTCTAACTAAAGGTCATTTACCAGAAATATTGCCCGTTTCTCTCTCCACGGATGTTCCCTGACTTGCTAGGTACTTCCACCATTCGTTGCAATAAGGTAAACACTTGGAAGAATTGCACGGTACCAGTTAAACTAGCAGCTTCTTGATATCAAGAAAACTTCAATGATAAATGAGACATGGCATCCAAAAATAAGGGAAATCTGATAGTATCTAAAAGGAAACAAAGATTTTACCTTTGACAGAAGTGATGACTGCAGCGTACTACGATATGCATACAATGAATTGCCACTATTCCCATAATAACAAGGCTGATTGGCCCCAGCTGAAAGAAAGTTTGTAAATGCACCAATTAATGTACTTACATTCTCATCTGTAAAGCAAATCATAATTCAGTTAATTTTGTTACAATGCAAACTAAATCAGACTCAAATAATTCCATATTATGGATTTAAAAAGTCAAATAGTCAAAAGCTCTGCTTTCTAAAATAATGAAAATTGTCTGGTTCTCAAATTCAACAGAAAAGGACATTTCACTTTCTGAAGCCATTATACTCCTCAAACATTTAATCTATTCAAAAAAGGTGCAATGCCCATCCTTAATAACATGACAGCCTTTCATACTAAATAATAAATTCATTTAAATCATTTCATCTTCAAACACAAGTTCCTTTTGCATTAATTTTTCGTCAAAGTTTTCTACAGCTGTGATAGACTGGTTCATAGCAACCTTTTCAGTTTACATTTTTGAACTTCAAAGCTATTTCAGACTGGATTCATCACTTTTAAAAAAAGTGAATTCATAAAATAACTAATGGATGAAAATGCCAGCTGTATCATATAAAGTTAGGAAGAATTTACAAACATCATTTAACTTGGCTGAAAACATGCAAATGCAAACATTGTTGAAATGAAAATGAGAAATGATTCTTGATCTATTCCAGTCAAAATACAGTTTTTAAAGTCTCTTTAAATACTACACATTAAGTCTTACCATAAGCCCTGCATTTTTGATCGCAAGTGGTAAACTTAACAGTCCAGTTCCAATATTTCCCTTCAACAAATGAATTAATGTTTGTGTGAACCTACAACAAAAACAAAATAACTGATTATCTTTTATTTTAATGTACCAGGTACTTCACTTGACATTTTAATAACACTTTTAATTAAGTTTAGACTTTGCTGATTTCCTTGGAAGGGGACCTGGCAAGGAGCAGTACAATTTGGATTTATACAGGTTAGAGAAGGTAGAAAAATCAGCAGTGAGTAGGTCAATGCAGAATCAGATACAAATGAATAGCAATGACTGTTTACAACATGTCTTGATACCCTTGTTTTCACTGGGCAAGGCTAGCCAAGACTCAAAGCAGCACAATGATTTTTTTTCTTAAAAAGACAAGAATATTGAAACTGATACTATTACCAAGATAAAATATTACAAACAATTTAACAAGATATTGCAAAATTCTACAAAATAGGATACAGCATATTTTGTTAATTAGACATGTCTGTAGTTTACTTTCAAAGTCTGCCCAGGTTTGCCCACGCACCAACTCCTTTTCTTTAATAATACAAAAGAATAAGGCCTGTCATGATCGACGCTAACACCTCTCTTTGCAATTGTTGCTTGTGTGTCTAGTTTTTTCCCTTTAAGGCTGTGCATCCTGGCCTAATTATTCCAATTAATTCTGTGTCATCAATTTTCACTGAGGAGTTGTGGGGAAGTGATCAGAAACTATTAGCATCTGGAGAAAGTACCAAATCACTTTCCCTGAAAGTGGGGTCACAGGTAGACACGGTGGGGAAGGTGGCATTTGGCATACTAGCCTTCATCAGTCAGGGCAAGGCATTGAGTATAGGAGTTGGGAAGTTATGTTGCAGTTGTACAAGACATTGGTGAGGCCACATCTGGAGTATTGGGTACAGTTTTGGTTACCCTGTTAAAGGAAAATCATTAAACTTGAAATACTTCAAAAAAGATTTACAACAATGTCACCAGGACTCAAGGGCCTGAGTTCTGGGGAGAGGTTGGGCAGGCTAGGACTTTATTCCTCAGAGAGTAAGAGACAGAGGTGACCTTAAAGAGATGTACAAAATCACGAGGCATGGACAGGATGAATGCACAGTCTTTTTCTCCTCCAGAGAAAGCAGATCAAAAACTAGAGGCCTTAGGTTTAAAGTGAGAAGGGAAAAAATTAAGTGACCCAAGGGGCAACTTCTTCACACAGAAGGTAGTGTGTAAAAGCATATTACGCAGAAAAAAATGGGACTAGCTTAGATAGACATCTTGGTCAGCATGGATGAGTTTCTATGCTGTATTACTCAATGACTCTCTGGAGATGTTGCTAGGATAAATCTTATTTGTCAACAGGAACAGCTTTTTCTTCAACTTCAATTTGCAGCCTGTTCTCTTTTTTTTAAATCTATAAACAGAAGACCAAAAATTGACACATTCTACCAGCATTCTATAAGAGACTGCAGGCCAATTGAGAGTTAAACATGCATCTTCCTGAGTGTACGAACTACAGACTACCATCATCACAGGAATATAACAATCATTTGGAATGGAATCTTTGCTATACTGAGGAGGATCTTTTATCAATTACAATCCTGCTAGTCACACCAAGTAGCATTCTAAGCACCTACCGGTGTTCCTGAAGGGCCAGAAATATAATCCATTGGTTTAATAACAAGTGTTGTTATGCATTATTCAAATTGTTATCAAAGAACAAAATAATCTAATGTAATGAGGTCAAAAATTTAGCCATTTTATTTCATACAATTATGGAGTAGACCATGCAATTTCAACATGCAAATCATCATCTGATCTGTGGGATTCACTGACCAGGCCAACTTTTATTGTCCACAAGTGATCACCCTTGCTTCAGTGTACATAGTGAAGATCCCCAAATAAAGCTATTTGGCAATAAGTTCCATGATTTATCTTTGCCCAAAGCAAGATTAACTTGCATCACACTTCCTCACATTAAGACATTTTAAGCAACTCTCAACTACCTGCCTTCATACTATTTCATAGGCTGGTAAAAACATGCACTTGCATCATTGCTTGAACACCTGTTTCAGCAGCCTTTGCTGGAACTGAACAGTGTCTGTTTTTTTTTAAAAAGACTGAACCAATCTCCCTTATTGATAGCTAGAAACAGGCAAAAAATTCCAAACGCAATGAGGAGAGGTATTTATTCCCTACACCTGGTAACATACAAACAGAGGAGATGGGGAAAAAAAACACAGCATTTTGAAAGATTCATCAGCTCAACTATCCATCATATCAAAAGGGGACAAAGGTTTCTATCACCTACAACACTCTCTATGGAAAATTATCTAAACTAAAAGCCGCACAATCCTTATGGATGGATGAACCAAGGTGGACCAAATAACCAACTCTTACCTTGAAATGCCTTTCCCTAAATAAATTGTTTAGAAACAATTTAATACACAATCTATTGGATACCCTCTTATATACTTCAATCATTTGTACTTGCCATCTGTTGGCAGATGGAATAATTGAATTTAAGATATTCCAAGTCTGGCTCATTTCTCCATTTGTTTAGGGGTCATGTGGAAATCTAAAGAACATGCTTACAATTTAGATATAATAAAGGGGTCCAAATGCAATCCCTGGCATTACTTGCTACTTCAATGCAGTCAAAAGTTCCTACTTGAGCCTCATTACCAGTTCCTGCCTTGAAGCCAAATTTACACCCAGTGATGTACTTAATTTTTGAATCTTCTACAAAAACTTAAAAATTTCTTGACATTAAAGTAAAAAAAAATCAACTCCCCCCAACAAATCAGCAATCATTTTAGTTTATTAGATTAAGCACCTACTATCTCTGAATATACACAGACCACATTTAATATTTGACTTCCCAAACATTCACTCACCAATGAGCTTTTGTAGTCTGAAATTTGAATACTACCTTTCAATATTTTCAGATATTATTTAAATCAGTCACCAACTTAAATAGCATAGAAGAAACTGCATTATTTCAACTTTGGCATAGCACCACCCTAGTATCCAAAGTAAAACCAACAGGTTTTGAGATCATGGGAAAGCCAAAACATCTGTACAGCCTAGAGAACAGACTTAAACAATCTACAGGTTTTTACAATTTTAGCACATCACCGAACCATTCTTTCTTAACTTCCCACACCTTCACTGATACCCTCAAATCTGAAAACAATTTTGGTCTCTGTTGTGAGCCAGGGTATTAAAAAACCTACAAAAAACATTGAAGCCAGAGTCTCTCTCTTAACAGGTCACTGTATAACAAAGCCAGCCAATGTGGTATGGTACTGAAGACTCAAAGTGCTGGGAAATGGTAACCTAGAATCAAATCCTTCCTTCAGAAAAAGAAAACTGAATAAGAGTATTTTTAAAGAACTGTATTAAAATTGAAACACTAAAAGGTAAAACTAAAAAGTAACAAGCACTTACGATATGCCCTGCTCATCCCCAGTTTGCCGCAAATGTAAACCTGTTAGTTCAGACTCCTGTTCTTCCTCAGACACTTCTTCAGAACTGTGAGTCACTTCTATTAGAGGATTCATAACTTCCATGTCTGCAACACCAAAATACATTGCACAATTTTTACTAACAGAATACTTAAGAAATTTGGATTTATGCATTCCACAGTTACAAGACAAGCACACTAATAAAAAACTGGAAAAAATACTGTGGCTCAATTTGTTATTCATACTTATTCAGAAAGAAAATTAACCTAATCATAGTTACTGTTTTGGTCAAAATTTAGGGAGAAGGAAGACTGTTTGGGCGGGGGTGGGGGGAGAGAAAGGGTGCGAGGAGGAAAACAGATAATTAGGTACTAGAATTATAGGGAAGGCAGGAAATTGAGGTCTTAAGTCACAGAAGTACTCCTGGCTAAAATAGAGATTGGGTAGTTTACCTGCCCATTGTACCTGGAGGGTACACTGATGTAAAAGACTGATATTTGAAAGCTAAGATTCTTAAGACAGATTTATTACTTCACTAGAAGAGAACTGGGTTGGTTGATGTATAAATGGGTACAGTGCAAGTTTGGACATATAGCTGTATGAACTCAAATTTATGGAAGGTGGGAGCCAACTGACAATGCAGTAGAATAACCAAATTTAGTGGCAAAAAAGTAATCAGCAATACATGAGCTAAAGCAAGTGTGGCATCATTTAACTGAAGTAATTTAGCATAATGCTCTAGAAAAGCAGAGTTAAGGCAGTTAGATTTCCTGACAATGCAGAGAAAGCCTGCTGTTATCTTTTGAAACTCTTGATTTCCTTCAATAACTATTTTCCACCCTATGCATTCAACCAGGTTCCTGGTATTCCTTCTATAAAAGGAATGTAGCCATAGCAAGCTCTTAGTCCCAGCATCTTGGGCTGAATTTCAGTCAGTGACAGACTAATGACTCATACCATTCATTATATATACAGCTCTCCCTGGGTTTACAGCCATCAGGAATCCAATACATGCATTACCACCGACATGGGGTGTGGAACCTGCCTGAACAAGGAAACTAATCGTGCCTTTCTGCAACTAGATGCAACAATCCTTATTGAGATGCATATTATCAACATAGTTGTGCATTAGCTAAAATAACAATGTCAATATGTATTAAAAATGTCAGCAATAAAATGTAAAATAGAAGGATCAAAAATTTGGGATTAAAAGATGCAGAATGACAAAAGTTATAAAAAGATTACATTCCCAACAATTACAATTTGGAAACAATGAGTTTGAAAGGTCATGCATCTCAGATGGTGATGAGGAGGCATACAGGAGTGAGGTTGATCGGCTGGTTGAATGATGTTGCAACAACAACCTCAGCAAGACCAAGGAATTGATTGTGGACTTCAGAAAGGGGAAGTTGGGAGAACACACACCAGTCTTCATTGAGGGGTCAGCACTGGAAACGGTGAGCAGCTTCAAGTTCCTGGGCATCAACATCTTGGAGGATCTATCTCACAATCACAAAGGCGGCACGCCAGCGGCTCTACTTCATTAGGAGTTTGAGGAGATTTGGTATGCCATCAAACACTCTTGCAAGTTTCTACAGATATACGATGGAGAGCATTCTGACTGGTTGCATCACTGCCTGATATGGAAGCTCCAATACACAGGATCGAAAGAGGCTGCACAGGGTTGCAGACTCAGCCAGCTCCATCATGGATACAACCTCCCCACCATCAAGGACATCTTCAAGAGGCAGTGCCTCGAGGTGGCGGCATCAATCATTAAGGACCATCACCACCTGGGACATACCCTCTTGCCGTTACTACCATCAGGGAGGTGGTACAGGAGCCTGAAGACCCACATTCAACATTTCAGGAACAGCTTCTTCCCCTCCACCACCATATTTCTGAACAGTCCATGAACACTACCTCATTATTCCTCTTTTGCACTATTTATGTTTTGTAATTTGCACCATTTATTTTTTGTAACTTGTAGTAACTTTGTCTGTGCCTTGCACTGCACTGCTGCCACAAAACAACAAATTTCACAACATACGTCAGTGATAATAAACCCGATTCTGATCTCACTCAGAATTCTTGCATCTAGTTGCAGAAAGGCACTATTAGTTTCCCTGTTCAGGCAGGTTCCACACCCCATGTAGGTGGTGATGCATGTATTGGACTCCTGATGGCTGTAAACCCAGGGAGAGTTGTACATGTAATGAATGGTACGAGTCATTAGTTTGTCACTGACTGAAATTCAGCCCAAAATGCTCGAACATTTTTTTTAAATGTTCAGTGCCAATTCTACAGTTCTTCTAGATGACATAAGAAAACAAGAATAGTAACCCACCTCACCATTCAATGAGGTCACAGATGATCTGCCTCTTGCCATAGCCCTCAAGTACCAGACCTTTCAAAAAAAAATTACTTAACTTCTTTAATTACATCCCTCTGAGGATGAGATTCACTACTTTCTGCAAGAAGTTCCTATTCACCCGAGTTTTAAATGACCACCCTGTAATCTTGTAATTATGTCCCCTTGTTTGAGATTTTCCCACTAGTGAAGACATCTCAATATCTACCAGGTCATGCCCCCCAAGGATCTTGTACATCTCAATAAGATCACCCAACATTGTTCCAAATTCCAAAGAGTATAGACCTAAACTTGTTTAGCTATTCATGATAGCACTACCTTCTTTCCAGAAATTAACCTACTGAACTGTGTTTGGACTTTCTTCAATACCAGTATATCTTTTCTTAAATAAGGGGACCAAAATAGCACACAGAACTCCAGGTATGTCCTCACCTGTCCCTCATACAATTATATCAATACTTTGCCCCATTTCAAAATTCCAACCTTCTTGCAATAAATGCCAATATACCATTTGCTTCCCTAACCACTCACTGCACCTGCATGCTAACTTTTTGTAATTTGCACACGAAGACCTAGTTCCCTCTCTTCTTTGCTCACCTGCAATCTTTCTCTACTCGTGTAATATTTAAATTTCTTACTGAAATACATGACCTTATACTTTCCATTTGCCATATTTTCGCCCACTCATTCAACCCATCAATATCCCTTTTCAAAGTCCAAATATCCTCATCACATGCCCTCTCACCCGTTTTTATGTCATCAGCAAACTTATCTTACATTCTGCCTCCTACAGGTCATTGATATAAATCATAAGTAATTGAGTCAAGAACTGATCCTTGGGGCACTCCACAAGTTATATCCTTCTAGCCTGAAAAAGACCCATTAATTCTGACTCCCTGTCTTTTATACGATAACCAATCCACGTTAACAATACCATGAGCTCTCATCCTATGCATCACCCTTGTGTGACACCTCAAATGCCTTCTGAAAATTCAAATACACATTTTCAGGCTTCTGCCCATCAACACTTGCTTGTTACGTTCTCAGAGAACTAAATTTGTCAAACGCAATTTATCCTTTGTAAAACCACATTGACTTGGTTTGATTACATTAAGATTTTCATTAGCTATTTTTCTTGATTATAGACTCCAGCATCTTGCCAGCAGATATTAAACTAACAGGCCTATAGTTATCTGCTTTTCATCTTCTTTCTAGAATAAGAGCTACATTTTTTCCAGTCCACTGGTACCTTCCCAGAACTCACTAAGTTTTGAAAAACCTCAACCACTGGTTCCAATATCTCTGCAGCCACTTTCTTTAAAACACTCACAAACGGGCTATTGGGAAGCAGCAACTTGTCTGTTTTTAGCCCCATTATTTTTTCCAACACAGGTCCTCCCCAGCTTATGAATGCCCAATTTATGCACGCCCAACTTATGCATACGCTGTACATACGAATGAGCATTTGGGAGACTGACTGACTGAAATAGATGGATTTGTCAGCTTCTGCAGGTATCTTCTGCCAGATGAGAACAGGGCATTTCCCATTCCCTCCCTCCCCCTTCCTGAGCCACAGCAATCAAGGGCTGGATTGAACCAAGCAGAGGTGAAACACTGTGCAGGCCCACTGAGTCAGTGAGGCTGGCCAGCTGCCATTCTTCCCATAGCTGCTTGCTCTCCTGTCACAGAGACTTCTGCAATCCCCTCCCACAGTTTTTGTTCATTTCCAACTTACAAACAATTCAAGAATGGAACCCTGTCATACTCTGGAAATTGCCTGTACATTGTAACAATCACCATCGCCAGGGACAAGAAACCAACCCATCAGATATTATGAGGATATTTGCAGTGACCTCCACCATGAGGTAACTTTCCTGCCTCTATGGAAAGTTATCCAAGCTACCCTCTTCCTTTTTACAGTGGCATGCAAAAGTTTAGGCACCCCTGGTCAAAATTTCTGTTACTGTGAATAGTTAAGTAAGTAGATGAACTGATCTCCAAAAGTCATAAAGTTAAAGATGAAACATTCCTTTCACCATTTTAAGATTAGTGTATTATTTTGTTTTGTACAATTTTAGAGTGACAAAAGGAAAGGAGCACCATGCAAAAGTTTGGGCACCCCAAGAGAGCTGAACTCTCAGATAACTTTTACCAAGGTCTCAGACATTCATTATGTTAGACTCAGTGAATGTCCCATTAAGATAGAGTTAGGTAGGGGCGTGCGTGCGCGTGTGCATCGTGCTTAAGTCAACCAAAGATAAAGGACATAATGACGTTTTTGAAACAGCCAAAGTCAGTCAGAGGAGAGAGAGAGAGGAAAAAAAGAGAGGCACCAGCCTGCTAGTTTCTCTATTGGTGGATGAGAAACAATAACTGTGTCTGTTACTACAATCCAGATATGGAAATTGGGAGTAATCCAGTGGAGTTCCCTCTACAGGTCAGCAACAAAGTGAAACAGGTATTTGTGTGGACAGCCACGATTCGGATGCCTTTCGAGGGGAGTAAGTCACTACTGAGTAAACACTGAGGTGTCGACTGGGTTCCATCGTGGAACATTTGGATTTCATAATTACTCCATGTTCCCTACATCTACATCTCATCTTCAGACAACGGTGGTTGTTGAAGAAGCTTTTACTCACGTTTCACCTTACGGCTTGCTGAGCTGAACTTTGAAAACTATTCCTGGACATGGAGTTTGGGAATTTGCCACACACACACACACACGACGAGTTTAGTTTTGGGGTTAATGTTTAAGATCTAACATTTTTACTTCTAACATAACATTTTTACTTTTATTTTTCTTATTATCATAAATAGTTATTAATAAAATAGTTTCTAACACTTATATATCTCAGTGTGTTTCTTTTGTAGCTCGTTCGGGCTCTCGCTCGTTCACAGTCATCATTAGGAAAGGCCAGGTGATGCAAATTTCAAAGCTTTATAAATACCCTGACTCCTCAAACCTTGTCCCAACAATCAGCAGCCATGGGCTCCTCTAAGCAGCTGCCTAGCACTCTGAAAAGTAAAATAAATGAATCCCACAAAGCAAGAGAAGGCTATAAGAAGATAGCAAAGCGTTTTCAGACAGCCATTTCCTCAGTTCGTAATGTAATTAAGAAATGGCAGTTAACATGAATGGTGGAGGTCAAGTTGAGGTCTGGAAGACCAAGGAAACTTTCCAAGAGAACTGCTTGTAGGATTGCTAGAAAGGCAAATCAAAACCCCCATTTAACTGCAAAAGACCTTCAGGAAGATTTAGTAGACTCTGGAGTGGTGGTGCACTGTTCTACTGTGCAGCGACACCTGCACAAATATGACCTTCATGGAAGAGTCATCAGAAGAAAACCTTTCCTGCATCCTCACCACAAAATTCAGTGTCAGAAGTTTGCAAAGGAACATCTAAACAAGCCTGATGCATTTTGGAAACAAGTCCTGTGGACCGATGAAGTTAAAATAGAACTTTTTGGCCGCAATGAGCAAAGGTATGTTTGGAGAAAAAGGGGTGCAGAATTTCATGAAAAGAACACCTCTCCAACTGTTAAGCACAGGGGTGGATCGATCATGCTTTGGGCATGTGTTGCAGCCAGTGGCACAGAGAACATTTCACTGGTAGAGGGAAGAATGAATTCAATTAAATACCAGCAAATTCTGGAAGCAAACATCACACTGTCTGTAAAAAAAAAGCTGAAGATGAAAAGAGGATGGCTTCTACAACAGGATAACGATCCTAAACACACCTCAAAATCCACAATGGACTACCTCAAGAGGCACAAGCTGAAGGTTTTGCCATGGCCCTCACAGTCCCCTGACCTAAACATCATCGAAAATCTGTGGATACACCTCAAAAGAGCAGTGCATGCAAGACGGCCCAAGAATCTCAGAGAACTAGAAGCCTTTTGCAAGAAAGAATGGGCAAAAATCCCCCAAACAAGAATTGAAAGACTCTCAGCTGGCTACAGAAAGCGTTTACAAGCTGTGATACTTGCCAAAGGGGGTGTTACTAAGTACTGACCATGCAGGGTGCCCAAACTTTTGCTTCAGGCCCTTTTCCTTTTGTTATTTTGAAACTGTAAAAGATGGAAATAAAAGTAATCTTGCTTAAAATATTAAAGAAATGTGTCATCTTTAACTTTGCACCTTTTGGAAATCAGGTCATCATTTACTTGCTTAGCTATTCACAGTAACAGAAATTTTGACCAGGGGTACCCAAACTTTTGCATGCCACTGTATATATCCATAGAAGCCCTTGTTGTTTGTTTAGGTATTACTTACAAAAACAATTTTTCCCCACCTTTTTAGTCTCTCGTTCATGAAAAATTCCCAGTTTTCTAGCTTATCACTAGCCATTGCTATTTTCTCTGCTAAGTCTTTGATTTAATACTTACATTGATCTCCTTTATTAACTCCATCTTCCTCCTGAAATCCCTTGTTTTAAATTGGAATAAATTTCTGCTGAGTCTTATAAATTAGCTGTTAAATAGCTGCCATTACTCAACCACTGACCTATCCCTTAGCTATTACCCAGTCCACTCAAGGCAACACTAACTTCATACCACTATAATTGTCCTTATGTTGAAGATATTGTTTATGGACCCCAGGTGTTCAGATTCAAACTGGATCTGTAATTATATCATGTTCTGATCACTACTCTCTAGTGATTCTTAACCACAACAACTTTTATTAATCCAACCTCATTACACATGGTCATATCTACAATTGCCTTCCAGGACATATCCTATAACATATTGCACTAAGAAACAAGGCCTGACACTCTCCAGAGATTCCTCTTCCATGGTACCCTTGCCAGTTTGATAGTCCAATCAAAACACAGATTAAAACATGATAATTGCAGTAAAATACAGAAAAGAGAATGCAGAACCATAGAACCATACAGCACAAAACAGGCCCTTCGGCCCATGTTGTGCGTCAGAAGCTAGAATTGAGAGCAAAAAGCAAATTGCTGGAGGGATTTGGCAGATCAAGTAGCATCTGTGGAGGCGAAGGGATGGTCGAGTTTCAGGTCAAGGCCCTGCATCAGGACTGAGTGTAGAGGGAAGATAGCAAGTATAAAGAGGCAAGAGGGAGGGGAGAGGCAGCGGCTGGTAGGAGCGCAATTAAAAAGTAAATAAGAAAAGCAAAGGATGGGGGTGGATGATATAAATTATTGACAAGTAAAAATCAAAGAAAATTTATTTTAGTTCAAGTCAGTTTTATAAGTTAATAAAGTCCACAGAATAACTGTTTAGGTTACTGAATGATGGTGAGGGAAGTAGTGCAGGGACAGGTGTTACGCTTCCTACAGTTGCAGGGAAAAGTGCCAGGGGACAGGGAAGGATGAGCGAACCATGGAGTCAGAAAGTGGTTCCTGTGGAAAGTTGAAAGGGGTGTGCAGGGCAAGATGTGACTGGTGGCAGAATCCTGTTGCATCTGGATACAGAGGCTAGTAGGGAGGTGGATGATAAACTATCGACAAGTAAAAATCAAAGAATATGTACTTATTCAAAGTAAAATAAATTAATCCAGAGGACAACCAAGGTGGAGCCTATTAGGTTCCACGAAAGTAACCTGATGAGCAGAGGACAAATACTATATTTTACTCAGGCCTTGTGATTTATCCACTTTAAAAGATGCTAAATCCCTTAATATTTTCTTTTTTAAAGAACTGTTTATTCCATCCATTTCACACATCTTCCCTAACTGCAACATCTGCATCATCAGTCTTTTAGAAGACTGCTGCAAAGTATTTGTCCTCTGTCCAACTGGTTACTTTCGTGAAACCTATTAGGCTCCACTTTCTCCTTGGTTATCCTCTAGACTTTATTTGAAGTAAAATAAATTTTTTGATTTTTACTTGCCAATAGTTTAGCATACCATTCATCCCCCATCCTTGCCTCCTGATAAAAGATCTTCAACCCAAAATAGGAACTGTTTCTCCTTCCACAGATGCTGCCTGACTCGTGTTTCCAGTATTTTCTGCTTTCATCCCAATAAAAACTTACAAGATTTGTGAAGGCACATCATTGGAAAACCCCAATTAGTGGGTTACAACTTATTCATTCAGTCAAGCAATAATGACTCCATGGCAGAATATCCAGCAAATTACACCAAATTCAACCAGCAGAAACTTCCAAAACTGCACTTTCATGGACTGACAACATAACAATACTTGTATTTAGATTATGATTTAAATAATGTGCCAAAATATTCAGAATGGAAAATGTGTCTTACAAAAGTTATATATCCATCCACTTTGCCCCTGCTAAATGCATGCACTATTTCCTCCAACAACCAGACATATAACAAGTACTAATTTGCTCAGTTACAAAATTAACCCAACCACACTGATACAAACCAGATCAAAGCACTTAATTTTGTTTCATACTCATCCCAACCATCACTGTAACATTATCACACTCTTGATCTAATGGAGTATGAAACGCTGAATACTTATCAAGAGGACACTTGCAGTAATAAAGCAAATCATCTTGACTTGCATAAAGTACTGACAGACAGAGGACAGTCTGATCTACAGGCTGTTCCCAAGGACACAAAGACAAGCACCAAGTGCTGCTGGAAGATCACTAACTTGGTGAAAGGCACTCTTTTAGACTGCCCCAAAACTTGGTCTTCCAGTGCAATGAGATGTCCATGTGAATAGTGCCACTTGGCACATTGCAGGCTGCAGAAGTACATGCTAATGGATGCACTCAAGCTTGGTGCGGCTAACACAAAGGCTTTGGGGGAAGGATTGCAATCCGAGGTCTTGCTGCCGCTGGACACAGAGGCTGGTTCCTGTGTAACAGCCCCGCTAATACTTAAAGGGTATATTGTTTAAAGAGGCTCCATGAATGGTATTGGTGCTTTGTTCAAAGAATGTATTGACTTGATGATACTACAAATAGATTGACTTGGCAACATTATGAATGTAAAGAAAGTCATGTACTGTTTTGTATTTTTGTGCATATTTTTAAAAAAACTTGCACAAAGTCCTGAGCCAGACCAACATGGCAGTCTCAACATACAGATGCTGATACACTTAGATGGGTTCCGTGGGATTCATTCTCAGGTAGAGTTCAATTTCAAGAAAGCAGTTTTTCTTTGGGAGCATTTGCTTGCCCTGCCTATGTATGCAAGTTCAACAATATCCAAAAAAAGAATGGTGTTTATCAAAAAATAATGCTTGAACCTGTTTTGACAACATGATTAAAGTAAAAAAAAATTTAAGAATACAAGCTCCCTTTCTCATAATCAAGGAACAAGATCCCCAACAATACAAATGCTAGGCCATTTTCAGCTTGATAGCTAAAAGCAAAGAAACTCCAAACACTGGAAAGCTGAAATAAAAACAAAGGCTGGAAATACACAGCAGGTCTGTCAGCAACAATCAGAAAGGCTGGTTATCTGAAATTGCTAAACTTGAATGTTAATTCTGAAGACTATAAACTGGCAAGACAGAAGACAAGATGCTGTTCCTTTAGCTAACAGTGGTCCAAACAGAGATCAGAGTGCAAGTACGACAGAGAATTAAATTGACAAATGGAACCTCAGCATTACATATACAGACTTAATGAAGTGTTCTACAAAGTGGTCAACCAATCAGCATTTGGTTTTTCCCAACACATAGGAAACAACCTCACAGGCACAGAATGCAGCACACTAAATTACTGCTTTACTTAGAGTGTTTGGGTCCGTAGCTGGTGGGAGAGAAAAAGGCAGGTGTTTCTCCATCGCATGGTAAGATGGTGTTAGGAGAGTGGTGATGGAAATGGTAGAATGAACCAGGGGTCACAAAGGAAACAGTCCCTTTTAAATGCTGCGAGAGATGACAGAGGAGATGTGTCTCGTTTTACAATTAAGATGGCAAAAATTAGAGGATGATTCATCCAGGATCTAAATTTTCACTTGCACTTCTAATTTAATGATGCTGCAATGAATGCTGACAATGTGGTTTCCTGCACACCAAAGCCAAATGAGGCCCATGTTGTGCTGACCTTTAAACCACACCTGATACTATCTAACCCCTCCCTCCCACATATCCCCTCATTTTAAATTCCTCCATATGCTTATCTAACAATCTCTTGAATTTGACCAATGTACCAATGTACCTGCCTCCACCACTACCCCAGGCAGCACATTCCATGCCCCAACCACTCTGGGTGAAAAACCTCCCTCTGATATCTCCCTTGAACTTCCCACCCATTACTTTAAAGCCATGCCCTCTTGTATTGAGCATTGGTGCCTTGGGAAAGAGGCACTGGCTGTCCACTATCTAGTCCTCTTAATATTTTGTATACCTCTATCATGTCTCCCCTCATCCTCCTTCTCTCCAAAGAGTAAAGCCCTAGCTCCCTTAGTCTCTCCTCATAATCCATACTCTCCAAACCAGGCAGCATCCTGGTAAATCTCCTCTGCACCCTTTCCAATGCTTCCACATCCTTCTTATAATGAGGCGACCAGAACTGGACACAGTACTCTAAGTGTGGTCTAACCAGAATTTTGCAGAGCTGCATCATTACGTTGCAGCTCTTAAACTCGATCCCTCTACTTATGAAAGCTAACATCCCATAAGCTTTCTTAACTACCCTATCCACCTGTGAGGCAACTTTCAGTGATCTGTATATATGAACCCCCAGGTCTCTCTGTTCCTCCACACTACCCAGAATCCAGCCATTAACCTTGTAATCCACCTTGGAGTTTGTCCTTCCAAAGTGTACCACCTCACTTCTCCAGATTGAACTCCGTCTGCCACTTCTCAGCCCAGCTCTGCATCCTGTCAATATCCCTCTGCAATCTTCGACAGTCCTCCACACTATCCACAACACCACCGACCTTTGTGTCGTCTGCAAACTTGCTAAGCCACCTTTCTTCCCCCTCATCCAAGTCATTAATAAATATTACAAAAAGTAGAGGTCCCAGAACCGATCCATGTGGGACACCGCTACTACTTTGCATGACTACTTTGCAGAACACCTTTCAATCAGTGAGGATGACCCCAAGCTTCCAGCTGTCACTTTAACATTCCATCCTCTCCCACTTCAACTTCTGCCTTCTTATTGTTATATTAAAAAAAGCTTAACAGTTCTCAACATCAAATTCAATAATTTCAGATAACCAGCCATTCCAATTCTGGAACTGGACAAATCTAATGAAAGTTTAACCACCTGAAAAGTTAATCCAATTCCTCTTTCCACCACCTAACCTGCAGAGTTTTTTTTCAGCATTCTGTTTTTGTTTCAGATTTCCAACATCTGCAGTGACCTGCATTGGTTCCAGGTTTGTTTTTTCCTCACTTATTTTCATTTATATCCTCTTTAAATCTATCTAGCAAGACTTCACCACCCTGCCTCAGCCAGCACCATCACCACCATTGGTCTTTTGTGATCTCCATCCTATGTCAGATGTACCATTTGATCTCTACACCTCTTCTCTGCAATTTAAGTGTTTGTTTTAACTTTAGTTCAGATAATAGATCAACCTAAAACGGACTCTTTCCAGCTGCTGCCTGACCCATTGAGTACTTCCAGCATTCAATCTGGTTTGAAATCTAATTACAAAAAGCAAATTTCCAGCACAAAAATTCAAGAATATACAAAGTTACAGAAATAACCAATTTTCAAATGACTCAGTCCCATTTTCTTTTTAAAAAGACATAATGCTCAGTTATTTCACTGTAAATAATTACCTCTTACTGCCACTCTAAAACATTTTAAGCTGGAATTTTTGAAGACATGTTTATGACCCACACATGAAATACTTCAAAAACCAAGCTAGTTTTAAAAATAGAGCTGTCACAGGATGAGTGGTTGATTAAATGCCAGTTTACTTCATGAGGAACCAAGGAAGCATCAGCCTTATTAAGTTATTTTCTTTTCCTTACCACTCTAATAATGAGATAGTTTATAAGAATGTGCAAAGTTTCAAATGCTTTCCTTGTGTTTCTAACACATTTTTATTGGTTCTTTCATTGAGCATTAATGCTATTTCGTATCAGTTTCCACAAGTTGTTTATCACTCAATTCTTCACATTATGACACTGGCTGACCACACCTTTTAATGATGATTGGCAGCCAAGACATTTTTATTGCTTTAAACCATAACTGCACAACACACAGATCAAAGGTTCTATTTCAGATTAATCCTAATTTACACAATTATTTCTTAAAGTTTACATGGGCAACATTATGTGTTCATTAATAACACACTAAGGCAGAACCCTTTAAATGCCCTAGTACTGCCAGTATAATTGACAATAGAGTAATCGCTGCTAAAGTTTCTTTAGCAGCAAACGAATTGACGGTTCACATTTCAATCCTACAACCGGTTTCGATATAAAGATATATTTTGTTCCGCTTCCTTGCCAGCCCCCGGCTTTCCTGGAAGATGCTTCTTTCCACGACCACATTCACTCTCCGGAGCGAGCTGTGACAACACTTTGGCGCCATTACTTGGCTGCAGAAGGCTGGCCCGGGAAGAGCGCTGCCCTCTCACTCACCCATCTCCTCCCCGGCATCCATGGAAGCGCCACGTCACGGCACGGCACGGCAAGGCAAGGCACGGCAAGGCGTCCTCCCACAGCCCCACTTGTCTCAGACAAACCCTGAGCAACAAAACGGAGAAACGGGCACTGCAAAAAGGTAGACGAAGACACCAGGGGTTGCAAATGCTGGAATGTGGAACCAACGTCATTTATCTGAAGGAGGAAGGAGGTTCCCCTGCTGACAGTCGCCTAGCAATGAACGTAACCGAAGCCTATCTCGTTCCTTCCCAGCAACAGCAGGGCTGGAGGAGGCAAATTCAAATCAATGAAGGCAGAGCCGGCGCCGCCTTTCGATAACACAGCCGCCTTCATCCGAGATTCTTTGAAATACCATGGAGCTCTGTTTGCAACATCAATCGCAGACCTGACCCACGAATACTCGCATTTGCTGAAGCCACAAACTGGCCCCTGTTTCATCCGCAACCAGCGATTCAAACGAACTGGGGGTGGGGGACATGCGCAAACTAACGCCAGTTATGAACATGCGCAGTTGGAATCGGTGCTCTGTCACTTTTGGAGTTCGCCAAACGTGGAAGTTATTTTCTGACTTCTGGACTTTCAGAACATTATCCAAAAGATTACTTTTAAGGGGATGTTCAGTTTATTTTCCATATAGATTTTCTACTTGTTTGGTATAAATTGGTAATGGACGAAGTACCTGTTAATCTGGTTGATTTCGGTTTCTTCAGATGGACCTTCATTATAACCGTACTTTTGAACAGTGACTTATTGCTTACTAAGTTTAATAATAATAAGTTTTTGTCCATTGTGCCAATTAAAGTTATGGAATTGTTAACAATTCACTTTGTCACATTGGCACAAAGGGCAAAAGCTTGCTATTATAGAACTTAGTCGGCAACATGTTCCTGTTAAAAAATGCAGTTGTAATGGAACACAACTATAATGCATTCCACAAATAAGTGCAGGAGGGAATAACCTAATAAAAAGAACTAATGCAAATAAGGGCTACAAAGAGTTCTCCAATTATATTAATAATTACTTTAATTTTATCAGTGTAGTGTCACCAGTGACTTTTTAACTATCTTTGTCTCAATCAATCCATATTTCCTTGATTTTGCACCTTTCTGGATGTCTTCCATGTCAAAAGCTCATATATTATGCTCTGCTCCATATCTACATTTGCAGTTTCTATAATGATGATGACAATCAACACACACTGCTTTAGAGGTGGAAGAAGATTATCTCCTTCTGTCATTTCCCCTCCTTCTAATCCTTACTCCCCCCCCTTTTCTTGCACCATATAAATCAGACTCTCTTCACTCCCTGCTTCTTGCTCTTCTTTTCCTGACCCTTTGCTCTCCTCCTTCCTGTCTTCCCACCTCCTCAGCTGCATTCCACTGTTCTCCCTACTACATTCCTCACTTTCCAACGGTGAGAACATTTTCAGGAAAAGATTTGCTAGCTGCTGCCAGTCATCAGGAAAATTTTCAGTTGGCCATCAAATGCTGCATTAGCTGATTGAAATCTTTGTCATGGGGGTAGCATGGTTCACTCACCTGGAGTAAGGATAAATCCATCCTCTTGGCTTGGTAAAGGATGCAATGGGACTCAACAACTATCAGCAGTACACCAAGGGACAGGTGGGAGCTGCACACTTTCTGAAGCTTTCCGAAGAGGCCCACAAGGGATCCCTATCAGACCAAGGGCCTTGGACAGCTCAGCCCCTGACAATTGTTCACCCAACTTCAGGCAAAGAGTGGTTAGGATCTGGAATTTATCGCCTGCAAGGCTGGTGGAAACAGAATCAAACAGTGCCTTCAAAGAAATTTGAATTGACACTGAAATGAGAAAAAAAATTGTAGGGCTAGGGAGAATGAGCAGAGCATTGGAATGATGGGATTGCTCTCACTGGAGATGGCATAAATTCAATAGTCAGAATAGCCTCCTTCTCTGCTGTAACTACCCTATGAAATTGTTTATTTGGAGTCATACACTATAGAAACAGGCCCTTTGGCCCACCATATCAATCATTGAGCACCCATCTACACTAATCCCATTTATCAGCACCTTGTCCATAGCTTTTTATGCCTTTCTGATTCAAGTGCTCATTGAAATACCTCTTAAATGTGCTGAAGTACCTGCCTCCACCACCCACCCAGGCAGTGTGTCCCAGATTCCAACCAGCCTCGGGGTGAAAAAGTTTCCTTCTCAGATTCCCACTAAACCCCTTACCCTAAACCTATACCCTCTTATCTTAGACCTCTGCCCTGGGCAAAAGTTTTCTACCTTTCATCATTTTGTATACCTCCATCAGGTCCCCTCTCAAACCCCTTCTACTCCAAGGGAAATAAATCCAACCTATTCAGTCTTTTCTCCTAACTGAAATACTCCATTTGAATCTCTTCTGTAGCCTCAGTGCAATTACATCCTTCCACCAGAGCGGTGACCAGAACTGCATATAGTATTCCAGCTGTGGCTTAACCAATGATTTATAAAGTTGTGGCATAACCTCTCTGCTCTTACATTCTGTGTCCCAGCCAATGAAGGCAAATTTCCCATATGCCTTTTTCGTCATCTGTGTGCCACCTTCTTTGCCATCTCTGTGCCACCTTTAGCTTCCTATAACTTGTACATCAAGGTCCCTCTGTTCTTCAGTACACCCTAGGGTCCTTGTGTGTGTCTCTGCCTTATTAGTCCTCCCACCTTGCACTTATTAGAATTAAATTTCATCTGCAATTGCTCTGCCCACCTTGCCGACTAATCAATATCATCCTGTAACCTATAACTATCCTCCTCACTATCAACAACATCACCAATTATCATGTTATCTCCAACTTTCTAATCATAGCACCTACATTCATATCCAAATTATAAATATATATAACAAACAGTAAAGGTCCCAATGACACTGATCACAGGTTTCCAATCACAAAAACTACTCTCTATTATCACCCACTACCTCCTATTATTGAAGCAATTTTGGATCCAATTTGCTAACTTGCCCCGGATCACATGGAGTTTTAGGACGTGAACTTTTAGGACCAATTTCCCATGTAGGCCCTTGTCAAATGACTTACTGAAGTCCATCTAGACACATCAACTAAACCGTCCCCATCTATATAATTTGTTTCCCCTAACAAAACATGTTAAGTATCCTTAATTAATCCATACCTTTCCTAGTATAGATTAATCCTATCAGAATTAATCAGATCTTTTCCCGATAACTTCTCTACCACTGACGTTAGACTCACGGGCCTGTATTTACCTTGCTTATCCCTGTTGCTCCTCTTGAATAAAGGTACCACATTTGCTGTCCTCCAGTCATCTGTCACCTCACTTGTGGCCAGCAAAAATTTAAAAATCTCTGTCAGGGACCCAGCAATCTCCTCCCTTGCCTCCCATAGCAGTCTGCGATATATCTCTTCAGGCCCTGGGGATTTATCCACCTTTAAGCCTGCTTATGCATCTAATACTTCCTCCCTTTAATGGTAAATTGTTCTAGAATTTCACTGTCTCCCTCCGTGAAACTTCCAACTACAATATCTTTCTCCTTAATGAACACAGGTGAGAAATAGTTATTTAAGACCTCTCCTATGTCCTCTCACCCTCACACTAATTGCTCCTTTGATCCCTACTAGCCCCACTCTTTACCTGGTTCTCCTCTTGCCCTAATATACAAAAAATATTTTTGGATTTTTCTTAATCTTCTCTGCCAGTGACATTTTGTGCCCCCTCTTAGCCGTCCTTTTTTAAGTTCTCCTACACTTTCTATACTGTTTAAGAACTTCTCCTGGTTTCAGTTCTCTAGACCTGCCAGATGCTTCCTTTTTTCCTTTATCCAACCCTCAACATCCTTTACCTTTAACTCTTTTGGCAACATGTTCACCCTGAACTCTCACTATTTCACATTTAAATTACTCACTTGCCAGATGTAGACTTACCTGCAAGCAGCTGCACCCAGTCTACGTTTCCAGATCCTAACATGACATTAAAATTGTCCTTCCCATAATTCATGTTAGCAGGAGAGAAATATTGGGAGTATTTAAGAAATGACAATAAATGAGCTCACCAGCAATGCCCATATTCTCTGAACAAGGTTATAAAAATTTAGAATGTTGTCATAGTTTCTGCCACAATCTCCAAAAAGAATTTTGATGCTTCTCAACGCTGTGACGCAAGTTTCTACTGCCCTCTGTACTAAACTGTACTTTGAACAGCAATTCAAATGCACAGTAACATAAGAAGCTGCAGAGAGTAGTGGACTCAGCCCAATACATCACAGGCACATCCTTCCCCACCATTGGTAGTCTCTACAGCAGGTGCTGCCTCAAGAAGGCAACATCTATCATCAAAGATCCCCACCATCTGGGCCACACCATCTTCTTGTAGCTACCATCAGGCAAAGGTACAGAAGCCTGAAGTTCCACACTACCAGGTTCTAGAACAATTATTTCCTTTCAACCATTCATTTCTTGAACCAACCTGCACAATACTAGTCCTCAGTATAGCAACACAATGACCACTTTGCACTACAATGGACTTTTTTTTTGTTCCAATTGTGTTCTTTCTTGTATAATTTTGTATAATTTATGTTTAATTTATGTTTTTCTTATGAATTTGGTCAAATGGCAAATGGAAAACAGAATAACAAAATAATGAGGTGCTGCCATTAATTTCAACAGGATTTATATTATTCAGTTTGATTATTTCCTTGTTCTCAGCCTCACTACCCCCTTCCCTATCTTGCCATAAATATTGGGGCCAAAGTCTCCTGGATGTAAATTACATATGTGACCAGTTAATCTGCTTTTTTACAATGTTAGTGTATAGATAAATCTCAGTTTGAAATGGGATGAAGCCCCTTCTCTTCAAATTGTCATAAAGACAGACAGTGTGGAAGCAGACCATTTTGCCACCAAGTAGACATGAATCATTTACATTAATCCCATTTTTTATTCTCTTCTCAATCTCATCAATTCCACTCAGATTCTACCACTCACCTGTACACTAGGGGTAATTTGCATTGGCAAGTTAAACTACCAGCCTACACGTCTGAGAAGTGGGAGGAAACTGAAGCACCCAGAGGAAAGCCATGTGGTCACAGGGAGAATGTGCAAACTCTACATAGACAGCACCCAAAGATTAGTGAAATGAGATTTTTAATTTAGGAACTGTCACCATATGCTCTGCATCCATCTGGTGACTGTTTGAACTTCTGTCACTGACAACTCAATTCCTTTGCCGCTTGCAGAAAACAGAGCTAAGCCCGAGGGAAGAGGGGTAGGATTCATGGTAGAATACCATAAGCTATTCAGCTGACTGATGAAGAAGAGAAGATCTCAAGAAAAGTGGCTTATCTGCAATGCTTTCTGTCAAATACAGAGTAAGCAAGAGCTCAAAGATAATTGGTGTTAAGTATCTCTTCCTGCAACTGCCCATATTATTTCATCACAGAATGAGAGGACTGAGCATAGTGATTGTCCAAATTGTTATTTTCCATGGCCAATTCACATTGCAAACAAAGTGCACCAGTTGTAGAGGGACTGAATCTTGACAGTGAAGGATGTTGTGCTTTAACCTGGATGGTGGTGAATTTTGTAAGAGTTGGTGGAGCTATAATCACCCAGGGAAATGAAAAGTGTTCCATCATATTCTTAACTTTTGCCTTGTGGTTGTTGAAAACATAACTACACTACTTAGGAAAGGAAGGGGAAGGAAAATGGAATTGTAGACCATTTAGCCTGATGTCAGTTGTAGGGAAAATACTGGAATCTATTAATAACCATGTGGCATGTGGAAAATAATAACAGGATTAGGTAAAATCAACATGGATTTATGAAAGGAATATCATGTTTGACAATTCATAACAAATTTTGAAGTTGCAAATAACACAGCAGTTAAGGGATAACCAGTTGATACAGTGTATATACATTTTCAGAAGAACTTCAATGAGATGCCACACTAGAGATTATTACAGAAAATTAGAATGCACAGGTTTGGGGATAACATACAGGCATAGTTGAACAATGGTTAGCAGACAAAAAACAGAGATTAGGAATAAAGGTGCCTTTTTTAGGCTGGGAGACTGTGACCAATGGGGTGTTGGAAAAGACTACTGCTAGTGCACCAGTGTTCACAACCTATATCAATGATTTGAAAGTTAATATTTGGAAGTTTTCTGATAATATACAGCTGAGTTGGCAATATGGACTGTAAGGAGGATCCTGAGAGGCTTCAGGGAGATAGAGACACGTTAAGTCAATGAGCAAAGACATGGCAAATGGGATATACGGAAAAATGAGGTTATACACATTGGCAAAAAAAAAATAGAAAGGCATCGTAATTTATTAAATTGTGAGAGACTGAAAGTATTGATGTCCAGAGGGACTTAAGTCTCCATGTGCACAGATCACTGACAGCTAACATGCTGGTTCAGCAATCAAATAAGACCATAACACCATAAGACATAGGAGCAGAATTAGACCATTCAACCCATCGAGTCCACTCCACCATTTGATCATGGCTGATTTATTTTTCCCTCTCAACCCCATTCTCCTGCCTTTTCCCCATAACCTTTGACACCCTTACTAATCAAGAACCTATCAACCTCTGCTTAAATATAGATAGAACATAGAACAATTACAGCACAATTCAGGCCCTTCGGCCCACAAAGCTGCGCCGAACATGTCCCTACCCTAGAAATTACTAGGCTTACCCATAGCCCTCTATTTTACTCAGCTCCATATACCAATCTAACAGTCTCTTGAAAGACCCTAATGTATCAGCCTCCACAATTTCCAGCAGCCCATTCCACGCACTCACCACTCTGAGTAAAAAAAAACTTACCCCTGACATCTCCTCTATATCTACTCCCCAGCACCTTAAACCTATGTCCTCTTGTGGCCATCAATTCAGCCCTGGGGAAAAGCCTCTGACTATCTACCCTATTAATACCTCTCATCATCTTATTCACCTCTATCAGGTCCCCCCCATCCTCCATCTCTCCAAGGAGAAAAGGCCGAGTTCCCTCAACCTGCTTTCAGAAGGCATGCTCTGCATCCCAGGCAGCATCCTTGTAAATCTCCTCTGCACCCTCTCTATGGCTTCCACATCTTTCCTGTAGTGAGGCAACAACTGAGCACAGTACTCCAAGTGGGGTCTGACCAGGGACCTATATAGCTGCAACAATACCTCACGGCTCCTAAATTCAATTCCCCGATTGATGAGGGACAATACACCATATGCCTTCTTAACCACAGAGTCAACCTGCGCCGCCACTTTGACCATCCTATGGACTCGGACCCCAAGATCCCTCTGATCCTCCACACTGCCAAGAGTCCTACCATTAAGATTATATTCCGCCAACATATTTGACCTACCAAAATGAACCACTTCACATTTATCTGGGTTGAACTGCATCTGCCACTTCTCAGCCCAAAACTTGGGCCATTGACTTGGCCTCCACAGCCGTCTGTGGCAATGAATTCCACAAATTCACCGCCCTCTGGCTAAAGAAATTCCTCCTCATCTCTGTTGTAAAAGGATGTCCTTCTATTCTGAGGCTGTGCCTTCTGGTCCTGGACTCTCCCATTACTGGAAACATCCTCCCCACGTCGGTTTCAATGAGATCCCCCCTCATCCTTCTAAACTCCAGCGAGCACATGACCAGAGCCGTCAAACCTCCTCATACATTAACCCTTTCACCCCTGGGATCATTCTCGTAAATCTCCTCTGGACCCCCTCCAGTGCCACACATCCTTCCTTAGATATGGGGCCCAAAACTGCTCACAATACTCCAAATGTGGTCCGACCAACACCTTATAAAACTTCAGCATTAAATCCTTGCCTTTATGTTCTAATCTTCTTGAAATGAATGTTAATATCGAATTTGCCTTCCTTACTAGCGACTCAACCTGCAAGTTAACCTTTAGGGAATCCTGCACTAGGACTCCCAAGTCCCTTTGCACCTCTGATTTCTGAATTCGCTCCCCATTTAGAAAATAGTCTATACCTTTATTCCTTCTACCGAAGTACATAACCATACACTTCCCTACACTGTATTCCATCTGCCACTTCTTTACCCATTCTCCCAACCTGTCTAAGTTCTTTTGCAGACTCCCTGCTTCCTCAACACTACCTGCTCCTCCACTTATCTTTATATCATCCACAAACTTGGCCACAAATCCATCAATTCCATCATCCAGATCATTAACATATAATGTGAAAAGTAGCGGACCCAACACCGACCACTGCGGAACACCACTAGTTACCAGCAGCCAACCAGGGAAGGCCCCCTTTATTCCCACTCCTTGCCTTCTGCCAGTCCGCCAATCTTCTATCCATGCTAGTACCTTTCCTGTAATACCATGGGCTCCTATCTTGTTTAGTAGCCTCATGTGCAGCACCTTGTCAAAGGCTGAAAATTAAGAAAGTGAATGGTGCTGGCCTTTAATACAAGAGGACTCACATACAAGAGTTGAGATGTATTGCTCCAACTATACAGAGTCCCGGTGAGACCACATCTAGAATATTGTGTACAGGTTCAGTCTTCCTAACTATGGAAGGATATGCTTTCCAATAGAAGGAGCACAGCAAAGGTTGACCAGTTTCCTGGGTTGACGGGTTTGCTGTACAAGAAGTATTTAAGCAAACTCTATTGAATTCAGAAGAATCAAAGGTTATTTCATTGAAATGTACAAAATTTTTCTGGCACTTGACAGGTTAGATGAAGAAATGGTGTTTCTCCACAAGGATATGGGGTTGACTACTCCAGACAGAGACGAGGAGAAATTTCTCCACCCAAAAGTGCTACAGGGATCCAGTCACTGAATATATTCAAGAGGAGGACTGACAGATTTTTAAATATTAAGGGAATCAAGGGAACTAGGGTTAATGTGCGGAAACAGCACCAAGATGAAAGATCAGCCATGACCTGGATCCGCTTTAATTTGCCTATCGCCACAACAGTTGAACAGCAGATGAGGTTTCTCTAGCTCTTCACTCTGCTCTGGACCATCTGGACAACAAAAACTCATATGTCAGACTGCTGTTCATCGACTACAGCTTGGTGTTCAACACAATCATCCTATCCAAACTCATTATCAAATTTCAAGACCTGGGCCTCTGTACCTCTCTCTGCAACTGGATACTCGACTTCCGCATCAGCAGACATCAATCAGTGAGGATTGGTAACAACATTTCCTCCTTGCTGATCATCAACAGAGGTGAACCTTAAGGCTGTGTGTTTAGCCCCCTGCTCTACCCTCTATACACACATGACTGTGTGGCTAAGCACAGCTCCAATGCCATCTTCAAATTCGCTGACGACACTACTGTTGTTGGACAAATCACAGGTGGCGATGAGTCAGCTTACCAGAGCAAGATACGACACCTGGTTGAGTAGTGCCTCAGCAACAACCTCTCGCTCAACATCAGCAAAACTAAAGAGCTGATTGTTGACTTCAGGAAGGTGAAGAAAGGAAAACATGCACCAGTCTACATTGGGGGATCGGTGGTGGAGAGAGTCAGCAGCTTTAAAATCCTGAGCAATAACATATCAGATGACTTGTCCTTGGCCAAGCACATGGATGCAATCACAAGGAAGGTGTGCCAGCGTTGTTACTTTCTTGGGAGGTTAAGGAGGTTCAGCTTGTCACTGAACACTCTAACAAACTTCTACAGATACACTGTTGAAAGTATCATGACTGGTAGCATCATGGTCTGGTAAGGCAATTCAAATGCACAAGAACATATGAAGTTGCAGAGAGTAGTGGACTCTGCCCAATACACCATGGGCTGCCTCAAGAAGGCAACATCCATCATCAAAGATCCCCACCATCTGGGCTATGCTATCTTCTCATAGCTACCACTGGGCAGAACGTACAGGAGCCTGAAGTTCCTCACCACCAGGTTCAAGAACAGCTACTTCCCTTTAATCATTCCGTTCTTGAACCAACCGGCAAAACCCTAATCACTACAGCTTAGCAACACTATGACCACTTTGATCACTTTGCACTAAAATGGACTTCTGCTTTTAATTGTGTTCTTTCTTGTTAAAATTGTGTATGATTTATGTTTAATTTGTTTTTCTTGTGGATGCTGCTTATATGATGCTATGTGCCTGTGATGCTGCTGCAAGTAAGCTTTGCATTGCACCTGTGCATACATGTACTGTACTTGTGCATATGACAATAAACTCCACTTTGACTTTGATTTTATAGAATGGCAAAGCATGTTCGAGGAACTGACTGGCCTACTCTGCCTTGTATTTCTTATGTTCTTATGTAAATGTCTAAGAACTGAAAATATACTAAAGAATACCCAACACAGATTTCAAAAGGGAAGATCATGTTTGAAAAATGAACTGAGTACACAACAGTCATCTGGAAATTAACTGATTAAATCTTCCAAGGGTAAAAGATCATTTGAGCAACTTGGGGATTAATTTATCACAATGTTACTAGTTTTATCAATTCTTAATATATATTGATAATGGAAGTTTATAATATTTGGAGCGATGTGTTCAGAGTATTTTAGGATTTTCTGTGAATTTCAATGTACTACTGAAATGTTCTTATTTGATTATCATTTCATTTCTATTACCAAGTGATAAGTCTTATCAATAACTCAATAAATTAATCTGTTGGAAATGAAAAATTAGTATTGGAAAAGATTAATATTGGTCTGGAGACAGGTCTTGATACATATTAGGGCTACATGCTTAAATTTTGTGAATTAATTTCTAACTATTGATCCCTCTGTTTTCTTCAAAGGATGAAAACGTAACTTTATTCAAATAAAGTTCATGTAAAAAGGAGTCTGATCTGTAACAAAACATGGTGAGATGTCAGATGTAGAGTATGAGGTTTTTAATCACCTGTATAGCTTGAAAATAAAAAAATGGGTAATTGTTCATACGAGAAGATGGTATACTAAGTCACATTTCTGTCAGCTTCACAGTAAGTAGGGAAATTGCTGCAGGAGAGCTTTAATGTGCTCTCTTCATCTCACAATTTACACAAGAGTCTTCAATGATGAATAAGATAACTGAACATAATCCAGCTAACAGTGCAAATGCTAGGGATGCAACTCAATACATACCTGACCAGACTTTTTTAAACCATAATGTGAAAGAATCACAGACCTAAGTCTCGAGTTATATGCACATGTTGGAGAACTTAGGTTGTGTAATACACTTCTGTTTAGACACTACATGGCTAGCTGAAGCTTATATAAGACCAAGATATGAATATATGCTTCCAAAAGGAAACATGGCAGATGTATGCACACACTCAATTTGTATCCAGAGGTCCTGGGCACTGATCTGGGTTAAAATGAGTTTGAATCACACTATGGCAGCTGAGGAATTTAAATTCAATTAGTTAAATAACTCTAGAAGAAAGAGCCAGTAACAGTAATAGTGACCATGAAACTATTGGATCGTTGTAAAAACCATCTGTTTCATATGTTCTCAAGAGAAGGAAATCTGACATCCTTATCTGGTCTGGTCTAAATGTGAACGCAATCCTTTGCCACATTGTGGTTTATTCTTAACTGTTGCCTGAAATGGCCTAGAGATCTCTCAGTCCAGGACCAATATGGAATGGACTATAAATACCGGACAAAAAAAGACAAAGCATGACCAAGCACTGCTGGCAATTTGCAAAGCAGGCAGATTCTGATGTCATTCAGTGTTAACAAACCACTCCAACCTCCCCTTGATCTTCCACTCAACTAAACACATCATTATACAAAATAAAAAGCCCTACCCAATTGATTGCACTGAGCCATAACAATCGGGGGCTAGGTCAAGCTGAGTCGAGCTGGGAGTGCTTAGCAGACTCACTCACTGAGTCAGTGAGCCGCCAGCTCGCTCCACATCTCAGCTGTTTCTGCAATTCTCTCCCACAAAGTTTTCATTTATTTCCAACTTTAAACAGTTCAGGTTATAAACAGTTCTCAAGACAGAATATCAGAGGACTACACATAACCATAATTTCAATTCCCCATTTATTAATGGTCCCACAACTTCTCTTCCCTCTGTTAATGAACTACACAGCAGCTGCATGGCCACAATACAAAAATAGAAGTCTCTAGAATATAAAGTATTGCAAACCAAATTTATACTCCAGACATGGCATTCAAAAATTAACAAATCACACATGTGCATACCCTTGGTATTTATGCTATGGTTCCAATGCAGTCCTACTTCAATTCCCATAGCACGGGGAAAGAAAGCTGTTCACTTTCAATGGGGGAGATTGCAAATAGCATTCATGACAATTTCAAACAGCTGTGTTTGGATCCAAAGCAGTAAATGCTGGAAAATTTCAGAAGGTCAGGCAACATCTGTCAAAAGAAAAAGAGTGTTAATATTTCAGGTCAAAATGAATTTCTCTTCTGGGAGAGAAAACAAGTTAGCTTTAAATTGCAGAAAGGGTGAAGAAGAGATGTGTTGTAACCATGAATAAGCCATTGGAGACTGAGGCTGACAGATGTAAATGTCTTTATTCATCATGACAAGCAGGCATTCTCTTGGAGACACTCTCAGTAAGATCTCTCCAAAGTCAAAGTACATCAAGTTTTTATACTCTTAAGAACAAAGAAAACGGCAGGTAGTTCAACACAATTTCCATAGCTACTATGACATTGTTTACTTCAATATCTTGAGTCCAACAAATGGTTCCATTGATTTACATATTTGCAATTGGAGAACACTACACCTGACAAGATACCTCTAAATGTTCAAACACCTTTTCTGGGACAAAGTAATTCACATTAATGGTCTCAAAGCATCTTAGGATAGAGAACACAGACATCCAAAATTAGTGTTGCGAGGGATGACTATCTGGGTACACAAATATGCTAATTATTGATAGTCAAAGCAAATATGCCTATGACCATGGTTGATGTGTAAAATGACAAAATAAGTCTGGTCTGGAACCTTCTTTGATTTGTGACACAATGATGCAAAATAAACTTAGATGAAGGTGACTGATGCCTGGTTTGATGGAGACCAATTAACATTCCGCCCTTGTCTTACTTTGGTTGATGCATATGAGAACGTCTCATGGTAGTGTCAGTTTGCAAACCATATCTCTTGGGCTGTGGGCCAGTAGCCTGTGCTCTGTAGACAGTATTGTTTGTTTACACACCTGTCCTTAAATTTAAAAACTGAATACTGCATGCAATTTACATTTGAACAGGTTTTTTACAACTGCTTCTCATTTGTATTAACTAGCTGCTCCCTATATTCCATAACTCCCGAAAGATGTCCCATGCCTAATAATCCCTAACACAATGGATAGGACAAAGGGAGTATTTTTGATTGGGTGAGGCCTGAGTTGCCAGAGGTATGAAGTGTAGATGAAGTGATCTGGTTAATATGTAACTGAACAGAGTTACTTTATCCATTTTATTTACTTTATCTAATCCCAAGGCAATCTAGGCCTCACTATTTCTCTTTTCACAAATGTTGCCTGACCTGCTGAGCATTTCCAGCATATCGCTACTCTTCCACTGCCTGATCTTTTCTTTGCTGCTGAAAAGAGATACACAATGTGCATGTTTACACCATGTATAATCTGTAAATCAGAAGAGTGTAGAGTAAGTGGGTTGTGAAAGGTTCAGGTAGGAAATACCATAATTTTTGACAGTTTCAACCTTGCTACAACCTCAGCAACAGCCAGCTGATAGTGTCCAGCGTTGCTTCCTTCATGGCAGTTTGGACATCCTCTTCGAGTGAGCTCCCATTATCGCTGCTAATGTCCCTTTTTTCTGCAAGGAGAAGGAAATTGTCAAACAGTGCTAGGCAATTTTTAAAGGCTGATGCAAAAGTCATGGTTCAAAGGCACACAATGTGTGCAAGTTGCAAGATGTGGAGTTGAGGTCTGCTAGGATAAAATGTGTATGAATGCAGTGAAGCAAATGAATACTAGTATACAATTTGATTGACGGAAATTGTTGGCAATTATGTAATGGGAGTTGGTGAATCAATGAATATCTGAAGCTGGGAGTGTGTTTAAAAGAATATAGTATTTTGAAGGTGCATTCATGGACCTGTCACAGCCCTTCCCTCATTGTTGCAAGCATACAGTATGTTCCATACCAACAACCCCAGTAGTTAGAAACATGCTGTTTATATTGTGTTGTGACCCTTTAAAGGTGACTTCCAGATGCCAGAGATGCAAGGGCACCACTCATGCAGGAAATTTGACAGCTAACATCTGCTGTTTCTGAACTAAAGTGGTGCTACATAAGCGAGCCATCATGTGGTGTTTTGAAACTGACACTGAATTTCACAATTTTTCTTTTGCATCTTTTTGAAACAGCTTGAGGGAGGTGGCTAATGCCATTTTAATGCCAGAAGAACAGAAACTTCTAGGCACAGTTTACAAAGTTTACATGGGAAGTAGAAACTTTCAGTTTAGTAGTCTTCATGCCTGTTCCATCTCCTGATGACAAGTATGCCTTTTGAGGAAAGGACCAGAATCTGCATTTCCTAAATGCCTTTAAAGAACCCCCCTCTATGAACAGCAACACTTTTAGGAACTATGAACTGCAGCCTAATCCTTCTCCAAAGTGTGATTGTAGAAGTCATTTTTTTCAAAGGGAGGTTCCTTACTTTGTTAGAAGCTTTTGAGTTTCAAATCTACTTTGTTTCCAAACCTAAGATAAAACTCCAAGAATAGAATGGAATCATCTGTGTTAACAACAGATCTCAACAAAAAGAAAACATTTTTTGCATTGCATATTTATTTTTCCTTTTATCACCAAAACAAAAACACATGTCATTCTAGTGATTAAAATATGGCTAATAATAAAATGGGGTTGGTTTAAAATTGCACCTTCCTACATAGTACATGCACAATCTTGGCTCATTAACAGATACAGAACATTAGTGAAGCACTTTTCATTGCTGAAACCTGAAGAGAGAATGAAAAGCATGGTGGCCTTTAAATTAGGTCATGTGATGCTATTCATTTCAGTGCCTCTTTTATGGCATGAAATGTGATAATGACAGATTGCAGACTGTTTTGCATCACTCCATAACTTCAACTGAACATATCCTGCTCTAGCCAGAGAAAACTGTCCACATTATCCTCCTACTGGTCACTTCTGCACCTATTTTGTTTTGAACCACACTAGAACCCAACAAGGATGAATCCAATACTTGCCTCTATTCTTCTGGCCCTGACACATTATCAGTCCCCACCCTCACTCAAAATCTCATTTTTGTATCCCCAATCTGCCTAGCCCTGACCTCAACCACCCCTGGCTTCATTCTTGTGAAAGCCTAGAGGCCCTCCTCCTTAGATCCTCAAGGCTCCAATCTCCCAAGACTCCAACCCTCCATTGGTTTGGTGCCTGTAGGTTCTTTAGGTTGATGCTGCATGTAAAGGCAAATAACAATTGCCAACAAAACATTCTGTATTGAAGCAGTCATCTCTCACCAAATGGCAGTGCTTAGTACAATATATCAAAAATCATACCACATGGTACACTTAGTTCTCCTAGGTGCACTTCCACACATCCACTACAGTTGCCTCTCCAATTGTCTGATCCTCCATTTTCCCTAATGGAGAACTTGATCTCCAACCCCACCCTTTACCATAATTCCCCAACAGAACTCACTTCTCTAATCCCCTCTTCCCTTTGAACCAGTTCCACTTGGTGTCACTACTAAAGTTTACAGCAACAGGCTGCTAAAGTAGCACCCTTCAATGGATCAGGAAAAGAATATGGCTTTTGACCAAAATGTTCACATAACTGTACACAAATGCACACCAGTCTACTTCTTCTTAGGTAGTCCCCCAAGGTCAAGCATGACTAGTTTCCATACTGGCTCTATTAAGTTCTGAGGTGGCTGATGAGGCCAATGTGGAACCACAGGTGGTGTTGAGCAGCAGGACAGTTTGGTAGAAGAATTTAATCTGTAGACATTTAATATAAGGCCCATTCTCTCTGCTCCAGGAACAAATTGATGATGACTTGGAGCTCAACTTCCAAACATGTGCATGTGCAAAATTGTATGCAGACTGCAATTCAATGACTAAGATTAGAATGGACCTTGGTTCTAGAAGGGAGGTGACTAGGGTTGAACTGATTCCCAATTATCGCGTAGATTAGCTTCAGTTCCATGGGAATTTTGCTGGAGGTGAGGGACAGTATTACTCAGAAAGACTGAGAAAGTATTGAGAAAATTATGCAATCTTGCTTCACACCAGTCTGCAATGAGATTGGGTCAGTTGTGGACTCTTTGGTTAAGATTATGATCTGAGAGCCCTCAGAAAGCAGATGGAGAAGAATTACTGAGGGAACCAAATCTGAAACTGAAAACTACTTTTTGATAGCAGGGAAGATCTCAGCGGGTCAGGCAGCATCTATGAAGGGAAATGGACGGTTGACAGTTTGGGTCGAGACCCTACATGTGGACTGGATCCAGATCTCATCCAGTCCAGATGAAGGGTCTTGACCCAAACCATCAACTGTCCATTTCCCTCCATAGGTGCTGCCTGACCTGAGTTCCTCCAGCGTTTTGCGTGTTGCTCCGGATTCCAGCATCTGCGGTTTCTTGCCTCTCCACAGGAGAGGTTTTCCCTGGAGAGAGCTGGGTGCCTGGCCCTTTGCTAGCTATTTCTTTCAGCTGGCCCCAGGCTTGGTTTCTGCTGAGACATTATGATATGTACAAACATTTAAAATCTCTTGGGACCCATCAGGAAATAAAAATGTTAATAAAATGTAAATTATTGTTTTACATGCATGCACCCAAAATAAACTAACATTTAAATTAACCTAATTAAATAAAAAGACTCCACTCACCTTTCTTCCATTCAATTCTTTTACTTTAGGAAATATTTCCTAAACAGTTAAATTAAATTTAGATTTTTATTTCAAAATTTAAAATACTTTAGCTATTGACATCAATTTTAATTACTCTTAAAAGTCTCTGAATGTCAGAGATATTTAAAAGCTATTTAAAAAGTCTTACACAGCTTTGAAAAAGGGCAAAGCTTCAACCATTGTGAAAGCCCATGAAGGGATTTTGGGGGTGGTCCTCACAACCTGACAGAAGGCCTTCCACACCCAGACCCCAGGAATGTGGATCAATGGGAACTTTTCAGATGGGATCCCAATCTAGAATGACCCAGCCGTTTACAACAAGGACAATGCCCTATGGAAAGAAAATCAAGAATTCCTGGCTTTAGATCAATAAATAAGCCAATTTGCCATCTTCAGTGGAATCCACCACCAGCCCCACCTTACTCATGCCTCCCCTTTCAGCATTCAGATAAGACTTTTCCCTCTGCTACTCCCTAGTCCACTCTTCCATCTCCAACACTTTCCCATACAACTTCAGGAGAGAATCCCTTGCCATTTTACCTCCACTTTTCCCTTCACTCCAGCCCTTCCATCAATGAGCAGGAAAAGAGCAGCAAGTGGGAACACAGCATCCTAACTTAGACATTTCTCGCTTTCCCCTGTCCTCATTAATCAACTTCTATTTGCATCTGATCTCATCAGATAAAATGTGAATAATGCTTCCACCACCCAACTTCTGCTGGAACCAATACCATTTGTGTCATTCAGGCTCTCTTTGTCTCCACCTATCACGGCATTCTCTTTGTTCTCTCCACCCCTTTCCCTTCTCTACAACTTAAAATATCTTTGATTTCTGACTTTTCCTCATTCAGATGAAAGATCTTTGACCTGAAACTTTAGCTGTTTCTCTTTCCATCAATACTGCCTAACCTGAGTAGCCCCAGCGTTTTCTGTTTTTATTTCAGATTTTCAGTATTTCCAGTTTTTTTTTATTTTTCAAACTGACAGCACCTGGACAAACCATGTAAACAGGGCAGTAAACATAGAATTTTGAAAAAAGGAGCAGGAGTAGGCTATTTGGACCCCCTCTACCATTCAAAACAATCACCACTTCAGTACCCTGCTTTTAACTTCTTCCTGCAACCCTTGAATTCCTTGGTATTAAGAAATGTATTTACCTCCTCAAGTGTATTTAATGACTTGACCTACATTCTCTACTGGGGTAAGAATTAGAAAGTCACCAAACTCTGAATTCAGAAATTTCTCCTAATCTTGGCACTAAATGGGATATCCTATTTCCTGAGGCTTTAGAGAGAGTGCAGAAGAGATTCACCAGAATGTTGCCTAGATTACAGAGTATTTGCTATAAGGAGAGGTTGGAAAATCTTGGATTGTTTTGTCTGGATCATCAGAGGCTGAGGGGTGACCTGATAGAAGTATATAAAGTTATGAGAGGCATAGATAGGGTAGATAGTGTCTTTTTCCCAGGGTGGAAATGTCAAATACTAGAGGGCATAGCTTTAAGGTGAGAGGGGGAAATTTTAAAGGAGATTTACATGACAATTTTTTTTTTACACAGAATGGTTGGTGCCTGGAAAATGTGACCAGGGGAGGTGGTGGAAGCAGACACATAGCAACATCTAAGAGGATTTAAACAGGCACACGAGCAGGCAGGGAATTGAGAGATATAGACCACATGCAGGCAGATGTGCAGACTAAATTGGCATCATGGTCGACACAGACATTGTGGGCTGAAGGGCCTGTTCCTGTGCTGTACTATACTATGTTCTATGCACTTCCCAATTTGCACTTTTACCCATGCATTTGATATGGCGCAAGTGCTGTTGAATTTATCAGTCCCCAACAACAGGACATGCTGATAGTGTCTCCATCACCAAATGACGGATTTTATTTGTTTTTGTTGATTTATTATTAAAATTGATCTTCATATGATGTATGTAGTTTGTTAAATACGAATTGGAGCAAAATGCTGCTGATGATGGAAATCTGTTACGAAGTACAGTCCTTGTTTCAGCCCTATTCAGGCCTTGCCCTCAACTCTATTCCCCCCCCCCCCCCAACTATATTGATCACTGTATTGGAGCTGGTTCCTGCACTCCTACAGAACTTGAAAATTTCATGAGCTTTGCTGCAGTATTTCATTCTGCTCTCAATTTCATGAGGTTATTATCTGATTCTCCCTTTCCCTTTCTTGACATCTTTAGCTCCATCTCAGAGGATAGATTAGTGACCAAAATCTATTAAAGCTCTCCAGCCATCCACAGTCATCCTGAATACATCACCTCCCATCTTGCTTCTAGCAGGGACTCCATTCCATTCTCCCAGTTTTTCCATATTTGTTCTATGTGCTCTGTTGAAGAGGTTTCCACAACAGTGCCTTTTAAGATGTTTTCTTTCTTAATTGTGGTTTCCCCTCCACCATCGTTGAGAGGGCTTTCAATTAGCTTTCCTCTATTTTTTTTTCCGCACTTGATCTCACTGCTCTCCTCCCAGCAGGAGCAAAGGTGACGTTCCCCTTGTTCTCTCCTTCCACCCCACCAGCCTCCACATTCAACAAATGTGGGTGGTGGAGGTGTTATTCACATTTTATCTGTCTAGATCAGATGCAAATAGAAGTTGATTAATGAGGACAGGAAAGAGAAATGTCTCAGTTAGGATGCAGTGTTCCCACTTGCTGCTCTTTTCCTGCTCACTGGTAGAAGGGCTGGAGTGGTAAATCTAAAGACACTTAATGCAAAATGTAATGGTATTGAACTTGGTTCACAGTTGAATACCGATTCAGCATTCATTATCCAGATTCAAACATGAGGGATAATCTTACAAATTAGCATTTCTAGTTGCCAGTTAGATCTGCCCAGGCAGACATCCAAAAATCTGAATGCATAATATGCATGGTTCTGTGACTCATTAATAAAGTAGTTAAATGAAAATCATAGGAACTATGCACCTATCGTTTTAAAATGCACTTCTAGAATGCACACTTTGAACATGAAAATGGACTAACACCACAAGAAATGTCAGGTAGAATAGGATTTTGGAAGCTTTCAGGAAACAAATAAAATTCCCTTCAAAAGAATTTTTTTTCTTTCTTGAAACACTTTATGCAACATTAAAAAGTCCTGTAATCACTGCAATATTGTCTCCAATACAATATAAAAGGAAATGCAATTGCATTTCATTTTAGTACAAAGCTTGATTAATGTAGCAATAACAGCTTTACTACAGTGTACTAATGTAAACACCTCACCATCTTATTGCTTCTGGCAATAAAAGATGCATAAATATCTGTACTCAAAAATCAATTAACCAGTTCCAAATTTTCAACATTTTAGAATATTTATAGTTTCCCATCAGCTCTCCCTCCCCTCCCACCATGGTCAATTTTCTTAAAGGGTCATTAGACTTATGACAGTCAAAATAATCTGAAAAATAACAATCAAAAATCCTATCATGAAAAAAAAATGGAAATTAATTATTTTAGTAAAATATGGATAATCTATAGAGGCTGCTAATTATCAAGTAGGTTATGGATAAAACAACAGTTATTAAATATTGTTAACAATTTATCATTCTAAAAAGTTACATTGAACATTATCATGTGGTTAAGATGAGGACGAATGTCAACAATTTTCATACATACTCTAATGAATTTCAAATGAAAATACCATTATTGTGCGGAGAATATTGTAAAGCAAATTTGAAGAAATTTTATGGTAATCACATCAGCAATGTGACACTTGTAAAAGGTGTGTTACGGACTCAGTGAAAGTCCCTTTAAGATAGAGAGTGTGTGTGTATGTGTGTGTGGGGCGTGCTTACGTCAATAGAAGATAAAGGACGTAATGACGTTGTTGAAGAAGTCAGAAGAAGAAGGAGAGAGAGAGAGAAGGGAGAGAGACACCAGCCTGCTTGTTTTCTCTATCGATGGATGAGAAACAATAACTGTGTTTGCCACTGAAATCCATGTATGGAAGTTGGAAGTAATCCGGTGGAGTTCACTTTGTTGCTGACCTGTAGAAGGAAACAGGTATTTGTGTGTGGACGACCACGATTCGGATGCTTTTCGGGGTGAGGAAGTCACTACCGAGTAAACACTGAAGTGTTATTTGGGTTCCATCGTGGAACATTTGGATTTCGTATGTACTCTCTCTATGTTTCTCTACGTCTACATCTTATCTTCAGACAACGGTGGTTGTTGAAGAAGCCCTTGCTCATGTTTCACCTTATGGCTTGCGGAACTGAACTTTAAGAACCATTCCGGAACTGGGAGTTTTGGACTTTGCCACACCCACACACACACACGAAGAGTTTAGTTTTGGGGTTAACGTTCGAGGTTTAACATTCTTGAATTCTAACATACTAACATTTTTACTTTTATTTTACGTATTATCATAAGTAGTGATTAATAAAATAGTTTTTAACACTGAATCATGCTCAGTGTGTTTCTTTTGTTGCTGGTTCGTGACAAAATTGGGGGCTCGTCCGGGATAGTTCCCAAGGTTAACGAGTGTCGTCTGGGATTGTACCCCAGATTGACGAAATTTGTTCGAGATTCAATCCAAAGATTTTTGAGGGAGGTCTGATAAATTCTTTTTAATTGGCTTGTGTGTGTGGAAACCAGCAGCAATGGATATTAAGGCATTTTTGGAGTCACCAACCCAAAAGGGATTGGAGGTGGCGAAAAAGGATGATTTGATAAAGATTGCTACAAGGCTAAACCTTACAGAAGTAAAGCAGTCTATGAGAAAGGCAGATATTCAGAGACTGATAGCTGGCCATTATGTGGAAAAGAAGGTGTTTGAGAAGGAAGTGTTAAAACAGTTTCCTGGCAGTGAAATAGCAATTTCTGAGGCACAGGTGCAGATAGCAAAGATGGAGTTAGAACAAACACGACTGAAGTTCGAGTTGGGACAAAAGAAATTAGAGACTGAACAAAAGCTAACTCGGATGAAGATAGAGGCTGATCTAGCAATGAAGCAGATGGAATTGAAGAGGATGGAGCTGGATAGTGAGGAGAAGGAGAAACAGAGGCAGCATGATTTACAAATGATGCAAAAGAGTGTGGAATCTGATTCTGATGATGGTTTTTCAGCCAGCAGGGAGGTTCGATTAGTCCCTCCTTTTGAGGAAGATCAGGTTGATCAGTATTTCCAACATTTTGAAAAGGTTGCTGTGAGTTCAAACTGGCCAAGGAAAGGATGGGCTCTTATGGTACAGAGTGTGATTAAAGGTAAAGCTCAAAAAGCTTATTCTGCTTTGTCTGTTGAGGATGCAGCTGATTATACCAAGGTAAAACAAGCTATTTTGAAGGCCTATGAATTGGTCCCTGAGGCTTATAGACAAAAATTCAGAGACTTGAGGAAATCTGCAGATCAGACTTATATGGAATTTGCCAATGGAAAGAGAATATGTTTTGAACGATGGTGCCTGGCTAAAAATGTAGATGGGGATTATGATAAATTGACAGAATTGATACTGGTGGAAGACTTTAAAAGATGTGTTCCAGCTGAATTAACAACATATTTAAATGAAAAGGCAGTGGAAACTTTACAAGAAACTGCTAGGTTGGCAGATGATTATGCTTTAACCCATAAATCCAAATGGGGACAACCTAAAACCTTTCAAAAGAGTTACAAGGACAATCCAGGTAAACCAGAGATTAAATTTGGAGGTAATCAAAAAGGAAAAGATGAAAAGAAGCCAGGGCTGGAGAAACCTGTTGAGCGTACTTGTTATTACTGTAAGAAACCTGGCCATGTGATAGCTAATTGTGCCCTTTTGAAGAAAAGGAAGGAAGCTGTGCTCAATGCTTGCTTTCAGGCAATTAAAAATCAAAAAGGTTTAGGAGATGCTGTTAAAGATCAGTCCTTGCAAGAGGTAAAGGCTGAAAAGTTGGTGGAGGTGAGGAAGGAATTCCGTTCTTATGTATCAGAGGGTTTTGTTTCACTGAATGATGGGTCACCCCAGGTGCCAGTGAAAATTCTTAGAGTTACTGGGGCTAGTCAATCTCTCTTGCTGGACAGTGTTTTAAATTTTGGTGAAGAAAGTGACACTGGTGAGGTAAATCTAGTACGAGGCGTTACAGGTGAGACCATGTCTGTCCCTTTTCACAGGGTGATTTTAAAGTCAAAGTTCGTAGAAGGACCAGTCGAGATAGGGATAAGACCTAGTTTGCCAGTGGAAGGAGTTTCTTTGTTATTGGGAAATGACCTTGCAAATGGAGAAAGTGATCCTGTGGTACGGTTAACAACCAAACCAAGGATTGATGAGTCTGAGGATGATTCAGATGTTTACCCATCATGTGCGGTGACTCGAGCTAGAGCTAAAGAGTTAGCCAAGACAGACAGTCCGGTGCAGTCTGATGTAGTTCCTTGTGACAGTCCTAAACAGGAAGAAAATTTTGATGCCTTATCTGAGACTTTTCTGTCTTCACTGGAGGATCAACATCCTTATAGTGAGCCTGAATTTAAAGATTTGTCTTTGTCGAGGAAGGATTTTATGGTGGAACAGACAAAGGACCCTGAATTGACAGAATTGAAAGAAAAAGTACTCTCATGTGAGGAGATTGAGAAAGTGCCAAGTGGATATTATGTCAAAAATGGAGTGTTAATAAGGAAATGGAGACCTCCCCATGTCCAAAAAATTTAAAACTCGGTTGGAAAGAGTCTGCCAGCTAGCGAGAGAGAATTTGAAAACCAGCCAGATAAGAATGAAGACATATTTTGATAGACGTGCTCGGCCTAGGACATTTGCAGTGGGGCAAAAGGTGTTGGTATTTTTCCCTAGCCAAAATAATCCCTTGCAAGCTCGTTTTTCTGGACCCTATGTTATTGAATCTCGAGTGACTGATCTAACATATATAATCAAAACACCAGATAGACGCAAGAAAACACAACTCTGTCATGTAAACATGCTAAAACCTTATTATGAGAGGGATTCAGTTGTGGCCTTGGTGGATGGTGAAAAGGTTGTTTCTAGAATGCCTGATGTTGATGTTGAGGAAGGCCAATTTAGACCAAATATTGTTCCATCGAACTAAAAAACCAAAATATCATGGAGAACCTTGAAACGAAGTTGGACCATTTACAAGTTTCACAAAAACAACAGATGAGAGAATTAATTTTAAAATTTAAAAATCTGTTCCCAGATGTTCCAAACAGAACATCGATAATTACCCATGATGTTGATGTTGGGGATGCAAAACCAATCAAACAACACCCATATCGAATGAATGTGGAAAAAAGTAAACTTGTTGATCAGGAAATCAAATACATGTTGGAAAATGATATTATTAGACATTCTACTTCAAATTGGAGTTCGCCCTGTGTTATTGTACCTAAACCTGATGGAACTGTTAGATTTTGCACAGATTACAGGAAAGTGAATGCTGTAACAAAGTCAGATGCTTACCCTATTCCTAGGGTGGATGATTGCATAGATAGAGTGGGAAAGGCAAAATTTCTTACAAAGATTGACCTATTAAAAGGGTACTGGTGTGTTCCATTAACAGATAGAGGAAGGGAGATTTCAGCCTTTGTAACCCCTTCTGGATTGTATGAATACAATGTTTTACCATTTGGAATGAAAAATGTTCCGGCAACATTTCAAAGAATGATTAATTCAGTGATTCATGGGTTAAAACATACAGATGCCTACATTGACGACTTAGTGACTGGGAATGATACTTGGGAAGATCACATCTCTGCGTTAGAAAGGTTGTCTGAAAGACTTTCCAAGGCTAACCTTACAGTTAACTTGGCTAAAAGTGAATTTGGCCATGCCACTGTGACGTATCTTGGTTATGTTGTAGGTCAAGGCAAGCAAGCTCCTGTTCAGGCAAAAGTTCAAGCAATATCTGAGTTCCCTATTCCCACAGGTACGAGGACTGTCAGAAGATTTTTGGGAATGGTTGGATATTATCGAAAATTTTGTAAGAATTTTGCTGATATTGCTCTTCCCCTAACTAATCTTCAGAAGAAGGGAGTAAAGTTTGTTTGGACAGATTCTTGTCAAGAAGCATTTGAGAAGCTGAAAGCCATTTTATGCTACCATCCTGTGCTCAGAACACCTGACTTTGAAAAGCCATTTTCATTAGCAGTAGATGCCAGTGATGAAGCTGCAGGAGCTGTGTTGTTGCAGAAGGGTGACCTTGATGATATTGACCATCCTGTAGCTTACTTTTCAAAGAAATTTAATGAGCATCAAAAGAATTATTCCACCATAGAGAAAGAATTATTGTCGCTTGTTTTAGCCTTGCAACATTTCAGTGTATATGTTTGCACTGCTCAGAAACCATTGACTGTATATACAGATCATAACCCACTGGTGTTTCTGAGCCGAGTCAAAAACAAGAACAGAAGGCTGTTAAACTGGAGTTTAATTTTGCAAGAGTTTGATCTCATGATAACTCACATTAAAGGCAAAGATAATGTGATTGCTGATTGTCTTTCTCGATGTTAAATGGGAAACATGTATCTGTACTAATCTGATAGTCTGTAGTTGTGTAGCATGATAATTATTAACATTACTAACTGTATGCGCGGTTAAAATTTTCTTGGGAAAATTTTTTTTAGGTGGGAGGTGTTACGGACTCAGTGAAAGTCCCTTTAAGATAGAGAGTGTGTGTGTATGTGTGTGTGGGGCGTGCTTATGTCAATAGAAGATAAAGGACGTAATGACGTTGTTGAAGAAGTCAGAAGAAGAAGGAGAGAGAGAGAGAAGGGAGAGAGACACCAGCCTGCTTGTTTTCTCTATCGATGGATGAGAAACAATAACTGTGTTTGCCACTGAAATCCATGTATGGAAGTTGGAAGTAATCCGGTGGAGTTCACTTTGTTGCTGACCTGTAGAAGGAAACAGGTATTTGTGTGTGGACGACCACGATTCGGATGCTTTTCGGGGTGAGGAAGTCACTACCGAGTAAACACTGAAGTGTTATTTGGGTTCCATCGTGGAACATTTGGATTTCGTATGTACTCTCTCTATGTTTCTCTACGTCTACATCTTATCTTCAGACAACGGTGGTTGTTGAAGAAGCCCTTGCTCATGTTTCACCTTATGGCTTGCGGAACTGAACTTTAAGAACCATTCCGGAACTGGGAGTTTTGGACTTTGCCACACCCACACACACACACGAAGAGTTTAGTTTTGGGGTTAACGTTCGAGGTTTAACATTCTTGAATTCTAACATACTAACATTTTTACTTTTATTTTACGTATTATCATAAGTAGTGATTAATAAAATAGTTTTTAACACTGAATCATGCTCAGTGTGTTTCTTTTGTTGCTGGTTCGTGACAGGTGCAAAGCACAAGAATATTCAAGCTTTCTTAAGTTTGTTCCATCATGCCTAGTCTAACTCTCAACTCCAATTATCTACTACTGTACCATGTTTCTTAACACTCTTTTCACAAGAATTTATGGCTTAGATTTTGGCAAATGGGGCTCACCTCTTGAAGTTGTACTTGAAATGTATCAATAATCACAAACTTACACTGATTACATAGAGAAACAGAATCTTGGTTGTCAAGACCATGCTGAAGCAAGGAGTGAGAATCTGTGTGGAACAGGGTCTCAGACTTTGTAGCCAGGTAACATGGGTGGGCCAGAATGAGCCCTACCCATGAAACTCCTCTGAAAATCTTTGACTAATGGCAAAATCCAAACTCCAGCTCTGCCATCTGTCAAATGTCTCATTCAAAAACATTTTAAAAACCATTAATAATAAAATAAACTATGAAATAAAACAAACCTAAATCAACTAAAAACACAGGTAGATAAAAAACATTGCAGTAAACACAGTAATTAAAGTAAAAGATTCATCTTTTCAAAAGTGAACAACTGCAGTTCTGGAAATCTGAAACAAAAACAAAGTGCAAGAAATATACAGCATTTTTGTGGAGAGAGAAAAAAGAAGTTTAATGTTTCAGGTCACTGTCTGAAAGTAAGGAAAAATCTGAAACCAGATTGGTATTTGAAAACAAAGCTGCATCTAAAGCCAGTGTGGTATTTGAAATAAGATCAATAACTGAAACCAATGTAGGCCCAAAACTTCAGGTTTTATGTTTGTGCTAGAATTACATGTAGATTCTAATATTGGTTCATTCACTTTTATCAGACATTCTGCAACACCGAAGCAATGAGTTATGCAAAGTCATAACAAAGTGCTGAACAAACCAGAAAGTAAAATAGAAAACAAAACTGTACGGCCTTGTGGAGTGATGAGATTCATACCTAACTTACACCCAAACTATACAAGAAAGCATAATGGGCAGCAACTTATTTCTGTGGTTATTTCACTCATTAGATAAGAGTAGCAAGCCTCTTTCAGATCTGAGTCAGTTCTTTGCAAGTCATTCTGCCTAGACTGACACTTTCCCACTAGCACTCCTGTGCAAATTCTTCAAGACCTTCTGCATCAATAGTACAGGTTTACCCAGGATTTTACAAAACCCCAAGAATTTTTTTTAATTCTAGCCCTTAACAAATATATTTATATTTCAGATTCTTTTTTGTTCATCAAAGTTAGCCGTAATGTACTATTTGATATCCTGAGGTCAGAAGAAGGCACCATGTGAATGCATCTTTGGGACAAGAAAAGGTCACAGCAAAGTTAGTTAAGTGATCTATTTCTAACTTATCTACTATTAATATAATTCATCAACTAAATACACCAAAGTGAATGCAGAGTTAAATTATATCTTCAGATTACTTGTATCACTTTTCTACACAAGTTAAAATCATATGTGATGAAAATCAAAAACCTGCAGATGCTGGAAATCTGATATAAAGAACAGAAAATGCTGAAACATTCAGCAGGTAGGGCACCATAAAGAGAAACAGAATTAACTTTTCAGATCAAGGATCTTTTGTCAGACTGTAAAAGGATCAAATGAAGGGTCTTCAACCTGAAATGTTAACCCCATTTCTCTTTGCACAGATTCTGTCTGACCTGTAGAGAGTTGCCAGCATTTTCTGTTTTTACTTCAAACTCGCCTGTATTTAGTCAGATGCATCTGAAATTAATATTCTGTACAAGGGCCATTGAACTCGATCTTATAAACCAATAAATAACTTGGGTCACAGCATGAGGAAAAAGGGGGTAGAACCGAGGTAGCAAATACCTTGGAGTTGGAGTCGTTGTCAACATCCACTGGATTATTTTTCCTCATATATCATTCCTTTTGTCTTCTATTATTAATTTGGATTTTAATATAATGTTTCCATTAATTCCACGAGCATTTGTTTTTATTGGCCTTTATGGGGAAATAGATTCTGGGAACAGGATTTAATTCCTTACCAAAACCTGGGACGGCACAAGAACTTACGACAAGCGCTTCCAAGGAGAGACCCTGAGTCTGGGATTCAAAGAATGCTGGATACCTCAAATCTGATGGAGACTGATCCCCTCGTGTTGATGGTTAGTATACTATGCAAGCTGTGGCTGCTTGTACTTTGTCTTTGCGATTAAAAGTTCAAGTTCAGTCTAGCCTACACCAGGACCAGTGGTGCGTCTCCAATAGAAGTGCGAATTTAACACAACAGTTAAGATATTTTGCTGGCAAACAGGATCATTTCTCTAATGTTAGGGAAGTGGTGTACATTTAGGATATAGTTACCTTCTTTCAGTTCAAACAGTTTACACATGACCCTTCTACAAATTAATTGGAAATCTGAAGGAAACATGCATTCAAGTAAAATGCTTCTCCCCTCTGTATATTTATGAGAGCTTCTAACAATCATTGGACCTCTTTCAACAAATTCCTCTCTCTATTGAGCCACATGAATTTGCAAAGCATTGACAGTCACCAATAGAACAGGAATGTTTGTTTCTCTTTCCACAGATGCTGCCAGACTTACTGAGTCCTTCCAACATTTTCTGTTTTCATTTTCTAAAGCTGATCCAGTAAATGCATTATTTGATTCCTCACATGTCAAAATAGATGGTAAACCTAAGAGAACTAATGAGAAAAGATGCTGAATATGAATGAGCATAAATCTATAAGGCATGTTCCAACATATTAATAAAAAATGGTGTGCCACTTGGAGTTAATCAAATGGCATGCCCCAGAGACAAGCCTGTCCTGCTACATCATTATTGAGAGACATAACCAAAAATTCCTATTGTGACAAAGGAAGGTCCAAACTTTAACCTACTGTCACTCCCAAATAAATCTCTTAAAATTGATATGAAATCACCTGCCGAGCACTAAATGGTAGGAAGTACAATGCAAATGTACCAAGCAAAATAAGTCCTCCAGGAAATACCCTTTTCATTTCACAGGTTGATACTTCTATTGAAGCTCTGGTAGCAGCTTTAATAGAACATGGTCACTTGTCGGCATGTGCATATAAAGCACTCATGTCGACAGAAACAAGATTCGGCAACAATGAAAGAAACCTTCTAGCACTTGTGTATGGATGAGAGAAATTCCATATCCATCTCTATGGAAGTAAGTTTATAACAGAAAATGATTGCAAAGATTACCCTTAAGGCTCCAATGTTGCAACTTTACTCTGAAATACAAAGCAGGAAAAGAAATGGTACTCACCAGTCTGCACAGAAGGACCATGAGATGGCATGGCTCATTACAAAGGTACAATAACTAGTGAATGTAACACAAACAAAGCTGAGTAAAATCAGAGAAGGCTGATATGAAATTGCTAGCTGAGCAATTCAATGGTAGAAAGTACAAAACTGTACTAGGGAAATGCATCCTCAAAAAGGACAATGTAGTAGTAAAATCTACTGACTAATGCACATAAATGGAAATGAACACCACACAACCATGCCAAATTATCACAAGAGTTATGGAGGAGACAAGTACTACATGTGCAATATCCAGTTATGAAAATATGGAACCAAGCAAAGATCATCAATCAATACAAAAGCCCAGGAATGAACAATGTAAGTAGCCTTCTCTTATACCTTTCCACTGAGCTCATTTTTATGGGGTGAACTAGTCAAGGCTAACAGATCAGCACAACTGTAAACCTTTCCGTAAAAATTATTAAAATCAAGCAAACACTGCAAACAAAGTAATACAAATACGTGACAGGAGATGTATGTGAAATTGCCAAAGATAGAAGATAACAGAACAGAATCTATCAAAAGAGCTGATGGAACAACAAATATCAACAATCCCTACAACACTGGAGACGTTGCATCAAATATCTTATCAATTCTTCAGTTCCATTCTGCTTCCAATGGGGCAGCCGAGAGGTTTATACATGTGCTAAAAGAAGCATGTGTTCCAAGTTTATCTTAGTTTTATGATGAATCATCAATTAATTCCTTGGTTAAATAACGTACAACTCCATACCTACTACTAACTTTACTATAACAGAGCTGCTAGTGCACATGATTGAGATGAGAGCCGTGAAGCAGTAATTAAAGTAGGAGACAATGTTTCAAGAAAAGGAAAAGCAACTTTGACATGCACAGAGTTAGTCTTCAGAAGAATAGACAAGTAGAAAACTCAGCAATGAGACCTTGGTGACTAAGTTCAAAAATATATTTAGTTTCAATTGGAAATCATTCCAGAAACATACATACACACACATACATATATATATATATAATATAGATACATATAGATATATAGATATATGACTTCAGTATGAGATATGCCTGCAGACAATGAAGTAACGTATGATGTTGAACCTGTTCTTGCTCTTTAAGTGCCACAGAGAACAGCGAGTCAAGAGGTTAAAAGTTCCTTAGCACCAGGATCAAGCACAAACATCAAGACAAGTCTGGAGTTGAGGAGGTCAAAGGGGCTACAGAGATGGTGGATGAATTTGTTGTTATTGACCAAAATTCTGTGGATTCTGGAGAGGTCCTAGAGGATTGGAAAACACCAAATGTACCACCACAATTCAAGAGAGGGAGATGGACAGAAAGCAGGAAATTATAGGGCAATTAGCCTAACATTCCATTGGGAAAATGCTGCAATACACTATTAAAGAATTGATAATGGGACATTTAGAAAATCATGAGACAATCAAGTAGGGCAGGCACAGTAGTGTAGTGATTAGGACAACGTTTTACAGCACCAGGGACCCGGGTTCAATTCTGGCCATTTTCTGTAAGGAGTTTGTACGTTCTCCCCGTATCTATGTGGGTATCCTCCGGGTGCTCTGGTTTATTCCCACATTCCAAAGACGTACAGGTTAGGAAGTTGTGGGCATGCTATGTTGGCACCGGAAGCGTGGCGACACTTGCGGGCTGCCCCCAGAACACTCTATGCAAAAGATGTATTTTACTGTGTGTTTCAATGTACATGTGACTAATAAAGATATCTTAATCTAGATTCAACATGATTTTATGAAAGGAGAGTCATGTTTGACAAATTTGCTAGAATTCTTTGAAAATATAACAAAGAATGTGGATAAAAGGGAACCAGCAGATATACTGTATTTGGATTTCTGGAAGGCACTTGATAACATTCCACATAAAAGGCTACTGCACAGGTTACCAGCACGTGGAATCAGGGGTAATATATTGGTATAGAAAACAAAATCAGGATAAATAGGTCAGTTTCTGATTGGCAATCAGTAGGGTCTGTGATGTAGCCTCAAGTATTAACAATACATATTAATGACTCAGATGAAGAGACCAAATTTACTGTAGCCAGATTTGCTGATCATACAAAAATAGATGGGTTACCAAGTAGTGAGGATGCAAACAGCATGCAAAGAGATGTGGACAGGTTAAGTGAGTGGACAGCAAGTTGGCAGATGGAACACAACGTGGGAAAACGTTTGGTGATCACTTTTAAAGGAAGAATGAAAAAGCACATTATTGGCTAAATGGAGTAAGACTACAAAATGTTGCAGTACAAAGGGATCTGGGTATCCTAGTCCATGAAACAAACGGTTGGCATACAAGTACAGCAAGTAATTAGAAAGGCTAATGAAAGACTGACCTTTATTGCAAAAAGTTTAAATTTTAAAAAGTAGTAAGGTTTTGATGCAATTTTACAGGAATTTTACAGACCACTCCTGGAATGCTACATACAGTTTTGATCTCCATGTTTAAAGATATATATCCACTGAAGGTAGTTCAGAGAAGTATCACTAGGTTGATTGCTCAAGTAAATGGGATGAAGTATGAAGAAAGGTTGATAGTGGAGTTTACAAGAATGAGAGCCAATGTCAATGAAATATACAAGATGTTGAGGAGTCTGACGGGGTGGTTGCTGAGAGGAAGTTTCCTTTAATGCGGTATTTAGTTTCAGAATAGGTCAGGAATTTCAGACACATGAAAAGGAATTGCTTCTCTCAGAGGATCATGAGTCCACCCCAGAGAGCTGTGCGTGTGGAATCATTGTATATGTTCATAGTGGAGATTAAAAGACATTTGAACTTTGTTAAATGATAGAGCAGGATCAAGGAGCCTATTTCATTTTCTTACGCCTTTAATGAAGATAAATGAAACAGCATTAGAAGATCAGTCATGGTCTTGATGAATGATAGTGCAAACACAAAAATTCAGTTGATTTACTCTTGTTTTTATTTCTTGTATTCTTATAAATCAATTAAGTAAGCCAGTCAACATACCACATCTGTAATTAGAGTACAACTGTGAAATATTTGCACATGTTTGCTTCCAAGGGAAAGCAGTGCAATGTATTTGTATATAGTTATATAATTGAGTCCCATAACATTCACAATGTAATGCTTTCAATAAAACCATACATTTGTTTTTAAAGCACATATTTATAATTTTTCTACACAGTGAACAGATAACATATTTCATTCTTGTTTTCTTCTTCAGTCCATTGATTCCCAACATGCTTAGAAAATCCTGACCAGTGGAGGATTGGTGTTCCCACAACCACACAGATTTACCGGTTATTTTAACTGTGGGATTATAGCTAGCAGCCTAAAAAGGGATGATAACTGCCAAGAAGAAAGCTTACTTCAGATCTTTTGAATGCAGACTCCATTTACTGTTTATATGACTGATAATTGAGTACAAAAGATTGGATTGAGATAACTAGATAACCTATTTCATCTGATGAGAAATCCTAACAATCTTATGATCAGTGCTAGACCACTGAAGAATGAAAATCAGGATACACATTTCCACACAAAGAATAATGGAAATCTACACTCATTTGCCCAAAATTTTGTGGCTACTGGGGCAGAAGAATTTTTCAAAGCGGATATTTATTTTTTTGAAAAGGGTAAAAAGAAATATCAAGCAAAAACTTAAGGAGTGAATTATCTATTCCTCTACGAGTGGCCTTCTCTATTTCAAGGCTGCAAAATGGCGGCTGCTGCTTCAATGTTACATGTGCTGATATATTTCCAATATTGCAACTAAAGCAATATTGGAAATAAGTCAGCACAGAAATGGACAGTCAACGTTTCGGGTTGAGACCCTTCATCTGGACTGGAAGGAAAAAGGGAAGGGGCGGAGCAAGACCCAGCGGGTGATATATGGATCCAGATGAGTGGGGTGATAGGCATATGAAGACGGGAATGATGTCAGAAGCTGGGAGGTGATAGGTAGAAGTGACAAAGGGCTGAAGATGATGGAATATTATAGAAGGACAGTGGAGCACGGAGTAAAGGGAGGGAGGTGGGGAGGGGAACCGGTGGGAGAAGTGTGTGGCTGATAGGCAGATGGAGAGGGAGAAGGTGGGGGAGAGGAAAGACAAGAGATGTGGGACATTTGGATCAGGAAGAGAGAAAGAAAGGAAAAAAAAGAAAAATAAGGGGAAAGGGACAGATGTTTCCATTTTAAAAAAGGTTTCAGCACCTGCAATTCTAACATCCACTGGAATTATGCCAAGTACAGCAGATTGTGTATTCAATTAGCATGAAGAGCTGATTTGTCACAGTACTGCCTGACTGAGGTTTAACATTGTAGATGACATCAGGTGTTAACCTCTCAGACACATTTAACAATAGGAAGAACAAAGCAAGTTTGTCTCTAAGTCATACACTATCCTGACTCAGAAATGCATTGCTAGTCCTCATCACTGGGTTAAAATCCTGGAACTTCCTACATCATAGCACTTTGGTAGTATCTTCAATATAGGCTATGCTGATAAAGAGGAATGACGTTACCAGGCAGTGGAAGCACCCAGGTCAAAATCTCACTATACATGGACAATGTTGCCATCTTCTGCTCCAATCCATAGTCAGTCTTCAGATTGATCAGCATCTGCGGCCAGTTTGATTTGGCATTCGGGGCCAGAGTCAACCGCTGTAAGATCAAAGCAATGCTCTTCAACAATTGGCCCAACCGATCCAACATTCCTTTCACTGTCAGGTCTGACTATCCGAAGGTGCTGGGGATCTGGTTCAGAGGGGCAGAGGCATATAACATTGGAATGGATTTGTAAGGTCAAACAAAAATTGGGACTGTGGAAACAGCACTGTCTCTCAATAACTGGGAAGAACTAGATCATCAGGTGCAATGTGCTCTCGGGGCTGCTGTACTTGGTGCATGTGTGGCCTGTCCCCTGCTCCTCTGCCTTGGTAATCACCCGGGCTGTCTTCCAGGGATCCAAGATGGAACGAGTCCAAAAGGTCACGATACACAAGTCCCCAGAGAATGGGGCAAAAGTGTACCCAACATTGCCCTCATCCTGATGATCACCTTCGTGTGTGGCTGCATCAGGTTGTACATGGAACCAAAGTATGTAGGCACCAAGTGTCGCTACGTGCTGTGGTTCTACCTGTCCTTGCTGTCGTGGAGGATAGGTCTGGACCCATTGCTATGCAATATTCAAGTCAGCTAGACATTGCTGCACAACATGTCCTTTGTGGAAGAGTTCTTCCAAGCAAACACCTTTGACCACAATTTCACCAGGCAGTAGTCAGCACGGAATGTCCTGCAGATACTGCAGGACAGAGACTTGATGGATACTGTGGGGTGGTTCCCTGAGTAAACTATCCAAATTATCTGGCAGAATGCCCCATCACCAGAATTCGCCAACAAGCACCAAGAGCTTGCTTGGCCCTCAGTCAGATTCTTCCTGTACAGACAAAATATCATCACCAAGGCACGCTGCCCTAGGGACAGCTATGATGGGGAAGAGACGGTCACCCACTGATTTGCAGATTGTGAATTCGCTAAGAGGGCATGGAGAAGGATGCAAAGGTCCTTGTCCCAGTTCATCCCAAGCAGCTGCGTAACAGAGGACTCTCTGATCAATGGGTTGTTCCCAGCGACACATACCAAGACAGACACCAAGTGCTGCTGGAAGATCAGCAACCCAATGAAAGATGCTCTTTAGTCTGCCTGAAACTTGTTGGTCTTCCAGGGCAGTGAGATGTCTGTAAGGGAATGCTGCTGACTGGCAGATTCCAAGTTGCAGGAGTACTTGCTAAGGAATGCACTGAAGCTTGGTGCAGCCAATGCAAAGGCTCTATGGGGAAGGACCACAGTCTAGGCTCCTTCCACTACCACACATTGAGGGGCTGAGTGGGGTGGGGAAACTCCTCAAACAATGAAATGGTATATCACCCTAGGGGGAACACATGAGTTGCAATGGTGCTATGGTTTAATAAAAATAACACCACTAAATGTATTGACCATGAATGGAAAAAAAAATTTACACTGTGTTTAGAGTCATAGAATACTACAGCACAGAAACAGGCCCTTGGCCCATCTAGTCCATGCCGGCCTGGTTTTCTGCCTAGTCCCATCTACCTGCACCCGGACCATAGCCCTCCATACCTCTTTCATCCATGTACCTATCCAAACTTCTCTTAAATGTTACAATTGAACCCACATCCACCATTATCCCCGGCAATTCATTCCACATTTGTACCACCCTCTGAGTGAAGTAGTTCTCCCTCAGATTCCCTTTAAATATTTCACCCTTTGCCCTAAACCTAAGACCTCTCGCTCAAGTCTCATCCAACTTGAGGGGAAAAAGCCTGCATGCATTCACCCTATCTATACTCCTATAATTTTGTATACCTCGTAAGATCTCCCCTCATTCTCCTAACCTATTCAGCCTTTCCCGCTAACTCAAGTCCGCATGTCCCTGCAACATCCGTGTAAATTTTCTCTGCACTCTTTCAAGCTAATTGATATCTTTCCTGTAGGTAGGTGACCAGAACTGCACACAATACTCTAAATTTGGCCTCACCAATATCTTATACAAGTTCAACATAGCAGTCCAAATCCTGTAGTCAATACCCTGACTTAAGAAGGCCAATGTGCCAAAAGCTCTCTTTACGACCCTATCTACCTGTGATGCCACTTTCAACGAATTATGGATCTGTATTCCCAGGTCCCTTTGTTCTACTGCACACCTCAGAGCCCTACCATTCACTGTGTAAGTTCTACTCTGGTTTGTCCTCCCAAAGTGCATCACCTCACACTTGTCTGCATTAAATTCCTACTTAATGTTTAATCTTTGGTATATTTTTTATTATGAATAAAATTTATTTTTGAAATAAAAAAAGATTCAAGAAGATAGTTCTTCACTATTTTCTCAAACCCAATTTGTAATAAGCAATAAACACACACCTTGGGAAAAAATACCCACTTCTCACAAGTGAATTAAAAACGCTTCCTGGCAAATGACAGAGTACTCTAATGGTAAAAGAACAAATTGCATCTATGTAGTACCTTTAACATAGTAAATATTTCAAGACATTTCACAATAATATTGTGAAACAAGTCATGTAAGTCAGATAATCAAAAATTTGGCCGTAGTAATTTCTCTGAGAGTGTATTTAAGAACCAGAAAGATGTAAAGATTAAGGGACAGAAATCTAGAGCTTCTGGCCTCACCATCAAGGTGCAATCAAATGATAGATCCAGAAGAAAACAAAATTGAAGATGATTTCACAATGGTCTGAGACTGGAGGGTTCTGCAGAAACAAGAAGAGGGGCCATGGGAGATCTTGAAAATGATGGAAATTTTACACAGTGTAGGATCAAAAAGGTGAATAGTAAGCTTGCATTGAGCACATTAGTACAAAGGTGGACGCTGACATTACATTTACAGAAATTGTCACTGAGGGACAGCATGCAGATAGCAAATAGGAGAGGGTCAAGGGTAAATATTTTAGTGTCACTTGAGACAACTATACAGGAGTGGAATGAGACTTCACTGCAATTGATTCAAAAACAGATGAGAATGGAACTAGGTAAAGGCAGTCCCTTTCAGCTGGATAATTGTAGAGACACCCAATCGGTTATTTCAAGTTACCTTACACAATTTCTTATAAGGAAAGTTATGTATTTTACATAAATGCATTGTAATAAAGATTTAGAATAAAAAGAAAAGTCCAGTAATCACTGTTTTTAAAAAGATGGACTATACTGTCACCCTGTGGATAACTGGAAAAACAAATTTTATGATATTCAGTCTAGACTAAAGGAGGGGAGAAATACTTCCAGTATACTTATTTATTTACAAATATTTTGAAAATAATCAAATATACTTGTAATTATCATTAATTTTGTAATTTGCTTGTCATTTGTACTCAGAACTGCTCTGCTGACTTGTCTAATATCAAGAGCAACCTTAAGCTAGTTGGCATGCCAATTTTATTTCTTAAATAAATTCCTAACACTGCATTTTCACTATCTCTAATCTTCAGCGAAGTGATGGAACCTATCATTGACAAAGCTATAAAGTGGCACATACTCAGTAATAACCCGAAATAAAAACCGAAATCGTTGGAAAAACTGAGCAGGTCGGACAGGATCTATAGAAAGACAGTTAATGTTGCGGTTATTGTAGATCAAATCATTCCAGTCCTAGGACATCATGGCAAGAACTCCTCAGAGCAGTACCCTATTGACCAACCATCTTCAGCCACTTCAACAATGATAAGCTTTCCATCATAAGGTCAGAAGTGGGGAAGTTTGCTGATGATTGGACCATGTTCAATCCCATTCGCAACTCCTCAGCAAACGAAGCAAGCAGCAAGAGCCTCCTCAGCAAACGGCAAGAGCCTATACTACAATCAAAAGGTCACATCATCCTTAAGTACAACAATGCGCCAAGAATTTAAATCCATCTAATCATTCTCCCTTCCTCTCAGAGAATCACGGTTGTGTTTAGAGGAGTCCAAGACATAAAGGAAGGGTTGGAAATCATGTAAGCTGCATTTAATATCTATCCCTGAAACTGCATTCAAAGGGAAAAAACTGAAGACACTGGAAATTCAAAGTAAAAAGTTGTCAGCGTTTAAGTTTAATGATGATTCCGTAGAATGGACAGGAGATACCCACCTGATATTAACTCTCTTTCTCTCTCCACAGATCTGCTTAATGTGAGGACAGGACTTGGCAATGCTATATGACAGTAACAACTTCAGGTGTATATCACAATCACACTGCAGGACCCCACACCCACCCTCCCGCCCGCCGCCTGTGTCCCGCCTGTTTCCCGCCCGTTTCTGCGCAGCGTCGTGCGCGCTGCTGACCAACCGCCACCCAGCCTCGTGGGGCCGAAAGTTTGTGTGGACGGAGCAGAGGCAGTCCCTCCGGTCCGAAATACCGAGTACGATGTGTTTTCGGCAAAAGATTCAGAAGCTTGAAAGGCAGATAGTGAGTGTGATAAGCCATACAGATAACGAAAGCTTGCAAGATTTCAACTGAGCCTTTAATGGGCGTACCGAGGGCAACGACGAAGAGGCGGCTGGGGAGGGAGCACTCTGGGCGGAGGGAAAGGGGCAACAACCGGCTTGGGAGTGGGGTTTAATCCGCCCTATATTCGCAGCGAGTGTTATTTTTTTCACAGAACACGAATGAATGGAGCAATTATAAACCAGTTAGCTTAACTTTGGTGCTGGACAAATTATTAAAATTCATTCTAAGGGACAGTATAAGGCTTCATTTATAGTAACAATCAGTAACAGTCAGCAAAATTGGATTTTGTGAAAAGAAGGTTATGTCTGACTAACTGGATTGCATTTTCTGAGGCGGTTACAAGGAGAGTCGATAACAGGAGTGTATTTGGTACAATCTACGTACATTTTGGCAAGGCTTTCAGTAGTTCCCATGTGGTAAGGAGCTAAAAAAATAAAAGCTCAGGGGATCAAATGGAGAGTGACGAATCAGTTCTGAAACTGGCTCTGCAACAGGAAGCAAAGGATAACGGTTGACTTATTTTGTGACTGGAAGGCAATCACTATTTGATTTCCATATGGTGCATTATTCAGTCCCTTGTATTTTGCAGTATACATTAATGATTTGGATTTAAACTTAGGGGGCATGATGAACAGATTTGCACATCATCCAAAAATAGGCTCTGTGGTTGACAATGTTAAAGAGACTTTGGATTCCAGGAAGGTACAGGTGGTTTGATTTGTTGCACAGAAAATGGCAAATCAAATTTGATCCTGAGAAGCATCCAATGAACCATTCAGAGAGGTGCAGCAAAGCAGAAGAAACACCAAAAATGGGAAGGTGTTGAATGGTGTGGAGGCCGATGTTTTGGTGTATGACCATCGATCCTTGAAGGTGAAAGGACAGGTCAATAAGGTGGTTAAGGATATACACGCTACTTAGACAAGAGCTTAAATGTTACAAACATTTCTGATCACCACTTTACAGTTAAGGTGTAATTTCTCTGGAAAGGATGCAGAGGAAATTTAAAAGGACATTGCCAGTAATTTAACTATGGATAATCTTATATGCTAGTGTTATATTCTCCACAACAGATAAGCTGGTGGGATACTTAAATGAGGTGTATAAAATAATGGAGCAGTCTAGAAGGCATAAGTAGGAAGAACTAATTTCCTTTAGCAGGGTGGTGAAAACCGAGGGGCATAGATTTAAATTAATTGGTAGAGGATTATAAGGGAAAAGATGGGGAAAAGGGTCACCTGGTTGGTAGGGTTCTGGAACTTTGCCTGAAAGGATGGTGGAGGAGGAAACTACCAACAGATGTAAACCATGTATGGATGTTTACTTGTTGAGGCATGATCTGTGGAGCTACTGATCCCTTGCTGAGAAGCAAAATTAGGCTGAATGACTTTTTTTTCAACCAGCTTGGACATATTGGGCCAAATGATTCTATATCGATTTTCTATGATTCTCTGACGAAAAAGAACTGCAAATGTTGGAGAAACTGAAAACAAAGCCAGACAAAGCTGGATAAACTCAGCAGGTCAAATAATATTTGTACAGAATCACAAGTCAGTCAGTCGATATATTAGAAATGCTAGATAGGTAAATGAGATTCAGCGACATTTGTGAAACAATTGTGCCCAGCATGCCAAACATAATTCTGTTGGTGCAATTTGTCCACACACAATCATTCTTGATCTTGAGGCTGACTTCTTTTTAACTTAAGCATTCTGCTCCTTATATACATGAATAAAGTACCAACTACCCTAAAAGTGGCAAAAAGTGAAAATGTGGCTTCAGCCATCATTATGAAAATAGAAATGACATTTTCATGCTTGATTGCAATTTAAGAATGTACAATTCAACTGCTATAAATCTGACAAAAGTGACCATTAACTCGGAAAGTCTGGTGTTGTGTTTTTTTGCAAGTTGGGAGAGTCAAGTCCTGCGAACCACAGCATGCTGCTAATTTTTTTTCCAGATGAAATTGGATTGTTTTTCTTCACACAGTGCAGAAGTAAATGTGTTCTTGTCCAAACAGCACCATCATGCTGACAAATGCACATCAGGAATTTTTTTATAAACCCAACATGGCAATGAAGCTGTTTTACATGAAAAGCCACTCAGAGACCAGAGTAGTAGAAAGAATGAGCCTTTATTCAATCTCAAAACAAGGATACAGGTGGGAGAGTCTCCCCATGAACATTGTATTTTATACATTTCGTTGCAATGATAATGTGTGGCAGGTGACCATCAGTTTATCAGATGTGACCATAACCATTTTAGGTGAGACTGCTGGACAGGCAGCTATCTGGGACCTCTCATAGTCGTTTCAAAAGCCTGAGACAGTGGGCTTCTCTTTGTGTCTCCATTATACAATGCTGTCAGATATCTTAATTTTCAGATGTATCGTAACTCTAATGCATGACCCATTCATACCTTGTCTACTATTCTCAGTCATCCGATGCATTTCAGACCTATTTGCATCAAAGTTGTCTATTGTTTCCCTTATCTTTATTTCATCTATAGTTCCTAGCTCAGAGCTTTGACGAGTCCCTCATGGTCATGAGGATTTCTGTTAATATAGCCCTTTGTCTCATCTGCCTTAACATGAACCATGTTGCATTTGATGTCTGTTCCAACATTGGACAAATATGAAAGTGGCGTCACAGGTAGACTTCCCTGAAAGTGACTTCACGGGTAGACAGGGTGGTGAAGAAGGCTTTTGGCATACTGGCCTTCATCAGTCAGGGCATTGAGTATAGAAGTTGGGATGTTATGTTGCAGTTATACAAGATGTTGATGAGGCCAGTTGGAATATTCTGTTTAAGTTTTGGTCACCCTACTATTGGAAAGATGATACTAAGCAAGAAAGAATGCAGAAAAGATTTACGAGGATGTTGCCAGGACTCAAGAAATTGAGTTAAGGAGAGAGGATGAGCACACTAGGACTTTATTCATTGGAGGGTAGGGGAATGATGTGTGATTTTATAGAGGTGTATAAAAGCATGAGGGGCATAGATAAAGTGAATGCACACAGTCTTTTTCCAGGGCTGGGGAATGAAGAAGTAGAGAACATAAGTTTAAAGTGAGAGGGGAGAGATTTAATAGGAACCTGAGGGGCACCATTTTCACCCAGATGGTGGTTTGTATATAAAACAGGATAATGCTGGAAGAACTCAGCAGACCAGGCAGCATCTGTAGAGAAAAGCAGGCAGTCAACGTTTTGGGTCAGAACCCTTCTTCAGCACTGAAGGTATGAAAAGGGAAAGCCCAATATATAGGAGGGAAAAGCAGAGCAGTGATAAGTGGACAAAAGAGGGGAGGCAGGGTGGGCACAGGGTGGTGATAGGTAGATGCAGGTGAGAGATAGTGATAGGCAGGTGTGGGGGGGGAGGGGAGGGGAGATCAGATCCACCGGGGGATGGGTCAAAGGTAAGAAGAGAAAAATGGAGAGAAAGAAATAAAAAAGAGGCCAGGAAAGGGAAGAAGAAAAGAATCATGGTGGGGGGAGGGGGTTTGTGGAAAAGGGGGGTGGGGATTACCTAACATGGGAGAATTCAATATTCATGCTGTTAGGCTGTAAGGTTCCAAGACGGAAAATGAGGTGCTGTTCCTCCAGTTTGCGCTTGGACTTCTTCTGGCAGAGGAGGAGGCGGAGGACTGTCATATCAGTGATAGTGTTGGAGGGGGAGTTGAAGTTACTGGCAACGGGAAGATGCAGGTCGTGGTTACAAACAGAGCGCAGGTATTTTGCGATTTGGTCACGTAGTCTGCGTTTGGTCTCACCAATGTAGAGGAGACCACACTTGGAGCACCGAATGCAGTAGACTGTCTCAACCACAGTCGGGGGGAAGCCCCGGTTAGAAAAGAAGTTGTACATCTCGGATGTCCTGGAGCGGAAAGCCTCATCATGGGAGCAGATGCGGTGGAGGTGGAGAAATTGAGAAAAAGGGATGGCATCCTTGCGAGAGACAAGGTGGGAGGAGCTGTAATCGAGGTAGCTGTGGGATGAGAGGAAGTCACCTCTTATCATCCTTCTCTCCAAAGAGAAAAGCCCTAACTCACTCAACCTCATAAGACATGCTCTCCAATCCAGGCAGCATCCTGGTAAATCTCTGAACCCTCTCTAATGCTTCCACATCCTTCCTATAATGAGGCAACCAGAAATGAATACTGTACTCCTAGTGTGGTCGAACCAGAGTTTTATAGAGCTGCAACATTACCTAGCAGTTCTTGAACTCAATAGCCCGACTAATAAAGACCAACACACCATACGCCTTCTTAACAACTCTATCAACCTGCGCGGCAACCTTGAGGGATCTATGGATGTGGACCCCAAGATTTGTTCCTCCACACTGCTAAGAGTCCTGCCATTAACCTTGTATTCTGCCTTCAAATTTGATCTCCCGAAGTGTATCACTTCACACTTATCCAGGTTGAACTCCATCTGCCGCTTCTCAGCCCAGCTCCGCATTCTATCTATATCCTGTTGTAATCTACAGCAACCTTCTACACTATCCACAACACCACCAACCTTTGTATCATCAGCAAACTTACTAACCCACCCTTCCACATCCTCATCCAAGTCATTTATAAAAATCACAAAGAGCAGGGGTCCCAGAACAGATCCCTGCAGAACACCACTGGTCACCGACCTCCAGGCAGAATAAACTCCATCTACCACCACCCTCTGTCTTCTATGGGCGAGCCAATTTTGAATCCACACAGCCAAGTTTCCCTGGATCCCATGCATCCTGACTTTCTGAATGAGCTTTCCATGAGGAACTTGATCAAACACCTTATCAAAATCCATGTACACCACATCCACTGCTCTACCTTCATCAATGTGCTTTGTCACATCCTCAAAGAATTCAATCAGGCTCTTGAGGCATGATCTGCCCCTCACAAAGCCATGCTGACTGTCCCAAATCAGCCTATGCTTCTCCAAATGCCCATAAATCCTGTCTCTAACAATCTCCTCCAGTAATTTGCCCACCACTGAAGTAAGACTCACTGGTCTATAATTCCCAGGGTTAACCCTACTCCTTTTCTTAAACAAAGGAACAACATTTGCCACCCTCCAATCATCTGGTACTAATTCTGTGATTAGTGAGGACACGAAGATCATCACCAAAGACGCAGCAATCTCTTCCTTCTCTTCCTGTAATAACCTTGGATATATCTCATCCGCCCCGAGTGATTTATCTATCCTAATGTTTTTCAAAAGTTCCAGCACATCCTCTTTCCTCACATCAACATGCCCTGAAGAATCCTTCCTGGACACACCCAACAAACTCCACTCCATCTATCCCCTTTATACTAAGGAGGTGCCAATCAATATTCGGAAAGTTGAAATCACCCATGACAACAGCCCTGTTATTTTTGCACCTCTCCAAAATCTGCCTCCCGATCTGCTCCTCAGTGTCTCTGCTGCTATTGGGAGGTCTGTAGTGGAGTGATCGCTCCCCTCCTTTTTCTGACTTCCACCCACACTAACTCAGTGGACGATCCCTCCAGGACGTCCTCCCTTTCTACAGCTGTGACACTGTCCCTGATCAGCAAAGCCACTCCCCCACCTCTTTTACCTTTGTCCCTGTCCCCTTTGAAACATCTAAACCCTGGAATATTCAGCAGCCATTCCTGCTCATGTGACAGCCAGATCTCTGTAATGGCCACTACGTCATAGTTCCAAGTACTTACCCATGCTCTAAGTTCACTCTTGTTCCTAATACTTCTCACATTAAAGCAGACACACTTCAGCCCATCCAACTGACTGCAATTTTGCTCTTTCAACTGCCTATCCTTCCTCACAGTCTTTCTACACTCTGCATCTACTTGTATACTAAATGCACCAACCTCTGACCTATCACTCTGGTTCCCATCCCACTGCCAAACTAGTTTAATCCCTCCCCAAAACAGTATAAATACTGTGGTTAGTTTTGAGAACAAATTAAATCAAATGGTTGCAGTCTTGTAAATTTTGCACAGCTGCCATTCTAATCAATAGCAGTCTTCTTTTGATTATGGCTCAATGATTCGGTATAGGATACAATAGAAATAGGCTGAAAGTTGGTGTTTGTTTATTATTAGTAGTTCCTACTAACTATACTCTCTGAAGATATCTTTCTCTACTCCCTAACAGAGGGCATTTAGCAAACTGTGCCTGAGTGAAACAGATAAACAGACCGGTGAGAAAGTTTACACCAAGATTCAGATAATTCAGCACAGCAGAGCAAGTCTGAGTATACAGTCTACTCAAATTACTCAGACTATTGTAGGTGCCATTTCCATTACTATCTCTTTGACCTCATCTGTATTATCCAAGGATGTCCATCTCTGTCAGAAGTTTGCACCTTGATGGAATGTTGAAATAAAGGCCTGTCTTCTTGTAGGTGCATGTAAAGTATTTCCATGGCATCATTTTGTAGAAGAGTTGGGGAATTCTCCCTGGTGTTCTTATTCAACAAGCTGTGCCTCAGCAAGCCACACTTATTGTTGCTTGTGGGATAATGGCTGCTGCGTTTTCTATACAACAATGACTAAACACCAAAATACCCCATAGGCAGTAAACCATTCAGAGGCACCCTGCTACCCTAAAGGGCAACATACATATATCATTTCTTTTTTTCATTTCAAACAAAGAAAAATTATTTTTGACCATTTGCCTGCCTTTCTTCTCCTTATATTCTCTCTTAGAGTTGGAAAACTTATTGTCTTTTTCGTCACTAATTGTCTTGTTTTGGCTTGATTTTGCTCCGTTCAATTTCAGTTATGATACAAGTGGACACCTGCTGACTGACGGTGTAATTGCAACATGTATCAACGAGAGAGAGAAAAAAATATAAATGTTGACCTAAGGGATATTGTGGAAATGTTTGAAAACGACGAAAAAAACTGTTTAAATTACCAATTATACACTGCCTTCTAACCCTGCTGCATCGGAAGAAGCTGGTGTGCAGGGTATTTTATTCCATTCTGACCAGCAACATAAACGTTGGAAATTTTCAGGCAGCGTGACCATAGTTATCTATTATATGGTTGCTATGGAGTGGACTCGGAAAATCCTGCCTACTTTTTGATAAAATCTTCAGCCTTTCAATAATCTGTTACAGTTTTATGTGGTTCGGTCTTACTCTGAAAAGAAATGGAAGGGAAAGATATTCTTTTAATTGTGAATTTATTATGAAACCACATATTTAGCTAGTAATATACCAGTTATTTTGTTGGAGAAACTTCTTTCAGTCTTTGCAGATTTAAACGTGTAAGTGAAGGGCAGAGCAAATGATAGGGCAAATGTTCGGGAAACAATGCAGGCTGAACGCGGGATGTCACACCAAAATCCCGGGATTAATTTTAGCGCCACTTTACGTTAGGGAATGGCACGGAAATTAACCAGCACAGATAAAGCGCCAATCAAGGCTAGCAGCGCGAAATGGCATCTTAACAGCGGCAGCTAGCAGCAGCACTTGCTGGCAGCATGTCTTTAAATGAAATGCCTGATGTTACGAGCAGGAACAAAATTTTGTGGAGGAGGATAAGGAAACAAGGATTTTGTGGTATTATTGAGAAATGCATCTATGTAAATGCAGGTCAATTAGTATAGACGTTTGACAATTTTAATACCAGTGAAACAGAAGGGTTTCTCCTGGATCAGAAAGATTAGCCAAGGGTAAGTTGAAGTGTGAGAGTTTTCAAAGATTATCTGTGATCGTATCGTATAGTACGTTGTGGCGAATGGTCTAATTCGTAGCCTTGACTTTTTAGATTTATTTTGGGTATTCGAAGGGCACTGGGAAAGCCAGTACCCATCCCCAATAGCGCTTAAGAACGTTGTAGTGAGCAGCTGCTTTCAACCGCTGTAGTCCTCCTGAAGGTAGCCCATAGTCCGATTGGGTAGGAACTTCCAGGATTTAATCCTGGAGATCATGACGGATCCGCCATGTATTTCTAAATCAGAATGGTGTGTAACCTGGAACAGAACAGTGGTGATGTTCCATATTTACTGGTTTTGTTTTTGTTTTGTGTGGTAGAGGTCACGGATTTGGCAGGTGCGGTTGGGGTAACGTGAGCAAGTAACTGCAGTGCATTTTGTAAATAGTGGTGGAGGGGTGCCAATCGAGTAGTTGTTCAGTTTGTTGACAATTGTTGACGCTGCACCCATCCATGCAACTGGAGAGTATGGTACCTGTTTAATCATGGAAAGATGGAATGAATCTTTTACTGCAGAATACCAGCCTCTGACAACAAATATCTTTTATAATAATATTAATCTTTTAATATTCTATGATATCTCTTTGGTACAATTTCTGTCACGAACCAGCAACAAAAGAAACACACTGAGCATGATTCAGTGTTAAAAACTATTTTATTAATCACTATTTATGATAATACGTAAAATAAAAGTAAAAATGTTAGTATGTTAGAATTCAAAAATGTTAAACCTCGAACGTTAACCCCAAAACTAAACTCGTTGTGTGTGTGTGTGACAAAGTCCCAAACTCCAAGTTCCGGAATGGTTCTTAAAGTTCAGTTCCGCAAGCCATAAGGTGAAACATGAGCAAGGGCTTCTTCAACAACCACCGTTGTCAGAAGATGAGACGTAGATGTAGAGAACATAGAGAGAGTAAATACGAAATCCAAATGTTCCACGATGGAACCCAAACGACACTTCAGGGTTTACTCGGTAGTGACTTCCTCACCCCGAAAAGCATCCGAATCGTGGTCGTCCACACACAAGTACCTGTTTCCTTCTACAGGTCAGCAACAAAGTGAACTCCACCGGATTACTTCCAACTTCCATACATGGATTTCAGTAGCATGGATTTCTCTCCATCGATAGAGAACACTAGCAGGCTGGTGTCTCTCTCCCTTCTCTCTCTCTCTCTCTCCTTCTTCTTCTTCTAACTTCTTCAACAACGTCATTACGTCCTTTATCTTCTATTGACGTAAGCACGCCCCACACACACATACACACACACTCTCTATCTTAAAGGGACTTTCACTGAGTCCGTAACACCTCCCACCTAAAAAAAATTTTTCCCAAGAAAAATTTACCCGCGCATACAGTTAGTAATGTTAATAATTATCATGCTACACAACTACAGACTATCAGATTAGTACAGATACATGTTTCCCATTTAACATCGGGAAAGACAATCAGCAATCAGAGGTCCCGGGTTCAAATCCCGGACGAGCCCCCAATTTAATCTCCGGTTTACCTGGATTGTCTTTGTAACTCTTTTGAAAGGTTTTAGGTTGTCCCCATTTGGATTTATGGGTTAAAGCATAATCATCTGCCAACCTAGCAGTTTCTTCTAAAGTTTCCACTGCCTTTTCATTTAAATATGTTGTTAATTCAGCTGGAACACATCTTTTAAAGTCTTCCACTAGTATCAATTCTTTCAATTTATCAAAATCCCCATCTACATTTTTAGCCATGTACCATCGTTCAAAACATATTCTCTTTCCATTGGCAAATTCCATATAAGTCTGATCTGCAGATTTCCTCAAGTCTCTAAATTGTTGTCTATAAGCTTCAGGTACCAATTCATAGGCCTTCAATATAGCTTGTTTTACCTTGGTATAATCAGCTGCATCCTCAGCAGACAAAGCAGAATAAGCTTTTTGAGCTTTACCTTTAGTCACACTCTGTACCATAAGAGCCCATCCTTTCTTTGGCCAGTTTGAACTCACAGCAACCTTTTCAAAATGTTGGAAATACTGATCAACCTGATCTTCCTCAAAATGAGGGACTAATCGAACCTCCCTGCTGGCTGAAAAACCATCTTCAGAATCAGATTCCAAACTCCTACGCTTCATTTGTAACTCATACTGCCTCTTTTTCTCCTCGTTATCCAGCTCCATCCTCCTCAATTCCATCTGCTTCATTGCTAGATCAGCCTCTATCTTCATCTGAGTTATCTTTTGTTCGGCCTCTAATTTCTCTCGTTCGGCCTCTATCTTTAACTGGGTCTGCTCTCGTTCAGCCTCTATCTTTGCCAGCTGCACCTGTGCCTCAGAAATTGCTATTTCACTGCCAGGAAACTGTTTTAACACTTCCTTCTCAAACACCTTCTTTTCCACATAATGGCCAGCTATCAGTCTCTGAATATCTGCCTTTCTCATAGACTGTTTTACTTCTGTAAGGTTTAACCTGGTAGCAATCTTTATCAGATCATCCTTTTTCGCCACCTCCAATCCCTTTTGGGTTGGTGACTCCAAAAATGCCTTAATATCCATTGCTGCTGGTTTCCACACACACAAGCCAATTAAAAAGAATTTATCAGACCTCCCTCAGAAATCTTTGGATTGAATACTGAACAAATCTCGTCAATCTGGGGAACGATCCCAGACGACACTCGTTAATCTTTGGATTGGATCCCGGACGAATCTCGTTAACCTTGGGAACTATCCCGGACGAGCCCCCAATTTTGTCACAAACCAGCAACAAAAGAAACACACTGAGCATGATTCAGTGTTAAAAACTATTTTATTAATGACTATTTATGATAATACATAAAATAAAAGTAAAAATGTTAGTATGTTAGAATTCAAAAATGTTAAACCTCGAGCGTTAACCCCAAAACTAAACTCGTTGTGTGTGTGTGTGTGACAAAGTCCCAAACTCCAAGTTCCGGAATGGTTCTTAAAGTTCAGTTCCGCAAGCCATAAGGTGAAACGTGAGCAAGGGCTTCTTCAACAACCACCGTTGTCAGAAGATAAGACGTAGATGTAGAGAACATAGAGAGAGTAAATACGAAATCCAAATGTTCCACGATGGAACCCAAACGACACTTCAGGGTTTACTCGGTAGTGACTTCCTCACCCCGAAAAGCATCCGAATCGTGGTCGTCCACACACAAGTACCTGTTTCCTTCTACAGGTCAGCAACAAAGTGAACTCCACCGGATTACTTCCAACTTCCATACATGGATTTCAGTAGCAAACACAGTTATTGTTTCTCATCCATCGATAGAGAACACTAGCAGGCTGGTGTCTCTCTCCCTTCTTTCTCTCTCTCTCCTTCTTCTTCTAACTTCTTCAACAACGTCATTACATCCTTTATCTTCTATTGACGTAAGCACGCCCCACACACACATACACACACACTCTCTATCTTAAAGGGACTTTCACTGAGTCCGTAACATTTCCATGTAGTCCCAAGACTATTGTGACTGCTGGGACACCTCACATACTGGAAAATTCATTGTATCATGATTTATTCTTGGACAGAGTGATTTGATGGCACCCATCTCTGCTCCAGGTACTTCCTCCTGCAACTGGTTGCCACGTGTAGTCTCCCAGTTAAAGATTAACCATAAGTGAGTCTGCTTAGCTTCTGAGATCAGATGGGATTCTGGTACTTTCCGACCAACACTAATTGGCGGTCAATTGTTAGCAATTTTAAAAATGTCAAGTTTGTTTTCATTCTTTTCCTTTCTTTTTCTCTCTTATATGATCCAAGCTTTCTGCCAATGTATGTATCTAACTTCTAAATCATCCTTCTCAGTCATCGCTGATTCTTCCTCAATCCTTAAATCTAATGGTTAATGGAATGCACTGTTAAATCTGAAGTTAAGGTCACAGGCGCCCTGTTGCCCTTGTTACACTATTATCAGACTGCACTACCAGCACATTATACTCAAAATATTTTCAAGTTGAAGGGTGCAGGAAAAACCCAGGTTATTGAAGGGTACTCTGAGATGACTTGTTCCATAAATAACTTACTGAAAAGATTTGAGTGAATAAATGCATTTCTATATTGTATTTCATGGCCTCAGGAACTTCAAAATGCTTTAGTCAATAAATTGTTTTGAAGTGCAACCTTTGTACTTAAGTAAAAGTTGGCTACTGTATTTACTTGCATACAGGACCCACCAACACCAATGACCCATATAGTCTGTTTTGCTGCATCATTAATGCCATTTGAAACAATTTTTCTGCATCCTTATCTATGATTTTATATTCTATCAATGTAGCTATCAATTCTATCAATATTTAATTTCTAATAGAGCTGTATCCTTGAATCTGAAATCTGATAGCAAAAGCACTGAAATTTTGTCCTATCCATATTTTTCACTAGATGGAGCTTTTGTGATGTTCAAAGCAGAATGAAAGGTTCAAATACTGTGTAGCTTACTTTGAGAAATGTGAACATGAACACTTTAGTACCACCAAGTTCATAGACTAGTTATTGACAAACTGTTTCCAACTAAGTTATTTTGTTTGTGCCTGATGTTTTGTTTGTACAGATGTTTGTGCCTGCTTGGACATCAGGTACAATTTTGGCTTGGGCTTCACCTCTTGGCTAAACTTGTGTTGCTATAGGGTGATACTTTTATTTCAAAATACATTGATAAGAATATCAGTCATCTATCTGTAATATTGGCTCAATTTTTCTCTCTCCATTAGCACTGCCCAGCCTGCTCAGCATGTCACACATCCATGCATTTGCAACATGTTACACTTTATGTTCTAGCCCTCTAACTTCCCCAATACCCCATTGACTGGAGGACCTCTATAACTTATCCCCAAGGCAATGTTGGCTTCAACCTATTTCTTTGTCCCATCCATCCCTCATTTGCAACTTAAAACATGCTTATTTTTCTCTTTCGCAGTTCTAAGCATTTTTAACCTGAAATGTCAACTGTCTGTCTTTCCATAGATAGTGTGTGAACTTCTGAGTGTTGCCAGCATTTTTGGGTTTTATTTCAGATTTCCAGCATCTACGATTTGATTTTCAAATTATTTGGAAAATCTGGAGGAAATACTGTAGGGTAGCAAAGGGATAGTGAAGCTGTTGGTGAGATTCCCTACTTAGCAATTAGTATGGTAAGTGTAGAATCAACTGAAAATAGCCTAATGGAGCTGGGTAATGGAATGGCCTAACTGGAGATGGGTTATTCATAATTTGTTCCTCAAATTCTTAAATGAGTAATCCCATTTATAACAAACATGCATAATAAGTTACCTTAAATACAAAAGGCAATGTTGACGGCAGGTTTTGCTGATTTAGTTGGTAATTCAAATGTATTATACTTTGGAACTTAATATCTTAGTGCTTATAAATCAACCAATTATTACAATTGGACAATTTGTATAGAGTTCTTTTCAGCCTCCACATTGCACAGTTTTGCATTTTATACTTGTATAAAAGTCAAAAATACAATGGAAGGAGAATTTTATTGACTTGCCCTGATAAATAAATTTTTGTTACTTTTTTTAAACGTAGATCGGTACAAGTTCCTTGTTTAGTAAGCAAAGGCTAAAAGTTAACGTTACTAGAATTTAAAAAGAAATCAAGAGTGATATAAACATAAAGGGTTTCAGACAGTTTGATTAACATTTGCCTTAAATTATTTGTTTGTTATTTTTAAAGGGATTTATCAGATTCATTTTCATGAGTGGTATGATATAGTCATGGTCAAAAAGACAGAATTGAAGAAGTTCAGATATCAAGGAAACCCTTGGGGCTGGAAGAGTCTGTGATGATAGGGAGGGATAAGGTCATGGATAGGTTTGAAAGCAAGGCTAAGAATTCCTTAACTGAGAGCCAGTGTAAATTGGCAAGCATAAGGCTGATAGTTGAATGGAATTTGGTGCCAGATAGCACCCAAGCAATAGATTTTTGGATGACTTTGTTAATGGAGATAGATCAAGGGATATCAGTGAGAAGTGTGTTGGAATAGTAAATTCTGGATGTATCAAAGGCATGGATGAAACTTTTTTTGCAGTAGGTGAGCTGAGCTGATAGTGGCACCTTAAGTGAGAAGATGACCAACAATGATTCTAAATGTAAAATAAGGAATGACAATAAGACTGTTTATACTAGAGCTATAGAATAGTTTTGTAAAATCTCATGGGTTATTGGTATAAATAATGTGTTCTTCTGAGACAAGTTCAACAGCTTAGAGGTCCTGAAGCATGCTAAATCTGTTAGCATACAATTGTTACTGAACCAGAGTTGTTTGCACTGGACAAGTTTTTTGGATGAATAACACCTGTATATCTGAGGATATTGTGTATGGTGAACTACCCAAGAGATTAAGACCTGTTGTGTGTCCATATCTCCAAGGACAACTTTATTTGAGAAATTTACAGGAATCGACACAGGTAACTGAGAGATGGCAAAGGGTTAGGACCTCTGGAGGGCATTGGAAGAGGTATGGTCAAATGGAAAGCTCAGCTGACTGAAAAGACGGAAAGAGAAAATGGAAGCCAGCAAATTTTGCATTTTCTCAATCTACTGCCTTCACCTGAAGCTAGTGCAGCAGAAACCACCAATGTCAAAGTGGAGCACCTGAGCCACACATGACAATTAGTTGACTACCAAACCTACAAGAAGGAAAACTGCCACTTAATAATCCATGAATGTTATTACTTCAAGATAAGTAACATCAGTTGTGCAAGAAAATATTTTTAAATAAGTGCAAAGTAATTTCAGAAATTATCTTAATATATTATTTAATCTTGGAAACAAGAATCTGGAACAGTCTACCAGCCAAAGTGGAACAGTCAAAAATATTAAAGGAATTCAATAACCTATTGAACATTGGACCATTCATCCTCTCAAGCATTAGTCTCTGAATAGTCATTAGGAAAAGGCTGATATTTCCAAATTTTCAGAATTTTTTTTTAAAAAGCTCTGTATCCTCCAATGAATTGGCAGTAGGTATGACTCAGCAGTCATTTGTAGTACAAACAACTGACTCAGAAAGCATTGTCTAAAAAGCAGAGGAAACAAAGTCTACAGAAGTTCATGATCATTCATCTAGCGAAGTGCAAAGAGGTAGAAGATATTTGACGATATATATTGGGCATAAGATCTGTCTCAGTTATTTAAACAGTATGGATTGAGAGGGGAATTACTCAATCATCTCATCGTGACTGATTATAGTGGTATGACTAAATTTTGCTGTGCTCCCTTGCGTGTATACCCTGAAACCAGTTATGGAAATCAAACTTTGCTGAGATCTGCTTGGTCTTTATATGGACAAAATATTCAATTTGGAACCTTCCTGGTTTGTATGATTCAGAACTGCAACATCTAACACAATATCAACAGAATTACCTAGTCATTACCCTCAATGTACTATCCTTAATAAAGGATAAGAAAATGTTAAATGTAATTGCAAAAACTGGATTGGTGCTTCAGAGCTCTATGTTTATGGCTCATACTATATTTCTTTATTTTGTAGACACACTACTGAAATGGAGGAAATAATAAGAGGGTTAGAGAAGAATGGTCGATTACAGTAAGCTGCTTTGGTTTATGTTCTTTATTTTATGTTCTGTATAAAATGAAGACCTAAAAGTATGGTGTTAAGCAATCAAATCTACTTTTATGGAATACTATATAACCATGAAAACACAATGGGACAGACATTATATGGTCCTGAGATTGCCAGTTGCCTGCATCCTGAATCATGCTTTTTCTTCCAGCATGGTCTAGTATTCAATCTTCTGCTGAGAGTCCATCTCTTAACTCATAAGCGAGGCCTTGGGTAGCGTTGAGCCTCTTCCACCATCATTCAGGCAGCATCTGCGGAAAGAGAAACTGAGTCAGTGCTTCAGGTCGGAGACCCTTCTTCAGAACTGAAGAGATAAAAAAACATATTTTAGGTTGCAGAGAAGGTGGTGTGAGGGATGGATAGGACAGTGAGAGTATGTGTGTTTGGATTAGGCCAGTATTGCCACAGGGATAAATTGTATGTCCTCCAGTCAATTAGGTTAATGGCAAGTCAGAGGGTGATAACACTGACAACTGCCTCTATTAGCCTATTTGACCAGATGACCCAATACAGGCCTCTGCCAAAAGAATGAAGGAAATGTCTGTGATTGGGTAAAGCCAGCATTATTGTGGAGATGAGTTTAGGGGTCATCTGCTGCAGCCTGACCTGCTGAGTGTTTCCAGCATTTTCTTGTTTTATTTAGATTTCCAGCATCTATGGTCTTTTGGATTATTTTTCCCTTCCAGTGCAAGTGGTCAATGAGGCCCTGCCTGCAGGATCATAGGCATTCAAAACTGGTTTAAAATTTAAAAATAGTACATTCTTGAACCTCCATCCCACCATGCCAAAAGCTCAATTTTATTTGTTGGATTTCAACAATAATACATCAGCTGAATTATGCATACATTTTGGGAGCATGATTACCTAAAGCAAAACTTGCAATTACATAGTGCCTTTCACAAACTTATGATGTCCTAAAGCAATTTTTAGTCAATCAAGTACTTTGGAAATGGAAATATTATTACAATGTGATACTGGAAACACAACAGCCAATTTGTGCACTGCAAGCTGCCATAAACAGCAAACAAAAACAGAAAATACTAGAAATATTTAGCAGGTTAGACAGCATCTGTGGAGAGAGACATTTCCCACAAACAACAATGTGATAATAATGACTGGTTAATCAGGTTATTAAATGATGTTTCTATAATTCCTATGCTTTTTGATATAATGTCTCTGTATCTTTTACATTCACCCTAATCACTTGCTGAAAAGTTGGCACTTCAGTTGGTATACTATTCCCATAGCTCTGCACCAGATTATCAACTTTGAAGTTATTATCAAAGCCTTTTGAGTGGGAACCCAGAATTCTCAGGCTCAGACGAAGGTATTATCAACTGAACTCTGGTTCACCACTGTCAGAACATTGTGATCTGCTGCTTTGTTTGTTCACTAGTGCAAATTCAAAAACTTCTGCCAATTGTATACCAAACTTACAGGAATATTTTTCTGTCTTGGGCTGTCTCACATCAATCCAAAAGCAATCAGAAGTAATGACTTCCATTAGAAACAGTGGTGACGTTATGATACCAGTCTATCTCTTTAGCAGTCTATCACCTTGTATCACTGGAAAAGCTCAGGAAAATATTAGAGACCTTTTAAATAGGCTTCTTTTAGGGCTGAAAATATCCAATTGAAATGAATACTTAAACATTAGGTATTTTTTCATTTTTAATTACGTTAAAATGTGAAAGTATTTTTGAAGGAAGTTTTATTTTCTTGCTTTGATCGCAATATCAGGGACTCCTCTTGTGAAGCAGAGCTCCAGGAACTATTGCATCAAATTGATGTCATGGTGAACCGAAAAAAAGTTGAATGGGAACAACAGTCACAAAGTCTTGAGACCCAGCTTGAAATGCGTGAGCTAGAACTGGCCAATGTACGCACTTGCCTTCTCTCAAAAGAGCATGAGGTAAGAAAGCAAAGGCTGCAGGTATTTGGATACATTTGTTGACCAAAGAACTGCCGGGTAGAAATGAGACTTTTCATGATGCTGTGAAAAGGAGATAATCATTTCACCAAACTGCAGAGGATGATTCAAGGTAACGTTGATTGTGAATGTGACTAACAAATGTACTGTAGGTACAGTGAAGTAGTGAAGTTAGCGATGAAGGCAAAACTTCATTTAGCGATGATGATGATGTTCCTTCAGCGCAGAGTGGTATGTGAGTGCAGCACACATGAATGCTTAACTATGTACAAAAAAAGAACTTAATTTTTTTCCATTCCAATGAGGAGAGATGAAGGAGGAAAATTGAGGTTAGGCAGTTGTTGGGTGGTACAATTAAAGTGAATGATCTAGTATAAGAATTAGCCAGTTCTGATACAAGCAAGAGAAAATGATTATCTGAAATTGTTGAATTTGGTATTGCATCCTGAGGACTACAAAGTGCATAGATGGGAGATGAGGTGCTGTTCCTTGACTTTCTCTCTTCATAGATGCTCTCTAATCTGCTGGATATTTACAACATTTTGGTTTTGTTCCAGATTTCCAGCAATGTTGTGTTCTATCTCTTACAGTTCGAGCATGTTCTTTGTGTTTTATTCTCCTTCTTCTTGCACTCATTCATCTCTTTACTCTACCCTATCATAGACATTCCCTTTGATTTCTCCACTGCTAACACTATGCAACTTAAAACAAACTTGTTTTCTCATCACTCCTGTTCTGATGAAGGGTGATTCTTTCTCCATAGAATGCTGCTGAATCTTTGAAGTTTCTGCAGCACTTTCTGTTTTAATTTCAATTGTTCAGGGTCTACATTTTTTTTAAATTTCAGTTACACATCATTAACCAGCACCCAGTGAAATATCTGTAGAAAAGTAGAAAATGTTAACAAGACTGTTCAAGTAATGAGCAGATATTGGAGTAAGGAGACTTATTGTATCAGATTGGCATGACAAAATTTGAGCAGCAATGGGTTATTCCTCACATCCTCGTATTGCTGGTATATATTAATCATTAGTTTGATCCTTTTTCTGTTCTTGGTCACATTTTTCTGGTCTTCCCCTGTGGAACTCACTGCAAGCAGCACAGCATCTCTATTCTTCAGAGCTTAAGCAGCATATCTTATAGATGATCATTTAAGTGATCTAAGGACCTGGAATGAGCCTATATAGTTCCAATATTATATTCTGTATTGACTCTAATAGTAGACTCATTGTATGGAAAATTTTGGCTATGGAAAAAGCACATATGCCAATAATCATTGCTTCAAGAGATGGTCTTGATCTAGAATTCACACTTGCTTGTCTGTTTGAAAGTAGGATAGCATGATAAATTGTCATAGACAGTTTACTAGCTATAAAGCAAATGTCCACTTGGAATAAAACATACTGCAATGGAACGGAAGTAGCAGACTAAAACAAGTGTATAACCAATCCCTGGTTTAGCAAAAGGCTTTGTCGTCCCAGTTTAATAGCTACTCAGTAAGATTATGCCTGAACTTTTACAATAAATACATTTCTCAATGTTTTCCTTTATCACTCATTTCCTCTTAATGCTCTAAAATCTGTCTAATCTTATTCTATGTGTGTGACTGTGTAGATCATCTGAACATCCACAGCCCTCAGGGGAAAAATACTTTAAAGTTTTGCATTCTTTTGAGTGAAGAAAACCTTGCCCATTTCTGTCCCAAGTGCACAGTTCCTTAATCTGAGACCGATGCCTTGTTCTAGACACTCAAGGCAGGGGAAACAGTCTCTCAACAACTACCTGGCAAGCCCTTTAGGAAATTTGTACTGTATGGTTCAATAAGGTTATGCTTCTTTCTTCTAAAGCTCAGAAAATATTGTCATGTTCTACTCAGTCTCTGTTCATTCTCCACCACTTTCATACCAGGAATTCATTGTGAAGCTTTGATGAATTCCCTCTGAAGGCAAATACATTCTTTCAACAGAACAAAAATATACAGTTCTCCAGGTGTGATCACACTAAAGCATTATGGTATAAAAATTGATGAGTGCTTCTAAAAGTCCATTTCTCAAACTGTTCACATCAGGCGACTGAATGTCTTTGTGGACTTGCAGCTGAAAGATTCAGCAGTACAGAAGGCCCAGTACATTGCCTACATGAGTCAGGTTTTCAGTATCTGTATGAGACCTACTCAGGCAGACCATCTTTAATTCATGCAGGTGCTATAAAATTCTGCTTTTAGATGAGTGCATGCATGCACAATTTTAAAAAAAATTATGCAAGTGATATCCAGATGTAAGTTAGACATCATTGTGTATGTCCAGGGTCCTTAATACAAAAATCACTCATTTATGGTTCCTAATAAATTAAGTTTTGCTAGTATATTATCCCAAATACCCTGATGCTAATCCTCATTAAACAATCTGTGCAGCAGCCTGCAGAATGTAAATGTATTACATCCATTTATTCTCCTTTATTTACTCTGCTTATTAAAACTGCAAAAAAACTGAATAAATTTGTCAGACATTCTTTCATACTCAATGTTGAACCCGGCAGATCATATTATGACTTTTTTTCCCTCAAGTGCCCCATTATGTCCTTAATAAATTCTAGAATATTCTTTGCTACAGTTTAAGTCGTTTATGGTGTTTTCTACCTCTACTACCTCTGTGTGATATCAAGAAATGACTAAAGGCATTGGATACAGTAAAGGTTTTGGTCCCTGATAACATTCTGGCAGTAGTACTGAAGATTGTGCTCGAGAACTTGCCGTGCCCTTGGTACAGCACAAGGATCTACCCAACAATGTGGAAAATTGCCCAGGTATCTCTTGTCCCCAAGAAGCAAGACAAATCCAATTCAGTCAATTAGTCTACTCTCGATCATCAGCGAAGTGATGGAATGGATAATCGATAGTGCTATCAAGCGGCACTTGCTTAGCAACAACCTGCTCACAGAAGCTCAGTTTGGGTTCTGCCAAAATTACGAAGCTCCTGACCTCATTATAGCCTTAGTCCAAACATGGACAAAAGAGCTGAACTCCAGTGAGAGTAACTGCTGTTGACATCAAGGCAATCTTTTATTGAGTAATGGCATCAAGGAGCCCTGACTAAACTGGAGTGATTGGGAATTGGGGGGGAAACCCTTCAGTGGTAGGAATTATATCTAGCATAAAGGAAGATGGTTGTGGTGGTTGGGGGTCAGTCATCTCAGCCACAGGACATCTCTTCAGGAGTTCCTCAGGGTAGTGTCCTCGGCCCAGTCATCTTCGGTTGCTTCATCAATGACCTTCCTTCAGTCGTAAGGTCAGAAATAGGGATGTTTGCTGATGAATGTTTAGCACCATTCATGATTACTCGGATAAAGAAACAGTCCACAACCAAACACAGCAAGACCTCAACAATATCCAGGCCTGGGCTGATAGGTGGCAAGTAACATTAGTGCCACACAAGTGCTGGGCAATGACAATATCCAACAAGAGAAAATCCAGCTATAACCCCCTGACATTCAATGGCATTACCATCACTGAATCCCCCACTGTCAATATCCTGGGGGTTACCATTGACCAGAAACTGAACTGGAGTAGCCATATCCACAACGTGGCTACTAGAGCAGGTCAGAGGTTAGAAATCCTGCGGTGAGTAACTCGACTCTTAAATCACCAATCCCTGTCCACCGTCTACAAGGCTCAAGTCAGGAGGGTGATGGAATACTCTCTACTTGCCTGGATGAGTGCAGCTTTAGCAGCAGTCAAGAAGCTTGACACCATATAGGACATAGCAGCCCGCTTGATAGGCTCTCATTCCACCACTGACATATAGCGGCAGCAGTTTTACAATCTACAGGATACCCTGCAGCAACTCACCTAGACTCCTTGGATTGCACCTTCCAAACCCACAACTCCACCAGCTAGAAGACAAGGGCAGCAAAAACATGGGAAAACCACCACCTGTAAGTTCCCTTGGAGCCCCACACCATTCTGACTTGGAAATATATCGCCATTCCTTCACCACTCTGGGTCAAAGTCCTGGAATTCTCTCCCAAACATCATTGTGGGTAAGTTGGTAAATTGATTTATTATTGTCACATGTACCGAGGTACAGTGAAGACCTTGTCTTGCATACCGTCCATACAGACCAATTCATTATAACAGTGCATTGAGGTAGTACAAGGTAAAAACAACAAGAGTGCAGAATAAAGTGTTACAGTTACAAAGTGCAGTGCAGTTAGACAATAAGGTACAAGGCCATAACAAGGTAGATTGAGGTTAAGATTCCTTCTTATTGTACTGTGGAACCGTTCAATAATCTTATAACAGCGGAATGGAAGCTGTTCTTGAGCCTGGCGGTATGTGCTTTCTGCCCTATGTTGGCTGCTTTGCCGAGGCAACAAGAAGTATACCCACACCACAAGAACTGTAGCTGTTCAAGAAGGCAGCTCATCACTATTTTCTCAAGAGCAACTAGGGATGGGCAATTAGGTGCTGGCTCAGCTTACGAAGTCCACATCCCTTGAATACATTTGAAAAAAAACTCTACCTCTACTTTGGACTTATTACCATTAATCTGCAGGAACTCTTCTAGAATCTAGATGTAGTGTCTGGAAGGTTCTTAGTGTTCCTTCTCAGGAAGGCAAATAACATCTATAAAGCATCATTTACTGAAGGCAGTAAATTCTCAACAGCAGTGATTGGTATAATAGTGCATCATTAATCTTACTACATTATACACTTGGTTCTTAATGACCTAGCACCACACTAGAGAATTGGTAAGATTAAAATAATTGCACACACTATTTCTCTAGTGACTTCTTCAAATCCAGTATATACACCATGATTTCTAAGGGATATGTCAACTTTCACTCCTGTTAATGATTCCACTCCTTTCTCTTATTACTTTAATTTCCTACTCTTGGTTCCCCTTGACTTTCGGAGGATCTTTGCCACCTACTATAAAGAGAGGCACAGAATATTTATTGTCCATTCCATTTCTTTGTTCTATATTATAATTTCTGCTGTCATGGACTCTAAGAGGCCCACATATTTCTTTAATATTTTGTAAGGCAGAATCTGCTTTTAGACTTTTAATTTGATATTCAATTTTTCTCTCTTTATCATTTGTATAAAACCCCTGCTCGAGTACTTTGTTCATTCACTCTGCAATTCAGGAAGGAATCATTAAACCTTGAGTTAATGCTGTGTAATTTCATCAAAATGATGCTGAAGTTAAAAGATTTAAATTCCAAGGCCTGCTCCATAAATGTATCCTCTATTTCCTTGGGTAATGTAGAATTAATGGTAATCTGATTAGCATATTTAACATTTGTCAAATGTCGGAAGCACAGAAATAGAAAGATTATTTTTCCTTAAGGAAACTGGGAATGAAGTGTTATCACTTTAAAATTAGAGCTAGGCCATTTAGGAGTAAAATAAAAAAAAAGCACCTTTTCCATACACAACAATGGAACTGGAATTCTCTGCTCTAATAAGCAGTGGACAATGAGGCCAATTGAAGTCTTTTGAGTATGAAATACCTAGACCCTTGTTCAGTAAAGATAGAGAGTGCTGCCCTAAGTCATTGGCTCAAGAGCACACAGTGAACCTAACCAAGCCTCAACTTTCACTCAAAGGAGCTCATTCTGTTAAAACAGGCCATCACTGCATTTCTTCCTCCCTCTGTACATCTTTCTGTCCCATTTTTCCCTTCCATGCACACACCCCATTCTCCTTCCTTCTGCTTTCTCTGCACTCCCATTCCCAATCCCCTTCTCTGCACCTCCCCACAACATTCCCCCTTTCTCCTCACTTCCTCTCAAAGATCAAACTTTTTCCTTTGCCAATATTCAAAAATATTAATGTTCTTTTTTTCCACAATGGGGATAAAACTGCAATTAACTTTTTTAATAAGTGGTCCAATAATCATGATCATTGTTTTAAACACTCAACAGTCCTAATTTTAGGTGTTGATGATGTTAATAATGAACACATGAACTGATAAAATTTACTTTTTGCAGATTTTCATTAATACATTGTTAGAAGTTCTGTAATATTTCTATCTTTTTTATACCATGGTTTTACATTATCATTACATTTTGAAATTTGCTTTGAGTCATTTTCTATAAAGGTTGTAAGCATTGCTTAAGGGGTTGAAAGTTCTTGTTGAGCTTTAGAAAAAAAAGGGCGTTCATCCTTTATCTGGCTTTTACCATCTTAAATTTTTTATTAAAGAAGCAGACAGACCCCTGTGTGTCATTGTTTGTAGGTAGATGAGCTTCATCAGCAGCTACAAGACTTTGAAAACTCTCATAGACTAATGATACAGAAGTATGAAGAACAGTTTAAATCCTTGAAATCCGATGTAAGTTGATTATGTCCTTTATTAGCAATATGCAATCACAATTTCAAATATTGTTTGCTGCATGTGAAAATAACATAATGGAATGTTTTGACAGTGATACTTTTGGAAAACTATACAACTGTGACCAGCAATTTCCTCTCAGTTGTTTATGTAGGATTTCATTGCACTTCTATGAAAATTTATTTTAAAATTACTCCAAGACTACCATCATAAATGTCAAAGATTATTCATGAAACTTTGCAAGAGGTTTGAGGTAAATTTCTGACTTGAAATCCTTTGTAAATGGCACAGCTCAAACTAACTGACTTGTTATGCCATTTTCTGAAGCCTAATCGGAAGATAGCAAAACCTTTGCAAGTACTTTGGGATGACGGAGTGTGGGGGAGGGGAGTTGGCCTTTATTACAAGGGGTATGGAGTACAAATTAGGGAATTTTGGTGCAACTTTACTGGTGAGTGCGTCTGGAATACTGTAAGTTTTGTTCTCCATACTTAAGGAATGATGTGCTTACAATGGAAGCAGAGTAGAGGAAGTTCACTTGGAAATGGTTGGCATACAAAGTGAGGTTAAGCAGACTGGGCCATATTTGTTGCAGTATAGAAGAAAGAAATGATCTCATTGAACCATATAGGATTCTGAGAGGGGTTGATGGGGTGAATGCTGAGAGGATGTTTCTCCTTGAGTGTTTCTATAAAACCAGAGGGTATCATTTCACAGTAAGGAATTGCCCATTTCAGATGGAGATGAGAAGATCTTTCATATGATTGTGAATACTTAGAATTCTCAGCTATGGAAGCAGAATCAACTGACTATAATCATGGACAGAATTAAACTACAGAAGGTTGAGCAGGAGATTGCTTTGTGGAGCTCCTGAACTTGGTCAGCAGGAATGACCCTGAGTTTACAGTTGTCTACCATTTTAATTCATCATCCTAAATTGAGCGAAAAAGCAAATTGTGCAGAGGATATGGAGTGTTTGCAGAGAGATATAGATAGGTTAAGTGAGTGGGCAAGGGTCTGGCAGATGGAGTACAATGTTGGTAAATGCAAGGTTATCCACTTTGGAAGGAAACATAGAAGATCAGATTATTATTTAAACGGTGAAAGATTGCAGTATGCTGTTGTGCAGAGGGACTTGGGAGTGCTTGTGCATGAATCACAAAAGGTTGGTTTGCAGTTGCCATGGGTTATGAAGAAGGCAAATGGAATGTTGGTCTTCTTTGCTAGAGGGATTGAATTTAAGAGCAAGGAGGTTATTCTGCAACTGTACACGGTTCTGGTGTAGTTCTGGTCTCCTTACTTGAGGAAAGATATACTGGCTTTGGAGGCAGTGCAGAGGAGGTTCACCAGGTTGATTCTGGAGATGACGGGGTTAGCCTGTGAGGAGAGATTGAGTCGCCTGGGACTATACTTGCTGGAATTCAGAAGAATGAGAGGGGATTTTATAGAAACATATAAAATCATGAAAAGCCTAGATAAGAGGCAGGAAAGTTGTCTCCACAGGTAGGTGAGGCTGGAACTAGGGGATGTGGCCTCAAGATTCGGGGAATAGATTGAAGATGGAGATGAGGAGGAGCTGCTTTTCCCAGAGAGTAGTGAATCTGTGGAATTCCCTGCCCAGGGAAGCAGTAGAGGCTACCTCATTAAATATATTTAAGACACAGTTATATTTTTGCATTGTAGGGGAATTAACGGTTATGGGGAAAAGGCCCACAGCCAGATCAGCCATGATCTTATTGAATGGTGGAGTAGGCTCGATGGGCCAGATGGCCTACTCCTGCTCCTGTTTCTTATGTTCTTATCCCACTTCCACTTTTGTCTGTGGTCTGTGCTCGTTGCAGACTTTTGGACTTGATATCAAATGTTTTAACTTTAGATAAACATGGTCATTCTTCCTCTCTATATAAGAACCATATTTGCCTGTCATCCCTTCTTCATCTCTTTAGAATTCTTCATCTGAAACATTCATTGTGTCTCTTTCCATAAATTCTGACTGACCAGCTTAGTTTCATCAACCTGCCGGTGGCCCTTCAACTTGCTCCGTATTCTCATTATTGGAGCATCCATTCATTTAATAACAGAACACCCCTATAGCTGGAAGGACGTTAATTTATTATTGTTTATCACTTTGAGAGCCAGATGCAGAGAATGTACCTGCTGGGCTAAGTACCAGCCGCTGTAAGAATTTGGAGTAGACAGAATCCCTGACAGTGCTGCAGAGCTTTCTATTGAAGATCTTAGCTCTTGTCTATTTCACAAGCAGCATTAGGGTGATTTACAATGCTGTTTTAAGTTGATTAAAGGACCATAAAGCAATTTCTCACCCAGTTTCTCTCAACTCAGATTGCATTTCTTATATAGACCTGGCCAGATTCTGTTTCATGTCCTGGATTATTATAATGAGCTACTGGTGGACAGCCTCATAAACAATCCACAATAAACAGCCAACAGCACATTGAAGGTCACCACTTCACATAGGTGTATATACACCAATTTAGAAGAGTAAAGGTTAACTATTGGTCGATCAGAAAGCTAAAACAGCTTTGATCTGTGAAAACAAATACTTACCTTAACTTTTATATGCACATCCCCTCTTTTATTTATAATTGGAGAAATAATGATAGGAAAATTCAGATACTACATGCACAAATTTGTGGGACACATCTAGGATCCCTAGGTGTATGCCCTCACTAGGAACATAAACATACATAAAATATGTTTGTACTTAAAATTATTTAATGATTATCAGTGAAACAAGTAGATCATTACTTGCCTGAAGATTATCTCAATAATGACTTTTGCACATCCTAACACTCCAGCTCCTAAGGACAATGCATAGAATTACATAGAAGCAGACCATTCAGCCCAACCAATGTCCACCAGCATTAATGCCCCATTTGAGTCTTTTCCTGTTTATGTATTGTAATGCCCTTTTACTGCACCCTCAAATACTTATCTAGTATCCCTTTAAATGCATCAGTATTTTGCCTTGACCATTTCCTCTGATGGCAATCTCCAGTTTCTGGATAAAGTATGTATCTGCTGAATTCCATGTTTGATTTCTTGTTGATGCACTGATGATCACTTGTTTTACTCTGGTGGTGTGGGAATTAGATGGTTCTGTAGAATGTGATCTGGATCAGGTTTAATTCTACTGCTACGTAAAGATGCATATGTGAATAATGGGGAAAAAAATAAAGTATGTAACTTTTGTTGTAGTCATGTCAGTTACTATGATTTATTGTTATATTCCTTAGCTCTGTCAACTGCATAGTACCTATGAAAAACTGCAAAAACATCAACTAAAACAAGCCAAGGAGACATTCAAGGTAAAGATTGCAGCTGGGAATGGGGATACATGCTTGGAGCAGGATAAGCTCTGCAAAAAGTTGGGAGTAAGTGTTTTCTTTTCCCCAATTATAACTACAATAATTTCTGATGCACTTTAGGACTGAATTCCATTAGACCCTGTTACCATAGCTTGTATAGAAATAACTTGAGCTCGCTCAACTTCATATATTAAAAAGATGTGGGCAAACAGACATGGAATGATTTTTATTGTGCTTGGATGGGAGGCAGTTTTCTGTCATCTCAACCCACAGTACCACCCGATCATCAATAAACTTGGATATATTATACTTAGTCCTGTCATTCAAATTAATAATATAGATCATAATAAAGGACCACAGTACCAGTCCCTGCAACGCCCTACTCGTTATAGCCTCCAAACTCAAAATGATCCATGTAATGCTACTGTTTTCTGTCAATTAATTAATCCTCCAATCCATGCAAATATATTACTCTCTTCCATGTGCTGTAATTTTGTTTAATGACCTCTTGAGTGGCACCTGATTGAGGACCTCGTGGAAGTCTGTATCTATTACATCCACTGTTTTCCTCTTTCTCAATTCATTTCTTGGAACCTGATTGGGCAAACATATTTTCCCTTTCTTAAATCCATGTTGACTCTGCCCAGTGCTATTATTACTTAAGTGCCTTGCTACAACCTCATTTAAAAAAAAATAGATTCTAGCATTTTCCTAATACAATTGTCAGACTAACTGTAGTTCCCCATTTTCCCTCTCCTGCCTTTCCTAAATATGTTACATTTTCTACTTGCCAATCTTGGATCATTTTGAGAATCTTTGGAATTTTGGAAGATGGCAACCAGTGTATCTACCAGCAACATAGCCACTTTTTTCAAAAGCCTCGGGTCCAGGTTGTCAGATCCTGGGAATTTTTCAGCTTTCAGTCTCTAATTTCTCCATGCTTTATTTTAACTAATGCTAATTTCTTTTAGTCCTTCATGCACATCAGACCTGTTGTTCCCCACTGTTTTTGGGAGATTTTCTGTATCTTCTAACATGGTAGATACTAAATATTTGTTTAATTTCTCTGCTATTCCCTCATTCCCAAATATAATTTCTCCTGTCTTAGTCTGTAAGGGACCTACATTAACTTTTGCTAATCTTTATCTTTTTATATATCTACCAGCTGCTAAACCCAGCATGGCTCAAGTTATTAAGTTGGCATTCATGATGTTTGCATTTATTTCCATGCAATCTGGCTTTATAAGACTCCTTGTAAACAACATAAAATGTTAAACAATTACACTTGAAAAATAATATGCAAGCGGGTTTGACAGGTGATCCACCTATGAGAGAGTTTGCTTTGAGTTTACTCAATATATAAATATCAATAACTAAATGTATAGTTATTCCATGAATGATATAATTAGAGAGTTAAAATTATATAATTTAACTGAAATTACCAATTTAAAAAATACACACTGAAAATAAAAATGTATAGAAAAATTAAATGTAATATTGTTCTCTTTAAGTAGATATTTACCTGTGTACAATGCATAAATTTACTTGATTTCAACATTTTGAAGTGCATCAGAATACACTATACTACTTGATTTTGAATCTGGTACAAAAATGTACAGATTATTTTTATCTCCACCTCTGGAGCAACCAACACATAGCTAATCATGTGAAAAGCATTAAGTTTCAAGATTTAGTGATTGTCCTTGAGCCTTGTAAATGCTCTTAGCAAAACTAAATTGAACAGGGAACTGAAGTCGCTTGAAATGAAAAGATAGATCAGATGGAATAATTGGTATCCGAAGGATGAAGACATTTTCCCCAGTAGTGTTATCAGTCATTATTGTAGCCTCAATTACATGTGGTCGTAATTTTTGAACTGATAATCTTGTGTCATTGCATAGCATGGATCCAAATTCCCGAGTAGCATGATTGGAGCTCCTTTTAGTTCAGGGTTATGTGATGGCACACCAGGTGGTGACAGGAAGTTCAAAAATTCAACAGGAAAATGTATAGCCTCATCAATGTCTGTCACACTGTCAATAGATTTATATTGTACAAATTGTCCTGGAAGCTTTGAAAGAAGGTCTTTATTCAAGGCCTGCACTGCATAATTTTTGGTGCTAAAATTCCTCCATCACACAACCATTGGTAACTCAAATAGTGTTGAGTGACGTTTGGAAAAACAGCTTGCATCAGATCATGAAGTGCTGTAATAACTCAGACCAAGTTTTCCATTGAAATTATTCCTGTTGCGTCTTCGTGTTTAATTTCCCCATTTCTTAACTTGAGTAAACTCAAAGCAAACTCTCTCATCGATGGACCGCCTGTCAAATCTGCTTGCATATTAGTTTCCAAGTGTAATTGTTTAACATTTTCCCAAATATATGATGCTTTAACACAGGCTTTCACTTCATCTGCTTTAATAACTTGTGAAATTACTGGTAGCATTTGATGAAAATCTCCAGCTAGCACCAAAGGAACACCTTGCAAGCAATTTACTATCATTTGCAACATACGATCTGATGCTTCAGTGGCTACTTTGAGCCATAAAATACATTCATCCCAGACAATAAGTTTACAATCTTATAGAATTGTTGCCTCTGCAGTTCTCTGACCAACGTTACAAGTTGGAGTCTTCATGTTTGTCAAATTTAAAGGGAGTTTAAAAGAAAAATGTACAGTTTCTCCTCCCCTGTCAGATGTGTTGAGGCAATGCCTGATGATGCCACATCCAGGGCAATCGTGTCTTCTCTTTGAATTTGAGCCAAAAATAGATTAATAAGGAAAGTTTTTCTGTTCCACCAGAAACATCCAAAGAAAAATTATTCTTTGGTCTTCGTAAACAGTCTCAGTAATGGTACCTAAGGCATTTGTTTGGTATCTCGCTAAACTTGGTTCTTTTTCTCTAACTGGTATTCATCTAACTTGCCCAAATTGTAACTGGTCTCCCGCAGAAACTCGGTGCACAAATTTTCAGTTTCTCTTCATGGTTCTTACTCCATTACTCTTCTAATTACTTTCCCTTGCCTTATCAATTTCTTGGTGCTCCTTTTCTGGATTCTGAAGTTTTCCCAATCCTTATTTAGGAGTTTTAGACAAATTTAGAGTGCAGATCGTCATGAAAAATAAATTCATTAGTTTTCATAGAGGAAAATTAAAATCAGGCCCCATTTGGTCAATGGAGGGCATCATATAGGGTTTTAGACAAACTAAGAATATAGTGCACATCCTTGTGCTAAACCTAACATGTGCAAAATTTCAGATTTTCTTTGTTCTGATACTGAGCTATGTGTGGGACACATGGACATTCTATTTATTATATATCTTTAGATTTATAGTTTATATGATTCTTACTCCAATACTCTTCTAATTACTTTCCCTTCCCTTATCAATTTCTTGGTACTCCTTTTCTGAATTCTGACGTTTTCCCAATCCTTAGACAAGAATTCTTCAGGTTGCTTTATTTCTGCTAATGTAACGTCCAAATTGATAAATTTTAACTTCATTGTTACATGATTCATCTCCTGTGTAACTAAAAACTACCACGTCTGATCCTTTGTTACTACATTTGCAGACATAGAACATTACAACACAGTACAGGGCCTACAGCCCACGATGTTGTGCAAACCTTTTAACCAATTCTAAGATCAATCTAACCATTCCCTCCCACATACCCCTCCATTTTTCTATCATCCATGTGCCTATCTAAGAGTGTCTTAAACGTCCCTAACCTATCTGCCTTTACCAGTGCCCCTGGCAGCACGTTCCACGTACCCACCACTCTGTGTAATTAAAAAAAACTTAGTTCTCATATTCCCCCTTTTACTTCAATCACCTTAAAATTATGCCCCTCATGTTAGCCATTTCCACCCTGGGGAAAAAGTCTCTGGCTGTCCACTCAATCTAATCCTCTTATCATCTTGTACACCTCCTATCATGGATTTTATAGTATTTACAATACTCCACATTGAATGAGCGTTGAACAGTTTAGAAAGAAGAGGGCATTAAGGAACAATCCAACTGTTGTCAATTTCAACATCATTACCTTTTAATTTTAATAGTCAGTGTTGTTCTTCTGTCTACTTTCTTCTTCACCAATATAATGGATATTCATCTTGTCCAGCTTGGGTATCATAGCAACATGTACCATTTGATTTTTTTTTATTGTGGTAAAGAGTATTGGATCCTAATTAGGGTCAGGAAGCATTGCACTGATGCAGTCATCCACAGTGTCAACAATGAAGCCTATTTTTGAGTTGGAGTAGAACATGAGCATGTAGTAGTTCATGTTTTTGCCATTTAACTCTATACGTGTAGCACTGGAGAGTTCCAAAGATCTTACTTTTTGTAAAGCAACACCATCAGTGAATTTAATTTTGTATGTACAATTCTTGGAAGTAAATCGTGCAATTTGCAAGTAACTCTTGCAGGTAACTGCAGATGTATTTCTATATTAGTATCACTGGCAATGTTCTATCTGTATTGAGCCTCCTTCATGCTATCAGCTACAGTATAGTAAACCTGACCTTGTGTTTTGAAAGTGGGATTGTAACCTGGCTCTCTTACTACTTTGGTTAAGCTAAATGACATCATTTGAAAAAGTGAATTATACTTTTGAACATTTTTCTGAAAATGTAAAGCATTAAGAGTTCTTCTTGTTAATAAAGATGAGGAGGAGCTGTAAGAAGAGGTATCTGAACTTTCCCATTACTACAGCAGATTCTGGGAGATTCTCCTTTTCCATTTTAAAGCACAGCAGTAAATCCAAAAGAATGGACATTGATCCAATCAAAAATATTGGCTCAGAAGCACAGTCAACATTTCCAAAGGAGTAAAATGCAATTTCTTGCTGCAGCTTTTCTTCTATCAGCACGTTGGGAATCAGTTCTTTTCTTTGCAGTTTGAGCCTGTCTTGCTGCAACCTTAGCAATACTCTGTCATTTATGTTGAACTATGTCCGAAACTTTCCTCTTTTTTTTATGGCATCTTAGGGTAATTTTTATAGTTTGCTTCAATGTTTTAAGAAGTTTTACCAATGTCAAAAAACAGTACAAATGCAGTGGTGTACTAGAAAGAACATTGTTTATCTTTTTAAAAATATATTGAAATTCTAGGTGATCTTTTTCATCTCATTACTGAGCTGTTTTCCCTACAGAGTGCAAAAAATGCAGTGAGTATAGTCTCTTGAGCATTTTGGACATGATCAAGAGGATTTGCTTACATATACTCTTTGACCATTTTCTAATTACACACTTGTGAACAGTCAAAGCAATGTTTATCTGTTAAAAATATATTTAAACCTTGGGTGAATTTTTAATAAACATGATTGCTACTTGATTTACCTGATTGAAGAAAAAACGGCCAGAACTTTATTGAAAATTAATAAGAAAGGAGTTAAAGTTTTGGGACCCCATAACGTAAATCATATTTTACACTCTGCCACCATTCATGTATCATTAGATTAAAACTCTTGCCCTAGATTCACAAAAAAAAGTCATCACCTTTCATTGGGGAAAATTAAAATTAGGCGTATAAAATGGGCAGTTCCATCATTCGTTCCCTAATATACTGATCCAGAATCCCAACTCTTGTATGTGCCTTTAATTTTCGCTCCACATCATTACTGCTATATGTTGATTAAAATCTCCCATGATTACTGTATTATCTTGTTATTGTCTACCTCCAGTTTCCTGATTTTTTTTTAAACTGTACAGATAACTCCCATAAATGTTTTCTGCTCCACCCAACCTGATCATATTTCTTGATCTTTTTCTGAGCTAAAATAATTTCTCTGTATAGCCTTTATCCCATCCTTCATTATAAGGACAACCCTTCTTTTCCCATTTTCTCATCTTCTGAAAGCTTAGAATCTTGGAGTATTTAATTCCCAAACATGGTTACTTTGCAATCAGATCTCTTTAATGGCATTTTGATTGGACCCATTTATATTTGCGTCATCAATTCAGCTATCATGTTATGAATGCATTGTGCATTCAGATGGAGACTTCAGTTTTGTCTTTTTACCACTTTACCCTAATTAAAAGTACCTACTCATGTTCCTAATCCCTGTGTTCCAGATCCCAACCTTGGCCCCAGCCACACACACAATCCAGACCTCAGTCCCAGCCCTTTGGTTATCCTTCTAAAATTCTCCCAGTTGTAGGGCTTGCTATTATTCCTGACAATTTCAGAAGCTTCCTCTTTTGATCTAAACTTCCCCTTAACTTCATCAATCAATAATGGCTGGATAACTTTTCCCAAGGAGTTCTATTTATTTCATATTAAAATGGACATACATCAAAAACTATGAAATGTTCTTTAAATGTTTGCTTGTGATTCAATGCAATTTATTATAGAGGATGGTAGTGGAAAAGGATATAGGCCACTCCAAGGTAAAAACATTAAATTGTGGAAGGGCCAGTTTCAGTGAGGTAAGAACAGATCTGGCCTGGGAAAACTGGAATCAAAGCTCAGCAGGCAAAAGGAAGCCTTTAAGGTGGACATGTTTCAGCCACATTTCATGTATATTACCATGATAGAGAAGGCTCCATTTACCATGAAATAGTAAAAGTACTCCCTGGATGATCGAAAAGATACATAAGTAAAACAGAATAGATAAAACGCCATGTCAATTGCCACATTGTTAACCCAAGTGACAAGAGGCAGAGTACAGAAAATGCAGAAGCAAAATGAAAAAAAGAAATGAGAAAGCATGAGAAAAGTCTGGCAGGAACTTAAAATGCGAAGTCAAAAATATTCTTTCAGTATGTGTCCAGTGGAGTTCCCCAGGTGTTGGTACAAAGACCAGTGCTTTTCTTAATATACGTTGATGACTTTGACTTCAGTGCAATGTAGGAAAAATTGCTGTGACACAAAACTTGGAGCATCATGATCTGTGGGAGGATTGTAAAGGAGTTCAAGGAGATATGGACAGTTTGGTGGAATGGATGAATAAGATGGAATTCAATGCGAAGAAATGAGAAGTGTTACATTTTGATAGGAAGAATGAGGCTAATATTCAGAATGGTGAAATTCTTGGTCTGGGAGTGGGTGATCAATGTTTGTTAATCATAGATGATCTGGTTGAAAGAGGTGTAAATAGAGAGAAAGATTAATGAGGGCAAAGGAAAGGGGGAAAAAGAATATAAACAATGCTACAACTGTGAGATGCAGAACAGAGTAGTTGCTAGAAATCTGAAATGAAAGAGAACATTGGAAATATTCAATATATCAGCAGTTTTGGAGAGAGAAAAAGATGAGTTAATACTACAGGCCAATGACCTTGCATCAGAGCTGATCAGTTCTGTCACATATAGGAAAGGCTGATTATTTGAAGTAGTTGAATCTCAAGGGCTGCAACATTTCTAGATGGAAGGTGAGGTGCTGATCCTCAAGCATATGTTAGCCTTTGTTGTAAGAGAATAGAAGGCCAAAGAAAGAGGGGTCAGAATGGGAGTGGGATAGAAAATTGAAGTGACATGCAACTGGAAACTCGGGTCATCCATGCAGTTTTACAAGAGGTTTGTTGCATGAGGGTGAGGTCACTTGATGCACATCTAAAGTGGAAGTTGCATTGGACACCCAGACACCAACTTGCTGCAATAATTGTCCAGTATAATTTCTGGATTGACACAAAGAAATCTAAAATTATTTATTATCAATAGGGAAAATACATTTTGGATTGTGTAGTACTGAAATAAACATGGTTACAAAATAAATAGTAGAGCAACAACACGTTTTACTGACATTGAGTAAGTTGTTTTTAACTAATTTTATAGATAGACAGAAAAGGATTCAATCTGTATTGCCAAACAATTTTTTAATAAAAATAAGTATATTTTAATCCTGAGAACTTTCATTGATGACTTTTATTTTGAAAGCAACAGCCCCAAAATTCTGATGACAAATGGAACAGCTGGAAGCAGATTGAGCTATGTGAATCAGAAATAAAGTATTTGAGGACTTGTGTGGCGTGTGCTCAGGACACAATCAGGAGTGATGAAGCCACCATTGAACAACTGAAAACTACACTTGAGGAAAAGACTACACAAGAGGAATTGCACCAGCAGGAGCAGCAACATCTCTTGGAAAAGGTTAAATGTTACCAAAGAAGATGCCAGGTATTTAAAATTAGAAGTAAGCACATGGTTGAAATGTGGTGCTAAATTGATGTCCTTTTACTTCTCAAGCAATCGCGATCGAGCCAAGCAGTTTACCAAAATTTATTACAATGTATATGCTCTGCTTTTAAGGAGTGACTTCAACATTGCCATCGGTTGTTTAGTGAAGCAGAGTCAATTGTTATGCATTTAGGCCCATATAGTCAAAATGAGTTTAATCTGCATAATTCCTTCATTTCTTCAACTGATTTGGTTTGCCATTGATGGCTGAAAAGTACTATGGTTTCTCCTGTGATGTATAATGAGCACCACCAGCAATAAACATGAAACCTATCTGTTGTTCACAAGTGAAATCTAACTATAACATGATTGCAGTTCACATTCAATAGATTAATTACTTCCAACGTTAAATAGAAGTGATTAATTTAAGGAAATACATATATAATCAAGGTGTAATTTCTTGAGTGCAATGCATGATATTTTGTTCTTTTTTCCAACTGTATACAATTAGATATTTTTTTCCCTTGAGAGTTTCTGGATATTGATTATACTTTCAAAAAGATACAAGACCAATCTTTACTTTTCATATATAAACTAGCTGCATAGGGAATTATAATTTTAAGTCCTAGTCTAACACTTCCTAGAGGCACAGCAGCACAATGTGATTGTATCCCATTTGCACCAGTTATACTCCAGAGTGGATTCGGCATTAGCAAATAATTAAGTATTCAACAGATTCACCTGCCCGACCATTTAAGAATGTAACAACTGTACATATGTAAGTCCAGATTTTGGATTTCTATATATGCATTTATTGGAAAGCAGTTGAGGTTTGAAGGTCTGTATAGGCCAGCAATACCCATTGTGGGTCAGTGTACTCTCCAGTCAGGCTAGAGGTCTACCTCCACTCATATTTAAAATAACAGGGTCAACCTTATTACCACTGGCAGTCTGTGTTTATATTTGGCAATGCAACATTGAGTTTTAAAAAACACCAGTTAAAAATCTTCCCCAAAGGGAGTCTTGCTGCTTCCAATAATAGTGGAGTCTCTGGATTTTTTTTCTAAAATTTATTGTGCAGGAGAAAGTACATTTAGTCATTAGTACTTTACAAATGCATGTTGAAAAATGATCTGAAAAACTGCAAATTTGTTTCTGTGTTATTTTCTCCCCTCCACCTCTCTCAGTTCACTGATTTTGATAAGGGATGCTCGGTCTTCACAATACATTACACTGAGCGAAAAATATCTATTGTTTTCTTTAAACAATTGCCTCTCAAGGCAAGTTTTCCATTGGACTATGGAAATGGACTAGAATCACTGAAAATTGTCAATATTTCTCAGTGTTTACTCATAAGTGCATGTTTCCTTTACCAATGCAAAAGTCCCAAATTTGCTATCCAAGCTTTACCATTGAATACCCCACCTTTCCACCAGTGCTGCCCAAATGGAGCCCAATGGCCCAGGACAAAATTGCTGCAATTGTCCAATGGTTGCAATGGAGTATCTACCTGCTGAACTACAGTGAATCCATTTATTCATAAGAGGGGCAAGGTTGAGTATATAATAATGTATGTCTTTTGTAAGAATTGAATTTGATTTATTTTATAAAATGTATTATACTTATTTTAATTAACTTTTTAAAAAGTAATTTATATTTCAATAGTTTTGACACTTTTAAAGGTTCCTTAATGGCAAGTAGATTCTGAAGTATTCAAAGTCTAGAGTTCCTGATAGATTTGACTTAGCTGGGTCATTGCTTTGCCAATTGTCGGTTTCTTTTCAGCCTTTTCTTGGGACATTTGTTCTCGCCACCATACCATTACCCTCCTGCCTATCATCTCGATGGCACAATGTCACACAAGGCCCTATCACTGTGCAAACACTTGCCATTCTGAATCAGAATAGCTTCAGGTGGTAACAAATATGGCAGTTTCAGTGGATATTAGAACATGATTGGTTCAGATGTCCATGGTGAGTGCAAGTGGTTTGCTGCTGGGAGAAACCTTTGACCTTTATAAGATGCAAGTGATAAAATTTGAAGATTCTTGATCTTGTAGCACAAAATGGTGATATAACTGAAATATTGATTTTGTGTATCTAGAAAATGGAATTAAAACTTTCAGACCTGCAAATTGAATTGCAATCACGAGATGATCTACTGCAAGTGAACCACTTGGAGCAGAAACAACTACGGAAGGAGCTAGCCAGGGTCAGACAATCCATAATGCAAAAAGATGATGTTCCTAGGTGAGTTTGCAGAAGTTGACGAATAGTTGCAATACACATTCTGCAGAACGATTTTAAAATTACATTTGTATGCAAGTTTTTTAAGATGTATTCTAGAAGAACAGTGGAATATATTTTCAATTGAACAAAAAAAATTAGAGCAAAACTTTCCTCCGTTACATCATCAACCTTACAAAAGGTTTTCAGATTTCTGGTAGAAATTCTTTCCACCTAATCAGTAAAGTTTAAAAGTGAAATTTAAGGGAAGAGGCAGGGTTTTGGCTGGTAAGTTCTAACCAGGGTTAAGATTGCTCCTCATGACTTTTGCATGCAACCTACCTTTGACCTTCAGTGAAGCTTACCACAGGCCATGTAAAAAATGACAATGGCAGTCAAAGGCCAAAGACTATTCTGACCAAAGATTTGTTTGCTGTACATATTTGCCTTTCTGTACGTAATTCTATTACTCTTACCAGATAGAGCATTGGTTCCATCCATGGAAGAATCACATTTGTCAAATAATTTCTTGTTAGCAATCTTCTTCTACATCATTTTTTAAAATTGAGAAACCATAATTTGAGTTCACTGTGTGCTTGTTTGTTATTTTTCATTTTATTTAAAGCATATGGTATGAGTCACTTTTTCCAACCTGAGTGTTCCCTTTATTAGAAAGGTGAGTGGAAGTGATGACAGTTGAGTATTTGACTCTGGGATGGAAGTGACCCTCAGCTTCTTTGCTGGGCCAGTAACTCTCCCTTCAAATTTCAGGTATCATTAGTATTGATCTTTTGCCTGGCAATCTTTATACACAAGGATGCAGTTATAAATATTTTTTTAAATATGGTTGGATGATATGGATGCAAGCTGAAAATCAAAAAACTGCAGAGGCTTGAAATCTGAAATAAAAGCAGAAGATACTGGAAACACTTAACAGATCAAGTGCCACATGTACAAATAGAAACAATAACATTTCTGACCTTTAATCATACTTGAAATGTTAATGATGCTTCTTTCCAGTTGCTGCCTGATCTATTGAAAGTTTCCAGCAATTTCTAGGTGTAGGCTGATGCTGCCAGCTTCTATGCTCTGTCCTTGGACACTCATCCACCCATGCCAAGTTCCTTTATGAAAGTGGGCAGCTGAGTGGCAGATTGTGGAAACTCTAATGTTCATTTTTCCAATGTATTGAATTCAAAGACAAACCATTGTAGATTGAAGCCTGTGTGAACTCTAATATTGTGGTGAACACAAGGATGCTGTCAAGCTACTGAGGAAGGTTTGCAGCACCACACTGCTGCCAGAGAGCAGGGTGGGAGGGGTAAAGTGAGAGCAAGATTGTGGAGTTTGGGGGAGAGGGAAAAAAATTGGAAAGACTTGGAGGAAATCAGATCAGTAGCGTCAGGGATGCAGGGTCAGCAACTGAACAGCAGGAAGGTGGGTTCCATTTTGTGGGCTGGGTGGTGAGCACTGTTTCTTTGTACACTGCTGGAAAGGCACCTTTCTGCTGGATTGCACCATTCCTGAGTCCTTCCAACTGTTTGTTTTCACAGCCTGAGGAAACCTGACACATTATACTTCAATTTAAAATGCTGGTAAAACTTGAAGCATCCAGCTTCACTGTCATAGTTAAATTATAGTTTGTCATCTGGGTGACAGTTTAACTGCCCTCCTATCAGTTCAACCTAGTTAAAATTGGAAATGGATGCATTGGAAGTGGCTTGGGATTGAATTGCAAATTGGTATTGCAGAGTTTTTAGGAAAATGGTGAAGATACAAATCTCATTAATTTTTAACTCTAAATCAGTGTACATTCCTTATGGTTCTATTCACTCTGCAAAAAAAATCATAAATGTTATTACTCACTAAACAGCTCCAACTATTATACGTATATTCAAATTAATGAGAGGTGTTGGGATTCCAAAGATGCTCTGTACCTTGTACTGTTGTGTTATGGCCATAACTTTAAGTAATAATGCTGTCTTACTTTTTTGGCATCAAATTGATGCCGTAACTCTCACAGGGCCTTATTAATAGTATTAAGCAAGATACTTGATGTCTATTTGATTGTTCTATAACTAAACACTATAGTAAATTATTGAAGTAGAATCGAAGTAACATAATTAGCAAATTTTAATTTCGTTTGCTGTGCTTCTTGAGAGGAGTACAGTGGGGACTCCAAGTGTCTGTGTATAAGAAATGCTTGGAGATAATCATTTTTGGATAATTTGAAATTGGCTTTATATCAAGAAAGAAAGATGATATAGAAGCAAAGTTTGTAGAGCTGTTCCTGTTCATCTGAAGTTCTTATTGGTCAACTAATTCAAATGAAGGAATTTAAAATAGGTGTAATTTTATTGAAGGGAGGAGGCTAATTTAAGGCTATTTAGGGTAATAAGTGGCACCGTTGGAGCTGCTGCCTCAGTGCCATTCCCAGGTTCAATCTCAACCTATGATGCTGTCTGTATGGAGTTTGCAGATTCTTGTGGGGTTTTTTTTCCCTTGGGTGTTCTGGTTTTCCTCCTGCATTCCAGAAGTTTAGGTTAATTGTGCAGGTTGGTAGATCACTGTAAATTACCCCTTTTGTGTAGGTGAGTGGTAGAATCTCAGGTAAATTGATGCAAATGTGGGGAGAAAAAAAACATGGGAATTAATGTAGGACTAGAGTAAATGAGTTGTTAATGGTTGAATGATGGTCAGCCAGGACTCCGTGGGCCAATGAGCGAGTTTCTATGCTCTATATGTCTATGTCACTAAAGAACTCCAAGTTGAAACTGCCCTTGACACATAAGAGCAGGACTGGCAGCTCAATATTCCAGGATACAGATGCTGCAGGTAAGTGAGGAGAGGATGTTGCTCTTTTGATAAGGCAGACATAACAGCAGTATTTAGATGCCATTCTTGGGGGGAATCCTCCAGTGAGGCCAAATGGGTAGAACTTAGCAACAAGGGGAGGTTTACTCTAGTGGGCTGCATTATAGACCCCAGTCATCAGTGAGAACTTAGCAGGTGTGTAGAGAAATTGCTCATAGTTGTAAGAATAATAGGGTTGTATTAGTGGAAGATTTTAATTCCTCAGTAATGACCAGGCCACCCAGAGTGTTAAAGGTCTGCACAGGGTGGAAATTGTGAAATGCGTCCAGATAAGTTTCCTGAGTCTATATTATGTTATATATACTATGAGGGCCCTACTTGGGAGGGTACAATACTGGACCTCCTCTTCGGGAGGAAGGTAAGACAAGTGGCAGTTGGGGAGCTCTTTGGCTCTAGTGACCATAGTTCTATTAGTTTTAAGATAGTGATGGAAAAAAGATAGGACAGGTCCACAGATTGGGGTCCTAAACTGGAACAGGGCTAATTTTGGGGGAGTTGGGCAGGATCTAGTGGAGATCGATTGGGTGAGCCTGTTTGAAGGGAAAGGAAGAAATAGCAGATGGGATGCTTTTAAGATAGTGATAGCAAGAGTCCAGGAGCAGCATGTTCCTGTAAGGGTGAAGGGTGAACCTGGCAAGTTTAGGGAACCTTGGCTGACAAGGGATATTAAGGCTCTGGTCAAGAAAAAGGGAAGCATACATTGGGTTTAGGAGATCAGGAATGAGTGAATCCTTTGATGACTATAAGAAGATGAAAAATAATCTCAAGGGAAATTAGGATGGCAAAGGGAGGGTATGAGATGGATCTAACAGTTAAGGTTAAGAAAAATCCCAAGAGGTTCCATAGCTATATAAAGAGTAAAAGGGTAGCTAGGAAGAGAGTACATTCCCTTAGATTAGCAGGGCCACCTATGTTTTGAACCACAGGAGATGGGTGGGATTTTTAAATGAATATTTCTGTGTTTACTGAGGAGGAAATAATGGTTGCTCAAGAGATAAGGGAAACTACTGGAGAGATGTTTGAGGAAATTCATATTACCAGGGGAGAGGTATTTGTAGCCTTACAGTGCATTAAGATGGATAAATCCCCAGAGCCTGACCAAGTGCACCCTCTGACTTCGAGAGAGGCTAGAAAAGAAATTGCAGAGGCCCTTGTGGAAATATTTGCTTCATTGTTAGCCACTGGTGAAGTTCCCAATGACTGGAAGGTGGCTAATATTGTTCCATTGTTTAAGAAAGGTAGAACGGACAAGTCAGGGAACTACAGGCCAGTCACACTGATATCAGTAGTGGGGACTTTACTGGAGGGAATTGAGGATCTACCAGTATATGGATAGACAGTTTGATGAGCAGGAGTTCTCCCCATGACTGTGGGTTTCCTCCAGGTGCTCAGGTTTCCTCCCACATTCCAAAGACAAAGGTTAGGACTTGTGGGCATTCTATGTTGGTACCACAAGCATGATGACATTTGCAGGCTGCCCCCAGAACATTCTACACAAGGATGCATTTCACTGTGTGTTTCGATGTACATGTGACTAATAAAGATATCTTATTGTAGATTACAGGGGGATTTTAATCAGTTAGGGGAGTGGGAAATGTACTTCAATACAGATCAGTGTGAGATGATGCATTTTGGAAAGTCAGATCAGTGTAGGACTTGCATTATGAATGGTAGATCACTAGGGAGCATAATGGAACAGAGGACATTGAGTAAAGGAGTTGGGACATTATGTTACAGTTGTACAAGTTGTTGGTGAGGCCGCATTTGGAGTACTGTGTGCAGTTTTGGCCACCCTGTTATAGGAAAGATGTGGTTAAACTGGAAAGAGTGCAGAAAAGATTTGAGGATGTTGCCAGGACTGGAGGGCCTGAGTTATAGGGAGAGGTTGGCCAGGCTGGGTCTTTATTCTTTGGAATGTAGGAGAATGAGGGGTGACCTTATCTATGCCTCTCATAATTTTAAACATTTCTATAAGGTAAACAGTAACACTCTTTTTTCCAGGGTAGGGAATCCAAAACAAGGGGGCATAGATTTAGGGTGAGAGGGGAAAAGTTAAAAGGAACCTGAGGGGCAACTTTTTCCACGCAGAATGTGGTGAGTATATGGAACAAGATGCCTGAGGAAGTAGTTGATGCAGATACAATAGTATCATTTAAGGAGCACTTGGATAGGTACATGGAGGGGTGGGGCTTAGAGAGATGTGAGCTGAACACAGAAAATTGGGACTAGCGGCATGGATTTGTTGGGCTGAAGGGCCTGTATCTGTACTGTATTACACTCCATCTAAATGGAGATATCAAGGAAGGAGGAACATAGAATAGTACGTCACTGGACAGGCCATTCGGCCCACGATGTGCCCATATTGATACCAATTTATATTAAATGTCCTCCCCCAGTATCATCTATATCCCTTCACTCCCTTCATACTCATGTGTCTATCTAAAAGCCTCAAGCTCCACAGATGACCTATTTCCACTACTGCACCTGGTTAGCTATTCGAGGTACCTACAACTCTGCAGGGGAAAAAACTGCCCCTCGCATCACTTCTAAACTCTCCTCTTTCTCTCCCCCCCCCCCCCCCAGCCTTAAAGCACATCCTCTGGTATTTAACATTTCTATCTTGAGGTAAAGAGTGACTGCCTACCCTATCTATGCCTCAATTTTAAAAACCCCTTATCAGGTCTCCCTTCAGCCTCTGGTGGTCCAGGGAGGACAACTCAAGTTTGTCCAACCTTTCCTTATAGGTCATACTAATTCAGGCAGGATCCTGTGAACCTCTTCTGCACCCACTCCATAGTCTTCACATCCACCCTATAATGGGCAGCAGGAAATGTACACAGTACTCCAAGTGTGGTCTGACTAAAGTTTATATAGTTGCAACACAGCTTCCTTAATCTTATACTCAACACCCCTACCAATGAAGATGAGCATGCCATGCACCACCTTTACCAATTTATCCACTTGCATAGCCACTTTCAGTGAACGATGGACCTGGACCCCAAGATCCCTTAACCTCAGTGCTGTTAAGGGGCCTACCATTTACTGTATTGTTTCTCCTTTCATTTGACCTCCCAAAGTGCAACACTTCACATTTGCCTAGATTTAACTCCACCTGCCACTTCTCTGCCCATATTTGTAACTGATCTATCCTGCTACATTCTTTGATAGTCCACAACTCCACCAATCTTTGTATCATCTGCAAACTTGCTAATCCACGCATCTACATTTTCATCCAAATCATTGATATATACATGTATATCACAAACAGAGGTCCCAGCACCGATCTTTGCAGAACGCCACTGGTTACAGACCTCCAGCCAGAATAACAGTTTTCCACCCCTATGAGCAAGCCAGTTCTGAATCCAAACTTGCAATTCACTGGGTCTTTATCTTCTGAATCAACCTACTATGAGGGACCTTATCAAATGCCTTAAAGTCCATGTAGATAACATCCACTGCCTTACCCTCATCAAGCTCATTTGTCACCTCCTCAAAAAAACTTGATCAAGTTTGGAAGGCATGACCTGCCTTGCACAAAGCCATGATAACTGTTCATAAGACCACAAGACATAGGAGCAGAATTAGGCCATTCAGCCCTTTGAGTCTGCTCCACCATTCAATCATGGCTGATTTATTTTTCCCCTCTCAACCCCATTTTCCTGCCTTCTCCCCATAACCTTTGATACCCTTACTAATCAAGAACCTATTAACCTCTGCTTTAAATATACCCAATGACGGCCTCCACAGCCATCTGTGGCAATGAATTCCACAGATTCACCACCCTCTGGCTAAAGAAATTACTTCTCATCTCTGTTCTAAAGGGATGTCCTTCTATTCTGGTCCGGGACTCTCTCACTACTGGAGACATCCTCTCCACGTCCACTCTATCCAGGCCTTTCAATATTCAGTAGGTTTCAATGAGATTCCCCCTCATCCTTCTAAACTCCAGTGAGTAAAGGCCCAGAACCATCAAACACTTCTCATATGTTAACCTTTCATTCCCAGGATCATTCTTGTAAACCTCCTGTGGACCCTGTCCAACACTAGCACATCCTTCCTTGGATATGGAGCCCAAAACTCTTCACAATACTCCAAATGTGGTCTGACCAATGCCTTTATAAAGCCTTAGCATTACATCCTTGCTTTTATTTTCTACACCTCTTAATGAATGCTAACATTGCATTTGCCTTCCTTATTACTGACTCAACCTGCAAATTAACCTTGGGAATCTTGCACTAGGACTCCCAAGTCCCTTTGCGCCTCAGATTTCTGAATTTGCTCCCTGTTTAGAAAATAATCTACACCTTTATTCCTTCTACCAACGTGCATGACCGTACACTTCCCTCTGCTATATTCCATCTGCCACTTTTGTCCATTCTCTCAACCTGTCCAAGCCCTTCTGCAGACTCCCTGCTTCCCCAACACTACCTGCCCCTCCATCTATCTTTGTATCATCCACAAACTTGGCCCCAATGCCCTCAATTCTGTTATCCAGATCATTAACACATAACGTGAAAAGCGGCAGACCCAACACCAACCCCTGCGGAACACCACTAGTCACTGGCAGCCAACTAGATAAGATCCCCCACTCTTTGCCTTCTGTCAGTCAGCCAATCTTCTATCCATGCTAGTACCTTTCCTGTAACACCATGGGCTCCTATCTTGTTTAGCAGTATCATGTACGGCACCTTGTCAAAGGCCTTCTGAAAATCCAAGTAAATAACATCCACTGACTATCCTGCCTGTTATTTCCTCAAAGAATTGTCAGGCAAGATCTCCCCTTAGGGAAACCATGCTGAATTTGGCCTATTTTATCATGAGCTTCCAAGTACCCCAAAACCTCATCCTTGATAATGGACTCTAACATTTTACCAACCACTGAAGTCGGGCTAACTGCCCTATGATTTCTCTTTTGCCTCCCTCCCTTCTAAAAGAGAAGGGTGATATTTGTGATTTTCCAGTCCTCTGGAACAATTCCTCTAATGATTCTTGAAAGATCACTGCTAATGCCTCCACAATCTCTTCAGCTACCTCTTTCATAATCCCAGGTGTAGTCCATCAGGTCCAGGTGACTTATCTGCCTTCAGACTTTTCAATTTCCCAAACACCTTCTTAGTAATAGTGACTACACTCATTTCTGCCCCCGACTCTCTCAAATTTCTGGCAAGTTGTTGGTGTCTTACGCAGTGAAGACTGACAAAATACTTGTTCAGTTCGTCTGCCATTTCTTTGTTCCCCATTACTATCTCTCCAGCATCATTTTCCAGTGGTCTGATTTCGACTCTGCCTCTTACTCTTTATATATCTGAAAAAACTTTTGGTATCCTCTTATATTATTGGCTAGCTTACCTTCATAATCCATCTTTTCTCCTTTTATTGCTTTTTTAGTTGCCTTCTTTTGGTTTTAAAAGCTTCCCAATCCTCTAGCTTCCCACTAATTTTTGCAATATTATATACCCTCTCTTTTGCTTTTATGCTGTCTTTGACTTCCCTTGTCAGCCACAATTGCCTCATCCTCCCTTTAGAATGCTGCTTCTTTGGGATGAACTGATCCTGGTTCTTCCGAATTACTCCCAGAAACTCATGCCATTGCTGCTCTACCATCATTCCTGCTAGGGTCCCCTTCTAATCAGCTATGGCCAGTTCCTCTCTCATGCCTCTAATTACTTTTACTCAACCGTAATACCAGTACATCCAATTTAAGCTTCTCCCTCTCAAACTGCAGGGTGAATTCAATCATATTATGATCACTGCCTCATAAGGGTTCCTTTACATTAAGCTCCCTAATCAAATCTGGTTCATTGTACAATACCAAATCCAGAATTGCCTTTTCCCTAGTGGGCTCAGCCACAAGCTGCTCTAAAAAGCCATCTCCTAGGCACTCTACAAATTCTCTTGGAATCCAGTACCAACCTGATTTTCCCAATCTACGTAAATCCCCATGACCACCATAACATTGCCCTTCCTACATGCCTTTTCTATCTCCTGTCGTAATTTGTACCCCACATCCTGCTTGCTATTCAGAGGCCTGTATATAATTCCCATCAGGGTCTTTTTACCCTTGCAGTTTCTTAACTCTACCCACAAGGATTCTACATCTTCTGATCCTATTTCATTTTTTTTACCAACAGAGCCACCCCACCCCCTCGACCCACCTGCCTGTCTTTTCGATAGGATGTGTATCCTTGGATATTTTGCTCCCAGCTGTGATCTTCTTTCAACCACGACTCTGATGCCCACAACATCATATCTGCTAATTTCTAACTGCGCTATGACTACATCTACCTTATTTCGTATACTGCATGCATTCAAATACAACACCTTCAGTCTTGTATTTAACATCCTTCTTCTCAAATTTGTCTCCATGTTGTCTGAAGTTAAACTCTTATCCTTTTCTAAACTTTGTCTTATTCTTTATTCTAGAGACTTCAGGAACCTATCCTGCACTCTCCTTCCCTTTGTACTTTATCCATATTCTTTCAATCTGTTGAACCCACACCACCTACTATTTCATTTCTACAGCCCTAGTTATGCAATTCACCAAGACCCTGGTCCCAGCATGGTTCAGGCAGAGTCCATTCCATCAGAACAGCTCCCTCCTTTCCCAGTGCTGGTGCCAGTATCCCATGAATTCACCCACTTCTCCCACACCAATCTTTGAGCCACACATTTAACTCTCAGATCTTATTCACCCTATGCCAATTTGCACATGGCTAGGTAGCAATCCAGAGATTATTACCTTTTTGGTTCTGCTTTTCAATTTGGTCCCTAGCTGCTCAAACTCCCTCAGCAGAACCTCTTTCCTTCTACCTACATCATTGGTAGCCACATGGACCATAACATTCCAAATTCTTCTGCATGTCAGATGAGATGTCCCAAATTTGGGCACCAGGCAGGCAACACAGCCTTCAGGTTTCTCAATCCTTGCAACAGAATTATGTCTATTCCCCTGACTATACTATCCCCAATCACAACTACACTTCTCTGTCCCCTCTTGAATGGCTCCCTGAAACACAGTTCAGTTGCTCATCCTTCCCATAGCCCCCACTCTCATCCACACAGGGAGCAACAATCTCAGACCTGTTGGACAAGCTCAAGGGCTGAGGCTCCTCCAGCACTACCTCTTGGATCCCCCTACCTGCCTCACTCACAGTCACACCCTCTTGTCCCTGACCACATACTAAATTTGAAGTAGTTTTTCTAATGGGTGTGGATGCCTCCTGAAACACAGCATCTAGGTAATTGTCCCCCTCCCTGATTTGTCAGTGTTTGAAGTTCAGATTCCAGGTCATCAACTTTGAACACAAGTTCCTCAAGCAACCAACACTTGCTGCAGATGTGGTCACCAGGAACCACAAAGGGGTCCACCAGCTCCCACATCCTGCATCTCAACTTTATTTAATTAGTTATAATTTGATGTCTTTTTATTTAACTACTGTGGAAAAAAAATCTTACCTGTGCCTCTTGAGCCTAAGTCTCACAATGGCCACTTTGCTTTACCCTACCTTCCTTTTATTGGCTGAGTTGCCACACGCTCAGCCAATCACACAACTTCTTAAAAATGGTTTGCTCCTCCCCTCTGCTGCTCTGGCTGCTGCAACGGGAGAAGGCCATGCCTTTCCAAATATGCCCAAATCCTATCCCTCAGTATCCTCTTCAATAACTTCCCTACCACTGATGTGAGGCTCACTGGCCTAAAGTTACCTGGATTACCCCTATTTCCTTTCCTGAACAAAGGCATATTTGCTACTCTCCAGTCCTCTGGGACCTCAGCTGTTGCTAGTGAGGACACAAAGATCCTTGTCAAAGCCCCAGCAATCTCCTCACTTGCTTCTTTCAATATTCTGGGATATATGCCATCAGGCCCTGGGGACTTATCCACCTTAATGCTTTTCAGAAGACCCAGCAGTTGAAGATTGAACAGGTGAATGTGTAAAAAGAATGAAAACTGGCTATAAAAGTTAATGACATTTTCCAGATCTTGGCAGGAGAGCAGTGAACAATGCTCCTGCAGTCATCAATATACCAGAAAATGTGGTGAGGGAGGGTACCTGATAAAGAATGAAAGAAAACTTGTTCCAAAATCCCATAAAGAGATAGGCTTCAGTCGGACCCATTTGAGTTCCCTTGGTATCAACCTTCTATTAGGAATCAGTAAGTAGAGGAAATTGTTCATCGTGAAACCCAGTTCAGCCAGATGATGAAGGGTGGTGTGAATGGGAATGGTTTGCTCTCTATTCAAGAAATTCATGCAGATTCCTCAAGCCTTCTTAATGGTGGTCGCAGGTGTAAAGGGATAAGGCCATAGAAAGCAGTCGAGATAAAAAATGAGATCCAGTCAAACTACTAGTGCATTCATTCATTCATATGTATCTTGGAAGGAGGTGTTAGCTGGCTGAGTGGGACTGAGCTTTAAAGAAAGAAGGCTGGAAAGAGATGGTCTTCAGAGAAGTTGGTTAAAAATCTACATTCTGTGAAGTAATGGGTTGATGTTCACTGGTGAGGTCAGGGAACATAAGAGGTACATAAAGCTGCCTGGGAGTTGACATTCAGCCTCTACCATGTAGAAATCTGTTCACAAAACAACAGTAACTTCTGACAAGACTTGAACTTTATCAAATGGAATGCCACATTCAGGTGCCACTTAGAGTATGTGAGTAGATAGTAGATTTATTTGCTAAATTAAAGAAATTTGTATGTAATAAATATTCAGAACCAAAAGATATATTCAAGATAAGTTAAATAGGTTGTCTCATGCAAATGCCAGATTTGCAATTGAATATGCTAATTGGCTTGAAATATTTCTTATATATAAATCATTTTAACTTAGCAAATGAATTTGTCATGCTGATTTCAAGAATCTTAAGAAGTATGTATCTGATCATCAACCTCTTTCATAAATTGTTTGGGAGATCTGCCCTATCACATTTGTAAGCCCATTCGATGTGCTCAAGACTGAATAATCAAGAACTTGCTAATGTCTAACATGACAACCTCAACGTGTGGAAGCACTACACTTTTGAGCCATCAATGAATCTGAGTCTGTCTGTGAACTCCTTGATATCAGTTCTGTCTCATGCAATTTGTCCACTTACCCAAGGCATGTCGTCCTAGTGCAAGTGGTAGTCCCGTCGCAGCGCATCATTGCTGCTATGGATGGATAATTGCATTCCTAAAGTGAAGATATTGAACATGCCAACTGTGTTGATCTTGACTTTTTTGATATCTATCATGGTTGAAAAAAGTTACTCTTTACCAAACTATTGCCATAAAGAACCAAGAAACTAGCTGAAATAAGTGAGCTTTTATTTAGATGTGATAACTAAAGATTTAAAAACGTAAATGAACTGTCCATTGTCTGTTTCCCTGGTCATCTTTCCAATGTCACAATTGAAGTTACTTCATTAATATCTCTTAAAGACAATAAGTATCCACAAACGTGCAATAATTAAATCCCCAGCCTCAAGAAAAAGGTTTATCAATGTCACCCTCCACATCAATTCCATTAAACTAGGACATGGATGAGTTGGAATACACACATGTCCACTCTTTTGATCCAAGCCTGAGTATACATGACCTCTCAAACCCTTAAAAAAAAAACTGACTGATTTGAAGTACAACTTCAAAAATATGGTAGTAATGTAAAACTATGGTTTAAAAATACAGAACTTCAACCAGTTTATTAACTGAAATCTACATTAAAATAAGTTTTATCAGTTCCTTTGTTCAACACAATGTAATAGATCATCAAATCTTTAAGATTATAATTAGGGCCATTGAATGATTTAAAAATTAAGTGCAGTTAATCATATAATTACAAAAACAGTTTTAAAAAATAGAATACCAGTATCTCTGAATAATGCAAGAATAATGGTCTTTGAATGCTTGTGTTTCTCTCTTCACTGCAGTTGCACCCATATCTTCCCCACATTCTTTGCTACTGACAACTAACTTGTTTTCTCTCTTTCCCAGTTCTGATGATGTGTCTCAGTCCTGAAACATTAACTGTTTCCCTTCCCACAAATGCTGTCTGATCCATTGAGTGTTTCCAGTATCTTCTGTTTTTATTTCTTACGTGCCTCGGCTAATGAAGGAAAACAGACTGTTGGCTGCCTTAACCAGATTCTTGATCACCCTGCTACCTTTAAAGACCTATGAACCTTCACTCAAAGGTCCCTCTGTCCTCCTCACCACTCATTATGCTTCCTTGTCTTTTGCATCTGTCCTGATGCATTACCTCACATTGCTCTATTTAAATTCCATTTGCCATTTTTTCTGCAAAACTGACCAGACTGTCTATAGCTTCCTTCATTCTAAAGCTTTCCTCTTCTCTGTCAACTGCACAACCAATTTTGGTATCCTCTGCAAACTTATTTTTCATGCCCTCTACATTTAGGCCTAAATCATTATTTTCTGTGACATAAAGCATGCTACTGAGTTCTGTGGAACCCAACTAGTAACAATTTTCCAGTCTCAAAAAAGATTGGATAATTCTAGCTATAGATAATTCTGCAAAAGCACTTGCAGAGGCGCAGTGGTCCTTTTAACCTCCAGTGCATTTCATATTGATTTAGAATAAGATTCCTCCATACAAATGTTCTCCAAATTTCTTTCAGCATGTTGCAGATAAAGGAGATGGTGCAACTTTATGATGTACCTTATGAAAGTTTTTGACAAATATGAAAAACTAGTTAAACTTGACATTAAAGTTCCAGAAAATGTGACTGAATTTAAAATTCACGAAGAAAAAAGGAACAAATGATGCTTTGATAGAGGCAGTGTTAGATTAAGTGAGGTGATTTGAAGTGTCCTGTAGGATTTAGACTCATTTTGTTAATAATATAAATTTAATTACTCCAGATCAGTTTTTCCCAACCTGTTCCAACTCGAAGCATATTTAAATTAATAACAAATTCTATGTCTTGCCAGATTAGATGTAGATCTGGTAGAACTATGGACACAGAACAAGAAAGGAAGCTGAGGGAAAAGAAGGGGGAGAAAGAGGAAGGAGAAATAGTTGAGAAACAGAATGAGGTGACAGACGGAGATTTCTAGTACTTCTGAAACAATTGCTCCACACCTGATGCTGCCCAAATCAGTGGCCAAAGACTGGGCATCAAATTGAATTCTTACTTTCAATTCAAGGAGTTGAATCCAGGAGTCTAATATGGATTTGGTGCTAGGGCCTTTGCTGTATCTCCCCTTTCCTCTATATGTCTCTACCTCTCACTATCACCCTCATTCACACAAACTTGGTGGCTACTGCTGTCCAACAGATTGCACGGCAACACTGTTTAATTTGGTTCACAGAGCAGGTAGGCTTAGAGATTGACATGGTCTGTCAAGGTAGCTGGATCCAGTAGCATGGTTGGGTAGTTGCGGTCCTGGGACCATAGTGTACTGTAGAAAATATTGTATGTCCTTATTTTCTAACATTTCAAGACACATTCCTTCATCTCTGATGACACACCATTGTGCCATGGCACACAATTTGGGCAACGCTGGTTAGGAAAGAAAAGCTAAATGCGGGCTTGTCAGATTGGCGGACAAGGCTGTTATGAGGAGAGAAGTGAAAACCAAGGCTGTAGCAAGGCTTTGCATTTAGACAATAGACAAAATTTAGCACCAATATTAACTCAAACTCAGCCACATCTTTCCTATTTTCATTATTAGTAGTTATTTAAATTAATTGATCTGGAAGTTTAGAAAAGGTAATACACAGTGATGCTGCTTCGTTGGTAGATAACTCCCAAATCAGAATGAGTGACATTGTAATTTGTAGTGTCTTTTCACACAATTTAGCACATGAAAGCTCAAGCTTACATGGGATAACAGCCAACTAAAATCTCAATATTGATTTAGTTAGTGGCCGACTATTTTTTCGCTAGTAATGGGATGACTGACTTTTAGTGACCTATATTGTTTGAGTTAATTAGGTAGTAACGTAAGAAGTGTTGGGTCTCTAAATACTTTCATTAGCAGCAAATATTCAAAAATGTCATTTTTGATCATTCTGAGAAAAATAGCTCCTAATCTGCTGAACTGTTTTGTTTGATAGCTGTCCAAACGTAGGAGCCCACCTTGCACATTTTTTGCAATAAACAAACTTCTGCATGGTTCAACTTGTGGAGCAGAATTGACAGAAAATCCACTTGACAATGTTATGCAGATGCTTCACTTTCAGACTCCTCAGCTGAGAAAAAAACAACATACTAAAATACAATTAGGCAATTAATTGCAATCTTGGCAAGATTTTATCAATAAGATGCAAACCCAAAATCTTTTTTTTGAGTTGCAATTCATTTAATTGTTACATGTGTCATTACTAATCTGAATTTTGCATAATTTTAAAATTTACATTATCCCTTTAGGTATGGCCATGAAGTATTGTAAATAATGGGATTATGCTGTACTTGAGAAATGAAATTATACAATGCCATAATCTTAAAAAAAAGTTTTTATATTAAAATATTTCAGTCAACTTCATTTGAAATACCTGGGATGAAGGGTGTGTTAAATGAGAAAATATAAGTAGACTGGGCCTATACAATAGAGTTTAGAAGGATGAGAGGTGATCTCATTGAAATGTTCAAAATTTTAAAGGGGCTTGACAGCGTACACACAGGGATGATATTTCCCTGGGCTGGCTAAAACCTGCAGTTACCTTTTCAAAGTGAGTGGTTAGCCATTTTGGACACAGACAAAAAGAAATTTGTTCATCTGCGGGGTAGTGAATTGTTGGAATTCTTTACCCAAGAGGGCTGTGAATGCTCGGTTATGAATATATTCAAGAAAGAGATTGATAGATTTTTAGATATTAATGGAATCAAGTGATATGAGGTTTGTTCAGGAACATGGCATGGAGATAAAAGATAAGCCATGATCTTATTGAATGACACACTGTCTTTATTGCAGATTCCAGATACTGGGCAGAGGCGCAATGTTATTTGAATCTCCAACACTTACATTCCATAAATTCTTCAAAACTAATTCTGAAAGAGCAAACAAATTCTGGGTCATTCAAATTATGCATCTCCAAGCCCCTGTAATAAGACTTGTATTTGCATTGTATTCTGTGGTATCTTTCAGTGTCAATGATTATCAAGTAATAGTTGTTCAGAAATATTAATAGATTTTCTTCCATGCCTATTAGTATTGCTTTACTTAAAATTAAAAGAGCTTACAGTTCTAGCATGAGATTGTGATAGAGAATGGTTATAAAAGTTTTCCAGCATGTGCAGTTTGTGTTTCTGATTCAGTGCTAAATTCTTTAATTGAGGAGCATGTGGTAGTTTATACTCCAGATCAACAATTTCCACTGCTGAAGTATTTGTGTAAGGTATTTATATGTACTGCGCTTGCTCACAATGATTTCTTGACTATTACCTTGACTAACATTCCTCTTGCTGATTATGCTGTTTATTCTGGCCCCTGCTTCATCATGGCTATATCCTGAAGTCATAGCACCCACTGACCTTGGCTTCCATTGACCCCCTATCTGGTAGCCTTGTTATTCTTATTGTTTTGTTTATAAGACTAAAGCTCATCAATAGCTATACTGTTCAGCACAGTATTTTCATTTAAGAACTGTTTATACATTTCAGCGAGACATATTAACAGAAAGTAGCTGCCATCTATTATGGACAAGAGCAAAATGCTAGAAATCAGAAATAATATATCAAGTGTTGGAAAGGCCCAACAGGTCAGACAGTGTGGGCTAAAACAGAAACTAAGTTAATAATTCAGTTCACTGGGCTCTGATGAAACATTACCTCTGTTTCTCATGTACGGTTGCTCCCTGACCTGTAGCATCTCCTGCTTTTATTTGAAATGGATAGGAGTGAGCCGATATATTTTACCTTGCACCAGAAGAGACTAGGAATAGGGCGATAACTCTGTAACTACAACATCTCATAGAATATTAGGCACACTGCAGAATTGACTCCTTTGAACAAAAAGCAAAATACTTTTTACCAGATTGAAACAAAAACAAAAATGCTGAGGCATTCATGGAGAAACCAGATGAGCGAACTTGAATAGATTACTCCTGACTTCTCCAATTAATTGCTGCACTATTGAATGGGTATTTTCTATAATTTTATACTTCACTATGATTGATGCCTACTGGTTGAGATATATTTGATGATTACTGAATATGTGTTAATAGACATGGAGTACTTTACCACCCAGAGAATGGTCAGTATATGGAATGAGCTGCCAGAGGAAGTACATTAACATCATCTAAAAGGTACTTGGATAGGTACATGGATAGGAAAGGTTTAGAGGGATATTGTCCAAATGCGGGCAAATGGGACTAGCTTTGATGGGATTCTTGGTTGGCATGGACCAGTTGGACCAAAGGGTCTGTTTCCATGCTGTACAACTCTATGACTCTATGACAGAGTAGAGGCAAGGGGCTGAATGGCTGGTCTGCTATTTCTATTTCTTATGTTCTTCTGAAATATATAGAGTTGTAAGACAAGTTATGAGTTCCTTAAAAATGTAGTCTTGGAAGACTTTGGATACTCAACAAAGTCCTAGATATTCTTGGGCACCATAGAATATAATATTTAATGTGAATGGCTTCTAGGAATGCCATTCATCTGATATGACATTAAATCAAGATCACATCTGATCTCAGAAGAATATAATAGATCAGGTAGGACTATTTTGGTAAAGAATAGGAGAGTGGTATTTGGTGTTCTGATCAATATATAACCATTGACCAATACTACAAAGGCAGGTCCATCAAGTTGCAGTTTGTGGCATCTTGCACTGAGGAAATTAGTTGCCGTGTTTTCCACACTGTGACAATGATTTCACTTCTAAACTACTGAATTGGCTATAAAACATCCAGGGAATCCTGATGTTGTGAAGTGCTTTGTACATATACACATGCCTTTTTTTCTATTTAACTAATTGCATCTTACTTATTTCTACAGGCCAATGGAACTAACTAATCTTGAAATGGAACTCAAGAGCACTTTGAAACAACTCGAGGCAAGCAGCAAGAATGAAACAGTGCTGCAGGCGGATATCATGAGATTAAAAGCAGAGTAGGTGAAGTGTTGTGATTAGAGCAATTCTAAATGAAATCAATGACAAAATAAATCATTTAAACTAATTACTTCTTCTGAGCAGTACCAAAATTACTTTGAGGAAGGCATTTCCATAGCAAGTGATCACATGGGACTTGGTTCTCAAGCAAGTAACTCTGTTATATTTGTACTGATATACCTTTTGTATGACACAGAAATATTATACATAGATATCCAATCTGCCAATCCAGTTAATGGCCTCCTGAGAAGCCAAATTGACAAACAAGGTGCCTCCTGCAACAGATCTTCATGGGAAGGGTGACCTGACTTATGGTTTGGGGCTCAGTCATCAACTATGCAGTTGTTTATCTAGTGTCTTCCATTAGTGGAGCAGGTGGCCACATTATGGACTTTATGGCTTTTGTGGATTCTGTTGATGTCTGTTCACTATCTTCAAGGGTGGTCAAACCCAGGTACCTCTATCGTGGGATCAGTGATGAGGGATTTATTCTCCACATTAGATGCTTCCATAGTTCCTGCCACCTGCATAATGGGTTTGTGTGGGTAGCATGATTATTGGCAGCTGTTTCCTGAAAAGTCCATGTAATTTAAAGATGTGATGGTTTGCCAAGTCCTTGTGAATCGAAAGACTGATGTTGCTCATAATTTTTTCCATCTTGTGGAGGATGTTGGAATTTCTGCAAATAACAGGTAGGGGGATGTGACCCAGAACTGGTAGCCACTCAGTTGGTGGTCGTAAGGGTTTCTGTCATTATAAACATAGGATCATTTAGCTGCTATCCATCATCTTTGTGTGCCAGTTGAGAACTAAGAAACAGAGCAGTAGCTTGCAGCAGTGTATATAAAGGCCAGTATGTGGTGCAGACTATTTTGGCTATTCACCCCCACAATGCTTTTGAGTTCCCAGACCAGGTTCATTCCTGTCAATACCTTTTTAACTTGTTTGGGTTAAATGAGGCCATATGTGAGTGACCTATCTTGAATGACATCCGGGTATTTAAGATGATTCTCGGGAGTTAAACTGCTTTCTGCAGAAGGAAAACTTAATTTCTTTCCCAGCATCCTTATTGTTCAAGTAGAACATTGATATTGCCATCTGCCTGGATTGGGCTGGAGGCACAAGGTCTGGAAGTAGCATTACAGTATCTGCAAGTTGCTTGTGAACATCCTACTTAATTCCTCTAGTATTGATGCTTATGTCGGCAGTGCAGTGTTGTTGGCATTGATGAACTTTGGAGATGTAATGCAAAGCATGCATGCTGTGGCAGGCCATTGTTGAGTGTTACTGTTTGGATAGTTATGTGACAAATATAGATGCTGAACTTGCTGTTTTTCAAAAGGGTACTAATAATCCCAAGAGTTTTGTAGCAATAGATGATTCTTAGAAATTTCAGTAGTAGACCAATGTGCCAGACGTAGCCATATGCTGTTAATAAATCTGTTAAGGCAACTCCAGTTTTTATCTGTTTCAAACCCCTTAAGAATTTTGTTTGTTTCAGTGAGATCATCTCTCATTCTTCTAACCTCAGGAAAGAATGAACCCTGTCTCCTCGATATCTTTTCATAGGACAAAACTCCCCCATCCCAGGAATCAATCTGGTGAACTGTTTTTGCACTCCCTGTACAAAATATGCTAGGTGCAGTCACACCAGACCCCAACGAATTGCAGTCATTCATCTCTATTCTTTTACTCAAATTCTCTTGCAGTGAAGACCAACATACTTGCTTGCTGTGCCTGCATGTCAACTTTAAAGGGTTTATGTGGACATCTTCCACATTAATGCTATCCTCATTCATTGTCTATATTGTCTTTAAAGCCTTTCTACATCCTCTCACAACACACACTGGCACCCAGGTTTGCATCACTAGAATTTAGGAATTTCTTAGAAAATTTATAATAAATAAATAAAATTCATAAATTTAGAACTTGGGAATCTCACATTTCATTAAATTATCCAAATCATTGCTATAGATTGGAATCGTTGAGGCTCCAGCACATTCCCTGTGCACCCCACTAGTCACAGCCTCCACACCTGAAAATGAGCCATGTGCTCTAATTTTGTTTAATAAAATTATTGATGACTGCACAGTGGCACGGCAAGTAGAGCAGCTACCTCACAGTACCAGAGATACGGGTTCAGTCCTGACCTCAGGTGCTGTCTGTGCGGAGTTTGCATGTTCTCCCTGTGATTGTGTGGATTTAAGGTAAAGTCAAGTTCACTGTCATATGCGCAAGTATGTGTATGCACCGGCGCAATGAAAAACTTACTTGCAGCAGTGTTATAGGCACGTAGCATTAGAGGCACAACATTCAGAAGAAAAACATAAATTCTTTATTTTTCAATATTTTTATTAATTCCAAATAAAAAAATACAAGTACATGAAACAAAGGAATAAAAAAAGTTACAAAATAGATTGTATTGAATCACACTAGAAATCACAATGCTTCATATTAATAAACAGAGATGATAACTAATTAGTATTGATAAGTTGGAATAATTTTATTATTTAAAAAAAACTAACCCCACTACCAAAACCAAAGCTGTTTAGTAACATCCTAAAAACATAATAGTATTGGCCAATATCTGTAGTTTAAGCACCAAATCAGTGGCTTTGAAAGTAGTTCAAAGAAGGTCCCCATAATATTTGTATTCAGAATAGATCCAGAAATAGAGCAGCAGATCTTCTCTAAATTTAGATATGACATAACGTCCCGTAACCATTGAGCATGAGTGGGAGGAGTAGTTTCCTTCCATTTAAGCAATACAGCCCTTCTGGCTATAAGAGAAATGGAGGCCAATATGTATAAGTCGGAAGTCTCCAAAATGATATCTTTTTCTCCAACAATCCCAAATAATGCAGTTAAAGGATTTGGCTTAAAATTTATTTTAAAAAGTGTGGAAAAGGTTTGAAATATCTCTATCCAGTATTTTTCCAGACTCGGGCAGGACCAAAACATATGAATTAAAGAAGCCTCTCCATTATTGCATTTGTCACAATAAGGAGATATATCTGAATAGAAACGCGATAGCTTGTCTTTGGACAGGTGAACTCTATTGACTACTTTTAATTGAAGGAGAGAGTGACGTGCACATAATGATGAAGTATTAACCAGTTTAAAAATTTCATTCCAAGTTTCCTCAGTAATTGAAATCTGCAGGTCATGATCCCAAGCGTTTTTAATTTTGTCTAAAGGAACCTTATTCGTTCCTGATAATCTACCATAAATCTTAGATGTTGAAGCATTATAAAAAGGCTTCAAATTAAAAATTACATCTAGTAAGTTCTTATCAGGACTTATAGGGAAAGTATATACTTGAGATTGGAGAAAATCTCTAATTTGCAAATATTGAAAAAAAGTAAGGTTTTGGCAAATTATATTTAGTTGACAATTGTTCAAACGTAATGAAATTTCCTCCAACAAACAGATCCTGAAAACAAGTAATACCCAATCTATCCCATTCTTTAAAAACTATATCAGTCATAGAAGGTTTAAAAAAAAATTAGCAAAAATGGGACTAGACAAAGAAAATCTCAATAAGCAATAATATTTTCTAAACTGTAACTAAATCCTCAAAACATGTTTAACTACCAAATTATCAGTTAATTTGTTTATTGATAAAGGAAGTGAAGAGCCAAGTAAAGAAATAATAGAAAATTTTTTAACAGAATTAGCTTCCAAAGAAACCCATACTGGAAAAACATAAATTAAGTATAAATTATGCAAGAATTGTACAAGAGAGAACACAATTAGAACCAAAAAAAATGAACGAGGTTCATTGTGGTGCAAGGTGGTCATAGTGTTACAATACTGAGGTAATGATTAGGGTTGTGTCGGTTGGTTCAAGAAAATGGTTAAAGGGAAGTAGCTGGTGTGGGACTTCAGGCTTCTGTACCTTCTGCCCAATGTAGCTGCGAGAAGATGGCTTGGCCCAGATGGTAGGGATCTTTGATGATACATGCTGCTTTTCTGAGGCAGCACCTCATATTCATACTTCCAATGGTGAGGAAGGATGTGTCCATGATGTATTTGGCTGAGTTCCTTCGGGTACTCTGGTTTCCTTCCACATCCCAAAGATGTGCAGGTCAGTAGGTTAATTGGCCATCACAATTTGCCTCTAGTCTGTAGGTGACTAGTTGAATCTAGGGAATGAGAATGGAATTAATGTAGGATTGATTCAAATGGGTAGTTGATAGTCAGCACGGATTCAGTGGACTAAAGGCCCTGTTTCCGTGCTGTATCTCTCTGACTTTTGGCTCCTTCCATTATTTTGCCAATGATTGACAGTGGGTTGATAGGATAGTAATTATTTTCATTGTGTTTCCTCTGCTTTTATTGAGGACATGACATTGAAGGGTATAGGCCTGAACTGTACCTTTAGTAGAATACTTAACGAGGGGTACTGTTGGAGGAGCACATATCTTCAGCATGGTACTGTATATTACTGGGGCTCAGAACCTTTGCTGTTTCAGTTTACTTGCAATTGTTTTGAAGTCAGCGGGGTGAATCCAAGAATTGTCATCTACTTGTCAATCTGTCTGAGGTTATTACAGATGCTTCTGTTCTGCCTTTTGTACTTTCATGAGAAAATATAATTAAATAAAGAAAATTATCCTTCATTGTAAGGTGCATCGGTTTAGCTACACCTTCAGTATTATTTTCAGTTCTGATCCCAGGTAAAATGTGGTAGAACTGAAGAGAAATGAGTAGAGCTTACAGAATGATTTGGGGACTAGTTTTAAAAACATTTGACTATTGTCTCAGAATTGGGAATCATCTCTTTGGAAAGAAAAATTCAAGAGGACTTCATATATGTTTTGTATAGAATAAAAGAATTAGAAAATACAAATAGCAGTGTCATTTGACACGGTCTTTGGAGTCAAAAGACTAATGATGGAATTGGGCTCAGAGATGCCCATTTTTGGACAAACAAGGCTTCTTAAAATCTCAACGGTGTATGTACACTCCTCTGACCAGTGTATTGGTGAGACTGTGAGTCTGCACACTTAATGTTATGACATCACAACATCAGCTGGAATATAGTGTCATTTTGGAGCTCTATAGTCCAGTTTACACACTCTTAATCTCACACAGCAGAACACGTGCATAATGAATTCTATACCAGTGCAACTTAAAGGGATTATCAATTACATAAGAGCTACTTACTAGCTTGAAAGTTTTTATACCGACCAGATGCTCTCAGAAGTGAGTGCGCCAAAATACCTTATCCTTGGCATTGACTAAAACAAGGAGAATAAGCAGAGGCTACATAGAACAGGATAAGTTGCTAGAATGAGAGCATGATGAGGAGGGTTCTGAGCAGGAGGTTAAAGGGAGTGGATCTGGAGAAGAACAGATTACAGAAGTACTGTGACATGGAGTACAGAAGAATGAGAGGGGACCTCATAGCGACATTTAAAATGTTGATAGGAAAGGACAGAGTAGATGTGGCTAGGCTGTTTCCCTTGGTGGGTGAGTCCAGGACCAGAGGGCACAATCTTAGAATTAGAGGGTACAGTTTCAAAACAGAGATGAGGAGAAATTTCTTTAGCCAGAGGGTGGTGAATTTGTGGAACTCCTTGCCATGTACAGCAGTGGAGGCCAGATCAGCGGGGGCGTTCAAGGAGGAGATAGATAGTTATCTAAATAGTCAGGGTATCAAGGGATATGGGGATAAGGCCGGAAATTGGGATTAGAATAGGTTTTTTTTTTATTTGTTTTTGTTTCCCCCCCCCCACTCCCCATTTCTTATTTCTTTTTTCCCTTTTCCTTGGAGCAGACTCGATGGGCCGGATGGCCTGCTTCTGCTCCCTTGTCTTGTGATCTTGTGATCCTGGAAGTCAGTTTCTTTTTCAGTCTTTTTATTAGTTTTCAAATTAATACTGATTAATAAATAGCATCAATGTTTGTACATGTAATACAAAGAGATCTGGATAACAATCATGGCATAGATAATCATAAAGAACAATAACATATAAAAAAACTGTAGATCCAATGATCTCTTAGTAAATGAATATAATACAAAAGAAAGGAAACAAAAAGATTTATTATAGAAATTTAAAAAAAGAAAAAACCCAAATCAATAAGAAAAATTATAAACAATATAAACTAAACAGAAAGATTTCAAAAAAAAACAAACAAAATAAAAGAAAAAGACTGGACTAAAATTTCTCAGTAGAAACAGAGCAATATTATGTCGTCAACTCCGTTCCTCTAAGTTGGAAAGTTATTGAAAGGGGATCTACATCATGTGAAAATATTGAATAAATGGACTCCAAATATCTTCAAATTTAAGTGAAGGATCAACAGTACCACTCCTAATTTTTTCCAAGTTTAAACATGATAAAGTTTGAGAGAACCATTGAAAAGTAGTAGGGGGTATTGGATTCTGCCATTTAAGCAAAATGGATCGTTTGGCCATTAATGTAACGAAAGCAATCATACGGTTAGCGGAAGCAGATAAATGGCCAGGCTGGAAGCCAGTTTGCACACACTAATCCATATGCGCAATGGCAGCAGTCTAAGCTTCCATCGCAGCACTCACATTCTGAATGAAGCCTGTATGTAGTACAACAGAAGTAGTTGTTTCCACCAACGTCCTGCTGGAGGTAGTTTCAACGTCATATTGGAAAGGATGGAATGCAGGGTCTGTTCAGGAATACTGTGTCTAATTGGTGCTGGATTCCTCCATTGTTTTTAATTGAGTATAGGCTCTCCATCCAGGTTCCAAGTGTAGACAGTTTTTGGGTGTGCACCCCATCAACTGCCTTCTAGCCTGGTACATTGCTATCATTATCTGGATCCTCTGTAACAGAAGTTGTTTACAGACTCTCAATCTGGAAAGCTAGCTCTTATGTTATCCTTGCCCCTTCCTTGCATGCAGACCACTTGTGCCTGGTCTCTCAACATGTGTAGAATCCACCACAATCACTAAGTTACATACTGTCTGTATCAGAGTCGGTGACTGCAAATCACGTAGTGGTATGTTTTCACTTTCATGAACTTATTGCTTTTAGTCCACCTGCTGGGCAGATTGCAGTCTTTTATTATGTGGAAGGGAAACGGAACAATGCAAATCTGATCATGAGAGAAAATAAAATAAAAGGTACAATCGTCATTAGTGACTTCTTTGTCAGAACAGATTGTGAAATGGGGTAAAAGGAGATGAATTAAGTATGTGGATACTCTCATCTTCTGGTGCTTTAGTTCTACCAGTGACCCAGCCTTAGCAAATGGCCCTTTCCACAATGGCTGGCACCATTTCTTCCAATAGTGATGGATCATGTAGAAGCTCTACTTCTTGTCTAGTTAGTTCCTGCTGACTCAAGTTGTATTCTTCTTTATCTCAGACAGTCTCTCCAGATTGAGGATGATTTGCTTCCATTACACAACCTTCTGCAGAAGTAAGGGAAATGTGTCTTTTGAGTATTGTGCACAATGTCTGGTTGCTATGGCAGTAGTACTTGAATAAGCTGGAGCTGTGTGCAAGTTATGGGAAATAAGTTTGAGTTTTGCAACAGTTCTTGAGTGTATGTGGGTGGATTGAAGCTTATGAATCTTGGGTTTAAGTCTTCATTGTGGGTTGGTAAGTGATGGAAGTTTGGTAAATTGAACAGTGTGTAAAGCTAATGGTCATTTTGGTGAAATACGAGATTTGTAGTGACTTTCACTCACCCCGCAACTTGTGTGGCATCATTAACCTGCCACCTGGACTGCGTCCATGTTCTTGGAGCTATATTCCTCACATTGACATTCTCCACTACTTCCTGGAAGTACTTTCTGAGCATGTGTACAGAAGGCCCCAGCCCCCCATGAGGGTACAGGAGGGGTCTGCACCACATCATCTCTTCTATCAAAATATAAAGTGCAATATCTGCAAACTTTAGTACCTATTCTTTCCCATGATCAGCCAATGATGATTGTTACACATAACACTTCTCCCAATGACCTTGGAACCTAGAACCACAATGAATCATACTTAAATGCAGCAGGATAACTTTATTGCTCAGAAGTACCTATATTGTCTATCACTTTGTCACTCCCTCCTTTCTATTATTCACAACATGATGTGGCAGATTTGCAGTGCTTTGATTTGATCTGATCTGTTGTGGGATCATATTGTTTTATCTATTGCATGCTGTTTTGCTTTGTTTAGCAGGCATGTAGTCCTGTGTTTCACCAAGTTGGCATTTCACTTTAGGTAGACTTCATTCTGTTGCTGGCTTATGCTTCCACACCATTCATCGAACCAGGGCTGAACCACTGATTTGACTGCAATGGTGGAGTGGAAATTTGAGTGGTCACAGCCTTTTGTGCCGTGGCGATTGAAGTGCTCGTCAAGATGCTTCTTAAGTGTGCGAGTGCCTGCCTCCACCACTCCCACAGGCAGTGCATTCCAAATCCAGTCAACTCTGAGTGAATTAATTCTTTCCTAGATCTACTCTAAATCTATGCCCTATAATTTTAGACACCTCTGCTATAGGGGAGAGTTTCCTGCTGTCTACCCTATATATTCCTTCCCTCTCAAACAGGATCAGTTTTCAAAATGATAATGATAATCAGAACATCCATTGCTGTCATTCATTTGTTGCTTTAATTCTTGAGTCATAAGCCAGTTTTTGTGAATGTGCTCTTTGTTGCCCTGCAGTCAGCCTGCCACCCAATACTCTTGAAATAAAAGCATAATGACTGCTGGCGCAGATCTGCATGAATTGCTGCTGTGGCCACAAGCAAGTATTGAGAAATCAGCTAGTTCCTGGTGGGCAGCATGTGCATGATTCACTGTCCATATGGGATTCCAGTAATGCAGGCAAATCCTATCACTCACTCTTACTCTGCTTTTCAACCTTCAGGGGGAGAGGTATTAAAATGCTGACTGTAAGTAAACAATTAACTGGTGCCTTGCCAGGTGGTTGTATGTAAGAAACTGATTGATGTAGTTGATGTCACTTGAAGCAGTTTGTGAGGAACTAGATGTGCAGAAAAAAATTAGATCCATGTTAATCCTAGTTAATTTTGTTTGCTTACTCCTTATGAGAAATCTTTTGACAAGGGATAATTTTATCCTAATCAGTCTGATGGCAAACCATTGGGTCAAATTTGCTACCAATTTTATGCCTGTCTAATTTACTTGCTCTAACTTTCAGAAATATAGAGGCCAGTCATATAAGTTCTTTATGTAAACAAAGATCCCTGAGCAATCATATTTCTGTTCAACTTTAGGGATGGTTGTATGTTGTGATTTAGTGGATTTGTTGATACTGTCATTTTTTGTGTGGTGTGCAATTAACAACTCATATCTTTACAACATCAACAATTAACTTCCGCAGTGATGTTGGTTAATTAAAGAAAATGCTGTAATTTTCCTGAAACTAAGACAGCTTCAGTGAATGCACAGCTGATCCATCCTTTCACTGTACTGCAGTCAGCAACTCAATTAAAATTTTCCATCATTAAGGAGTGCTTTGGTTGAGGAATAGGAAATTAGACTAAGATGTTTGGTTCTTAATAAGCCTTTAGAGAAATGTTTCAAAATTATCAACAATATACATTCTATTGAGTAATAAAAACTTAGTGAAAGAGGGAATTCATCCATGCCAGCTGGTGAGTTTATGGGTAATATCAGATTAAAAGAAAGGTGTTATCATGTTGCTACAAAGCCTGAGGATTGGATGACTTTTAAGAAGTAGCATTAAATGACTAAAAAAATTGATTGAAGGAAAAAATAAATTAGAAGGAAAATTCTGAAATTAAAACAAGTAAGAGCCTTTACAACCGTGTAAAAAGAGATTAGCAAAAATGAATCTGGGTTCCACAGAAACAATGATAGGAAAATCATAACAGGAAACAAATGTTGAGGCCTTAAAGGTTTACATCTTAACTATAAATATGGCAGAGGTGGAGGGAAACTAAGGTTTTAATACAGTGAGAAATCTATAGTAATAATTACCAACAAGGAGAAATTGCTAGATAAGTTCCCTGGACTGGATACTCTGCATCCCAGGGCTCTAAAGGAGGTAATTGCAAAGATAGAAGGTGCATTGGAGATGATCTTCCAAACTTGCACTGATTCTGAAACAGCCCTAGTAGATTGGAAGATAGTAACTATAGCACTGTCATTTAGGAAGACGGGGAGAGATAAAATATTGGAATCGTCTTTCAGAATGTGGTAATACCACATTTAAAAAATCATAACGTGATTGGGCAGAGGTTTTATGAGAAGAAAATTTGCTAATGAATTCAATAGAGTTTCTTGAACAGCCACGGGGTTTTTCTGTAAGTGTTTCTTAGGTACCCTAGAAAAGCATTTTATGTAACATACGGGCTCACAAAATTAAAGATAATATTGGCATGGATAGAGGATTGGTTAAAGGGCAAAAAGCAAAGAGTAATAATAAATTGGTTGTTTTGAGGTTTGTTGACTCTCTGAAGGAATGCCAAAGGAATCATCCTGGGACTTGAGCTGACAAATTAAAATATTGGTGTTGGGATTTAATACTGTTTTCCAACACCATTAAGTTTAGGATGGTGGTTGGTAAAGGGATGGAGGCAATAGGTATGCTAAATGACTGCAGACAACTTGGATAAAGACAGGCACAACATTTCTAGAATTTCACAATCCAGAGCTAAGTCAAATAGCAATAAGTGACTGCATATGTAGTTGCAAGGAAATGGAACTAAGGGTTATGTAAAACACAGGAAGTAATATTCTTATTGAAGGGTGATCTTGTCTTTCAATCATCCTGTCTAACTTTGACAGACTGGAGATTTGTTCAAGAAAACCTTACTGATGATTAGTCTGCTTGATAAATAAAGCAGGAAATGAAAGAAGGCATCAAGTTAAAAGCTCATGCATACAAAGTCGCCAAGAGTGGTGGGAAACTGGAAGATTGGGAAAACTTTAAAAAGCAATAAAGAACCACTAAGAAAGCAATAAGGAAAGGGAAGATAGATTATGAAAGTAAACTAGCACAAAATATAAAAACAGAAAGTAAAAGTTTTATGGTGCCAGAGCGTGGCAACTCATTGCAAGCCAATACCAATAAAGCAGAAAAGGGTGGGTAAAGTGAACGTAGGTCCCTTGGAAGATGAGAAGGGGGTATTAATAATGGGTAATGTGGAAATGGCCGAGGCCTTGAACTACTATTTTGTGTCAGTCCTCATGGTGGAGGACACATCTAACATGCTATAGAGAGATGTTATGGATGCAGTGGGAGACAAGGACCTCAATACAATCACTGTCACTAAAAAAGCTAGTGATGAGCAAACTAGTGGGCCTGAAGGTAGACAAGTTCCCTGGTCCTGATGGGATGCATCCCAGGGTACTGAAAGAAATGGCAGAAGTTATAATAGAGGTACTTGTGATAATTTACCAAAATTCTCTGGACTCTGGGCAGGTCCTGGTGGATTGGAAGACAGCGAATGTCATGCCACTGTTTAAAAAGGGATGTAGGCAAAAGGCAGGTAACTGTAGGCCTGTTAGCTTAACGTCTGTAGCTGGGAAAATGCTTGAAGCTATCATTACAGAATAAATAGCGAGACATTTGGATAGAAGTGGTTCCATCGGGCAGACACAGCATGGATTGAGGAAGGGAAGGTCCTGTTTGACAAACTTACTGGAGCTCTTTGAGGATATAATGAGCACAATGGATAGAGGGAAACAGGTGGATGTTGTATACTTGGATTTCCAGAAGGTGTTCGATAAGGTGCCACATAAAAGACCTATCCATAAGATAAGGATGCGTGGAGTTGGGTGTAATGTATTAGCATGGATAGAGGATTGGTTAACCACTACAAAGCAGAGAATTGGGATAAATGGCAATCAGTAGTCAGCGGGGTGCTGCAGGGATCGGTGCTGGGCCCGCAACTGTTCATGATATACATTAACGATTTGGAAGAGGGGACTTAGTGTAGCATATCTATGTTTGCTGATGGCACTAAATTGAGTGGAAAAGCAAATTGTGCAGAGGATGTAGAGAGTCTGCAGAGAGATATAGTTAGGTTAAATGAATGGGCAAAGGTCTGGCAGATGGAGTATAATGTTGGTATATGCGAGGTCATCCACTTTGGAAAGAAACATAGAAGATCAGATTATTATTTTAATGGTGAAAGATTGCAGCATGCTTTTGTGCAGAGGGACTTGGGAGTGCTTGTGTATGAATTACAGAAAGTTGCTTTGCAGGTGCAACAAGTTATCAAGAAAACAAGTGGAATGTCGGTCTTCATTGCTAGAGAGATTGAATTTAAGAACAGGGAGGTTATGCAGGGTACAGGCTACTGGTGAGGCCGCACCTGGAGTACTGCGTGCAGTTCTGGTCTCTTCACTTGAGGAAAGATATACTGGCTTTAGAGGCGGTGCAGAGGAGGTTCACCAGGTTGATTCTGGAGATGAGGGGGTTAGCCTATGAGGAGAGATTGTGTCGCCTGGGACTATACTCGCTGGAAATCAGAAGAATGAGAGGGGATCTTATATAAACACACAAAATTATGAAAGGGATTGACAAGATAGAGGCAGGAAAGTTGTTTCCACTGGTAGGTGAGACTAGAACCGGGGACATAGCCTCAAGATTCGGGGAATAGATTGAAGACGGAGATGATGAGGAACTGCTTTTCCCAGAGAGTAGTGAATCTGTGGAAATCTCTGCTCAGGGAAGCAGTAGAGGCTACCTCATTAAATATACTTAAGACACAGCTAGATAGATTTTTGCATAGTAGGGAAATTAAGGGTTATGGGGAAAAGGCAGGTAGGTGGATCTGAGTCCACGGCCAGATCAGCCATGGTCTTATTGAATGATGGAGCAGGCCTGAAAGGCCAGATGGCCAACTCCTTGATTATCTGAATCTAGCTCAACAACTGAATCAAGCTTATAATTAATTATCATGCAATTAATTGTGACATATTTTGGCTTATTTATTACCCTATTGTGCAAAATACCTGTACGGATGTGTACATAGAGGCGATCATTATGGCCGTTCGGGTAACGGAAATTCACCCTTACAGAATTCACAGATTGCTACCCAGAAATTTGAGGTACAGAATAAAACTTGCTCTTAGAGAGTTTTATGTAAAAAAAAAAGTAAATAAATAAACACAATGTAGCGGTTGCTACCGCAGAATAAAACAAGACTCTACTCGGAGGATTGCCAAACAGAACTGGTTTATTTTCCCGCCTTGCGCGGGCCCTTTAAGGGAGAATGTTCCCGCCCAAAACAACCGGCAATGACGTAAGTCCTATGTCATCAGGACTTTCCCGCACGCGGGTTCTCCCCGTCGCTCGGAAAGACGAGGCCCGCCGCCATCTTGGGCCTCGTCGCTCCGATGCCGCGCGACCCGACTGCCGAGCCGGTTCGCCCGACTAGACGGTGAGTCGCCACACAACCCCCCCCAGAACCAGCGAGACAGTCCCCAAGGTCCATGGGCTGTGCCAGCTGCCGCTTAGGGGGGCGGCCTCTGCGTCGCGGCGTGGCAACCTCGACAGGCTGTTGCAGATCCAAATGGGCCGGTTTGAGGTGGTCCGCCGTGAAAACCTGTTCCCTGCCTCCAATGTCCAAAATAAAAGTGGATCCGTTATTCCGTAACGGTCCCTCATATGGTCGTTGCAATGGCGCCCGAGGTGTGCCCCTGCGAACGAAAACAAACTTACAGTCCCGTAGTTCCTTGGGCTGGCAGGATGGGGCTTGACCATGCCGTGAGGTGGGAATCAGGGCCAAGGCGCCAAGCTTCTCGCGCAGTCTTTGTAGGACTGCTGGGGGTTGTTCCCCTTGGTCCCGAAGGGCAGGTATGAAATCCCCGGGGACAACTAGTGGCGCCCCGTATACAAGCTCAGCTGACGAAGTGCGGAGGTCTTCTTTGGGGGCAGTGCGTATGCCGAGCAGGACCCAAGGCAGCTCGTCAACCCAGTTAGGACCCTTCAGGCGGGCCATCAAGGCCGATTTCAGATGGCGGTGAAAACGTTCCACCAACCCGTTTGATTGAGGATGGTAGGTCGTGGTGGTGTGCAGCTGCGTCCCTAGCAGGTTCGCTAATGCAGCCCAGAGACTGGAAGTGAATTGGGTGCCTCTGTCTGAAGTGATGTGGGCCGGAACGCCAAAACGTGAGACCCAAGTGGTGAGCAGCGCCCGGGCACAGGAATCAATTGTGATGTCAGCCAGGGGGGTTGCCTCAGGCCACCTCGTGAACCGGTCCACGATGGTGAGGAGGTACCGGGCTCCTCTTGAAACCAGCAGAGGGCCCACGAGGTCGACGTGTCTGTGGTCGAACCTCCTATGGGGAGGCTCAAACTGCTGTGGTGGGACCTTGGTGTGTCGCTGGATTTTTGACGTCTGGCTGTGCGGACAAGTCCTGGCCCACTCACTGACCTGTTTGCACAGGCCATGCCAGACAAACTTGCTGGCGACCAGTCGGACAGTAGATCTGATGGACGGGTGCGCCAACCCATGTACCGAGTCAAAAACGCGTCTCCGCCAGGCTGCAGGGACTATAGGGCGGGGCTGACCAGTCGCAACGTCGCAGAGTAGGGTCCGCTGACCTGGACCAACCAAGAAATCTCGGAGCTGCAGACCCGAGACTGCGGTTCTGTAGCTGGGCAGTTCGTCGTCGGCTTGCTGTGCATCAGCTAGGGCCGTGTAGTCGACACCCAAGGATAGGTTGTGGATGGTTGGTCTGGAAAGTGCATCAGCAACGACATTATCCTTTCCGGAGACATGTTGGATGTCAGTTGTGAACTCGGAAATGTAGGATAAATGTCTCTGCTGACGAGCTGACCAGGGATCGGAGACTTTGGAGAAGGCAAAGGACAGAGGCTTATGATCGGTGAAAGCGGTGAAAGGCCTGCCTTCTAGAAAGTATCGGAAATGCCGGACCGCCAGATACAGCGCTAGAAGTTCCCGATCAAAAGCGCTGTACTTCAGTTCGGGCGGTCTAAGGTGCTTGCTGAAAAATGCCAAGGGTTGCCAGCAGCCTTCGAGTAGCTGTTCCCACCCACCGCGGTGTTGGACGCGTCTACCGTGAGGGCAGTTGGGACGTCAGTCCTGGGGTGTACCAGCATCATGGCGTCTGCCAGGGCGTCTTTGGCCTTAACGAAAGCAGCCGCAGCCTCGTCAGTCCAGGTGATGTCCTTGCCCTTACCAGCCAGCAGCGAGAACAGAGGGCGCATGATACGGGCTGCTGCAGGGATGAAACGATGGTAAAAGTTGACCATCCCAAGGAATTCCTGTAGGCCTTTGACTGTGTCGGGGCGGGCAAAATGGCGGATAGCATCCACCTTGGCGGGTAGGGGTGTTGCCCCGTCACTGGTGATTTTGTGGCCAAGGAAATCGATAGAGTCAAGTCCGAATTGGCACTTGGACGGGTTGATCGTGAGGCTGAAATCGCGGAGGCGGGAATACAGCTGGCGGAGGTGGGAAAGGTGTTCCTGGCGTTTACGGCTGGCGATCAGTATGTCGTCCAAGTAAATGAACACGAAGTCCAGGTCTCGGCCTACCGCGTCCATCAGCCGCTGGAAGGTCTGCGTGGCGTTCTTAAGGCCGAACGGCATCCGAAGGAATTTGAACAGGCCAAATGGGGTGATAATCGCAGTTTTGGGGACGTCATCTGGATGGACCGGGATTTGGTGGTATCCCCCTAACGAGGTCCACTTTGGAAAAGATGCGGGCCCCGTGTAAGTTCGCTGCGAAGTCCTGGATGTGAGGGATGGGATAGCGGTCCGGGGTGGTGGTGTCATTCAGCCTGCGGTAGTCACCGCAGGGCCTCCACCCTCCGGTGGCTTTGGGGACCATGTGAAAGGGGGAGGCCCAGGGGCTGTCTGACCTGCGAACAATCCCCAGCTCCTCCATGTGACGGAACTCTTCCTTTGCCAGGCGGAGCTTGTCTGGAGGTAATCATCGTGCTCGGGCATGAAGGGGTGGCCCTGTGGTAATGATGTGGTATCGTACCCCGTGTGTGGGCCTAGAATTTGTAAACGAAGGTGCCAAAATCGATGGGAATTCAGCTAGGAGCTTGGCGAAATCGTTGCCAGAAAGGGAAATGGAGTCCAGGCGCGGGGCTGGTGGGCTGATTTCTCCCAGGGGATAGGTCCGGAGAGTGCTAGAGTGGACTAACCGCTTCCTTCGCAGGTCGACTAACAGGTTGTGGGCCTGAAGGAAATCGGCTCCCAGGAGTGGTCGGGCGACGGTGGCAAGGGTAAAGGTCCAGGTAAAACAGCTGCCGCCAAAGTGTAATTGAAGCGTACGGGTGCCGAAAGACCGTATCATTGTACCATTGGCGGCATTGAGTAGAGGACCTGGTGGCCTGTCACGAGTGTCGCGGCCTGTCGGGGGCAAAATACTGACCTCCGCTCCAGTATCAATGAGGAAACGCCGTCCAGATTTCTTGTCCTGAACGAAGAGGAGGCTCTGTCGGCGGCCAGCCGCCGTAGCCATCAGCGGCGGCTGGCCCTGGCGTTTCCCTGAAACTTGCAGGGTGGGCGGCATCGACGGGCCTCCGCACCCCACCTCTGATGGTAGAAGCACAGCTGGTCACCCGTGTCGTCGTCTGCGTTCCTGGGGCGTGGCTGCTCGGTTGCTGGGGCCAGGCGAGGCGGGCGTTGGGCTCGCGGCCTGGTGATTTGACTGACGGACGAACCGCTCTCACGCTTGGCCCTCCACAGGACATCTGCCCGGGCAGCCACCTCACGGGGGTTGCTGAAGTCGGCGTCAGCTAACAACAAGTGGATGTCATCGGGGAGCTGTTTGAGGAAGGCCTGTTCGAACATCAGGCATGGCTTGTGTCCCTCGGCCAATGCCAGCATCTCATTCATTAGGGCGGATGGGGATCTGTCCCCCAGGCCATCCAGATGAAGCAGGCGGGCGGCGCGCTCATGACGGGAGAGGCCGAAGGTCCGGATCAAAAGGTCTTTGAAAGCCGGGTACTTATCTTCCTCCGGAGGCGACTGGATGAAGTCTCCAACCTGGGCGGCTGTCTCCTGGTCCAGAGAGCTAACCACATGGTAGTACTTCGTGGAGTCGGAGGTGATCTGCCAAAGGTGGAATTGCGCTTCGGCCTGGTCAAACCAGACGCTGGGCCGAAGTGTCCAAAAGGTGGGCAGCTTGAGGGCCACTGCGTTGGCTGCTGCGCTGTCGTCCATTTCGCGGGTCCAAAAGCCGTTTGGACCGTCGGGGTCACCAATGTAGCGGTTGCTACTGCGGAATAAAACAAGACTCTACTCGAAGGATTGCCAAACAGAACTGGTTTATTTTCCCGCCTTGCGCGGGCCCTTTAAGGGAGAATGTTCCCGCCCAAAACAACTGGCAATGACGTGTCCTACGTTATCAGGACTTTCCCGCGCGCGGGTTCTCCCCATCGCTCGGAAAGACGAGGCCCGCCGCCATCTTGGGCCTCATCGCTCCGATGCCGCGCGACCCGACTGCCGAGCCGGTTCACCCGACTAGACGGTGAGTCGCCACAACAAAATATTTTTTCAACTCGCACTTCTTGATGCAATGACATGGCTTCACATTATGGAAAATCACATTATGAACCATTTTATAAGAATGCATTCCCCCCGTAGCACAGGGATTGCATGTATTTCAATTAAATACTATCAGAATCTGTAAAATTTAACATTTACTTTTGATTGAATTTTCTGAAGTACATTTGCTGTCATATTCAGTCACGTTATTTTTCCATTACTTTTTAGAAGACCTTTCTTAAAACTAAACCTTCTTGGAATTTATCTGGAACTTATTTTTCTTTCCTAGCGTTTATAAATTGATACATTTAGTGCAGTCATTAATGAATTAAACTATGGACTAAGTTTTTGACATAAAAGATCTTATTCATCTGTGAACCCGTCATATTAATTTCATGTATGCCACATGTCACACTGGCAACTTAGTTATATTTTTACAATACAGGCACTGTACTGGCATTTATTACCATTGCAGTGTCACACAGCATGATATCCTTCTTCCAGACCATGGAAAATATGTACTGACTGATCTGAAGCATTTTCTGTAATTTTTTGACAAACCTTGAAAACTTTAACATAACTTTTGTAACCAGCACAAAAATTAATTGTAATAATTAAGCAATTACTTCTTTTAAAGTTTGAAGTCAGAATTTAATTATTGAGAGAAGTTACTAAAAATTATCAAATATATTCATTGGCAACATTGACATGGATCAAGGATAAGTTTTTATTCCGATTGTGTTAAATTCACATTCAGGAAGAAACATTTAGGTTAGGATCAAAATCTTTCTAATTTCCATGAAAATCAAAATATTTTTGTTCTAAGATAACATGGAAATGAAAATCTGTATGTTTTGTTGTAGGCTTGATTTATCACATGCACATTGTAATCAACAGAAGAATGAGCTCAGCAGAAAGGACAAAGAGTTACAAAGATTGCAGAATGAGTGCATGGAAGGGAACAAGGAAATCAATAAAGTATGTTAATAACACTATGTCTGTTGTAGTGTAAGTTTAGACTTTTTACATATTAATGATTCAGTTTGTGATATTACACAGCCATGAAAAATTACATTTTCATTATATTTGATCTGTGTCACTTTTTTGGAAGTTGCTCTGCATCAGAAACACAAACAGCAAAATCACCTTGAACATCCATTGAATTGACCTCTTGTATGATAATTGGACTCTTGACCTCATAATCTACCTCATCATGGCCTTGCACCTTATTGTCTGCCTGCACTGCACTTTCTCTGTAACTGTAACATTATATTCCGCATTGTGTTATTGCTTTTCCCTTGTACTACCTCAATGTACTGATGTGATGAAAAGATGTCTATGGATGGCATGCAAAACAAAGTTTTTCACTGTACCTCAGTATATGTGACGATAATAAACCAATTTAATTTAATTAATTTACTTTAACCTTCTGAGGTAACTTTTTTCCCTAATGCTGGCATGCATTAATGATTAGGTTTCTAGCAACCATGAGTCAAAAATGACTCTAAATTTAGAGATTCCAAAGAATTGATAGTTTTGTGAACGTAATTTACTGTGTTGCTGATTGTTATATTTAATTGCTTTATTTCACAGATGGTATAAAAACAAAATATATTAAATAGAAACTTTTTAAATGAAGGCCATACAAATTGGTATTGGTTTATTATTGTCACTTGTACTGAGGTACAGTGAAAAGCTTGTCTTACAAACCGATCGTACAGGTCAATTCATTATACAGTGCAGTTACATTGAGTTAGTACAGAGTGCATTGATGTAGTACAGGTAAAAACAATAACAGTACAAAGTGTCACAGCTACAGAGAAAGTGCAGTGCAATAAGGTGCAAGGTCACAACAAGGTAGATCGTGAGGTCATAGTCCATCTCATTGTATAAGGGAACTGTTCAATAGTCTTATCACAGTGGGGTAGAAGTTGTCCTTAAGTCTGGTGGTACGTGCCCTCAGGCTCCTGTATCTTCTACCCGATGGAAGAGGAGAGAAGAGAATGTCCCGGCTAGGTGGGGCCTTTAATTATGCTGGCTGCTACACCAACACAACGAGAGGTAAAGACAAGAGTCCAAGGAGGGCAGGCTAGTGTCCGTGATGCGCTGGGCTGTGTCCACAACTCTCTGCAGCTTCTTGCGGTCCTGGGCAGAGCAGTTGCCATACCAAGCCGTGATACATCCAGATAGGATGCTTTCTATGGTGCCTCGGTAAAAGTTGGTGAGAGTCAAAGGGGACAAACCAAATTTCTTTAGCCTCCTGAGGAAGTAGAGGCACTGGTGAGCTTTCTTGGCTGTGACATCTACGTGATTTGACCAGGACAGGCTGTTGGTGATGTTCACTCCCAGGAACTTGAAGCTCTCAACCCTCTCGACCTCAGCACCATTGATGTAGACGGGTGCATGTACACAGCCCCCTTTCCTGAAGTCAATGACCAGCTCTTTTGTTGACATTGAGGGAAAGGTTGTTGTCATGACACCATTCCACTAAGCTCTCTATCTCCTTCCCGTACTCCAACTCATCGCTGTTTGAGATACAACCTACAATGGTGGTATCATCAGCAAACTTGTAGATGGAGTTAGAGCAGAACCTGGCCACACAGTCATGAGTGTATAGGGATTAGAGTAGAGGGCTGAGGACGCAGCCTTGTGGGGCACCAGTGTTGAGAATAATTGTGCCAGAGGTATTGCTGCCTATCCTCACTGATTGTGATCTGTTTGTTAGAAAGTCAAGGATCCAGTTACAGAGGGAGGTGTTGAGTCCTAGGTCTCGGAGTTTGGTGACAAGCTTGCTTGGAATTACTGTATTGAAGGCAGAGCTGTAGTCAATAAACAGTAGTCTAATGTATGTGTCTTTACTGTCCAGATGCTCCAGAGCTGAGTGTAGGGCCAGGGAGATGGCATCCGCTGTAGACCTGTTTCGCCGATAGGCGAATTGCAATGGGTCCAGGTTGTCTGGTAGGCTGGAGTTGATGCATGCCATGACCAACCTCTCAAAGCACTTCATGATGGTGGATGTCAGAGCAACTGGTCGGTAGTCATTGAGGCATGTTACCTTGCTGTTCTTTGGTACCGGAATGATAGTGGTCTTCTTAAAACAGGAGGGAACCTGAGCTTGAAGCAGGGAGAGGTTGAATATGTCCGCAAATAGTTCTGCCAGCTGATTAGCACAAGATCTGAGCACACGGCCCGGGACACCATCTGGGCCAGGTGCTTTCCTCATGTTCACTCTCCGGAAGACTGATCTCCAGAGACTGAAAATATCAGTAAACAAAGGGCAGAACTGACCAAATATTCCACTGTAGCTGTGCTTTATTACTGTGACCTAACTTCTGAACACCACACCCCATCCACGTTATATCTTCCTTCATCCAACCTCCCCCACCACATCACCAGCCATTAAATCTCCCAGAGGAGCCCAAAGAATTGCACTTCAAGTTATTTCACTAGGATCTCTATATTTTTGGTGTGTTTTTCTGTGTTTCATTCTCAGTTATATGATGTCCATGGCCACTGCTACAGGCCAGGATAAGGTAAAGTAACAGGCAGGCAGGATCATTGGCACCTGACCACATGGAGTCCATGAAAAAGAAGAAAGAGCAAATATAATTTTTCCCTTTAAGCATTTTTTCTTATGTGAATCCTTTGATAACATTTAGAATTCCATTCCAACAATTTAACCTGAAATTTAGAAGAAATATCTGTAAAATTGCATGACTATTCATTTCACCTATATTTTATAATTTAGCTATTTTGTTTTTGTTCTGAATTTGGGATAATTGGGTGATGGAAATACATATCTCCTATAATATAGTGTCTGCCATGTCGGTCTTAAGAATCTTTTAACTATAATGTAAAGCATTTTTATTCCTTTGTGGATTTGAACAAGAATACCAGAAGAGAAAGGATAATGGTCTCATTGACCTTCTAATTATAAAATCTTTTTTACTATAAATGTGGTATCTGCAATGCTGTTATATTTCTTCAAAATTTAGTTGCTTGAAGTATTGAGCAACAAATTAGGAAAGAAAACATGTGATCTGAAAAATATTTTGAACGTTTTTTTTTGTTCTATTGTAGTTGAGGAATTGCCTCTCTGAGAAGGAGCAATCACATAGCTCTGAGTTGGTGGGAATTAGAACGGAGGTCTGTAACCTCACTACAGTACTTGATCAAAAAGAAATCACCATAGCAACTGTCACAGAGAAAACTGCTCATCTGGAAAAGCAACTCAACACTGAACTGGAAAAAAAAGATCAAATTTCAGCTGAATATTGGGTCTGTTAAACTATATATTCACAAATAATACCTAAATGGATAGATTAACAGCTAACCAAAAAAAGAATTCTTTACATAAAAGGGCTCTGGTAACTTTTTAGGTGAACATGGTATATTTTTCTGCAGCTAAATTAACTCTTCAGAATGTATCTTCACACTTTATACATAAAGTTAAAGAATACTCTTGTATGACACAATCCTTTCAAACCTTTTTAATTACATCTGTTAATGCATAGACCTTTATTGATCATCATCTTTATTATATCATTCTCCATTTTGCCTTTCGTTTGCTCTGCCATAAGGGCAAGAAAACTAAAGATTAAAGTAGTTTGAAATTGGTAATCTAGAATGGTGGAATTTGATCCCATCATCTGTGAGGTTTTATCAGAGGTGGGATATTGCCATGTTGAAGAATAATTTCAATTAAAAGTCTCCTGACGATGGTTGCTAAAAGGTATTCTTTAAAATTGCTCCTATTGATGAGAAGCCATGAGGTAGTGTTCAGAACTAAATTATTAGTTCTGCAGACTGGAAAAGAGCAGTTTACCTGCAGTCTGCAACAGATCTGTCAAGAAACATTTTGATCTTGGATTATGATGTGAAAGTGTCATTAACTTAAACAAAAGCATAACAATATTTGGCTGCTTTGATGAATATGCTTGATAGCCTTCATTCTTCGTAGCCATCATTCTTTTTAATGTTCAAGAATATTTTCTTCCAATATTTTTAACAAAATATAATGTCAGACACTGACATGTATGTATGTGGAATGGGAAAATTATCCATTTGTCATGTGAATTTACACAATTTTAAAAACTCAAATGAGATCAACATTTTGTTGTAAACTGCGTAAATCGTGTTTTTGTCTGAATTCCAGATGGCCATGGAAAAGCTTGAATCTCTTAAAGCAGAGAACAAACACTTAAAGGAAACGTTGCAAATTTTGGAGGGCAAAAGATCAATGGTAAATGGAAATGAAACGTCAAAAATGAGATGGCGTTATTGAAGAAGATATTTTTTTAACTCTATAGAAAATAGACAATGCTTGCCAATGAGAATAAATCAAATTTCTCTATGCATGATTTTAACATGTATTTTTGCTCTCTGACCTTGAGCACTGTACAGTTATTCAGCTGAAAGGATGGAAGAGTGGATCTAAGTGTCATTCATAAATGCCACAATAAATGGGTCTAACTACAAAAATGTATTAGGCTTTTATATTTGATTTGATATACAGCGTTTCACAAAAACACATCTTATCACTGCATAAGATTGTTTTTGCAATATTTTTGTGCCGCTGATTCCAAACGGAACTATGGGATATCAGCTGTTGGTACCTGTCCTGGACTTCCACATGTACATGGTCAAAGCTGGAAGTTGAAGACAACCTGAGTGTCAGATGCTGGCAAACTGACTGTTGGCTCCATTTCTGGACTCACCATTGAGTTTGTAAGGAGCTGTGACTCCCCGAATAGACCATCTGGATGCAGTTCACATTCAGCCCTTGGCTTTATGCCAGGGAGAACTGGTGTATGAATGGCAACCCTAATCATTTCAATGGTTCACCAATCCATTGAAATGGTAAGTGCTTTATTTTACTTTATTTTAATGATTTAATTATTTATTTTAACATGATTTTATTTTTAACCTTATTTATAATTATTCAGCTCCTGTTTTAATAATTTTTAAATGTCTCTGTCAGAGAAATTATTGACACTATTTCTAATGTAGAAAACAGCAGCTAATTTGTGCACAGCAAGCTCCCACAAACAGGAAGCACCATCAGTTCAAAATGGTTTCTTTCCACCAGGCCCTATTTCTCAGTTTTCAGCCTGTGTAAGATAAAATTTCCCGAATGCTTGCTAGGCTTTTGCTGAGCATTAGTTCTTTTGCCCTCTTCCAGTCACCACTAAATTCTAGCACTTGGGCCTCACAGGAAGCCATAGGGGCCATGTTTCTTTCAATTGCATGCATACATAACCCTGATGGAAAATTATGGAGGCATGGGAGTTTGCCATTCAGCATTCCACCACTGCCTAATCCTGATTTGTTTTTTTTCCAAAAGAAACCACCATGAGAGTAGACAAGTGCAGTGTGCTGAAAAACAACATCTAAAGCTGTATCTCTGAAACTCCTTTAATAATAGGTTGATAGACTGAAGTCCAATTTCATTTTTCACTGGCATTGTGCCTATTGACTAATGTCATTTTATAGCCCTATTGGTTCCTAACTTCTGTTGTCTAAATTCAAGCAATTGATTTTCTGAATACACTAGTTTGTGGTTTGTTTTAGTAATATGCCTCACATAAATATAGTTTTTCTTTCACATTTTATGAAAAAGTAATTCAGAAATTTACAGAGAAAGATCAATAAAGTACCTTCTGCCCATTATTGATTGAACATTCATCCTGAATAAGATTGATAATATTTCAGTGCATTTATTATCCCCTTGCAGATAGAAAATAATCAACTGAAGGAGCTTCAGAGTGCTTACGCAGCCTCTATCTATAAACTGGGTTATGATAATAAACTGTTACAGAAGGACTTGGTGAAACTAAGGGCAGAACTGGAAACGTCTACAAGGACTAGCCAGGAAAAGTATGAGGCAGCTCTCCGACATACACAATATGCTGTAGTGGAGATGAAAGAACATGAAAGCAGGTAATATGGATGTTTCTATGATTTTGTTGCAGCAGTTAGAGTATGTGCCTAAAGACTGGATTTTGCCCTGGATCTTAAACATGTGCTGCATAAACACTAATGGCCATTTGGATCCCCTGCATAAAAATAAGGAATTTGGGCAACATTCAATTAAAAGCAGTGCTGTAATGTTCTGCACAAAGCTATTTTCACAGTACAATTGTATAAAAGATTGCAGTGGAGGTGAGGGAAATTGTGGGAGGGAGAGGACACAATAATTTCCTGTGTGACTGGACCATCCCTTGTGATGATCTGCCCCAATTAAGTTCTGTCCTATGAGTGGGGCCACACCACTGCAAAATGCGGGCTGACCAAAGGGCCAATGATCACAGCATTCAGCTCAGATGTTACTTGAACAAAAAGGCAGTAAATAGTGAAGGAAAGACCAGTGGTGCCTTTTCCATTATCCGAAAACTGAGGCTGGCAGATACCGTGTGCAAAAGATCAGTATTGTAGTGTCGACAAAACTCTGCATGAGGTTTGTTTGTGAATATTCAATGACAATTATTTGATGCATCCAGACCTCCAATTTATCTCAATAAGAAAGAATAATCTCTCACCAAAATAAATTGGGAGCAATGTATGACTTTAAAAATAAAGTATCAGACAAATTACTGTATCTTATTCAGAGAGGCCAACCCAACACACAGCCTTTAATAATAAGTCTGCACAATTAATTTTCCACACTGCATTCAGGTTTGGGGGATGTCATTAACTCTTAGGATTTTGCAATATTGGTCGCCACATTTCATTACAGCAATCATTGGGTGCTCGACCAATGTCAGAAAAACAACAGCTGATTTAAATTGAATTGCGCATGAAAGAACACATGTTAGTTTACCAACTGGTCCAAACAACCTGGGTAAAACCACTATAATGCACAATTTGCATGTGAAATATTTGTGCTGACTGATCCATTTTCTAGGCCAGAGTGGTTAACTTTTGAAAACTCAATTTCCTTTTTGACATCAAGGCTTACATATTTTCAGCATCTGTGAAATCAGTTTGTAGCTCTTTGCACTATTTTGTGATATGTCCCTAGCTACAGAATGAGTCGATGTTGATGATATTATTTGAGAAATGCAGAAATATTTTCACATTAAATATGCTAAAGCACATCTGTAGCTCACAGAAAGATTGAATAAATCAATTTATTTCACATAAAGGATATATATTGTGTGATGTATTCCAATCCTGCAAAAAAATACAATATCAACTCATTCAAATACTCTGACATTTCAACAGCATATCTAATACAAGAGCACTGGACTGCACTGGACGAATTTGCAAAAAGTAGTTCAGTCTTTGAGTAAAAGGAAAATATGGCATTGATTTCAGTAAAAGGCCATTACTGAAGTTTGTGTATCACAAGTGACAACCAAGTAAATGTTGTTGATGTTTGTGTAAGATTTTATGGCAATGGTTACTTAAAGAAATTACACTGGAGCAACAGTCAGAGAAACTCAAATAAAACAGAAAAGCATTGGAAGGAGGCAGAAGCTTATTAGTGAAGTTTCTGAGTTTCTGGAGGAAATGTAACTGAGGAGAAAATGACTAAAGGATGCACATCAGAAGAAGACTCAACAAAATGTACTGAGAGTTCTCTATAGAGGGATAGCTGTGGCAGTGACTTCTCGTTGTCACCAGTATTACCACCAAACTGCAGTCAAATTCCAGGAAATGTTCAATTCCCTATGGAAGTAATGTATCAGACAAGTCAGTGTCCCTTTTTTATGGTGATCAGCTGACATACAATTAACATTTTCCCACTGCAGTCTCATTGAAGGAGAGACATAAGAGACTGCAGATGCTGTAATCTGGAGCAAAAAGCAAACTGCTAGAAGAATTCAGTGGGTCAGGCAGCATCAATGGAGGCAAAGGGATAGTCAATGTTTCTGGTCGAAGTCTGATGCAGGGTCTCGACACAAAACATCAACTATCCTTTTGCCTCCATGGATTCTGCCTGACCCACTGAGTTCCTCCAACAGTTCGTATTTTGCTCATTGAAAGGGATAGTTGCCATATCCCTTAATGGCGATTAGATGCAAAAGCTTACAATTCCATTTTCCACTTTAAGATTATTCATTGCATTAATAAGAAATCCTTTATTCTGGAGGAATCCATTATGTGCATGGTAATCCTTTTGGAATAGAACCTCCGCTTCAGAAGTGCTCTGGCAGTGAAGAATGGACTGCAGCCACGGATCAATGAAACAGAATCTAACACACCAATTTTGAGTCAGGGCCAGTACTTAGCCATTGCTCTTGTGATCTAATATCAGCCATTAGACTATGTTACTGACCAATGAAAAAACAGGTCCAAGTTGCAGTAGACTCGAGATATGGAGAACTGATCTGCATGAGGTTACCAGTTTCTCAGGACTGCAGCAGCTCATGCCAGGCTCCTGAACACCACTCAGGGGGCACATAGAAAATGTCACCATGGCAGTGTTATTCTTTTCTGTTCAAGGCATCGGGTATTATACAACAGGCCTTGCACATTTGAATTTTACATAAGGGTCTTTCAAGCTCTCACCTATTTCATGGAATGGAAGAAGTCAACTGGGCATTGGATGGAGTGCAGGTGGGGTGTGGATTAGAGAAGATTTTGGAGGGAAGGTAAAGAGGATTGTGAGGGTGGGACAGATAGAGATAATTATTGAAGGGGAGGTAGGTTCAGGTTGGATTCACCAACGCAAACACTTAGAAGGAGACACGAGAAAAAGATGGATGTTCAGAGACCCTATGTTCAGATAACGAAGGGCTGTTTTTAACATCACAGCTGCCTCCAATCTTTTGGTTAAAGCCTTTTTTGAGGTGCAAGCCTTGTATGCACAGAACAATTTGTAGATGTGACATCAATACATGTGCTTCTTACTTTTATATATAATTATATATGTTCAGAAGCCTCTAGGTGTATGTGTACTGCAGGACTCAACAAAAATTCCCAAGTGTGTTATGGCTGCTCTTAAAACCCAATTGCAAATGCAATTCTAAAGCTTAGCATTCAAAAAATACTGCCCTATGTGATGGACTTTCTGGAACCATATCTTTCACCATTTCTGAATGTTCACAGTAAGTGAACTACTTTGAAAAGTGAGCACTGTTATGACATAAAAAAGTGACAGACAATTTGTAAAATACAAGAACACAGAAACAGCAATGTGATTGTGACCAGATTACCTGTTTTAAACCATGTAGAAGTTGTAATATGATTGAGCAGTGAGATTGTTGCAGCTTCAGTAAATACAGAAGCATTTTACAGAAAGCCTAGCAATTAAATAATTTTTTCAAAGTTAAACATTTTGAAAATCAGAGTCAAATCAGAAATTGGGACTTAGGAAAAAGGTATGAAAATTTTGATCTGAAAAAAATGATTATCAAATACAAATATGGCAGCATGCATGGAAAAGTTATCAAGTTAAAGAGATAAATTTTTGTTTGGGAAGAGTGCAAAAATAATTTGGCAGAAAGGATTAACTTCAATGAAAGGAGAATTAGGCAGATTTTGTTACTGTTGTACCCTGATTTATTCTTGCCCTTACAAACAACATCTTTGTAAGCCCCACTAATATCTAAGAATTAAGTAACTGTCACTTATTACAAGTAACTCAAATATTACCATTAGTCATCCAATTGCTTCCTCAGATAATGATTCCTTGGGTATAGAAATGTGGCCGTCTCTTTCTTATTCAGCTTGCAACCAGAGGAAAGAGACAGATGAAGTACAAAATGTTCAATCTGGAAATACATTGTCTCAATGCAAGTTGGTCCTAGGAGGGAGTGTTTAGGGATTATATCAAAGTTAATCTGCCTTCCTTTCTGCCTTTCACTTTTCTATATGCTGCCAAACTATCATGTTGTTGACTCCTATTTTATTTTTGACTTGAGAATCTTACCTATTTTCTCCACTCCTGTTACAGATTTTATTTGTTGTGTGATGTTAATGTATACAAGATTATTTTTAACTGGGTACTTGATTTTTTTTTGTAGTGTCAACATTCAAACTTTGCAGTATTATTTAATAGTGATGTTTTAAACAAATGATTATTGGCAGTATTTCATTGATCTCACTGTTGACAGCTACACTTGCAATTTAATCATTATTAAATATTCTGTGCCACACTCACTTGATTGTTAACAACCAAATACTCCCAAGGGTGTCAAAGTAATTATCATTCTACACAATGTAGACTTATGAAGTCTGTAACTCTCCCGGTATGTTATTTCCGACTGCATTAGAGAGCATTGGGAGCGTCCCCACTATCCTAAACTTGCTAGAAACAGCCAACCCACAGCAATTACATAACATTACATTGAGTTTATATGACAGCAATAGGCCAGCTGGTAGAAGGATCTGGGTCTGAGTCCCACAGGAAATCTTGCGGCCAACTCTGCCACCTATCTGGTGCTTGTTTAGATTCTCCTTCTGCAGTTCCACTGATAAAATTCCTTACAATGGGTCTCCCGGAGTTTCCCTCTGTGTTTGGAGCAGGGTCCAATATGTACGTGAGGACCTGTTCCATAGCCTCCCACTCCAATTTTGCCCAGAAATTGAGACCTTATAATTTTCATTGTCAGATTTTATTGTCACCTGAGTAGAAGTGTTACTAATGTGTTGCATCTGATAGAAATAAATGTTAAAGAAAGTCATAATCAAATGCACAATGACCTATGAAAATTGATAACATAAATAATGCCCAAGGGATAACCATTTTGCAAAAGAAGATGATAACTAAAGCATCTGCTATTTTTATAGCCACCTCTTTCAAAACTCTGACATGTAGATCATCGGGTCCATGGGAATGTATCACCTTCCTAGCTCACCAACTTCTCTAGTACTATTTCTTGTCTATTACTTTAGTTCCTTATTCTCCTTACACCCTTGATATTGTCTCAACCATCATATTGGAGGTTGAGATTTCATGGAAAATAGAAAAAAATTATGTAGTCCATTCAGCATCTATGCTGCCTGCTATTTCAGTCCTGCTCAACACAAAGTTGATTGCAGCCACATTGCACCTATTCTTCAAGTGGTGGTGGCTACTTTAAAATGAGTCCAATGAAGTATGATATCAAAAAACACTCCCTCATTCTACCCCCCATTATCAAGTTCCCTTATACAATGAGATGGACTATGACCTCACGATCTACCTTGTTGTGACCTTGCACCTTATTGCACTGCACTTTCTCTGTCGCTGTGACACTTTACTCTGTACTGTTATTGTTGTTACCTGTACTACATCAATGCACTCTGTACTGACTCAATGTAACTGCACTGTGTAATGAATTGACCTGTACGATCGGTTTGTAAGACAAGCTTTTCACTGTACCTCAGTACAAGTGACAATAATAAACCATTACCAATACCAACTACAGCTTGCTAATTTCACATTAAGCATACACAAAAACAGATTAATATAGAACCTAAGCCCATTGTGTATACTTTATGATTAGAACAGGGCATCCTGACTAAGTTTCTATGATGACTTAATTGATTGATTTAATATCCCTTGTGATGCTGAGAAATTGGGACAGGAAGGTACTGTATACAGTCCCTTGCTTGTTCTGAGTTGTCTGACCTCAGCAGTGGTTTCAGTTTTCAATGGACTTGTACTGTTTTACAAACTTAGAACTTATAAGTACTAGTTACTCCTTATATTCTGAAAATTGCACCTGTATTGATCTCATGAGGGAGGGGTAAGATTTGGATATGATGATCCCTTCCTGCATGATTGAATATCCACAAGGAATAGTTATGTAGAAGTTAACGAGGGCAGCAAGCAACTTTGGAATAATCTTTCAAAGTCAACTTTTTTTTAGGAGAAGAGGATTTTTTTTTACTTGAATGACAGTGGCTCTGGTGACATGGAAGGATAACCGCATTCTACGCATACTGTATTGAACTAGGTTAATTCAGTTAGAAATTCTGTTAAGTTGCAAAATGTCTTCTTTTGTTTTGTGAGTTGTAGGAGAGTGAAGAAATTGCGACAAGAAAACGAGAAACAAATAAGGACCATGGAAACCAAGCTTGAAGAAACAATACAACATTATGAAGAAAAAATTAAGAACCTTCAGAAGAACTGCAGCACTCAGAACAACTTTAATATTTCTGCACCATGTTTCAGAAGCACAGAAAGTAGGGAGTATTCATTGAAAAGGAACCTAACACCCACAATTATAACTGCAGATACCCATTGCAATGATGTTATGAATGAACCATTTGCTGATCCAAATGAATCTGGTAGTTCTCTATCCACTGCCCTTACCAAGGGGAGCTTCCTGCCACTGGTGAGTGTTTGCTTATAAGAATTTATGTACTAGTCTCAGAAAACTCTTCCCCTGATATTTCTGCTTTAGTTTTATACTAGTACTCTTACTTCTAAATTGAAAAGATTCACAAATCTAGACTGACATTTTTGTGCAGTATTGAAGAAACACCACATCATCTGAGCCACTGCCTGTTGGAAAAGATGTTATTGGGTTCTTATCTGCCTGTTGAAGTGAGGATACCATAAGTTACTCAGAAAAGATTTAAGGAAGTTCTGGTATCCTGCTTAACATTTATTCCTCAAACTAAACAAAGAAAAATTGTTTAACTTGCTGCATGTGTAATCTAGCTGTGCAAAGATTCTCTTGTATTTTCCCAACGACACACATTCTTCCCAAGGCTAGTTGATCACCAGGACATTTTAAAGATAAAATGCTATCTCTTGGGTTGAGCTGACATATAGTTTACACAGTTAAGCAGTGTGCCTGAACAGATGAATGAGAGAGTTGTAAGAATGGGCAGAAAACATCAGTAGAAGTTATTTATAGATTACCAAGTAGTAGTTGTAATACCAGGCATGGTATAAATTAGGAAATTATGTGTACAGGGCAATACAGTAATCATGGGGACTTTAGCCTACATCAGATTTGCTGTAATAAGGTTGATAATAAGGTTATGATAAGGTAACAAGATGAATTTAAAGGATGTATACAAGATGCTTCTGTAGAACAATATGTTGAGGAACTAACTAGGGGAAGGCTATTTTGGATCTCATTTTGTAAAATGAGAAAGGGTTAATTGATAATCTTGTTGTTGGGGTGGTTTTTGGGGAAAAGTAATCATAATGTTATTGAATTTTATAATAAGTTTGAAAGTGATTTAGTTGAATTTGAAATTAGGTTCTTAAATCTAAACAAAGTAACTATGAAGGTATGAGAGGAGAATTGTCTGTAGTTGATTGGGAGAATAGCTTGAAGGGTTTGACCATAAGCAGGCAGAGTCTGGTATTCAACGAAAACATCACATGAAAGAAATTTATATTCCGGAAAGGCACAACAACCCAAATTGACTTTTCTGTGACTGACAAAGTAAATTAAAGATATTATTAAATCAAAGGAAAAGGCTCTTAAAATTGCCAGAAATAACAGTAAGCCAGAGGATTTGGAGCATTTTGGAACTCCACAAAGGCAGACCAAGAAATTTATGAAGAAAGGCAAGATTGAATATAAAAGTAGCCTGACAAGAAACATGAAAACAAACTAGAAGAATTTTTACAGGTATGGAAAAAACCAGAGAGGACAGATATGGGCCCCTTACATTCAGAGGCAGGAGAATTTGTAATGGGGAATGAGGAAATGGCAGAGGAATTGAACAATTACTTGTTCTCTGTCTTCATAGAAAAGGCCTAACAAAACCTGCCAGGTATATTACAGTATCAAGGGTCTAGTGAGAATAAGGAACCGAAAAGACTAAATATTAGTCAGAAAATAGTACAAGAGAAGTTGGTGAGCTTGGAAACTGATACATCTCATGGACCCAATAATCTATATATGTCAGAGTTTTTAAAAAGGTAACTATAGAGATAGTAAATGTTTTGGTTATCATCTTCCAAAGTTCTGTAGATTTCTGGAATTGTTGATTGAAGAGTGGTACGTGTGACCCCAATATTTGAGAAAGGAGGGAGAGGGAAAACAGGGAACTATTGACCTGTTGGCTTAACGTTAGTGGGAGTGAAAAGGCTGGGATCTATAATGATACAATAACAAAACACCTTGAAAGAAATAATAGAATTGATCATGGATTTATGAAAGGATAATCACATTTGACTAATTTGTTGGAACTCTTTAAGGATGTGACTAGTAGAATAAATAAGGGAGGTACCAGTCGATGTAGTGTACTTGGATTTTCTGATGGTTTTCAGTTAGGTCCAACAGGAGATTGATTAGCACATGCAATTGCAGGTAATATACTGATGTTGTTTGAGAATTGGTTATTGGACAGAAATCAATAATGGGAATAAACAGATTATTCTAAGACTGGCAGGTTGTGACTAGGCAGGTACCACAGGGATCTGCTTGGGGGCCCCAGTAATTCACAACCTATATGAACAATTTGGCTAAAGGGACCAAATATCATATTTTCAAGTTTGTTGACAGTACAAATCTAGGTGGGGTTGCCAGAAGGGACAAGGATTCAAGGGAATATAGACAAGCTGAGTTAGTGGTTAAGATAGTGGCAGATGGAATACAATGTGGAAAGATGTGATGTCATCCACATAGCAGAAAAGCAAGGTGTGTGTTAAGTGGAGAGAGATTGGGTAGTTCAAAGGGATGTAGATGTATTCATGTCACTGAAGGCCAACATGCAGGTACAACAAATGAGTAGGAAGGTAAATGGTATGTTAGCCTTTATTATGAGGATTTGAATACAGAAGTAAGCGAGTATTATTGCAATTTTATAGGGCCTAGGTAGTACATACTGGAGTATTGTGTAAAGTTCATATCTCCTTACCTAAGAAAGGAATATACTTCTCATAGAGAGATTGCAGTAAAGAAATCACTGGACTGGTTCCAGGAATGGTAGTTTTAGTGAATGAAGAGAGATTGAGTAGATAGGGATTGTACTTAGAAGAACTAGAGAAGATCTCATCAAAACTTACAAAATTCTTAAAAGGGTTGACAGGTTAGATTCAGGGTAGATGTTTCCCCGAGCTGAGGACTCTAGGGCCAGGTCACAGTTTCAGAATAAGGGATAGAATGTTTAGAACTTAGTTGAGGAAAATTTTTTTTCATTCTGAGGTAGTGAATCTCTGGAATTGTCCAGCCAGGAAGGCCATTGTATTCATTCAAATCAGAGATTAATAGATTTCTAGCCATTATGGGAATCAAGGGATTTAGGAATAGTGCTAATAAATTACAATAATGTACAAAATCAGCCATGATCCTGATAAGTGGTGGAGCAGGCCTGAAGGATCTATTAGACAACTCCTGCTCCTATTTCTTAAATATGCAACTCATAGTCAAACAGCTTTTTTTGTTCCCCCAATATCCAGTTAAATGTAACCATGGACACAGATCTCCACACAGGAAAATCCATAATGCTAGAAACAGAATGCAATTAGATTTTGGTAGTCTTTCATTCCTACAATATTTCAAAGTTAAAGGCTAGCAAACCAAGACCACCTACTTTTCCATGGTTCATTCCACTATTTCATAGGACCTCCTTGTTACAAAGGAGGCATCATTAGAGCCAGAATTTATATTGAATTTGCCATTAAGTTGTTGAAAATCCAGGGTCATACTAACACAATTGGTATTCTAGACTATGCATCAAATAACAGTTCTACAATAATAATTAGCATCTCTTAGAAGTATTTGGTCCAGAAGGCCCCCCCACCCCCCAAATAGAAATTTTAGAGTGTGGTGGAAAGATAGGTGCTGATGTAATTTATAACAATCATGAAAGATGATAGTTTAATGGTTATGCCGTTAAACTATTATTCCAGAGACTGGAATAAAAGTCCAGTGAAGGTGAGCTGAAATATTACTGCTACTTAATGAGAATTTGAATTCAGTTTGTAAAAAATGAAAGTGGAAAAGAAATACTGGTATCGTTAAAGTTGAACCATGAAGCTTAATTGATTTAATAATGTCCTTTTAGGAGCAAAACCAATGCATTCTCATAGGCTTCAAGAAGCAGGAAGAAATCATTTGTGAGAATACTTCTTTAATGCCACACAAGGTGGTATTGGACTCACCTCCATCCCAACCAAAAGATTGTTTTATAGCAAAACCTTGAAATCTATGTCTGCTAGATCTGGAGCCAGGAACTGATACCTCTTCAATTTCTGCACAGAGTACTAGAATTCACTGTCATAACTTCAATTTCTGACTCTCTGCCTTGGCTCACCCAGAGTCAAGTCCTCATTTAATTATTTTGTTCTCCCTCTCAAATGAGCCTTTAGATCAACTTTAAGAATTTGGTTTCTTAGTGAGGCCTACACTTGTTATCTATCAATCAGAAAATTCTCTCGTAAATTATTTCCATAACTTAACATGACATCTGAACAACTTGCACATCAAAAATGTTATATTGGTGACACTAAAAACAAAATGTTGATGTGCGTGTAGGAAAGTATCTCTCAATGCTATACAAAGGCTAAGAAAGGGTTAATTGGAGAGGTGACCAAATGCTTGGTTAAAGATATAGGAAAATAGACAAAGATGAACCCAAGAATGTGGAAGCCATTTGGTCAGGAATAAGAAATAATAAAGGCAAAAAGTAATTTCTGGGAGTGGTGTACAGGCCCCATAACAGTAACTACATGGTAGCAGAGAGGATAAAGGAAGAAATAATCGGGTCTTGTCAGAAATATACAGGAAAAAGGGAAATTTTAATCTGCATATAGACTGGAAAAATCAAATGGGCAAAAGAAGCCCAGATGTGGAGTTCATAGAACATGTTCTGGACAGTTTCTAAGAACATCTCATTCTGGGAGCCAACCTGAGTGCAGACTATACTAGACCTGGTATTGTGTAAGAAGATGGATTAATTAGTGACCTCATCGTGAAAGTACCCTTTGCCTCGCCTGGAAGGGTTGTTTAGGACCCTGGAAGGAGGTGAGAGAGGAAGTGTAGGGACAGGTGTTATGCCTCCTGTAGTTGCAGGGGAAAGTGCCTGTGGTCTCTTTTGCTATTTCCATTCTTTCCTCCTCCAGCTGCCTATCACCCCGTCTCACCTAGATCCACCTATCGCTTGCCAGATCTTGCTCCATCCCTTCCCTTCACCTCTTTATACTGGCTATCTCCCCTCTATCTTACAGTCCAGATGAAACAACCTGAAATATCAACTGTCCATTTCCTTCCAGAGATGCTACCCGACCTGCTGAGTACCTCCAACAGTTTGTTTTTTTTTGCTCCAGATTCCAGCATCTGCAGTCTCTTGTCTCCTCATACATTGTTGTGTTCATTTTAAGGAGCAGGTTTGGCAGGAGGGTCAGAGGGATTTAAGAAGTGCTTTCACAAATGTGTTCTCAACACTGCACTGAATGCCCACACTCTTATTTGAGACTATGACTCCTGGTTTTAGAAACTCCAGCCGGGCAAACATCAACTCTGTGTTTACCCAGTCATGCCCCTTAAAAATTTGGTTCATTTCAATAAAATCCCTTCACCTTCTTCAAAACTCTTGACAGTATAAGCACAATCCGAATCTCTCCTCAAAGAATAACTCTGCCATCACTGTACCAGGAATCCATCTGCTAAATCTTTGCTGTATTCCCTCTATTGCAAGTATATCCTTCCTTTGGTAGGGAGATCAGACCTATGCACAATATTCCAGATGTGTTCTCACCAGGAGTCTATATAATTGGTGCAAACTGTTTCCTTTTTTATATTTAAACCATTTTGCAATAAAAGCCAGCATACTGTTTGCCATTCTAATTTCTTGATGAATCTGCATGATAATTTTTCAGTTATTCATGTACAAGGACATCCAGGTGCCTCTGAACACCAACACTCATTGATCTCTCACCTTAACAAAAAAAATATTTATTTACCAAAGTGGATGACCTCACATTTTCCACATTATATTCCACATATCATATCCTTGTCCAATTAGTCTGTTTTTATCTCCCTTAAATCTCTTGGTGCCCTCCACACAGCCAACACCACCATCTAGTTTTGCATCATCAACAAACTTGAATATATTAAACTAGATCTCCCCATTCAATTTATTGACATATATTGTCAACAGCTGGGGCTTCAGCACTGATCCCTGTGGAACTCTATTGGCCACAGCCTCCCAATCCTTTTATGACCCACTTATTCCAACTCTCTGTTTTCTATCTGCTCATAAAACCTTCATCCATGCAAATATATTAACCCCAATAACATGTGTGCTCAGTTTGTTTAACTACCTCTTATGTGGCACCTTATCAAAGGGCTTCCAAAAATCTAATACATCACATTCCCTCTTATCTATTCTGCAACTTACAACTTTAAAAAAATTCCAACAGACTTCTCAAACATAATTTTAATTTAATAAATCCATGTTGACTCTGCCTAATCCTATAATTATAGTCCAAATGCCCTGTTCCCACTTGCTTTATAATTTCCTTAATGCTGATGTCAGCCTAACTAGCAAAGAGTTCCCTGTGATTCCTCTCCCTCCTTCCTTTGTAGTGGGGTTGCGTTTTAGAAATTGATAACCAAGGTATCCACAATTTCTGTTGCCCAACCTTCAAAATCCTAGGATAAAGAGCATCAAGTCCTGGGGGGTTAGTGCCATTCAGTCCCATTATGATTTCCAACAACAGTTTTTTTTAAACCAGTGCTAATTTTTTTGAGCTCTTCATTTACTCTAGATCTGCAGTCCTTTACTATTTCTTGCAGATATCCTATATCATCTTCTGTGACGATAAGCACAACATATTTCATAATTACTCTGCTACTTCCTTATTCCCCAATATAATTTCTCGTACCAAATGCAAGGGACCAACGTTCACTAGTTCTTGTCCTTTTAGTCTGTTTTAATGTTTCTAGCTCATTCTCGTATTCTACTTTACCTTTGCTGAATTCTGAAATTTTCCCGATCCTTAGTTTAACTACCTTTTTTGGCATCATAAGCCACTTTCATTGATCTAATCCCTACTTTAACTTTGCTTGAGAAACACAACTGGACTTCTTTGCCTGTTGGTTTTCTTTTGCCTTAAAGAGATATGTATTACTTCTAAACTACATATAAATTTTTTTAAAAGCTAGTCATTGCTTGTTTACTGCTGTACTTTTTAATATAATGTCCCAGTTTACCGTAGCCAGCTCATACCTCATACCTCGCTTTATTCATATTTGAGAGCAGCAACAAATGTGGAGAATAATTGCTAACATCACTAGTGGTTTCTAATAATATTAAGCGTGATTTTAACAATATGAAGCATTTTGATTTTCTATAATTTTCAGTTATCCACAGTAAATTCAGTTGTCAATCCAGAAACATTGCTCCGCGAAACCACTGTCCCCTCCAACACCATGTCAGAAATAAATTCACAATATTCATCTAAATCAACACTATCCAAATGTTATGCTAACGGAACAAATGTTTGCAGAGGAGATGTAAAAAAAAATTAACAGAACTATTGAAAGAACAGAGGGACAAATTGACTTGACAAACCAAGCTCTTAATGCAGCTAACTATTTGACTTTTGTTTCATAGATTGAATTGTGCCTTGCATTCAACTTTTGTGGTGCAAAGGCTCAGTTCAATTGTTTTACTTGTAATACTGTCAGGTTGAAAATCTCTATGGGATTCATCAAATGCAAAGCCTAAACAGAAATGCTATTTAAAAAGCCACCTAGCATAGCAGTAAGCTCTTACTCAAAAGACTACAAAAAAAATCATACCAGCAGCCTAAGTATTAATGTTTGCTGTGTTACAACATAGTTACATTGTTTTTATCAATCATTGTTTTTTGATAAACAAAATGGTTGACAGCAAACTGATTTATAGAGGATCCTGTTTACTTTGTAGTAACTTTCCTCCAGCCTTGCGTAGATCAGAGAGAACAGGGGAGATGTCTCAATGGAATGTGTTGGGGATAGGAAATGGACATGTTTTGGTTCAGCAGAAACTTATAGAGTGCGCAATGGAAAGCTGGTTAGGAGAACAGCAGCAGATGGACTAATGTAGGCAATGTTACAGAGATGAAAGTAGGAACAAGATAAGACAAGATATTTTTATTAGTCACATGTACATTGAAACACACAGTGAAATGCATCTTTTGCGTAGCATGTTCTTGGGGCAGCCCGCAAATGTCGCCACTCTTCCGGTGCTGACATAGCATGCCCACAACTTCCTAACCCGTACATCTTTGGAATGTGGGAGGAAACCCACGCAGTCATGGGGACATACAAACTCCTTGCAGACAGTGGCTGGAATTGAACCCGGGTCTCCAGCGCTGTAATAGCGTTACTCTAACCACTACACTACCGTGCCTGCCCTTAGGAATAATAAAGGTAAAAAATAACTGGTGGTAGTTGTCTATAGGCCACCAAATAATAACATTACAGTGGCAATAAACCAAGAAATAGATGTAGCAGAGGACGCGGTGAGTCTACAGAGAGATATAGATAGGTTAAGTGAGTGGGCAAGGGTCTGGCAGATGGAGTACAATGTTGGTAAATGTGAGGTCATCCACTTTGGAAGGAGAAATAGAAGATCAGATTATTATTTAAATGGTGAAAGATTGCAGCATGCTGTCGTGCAGAGGGACTCGGGAGTGCTTGTGCATGAATTGAAAAAGGTTGGTTTGCTGCAAGTGTACAGAGTACTGGTGAGGCCGCAGCTACTGCGTGCAGTTCTGGTCTCCTTACTTGAGGAAAGATATACCACGGTGTTTGAAAATATATAGGGTTGGAAGCTCATCTTGTGATTAACTGGGCTGCCAAGACTGCATGAGAGAATAGGTAAGGAGGGGAAAAGATTGATGAAGGGGATGGATTTTGCAGCAAGAGCTGAATTTAGCAGCTTTAATTGTGCCAGTTCCAACGGGAGGAAATTGGAGCTCAACCAATTCAGGATTGGACAAGCAATATGACAACAGAAGACTGGATGAATCAATTGAGATTGTGGAGAGCTGCATGTTATCAGCATCGCATGTCTTTATTTGATTTCATCATGTAGGTGAAAGAGGTGAACTAAGATGCATGATTAGGGATTCCAGTGGAATGGTATGGAGCTGAACTGAGTCTGGGATCAAATAGATATGGAACCAAGCAAGGGCAATTGCACAATAGAAGAAAGTCAGAGAGGAGAATTGTGTGATTAATTGAGTCAAGGAATGCAGAGAGGTCAGATGAATAGTGTATCAGTTATGGAGGTACCAGTTAGATAGGACCATTTCAGTGCTGTGAAAGGAATGAAGGCCTAATTTGAGTGTTTGCAAAGGGGAGTGGGGAAAAAAAGCACAGAATTAGCAAGTGACATATCCAAAAACTTGAGGGGAAAAGGAAATTGAGAATAAGATAGTTGATTCCAAGGAGAAAGAGGTGATGTGTAGGTCCCTTCGGGAGAGGGATAATGGTGCCAATTTTGATATTGAAAGGCACGGTATCCACAAAGAGGGAATCATTTACAGCATCAAGTAACATGGGAGCCGAGAAATAGAAGTTGCATGATCAACAGTTAAGTACAAATATGGACAATAGAGCAGTTAGTGTGCTTAGAGGAAGGAGGATTTCCTGGGATAAATTTTAGATTTTCCTGCTTGCCCAATAATCTGAGGAACTGGATGATCCACCTATTTCAGAACCCATTCTATTCCATTGAAAATCCATCAAGTTTCATTTCTTAAAAATCTGGAGATCTGCATTACCAGATTAGTGTGTGATTGGAGAGATGACAATTTAGCCTACTAACTTTACTATCTTTCTCTAATTCTATAGGTTCAGAATAGTATTGAAATGATATTGCATCTGCCTCCAGTAAAAATATAAATTATGTAAATAGGCTACAAGTAATTATTTCTGCTGGTATAATATTTCCAATTAATTGAAATATTAACAATATTTCCAAATAATGAAAACAGAACAATTATGCAGTGGGATATTCAGTAGTGTTAAATATATCTGCTAGAATGTAAATGTTATTACACTTCCAAATGAAGTATTCTTCATGTCACTGCAGTGATTTATTATGTTTATGCTGTTTAGACACCCACAGAACTATCAGACACTTCTTCAGTAACAGAGCATTTCCTAGAAGAAGAAGAAGAACGAGCCCGGGTGTTGGAGAAGTTGCTTAATTCCCACATTGATGAACTAAAGGCTGAATCAAAGTATACACTTAACATATATGCAGGAACCAAAATGGATACATCAGATACAACAACTTCATGTTGCCAATGCACTTGTCAAGATATCTGAAATGGTCTGGATTGCCTGATGTTGGTATATGTAGTACATAGTAAATGAATTGAATTTCTCTGTTCCTGACTTACACATCAGTTGTGATTATGCATGTGTGCAAATACTGAAAAAGATGCACTTTTTGTTTTGCTAAATGTATTATTTTATTAGTTCAGAGTTTCCATAGAACCTTAGAACACTACAGCACAGAAAACAGGCCATTCGGCCCTTCTAGTCTGTGCCAAAACTTTATTCCACTAGTTCCATTGACCTGCACCCAGTCCACAACCCTCCAGACCTTTCCCGTCCACGTATCTATCCAATTTATTCTTAAAACTTAATAGTGAGCCCGCATCTACGTTAGATGGCAGCTCATTCCACACTCCCACCACTCTCTGAGTGAAGAAGTTCCCTCTAAACCTTTCCTCTTTCACCCTAAAGCCATGTCCTCTCGTACTTATTTCTCCTAATCTAAGGGGAAAGAGCCTACTCACATTAACGCTGTCTATACCCCTCAAAATTTTGTAAACCCCTATCAAATCTCCCCTCATTCTTCTACGCTCCAAGGAATAAAGTCCTAACCCGTTCAATCTTTCCCTGTAACTCAGCTCCTGAAGACCCGGCAACATTCTAGTAAATCTTCTCTGCACTCTTTCAATCTTACTGATATACTTCCTATAGTTAGGTGACCAGAACTGCACGCAATACTCCAAATTTGGCCTCACCAATGTCTTGTACAACCTCACCATAACATCCCAACTCTTATACTCAATACTTTGATTTATGAATGCCAGGATGCCAAAAGCCTTCTTTACAACCCTGTCTACCTGTGACGCCACTTTCAGGGAATTATGTATCTGAACTCCCAGATCCCTTTGTTCCTCCGCACTCCTCAGTGCCTTACCATTTACTGTGTTATGTCCTACCTTGACTTGTCCTTCCAAAATGCAACACCTCACACTTGTCTGCATTAAATTCCACCTGCCATTTTCTGGCCCACTTTTCCAGTTAGTCCAGATCCCTCTGCAAGCTTTGAAAGTCTTCCTCGCTGTCCACAACGCCTCCAATCTTAGTGTCATCAACAAACTTGCTGATCCAATTTACCACATTATCATCTAGATCATTGATACAGACAACAAACAACAATGGTCCCAGCACAGATCCCTGAGGCACATCACTAGTCACAGGCCTCCAGTCTGAGAAACAATCATCCACTACCACTTCCAAAAGTGAATTTTCTTATGTGAATAATGTTTGGGTATATGTCGTCATGAAAGTATTTTCAGTTAATTTAAAATTGATTGTACATTTAATTATTAATTTTATTTTTATTTCATTGTCACCCTTGAGAAATTGATCCAGTTGGAGGAATCACAATGTATGACTGAATCATGAGATTTTAGTAACCACATTAATTCAGTATATAGTTAAAACCTCAAACATACAAGAAATTACTTCAACTAATTCCTCTACTGTAACATTTAATTGATGTATGTGTAATTGGTGTGCTTTTGCATCATACATTGCATTAGCCAGATCTTGCTGCCTCAGTCCTCCCATCTGGTACATGTACCTGTTCTGGATGTGGAAGGCCCATCTCACTGGCCCTCGGCATGCCAGACTCTAGTGGTATGATCTGGGGTCTGCAGCAGGACAGCAAGGAAGCTCCACCTCCAAAATGCTTCTGATAGTTTTGACAGCCGCAAAGCCCCACCACCAGATAGGTATTCTGAGACATTTAAAAATGATTAAAATTGAGGAAAGTAATTAAAATTAAAAATTCTAAAATAAAATTAGTTAGCTAACAACATTTAAAAGCACATGATTTTAAATATTAAACTAAAGCAAAATGATTTCTTAAAAGGTAATTTGATGTCCCCTTTGACCTACGATCCCATATGAAACCAATGTAGTTTCTGAGGGTTCCTGAATTTGTGATAATACCTAAGCATTATTCATCCTAAATCAGTCAGTAAGACTGCGACTTCTCCATTTGACAACATATACACAAATCCCCAACTAACCAGTGTTTAAACGGCTAGTTGCTGGCAACTCCATTTGGAAATGTCACCATTAGCACACATGATCTGGCCCAAAATTTCCATCACAATTTTTGCTTTTCTGTTGTATTTTCTTATCTTTATAAGTCTTACCCTTACTGGTTCTCAGATTAGGCAATTCTGTTACTCATGTTTTACCCTACTTCTGCTGCTCTTGTCTTCGCTACTAATGTTGTTTCCCACTGCTCTCTTTCAATCTTAGCACCAGTCACTGTTCATTATTATGCCCACCATCTGTCCTCCACTGAACAATCTGCTCAATCAATGACCTTTGCTTTCCAATCAATTTTTATTAATTCACCATCCAGGCTAGTGAGCTTCCTTTCTTCTTCCTGTTATCACTCCCATTTTCGGTTTACTTCCCTCATAAGAATTGTTTTTCAGAATTCAGTTTTTTAAAAAGACTGAAACCACAGTAAGTTACTCTGGCCTAGAAATTCCTGCAACACTGATACTCCAGAGCAAGAATAACATCTGTCCTTATCGATCCTGTATGTCATAACAAATTGCTCAAAATGGAAAAACATTTTGTCAGCGCTACTGACCTAACAATTACAAAGTATTTCGAAAATTATATATGCTACATAATCCAAATTCAGATCACAAAGTCAAAGGCTATAGTTTAAAGAAATGTCAAGCCTAACCCTAGTCTTTTGGGAATTTCTGTAAGTACAAATTTTAATGAAGACATTAAAAGACCGAAAGGTAGCTCATGAGAAACGTAACCAAGTTATTATGAAATGTGTAACTTTTAAAGCCTTATTTTGGACATTAATAATTTTAATTGGGTAAGAAGAAAAACAATTCATTCAATGTTTGAAAGAATTTTCAGTGATTGTGAGAATCTCAGGTTTTACAATTAAATTATGTTACTTTTTCAAGTAATTTACAGCAGAAATGTTAACAAAAGAATTTAAGGAAATAATTTTGCAGAAAAGTACAGCATAGAAAGCAACACGAAGCAGTTTTGTTAACAATGTGTGCAGTTATACAAAATTTTCCTATATAATCAGAATATTCCAATTGTAGTAGCTTCTATATGTGAGTTAATTAAATTTAATTAATTTACACATTTCATTTTAGATGATATCCCCTTTACGACCTACAACAGCCAAAATATTCTACTCTTAATAACTTATTCTTCTTTCCAACATTTAACCTCATTATCAAATAGATTATTTGACCTTCATAGATCCATGCTACCACCCACGGTCACCTCATTATATAGACTGGATGCAGAGGGGCCAACCACACTGGCTTTTGCACCCCAGGAGTCTGGTGACTTTTAGATATTAATGGAATCACAGAATATGGAGAGTCCAGGAAACTTGATCTTACTGAAAGGCAGAACTGGTCTGGGGGTCTGAAAGACAATTGCCCTGCTTCTATTTCTTCTGGTCTAGTGACAAGGTGCAGACATCAAGTCGGCTGCAGGTGATGTTGTGTTAAGGTACTGCCTCTGAAACTCCCTGACAAGTTTTGACAAAAATTATTTTAAAAGTATACTAAAATTCATTAAAAACTAAAATGCATAGAAATTATTAAATATATTAAATATTTTTTAAAAATAACATATTTTCCCTATTCCATAAACCAAGAATCCCCATTGAAAAGAATGTGGTCTCTGATTTGGCTTAGAGTGGAAGAAGTGATTGACCAGTGTAGTCCCAGCAAGATGGAGTATGGCCACTGTACTCCATATGGAATCCTGCAGGTGCACCTGTCGTTAACCGTTAAATCCCAGATTACTTTTTAAATCTGCAACATCTGTATAAATGTCTGAATGCCAAGGATCTCCTTCGGATCTGCTGGCTGGAACCAGCAAGATTTAACTCAATGTAGGTGGGTAAAATCTATTTGTCTGTTTAGCCTGCTTACACATACACAAAAGCAGTATCAACTTTTACATTAATTACTTTTCCACTTTTCCATGGGAATTGTGCATCTTATATATTGGCAGTTACCTATAGTGAACCAGCAGATATATGTCCAATCCATCTCATGACCTTTGCTCAATGCGTATTAGCATAAAAACTATGCTTACAATATTAAAAGCATGTTTAAATGCACTAAGCTGAAAACTGACCTTTTGTTTTCCAAGACAATTGATGATATTACCTTGTCAAGTGTACAGTGACCCTGTGGTAGATTTCAAAATATAAGGTTAAAAAAAACAATGTTTACATTGGAGAACAAGTTAATGTTCCAGTCAGTAAAGGGAGCAGGATATAGATGTAATATCAGTGCCAGAAAACAGTCATTGCAGAAAGGAAACAAGACAAGTAAGAACTAGGTAGGCTGGGTCCTCAATAAATTAACAAGAACACCAGCTATCATCAATTTCATGGAACATGAAATTTAATTTCCTAAGTGGCGGTTTGGACTGGGTAAGTGAAGATAGATATAGTTTAGGATTTTCAGCCAGCTGGGTTTTATTAAAGTACTGGAAAGTGTGAGCATTGATTTTCACCTATGACTGGCACCAGCTTCCTCCTAATATAATGTATGTTTGGGGTCATCTCAATACTATCAAACCCTTCCTTGTTCTAAAGTCTGATCATATCTTCCAACATTTTCAGATCTAGTATGATGCTTCTTGCTCCTAACCCAAATCCACAAACACTAGCACCCTCCAATGTGCAGCCTTATCTCAGGAACATTTGCAACCAGAGCTGACCGTGATACTTTCCTCAATTTTCTCAGACTTGCAACCTTCCTCCAGTGATGCCACAAACAGAGAACCACCCTATACTGCAAGACCAGAAAATCAAGCAGAACACTAAACAGCATATTCTAAGTTTTTTACCCATTTACTGAATAAATAATATCAAGGCTCAAGAACTGTAACAAAGAATATCTACTGTGTATTGTGACTGTAGGAATATATTCCATATCACCACATGATTCTTATTTCTTTGAAAGGATAAATTCTAACCCTTCAAGACTTGGGTTCCAAACCAGCAACTGGTTTGTTTAAATAAAGCTCATAAAATGGCCAATGTGTTCCAGGATGAAAAAAGGCAGATGATTCAAAGGTAAGGCAATGGACATCAAGGAATCTGAAGGGTTAGATAAAGAACAAAAGGTAGCTTAGAGAAAATATAGGAAACTGAAAACAGGTAGGGGCATGTTGAGCTAGGTAGGACATAGATGGAGTTGGGAGACAGGCAAGTGGATGATGGATGGAGGCAGAGAAAATAAAAGGGGAGGCAGATGGAGCGAGGTGGGGGGGGTGAAGGTGGAGACAGTTGCTGGTGGGAGATAAGCAGGAACACAAAGGCTACCAGTGCTGGAATCTGATAAGTAGGGAAGGTGATAATTGGAACCATTAGGGGAGAGGTGAATAGCCGATGGAACCAGAACCAGATGGGGAGGGGGAGCCTGTGGGCGAACTGTGTTTGTAGGAGGGTGAGGAGGACAAAGATGGGTAATGGGGGGCTGGAAGGAGAGTGGAAAAGGGAACAGAAATGGGAGGACTGGAGGAGGATCAGAAGGGGGGTGGGGGGAGTGCAAGGGGACAAGACCTAAAATTAGAAAACTCAATATTCATGCCACTGAGTTGCAGACTACTCAGGCAGAATATGAGGTGTTGTTCTTCTAGTTTGCGTCTGGCCTCACCCTGACAGTGGAGTAGGCTGAGGATGGACACGTTGGTGTGGGAATGGAAAAGGGAATTGAAATGGCATGCAACTGGGAGCTTGGGATGGCCATTGTGAACAGAGTGTAGGTGCTCTGCAAAAGATTTGCCCAGTCTGTGCTTGGTCTCGCCACTCAGAGGAGGCCACATCAGGAGCACCGAATACATTAGATGAGGTCGGAGGAGGTGCATGTGAATCTTTGCCTCACCTGGAAGGGCTGTGTAGGTCCCTGGATGGTGGTGAGCGAGGAGGTGTAAGGGCAAGTGTTACACCTCCTGCGGTTGCAGGGTAAAGTGCTAGGGGTCAGGGAAGGGTGGATGGGTGGGGAGGGATGAGCAGAACATGGAGTTACAGAGGGAGTGGTCACTGCAGAAGGGGGAAAGGGGTGAGGATAAGATAGATTTTTTTATTAGTCACATGTACATCGAAACACAGTGAAATGCATCTTTTGTGTAGAGTGTTCTGGGGGCAGCCTACAAGTGTTGCCACGCTTCTGGCGCCAACACAGCATGCCCACAACTTCCTAACCTTTACGTCTTTTTTTGGAATGTGGGAGGAAACCGGAGCACCTGGAGGAAACCCATGCAGACACGGGGAGAACGTACAAACTCCTTGCTGACAGTGGCCGGAATTGAACCCAGGTTGCTGGTGGTATCTCGTTGCAGTGGGTGGAAATTATGTATGATGATGTGCTGAATACGAAGGCTAGTAGGGTGAAAGGTGAGGACTAGGGGAACTTTATCTCTGTTGTGTCTGGAGGGAGATGGGATGAGAGCAGAAGTGCAAGAAACAGGAGATGTGGGAGAGGGCCCCATCAACCACAGTAGAAGGGAAGCCATGTTTCCGAAAAAGGGGTGAAATTTCAGATGTCCTGCAGTGGACGGCCTCATCACTGGTCCAAGCAGGTTTTGTGAATGCACAAAGAATGACCAAACACATTGACTGCAGCCATGTGCACATACATGCCCTCATACATACAGTTGCAAGAATTCTACTCTCAATGCTCAGCTCACTCGCTATTTAATGCAAGTAAATATTCTCTTCTTTGTTAGCTGCAATGTGCCTTCATTTCATTGTAGTCTATGGTGCCCTCATTATTTGTCTTGGAAAAGCAAGGTAACTCCTGGGAAATGAAATTATCCTCCACAGTTATGCATTATGACATCTGAAGTTTCCCAAGACACCAACTGAATTAAAATAAAACGAAATGTGTACCTCCCTGCAGTTACCAAGCAGTGTTATCATACTGAAAATAATAGTGAAACACACTCTGACAGAACAGAGTAGAATTTGTGCAGATCTCATACTTGAAAATCTGCCTGTATTCTTCACTTTCATCTTTCCTTCGCTCAGTGAGTCAGAAGATCATGATACAAGTCCTGTTACATAGACCTGAATAGAATCTAGGCTGAAATTTCAGTGCAGTACCAAGGGAGTGTTGCATCACTAGAGGAGCTGTCTTTCAAATAAATATTAAATCACAGATCCCTGAAGTGGAATTATTCCAATGATCCAACCAACTTCCTGAACTAACCATTAAAACACGAAAGATCATTGACCTGAAACATTTGGTTTTTCTCTCTCCATAGACACTGTCTGACCTGCTGAGTAATTCTGTGTTTCTCTCTTTATTTCCTAATGGTGACAATCCACTCTCCTTCTGTTCAAAACGCGCATAGAAAGCATTAAGTTCATCAGGAATGGATGCGCTCTTGTTGATTATGCCGCCCGACTTTGTTTTGTATCCCATTATAGCGTGTAAGCTCTGCCACAACTGACAGGTGGTCTGGGACTTTATTTTGAACCAGTACTGTCTCTTGGCATTCCTGATAGTTTTTCAAAGGTCATAATCTCAATTTCTTGTAGAGGTTAGGGTCACCTGATTGGAATGCACCAGTCCTCAACTTCAGTAGGGAGTGGATCTCCCGGTTCATCCATGGTTTCAAGTTTGGGAAACACCAATATTGTCCTCTTTGGTACACACTTGCTGATGAAGTCCGTGATGGTAGTGACATACTCATCAAGGCTGGCAGCTATGTCTTTGAACATGGACCGATCCACTGGCTCAAATCAGTTGCGTAGCTCATCTATTTCCTCAGACCAGCACTGCATCTTTACTAGACTCTGTACTAGATCCTCCCGTTTCAGTTTCTGTTTGTATGCAGGGAGGAGGAGCACAGCCTGGTGGTCTGATTTACCAAAGTGAGGATGAGGGGTGGCTCAGAAGGCATTTCTGATGGTTGTATAGCAATGGTCAAGGGTGTTAGGGCCTCTGGTGGGACAGGAAACATGCTGGTAGTACTTTGGTAACACACTCTTGAGCTTGGCCTGGTTGAAGTCACCTGCAATAATGAAGAGTGCTTCAAGGTATCCTGTCTCAAGGTTGTCGACTGCAGAGTATAGTTCATTGAGTGCAGGCTTCATGTCCGTCAGGGGTGGGATGTAGACTGCCATCAGGATAGCTGAAGTGAACTCCCATGGCAGGTAGTATGAGAGTATGATAGGTGATCTCACTGAAACATACACAATTCTTAAACGGCTTGAGGGAATAGATATGGAGTCGATGTTTCCCCTGGTTGGGGAGTCCAGAACCAAGGGTCACTGTTTCAAAATATGGGGTCAGTTATTCAGGATAGAAGTAAAAAGAAATGTCTTCACCCAGAGGGATGGATCTGTGGAATTGTCTACACCAGAGGGCTGTGGAGGCCCAATTGCTGAGTATATTCAAGACAGAGGAAACTTCTTCAATGTTAAGGGAATCGATAGATCTTGAATGCCAGAAAAGATACAAGGAGCCAAGTGACTTACTCCAGCTTCAATTCCTTGTTCCTATTTAATGTTTAATAAATAAAAATAGTTTACAATATTTACTTCCAATACAGCATATTCTAATCTCCTTCATCTAAACGCGAAACTGAGAACCTATACATCCCTGCCATTCCTCACCCTCCAATATAAGACTGCCAGATCTACAGCTTTTTTTGCCTACCTTGACTTGTGTATTTAAAATAGTCCAAGCTCCAGTTATGTTGATTTTCAGTCTTTTGAATATTGCATACCTTCTTAAACTTCTTCCTTTTTGTATATTTGGTTTTTTTTAAATCAGGTTTATCTCTCCTATTATTATAATTAAAAATAAAATTTAGTCAAATTTATCCATCAAACACCAATCCTTAAAACATCTCCTTTAAACTTTGTTGAAAGATATTTCATTCGTATTTTAGTCATCACATATTTTCATATCTTCTACTGTTTAAACTTTAATTTGAAATAGGCTCCTTTGAAATGAAATCACCTAATTTTCAATTCAGTATCTTTATTCCAACCTCTCTTTATCTATTTTCCATGCAAAGCATTCCCCAGGTGCTCTTCCACTTCAATGTTGCTTACTTGTCTAATTATCCAGAACTTAGCCTTTTTCCTTGTTCTGTATGCAAGGTATTGATTAAGGAAATAACTCCTGATGCCTTCTCAGAATTTAAAGGGATGAATATATTACAATGGGTTAATTGGTCTTCTCAACAATTTCTTCTTAGTTGACTATGTTCAGGAAAAACAATGTAATCAACATTCTATTAAATCACGTTTATTTGACATGTACATTGGGGTGGACTTCAGTGTGTGGCTGACCTCAGTTCAAAATTACATGCTTACCTCTGCAGAAACCATTGGCACAAACCAAGTGGAACAACACAAACCAGTCCTATCCAAAAGATTGAGCAAAAAAAAATGACTAAACACATGCTGCAGGCTCTTGTGACTATACCCTTCCATTCAAATCAAGGGGAGAACATGTCTTTAGCCTCAACAAACCTGGTGCAGGACTTTCTGGCAACTGCAAAACCCAAATGTGTACATGTGTACAGTCCATTTAGCCCAAGTTCCCTCTCCCATGCTAAGCCCCATGAGTCTAGCTCTGGAACACAGCAGGCTGATTGCAACATCTGGATTTCCATGTTCGAATAAACACATGTATAGAATGGTCCAAACTTTGCAGTTAGCAGTGAACCACTTGCAGTTGAAGTAAAGTCACACTTGGCTTGTTCACATCCCTGAGTGAGAAGTTGCTGGAAGGTAAATGACCTGATAGTGAGGCCTAACATGATGAAAGGCCTAAGAACATGAAGGAAACAGTACGTGAGGTGTCACAGAGCAAGCACCGCCATCAAAAATGATGCATGGCTAAAATGCCCCCAGAAGCAGCCTGAACAGCGCAACATTTAGAATGAATCGGACATTGCTGTCCCAGTAGGCCAGCCCAGAACTGCTGCTTGTGCTCTCCCCACTTAGCTGGTTCAACCAGCAAACCTACTCCAATACTTGCCATTTGTAAAAACTGGCAATGATTTGTAATCATTTCTAAATATTTCTGACATTCGGATACATTTAAAAACTATGAAAATTGAAGGATATAATTAAAACCTAAAGCATAAAACATTAAGTTACTAAAAATCATGTCACCTAAAATATTAAACTGTGTCATAATTAAATAAACAACTTCCAGCCCATTTTCCTCAAACTTTTGCCCTAAAATCTTCAGTAAAGTCAAAGGGGCCTTAGATCGTGTATCACGTCTGCCCTGGCACACCAGCCCAGAAGCAATTCCTCAGCAGGTTGCCAGGGAATCTCAACAAGATTGGGCTCCACTGCTGGATTCTATGTGGCGTTTACTGGCACAGCAAATTCAGATTTAATTCTATTGGTGGGTCCAGGGCATTTGGATTTGACAGTACATGTGTTCCAAGTCCTGATCTTGGTGCTCTTTAATTGGCTAAGTGCTGGTGGTCCTGTTTGACATCGGCAAACCTGACAACTTCACAGTTATTATCCTGCAAAACACATCAACATCCACAGAATTTTCAAACTTTAAATATTTGAAACAAACCTTGCATCATCCCACAATATTAATTAGCAGTTTGCTGCATCGTGGTTTTATCAGAGGAATATAGAGCATCATAGAATACATATTTTTACTCTGTAATTATATTCCTAATTAAAGATGCAGCCAACCAAAAGCTCAAGTGATATGGCATCTAAGTGCACCACTGTAACTTATCAGGTGTGCCTCATTCATGACTTAATTATACTCCTGGGTACTTATAATGCATCCTCTACTAACTTGCTATTTTTTAAATATATTTCATCAGTAAACAAAGCTGGTTCTTCTACTTGAAAAAAAGAATGAACACTGCATGCATACGGATGTGCATTTCACAGCTGGGTAGCTCCTCAAGCTTGTTTGCCAAGGTTCAAGATTAATAAATACTGCCTGGTTCTCGGGCAACAAAGTGCCCAATGATGTCAACAAAGCAGCATGTGAGATGTTGTGGAGCAAGCAAGCAGCAACAACACAAAATGATACACTGCTAAGATGATTGCAGAAGTAGCTTGAACAGTGCATCGAGTAAGGAATGCAATGAATGAAGACAAAAAGCAGTTTAAAAGCTAGCTATAAGTGTAAGATCATATCCAGTGAGGAAAATTGCAGACCAAGAGTTCCCACTTTGGGCACAAATGACTAGGTACAGGAGTGAGGTAGATCGGCTGGTTGAGTGGTGTCGTAACAACCACCTTACACTCATTGTCAGCAAGACCAAGGAATTGATTGTGGACTTCAGGAACGGGAAGTCAGGAGAACACACACCGGTTCTCATTGAGGGGTCAGCAGTGGAACGGGTGAGCAGCTTTAAGTTTCTGAATGTCAACATCTCAGACGATCTATCCTGGGCCCAACACATTGATGCAATCATGAAGGCATGCCAGCAGCTCTACTTCATTAGGAGTTTGAGGAGATTATGTTATGTCACCAAAGGCTCTTGCAAATTTCTGTAGATGTACAGTAGAAAGCATTCTGACTGGTTGTATCACATCCTGGTAGGGAGACTCCAATATACAGGATCGAAAGAGGCCGCAGAGGGTTGTAGACTAACCCAGCTCCATCATGGACGCAACCCTCCCCACCATTGAGGACATCTTCATTAAGGGCCCTCACAATGCAGGACATGGCCTCTTCGTGTTACTACAATTGGGGAGGAAGTACAGGAGCCAGAAGATCCACACTCAATGTTTTAGGAACAGCTTCTTCCCCTCCGCCATCAGATTTCTGAACAGTCCATGAACACTACCTCGTTATTTCTCTTCTGCACTATTTATTTTTGTAACTGATAGTAATTTTTGTGTCTTGCACTGTACTGCTGCTGCAAAACAACAAATTTCATGACATACGTCAGTGATAATAAACCTGATTCTCATCCTTGTGTACAGTGCATTTGTACCAGGATAGTCTACCTGTGTAACATTTACAATCCAAGGAAGCTTGAGCCCTCTTCAGGATCAGCTCTGGTGTTGTTGAGACTGGAAACTAAATGCAGCTGCTGAGGCAATCAGCCTTTTGAAAGATTGAAAACCAAAAAGAGAACAGAAAATGTCTTCCATTGAAAATCTGCTAACTGATGTGTGATGTCATCAAGCATTCAATAATTTAAATAGAAAGTTCTAACGAAATTGGGGTGAAGAAGCAAGCATGTTGAGAGCCAGCAAATACAAGTCACCATTATCACCAACTATACGAGCTAAACTATCCTCCTTTTGTGTAATTAGTGATCCAGGCTCAAATTGTGCTGGATTTCAGGTGTGTTACACCCTCCCAAAAGTTTTTGCTCAAACCATAATCCCAGACATAAAATCTCCTTTGAAACAATGCAGTCAAGCAGTATTTTAGGCAATTGAAAGGATTTGCATTAACAAATATTCCTTGATAAGAGTAGCAACACGGTGCAGTTTTATTGTGGCTGAAAGTAAGCATTTGCCATCAGCATTTATTCCTCTGAGTAACACGAAATGAATACAAAACCATTTACAAGCTAAACTGATGTACAATAGTTAATTTCATAAATTAATTTAAAAACTTAAAAGCTCTTAAAAGATAAGGTAACCCTTTCATGCCTATGTACCCCAAAGAAAAGCTAAAATTTAAGAATCTCCAATAGGTTCATAAATGGGTGAATTTGGCAAAACTTGTAATGGTAATGCAATTCCTCAATGTGGCCAGCGTTAGGAAAATTTTCTTTATTAGTTAAGATTATAGAAAAATGGAGACAAAAGAGACTACAGATGCTGTAATCTGAAGTAAAAACAAAATCAAACTGCTGCAGGGACTCAGTGGGTCAGGCAGCATCTGTGCAGGAAAGGGGATGGTCAACATTTCAGCTCGAGACCCTGCATCAGGACTGTAAGGTTGTTCAAACATGCTTTGTGCTGGATGTAGACTGCACTTGAAATTCTTCAAGCCTTGACATTGTTTTGGCCTATTTCAGACAAACTGCATCAAAAAAAAGTTAAGCATAAATCCTGTCTATTTTTTTTTAAATGTGGAGCAATTTCCTCAGAGAATAAAATCATGGCAAAAACTGCAACTTCCCACCACTCTCCTGCCCAACTCGAGAGTCACCATACATTAATACATGAGGATTTGCCCCTGCTAAAGGAAGATTAAGAATTCAACTTGCACCAGTGTCAAATTAAATTTACTGAGTTGGCTCCAACAAGCTAGGCATGTTACTTTCCTGGACTATTCCTCCTTATCTGTCTGGAAAAAGTGAACTAAACTATTGAATAATTTGGAAGTGACTCTACTTGTATCACACATGAATCACTTCAGAAAGTGACACAGAGCTAAGCACTTTAAAGAGTTGACAAATGAAGATTGGCAGTAAAGGCTTTGAATGCACTGTGTATGGGCTTTCTCAAAGGTTTTGACACAGATAAAGAGGGAATGGAGACAATGTAGTTCCTCTGTGTGTCTGCTGTGGGTATTTCACAGGTTGTACTGCAGCTAATGTTATTCTTGGTGCACAGTGATGATTTTAAATCAGGATGAAAGGTAGTAAAGCTTAAATTTTCAAACACGACCAAATTAGGAACCACAGCCAATGATTCTGAGGACCAAAAAGAACTGCAAGATATTGTATGAAAGATAAGGGCTCAGATTTTCAAAAAATCAACAGACTTCCATATGGCTCTAGCTGCATCCCAGATTGCTGAGATGTTTTGGTTTATTGCAACCAGCATAGAATAAAAGTCTCTTTTTAATATAGTAAATCATAGCAAGACCAGAGTTGGAGCACTGTATGGGCCTATGCAGTAAAATATAAATATAGTGCCACAGTTATCACTTCCCATCCTATCCAATTCTAAGACATTCAATGAAACCTGTAAAAGGCAGACTTTTCTTTGGCCAAAAATTGGTGTAATACTGGTCCAATTTAAGGTGGTCAAGTTGGTGAAAATACCCCTTCCAACAACCAGGGTTCAATAATTTCATTCTCCCTGCAAAAGCACCATCAGGACAAAATCACTTTTTACTAAAGCATCTGATCACTGAAGGAGGTAGATTCATTCAGGAAGAGGGTCAGGCAAGTGATGGAATGAAGAGCTTATCAGGCGATTATTTCCAGCAATTATCATCTGGCTGCCCACAGCACAAATCTGAAATGTTTTTGGCATACATTAAAACTATTGGCAAAAGAGACTTCTCCATGTTCCTTGACACTGCAAAATATATATTTGAAAAATTATGAACATTGATTTTATTCTAAAAATAAACATTTACAATTTATATTCATTGCATTTTAAGTGATACGTTTCCAATACAAGAATGGATTGTCCTTTGGCAAGAGTGGTGAAATTCATAGTAGAATTTTGTTTAAAACACTACTACTATACAGACAATGCAACAAATTGGCCTCTGACATTTTTTTTGAATTAGGGTTTGCTCTCAACTTCTGCACAAGATAATGGAAATATTTCCAGATCATTTTAAGGGGAAAAAATACTGTCCAGTGAAAATTTCAAAGGCACATGAGAGAAATTAGCATATATATTATATATACTGTACCATTGGGCAACAATACTCTTTAAACACATGTCAAGACCAGTAAGAATGGAACTGTAATTGGACAGAAAAATGTGAAGCATTTAACCCTGGTTGGATTTACTCCATTTTAAATCCATTGTAGCCAAGATGAAATTTCTTCATGAAACGCTTTGTAATTTTTCTCTCATGCAATAGTTGGTCGAGTGGCCACGTAAACAAACAAAACAATCAACAGCACAACCACAGCTAACGTGGGAAACACTATGGTGGTGATCTGACTTCGAGCTTCTTGCATGGCTTGCCGCCGTTCCTTTTTGTCTTTCGAAGTTTCCTTTTTTGGTTTTCCTTTCAGCTGCCTCATTTTTTAGTGTTGCAAAGTGATAAACAAGAGTTGCAAAGTACAGTGCAAATAACACTCAACCTAGTTGATTGTCTTGATTCTTAATTTGTACTGCAGTGGCCGTCTTGAATGCGCTACTCTTTCATTTGATTCCTTCTGTTCTGTAAAACAAATAATTACACATTTTAGAGGTGTATTTTTTTTAATTCGTCCACAATGAACACTTGTTAAATGAGAATTTTCTTTCCTGAACCACGAAAATCACCACTTTTCAGCAAAAGTATTAAATATACACTGAATACCAGTAACAGTTCTTAACAGTTAGTCTATATCGTGGGTATGGTAGCATCGTGGTTAAGATAATGGCTAGTATCCCAGGGCTAAAACTATTGATCTGGAGACAAGTTCAAATCCCACCTGGGAAGCTGGGAATCTAAACAATTAAACAGATCTAGAGAAAATAAACAGGTGTCATAGCTACTATGAAACCACTGAACTGTGATTAAGAACCCATGAGATTCATCAATGTCCCTTGGAGAAGGAAATCTGTCATTCTTAACCTCATCTGACCTGCACATGACTTGAAGTACACAGTAATTTAATTGAGTGAACTCCTTTTGATATGACCAAGCAGGCAAATAGGAATAGACAATAAATGCTGGCCACCCTATGAATATCTACATCCTATGAACAAATTAAGAACATTTGGTTTCATGCTAGTTTTAGCACACTGCATATAACCTTGATAATTTTTCCCAATTTTGTGTTTCTGAAAACAACCAGTTTAATGGAAACATGTCAATAATTTCATGATTATTCAACAATCATTCAGAATGAGCCTAGATTTTCCCATTAGGTAACAGCAGATTTACAACATAAAATGCTGTGAATTCTCAGCAGGTCAGACAGCATCTATGGAAAGAAACCGTTAATATTCCTGGTTCATGACATTTCATCAGAATTGAAAAGTTAAAAATCAAATATTCTTTAAGCTGCAGAGAAAGGAAAACCACAGAGAGAACATGGGACATGTCTGAAGGAGGATGAAGACAGAAACTGACAGACACAACTGGTGGCGTCTTTGAGAGAGATTGGAGAAATCTTGTTAATCACAGTTAATCTGTGTTAATTAAGAGAAAAGGGAGAAAAAAAGAGGAAAAATAATTGTTGGGACAGTAATAGAAATCACTGCAGATGTTGGAATTCTGAAGCGATAGATGATGCAAGTTGTGATACAAATTGAAGAATATCAAGTTGGATGTTGCAACACCCATTCTCTCCTCTTTGAACAGTAACATAATACATATCATACATTAAATGTGTCTAAAAAACCAGTAGTAAAACTTTTTCTTGCATTCCAGTTTCTGATTGGACAACAAAAAAAACTCATGAAAGATTCTTATTAAAAAGCAGTTCTGGGGAAAAATAATTTATCACAACAGTCATTCCAACTTATTGCATCTCCCTGACAAAATTGAGGTAAACCCTACAATAAATTGAGCATAACAGTCATTGGTTTCCTAGCAAAGTGTCCTTTGTGTTATTTTTGCTTGATACACAAATCTTTTGGAACATCCTAAATGAGAACTCTGCAGATGGTTTAAAACTAGATCTGTAGCTTCTTTGAAAAAGGACCTATCTGCTTTGGTAGATTTTCCAGATCTATTCTGACGTCACCTCAAACAAACACAATAACACAGTCTTCACCATCTTACCATCTTGTTACCTGACACTTTCCTGCATGAAGAAATCGCACTAAACATAACAAGAAACATCAAGGAAGATTATCTGATTTTTGTTCAATGACGAAACATCTTAATACCTCTTGATGACTGTTTTGAAGTTACTGGGGGTAATGCAGAACTTTTCTGTCTGTTTTTTTGTCCTTTTTTGGCACTAATCAATCCCTACCTGCTCCTTAAATGAGTTGGTTTGGTGTCAATCAAATTAGTGGATCTGGAGTCATGTATCTACCAAGTGGCAGATTTTCTTTTCCGAAGGGTATTAATGAACTAGATGAGTTTTTAAAGACAATTCACTAGTTTTTTGGTTGCCATTGATACTTACTATTTATTCCAGATTTATTCCCCATCCCCCATCCCCCCCCATCACCCCCCCCCCCCCCCCCAAAAAACACCCAAGCAGCTCTGGTGGGCATCAAACTCTTGTCTCTCAATTGAAGGAACTAAGTGCACTGCAGCCAAACTTACAAAGGTAGGTAGATTAATAAGCTGTGAGGACCCCGTAAAGGATAAGGATAGGTTGAGTGGTGAAGCAGGCTGATGGAGTATAATGTGGGAAAATGGAAGGTTACCTACTTTGGTAGAAAGAATAAATTAAAAAGCAAATTACTTAAATGACATTAGACTATAAAGAGATTTGGGAGGTGGGGGAAGGTTCTAGTGCATGAAATATAAAGGGCCAGCATGCAGGTACATCAGGTAGGAAGGCTAATGAAGTGTTGACCTTCATTTACAGTATGTGTGGTGTAGTAAAGTTAAGTTTTGGTGCAACTTTACAAGATGCAGGTGAGACTGCACCTGAGATATTGCATATAATTTTGCTCTCCATATTTAAGAAAGGACAGAGTCAGTTCACCAGGCTGATTTCTGGCACATGGAGAAATGATGGACACATACATGAGTTTCAAAAAAGAACAGGTGATCTTTTTGAAACATACAAGACTCTGAGGTTGATTCAGAGGGTGGATACTGAGAGAATGTTCCCGACTGGGGCTAGCTAGAACTAGAAGATATTGTTTATAAAAAGGAGTTGCTCATTTAAGATGGAAATGAGGACTTTCTTCTCTTAGGTCATGACCCTTTGGAAGTCAGGATCGCAAAAGGCTGCAGAGCACTGCAGACTCAGCCGATTCATCACAGGCACAACCCACCCCCCACTGAGGATATCTTCAAGATGTGGTGCCTTATGTTACTGACTCAGTGAAAGTCCCTTTAAGATAGAGAGTGTGTGTGTATGTGTGTGTGGGGCGTGCTTACGTCAATAGAAGATAAAGGACGTAATGACGTTGTTGAAGAAGGAGAGAGAGAGAGAAGGGAGAGAGACACCAGCCTGCTAGTTTTCTCTATCGATGGATGAGAAACAATAACTGTGTCTGCCACTGAAATCCATGTATGGAAGTTGGAAGTAATCCGGTGGAGTTCACTTTGTTGCTGACCTGTAGAAGGAAACAGGTATTTGTGTGTGTGGACGACCACGATTTGGATGCTTTTCGGGGTGAGGAAGTCACTACCGAGTAAACCCTGAAGTGTCGTTTGGGTTCCATCGTGGAACATTTGGATTTCGTATTTACTCTCTCTATGTTTCTCTACGTCTACGTCTTATCTTCAGACAACGATGGTTGTTGAAGAACCCCTTGCTCATGTTTCACCTTATGGCTTGCGGAACTGAACTTTAAAAACCATTCCTGAACTTGGAGTTTGGGACTTTGCCACACACACACACACACACACACACACACGAAGAGTTTAGTTTTGGGGTTAATGTTCAAAGTTTAACATTTTTGAATTCTAACATACTAACATTTTTACTTTTATTTTACATATTATCATAAGCAGTGATTAATAAAATAGTTTTTAACACTGAATCATGCTCAGTGTGTTTCTTTTGTTGCTGGTTCGTGACACTTAAGAAGGCAACATCCATTAGTAAGGACTCCCATCATCCGGGACATGCTCTCTTCTTGTCACTATCATCGGGGAGGTGGTACAGGAGTCTGAAGACTCACACTCAACGATTCACAAACAGCTTTTTCCCCTCCTCCATAATATTTCTGAATGGTCCATGAACACTATTTTGTTGTTCCTTTTTGTTTTGCAATATTTAGTTTTGTAATTTAGAGTAATTTTATGTCTTTGCCGTGTCCTGCTGCTGCAAAACAAATTTCACATCATACAAGTCCATGATAATAAATCAGATTCTGATTCTCTACCCCAGAGAGCTGTGGAGACCAAGTCACAGAATATATTCAAGGAAGAGCCCGACAGATGTTTGAACTACAAGAGAGAGAGCGGGAAAATGGTACTGAGGCCAAGAATGAACCTTATTGAACAGAAAAACGCAACAGGTTTGAGGAGCCATTTGACCTACTCCTGCTTCTTGTTTTTGTTCGATGATCCAGGACTTTAACATAATGACTGCGTCACTGTGTTCATTATCAACTTTGAAAAGTAACTGAATTTCAAAATTTAGATTAAAAAGAGTAGAAATACAAAACTGAGTTCCATAAGCATCACCTATGACAAAACTGGATTGGAGAGCTCGAGTTACAGGGAGAGAATGGATAGGCTGGGTCTGTTTGCCCTAGAGTGAGAGAAGCTCAGAGGTGACATGATAGAGATGTATAAAATAATGAGGCATAGGTAGGGTAGATAGCCAGAGTCTGTTTCCCCTGATAGGGGTGTCCAAAACTAGAGGGCATAGGTTTAAGGTGAGAGGGAGGAGGTTTAAAGGGAATTCGAGGTGTTAACTTTTCACACAAAAAGAGTAGCTGATATCTGAGCCAACAGAGGTGGTGCTGAAGGCAGGAACAGCAACATATTTAAGAGGTATCTAAACAGGTACTTGAATAAGCAAGGCTAGAAGCATCTGGAAGTAATGCAAGCAATCAGGATTAGTATAGATGGGCATGATGCAGTATGCTAAAGGGCCTGTTTCTATGGTGTACAACTCTCTGACTCTAATTTTCTCAGTAAAAAGTCAGCAACATTAAAATTGCCATCAGAACTAATTTCTGCACCAGGATTTTTAAATTTTGGAATTAAGACTAAAGACATGAAAATTGTTGCCTGTTGATCAGTGACAATTAATAAGTATTCTTTTCAGTTGGTATACAGTTTGTATTTAGAGTCCACAAGGGTGCAAGTGTGAACTGAGCTCTCCCCTTCTTCCATGAAGATCAGCAAAACTGGAGATATCCAGTTGCTCATGATTAATTTTTATTATGTTGGAAGTGAAGAAATTAATCATTTTGCCATGCAAGAATAGCAACACAAGGATGCATGGCCACACAGTAGTTGTTGCTGCTGCCTCACAGCTGCCAGGGCCTGGTTTTGATCCTGTGTGGAGCTTGCACATTCGCTCTGCGACTACGTGGTTTCCTGCCCGGTGCACCAGTTTGCTCCCACATACCAGAAGAGGTAGAGTTGAGGGAGAACAAGTTGCAGAGGATATAAAGAAATAAGAGGGATGGTGGGGGTGGGATTAGGACTGTTCCTCTGCAAGCTGGCATGGACCTGATGGGTTGAATGGCCTTCTATAATGTAACATAATAAATGGGAAAATTAGCACCCATAGGGATCATCAATGCAAAGAACTAACTCACTTCATTTCATTCTCTAGAGGGATTTTAAATTAAAAAGTGAAAATTACAGACACTCCCAGATGTACAATGTATAATTATTCTGGTGTATAACTGAGTATATGAAAACACAGGTTGGAAGAATAAAAATTAACTTGGAGGAAAAATTCCATTCTTTATCATATAAGATTTCAAAAGACATTGCTAACGCAATTAGGGAGTTGAAGGAAATACGTTAACACAACAGATCAACGTATTTCTAACACATTTAACAGTTCTCATTATATGTGCAATGCTGTTAAATAGTTGCAAATGGGCAACTAAATCAACAAAAATGGATTTTCATGACAAGCTTGTTTAGCATTTTAGCACAGTAGTATAAAATCTCAATTTGCATAATTTTATGGAACACAACCAGTGAAGTTTCTTGCTACATTGAATTGAACCTCAACTTTACAAAGGCTAAAAAAAATCTGTTTGCGCCAGTAGTAGGAGAAGAAGGGACAACAAACGACAAGTCCAACAGCTCACACTGAACCACAGAAATTATAATGCGGAAATGTCATTTGCCTAAATGAGGCAATGCTGTGGCTAATCCACCATATGATAAGACCATGGTAGATGGCACCAATTCTAACCTCATTGGCAAAGGAAGCAATCTGGAATATGAAATTTATCCCATATTTCAGTACTGAACAGAAAACCAACACTGCAAAAAAACATACAGAATTGGGGCATTTACTTGTCGTTCATTTTGCTGCCATCAATGGAAAAATGGTGATATAAACTGCATATTATAAGCAAATTAAGACAAAAGGGAGATTGGGCAAATAAAATTGTTCAGAGTATCCTATCTACTGTATAACAAACCATCACTATAGCTATTTTGTTTTATAATCCTGTTTATAAAACAGGAATTATATAACTGGAGTTAAAATTAAAACTAGACTTAAGAAATAAGGCCATGGCTGGCTGGGAAGTAACAGCAGTTCCAGGCTAAAGAGTCCCATTAATTTCTTCAATAATTTTGATATTACTAATACTTATTGCTTTTAGCTACACATCCATTTTAACTCTATGTTTATTCTTCACTATTTCTTGGAGGTTTTTTTTGTGTCCTCTGTGATTCTTACTATTCCCTGTCTCACTAAATATACAGCAATTGTTACTTCATCTTAGAAAACTTGGACAGCTCAGCCATGAACATTGCAAAACATCTTCTACACCCATCACTGTATTAGAACTACAATAAATCTCTGAATCTAATATGGGCTAATGCCTCTACTTCCACAGAAAAGTGTGAAATTTAGGGAATGTCTAAACTAATTTGCATTTTTGCAGCATTATTTTACCCATGCAATATATTTAAAATTGCCGTTGATTCAGTTTATTTACACATTTAAGTGACCGTTATCAAAAAGCTCCTTCCAAATGTGAATGATGATATACTTCCTTGAGTCCTGTAACGTTATATTATCACTTAGAAAGGACGGCAACCAAATCACCATGTTACTTTCAATGTTGTCTGAAAGTGCTACTATACCCATAATTTACTTTGTTTTTTTTGCTTTAGACAATAAAGGTTGTTTACTAGGACTTTAAACCTGCTGCCATACTGCAAAGCACTTTATAATGAGTGTTGTTTAGTTGACTTGTAGTTATGACAGAAATATTGCAAAAATTAAATAATGTATCCAAGAAGGCAGAGCACACAAACAGCAAGTTTTTGGTGTGCACAATTAATCTCAAGAAAAGTCCTGAACACTGAAGTGACAAATAGATTTAGAAAATGCAGCATCCAACTTGATGAGTCTCCTTGCTCTGGGAGCTTTATCGGTCCCTTTCAGCTAACACTGCTTCAGAAACAAAAATGTTACTTTGGAATTATTTACTTTTATTCTAATTATATTTCAAAGTTTTAAGCCTGTCTCAGTAGGAATTTGAAGGTGCTGGCCAGGAAAATCTTCAAAAAATATTTGGTGCACTTTTATTGACTACTGTCTCTTCATTGCTGGAAAGGGATACAAAATCTAAATGGCAAAAGATTGTAAATTGATTTGGGGGTCCTTGTGCACAATTCGCAAAAGATAGCGTTGAATGTACAAGCGATTACGAAAGCTAGCGATTTTGTTAATTGCTCAGAGTCAGAGTTATACAGCACAAAAGCAGGCCCTTAGGTCCAACCCTTCCATGCCAAACAAGGCGTCTTCCTGAGCTAGTCCAATATACCTGATATTGGTCCGCATCCCTCTAAACCTCTTCTATCCATAAACCTGTCCAAATATCTTTTAAATGCTGTAACTGTACCCACCTCTACAACTTCTTCTGGCAGCTCGTTCCATTTACCCACCACCCTGTGTGAAGGGTGGGGAATTGAATACAAAAGTAGCAAAGATGTGCTTCAGTTATATAGAACATCATTGAGGCCACATGTAGAGGACCACTTAGAGTACTGATCTCCTTCAAGGAAGCTTGCTACTCCAATGGAAGAAATTCAGAGGAGATTTATTTGACTGTTACTTGGAATGGGTAGGTTTTCTTAAGAAAGGTTGGACAGTCTAGGCTTGTATCCACTGCAGTTAAAAGAGCGAGAGATGACTTGATAGGAACATACAAGATCATGAGGGATCTTGACAGGGTAAGAATGGGAAAGATGTTTCCTCTTGTGGGAGAAACTAGAACTAGAGGCCAGTGCTTAAAAATAATTGATTGTCCGTTTAAGACTGGGATGAGGTGAATTTGTTTTGAGAAGTCTTTGGAACTCTCTCATCAAAAGAAAGTGGAAGAGTCTTTGCATATTTGTATAGTTTTAAGATAGAGGTACGGTAGATATATTCTTGATGAACAGGGAGATGAAAGATTACCCCAGGTTTGAAGAGTTGAGGTTACAATCAGGTCAGTCATTATATTATTAAATGCTGGAGCTAACTTAAGGGGCTAACGTCCTATTTCTGCTATAAAATTAATATATTCATACATGTTTAAAACTGATTTTTTTGTTGGAGATTGTATATTCTGTATCTGTTGTAATTTATTGCTGCTTTGTGAATATAAACACGGCAGCCATTTGTAAAATACAAGTTGCTATGTGGCAGAAATCTGCATACAAAGTGCATTCATAGGCAGAAAAACACAGAACACGTAATACACAATAAGTGCTCCAATTAAAGCAATATATTGTCCTGTAATATAATTACCAAGTAACGTATGTTATTTTTAATTGCCATCAGAACATTTTATTTGCAATCATAATATCTTGGAATTGATGTGGTTTCTACAAAAGGCTCTAATTTCACTTTAAAGCTTAGACGTTTACTCCAAACTATAAAAATTAAATGTGATTTATATAAAGGGCTATGTGATACAATCTAATATGGTTCTGAAATTGGTAGAGAAAAATGAAGCCCACCCAATAATGCAAAAGAACCAATGTAATCAGTGGGACAACATGTGCATTAAATTGAAAGAAAATCATTTCAACCTGACACACATTTAGTTGTCCATTTTTGCAGGAAAAACATTCAAACGTGAAAAACTGAAGAGCTGCAAGATGCACAGGAATCTGGGGGTCCGAGTGCATAATGACTAGTGTTAATCTTATTGGCAGAGCTGGTGTAGGCGGCTGAGTTGCCCACTCGTATATTTGTATGGACATACATGGAGCTATACATCCTTCTTTGCTCTAGGGTCTTAACTTTTAGCAGCACTGAATTCTGAGAACTAAAAAAAACTTACTAAATCATACTGAAAAAATCTGACAGTTGAGTCAACATTTACTTATTTTAGCCTAATGTATTCACCCCACTGAAACAATAGGCTGCAACATGTGCCGAAGTATTCCCTGGTTAATAACTGAAAGCATCTACATGTGTGACTTCCACTCAGTATGGCAACAATTCCAAGATAAGGATATGCTAATAACAAAAAGAATCAAATGAATTATTTTTATACACCAAGTTCTAAAAACATTTTTTTAAATGACCTGGAAAGTGTCACAGTACAAAAATAATGCCATGATTCTACAGTTTAGCAGTACTGAAACAATATCATAAAAAGGATCTTCAAACAGAGCCTCCCAAGCATACCCTAAAGGGATTGGCAATACAGCAACATTCAAAATGACTCGAGTACTTAACAGGATGAACCGTCCCTCCCGCCTAACCACATAGGACGGTGTCAACTCAAAACAAAATTCAAGAAAAAATTACAAATATGAAACTGATGAAGTGGTAGCCAGAAGCTTCCTATCCTATAGAGCCACTTGTCTAGGTCTGACATTTAACACACACTTAACAGAGTAAACAAAAGGAACCCAGATTCATACAATTATTTAAATAGTAGAATTTAAACAATTTCCAGTGTCAGTATCCCAAAATTCTCTATACTTATTTCATGCCATTATGCACATATTATTTTTTTTAAAATACAACCATGGTATGAAATTAGACCCTTTTGTCTGAATACTATTACTTGCCTTGAAAAAGCTGGAAGCCAGTTAATATGAATACAACTGCTAAAGTTAATTGCTTTGGTATAGCAATGAAGTTAACTGTTAACCTTTTCATTCATTGGTTAATATGACTCTTAAAATTGTAGCATCTTAAAATAATTGCTCACCACCATCACGTCAAGGCAACAACCAAATTATGAAACTGAAAAAAATAAAGTGCCTTATAGGGAACCCTGATAATTATTTTTATTAATCTGGGTGGCAAGTTCCAATGAAAGTTAATCAATCTGACACTTTCACTATCTACAGTTGGCCTGCTGCATATTTCTTTTTGTTTGTTTGCGTTGATGTGAAGATATGAATAAGAGTCAAATGAACAAAAGCACATAGTATCACAAAGTCATAGAGTAACACAGAATGGAAATGGGCCCTTTGGCCCAACTTGCCCATGCTGACCAAGGTGTCCAGCGAAGCATCATAATGGTTAAGAAACTGGATCAGTATTTAGTAACCTGCATAATCATCCACAGACACATTCAAAGATATGGCAGGTGATCCTTGAATTAAATAAATCTGGAATAAAAAGCTAGAATTAGTAAAGGTGACAATGAACCCAATAGATTGTCATGAAGGAAATATGTCCTCCTCAGCTGATAGGTCCATACCAAACTCTAGACCCACCAATATGCTAGTCTTTAACTTGGCCTGCTAAACCAGGAGTTTAGGGGCAATTTGTAATTGGCCCAACTTAGCTGGGGATCACACAAAAAATGTTAAAGTACACAGTAAAAATAAGCATTGATATGAATTTTAATAGCGCAACATGAGAAGAGCAATGAGAATTAGCCTGGTAATTAAGTTGCTGTAGTCTTTAGTTTTTTTAAAATTATTAGTTTTTAATACTTTGATAACCATATACTGTGGAAACAGGTGTGAACATATCTGAATATAGAGAGAATTTGGACAACCCTGAACAACTATAATGCATTGGTTCTTCAATTATCAGCACCTTGTGTAAATGTGTACATTTTTTAATAGTTTATCCAAGTTCAATGTGCCTAATAAATCAAACAAAAACTAAGTTTTAAATTTTCAATAACCATTAAAGGGGCAAATGGAATCATAAATGAATGCATCCACTAATGAAATAGGCTCTCAAATGACATTTTTGAGTATCCACATAGTTGGTCACAAAATGATCATATGTAACATTGGGAGAGAGGTTTCTCTGGATTTATAATCCAAGATGAGTTGTATGACCTTTTCTATCAAAACCCACTATGGATTAAATCCAAGTACAACTACATTAACAATACCAACTTTGCAGCAGTGACAAATGATTTTGTGTATATGTTTAAACATCATAATGGAATTACACACCTCATATAGTCCACAAAACTTACCCTTAATGTATAACCATTAAATCTCCGGTAATATTCTTTTTCAGACAATGCAATCAAATCTTTTCTCTCAATGGATCTTTGGAAATCTCTTCCAAAGGAAAGCAGAAGCAGAGACTTTGTACATTTTTAAGGTAGAGGTAGATGGCAAAGAGGTGACTTGGTATGCTTAAGTGTGAATCTGTCAGAAGTCAGTTCAGTCAGTTGGGAATTGTGCAACATTGAGCAGAAAATAGCATCCTCTTTCTCTGTCAATTTTAGGGATAAACATTAATGTAATTGAATAAAGTTTTTAAGGTATAAATTTGATACCTGACATTCTTCTACATGCCTGTATCAACACTGAAGGTGTCCTGTATTTCAAACAGGTTTAGTTTCACTTCTATGTCTCGAATTTGCTAGTCCACCACCCCCATCCAGAACTACTGCCTGTGACCTCTAGTCATCCCTCACCTGTACTTTGCAGGTACATGTTGGGGGCCATTCTCATTGGCCCAAATCATCCAAAACCAATCATGGCAGCTGGGCTTCCAGAGGTTTAGTAGCCAGCAAGGCCAGAGTCATTTTGCTTTGCAGAGACATTTCAAAACTATTAAGTGAAGTAAATAATGAAAAATTTTTTAAAAATTAACCAAAAATATAGTTTAAAACATTTAACTAAAGCAAAATAATTTGAAAGGAAATTGAATTCATCTTTGCCTCCTCATCCACAGCTAAATGAGTCTCAGATCCTGCACCAGGGTTAACCTAGTGCAGAATCCAAAAAACAATTTCCCAGCATAACTGCAGGGCAATCTTAACAAGACTGGGCTCCACTGCTGAACTCCAAGGGTGCACCAAACTAATAGCACTCTGAACCTTGTTACTCAGTCCAGCATTTCCACATTTGGCAATGGAGGTGAAGAAGTCACAGACTGTCAGTGATCTACTCCAGTATGATACATGACTGCCTTGCTAAGGAACGCCAGGATATAATTCTGCACAAGCTGCATGTTTAATCATGAGAGAAAGAAATAAGTTATTGGCTAAGAATTTTCAAACAAACCAGGTAAAACCATTAACAGAGCCAGTGGACCATGCAACAACTAAATAAAGAATGCAAAAGCCAAGCCCTGGGAATAAGAGACTGGCAGTGGGAAAAAAATTTCACATTTAGTCATAAATAACTATCCACTCATGAGACGACAATGAAAAGCTGTAAAAAGGATGCAATGCTGAGGAATTCACTTTAATTATAGTCAGAGGTTTCATCCCAGCTTTATGCCCATTGAAGACAGATTCTCCCACTTAGCATTGGATCACATATGAATACAAATGAAAACTTAAACATTGTTACCCATTAAGAAATTCAATAACAACTCTGCACAAAGAAATGGGTTACATTCACAAATAAGCAATCTCCTTTTTAAAAGTCCATTGATGCACAATGTAAACACATAATTAAACTCCACTCATGACCCATTCTCCCAAACACTCCCTCTACCCTGCCCACAACCACCCTCCTTCCTCCCACACAGCCCCCACCCAACAATGCACAGCCACCTTCTGTCTTTGCCATTCCACCTTCAACCCATCCCAACATCACACTCACTTTACCAACTGCACAACCTTCTGTCCTGACACAAGGTTTCCACCCAAAACATCAAATTCTTTCCCCCTGCAGTCACTGCTCAATCTGCTGAGTTTCTTGCCCCAAATTTCAGCATCTGCGGTCCTGTATGCCCCCCTCCCGTTCCAATCCGCTTCTCCTCCATCTCACGCAGACCCCATCTCCCACACCTGCTTCCCACCTATCACTCCCATCCATTACACTCCCCACTCACTCAAACAACTGCCTTTTGCTCAATCATTCAACGCTTGCCTCCATCCTGTTACCCCCGGGTCTCACCCCCTCCCCTTCTGTCCACTCTCCCTCCCTCCCCCCTTCCGCCCCACACTCCCTTCCCCTCTCCGTACCATCCCACTCACCCCACACTACCTCCCTCCCACCTCCCCACCCCCCACACCCTCCCACGTGCCTCCTCTCCCTCCCCTCCTGCCCCTTTTCGTCCCCCTCCTGCTCCCCCTTCCCCAACCCCTGCTCCCTCCCTCCCAGTCCCTCTTCTCCCACCAACCCCTCGACCCTGTATGCCCCCTCCTAATCTGCTTCTCCTCCATCTCACGCAAACCCCCATCTCCCACACCTACTTCCCAACTATCTCCCTCATCCATTGACTCTCCACTCACTCACTCCAACGACTTCCTTCTGTTCAATCATTCAACTCTCACCTCCATTCTGTTACCCCTCTCCATCGCCCCACACTCCCTCCCTCTCCCCGCTCCAATCCCTCCCCTCCGCACCCCCCCACTGCTCTCTCCCTCACTCTTCTGGCATGCACCCCTCACTCCCCCAACCCCTCCCCCTACAGTCCCTCCTTCTCCCCTCCCATGCACCCTCCCTCCAGCTCCTTTCCCTCCCCCACCTCCCCCTTCTCCCTCTCCTCCACTGCCCCTCCCCTGCACGCTCTCATCCAACCCCTCCGCCCCCTACTTCTGCCCCCACTCCTCCCACACTCCCTCGCAGCTCCTTTCCCTCCCCCACACCCCTCTCCTCCACTGCCCCTCCCCTTTCTCGCCCCCTTCCACTCCCCCTGCCTCCCTTACCACTACCGCCACTCCCCGGCACCCTCTCGCTGCCCCTCCTCCCAACCCCCTCACCTCTCCCTCACTCTAGCCCCCTCTCCTCCCCACCCCTTCTTCCACCCCCTCGCCCTAACCCCACCCTCCCCCCATACATCCCCCTCCTTCCACTACCCCCACTCTCCCTCCCCTTCCAGCTCCTTCCACTCCCCCTCTGCCCCATCCCCCTCCTCCACCTGCTCCCTCTCCTTCACCCCCAGCCCCCCTCCTCCACTACCTTCTCTTCCTTCACCGCCCCCTCACCCTAGCTCCCTCTCCTCCCCTACCCTCCTCCCCCCACTCTCCCCTCCCACACTCCCAGCTCCTTTTCCTCCCTCTCCACCTCTCCCCCTCTGCCCCTCCTCCCCCTGCTCCTTAACCGCCAGCTCCCTCTCCTCCACTACCCCTCACTCCTTCCTTCACCTCACCCTAGCCCCCTCTCCTCCCCCACCCTCCACCACTGCCCCCTCTACCACCCCCTCCCCCTCCCAGCTCCTTTCCCTCCTCCCCACTATCCCCACTCCTGCTCCCTCTCCTTCACCGCCCCTCACTCCTCCATCGCCCCTCCCCCTTCCCACTCCACCTCCCCTCACCCACTCTCCCCTGCCCTTCCCCACCACTCTCCTCTCTTCCCACCCACCTCTCCTCCCTCCCCCACCCCCCCACCCATCTACCCACACCCACCACCCTCTCCCCCACTCTCTCTTCCTCTACCCCCTACCCCCCATCCCCTCCCTCCCAGATCCTCTACTCCCTCTCTGCTCATTCCTCTGCCCCCCCTCCTCCCTCTAGCCCCCTCTCATTCTCCCCTTCGGCTCACTCTCCTTCCGCACCCCCCATCTCCCTCCCTCCCCCAGTTCACCCCCTCCCGCCCCTTCACACACTCTCACCCCTTCCCCTGCCCTCACTCACTGTCCCCCTTCCACCCGCTCCCTTCCCCACCAGCTCTACCACACAAACATCGAATGCCTGTTCCTTAACTCTCTTCCTGATTTCTTCTAACTTTTCCGCTGCCTCCCGCAGTGAACTCACCGAGCCGCCTCTGCCTCAGTGGGCTGCAGACAGCAGCTGCCCGCCGGGACCGGTCGCTCTGCGGCTGCCGCTCGCCAGGCTCGGCTCCGCCGCCTCCCGCCCGACCCTTCACCCTGATTACGTGGCACCAGGATCGCACTCCAAGCAGCAGCGACCGGAGCAAAACCAGCGCCCCCTGGCCGCCGGAGGGCCCGCATCCATTCCCCACCTCTATCCGACACTACAGCGCCCTCTGTCAGCCCACAGCCTCGCATGATAAACATAATGAGATTTCTCTTCAGGAGGTGGGCAGCCCCCTAGCCTGAGGAAGATATTTTGGTTACTTTGTGGACCTCCTGTGCAGGAGCGGACATCCCATGTTGTGGATACCCTAGCCATCTCCCTTTCTGGGCAACCCTGGAGGCTCAAGGTGGCGCAGTCACTCGTCCAACAATTCACACAGGCATGGATAGAGAAATTACCACAAGATGTGTTATAATTTTGCTGGACACTAGTTCTTTCGCACATCAAACTAATACTGAGCGCAAAAAAACAAAGACTCAGTTATTTCGTGAGAGGACAAGTCAGGTGGGAAATCTCATATTTTGTTTATTTGTAAACAAAAAGGCAGCTCTGCATATTTAAAAATGTTGCAATTAGTTTGACTACAGTGATCATAATCATCACTGTCAACAATTTCCAATATCGAGAGCATTGTGTTGAATAACATTAAAACCAATGACATATATAACCTGCAACAAAAGGAACTTTACAATATTAATGCATTTCATAGATGATAACCCCATCTAAATATGCATCCCCAGCATGTTAATTTTTATCACATATTCTATTACATACCAGAAGTAGTCCATGATCCTGTTGCTATTGCTCTGCCATTCAATAAGAATGCTTATCTGATCTTTGACCTCTGCCTCACTTTCCTAAACTGATCCCCACAAGCCCTCCAGTCCCAGCAACATCTCTTGCTTAAGCACATTTTTCCGATAGTATGATGATCAGAACTGCAGGAAATATTTCATTGGTCTCACCAACTCTTGTATTTGATGCTCCACCTGATGAAGGCAAGCATGCAACATGCCTCCTTCACTACCTTGTTTACTTGTGTTGCCACTTTGAGGGAAGTATGTACTTGTACCCCTTGGTTCTACAACTCTCGGGGCCCCGTCATTTACTGTGCAAGTCCTGCTCTGGTTTAACTTCCCACTAGTCTAAGTTAAATTCCATCTGTCACTCCTTTGCCCACTTCTCCAGTTGATCTCGATTCTATTGTAACCTCAGACAACCTTTTTCCACAGTCTACCACACCACCACAAATTTACTAATCATGCCACCTACATTCTCATCTAAATCATTAATATAGATGACAAACAACAGGGCACCCAGCATGGATCCCTGTGGCACACCACTGGTCACAAACCTCCAATCTACAAAACAGCCCTTCTCTACCACCAACTTCTTCCTCCAAGCCAATTTCGCATCCAATTGGCTAGCTCATCATGGATCCCATGTGATCTAAATGGGATCCCATGTGATCTGAAGCTCATCCAGATATTCATGATAATGAAGCTACATACAGTGACCTGTCTGTGTGAATGGCAAACCAGACCTCCCTGTTAGCAGATAGAACAAATCTCCCAGCTCACTGCTTGATCTCCTGGACATGCACCCAAGCCCTTTGTTGTTTCATTCCATGTAGGAATGCTGCAATGCCAGCAGAGTTGCTGCCTCACAGTTCCAGCAACCCAGGTTCAATCATCATCTCTACTCCTTTCTGAGTGGAATTTGCATGTTCTCCCTCTGACCACATGAGTTTCCACTAGGTGCTTTGTTTTCCACCCACATCCTTAATACTTGTGGGCTGGTAGATTAATTGGCCACTGTAATTTGCCCCTAAATTGTACACGAATGCTAGAATCTGGGGAGAGCTGATGGAATGTGGGGAAAATAAAATGTAATTAGTGTAGGTGGGTGCTTGTTGGTCAAGTATGGACTCAGTGGGCTGAAGGGCCTGTTTCCATGTTGTGGTACTCTATGACTATGATTTAATTAAACCACCATCTGAAGTGAACTCCGTTCAATAGTAAATCCTTTGGGTTTTGAACTGAAGGCTCTAAATCAATTTTAATAGGATATGGGCATCACAGTCACAGGATGCACAAATGGCATATCAGGAGTTCTGCAGAATATGACTACAGCAGCCCTGATAAAACTATAGAGAACATAATAACACAGTGCTCTGCACACATTTGGCAGCGACACTACAGAGATACACTTCTTCTCAAGAACAATACACCAATTAACTAGCTTTAAACTGGATTTATAATTGTTGTTGCAAGTCAATGATATGAAAAAAATAAGAAGCTTTGAATGTGGAACTTTGTTTTTAGCAGAAATCCAAACTGTAAAAGAAACTTAATAATAATAATGATAATTGGATGAGGATTGTCAACTTAAATACCAATTTGATAATTATTGGGAATGGATCTCACACTAGAGTTTCATCAGAAGTCATTCCTTTAATCCGAGTGTTCCTTGCGTGCGTGTGTGTGCGTGCACATACACACACACACACACACACACACACACACATATACACACATTATTCAATCTGCCTCTGCTTTTTTTCTTGTACAATGCACACTTCTTTCCACTGCTTTTAATATCTGATTTTTGTTTTACTGTGAATTCTAATTGAATATCAGCAATTTGGCAAAACACAAGCTGAAATAGTGTTTAAACCTGTAAACGGTGGACACCAGAGGGGCAAGAGTGCATCTTTGTTACAGGAGACAATATTTTAACACTACCAATCCTGGAAATCTGAAATAAAACAGAAAATGCTAGAAATACCTTGCAGGTCAGGCAGCACCTGTGGAGAGTAAAACAGAGTTAATATTCAATCAATGACCTTTCACCAGAATTTCAATTTGACATTAGGTTTCCTTTGTTTTATTCATTACTTGCGTATTCAATGTTTGTGCCTTTTTAAAAAGGGGACGTTTTTGTTAAATTATTTTGGTTATGGGCTGCAATACTGGAGGTAGGGGGTATCAATCTGATGGCTCCAATCAAGTGCTGCTCAGAAGCAACATTAGTGATCAAGCTGAACTCTTGATAACTGGGCATAAACATCTGGGCTTTCAGCAGACGGTAAAATAGCCAGCATAACCTACTTGACCTCATCCACATCAATCTACTTTTTGCAGGTGTATATGTTAAGGATGACCATCTCCTCATGTTGAATTCCTGCCTTCTCAGCTTCCAGCTCTCAGTTCAATTCACTCCTAATTACATCAAGAAATGGCTGGATACAGCAAGGGCTTTAGGCTTTCATTCATTATATGGAAAATTGCTTGGGTATGTCCTTTCCACAAAAATTGTCATTTCAGTTTATTTGAAAACACCAGAAAACTGATGTCAACAGCACTATCAAATGGCACTAAATTTCCTATATTATCACAATATGACATCCTAAAATATTTTACATTACAACTGTATACATTTGAAATGTAGAAACAATTGCAAAGTAAAAAAAAACATGGCACATCTGCATAAACAACAATGTAATGACAACCAGATAATTAGGAAGGGAGTATTCACTTCTATGATGCAGATTATAAACAACATTCATTTCGAAAGCTTTGAAATGCTTCTAGCCAATTTAAGAAAGAGCATCAATGTACATGCAGGCATCTTTCCTGACTCATTATATCTTGAGGAATTTTGCTGCTGGGTAAAATTCGAGTGTGCTATCATAGAGCATTGTATTTGTGTTTCTGGAGTAATAATCCAGAGATTGGAATTATCAATCTGGAAACAAGATTTCAAATATCACCACAGCAACAGAGTTTTATTCAATTAGCTGAATTTACATTCCCAATTTTTTATTTAATAAAGAGAAAGGTCAGTAATGGTGATCATAATGCAGAAGTCAGCTGGTTCACCAATGTACTCTGGGGAAAGAAAGCTGTAGTCCATACTTAATCTGGGCTATATGTGACTGCAGGCTCATTCAATATGGCTGGTTGTTCATTGACCTCTGAAAAGCCCTAGGAATTTACTGAGTTGTATCAAAGTGATTTATGATGTACGATAAGAATAAAACTGGACAGCTTAAAATGTATCAGACTATATACTGAGTTTGACTAAGGTACAACCAACCTAGTCAATTCCAGAACACCCTCTATAATATCTGGGAACTTGCAGGAGAGCTGTCCCACAGTCTAGTCAAGCATCAGCTGGGCACGGTTATGCTCAAGCTAGCATTCAATTCAATCAATGTACAGGGGACCCCCATATTACAGGGGGGTGCGTTCCTAGAAAATGGACCGTATCGTTATTTTCCAAAACACAAGGCCATCTGTGCATGCGTCAAGAAGGTAAGGTATATTTATTAGTCACATGTACATCGAAACACACAGTGAAATACATCTTTTGTGCAGAGTGCTCAGGAAGCAGCCCACAAGTGTTGCCATGCTTCCGGCGCCAGCATAGCATGCCCACAACTTCCTAACCCGTGTGTCTTTGGCATGTGGGAGGAAACTGGAGCACCCGGAGGAAACCCACGCAGACACGGGGAGAACATACAAACTCCTTACAGACAGCGGCCAGAATTGAATTGAAGCCGGGTCACTGGTGCTGTAATGGCATTACGCTAACCACTACACTACCGTGCCCAAACGTGAGTCGAAAACAAAATTGTGTTATTTATTTACTTTTTTGCATACAAGTTTTGTGAGAGCAAACTTTATTTTGTATCTCAAATTTTTGGGTAGCGATTTGTGGATTCTGTAACGGGGAATTTCCGTAACCCTAATGACTGTAATGCGGGGGGGGGGGGGTCACCTGTATTAATCTCCTCCATCACCATCACATGATAGACTTATAGAATCAGAGTTGCACTGCACAGAAACAGACCCTTTGGTTCACCAGGCCCATGCCGATCTTTTTGCCCATGTGCAGTAATTTGGCCGGATTAGGTCTATACTTATTTATGCCTTGCCGATTCAAGTTACTGTCCAAACATCCCTTAAGTGCAGTGATTGAATCTGATTCCACCACCTTCTTAGACAGTAAGTTCCAGATATCAACCAATTTGTTTAAAGAAGCTTTCACCTCAAATCCCCTTTAAAACTCATTCCTTTCACCTTAAACCTATGCCTTCTGGCTTTTGATGCCCTGACCATGGGAAAAAGATTCTGACGATCTACCCTATCTATGCCTCTTATAATCTTATATATGTCTGTCAGGTCACCCCTCAACCTCCTTTGCTGGGAAAACAAGCCCAGCCTATCCAATCTCTCCACATAACTAAAGTCCTCCAATCCAGGCAACATCCTGGTGAATCTCCTCTGCACTCTCTCCAGTGCAATCACATCCTTGGAATTCAGCACAATACTCTACGAAGTTAAACATGTCACATGTCTTCTCATCATACTATCTATCTGTGTTGCCACTTTCAGGGAACTATGGACTTGAATCCCAAGGTCCCTCTGTTCCTTAACATTCCTTCGTGCCCTACCATTTAGTGTATACAAGCGACCCCTGCGGTACTGGCGTTAGGGTTATGGAAATTCACCTTTACAAAATTCAGCATCACTACCCAAAAAATTGAGATATGGAATATAATTCATTCTTAAGGGATTTATGTGAAAAAAGTAAATAAATAAACTAGAAATTTATATTTTTTAGACGTGTTTCTTGACATATACACACATAATGCAGCTTCACATACGGAAAATCACAATATGGACCCTTTACAAGGAACGCAACACCCTATATTGCAGGGGTTGCCTGTATGTCCTACCCCTATTTGATTTCTCAAAATGCATCACCTCACGCTTGTCTGGATTAAATTCCATCTGCCGTCGCTCTGCCCAACTTTCCACCTGATCTATATGGACAACCTTCCTTGCTATGCACACCACCACCAACTTTCATGTCACTTGCAAACTTATTAACCATACCTCCTACATTCATGTCCAAGTTATTAATATATAATCACAAACAAGGGTCCTAGCAACCACCCCTGTGGTACACCACTGGTCACAGACATCCAGTCAGAAAAGCATCATTTCACCACTACCCTCTGCCTCCTATCACCAAGCTAATTTTGGATCCAATTAGCCAGCTCACCGTGCATCCCATGTGCTTTAGCCTTTTGGACAAGGCTACCATGCGGGACCTTGTCAAATGCCTTATTAAAGTCCATATAGATAATGTCTACTGCTCCGTCTTCATCAATCTTCTTAGTTACCTCCTTGAAAAACTCAATCAAATTAGTGAGGCAGGATCTCCCACGCACAAAACCATGCTATCCCTGATCAACCCCGAGCTTTTCAAATGTACATAAATCTCATCCCTTAGGATTTTCTCCAATAACTTCCTTACAACTGACAGAGGCTTAAAAACCTGTAGTTACCTGGCTTATCCTCACCGGCCTTCTTAAATAAAGGAACAACATTAGTTATCCTTCAATCTTCTGGCACATCTGTGGCTAAAAAAGATGCAAAGATCTTTCTCGGGACCCCTCCTATCTCCTCCCTTAATTGCTATAGTAACCTGGGAAAGGTGTCATCTGGCCATGGGGATTTATCAATCCTTATGCATCCCTTGACATCTAATACCTGCTCCTTAATATTGACCTGCTTCAGATTATCCACGTACCTTTGCATGAACTCACTATGTTCCAAGTCCTTCTGCTTGGTGCATAGAGGAGTATTCATTTAGGACCTCACCCACATCGTCGGGCTCCACACAAAGAGTATCCCTTTGGTTTTTCTTTCCCTGACTGCCCTCTTGCGCCTGATATAGACTGCCAAGGCTATTTCATGGCCCCTTTTTGCCCTCCTAATTTCTCTCCTACACTCTATATTCCTCAAGAAACTTCCTTGATTCAGGTCGCCTGTACCTGCCATATGTTTCCTTTATTTTCCTGATCAATCATTCAATACCCTTTATCATCCATGGTTCCCTAATCTTGCCATCTTTGCCTTGCACTATTATCAGAACATGCTGGCCCTGAATTCTTATTGACTCTCTTTTAAAAGACTCGCACTTGCCGGTTGTCATTTTATCCCACCGATGACACAGGTCCAGCAGATATGAAAGCACAAAACCAACAGTTCAAAATTGACTGGTTCCACCAGTCTTCACCATTGACTCCAGGTAACATGCAGTGAACATATATGAACAGGCTGATGAATCCTCTGGCTAATCACGGTAGTGTAGTGGTTAGCGTAACACTATTACAGCGCCAGCGACCCAGGTTCAATTCCGGCCACTGTCCGTAAGGAGTTTGTACGTTCTCCCCATGTGTCTGCGTGGGTTTCCTCTGGGTGCTCTGGTTTCCTCCCACATTCCAAAGACGTATGGGTTAGGAGCTGTGGGCATGCTATGTTGGCGCTGGAAGCATGGCGACACTTGCAGGCTGTCCCCCAGAACACTCTACGCAAAATATGCATTTCACTGTGTGTTTCGATGTACATGTACATAAATAAATCTCTCTCTCTCTGTAAATATGTATATATATATAAAATCATCTTTCACCACCTCTATCCCGATGAATCAGTAGAATATTGAAATTCACTTAGGGGAAAAACAACTAAGTTAGCAAGAGCAATGAATTTATTCTGGGTGAAAGAATAGCTCATAAATAGCACTACTGGCTGAACTGGCTGAGTTCTGAAGGGCATAGCTGCCAGAATAGGCATAAAGCAGGTGGTAAGTAAATTAACAGGAGGGAAATTCCATTTGATTTCCCTTTCATCAATCTCATTACTCACTACAGTATTGGGAGAATGCCCAATGTACTATCCTTATGGAGGAGTGGTATTTCCATACCTTCCATTGTGCTGTATGTACCCACAATGGTAAATAGTATTGATGCAAATCTGATTATCCATGATGTTCTGTGGGCATACAGCACAGCAGCAGCAGAATTGTATTCCACCACAACCTGTAACCTCATGATCTAAGCTTACTCTACCTTCACTATCAAGGTGGAGAGTGAATCTTTTTTCAATTAAGTGTTAAAGAACATGCCAGGATCGACATCATACAAACCTATAACTGATTGTTAATCTGGTGAAGCAATAATAGATTTAAGTTAACCAGCAGAAGTTACTGCTACAGATATAACCAAACCTGCAAACCATAAATCAGATCAAAGTTCTACACTGCTGCTATATCCAGGTGGCAGACAATAAACTGTTGGAGGTAGTTCCATGAAGAACTTTATCTTCAGTGATGTCAGGCTTCGGCATGTCAGTGTAAAAAACTGAATTATTTGCAACTACGAGTGCTGAGTATATGATTTATCTGAGAATCCTCCCAAGGTTTCCACAATCAAAGAAGTTCATTTTCAACCAGTTCAATTTACACAGAATATTGAAAAATGGCTATTACACAGCAGTGGCTATTGGACTTAAAAACATCTCAGTTGTAGTGCTCAGTTGAACCAGCTACACCTCTACAAAACAAAAATAAATCCAATCCATGGCTGATCTTTGAACTTGGATTCCCCCTTCTTCAATGTAAATTGATCTGGATTGTCTCATCCCTGATCTTCTTGTGTGCCACATATTTTCATTGGGCAATGACCTGGATTCTTTTCCCCCTCTCTCTGCGCTTTGATCTACTTTGAATTGAGCAGTGGACGGTACGAGGACACTGGAAATCTGGACCACGGGTACCCAGCAGGTCAGCCGGCGACCCTGGAGACGGTGACTCAGCTGCTCCCACCGGTTGCTGTGACACGCTCGCGCCTCCTTGGCGCTCATTTCAAATCGCGGAAGTGACGTTCAGCGCGTTGATCGTTATTAAATGGCGTCGAGCTTTAAATCGGGGAGTCTATAGCGGATCGAGGTTGGTCCTTGTTCATCCCCCTAAAGGAAATAACAAAAAACACTGCGCGCAGCCCCCGGTAGACAATTCTGTAAACTTCGGGCGAGATGTGGGTTGAACTGGCTGCTGTCTGACGTGTTTGGGTGGTGAGAGCCCCCCCGGCCCCGGGGCGGCGAACAGACTGGTGTGTCCGCGGTGTGAGGGGGCCGACCGACGGCCGCTTTCAGTCTTCAGTGTACTCGCAGACGTGAAGTGGCAATGTGTGAAGTTTCCGTCCCTTCGTTTGTTTTATCTCTGGTTGTGCCTTGGGATCTCGGAACTGGGCCCAGCTGGTAAATGTGTTGATGGCACAGCTCCCCTTTCCCCGTGACCCAACTTTCTAAGACAGAAGTATTTTATCCCCCAGTTTTCGGAGAAAACGGTATGAAGATTCTTGCTTTAAAGAACGAAGATCGGGTTTTCCTGCCAACTTAAAAATTAATACAATGTGACGACAGTACTGTTGTCATTTTCCTCGGGCAGTGCATGGGTAATTAAGCAAATGTCGGATCTCATTATCTGCAAAGCTTCATGTGAACAACGTTCAAGGCATTGGAGTCTTAAAGCCAGCTTCTGTTTCCTCCCTTTTCTCCGATACTCTCCCGCTCCAGTTGTGCTGTTAGGAATAAATTGAGGTGTTGTATCTGAATCAAGCAACAAAACCCTACCCAAATTTTTTTAAGAAAATAACTGCGGATGCTGGCAGTCTGACATGAAATTGGAAAATGCTGGGAATAGGTCAGGCAGCATCTATGGAAAGAATTGATGTTTCAGGTTCAGTGACCCTTTGTCTTCAACTCGAAATGTTAACTTGATTTCTCTTTCCTCAGATTTTACCTAACTTGTCCAGCAGTTTCTTTTTCGCACATAATAGCTACCAGATGAGGCAGCAAAAATGAAGAGGGAGCATTTAAGGTTCTGATGAAAGGTCATTGATGTATATCATTAGCTCTGCGCTCTCTCCACAAATGCCTGTTGAGTATCCCCAGCATTTTCTGTTTTTCATTAGCATTTCAGTTGATAAGGTCATCAAAATTGGGAAAAGTTAGAGTTGATTAGTCAAATTGCAGAAACCAAAAGGAAGCTCTGGGTGAACACCAAGACAGACAGGATTATACAATTACCGTCTAAAGGTGTGTGTTATAGCAAAATTCCTTGTGGTCTGTAAAGTTTCTGGAGCAAATAGCAATATAATAACACTGTTTAAAAAAAAAGGTGACGCAAGACAGGAAATTATAGGCTAGTTAGCAATAACATAGTCATTAGTGAAAATGTTTGGTAATAGCAGGACAGTTGGACTTCCAGAAGCCATTTGATAAGGTGCCTTGAAAGGTTACTGCACAGATAAGAGCATGGGGTTAAGGTTGATATATTAGCATCAGCTCTGGTGGAGGGGAAAAGAGACCAGCTAGCTAACCGAAAACAAAGTTGGGAAAAATGGGTGATTTTTGGATTGGAAATCAGTAACTAAAGGGATGCCATAGGGATCATATCACTCCTTTTCTCAAAGCACCTTTCCATACAATCATAGGAATTGCCATAGCTGCTTTATTAACTCCTTCCCTTCCCTTCCCTGGTCCCAGGTCCCAAATGAAGAAGTAATTTACCTGTATTTGTTCTAATTTAGCATACTGCATTCAGTGCCCAGGACATGATCCCATTTATTTTATAAAAACCAAGCACTGATTGGGTGACCATTTTGCGGAACATAAGAAAAAGCAGCAGGAATCTGCTTGAGCCTGCTCTACTATTCAGTAAGACCAAATTGTGGCCTCAATACTACTTCTCTCCCCATGCCTCTTGACTCCTTTTGGATACATGTTTCAAATCCTGAATGATTTATATGAAAGGAATTTGAGACCAAGTTATTGCATTTGAAGGGAAATGAGCCCTTATTTCTGGAAGGGATTGCTTTATGTCGTGATGTGATAACATTTTAAGCTAAATGCAATGGAAACTGTGGTCTGAAAACATCTAATCTGTGGTTTAACTTGATCTAGGGATTATAAACATATACACAGAAACCTTTTTGCTTTGATACTTTGCGTATAAACTCTATTCAAAAGATGATAAGTAGAAACTTATTTCTAGATTTCCCCCCCTAAGTAGATATGAGAAAGATGAAAAGAAAAGTGGCCAGGCTGAGTGGCTTTCGTCTTAGTCCAAATGAAGAAGCACTTTTGATAAAAGAAGAACATGAGAGGAGAAGGAGGTTAAGAATAAAACAGGTACGATCTGTCAGGGATGCCAATCAATTAGAAATTGCTAATCTTTTCAAATAAAATGGAGAACAGTGTGCAGTGATACTCAAAATAATATTTTTCTCTTTAAATGTTCTTTATTTTCTGTTTTTGATAAAGTTGAAGCATGTAAGGATGGGACTTTGAAATCCTGATTTGAAATCAGCAGTAAAATCTGCCTTTAATACTTTTATTCAAAATATAAGACCATTTTCAGTCAAGCTCTTTGTTCACTGGAATAACTCTGAATTTCGCCCTATGTGAAAAGAATCTCAGCATTAACTTTGTGGCTGGTTACGGTAGCAGATAAGAGCTTGATAATTGCAAGATTTCAGGATAAAAAGCTTGTAGTGTTGTAAATGTATTTCCATTGTAATTTCTAGTTTTTTGGGAGGTTCTGAAGAAGTGAAATGAAATATGTAATTGTAGATAATCTTCTCATAGTGACCCAATGCAATAGAGTTCCAATATACTATACCACTTAGCTATAATAGACTGAAATCTTGGTTGCATTTTCACATAATGTACAGAGACATGTATGATAACCCACAGCTAAGATGACTACTTTTTAACCTCTTTCATTATTTATGATGCAGGTCAGGGAACAGGAGCGTTTCATTGCTGAGCAGATCCGGGAGAAAGTCAAGCAGTGCCGTAATCAACAACTTGAGCAACTGGCAAATGAGTTGAAGGCTGAATGGCAGCTGGCACAAGGCGAAAAAACAAAGAGTCTAGAGAAGCTGTATCTTAGTAGTCTAAAGGCAGTGGGTAAGGGGCACAGACAAGCTCAAGAAAATGTAAGTACATTTTCTTACTGTCCTTTTTCTAGAACTAATTTGACAAGCAGTCTGCAGAAGAGTCAACTTGGCAAATCGGCATTTTCCATCATGTAGAAAATGCCAAAGAATGACTGATGAATGTGAATACATAGAATGCATTAAGCAATTTACTCCATATCAGAATAAATAGTTAAACTCGTGTGTTTCTACCCTTAAATAGTAGAGAATAAAAATGTTTTGGTTTGTAAAGGAACTCTTGGTTGATGAAAGCTTTGTGCATGAAGACATGTGAACGTGAGAGTAGTGATGTTTCCTGCTTTGATGCAGAACTTAAAATTTTCATCAGTCTTCCTTGTGTTTTCACATTCTGCCTGTGATTTCCCCCCCCCCCATTTTCCCTTGGGTACTCCAGTTTTCTCCCACATCCCAAAGATATGGATGAGAATGTACAAGGCATGGTTAGTAAGTTTGCAGAGGACACTAAAATAGGTGGTGTTGCAGACGGTGAAGATGGTTATTGGGATTTACAGGTGGATTTTGATCAGCTGGGTAAGTGGGCTGAGGAATGGCAAATGTAGATTAATTTGAGTAAATATGAGGTGTTACAGTTTGGGAAGTCAAATGAGAGTAGGACTTTCACAGTGAATGGTGGGCCCTGGGGAATGTTGTAGAACAGTACATGGTTCCCTGAAAGTGGAGTCGCAGTTAGACAGGGTGGTGAAGAAGACTTTTGGTACGCTGGCCTTCATCAGTCAAGGTATTGAGTATAGAAGTTGGGATGTCGTGTTGCAGTTGTACAAGATGTCGATGAGGCTGCATTCAGAATATTATGTTCAGTTTTGATCACACTGCTATAGTAAAAGGTGCCATTAAGCTGGAAAGAGTGCAGAAGAGATTTACGAGGATGGTAAATTGGTTTATTATTGCCATGTGTACCAAGGTCAGTGGAAAAACTTGTCTTGCATACCGTTCATACAGATCAATTCATTACCACAGTGCATTGAGATAGTACAACATAAGACAATAACAGAGTGCAGAATAAAGTGTTGTACTTACAGAGAAAGTACAGTGCAGGTAGATAGTCCTCACCATCTGGGACATGCCCTCTTCTTGTTACCACCATTGGGGAGGAGGTCCAGGAGCCTGAAGACCCACACAGCGATTTAGAAACAGCTTTCACTCCGCTATCAGATTTCCGAAAGGTCCATGAACCCATGAACACTACCTTGTTTTTTTTTGCACTCTATTTATTTTGTAATTTGTAGTAATTTTGTCTTTGCACTGTACTGCTGCCTCAAAACATTAAATTTCATGACATACAAGTCATTGATAATAAATCTGATTTTGATTCCAATAAGGTGCAAAGTCATAACAAGGTAGGTTGTGAGGTCAAGAGTCCATCTTATTGTACTAGGGAACTGTTCAGTAGTCTTGTAACAGTGGGATAGAAGCTGTCCTTGAGCCTGGTGGTACATGCTTTCAGGCTTCTGTATCTTCTGTCTGATGGGAGGGGGAACAAGAGAGAATGTCTGGGGTGGGTGGTGTCTTTATTATGCTGGCTGCTTTACTGAGGCAGTGAGAAGTGTAGGCAGAGTCCATGGTGGGAGGCTGGTTTTCGTGATGTGCTGAGCTGTGTCCACAACTCTGTGCAGTTTTTTTGCGGTCATGGGCAGAGCAGTTGCCATACTAAGCCGTAATGCATTTGGATGGGATGCTTTCTATGGTGCATCTATAAAAATTGGTGAGAGTCAAAGGGGACATGCCATATTTCTTTATCCTCCTGAGAGGGCCTGGTGAGCTCTCTTGGCTGTGGCGTCTACATGGTTGGACCAAGACAAGCTATTGGTGATGTGCAGTCCTAGGAGCTTGAAGCGCTCAACCCTCTCGACTTCAGCGACGTTGATGTAAACAGGAGCATGTGCACTGCCTCCCTTCCTGAAGTTAATGACCAGCTCTTTTGTTTTGCTGACATTGAGGGAAAGGTGGTTGTCAGGACACCATGTCACAAGGCTTTCTATCTCCTTCCTGTACTCTGACTCATTGTTATTTGAGATATGGCCCACTATGGAGGTCTCATCTGCAAACTTGTAGATGGAGTGGAAGCAGAATCTGGCCACACAGTCTTGAATGTATAGAGAGTAGAGGGCTGAGGATGCAGCCTTGTGGAGCAGCAGTGTTGAGAATAATCGTGGCAGTGGTGTTGCTGCCTGTCCTTACTGATTGCGGTCTGTTGGTCAGGAAGTCAAGAATCCAGTTGCAAAGGGAGGTGTTGAGTTCCAGGTCTAGGAGTTTGGAAATGAGTATGCTTGGAATTATAGTATTGAAGGTGGAGCTGTAGTCAATAACAATAGCCTAATGTAGGTGTCTTTACTATCCAGGTGCTCCAGGGATGAGTGTACGGCCTGAGAGATGGTGTCCACGTAGACCTGTTTCAATGGTAGGCAAATTGCAGTGGGTTGACGTTGTCTGGGAGGCTGGAGTTGATGTGTGCCGTGACCAGCCTCTCGAAGCACTTCACGATAGTGGATGTCAGAGCCACCAGGTGGTAGCCATTATGGCACGTTACCTTGATTATTTTAGGTACCAGGATGATAGTGGTCTTAAAGTAGGTGGGAACCTCAGATTGAAGCAGGGAGAGGTTAAAAATGTCTCCAATTACTCCTGCCAGCTGATCTGTGCAGGATCTAAGGACACGGCCATGGACACCATCTGGGCTAGATGCTTTCTGTGGGGTCACTCTCTGGAAGACTGATTTTATGTCCGCAACCGTGACTGTGGGTTCGGGTGGATTGGAGGCTGTCAGGGTGGGTCGTGACATTCCAATCCCCTTCTGTTCAAAACATGCATAGGATGCGTTAAGCTCATCAGGAAGGGATGTGCTGTTATCGGTGATGTTGCCCGACTTTGTTTTGTAGTCCATTATAGCATGTAAGCATTGCCATAACTGACACCTGGTCTGAAACTCAATCTTGGACTGGTATTCTCTCTTAGTATCCCTGATAGCTTTATGGAGACCGTATCTCGATTTCTTGTATAGGTCAGTGTCACCTGATTTGAGCGCTGCAGCCCTAGGCTTCAGTAGGGAGTGGATCTCCTGGCTCATCGATGGTTTCTAGTTTGGGAACACCTGGATTGTCCTCTTTGGCACACAGTACTCAACAATCCTGCTCATAAAGTCCGTGATGGTGGTGACGTACTCATTTAGACTGACTGCTGAGTCTTTGAACGTGGGCCAGTCTAGTGACTCAAAGCAGTTGCGAAGAAACTCATCTATTTTCTCAGATCTGCACTGTATGACTTTCTGTACTGGATCCTCATGTTTCAGCTTCTGTTTGTATGCAGGGAGAAGGAGCACAGCCTGGTGGTCTGATTTACCAAAGTGTGGGCAGGGGGTGGTTTGGTGGGCATCTTTGGTTGTATAGCAATGGTCAAGGGTGTTTGGGCCCCTGATGGGACAGCAGACATGCTGGTAGTATTTTGGTAATACACTCTCTTGAAGTTGGCCTGGTTGAAGTCGCTGGCAATGATGAAGAGGACCTAGGTATCCTGCTTCAAGGCTGTCGATTACAGAGTATAGTTCATTAAGTGGAGGCTTCATGCCTGCCTAAGGTGGGATGTAGATTGCCGTCAGGATAGCTGAAGTAAACTCCTGTGGCAGGTAGTATATGGGCGACATTTCACCATTAGAAATTCCAAGCTGGCTGCGCAGGAACTTGCCAGGACCCTCATGTCCAAGCACCACGATGTGTTAATTAGGAAGCAGACCCCTCCGCCTCTAACTTTGCCCGAGGATGCTGTACAGTCTATCCGGTGAATTGAGAAACCCTCGGGTTGTATGGTGCAGTCAGGTGAAGCAGGTGTAAGCCACGTTTCGGTGAGACGTAGCATACAGCAGTCCCTCAGTTCTTTTTGATTGGTTAGTCTCACTCTTAGTTCATCAACCTTGTTCTCAATGACTAGTTAGCTAGTACTATGCTGGGGAGGGGGATGTTGCTGGGACTTGAGGTATGGAGAGGTGTTGATCAAGTTGGGACTTTATTCATTGGAGCATAGGAGAATGAGGGGTGATCTTATGGAGGTGTATAAAATCCTGAGGGGCATAGATAGGGTGAATGCACGCAGTCCTTTTCCCAGAACTAAAGGACATAGGTTTAGGGTGAGGGGAGAGATTTAATAGGAGCCTGAGGGGCAACTTTTTCACCCAGAGGGTGGTCAGTATATGGAATGAGCTGCCAGAGGAAGTGGTTGAGGCAGGTACATTAAAGGAATTTGGACAGGTGCATGGATTGGAAAGGTTTTGAGGGATGTGGGCCAAACGCAGGCAAATAGGACTAGTTTAGATGGGAATCTTTGTCAGTATGGACCAGTTGGGCTGAAGGGCCTGTTTCTGTGCTGTATGACTCTATACCCTCCTGCCCTGCCCTGCCCTGCCCCAAATTCTGCTACTCATCTACACGCTGGGGGCAATTTACAGTGGCCAATTTACCTACCAACCTGCACAGTTTTGGGATGTGGAAGGAAACTGGAACTCCTGGAGGAAACCCACGTGGTCATGGAGAATGTGCAAACTCCACACAAGTAGCACTAGAGGTCAAGATTGAACCCACTTTGCTGGAGTGCGAGGCATTGGCTCCACTAGTTGTCACTTGACCACCCTGGAAGTGCCTTCCTATTCCCCTGTCTATGGACTTCCATGTTCCAATTTTCTGTGATGTGTCTTTCATTTTATCTCCCACCACATCTCATAATTTTTTCTTTTAAGGTAATTTATTCAAACTATTTTGTTCATTTATTTAGAATAAAACTCAAATTTGTCTTATTCTATTTGTAATATTACTCATTCTAATTGAAACTAATCAAAAATTAATTCTCTGAACACAACTTTTTATTTTTTCATTTTTCTCTTCTCGTCATAACGGTGTGGGAGGAGGTGATTTGGCCAATGTGGTCCAAATAGACTCTGTAGAACAATCCAAATAGCCTTATTTTCCTGTTCTATTCCTCTAACTGCAAGTTTATCTCCCTTAAGTATCTGTTCGGTTTCCTTTTGAACACATTGATTGACTCCACTTTCACCATCCTTGTAAGCAGTGAGTTCCAAGTCGTGATCATTTGCCATGTTAAAAAATACTTTTTCCTCATATTCCCTGACAATGTCTTGCCCAAAACCTTAAATCTCCAGTCCTCGTATCATCAATTAGTGGGAACAGCACTTTTTTTTTGTCTGCACTTGTCACTTACCACTTTCAAATCTCCCTTCTCTACTCCAAAGCAAGTAACCCCAGTTTCTCCAACCTAACCTATTCAATACCTCTTGACATTTTTTTTGCATTCATACCTGCATCCTTGCCTTGGTTTCATGCAATGTGCTTTACTGATTTGTCCCATGAAAAACATTCTGATGCCAGTGGGTCCATTGGTGTTATTGTTATTGCTGCTCTTGTAAAACATGCCCTCAAACTGGTCAAATGTCCGTTTTCTTTTGCTATATATCTAGCCACATATTGGCCTCCTTTATAATTTGCTGAACCATACTGCCAAGTTTAGATGTAAGACTGAGATATATAGGGCAACAAACAAGATGCTGGAGGAACTCAGCAGGCCTTATTACCAGTTTGTTTCTGTGCTGTGTTTCATTTTTTCCCTACCACCCTTTGCAACCTTTTTCTTATTAGGTGATTTAAATCATTTTCTATTTGACTTCACTTTTTGGGTTTAAAAAAGAATGTATGTGGATTCCAGCAACTTTTTCATATGTTGAGAGTTGCTAGCTTCTCCCTTCAATAGATTAATAGCACTGTTGGATAGTACATTACAGAACTATGTGTCACTGATGAATTTTTAAACATTTAATTAAGCATTTGCTGTTTAAGTTAAATGCCATATATTCAAGATAGCATTGTTATTATTAAGGATGCTTTTCCTCTAAAGATGCACACATTACATTTATTTGAACTCAACCCTCCAGATGGTTTTAAGATCAACTAAAAAGTCTGCATCACTACCTTTGTGCCCATACTTTTACATTATTATGTTGAATTAATAATTCCAAAAGCTCCACATTTTGGTTTCAGGTCACAACATATGTTAGCTTATCTATTTCACTTTTTTTTTAAAACAGAAGCAATTGTATTCTTGTATCCTTGATTATATTAGATTAGAACTATCCTTGTCTATTTATTAATCAGCAGTTGCAGTTATACAATTTGATGTTCTTTCCCTATTGCCTGTTGGCTATACTTGTGGCTTTTATTCCAAGTTCTTAACTGTAGGACTAGTAAAGTGAAAGCAAGATGTGACTTTTTTCTATAAAATGAATTTCTTAATCTTCATCTTTGATCTTGGTACATTGCTTACTGATTCTCACCACAGAGAATGTGTGTGCGTTTCTTCATTTATTTTCATAAAAAGTATATTTTCTTTGAAGGAACCAGACTTGAAAATTCAATCAAGACTGGCAGCAGTTAACAGAGAAAAGGCTGAGAAAAGGCATAGAGAAGCATTAAGGGAGTTGAAGCAGCAAAGAGAAAAAGAACATGAAGCTCAAACCAGGTTTGTTTTTACTTTTATGAATGCTGTGCATTGAAGTGTATTATTTCTGTTTATCTCAACTTATTTGTCTGTAGACACTTCTGTTATGTATTTGTTTACTGTTATGTAACAGACTCAAATATTCTGGCTAAAATCTTCTAAGATCTTTAATATACTGCACAATGCACCATGATGCATCTCCACCAACTTTTGACTTTTATGCTCCCTTATACTTTCAATAAGTGTTGAGGACTTGAGGTATGTAAATGGGTGACAATCCTAGGGCTTCAATTAGTAAAATATATTGCAGCTTTTTTACCAGAACATTTCTTGCTCTCGACATTTTTAATATAGTTGGAATCAATATTGCTTCCATTGTCAATGTCGTGAAGTACAATGAGGCAGGGTTGCAGCCACGCTCAGCTCTTTGTAACTTTGAGTTTGTATTTGGTTGGAACATTATTTAGGAGACCAGTTGCTCAAAAGTTAAAGATGTAAATGCAAGGTGCTCAGAATAACCCAAGGGATCATTCATGGTAGATTCGACTCTGATCTGCTGCCTATAACAGAAATTGTAAAGCAAGTGAGTTGGAGGAAGGATCATAAGGGCAGGATCAAGGGTGTAAGAGAGGGATTTGGACAGGTGAATTTGGGGGTGCTGGAGGTTTGCCACATGAGGATGGGAGGATTTCATGCAGGTGAAAGATGACTCTGGGGAAATGACAGTCTAGGTCCAGCAGATGAGAGCTGGCAATGAGCAGGAAGGGGTGGATGATGAGGCAAAGCTTGATTTTGTTTGGTAAGTGACGAAGAAGCTGATTGTGGTAGAATTTCAGGTAGGTGCCATCAAAGATGTGTTGTGTGCTGTTTGACTTCAATATGTTTCTTCAGCTGTCTTTTACTATGAGCATGTTGCACCCTGCTACTCCCCCCCCCCCCCCCCCCCCCCCCTCCCCTCCTGCATGCCTGCCTGCCTGCCTGCACGACCTGGGTTTCATCATGTACTGCATTTCTGCATAATGACATTTGGTGATAACCAAAGAAACGTCTGAATTTCGAACAGGGTGTTTGCAATGAAAATTACTTTCTTTATATTACTTCCCTTCACTTTTCTCTCATCATTAGCCATTTGCAAATGCCTTATGTTTCTATTTTAAATCAGTTGCTAGGGCACAGCATTTTCTGTTTAATAAATTTTTGGCCCATCCACACACCTGGGTTCATATCTGTGTCTTCCTGCTCTTAAGGATCAGCAGATCGTCTGCTGTGCTGTTTTGGTTAACTTTGCTATTTCAAGTTGCAGTGCATTTAAGGAGAGTGCAACAATAATTTCAACAAAAAAATAATTCCTTAAAAATAAGGTTTTGTTCTTGAAGGAATTTTGTTTAATACATTATTAAACTATTTTTAAAAAAAGACTTTTTGTGTACTTGCATTTAAAAGGACTTTTTTTCCTACTTCATTCAGGTATATCAAAACTCGCAAAAAAGCACTACTCATTGAGAAAAAAAGGGCGATAACAATTGCACATCTTCCACCACCTCCACCCAACCCCTTTGCTGTAAGTATTTCTACAAAAGTATTTGTTTCTTATTTAACTTAGAAATGCAGTCCAATTTGACATAATGTTGATATCTTGCTACCTGAAAAGCTTGTAGTCAAATACAACCAAAAACAAATTAAATCTTAAGTCATAACACTATTACAAATTTTTAAAATGCCAGATCCTGATAATGGAATATAGTTGTTAGTAGATATTACAGGAGAATGTTGTTTAAAAAGATGGAGATGTAAACTGTTTCATCTGTCCATTTATAAAATTGATTTAAAAATGCAAAGTTTTTTAGTTTGCTTTCCTCCCACTGATGATTGCAGAATTGTCCAACACCATTGGAAATTCTCAACTTAACCTGTGTAGTAAAATTTAAATAATTTGTATTTTATCCTGTGCTTTCCCATTTTGCCCTCTGCATGTAATATTCATACAGCATTTACCCACTGAAAGTGTGAACAGAGATCTTGCTAATTGGGCAGCGCCTTGATTGCCTCTTCAAAGACTGCTGTATCAATTAAAATAAAATAGTAGTTTCCCAATTCTTTAATAGGGAGCTGCTGTATTTTTTTAAAATTTCCAAATGTTATATGAAATATTTAATTTTAGTAGGTCTTGTACAAAAAAGCATTGAATTCCAAGGGAACTTGTATTTCTATGAATATGATTTTTACATGACAATAAAGCAGAACTTAAGTCAATTCTTAAAGAAGTGAATTTAGAAGAAATGTTGAGAATGAAAATAAGCCGAGATAGAGAGAATAGGGGTACATGGGATGATTGCGAGTAAGATGATTAAAGTTTATGATTAAGGTGACATAAATTGACACCAACATTGACATCTCTTTTGGCCTGCTTGAGTCAAGACAAGTTGAGTTTATTGTCATATGCACAAGTACAGTGAGGTGCAGTACAATGAAAAACTTGCTTGCAAAAGTATCACAGGCAATAGATTCAGAGTCTCCTGTGCCTTTTTTTTTAAATTATAAAATCAGTTTGTCTTGAACTGGACCTGCTGGTTAGAAGATTTAATTGGAACTGTCTGCAGTTGACATTGTAGTAGTTAATTAAGTGAGTGCGGCAAAGAAATTTGAGGTAATTTCAACAGTCTGATGCATGTTTTTGAAGATGATATCTAATTGCAATTGTATAATTACTTTCCTGAGGCAATTTTATAATAATTTTAAATCATAGGATCTAGATGTTCCAAAATACCCAACAGTGAAGATGTATGATATTGACGGCTTCTCTGCCACACACTACCATCTACCTGAGCCTTGCGTGAACAGGGAAATAAATGCAAATCAGGTATTTGATTGACATGAATACAAGCAGTGCAATTTAATAATTACTGAGAATATAAAGCATAGCAGCTAAATATTTGGTCTAACTAGATCATGTTGGTGCTTTATTTAAGACTTCTTTAGCTGACTCAATCAGCATAAGCCATTATTCTTTGTCCTCTTGTCCTTGTCTGACTATTCTGTAATTGTACCTGTTCAACTTTACTGAGCCACTTTCAGGGTAAAGAATTTTTACCTGCAGTCTCCAATTGATTCCTTTATGACAATGTCTGTTATCTCTATCAAAACATTTTATTGTCAATGAGAAATTTCCCTTGGGTTGATCCTCAGCCTCTACTTTTCAAGAGAAATGAAACAGAGCCTATACGTTCCTTCTGGGTATAATCTGAGTATATCTTTAAACTCCCTCTGGTGCCTCTGTTGCCTTTCCTATTCCCGAGCAGTTCATAATACTCCAAGTGTGGTCTAAGCAAGATTTGATCAAAGTTAATCTTCAGTACTTTTCAGTCTTGTTCTCCAGAAATAAACTGAAGCTCTTGTTACTTTCTCATAGCTTTTCTAACCTATGTCATTGCTAATAGGTGTTTGCTCCCTCCCATTACTCACTAATTTTTTAAAAATGTAATGGATCAGAGGTTTTATTCTGGGTTTGATCATTGTATTTTTCAGTTTTTGTAATGTTATATCACTTCTAATCTCATCAATATTTCCTCCCTGATAAATGCTGATACAAAGTAATTATTTTCCTATTTTGTTATTCCTGCCTGTGATTCTTTTCCCCTCTCTAAAGCACATTTTTATCACTTATTCCTATTTTTACTAGGTGCCTGTAGAACATTTTAGTTTTGTTTCTCTTCAATAACTTAAATTCAAAGTTCCTAATTGCCTTACTAAGAGAGGATAATTGAGAATGACTTATCCTTGACGAAAATAAAGGATAACCAATTGGTAAAATGACTGTTTTCAGGGACTGAATTGAACTTTGGGGGAGGATAGAAAAGGCAACCTTTTTTTGCAAGCAGTGGCATTGAATAAGAATGGGAAATATATAAACAGTGGCATTGTAAGCAATATAGATGGAAGTGTTTGTCATTCATTTCTAATGAAAGCTGCATTTTTAATAAGGAAAATGTGCTTTACTAGATCTCGCTGGGCCCAACCTGCAGTCCGAGCAACTTGTATTTACCTGGGTTGGATGCAGAAAACTGATCTAGATGACCCTGCGCTTCCTGCAACGGTGGCAAGACCCTGACAGCTGCTTAGCCTTCCACGATATTGTGCAAAGACTCTGCAGCCAGTATCCCCCTTGACAAAGGGGAAAGCTGGGGGCTGTGCTTCACCATCTGTCAAAACTCCTGGTGATCTTAATTGTTATGGTATTTAGAGACATATAAAACATATTACAGTTGAAGAGAATCTTTTTATTTTGAACTTTTTAATTAATAACGTTCAGTAATTAAAGACCTTAAACTAAAATTATTAAAGAAAAATAACATGCTTTCCCTTGCGCCTCCTCTTCCACTGACCTGGAATTTCCATTGAAATCAATGGAGTTTCAGTTTCCATACCTGTCCTGGAGTAGGATCAGAGTGGTGATTCAGGAAAATTGGAACAAAACAGGAATGTGCTATGGGACTCTGTGTAGAGTCTGGTAATGGAGCACCATCTGTCATCTAGTAAGTCCCAGACTCAGTCATGTGAGTCCAGTACTTCTATTTGCCCCTTTAGAAACACCAACCACAGACAGAAAAATGTTTAAATGTTTTCTTCTCAAATATTTCCCCAAACTGTCATACTTTGGTCACTGTTACCTTAATGTTCCGCTACTTTTTTTAATTTTTTATTTTTCTTATCTGCTCTGTTTCATTCTTCATTATTAGATCTGACACAAAATTTTCCCTTGTTCTTGCAGTAATTTGGAGATGCATCCATGTTGTAGAAGCGCCATTCCCATATCTGCTTTGTTGAATCAATTACTTCTGGGGTTATTGAAATTCTTCCCAATCCACTTATTGCCATGACCCCATGATTAACATTGATTATTTTAGTTATTCATTTCCCTATCTTTTATGCATATTTCTTACCCCACATCTTTTCTACTATTAAATGGTTTGTGTCCTATCCATTTAGAAGAATTGGTCCTTTATCTTTTATCTCTGTCTCTGTGGGTTGCACTTCTCTTGCTGATGGTTGTATCATTTTTTAAACATTTTGTTGTATTTAATAAATACTTTTATCTCTTTTCCCTCTCTTGCCTTTCTTAAATACGTGGAGCTCAGCAATGTTTGTATGTTATTAATTTTTTAATAGCAATTCATCTATACTATTTCTGTTGTGTCTTGCTCATAAATTGTGTTATCTATTTACTGTATCATGAACATTATGGGATAGAATGGAATATAATTTACTGCACAATATCCTAAACTCTGATCTGAACATAATTTTCACAACTGACAATGGAAATTTCCTGTGCAATGTGTGTTTTTTATTTGGCTATAACTATCCTTTTCATTAGGTTAGTGCTCGATTGACTGCTGAAAAGGAAGAAAAGCGTTTAGAGGAATTGAAGCAGGAAGCTGAAATGGAGAGACAAGAACAGCTCGAGAAAGCTAGATTGAGAGGCAGTCATGCTCTCCAATTAGTTCATTTGATACAGGTAACAAACGCACTGCCTTAAAGTGAGGGAGCAAGTGTTAAACAATGAAGTATCAATAAATTTATTTCAAAAGATGTAATCTATTTACTACAGTTACATTGGGACATGGTTGTATGGTATTCGCGTTGTAGTGCAAATCCTAAGCAAACATCTTGTGATCAATGGAGCACAAGATTCCTGGCATTAATCTTCAGTGGCACTCATGCAACTCTAAATTGTATCTTACAAACCATGAGCAATGCAGTTATTTGATGCATAAATGGAAACTTAAAAACTCTCCTGTGTGTAACTGTGGGCACTCAAATTGTGGAAGCAAATGTGAATTAGTATCACAGCTATACGTTCTTCTCCTGAATAAATGTAAAATGATAGTTGCTGTTCTACATGTCGTTAGCCAAACAAAACTAGGAGTGCTAGTAAATTTATCGCAATTTAAAATTAGTTCCTTGTCCAAATTAAATTTAATTTCTGATGCATAGATAGAGCAGTTTGATATCCCAGTAGTAAAAGGGGTAGAGGTGGGTACTGAAACTTATTGCAATTTAAAAATAGCCGTATTACTACATGGTTTTTGCATAGGTGGTTGTTGAAAAATAATTGTGCATTTCACAAATCAGGGTTATTGTATCGTTGAGGAACAATGTGAAATGTGTCAGTATGCATTCAAAAGTATTTATTCATCTTATCTTGTAGGACAGAGAGAGACTGATGAAGGAGCTGGAACAAATGCAGCTTGCAGACTTAACCCGTAGAAGGCAGGCAGTGTCTCAAATGCCACAGCAGCTGTTTGAGCCACCCTATAGACGAATGGAGGTAAAAGAGGATCGGCAGAAAGAGATGGAAATTGCATTTGAGGATATGTATGCGGATGATAAAAGTAAGTTCAAGAATATTTGAGTGTGGTTAGTTTGAAAGTTATTGCAGCAAAAAAAAAATTCAGAAATGATTGGAAATTTAGTGGAAAGACGTGAAATGTAGTTCTGGAAACTTTTGTGTACTTGATTTCTACTTTGACTAAGTGAATTTAAAAATCTTTTTTAAAAACAACTGAACAGGACGATTTGAAATATGCAAGATAAAAATAAATTTTATGGGATTAAGACCTGTAGAGGGCTGTTATTGTTGCAGTATAAGTAATTCATGGAGTTGGGATAGGGTGGAGGGCTGTAGGACAGATGAAAATTTGAGGGTGGTAAAGCGAAACTTCCATAATTCTTCTCAGTTTAATGTTCTGAACTATAATTTTCTGGGTGTGAAGAACTGATGTGAGAAATTTTGATTGTGGTGTACCTCTGATAGATGACTTAAACCATTGTTTCGATGGGTGTGAAATATTAGTACTAGAAATAATGTTATTTTAAAATAAAACCATTCTATGTAGGCATCACTGGCAATCCTTGTGTATGTTGCCCATCCCAAGTTTGATAAATGTCTCGCTAGGCTACATCAGTGAGCAGTTAAATCAGTCATTAGCCCACTCAGATTAGGAAGTTTCCCTTCCCTAAAGGATTTTTTCTGTTAGTACAATAACTTGCAGAGCGGTGTGTGAAAGATAGGATACTTAATTCAATTTTAGAAACAAATAAATGATTCTTGCATTTCCCAGCAACTTTGAACTTCTGATGGGCTGCATGGAAAAGCCTTGGTATTTCCTGATATTCCCCCAACCCAAACATAAAAGCTGCCTTTTGACTGCAAGTTCAGTGTGTGTATCCTGCTAATATTATGTAAATAAGGCCTGTGCATTATAACTGCCTGGGTTTTTCACCAAACATATGAGAAGGGTGCAATTGCTAAGCCTATTCCCAACCAAAGACCACCTAAAACTGAAATTTGTTCTCTGATGAGAAAAATGGCACCACAGGAAGGATTGGGAGATTAATTTCTTTTACCAGCATTTTTCCCCACAGGAAGGATTGGGAGATTAATTTCTTTTACCGGCATTCTTCCCTCCTCCCATGCACTGTCTAGCCCTATGAAGAGAAAATTTCTAGGAAGTTCTACAGAAGTATGCAGATTGCCACTTATAAACAATTTTGTCACAGACTTATGGAAAATTAATAACAACTGAGGCAGTTTGGCTCACATCTGCACTAGTCAAAAAAGAGCAATCCAAGCTAACTCCAGGACTAGGCAGGTCGTGGATCTTCAAATACACATCCAAGGACTATTTAAATGTGATGAGGGTTTCTGGTCGAACTTTCTTTCCTCCCCATCGCCTCTAATGTTTCTATCAATTAATTTAAATCTATTTCCCCTGTTTTTTGACTGCTCTGTGAGGGAAAATTAGATCATATGCATTTATTTAGGCCCCTCATAGTCTTATACACTCAATAGTTATAGAGTTACATGGCACAGAAACAGGCCCTTCAGCCCATCCCATCCACGCCGACTGTGCTGCCCAGTGAGCTAGTCCCATCTTGCCGCATTTGGCCCCTAGCCCTCTAAACCTCTTTTGTCCATGTACTTATCTAGATGGCTTTTAAACATTGCTGATGTGCCTGCCTCACCCACTATTTTCAGCAGCTCATTCCAAATACGCACCACCTTTTGCGTGAAGAAGCTGCCCCTGATCTCCCTTTTAAATCTCTCGCCTCTGATCTTAAACCTATGCCCTCTTGTTTTTAGCGTCCCCCCCCGGGAAAAAGACTGTGTTTTCACCCTGTCTATGCCCCTCATGATCTTATACACCTCTATCAGGTCACCCCTCAATCTCCTACATTCCAAGGAATAAAGTCCTGGTCTATGCAACCTCTCCTTGTAACTCAGGCAACATCCTGGTAAATCTTTTCTACATTCTTTCTGGTTTAACAACATCTTTCCTGTAACAGGGTGGCCAAAACTGCACACAGTACTCCAAGTGTGGCCTTACCAACATCTGATACAACTGCAACATAACTTCCCATTTCCTATACACAGTGCCCTGACTGATGAAGGACATCAACAAGGTGCACCCTGGCATCTCGTAAATAGTATTTGACCTCAGCTGCCTCTGTTCCAAAGATCTAGTTTATCCCAGTCTTTTTTCACAGCAACATCTTCATCAATCTTCTCCACACTCCCTTAAGTACGATTACATCTTTGCTGTAATGTGATGATCAGAGAAGTATGTAGTACTCCAGCTGTGGTCTAGCTAGTGTTGTACACAGTTCCAGCATAACCTCCCTGTTTTGTATGTTTGGTATTCTGTATCTCAGCAAATAAAGGAAAGCGTATACATGCTTTCTTAACCAGTTTATTGTCCTGTCTTGTCGCCTTTAAGGATATGTGGATATAGACTCCACGAACCCTCTGCATACTTAAATGATGTTGAACTGTATACAGGAAAAAAAACAATCTGATATAGGGGTGCATTTCTGTGTTTCAAAATTTTTGCTTTTCTTTTGTACATTGTTTTGAAGGAGGATTTGGATAAATATCTATTGTTTCTCTTAAATTAATGATTTCTGTTAGTGCAGCCTTGAAGTAGTTGCTGAGGTTCAGTGTTCTGGAATTTCCTTATCAAATCTCTCTTTCACCTCCAAGGTGCATCGTATATTTTTCAATAAGCTTTTGCTCAGCTGGCCTAACACTACTTGGTACTTTTGTGTCCGTTTTGTTTTTTTTTACTATGACAAAGTACTTTGTATTCCTAATTATTTAGAGAGCATCTTTAATGATCTCGAAGTCCTCTTAGTATAACTATACTGTTGCACTTCTTTTTGTCTAACTTTGTGCCTTGTATGATGTATAGCATTTGTTTGTTGCATAATTTTAGGGGGAAATAATGGATTTGTTTATAGGCCAGAAGACTGATTTATAAATCTTTCCTACTTAGGATAGTTTCTAAATATTTTTGTTATTGAAAAACATTTCAAATATTTTTAGCCATAAAGAACTTTTTACTCTTTTTCCACTTTAGTTCACTAAATAGTTCATGTGCATTTTTTCTTGTGCAAGGATGCCATGGTTGGTACATATAGAACATTGAACAGCACAGAACAGGCCCTTTGGCCCACAACGTTGTGCCCACATAGCTAATCCCTCCTACCTACAGGATGCCCATATCGCTCTATTTTCCTCTCATTCATGTGCCCATCCAAGTCCCTCTTAAAAGCCACCAATGAATTTACCTCCACCACCCTATCAGGCAACGCATTCCAGGGACCCACCACTCTCTCAGTAAAACAAAATGTACCCCTCACGTCTGTTCTGAACCTACCCCCTCTCACCTTAAATGCATGCCCTCTGGTATTGGATCACTCAATGATGGGAAAAAGATATTGCTTTTCCACCCTATCTATGCCCCTCATAATTTTATACTCTTTCAACAGATCACCCTTCAGCCTCTGCCGCTCCAGAGAAAAGAGCCCAAGTTTGTCCAGCCTTATTTACTTTCTGTCTGAATGCAGACTCCAAGTCAAATGTTAAGTAATTTGTGACAAGTTACTATGATGCTTAGTAATTCTTCTTTTATTTTACTCAGAGATCAAAGGTGATGTGGTATTGCGCCTTGAGCCGGAACCTTTACCAGCCCCATCTGTTGAAACGCAGGATGAAGATTTAGATCTCTCTGTAGAGCCAGAAGGATTTCAAGAGGAGCAATGTGCAAAAGGTGGCCAAGAAGAGTCTGAGATACAACACTTTAGAAAACCAGAAGGTAATAGAATCCTTTAAATGTGAATACTATCTCTGAAATATTTAGGTCAGATGATTTATCATGTTCTGGCAAGGATTTTGCCTGTGCAGATCACCTTGTGGCATGCTGTATTAGATTTCCTCATTCACATTTAGATATTTTAAAATTGTGTGCATTCAAAGATGCTGGAAATGTAAGCCAAAAAGGATGTAGCATTGGCTGCATGGCACATTGGTGAACAATGGGACAAGCATGGTGTATCCTTAAGGAAGGTGAAACAAATTCAAGAAAGTAACTGATGATGATTAAAAAGGGAAATTAGTTCACCTACTCAAATCAATGTCTAAATCAATTAGAGGAACAAAAATAGAGAAAAGTATAGATTGAGTTGAAATGAAAGGAAAATGGACAAAAAAAATTCCTGCATTATGTTAGGACCTGGAGCGAGATTCTCTTCTGTCAAGTGACTGATCAGTCGCTAACAATTATTTGAAATGTTACTTATACGCTAATTATTATTTTTGTCATTCTGTGGCAAGAGTAATCAGCAGTTAATGTGAAAATGCAGTGACTTAATGAAGATCACGTGGATGTTGAGGATTTTGCTGTTTTCACAAAGCTAATGCTGACAGCACAGATCGATCAGTAACTTTCGTTGAAGGTAATTGCAAACAGGTATTGAAATATGAATTAAAAACAGAATTGCCCCAAAAACTCAGCAGGTCAAGCAACATTTTGGAAAAAGAAACTAAGTGTTTCAGGTCGGATTTGTTAGAACCAGGAAGTGGAGAAAATAAGTATTAAGTTATAGGATCTGTGGAGCAGGTATGGATAAGACAAAGAGAGTATCTCTGATAGGATGAGGCTAAGGTTGCCCTGGGTAAGCAGTAATGGAGGTCATCTGGTCAATTAATTAATTGGGGCAGTTAGGGAGAGAGAATGTCATCCTTTGTTCATAAAGCTATGAAATGAGGGCATTTAGAGAGTGAGAACACAGGAATGTAAAAGTTGTGAAATGCAGGGGCTTCAGGACATGCAGATTGTGTTAATGAAGAGGAATAAAAACTGAGCCAATATAACAGATGCCTGACCTAAACTTTTCTGATATGGACAGTAAATGTGAGTTACCTGAAATTGTAGCGTTTGATGTAGAGTCTAGTAGGCAAAAGGTCCAGGCAGAAGATGGGTACTGTTCCTCATTTGGCTTTATATGTGTAGGAGGCCACAGATATCGGTCAGTGTGGACAGCAGGAAGGTCTGGGTCACCTCTGTGGACTGAATGCAGGTGCTTTGCGAAGTGGTCACCTAATCTGTATTTGGTTTCTGCAGTTTAGAGGAAACCACATTATGAAAACCAAATGCTTGGAAGAAGTACAAGTAAATGGCTGCTTCACCTGCCAGGACTGTTTGGGTCCCTGGATGGTGGGAAAGGAAGATGTGAAAGGGTCAGTGTTGTATCTACTGTGGTTGCATGGGAATGCAGTGATTCCTAATTTGCAAGTGATTCCTTCCATGTCAATTTCCTGTAAATTTCCTCATTGTGTCTCTGTGTCAATAAGACTATTAGTTCAGAATCGGAAAGAATATGGACCACATATACTTACATATATATAGATAGATAAATATCTATATATGGCAGATTATTTGCACATTCCAGATTATTTCCAAGTGTTATTTCATAATATAGAACACTAATGATTTTTATTACCTAAATAGCTAACAAATTAATCCACAGAAGTATAAACCTACAATTCTTTGACTATCATATTTGCCTCTTATTGCTTTCAAGTAATAAATAACAGATGAAGAAATTCTTCCATTGCTTTTAAAGACAGCTGTCTGGACTTAGGCTCCTCCACCTCCAAATTTGTATGAAGCTCCTCAGAAGCCAAATATTATTTGCATGATAGACTAGAAATATAAATGTATATGTGCACAATTACCTTTCCTTCAATAGCTCCACATGGCCTTGGAGGTATAAAGGGGCCACACATGTGCCAGGTCTATAAGGTGTTTAGTGTGTGCAGTAGGTGAAATGGGAGCAAACATAAATCAAAATACCTACAGGACTTGTTTGCAAGAAGATCAACATCTTATTCTCTGGACCAGGCACACTGAGATCATGTTTAATGAGTATAATCGTCCAACTGAGGCCTGCTTAGGTATGTGGCTCACACCATTCAAGGGCCTCATGCACAAAAATACAGGCAGTCCCCGGGTTAAGTAAAGGTTTTGTTCCTGGGAACTGCCCATAAACTGATTTTTCTGTAAGTCAGAAACTAACAATTTCAATGAGGGTTGATTAACATGAACATGGATTTTGAGGACAGCAATAAGGCAGGATACTTCCAATGACCTTGATGGAAGTCACTTACAAAGACAGATCTCTATACTGTAAACTTCCTAATCATAACAATGATTGCTAGTACCATAGGTTCACAAGAATCTCTCATTCTAGCACTATGATGTCAGACTTCTTGAACAGCAATAACATTGAAGGATTCAGGTGAAGAACCAAGAACAAAAGCTCAATTTATAGCTGTTATTTTAAGCTGTTTATGAAGCGTATATTGAAGGTTTGAACATAAATGACAAAAACAGAAAATGTCAATGGTTTGAAAAAAATTGGGTTAAAATCCATATACTTACAACATCCAGCATGTTCCATTTTAGATTTGGAAATGGGATCTATCGATAACTTGAATTAATTCCTAAATTCCACATCAGCTGAGACTTGCATGCAGGTCCTCCCCAGATTACAGGTGCCTGACTTATGAACACCCCATACATATGAGTGAGCATTTGAGAGACCAGTAAGATGGATGAGGATGGATTTGGCAGCTGCTGCAGGGCTGCAGACAACCTCTGCCAGGTGGGAATGGGGCATTTTCGCATGCCTTCTCTCCCCTCCCCACCCCCGAGCCACAACAATTGGGTTAGGTTGAGCTAAGCAGAGCTGGGAGCACTAAGCAGGCTCACTTGCTCACTCACTGAGTCAGTGAGGCTGGCTGACAGCTGCTCACTATCCCATCATAGCTGTTACTGTGATTCTCTCTTGCACACTATTTTTGTTTGTTTTTGACTTATGAAGTCAGTTCTCAGGAATGGAACCCTATGTAACCTGAGGACTGCCTGTACTTTGGAGGTTCTATTTTAAAAAAAAAGGTTAAAAGTGTTTAGGTTCACTTTTATATTTGTCCTTTATTTGGCCCATTTGTGTTTAGTGTAAAGAAGGATTACCTGTTACTATTCCATTTTAGAAAGCTATTTACATCTTTCTCAGAATGTGCTGTTTTATTACCAGTGCAGATTGACAGTCATGCCTTAATTTCTGTGCAAAGTATTGGCGATGATTTCTGATGGATCAGCAACATTTTTGAGAACCCAAGTCAAATGCATTGAGCCTAACTTTATAAATTGTTGTTCATGTTCATGATGGAGTCATGAATATGACAGGATGTGTGTATTTGCCCACATCCCTTTTTGATCTGTTACCTTTAACAATACAGGAGATGCAATGAGAAATTTTCATTTGCTATACCAATGAATTCATTTAGGAGAACGTGGAAAATGAAATTGTGTACTTTTTACGTTGCACAGTGGCTGAATTGTTTGGAATTTATTTTTGAGAATGACTACCACAGCAAGTGATGCAAATGATTCCAAGAGGCAACTTGATGTGTTTCTGAAGGTGGAAGAGATCCAGTAATATGATGAGAGCAGAGATGAGGTGAATTTGATTAGACAGAAAGGAATGGAGTTATTGAGTCCCAGGGTATCTATTTAATCTAAGTAAGTTGCAGTATGTAGTAAAGAACGATGAACAGTGCTAATGTTAGGATCATTTACATCTTCCATATGTGTGTATTCCAGTTTTATATTCTGCCCATCATCATTTTTGGAACAATTTTGCTTAATTTTCAGTAAGATAAATGAATGGTATAGAAATTAGAAAATATATGCACATCGAAACCAATTTCACTGTTTTCTTCCTCTGTCAAGTTCCACCATTGATTGTAACTGATCAGTCCTCCACAAGCCCATCTAAAGCTGCCTTGATGAAACTTCTTACCAAGATAAGAAAACAAAAAGACTATTGTACGACAAGATCTGAATCAAGTAGTGTAAACAAAAATGTGACTATTGAGTCTGGTTGCATTACTAGTGAAGAAACCAACCAAAGAACTTTGACAACATCTACAACCAACACTAATGTAAGCGAAGAACATCCAGAAATGCATTCGGTGCTCACTCATAACAATAAGTGTAAGTCTTGTTTCAAAAAAATATAGCCTGAGATTTTTTTTTTGAGATTTCACTTTCATCAAAGCTTCAATCCAAAAGTTTGTAATATGGCCTTCCAGAAATTTTGGTATTTTAATATCGAACAAATTTGAATTGGGTTGTGAGAATGTAATTACCTTTCATAATAAAATGTTGATATTTTGCATGATGTTTTTATATTCATTCAAGGGATGTGGGCTTCAGAGGCTGAATAAGTATTTAATTGCCCATTCCAAGTTGTCCTTGAAGGTAGAAGAGCTGCCTTCTTGAACCACTGCTGTCCTTGGGTGTGGGCTATGTTTGAAGTGTAACCCAAGTTCTTGTGCTTTATAGATCAAAGAGAGACTTCTGAAGAAACCATAGTAGCTGGAAATATGACTTTGTTCCATCCAAAGGAGCAAGCAAATAGAATTCGATCTGATGTTGACCGAATGAAACAGGTATGTATGTATAAACACTTGCTAAGTTCAAGAATCATATGTTTGTGCATTTTCTTCGAAATCTCCCGTCCTCAGAAAAGTAAAACTTCTCTGGCTTGCTACAAAATGCAAGTTAATACTGATGTATGCTGCACTACCTTTTGCTAATGAATTTGCAATTTATCCGGTCCATTTTCTGATAACAGTACAATGAGGCATTTTTAAAAATCTTAATAAAGGTAGGGTTCGCCAAATAGACTTTGTTTTGCTCTTTATGAATAAAGGCCTGTGATTTCCAATACAAGATAAGAAACACTGTAAGAATTAGGTGCAGAGTAAGCCATCTGCCCTTTAGTCCTGTTCTATCATTCATCAAGGTCATGGCTGATCTTCTACCTCAACACCATCTTCTTGCACTATCCCCATATTTTTTGATACCCATAATGTCCAGAAATCAATCACTATCAGTTTTAAACAAATTCAATAACTTTGTGTCTTGTTCATCTGGGTAAGTCTGTAATATTTAACTACACTTGCAATCTAGCTGAGAAATTAGAGGGGGAAAATGCTGTAAAACTTTAGAGCTCAATTTTACACCAGGCAATATTGTTATCAGTAGTATGTCTAAACAGAAATTTGACCAGACTCTCCTGATTTATAGTCTATCCATAAATCACTTGGCAGGTTTTTTGTTTGTCACTTTAGTAGATTTTGTCTTTGCGAAGCCCTTGGAAAATGCAACAGTTTTCTCCTTCAGTAAATTCCATTTGTTTTTTGTGATTTATGAAGTAGTCTATTCTTAAACCTTAAAGCTGCCTTATTTTACTTGAGGGATATTGGAATCAAACTAGAATTACACTGTTTTTAGGGGAACATGAGACTAGAATTTATGCATATCAGTGTGAACAGTGCACTTCCCTGCCAACCTTGTAATTGCATTGGTAACATCAGGTATCCTGTTGTATGGAGAAGATGCAATAAAGCTCCTCTTGCAAGCACAAAGCTCCAGAATTATAGATTCATGATAGGCTTTTGCATTCCCGTTCGAACTTGCTGTGTCATCCAATAAGTTTTTCATGAAGTTTATATGGGAAGAAAGACTGGAAATTAAATTTCTTAAAATTTGGTATTGACAGAAACCTATGCTCACTTTTTTTTCATCAGTTGCATAACTTGGAACAGCAGAAGCAACAACAGTTAGACATACTGTGGCAGTCTGAACAGCAGAAACAAAATCTTGAAGCTAATTTGCGAAAAGCTCAGTTACAACAGCAGCAAGGAGAAACACAAGTGCAAGAAAGACTGATTAGTGATTTGGAAAAGCAAACATCGCAGGAGCATGAACAGGTAAAAGATTGTTTGAGGTGTCAGGAAAGCAAAATATTGAGAGTAATCAATTAATTTAGAGATAGTGTACTACTTCCATTGAGATATATAGGGCATCCATGTGTATGAATGCCTTAGTTCATCTTGTCATTAAGTATTTTCGTTATAGAAGGGGAGAGGAAAACAAAAGATTCAACATGCATTTAATATGGCATTTTGTGTGGGTATTTATCATTTAAATGCAGTTAATTCTAATTTGCTAATTATATTACCCTTGTCTAATAGATAGGAGGTTCTTACTTCATGTCTGGATGAGGGTGCAGACTGCAGGTAGGATGTGAAAACTGTCCATAGCACCATGCCACAGGGAGTCATTCAAGTATGGGGAGCAAAGAGAAATGCAGTAGTTGTAGGGCATAGCGTAGAGGAATAAATACTGTGCTTTGCAGCAAAGACAGAGAATCCCTGTGTTGCCTGCATAGTGCTAGTGTTAAGAAGAAATTGGCAAAAGGTAAATAGAATTAGAGAAAAAAAATGTGTGGCTCAAAGCTTGGTGTGGATGTGCTGTCATGGGTCAGATTTTAATAGATTGTTTATTTAGATTCTGCCTTTGACCTGGTACATGTTTATTTACTTGTGTTCAATAAACAGTGAAATTCTGATAGAGATGGTGTAAAAGGGAGGAGCTCCCTTGGAGAAGACATGAAGACTTTGGACCTTAAGACAGTTAGTGGGGAGGTCTTGGGGATAGTCTGCAGAGGAGGTATTAGATGGCTTAAAATGTATCAAGCTAGATAAACCTCCAGGGCCTAATTGGGTGTATCCAAGAACACTGGGAAGCTAGAGAAGAAATTTCAGGAGTCTTAGCTGAGATATATGCATCATCGTTAGCAACGGGTGAAGTGCCAGAAGACTAGAGGGTGGCTAATGTTGTGCCTTTAAGAAGGGCTGCAAAGAAAAACCTGAGAATTATAGACCCATAAGCATAAGATCTGAGGTAGGTAAGTTACTAGAGGGGATTCTGAGGGATAAGATACACAAGCATTTGAAAAGACGGGTTGATTAAGGATAGTCAGTACAGCTTTGTGCATAGGAGATCATGTCTCTCAAATTTGAGTTTTGTGAAGAAGTAACCAAGAAGGTTGATGAGGGCAGGGCAGTAGACGTGTTTTATCTGGACTTCAGTAAGGCCTTAAATAAGGTTCCACATGGTAGGCTGCTATGGAAAATTAGGTTGCATGGGATCTGAGGAGAGCTGGCTAATTGGGTACAGAATTGGCTTGATGGTAGGAAGCAGAGGGTGATGGTGGAAAGTTGTTTGTTGGACTGAAGGCCTGTGATTAATGGTGTTTCCTCGGGGTCAGTGTTGGGCCCATTCCTATTTATTATCTAAATCAATGATCTGGGTGAGAAAGTACAAGGCATGGTTAGTAAGTTTGCAAATGACACTAAAATAGGTGGTGTTGTTGAAAGTGAATATGGTTATCAAGATTTACAGAGGGATTTAGATCAGCTGGGTAATGGGCAAATGGAGTTTAATTTGGATGTGAGAGGCGTTGCATTTTGGGAAGACAAATGAAGGTAGGACTTTCACAGTGAATGGTCGGGCCCTGGGGAGTGTTGTAGAACAGGGACCAAGGAGACAGATACATGGTTCCCTGAAAGTGGCGTCACAGGTAGATGGGGTGGTGAAGAAGTCCTTGTGCAAGGCACTGGTGAGGCCGCATGTGGAATATTGTGTTCAGTTTTGGTCATCCTGCTGTAGGAAAGATGCCATTACGCTTGAAAGAGTGCAGAAGAAATTTATGAGGATGCTGCTGGGACTCGAGGGCCTGAGTTATGGAGAGAGGTTGAGCAGGTTGGGACTTTTTTCATTGGAGTGTAGGAGAATGAGGGGTGATCTTATGGAGGTATATAGAATTATGAGGGACATAGATAGGGTGCATGAGCACAGTCTTTTTCCCAAGCTTGGGGAATGAAGAACTGGAGGGCATAGATTTAAGGTGAGAGGGGAGAGATTTAATAGGAACCTGAGGGGCAATGTTTTCACCCAATGAGTGGTCAGTATATGAAATGAGCTGCCAGAGGAAGTGGTTGAGGCAGGTACTTTAACAACATTTAAGAGGTACTTGGACAGGTACATGGATAAGAAAGGTTTAAAGGGCTATGGGCCAAACATGGGCAAATAAAACAAAGTTTTAAACTAGCTTAGATAGGAACCTTGGTCAGCAGGGACCAATTGGGCCGAAGGGCCTGTTTCTGAGCTGTATGACCATGACTCTCAATGAGAGATACTAAGGAGATGAAGAGGCTTGCAGCAAGAGAGGGGGAGAGAACCCAAAATGATCTGAGGACTACAGAGGAAAATAAAAAGGAGAAAATGAGAGAGATGAGCACACAATGCTGTTGAACAAACAGTAATGACTTATTTATGGAAAAAGCAACTTTGGTTTACCCGGTGTACTGAAGGGAATGGAGTGCAAAACTACAAAGCTGGTAATTAATATTTTGAGAGGAAAAGGGAAGTTTTAGTTCTGGTTGGAGACACGAGATTGCAGATGCTGGAATCTGGAGCAACACGCAAAACACTGGAGGAACTCGGCAGGACAGAAAGCATCTGTGGAGGGAAATAGACAGTTGATGTTTTGGGTTAAAAAACAATGCTCTTAGTTCTGGTTGGATTGATTAAGTATATTTCAATAACTTTCTATAACTATAGTTGAAAGCATCATACAGCTTTTTCTATATTTAGCTTCCACATTTCCTTGAGCATATGAACATATTGAATTAGGAGCAGCTGTAAAGTACTCAATCTCTCCAGCTAACACTGCCATTCAATAATATTTAGGCTAATTTGACTGTAATATCAATTTAACATTCTTGCCTACCCCATTAACCTTTCTTCCCACCCCTTCCCTAACTTGCTTATCAAGAATTTATCTATGTCTGCCCTAACAATATTCCAAACTCAGCTTCTACCTTTGAAACTCTCTTCACTATGAGGAAGAGTTCCAAAGACTCATGATGTTTCAGGAGGAAAAAATTTAGCCCATCTCTGTCACAAATGGTGGCCCCTTATTTTTAAATAATGACCCCCAATTATAGAATCAGTCAATGAACATCCCTACTAATGGACATAATTTTAACGTAATTTGAAGTTGATTACAAGAAATTAGAAATTTCTTCTCATCTTTGCAATATTCATGATTTATGTTTTGTGTATTACAAAATTGACTCAATCATGCTGTGAAAATCTTATTATTTTACCAGTTTTTCAGACAAATAATTGTTGTTCTATTATTAATCATTGACATTTGTCATTAAAATTGATTTTTTTGAGGTGCTGCATTTGATGCAATGGAACAGCATTTAATCACTTGATTATTCATATCAATAGCAATACAAAATGACAGTTTTATTGAATCTAGGACTGAAACAACTCGTTATATAGAAACTCACATTTAAAGTATTGTGAATGCAATCTATTTGCCAATACATGTGTGGAGATTTTAATTCTAAAAAATGATTTTGCTTTCATAGGCTCGACGCGAAAAATTACTTAGCTTATTTTGTGTTCTCTGCAGTTGAAACATTCCAAGATTTTTGTGTCAAACGAGGTTTCTCCGGAAGATGAATATATGCTTCATCATCATCAGTATCAACGGCATCTTGTTGAGCAAAACAGGTAAAAAAGCTCAGTGTAAATATTTGGTCATGCATTTTTTGGAAAAAGTATGTTAACTATCCTTATGTTCAGTTGATGGTTATTGCATTTATTGATGAAATTATTTGTATGTTTTAATGAAAACCATCTAAAGAAAGGTTAATAACATAATACTTAGTGCAGTTCGGACTTGGACTCAGCAATTGTGAGTGGCATTTGATTGCAACAACCTGTCCATCTGAGTTGGATTAAATAATCATGTGTCTTTCTTTGGGTGTGACCCAAAATGTTACCTTCTCTTCTCACAAATGCATTCTGACCTGCTGAGTATTTCTAGTATTTTCTGTTTTTATTTAGATTCCTGGCATCTACAGTTCTTTTATGATTTTTGTTATTTAAGACTTCAATTGAATTGATAGGGGAAAATATTTGAGACCATTGTTTACTAATAATTATAATACAAGATGTAGCTTTAAGTTATTGATAATTTAATTTTAAATACTTTGCATGAGAGTAGTGGTGCATTTTTGTGTGGGAACTTCTTTTTGGTTTCAAGCCGAATTACTTTTTTTATTGTTTGCATTTGTATCTTTTCTGTAATAAAACAATCGGTGCTGCTGTATTAAGGCCTCATTTCACAAATTAATTTTATCTTTTAAGGCTGCATAAAGCACCAGTGGAAGAAACCAGGAAACAATTGGAAGAGTATCTGTTGGAGAAAGGTTTACCTTCTGTTTCTACTTCAGCAAGGTGCCTCTCTGGACAGGACATTGTATGTCAGAATTGCCATAATGAACCCAGAGGCCATCTGAATGTTAATCAAAGCCCATTAGATGTGCATAGTGGAAGCAGAAGTCAACCTGATTTTCCAAGATCTGAAAGGCATGGTTTTGAAGTAAATGGTCTGGAGGTATTAGAACCTTGCATAAGGACTTCAGATGCAGTTGAGCCATACCAAGTCCCGAGTCAAGTGCATTTAATGGAGAATCAATCCAAGTCCATACAAACACAGCCAGGAACAGCAGAAATTGCAAAGGAAAGATTGAAACAATCAATGTTTTCCATACCCTTGACAAAACCTGTTGAAATCTTAAAGAATCAAGAAATAATATCTGCTTCATCAGTGGATATTTCTCTCCAACAAGAACACCTAAAAGGATTGCAACAACAACTGTGGAGGCAGAGGGAGGATCTTCTTGCCACACAGAGGTTACAAGAAGAATTCATCTGTAGACACCAAAACCAATTAAGGGAACAGATGCAACAACAACAACAGCATCAAGCCCTGGAGAAGAATCGGATTGAAAATCAGGTACACATTGCTCATCTTGTAGTGGTTTTCATGTACAGAATGAAAGGACATGACTGTAGTGCAAACTTTCCTAATATATTAACGTAACTCAGTGAGTTTTGACTTCCCGAGTCTGGAGGTTATACTAGATATTTGGATTGATGCATTGGAAATAATATCTAGAAGTACTCAGCAGGACTGGCAGTATACACAGAGAGAGAAACATTTAACATTTGGGATTGAATGTTCATCAGAACTGGGAAAAGTTAGAGATAAACAGGATTTTGAAAGTGTGGCTGAAGGGTGGGGGTAGTACAAGAGGAAAGATCTGATGGGCTGAAGACAGTACAAAGTAAATGACTAAAGGGGTGACAGGAAGGTGGTAATGACAACATAAGGTCAGTCAAGAAGAGGTATAAATGCAGAATTGCCAGGGGAATATGTAGTGTGTTGTGAATGCTGGAAATCTGAAACATATTAAAAATGCAGATTATCTGAAGTTGTTGAACTTGAAGCTAAGACTAGAAGGTTGTAATGTACCTAGTCAGAAGATGACGTGTTCTTCCTTGAACTTGTGTTGAGATTTGATGGAATGGTGTAGGAGGCCAAACATAGAAATCGGAATGAGCTGAAGAATTAAAGAGATAAGTGACTGAAAAATCAAGGTAACGCTTGTACACTGAGTGGAGCTGTTCTGCATTTTGTCTTCCCCAGGTAGAGGAGATCTCATCGAGAGCAGAAAATGTAGAATACCAAATAGAAAGTGCAAGTAAGCTACTGACAGGATTTAAGTAACAAGCACAAGAAGTTCCAGCCATGCTTAACGACTGCACTTTGTTTAGTGCAAGTGCAGGAAATGGAACAGCTATGCTTTTAACTTAGTCCAGCACACCAAACTCTCTATCCACGTACAATAGCAATTTACTTGTAGTACTTTGACTGTGGTGCTGCATTCACTGCTCATAGTGTGGTCTGTACATTAGGGAGACCAAATACGGATTGTGGAAGAGAGAACAGGAGAGATAGTCTATGATAGGGTAAATGCCAAGAAGGATTAAATGTCAGGAGTGAAAGCATAACATGTTCATGGGAAACAAAAGATCTGTCTGGAGGTGGTGTAATTGCAGAAAATCTGAAATAAAATATGATATCTTTTAGTCATGTGTATATCAAAACATACAGTGAAATGCTTCTTTTGTGTAGTGTTCTGGGGGCAGCCCGCGTCACCACACTTCTGGTGCCAACATAGCATGCTCACAACTTCCTAACCCGTACGTCTTGGGAATGTAGGAGGAAACCGGAGCACCTGGAGGAAACCCACGCAGACACAGGGAGAATGTACAAACTCCTTACAGACAGCGGCCAGAATTGAACCCGGATTGCTGGCGCTGTAGTAGCGTTACACTAACTGCTACGCTACCGTGCCTGCCTAAATGCTGGAATGTTAGTTATCTAAAATTGTTTTGAGTCTTGAAGACCATTTTGTGCCTAATCAGATGAGGCGCTTATTCTTTGAGCTTGCTTTACACTTCAATGGAACCGCTTAGGAGGCCAATCTGTTAGCTTGATTCCAACCATTCAGTCACCTGTCACTTTAATTGTCCATCCCACTACCACTCAAACGACCCCTACACACACCCTTCCCTGACATCCTGTATTAGTCCAGTGAAGCTCATTGTAAGCTAAAAGAACAACTCATCTTCAGCTCATTACATTAGTTTTCTGGACTCAACATTTCAATAATTTTAGATAATCATTTTCAATATACACTCTAGATTCCTCTGGTAGGTTCAGTTAATTATTCTGCATTCACTCCTTCTTACTGATCATTTGTTTGCTATTGCCAACTGCTCCCACATTTTATTTTTCAGGAGGTAGTTGTCACTGGTGAGGCTAGTGTTTATTGCCCATCTCGAATACTCTCAAATGTGATGATGAGTTACCTTCTTAAACCATTATAGTTTTTCTGGTGAAGGTACTTGCACAATGCATCTGGATTTAAATCCAGCAATGTTCAAGGAATGATGATATAGTTCCAAATCAAGAATGGTGTGTGATTTGAAGTGGGACCCACAGGCATTAGTGCTCCCATGTGCTTGCACTCCTTGTCCTCTTTGGTGGTGAAGGGTACAGGTATGATAAATGATGTCAGGATAGCCCATGTGAGTAACTGCAGTCAGGGTGAGCTGATTTCACCACCCAAATATTTAGGGTGGTGAATGAGTGCTGGCCAAGTGGGTTGCTTTGTCTTGGCTGATGTTGAGTATGATGTTGAAACTGCACTCATCCATGCAAGTGGAGTGTATAGCATCATACTTCTGACTTGCATGGAAATGTAGAAAATAGCAGTATTAGGCCATTTGAGCCTGCTCTACAATTCAATATAATTCAATTCAATATTCTTGCCCCCCTTGATCCTTTTGTTTGTAGACATCTATGTACCTCCTGCTTAAATCTATCGAGAGAATTGGCCTCCACTCCCCTCTGTGGTTGAGAATTCCACAAATTCACTATTCTCTGAGTGAAGAAATTTCTAATTTCAGTCTTAAATGTGTTTCCCCGATATATCCTGAGAATGTGATGGCACCCTAGCCAGGGAGACATCCTCCCCACATCTAGTCTTCTAACCCTGTCAGAGTTTTGTAAATTTCAGTTGGATTTCCTCTCATGCTTCTAAATTCTTATTAATGCAGCTTTAGTCGACCTGACCTCTCCTCAGATGCTGTCCTGCCATCCTTTAGCTGCATTCCCTCTGTGCACACAATGCTACAGGTATGAACTTACTGAGGCCCTATATGAATATAGCAGAAAATCCTCTATTCTCAAAACCTCTTGCAATGAAAACCGACATGCCATTTGCCACCTTGACTACTTGCTGTACCTGAAAGTTTATTTTCAGTGACTGGTGTCTTTGTTTGTGGGGCCAAAAAAAACCTCTGCCCTCCTGTTTTCTCTACCAATTATCCATATTATACTCCATCTGCCATGTATTTGCCCACAAACTCAACTTGCGTGAATCACCTTGAAGGCTCTTTGTGTTGTCCTTACAAATCACAATCACACTCAGTTTTGTCATGTGCTTTGTGGATGCTGGAAAAGCTTTGGATTGACAGGAGGTGAGTTGCTTGCCACAGGATCCCCTGCCTTTGACTTGCCATAGTAGCCACAGTATTTGTGGCTGGTCCAGTTAAGTTTCTGGTCACCAGGGCTGGAATGATTGTTTTCCAAGGATGACAACCATCTTCTTTTGTACAGCTGCTTGAGTATATTTCCCTTGATGTCCATTGACTTCTGCTTTATCATATAACATTGATCAGATGCAGAGTGGGTAATGTATTTGGATTACAGAAACAAAACTCTTATGTAATACTTGGGTCCATATTTACAATCCTAAACTAATTGGTTGGGTCACTTATTTTAAAAGAAATGGATACTTGTCCTGGCTGTCAATTTTTATCTTGGCAACAGGTTGGTTGTATAAATATTTAATAAATTTGACAGTCTCTGACTAAAACTGCTTGATCCCCTTTGCCTTCCCTGCGCGCAGTCAGGGATCAGGCCTACGGTTCTGTGTGGCCTGCATGAGAGTCTTCTCTGCTTGACTTGCAGCCATGCTGACTTCAAAATGTGGAGCCATTAAAGTATAAAAGACATGGATTTAAATTTCCACAGCATGTCCCCCATCCGGAACTCAGCTTTATGCTCTCATCCAGACTACAACTTTTACATTAAGAACTAGAGATGCAACCCAAGCTCTTATTTGATATGTACTCTGTGGGATAAATTGATCTACAATATTTGTTCCTGAAATAAAAATGGTGGAAATGCTCTTTAAGTCAATGCTTTTGGCATTTGTCTTTTACATTCCAGATTTCCGCCTTCAACAAAGACTTCATCAGTGCACATGCTTATATGCATGGAAGTGTAATTCAATTTGGATTTTTGTGCTTTTTAGGCAACAGATTAAAGGGGTTAAAACATGTTGGTTGAGGCATAACTTCTAAATGTTCTTTTTTTCTAGTCTGGACACTTGGCATTGCATAAGGTAATGCCTGCAAGTGAAAATGTTGAGCAGCTTACTTTCATACCATACCTGCTGCGTTCCTCAGAGGATTTTCATACTGGATCAACTGATAAGAATTTTCATTTAAACAACGAAGAGCTGCACAAAGGTCCAGTGCCATCAGTTCAAATAAATGAAGCATTGTTGCTGCCTTGGTATTATGACTTCAAAACAGGACAAGCTGGTAATTTTAAGTATAAATTACTTAGCTATATACTTGTGTTTGAATTGTTTCATTTTGTTTAAATAACTAAATTTTAGATTAGTGCACCCTTACAGAATTACTTTGCAAGCTTTTATGTAGCTACCACCTCACCCATTACACACATCTGCTTTTAGTTATTTTTGACTGTTTATATGTGATCAGGGAAAAAAATTGGCAGATATTATTTTGTGGCTTTGAATTTGATGCATTGTTAAATAGGATGTTGTTGTGAATCAATTTTCTTGCCTGCATACATCCTAAGCCCTGGATTGAGGATGCATTACTTCCACTCTGGTTTTGTGGACTTTGAAATGACTAATGAGACCAATGTGGAAATTGCAGACTCTTGCAGAGATGAGACAGGTGGGGGTTAACATGGTGGGTGGCTGGGTAGTTTGTAAGAAGCCTCATTCATTTTGCCACTTTTACAGGACTTCAGTGTGCTCCCGATGCATGGCCTTGAGATTCTCCATACTAGCTGGATTGCTCTTTCACTTTGAGCAGTCATGGGCTAGAAATTCCTAGAAGTGAGTGGGGATATTGTATTTCTTCAAGGGGGCTTTGAGCACATCCCTGAATCTTTTACTCTGTCCACCTGGTAACTTCCCCTTGTTGGAATTGTAACAACATGGTATGTCCATTGTAGCTGACTATGTAATAGGGGCCTCTGTGGGATATTGTTCGAGTGTAGTGTGATACAGCAGGGGAAGATTGGTGGTGGATCTGTGACAAGGGGATGTATGGTTCAGTGAAAGCATTGACAATGCCTTGGAGCTTGACCTCTGAGCGTGTGCAACATTACTGCATCATAACTATAATACATTTTTGATTAACAAATTTGATTTGAAAAATGCTTTTATTGTAATTTTCCTATATTTCAAAGGTAGTCATTCTGCAGAATGCCCAAATGTAACAACAGAAGCTCGGCATTACAGGCCTTCTAAACCACCTGTAACTAAGACAAAGTTGGGGCTTTGTGGACTAATTGAACAGCATGAATTAAGTTCCATTCAGGAAGTGGAATCGCCTAAAAGTGACAGGCTGTCTATGTTTGGTAAGATTTTTTTCAATTCCAGCCTTGAGAGTAGGGAGCACTACCACTAATCCCACTTGTTTTACAAGATCTGTAGATAACTTTAGAAGGAGGAATTACACACTGAATTATTTGCAAAACATTATTTGCTAAATGCTAGAAACTATAGGGCAGTGTAGAGCCGCAGCTAGTAGACCCTCACAGTGCCAGAAACCCAGATTCAATCCTGACTTGGGTGGTGTCTGCATGAAGTTTGCATGTTCTCCCTGTGACTGTGGTTTCTTCCAGGTGCTCCTAAAGAAGTGTGGGGTAATAGGTTAATTGACCACTGTAAATTTTCCTTGGTATAGGGGAGTGGTAGAATTTGGAGTTAGTTGATGAAAATGTGAGGAGAATAAAAAATGGGGTTAATGTTTGATTAGTGCAAGCGGTTGTAAATGCACATACAGATTTTTGACCATTTTGTATATTTGTGGTCCCATTCTCCCAACCAAGAGGAATAGATACAACTTTTTACCAAATGTCTATCGTGCTATTGACGCAGAGATTTTCACCTTCCCCGATATAATCATAGATTTAGCCAAGCATATTAAAGTTTAAAAAAAACCTCAGCTTTCAAATTAAAATTAAACTACAGCTAAGAAATCGATCTTGTGGATAAAGAACATTTTGGATGCAATCTTTAGCAGGGGTTGTGAATAGGGGATTAGTTAGTCTACGTGTTTAGGGCAGACTACATTTTGCCAATTTGTTTGAACAAATGAGAAAAGAATACACTGCTTTGGCAAGTTGTTTTGTTAGCCCTTATTAAATGCTTGATAGCTTCAACAAATTGTATTGGTAAGTCCTGAAACTGGCTGATTCTGGCCAAGCAGAACAGGAGTTATACTAATTTCTTGCACATTTTGGATGAAAATTTGCTACCTGTCTCTTCTGGTTTCTTTTTGGTTTGTCATAACCATTAGAACATGCACCAAATTTTTGCATAACCTTTTTATGAAGAGGTATGGCCTTAATTGAGATATTTTGCTCTGTTAGTTAACAGGATGACATCGTCAAATAACTGCTATAAATCAGAAGCCAGGGAGTTAATATCAAGTAGAATGGATTCATCTTATTCCTCTGAAGTAATGGAATTGGATTTGTCCAATGTGTCAACAGACAGCAGTCAGCAAAGTTCTAGTGTGCCAAAAAGTACTGTAGAATCCATTCAAACAGGCAGACTGACTTGGAGAGAGAAGCTTAAATTGGAAACTGGTAGTCTTCCAGTGCAAGGTAAACAATGTGTCTGAGTGCTTATGTGTGTGTGATTTATTAAAACACCAAAACTAAGCAAACTTTCATATAAAAGCTGTTGATTTCCAGTTTCACCTTGATTCCAGCTCTCTCATCCAGTCCTTAAATTGTCAGATTTGCTAATATGATATGTGGTTCTGTATGAGCAGAGAGTCTTTATCCTACACTGGATCCCTGCCCACAGGCTTATTTTCTCTTAGTAAATGTAAACTGAATCAAAGTATGTAATATTTGAGCTCAAGGTGAGTTTTCGACCAGGCATTCACACCCTGATCAGCCTTCCTAATTCCATTTTAGTAAACTTTCTTGCCCTTGCCTTAACTCTCATTTCTCTATTTTCCCCATACCACTTCTAATCTTGCTAATCTGCGTGTGTTTCTAATTCTGCAGTATTGCGTCTTTTTTAGAAAAGCATTCTCATCATTGCTTTCACATTTCTCTATGGTTTTGAACTCCCCATAATCTCCACTAAGCATACCACCCACTGGTGTTAACACTCTTCTAATTCTGGCTTCGTGATCATCTCCTAGGTTTCATTGTTCTACCACTGACACAAGTGCCTTCAACTGCCAATGCTCTAACCTTTGGAATTCTGTCACTAAAGCATCTTTGTTACTAAATTTTGTTACACTCCTTTGAAACAATTGTGATGTTTTGCTATGTTAATGCAAGCTGTAGATGTTATGATATGGATTCCTTTATATACAATTTGATATTTTCATTGTTAGATTGAACAAATATAATTTTGGAACATATCAAAAATTTCAAGAGCTTAGGAAATTGTTACTTTCTGTAGCCATTATAGTTATGTCACATATAGTAATCTTGTATTTTTTCCGCTGCTTCATTCACACTCATTAATTTTAAAGATTTGCAATTTATTTGGTAAAGCCTTTATTAAGTTATGGTCAGTTAATTATTTACTAATAAGGGGTTCCTTTTAAAGTTATCCAAAAATTTATTTTAAGAGAACTGAATGTTTCTATTTTGTACATTCAATTTTTATTCAAAAAAACTGTTGATTTAAATGTTTTAATTACCAGGTCTACAGCTATGTGCTGTGGTACTATTGCCAAATCCAAGAAGTTAGTAATCCAAATTAAAAACTATTAAAGTTGCTAAAAGGAAGAAAAGAGACTAAGTTATGAAAAATACATGATTTTAAAGTCCTTGGGCAAGTTTTGAAATTATTGGTCCACCTTAATGGGTACTAGATTTTTATTCCAGAAATTAATTTCCTTCATGGAATTTAAAATGCGTGGATGAAGTGATGAGATTTGACGTTGTTTCCTGATCATTTGCCCAGTTGTCTTCATAGCTAGTCCAATAACATTAATCACTATGCTGCTGTACTATTACAATTACTTTTATATATTTATTAAAAAAATGAAAATCTTCGATCTTGGAATAGAAAAATTATAAGTTTACGGTAGAGCTGATAAAATAACATTGACTTGCAGATTGATGATCTTGATAGAGCAAAAAAGTGTACTACTGTTTGCACTAAATGTCCTCATTTATCTAACATCTGGTTATAAATTGAGCCTCTTTGCAATGCCTTCAGCTTCTCTTTCAAAGTCACCAAGTTATTCTGACAAAGTTGAAAGAGGTGGGCTTGAATACAGTGACCCAGCTTCATTACCATATAACATAACTGACATGGTAAGTAATTATTTTATTATCCACATCTTCACCATTTTGGACTGTTGAAATTTATTCTGGATATTTATATTATTCTTTCTGACTTAATACATACTAGAGTAATACTTGGTTTGTGCTTACCCCTTTAATAATTAGCAAATTGTTAACGAAACCACAGAATAATTTGTAATTTAATGAATTTAACTTCTGCCCCTTGTTCAGCAATGTTACACTAAGATCTGTGTCTTTAAATGCAATAAATTAAGCTTTCATTATGATCGTTGGATCTCTGCATGTTATCTAAATTTTAGGCAAGCAAAGTGAAAAGTAAAGAGCATTTGCTTGAGAGTGGACTCATGATATTCACTCTCAAATTTCTGCAGTAATGTGTCCAAAAGCTGCACATTTTTTAAAAAAAAGCATGTGGCAGTGAAAGTCACATTTATTACCCATCTTTAGTAGTCCTATAAAAAGATACTTGTGGACATTCTTGAATGCCTATAATCCTTGTGATACTGAATGGTGTTAGATAGGGAAATTTATGATACACTGGTATTATGCTTACCATTGTCATGCATAGAGCTCGTTTGTAACAGGGATGTTGGTCCCGGAGTTAAGACACACATAGACATGTACCCTGTGTAATTTGAAAAAGACATCCACTTGGACTGTGCACTGCTGTGCTTGGAATCTCGTGGAAATCCCTACCCTCCTCTGATGTTCCTATGGCAAAGTTTTATCCCATAACTTGGTGTGGAGAGGCTGCCTGTGAGGGCTGGTGTTGGGGAAGCTGCAATGAGCAATGCAGCTGCTCGGCACTATTATGGCTGCACCCTGACTCGCTCGGTGAGTGCAGGCCTTTGCTGGGGAGTGGCAGCAACAAATTCTATATTTCCCTCACCACCACCTATCGGATGTGATGGAAGTTGTTATCTCCTTCTATGTTTGATTGCATAGCTCTCCCTAGCCCAGAGATTTATCTATGGGAACACCATCAATGGTGGTCACTGGTTGTTGAGCTTGTTATCTTGGAGTAACTCTGGGCTGGGGAGAGCTGTGCAGCCAGAGAGAAGTGGCAACAGCAGCTTCCATCACCTTCAAAAAAAGGTTGTGATACGAGAAACTATAGGGTCCAGATGGTCTTTCAGCACCTGGAGCTGGTGTTGCCAGTCCCCGGCAATGGTCTACACTCACCATGCCAGGTTCGTCACCTTGCTTGGCTGGCAGTGAGAGGCACCCTCTCCTTCAGGTCCTTCCTGCACAGTGTCTCACCCGCAATACCCGTTGCCCCTGAGGTGGTTGCGGTGAGGATAGGATCATCATTCACCTCTTTGTGGACTGTGCATTTGCAAAGAAGGTCTAGAAAGGATGCTAGGGTCCTCGTTGAGGTTTGTCCTAAACAGGTAGATTACAGAGAACTCTTTGATCTACAGGCTGTTCCCATGGACATAAACCAAGAAGAACATCAAGTGCTACTGGAAGCACTTGAGATTAAAGGGCTAAGCCCAGTGCAAAAGCCTCTCAAACACTAATTGTGCAATGCCCAAAGAGGCCACAGGAGTGGCAATGGTACCTTGTACATAATACATGCTAATGCTACAATGTATAGACCTGATAACATTATGAATGTACAGATTAGATGACATTATGAATGTAAAGAAAGCCATGCACTATTTTGTATTTTTTGTATATAATTTTTTGAGTAGAGTTTATTTTTGAAATTAAGACACTCTCCATGCCAGGCAGGATGCAGCTCTGAGTCTCATGTCTCAGCACTGAACTCCCCAGATCACCCAACACCAATCAAGCTCCCCACACTGAGATATGGAACAATTCATTGCAGGGAGAAGGCCTGCAGAGGGCTTTGATTGTACCAAATTCCTAGCACAGCATTGTGGAGGACAGGGCTTCCTGCAGGTTCCAGTCACAGCTGAGTGCAGTAAAGGGAAATGCAAGGCTTTGTGCCAGGTTCCTGGTACAGCAGTGCTGTCAGTAATGCACTTCTATATAATGCTGTAGTAGCTTCTTTTAGCATTGATTCCATTAGTGCTCTCATTCCTGGGAATATATTCTGAGTGCCAAGTGAAGTAACAGAGTATTCATCTACATGGGTTTGTATCAGTACTTCCTCACTATGTTCCAAATACATTACCAATGGAAGTACGTTTGAATCACTGTAATAATGTAGTAAATAACAATTTGTGACATGCTGATAATGGTACCTTTCCAATGTTGCTGCCTGTCTTTCTCTAGTAGGGATGACTGAGATTATTGTAGATTGTGACTCAGTTCACACAATTCAGAAGGGTCAGTCTTGTGGTAAAGGGTACACTGAAGTAAGCTGCTTTCTCTAAAGTTGTAATGAGTTTCTGTGCCTTTAGGGGTACGGGGAGTGATTAATTTTCTTCATACTATTTCCTTTGAGTTAGCTCCATGAATTGAAGTGACTGAGGCATTGTGATGTGAGCTTCTCGGTATTTTTTCTCCCTACCGCTCCCCAGGTTCTTCTAACCAATTTGTTGAAAGGGTTGGTCAGGATTATTCAGAGAAGCTGTTCAGATTTACAACATGCACCAGATATTTTAAAAAAATACTAATCATTCCTTTGAGGAAGCTAAGCATCGTACTGAAGCTTTATAACTGAGTGGATTCACTAACTTGATAGTGCACTAACTTGGAACTGCATCTACTCAAGGAAGTTTGTTCTTCCCTTGAATGATCATTAGGAAAATGGCCACATTTCAAAACTTTGTTGAGGGCTATAAAGCACACTGGGATGTAATGAGGTTATAAAAACATGATAAATGCACATTTTTCTTTCTTTGGCATTCTTTCTAGTCTATTTTGGCCTGTTTAATAGAAATCAGTGCCTGTTTTTGCTCTTATTCTACTATTGTTGACTCGAGTGTTGGGATCAGATGACATGGGGGTTAACCTTGTACATGAAAATGACATGGTGGAGTGGTGCTGGTGTACTAAAATGAGGTTGAGCAACATTGTGTAGTAGGCAAGTTTATTTTTTTTGTTCTGAACCATATTGGTGTCAGTTGGGGCCCATGCTTTCCTTTAGGTAGAGGTTCTGGGTTCAAATTCCACTCTAGAGATCGAAGCATAATCTTTCAATCCTGTCAAGTTTTCTGTGTTACAGCAATGAGCAGTGACCACTTAAAAAGTACTTCATTGGCTGTTAAGTGGGCATCATATGGCCTGATGATATACAGTATAGAACAATACAGCACAGTATGGGCCCTTCAGCCCATGTTGTGCCAACCTATATAAACCTCATCCACATTCTATCTATCCCCTTCTCTACTTCTATATTTTTTAAAATATAGAAACGTTTATTTATATTGCTGTCTTGAATTTCAGGGAATGATAACCCAAAAATAAACTGTTTATAATCAACAGAGAGAAGTTGTCTTTGCTGGACAAATGTTCTGTTTTTCAACAGCATTTTGTCTTAAGCTTTTTCTGAGATCTGCTGAGGTGTTCAGTGGGTCAGTGATGAAAAATAGCCAAATCTGATCATTATTTGATTTAAATAATGAATGATTGTTACAGAGACCAGAGAAGCAGAATTTTGAGTGTGACTGTGTGTGTGACCGTGCGTGTGTGTGTGACCGTGCGTGTGTGTGTGACCGTGTGTGTGTGACTGTGCGCGTGTGTGACTGTGTGTGTGACCGTGCGCGTGTGTGCCCGTGTCTTTCTATGTAATGTATGCTTTGTGTGAGCATGTAGTTCTTTAATTGTATCCTTGGTACTGAGCAATGATGTAAACATATTCAAACTGATTTCTAAAACTTTCAATGATGTTCACTACACTTGAACTGAGCTCTGTATTTTGTGTGTTTTTACAAATGTACTAAATGCTTTTGTATGGCTTGGTTGAGATTGTAGTTTTTTTATGCTGAATGCATGATGTGTATGTGCAATTGACTGTTGCTTGGCTGAGACTTGTTTTTATACTGAGCAATGATGTAAATACTTTAATATTGATTTTAAAATTATCTTCAGTGATATCCATTACACTTGAACTGAGCTCAGTAGTTTATAATGACTCATTTATATGTTTCTCTTTAGTACATGATTCAATGCTTTAAACTATATTTATACATTCTCTATCTCAATAATCAAACATTTGAAATCTGTCCCTTGGCTCAGCACTATGACTCAAACTGTTTGTAATTAGTCTTAGTAGCTCAGAAATCTTATTAATACTAACCTGTATATGAATGACTATGACTAACTTTTTTTCTAACATTTTTGTATGGCAATTTATTCACAAGTTAAAATATATGGGATTTTGGGGGCAGATTTTCTTTCTGTCTTAGAAGTAGCATACTACTGCAAGATTATTATAATTTTAATTAATGGTTAACTTGTTTCTAAATTGGCATTCAAGTCTTCCCTACAGAATTTTAAATACAATAATATTGTTAATTTCAGTACAAAATAATTAGTGTGGTAGCTGCAGTCACTCAAATATACTCGGAAATAGGTGGTTTTAGATAAAGTTTAAGTAGGAAATACAGGTTTTTAAATGGTTTAAGTGCTGGATGATAGTGCAAGCCTCAAAGTATGGTTAGAATTTAACTATTTCTCTAAGTCATTTTGCTCGCTTTTTAAAATTATTTTGATTTTTGTATGTTGTAAGTTATGCAAGCAAAATATTCATCTTGATCTCAACATCTTAATCTACTTTTACAATATTGTTTGGATTACCATAGAACCATAGAACAATACAGCACAATACAGGCCCTTCGGCCCACCATGTTGTGCCGACCTTCAAATCACTCCTAAGACTATCTAACCCCTTCCTCCCACATATCCCTCTATCTTAAATTCCTCCATGTGCTTATCTAACAATCTCTTGACCTTGACCAACGTATCAGCCTCCACCACCACCTGAGGCAGCACATTCCATGCACCAACCACTCTCCGGATGAAAAACCTCCCTCTGACGTCTCCCTTGAACTACCCCCCCCCCCATTACCTTAAAGCCATGCCCTCTTGTACTGAGCATTGGTGCCCTGGGAAAGAGGTGCTGGCTGTCCACTCTATCTATTCCTCTTAATATTTTGTATACCTCTATCATGTCTCCCTTCATCCTCCTCCTCTCCAATGAGTAAAGCCCTAGCTCCTTTAGTCTCTCCTCATAATTCATACTCTGTAATCCAGGCAGCATCCTGGTAAATCTCCTCTGCACCCTCTCCAATGCCTCCACATCCTTCCTATAATGAGGCGACCAGAACTGGACATAGTATTCTAAGTGTGGTCTAACCAGAGTTTTGTAAAGCTGCATCATTACTTCGCGGCTCTTAAACTCGATCCCATGACTTATGAAAGCTAACATCCCATAAGCTTTCTTAACTACCCTATCCACCTGTATGGCAACTTTCAGTGATCTGTGGATATGAACCCCCAGATCCCTCTGCTCCTCTGCACTGCCCAGAATTCTGCCATTTACCTTGTATTCCGCCTTGGAGTTTGTCCTTCCAAAGTGTACCACCTCACACTTCTCCGGATTGAACTCCATCTGCTACTTGTCAGCCCAGCTCTGCATCCTATCAATATCCCTCTGTAAGCTTTGACAGCCCTCCACGCTATCCACAACACCACTAATCTTTGTGTAATTTGCAAACTTGCTAACCCACCCTTCCACCCCCTCATCTAAGTCATTAATAATTATCACAAAAAGTAGAGGTCCCAGAACAGATCCTTGTGGGACACCACTAGTCACAGCCCTCCAATCCGAATGCACTCCCTCCACCACAACCTTCTGCTTTCTACAGGCAAGCCAATTCTGAGTCCACACAGCCAAGCCTCCCTGGATCCCTTGGCCTCTGACCTTCTGAAGAAGACTACCATGCGGAACCTTGTCAAACGCCTTACTAAAATCCATGTAGACCGCATCTACTGCACTAGTCTCATCAATCTTCCTGGTCACCTCCTCAAAGAACCCTATCAGGCTAGTGAGGCAAGATCTTCCCTTCACAAATCCATGCTGGCTGTCCCTAATCAGTCCATGATTCTCTAAATGATCATAGGTCCTATCTCTTATCAATGATTTATCATTGAATGATCTATCAATGATTGCTGCATTCATTGTACTGTCTTAAACATCAGTGAAGTGTTGTTGTAATTATTAAGACTGAAGCCATTGTATTTTGGTTCTCACAAAAAAATCTATTCGATTGACTCAGAGTTTCCTAGCAGCTCCCCAAGCCTGAACCAGACTATTTGCAATTTTGGTGGCATATTGGAGCCTGAGATAAACTTTGGATCACTCGTGTGCCCATCTAACGCCACCCATTTCTGACACTCCCACGCTGACACTAACCAGATGTCCAAATGTCAGTGTGTTTCCAATTCTCTCTCTGTACCTGCTAACTACATTGACTCTTAGTTGAGTGATGACTTAAAAACAAGGAAGAAAGTTTATAAATTAACTTACTTCATCACCTTATCCTTCCTTCCATATCTAACACCTTCAACCCTGCATTCCCATCATCCTATCTAACTCTGGTCTCAAGCATCCCCGCTTTGAATTGCTGTGTCATTGATGTCCTTGCCTTAAGCTGCAAAAGCCCTGAAAACTGGAATAAAAACAAAGTATTGGAGATACTCAACGGGCCACACAGTATCTGTGGAGCAAGAAACAGATTTAATGTTTCACGTTGATATCTTTCATCAAAACAAATCTAGGATTCCTTACCTAAATTTTCTTGTAATTCATTAACTTTGGGGGATCTGAGCACTGATGGCAAGGCTAGAATTCATTGACCAACCACAGTTGACCTTAAGAAGGTGGTGCTGAGCCATGGCTTTGAACTGATGTAGTTCTTATAATGGTATTGCCACATTGCTGTTAGGAAGGGATTTCCGAGATTTAGATCTAGTCCTGATGAAGAACAGCAATATATTTCCAAGTCAGGACGGTGTGCAACTTGCAGGTGAATCTTTCAGTGATGATGATCCCATATGCTTATTGACCTTGTCCTCCTTGGTAGAGGTTTTTCCTTTAGGAGGTGTCGGAGTTACGAAAATGAGAAACTGATCTACCTTTTACATGAGCATTAGTGGTGGAGGGGATGAATGTTTAGGATAGTTTATTGCGTACTAATCAAGTAAACCGTTTGACATGGATTGTGTCATGCTTGAGTGATGTTGGAGTTGTATTCATCCGCACAACTGAAGAGTATTCCACCGCACTTCTGACTTGTAGCTTGAAGATGGTGATGGTATCAGGGGGTGAGTGGGTCACTGCAGGATGCCCAGCTTCCAAGCTGCTTTTGCAGCCATGGTTTTACGTGGCTGGTCCAGTTAAGTTTATGGTCAGTGGTGACCCCAAGGATGTTCTTGCGTGCTTGGGTAAAGGCGATGTCATAGAATGTTAATGATTGGCAGTTAAATTTCCCCTTATTGAAGTTAGTCAACTTTAATTGCCTTATCAGCCCATGTTGTCTAGGTCTTGCTGCAAGCAGGCGTGGAGAGCTTTATTGCTGAGGAGTTTTAAATGGAACTGAACATCTTGCAATCTCCAGGCCAGCTCTCTTCTTCAGGAGATTCTTTAAAGCCTACTGTCGTAACCATATTTTTATTATCAGCCTCAATATCACGTGATGTATCCTCAAATTTTGCTTGTGTTTCTGTGAATTGCTTTGAGGTGATTTTCCACTTTATGCTATATATGAAACTGAATATTTTCAGTGAATTTCTCAATTGAAGTGTCTTAAATGATTTGGAATAAAAGCTGATTATATTCTGCTTTCACTGCTTTCCATCCCAAAGATGACATGTAGTGACACATTAAATCTCGTGTTTCATTCTTGCATCACTCCTTTTTGAGGCACCTCTCCATATACTAAGATAACCATAAATTGTGAGTTTCAGTGGATTTCAGCAGTTTTACTGTCCTCTACTAACCACCACACTCCGTCCACCACACTCCAGCTCACCAACCAATCCCCAGCCAAGTTGTTCTAATTAGTCACATCACTGACAATGTGGAAAAATTAGCCAGACATGTCCTGTTCACACAAAAGTCATTTCAGCTAATTACCACGCAACACTATCCTAAACATTCATTCCCTCCACCACCAATGCCCATGTAAAAGGCACATCAGTTTCATTAATTGACAAAATTGATTAATGTTGATTTCATTAATCAACAAAGTAATTAATGAAAGTAAAAGTGAGCATCACTGGATCATTTTCTACCCAGCAACATTGTGGAACTACATACTGCAAGAAGGATTGGAGTACTTGTTCACCACCACTTTTCTAAGGGCAATGAATACTGCTCTTGTCAGCAACACCCACATCACCAAAAAAATAAACAAATAAAATGGAAGTAATAATGCTTTACCTGAAATTTGTGGTTAGTGTATTTGCAACTAGGTATTCTGTTTTATTTTAATGCTATCATTGTGCTTTTTTTTGTGCTTATAGATATTTCCTCACTATTCAACTTATGACGTGCATAGTTTTAATGCTATTGAAAAAACTTGTGAAGTAGATCAAGTATCTAGCACAACATTGTCCACTGGAAGCTTTCCTTTGAGTGAACAAACAGCTCCTGTTCTCATAAATTCAGGTGTGTAACATCAATTTTTAGTTATTGAAGTATCTGGTTTCTTATATAATTCAACAATAAAAGTGCAACAAATGCACCTTAAATTCTGAATAATCAGAATTTTTTTTTAATGATCATTTCCATCCCTGGTGGCTTTTGTAATCCAAAGTGTGTTGTCATGTTTGTACTGAAAATTAATGACAGTTAATAGAATGCTATTCCTATTCCTTTATTCTCAGCAGGTGACGATCAGTGTACCATTCACAACATTCCCAGTCGACAGTCAACTCCTACTTCAACTGTCTGTAAATCAAATTTGCCATCTTCATTCTCTGAATACCAGGATACAATGAAGGCCCAAAATAATCTTTCTACCTCCAATGAGGAAAAATGTACTTCTAATGAAAACAAAATCCAAAAATTAATTGAGAAATATACTCAGGATCTAAACAAATTACTGGATTCGGGTGGAAAGCGTCAAGGTAAGTATGATTTTTTTTAAACTCAGTAATATGCCAAGAAAATATCATTTAAACAAAATTAAGTCTACTTGCTATAATGGAAAATTTAACTGTCAGTGGAATCAATCATGTTGTCTTCGTCTTCAGAACTTCCACTTAATCCCTTCAGGCTTTCATATGACTTCTCCAATGTTCAGCTCCTCCCAGATAAGTAAAATGCCAGCACACCAGCCACTCTGCTCCATTGCTGGCCTCCATATTGAGACCAATGGTGCAGCCTGGATGTACTCGGAAATGTGGATTGGATTCCCCATTTGAGTGAAAAAATGTTATTTATTTTTATTTCAAATCATTGCTACAACATGCTTTTAGTGTTTCTAGTTCTTAACCTTCAGTTCTTAAAAATTTTACAATTGCAATTTTAGTAGTTGAATATCAAGAGCCACTTAATGTTGAAATGCTTCCTAACTTTGACAGAAGACAAGGCTCTATTTCAGCCTTGCTTTCTGTAAAAGGCTGCTGGGTCTTTCTGGGGTTGCGGGGGGGGGGGGGGGCGAAGAGGTGGTTAGCCTCAGTGGTATGTGACTTGAGGTCTTCTTGTCCTTGTTTCACGTCACCAATTCCCTCTTTCTGGAGACTGGGGTTAGCTTGTATGTCCTGCCGCATCTGGTCCAGTTGAGTCGAATGCGGACCATGAGCAGCAGGCCGAATTCAGCCAAGTGTTTCAGTCTCCTGTAAAATTATGTTAAGTGTCATAATATACATTTATTACTTAGACTAAATATCATTATCTTTTGTGCTGAAGTTAAAAGTTGAGCTTTACTTTTACAAAGGAGGAATTTCCATAGATCGATATTATTTTGGTGTTCCCTGTTGTGTACCTTGGTGATGCTTCCTTGGGATTTGTAAAATAAATCACTTTTTAAATTGTGGAGCTTAAGTTTATTTTGTCATTGATTCTTGTTCATTTTTTTGAAAATTCTTGTGCCATCCTGCATCTTCTTTAACTTTTCTTTATCATACGATCACCAGATTGAGCAATGCTTTCTTAAAGGTATCAATGCTACAGACTTTTAAGCCTTAGCATAAATCTTCAGTGATACACAATTTATAGAGTCCTGACCATATAACACAGAAATAGGACCTTCAGCCCATTACATCCATGCTGACCTTTTTACCCTTCTATAATCCCATTTGCTTGCATTTGGTCTGTATCCTTCTATGCCATACTTATTCAAGTGCTTATCTACATGTCTCTTAAATATAGTGATTGTATCTGTTTTCACCACTTCCTCTGTCAGTGATTTCCAGACTTTTTAAAAAAAAAAATTCTCTTCAGATCCCCTTTAAAAGCCCTTTAACCTTAAACCTACGGCCTGTTGTTTTTGATAACCCTACCGCTGGAAAAATATTCTATCCATCCCAACTATGCCTGTTATAATTTTATACACCTCAATTAGTTTGGCCTCCTTCATTCAGGGAGCCTAGCCTATCCAATCCCATAACGAAAGTCCTCCAATCCAGGTGAAGCTCTGCTGTGCTCTCTCCCTCTCTGCAGCAGAATCACATTTTTCCAGTAGTGTGGTGACCGAAAATGCACACAATACTCCCAAGTGAGGTCTAATCTGTGTTTTGTAAAGTTGCACGATAACCTCCCAACCTTCATATGCCCCACCCTATGAAGGCAGGCATGCCATATGCCTTCTTCATGACCCTATCTGCATGCAATGCCACTTTCAGGGAACTATGGACTTGAACCCTGAGGTACCTCTGTTTATCAGCATCCCTTAGTGCCCTATCAATTATAATACATGTCCTACCCATATTTGACTTCCCAAAATGCATCACCTTGGTCTTATCAGAATTACATTCCATCTGCCAAAACTTTGCCCAACTGTCCATTTGATCTACAGTATATCATGCTGTAGCCTTAGAAAACCTTCCTTGCTATCCCCAACACCACCAATTTTTGTGTCATCCACAAACTTCTGCAATTGGATCTTTGACTTCCTGACCAACAGACCACGTTTAGTAAGGATAAGCAACAACACATCCATGATTATCCTCAGCACCAGTGCCCCGCAAGGTTGTGTCCTCAACCCTTTCCTATACTCCTTATATACTCATGACTGTGTGGCCAATTTTGGCTCTCACTCCATTTATAAGTTTGCAGATGACACCACTGTAGTGGGCTGGATCTCAAACAATGACGAGACAGAGTACAAGAAGGAGGTAGAGAGCCTAGTGGCATGGTGTCAGGACTGCAACCTTTCCCTCAATGTCGGCAAAACAAAAGAGCTGGTCATTGACTTCAGGATGGGGGAAGGTGCACATGCTCCTGTTTACATCAACAGTGCTGAGGTGGAGATGGTTGAGAACTTCAAGTTCCTATGTGTAAATATCACTAACAATTTGTCCTGGTCCCTGCCTTCATCAGTTACCTCCTCAAAAAACTCAGTCAAATTAATGATACAGGTTTCCCCCAAACAAAGCCTGCTGACTATCCCTGATCAGCTCCTGCCTTTCCAAATGTACATACATTCTCTCCTTTAGAATTTTCTCCAATAATTTCCCAACCACTATTGCAAGACTCACCAGCCTGAAGTCGCCTGGCTCATCCCCCCCAGCCATCTTAAATAAAGGAAGAGCATTAGCTATCCTCTGGTCTTCTAGTACCTCACCTGTGGCTATTGAAGGTGCAGCTATTTTCTCCCCTCCTTCTCATGACATCCTGGGATAGGTCTCATTCCATCCTGGGGACTTATCCATCCTTATGCATTCCAAGATATCTGACACCTCCACCTTAATACCAGCATGTTCCTTGGAATGTAGGAGAATGAGGGACAACCTTATAGAAGTGTTTAAAATTATGAGGGGCATAGATAAGGTGGATAGTAAGTCTTTTCCCCAGGGTAGTGGAGTCCAAAACTAGGAGGCATAGGTTTAGGGTGAGAGGGGAAAGATTTAAAAGGGACCTGAGGGGCAACTTTTTCATGCAGAGGGTGGTGAGTATATGGAATGAGCTGCCAGAGGAAGTGGTTGAGGCAGGTACAATACTATCATTTAAGAAGCATTTGGATAGGTATGTAGAGGGATTGGGCTTGGAGGGATATGGGCTGAGTGCAGGAAATTGGGACAGGCTGGATGGGCACCATGGTCAGCACTCGTTGGGCCTGTATCCATGCTGTATTGCTCTATGACTATGAACGTACCCCTTCCTGAACTTGCTATCTTCCACATGCTTCTTTTTGGTGAATACAGATGAGAAGATGTATATCCTGGCATTCTTTTTGGTTTTATTTAGAGTTGTCATTGAAATTGAATTTCTGTTACTTCTGGATCCTTTTCCAAGTCTGTCTTTTTGATAATTAATTTTCATTCGTACAACCAAAATATAATACTTTATATTTCTTAATCTTAAACTTCTCATTTCACTGGCTATTGCAACACCTCTCTACAACATTGTGTAAATATTTTGCTGCTACTTTTCTATCTCTTGTACTGTTGTTTTGATCTTTTTTGAAAACCTCTGAGGTTTTCATTCAGATTAGAAATCGAACACAAAATACTAACAAAAATCTCTAACTAAGTCTGAATAACATTCTATGTGACAAGTTCACTTATGAAAAAATGAATTATTTATAAACATTTCCAGACTTTTATATTGTATAGCAATCAGAAAGTCAAAATGAGATTTGTCAAGCCAGATATTTCCAATTTAATATCAGTGCAGTTAGTTTCTTATGTTTTTTAGGAGTTTGAGTGGGCCTCAGTACATACAGGAACTTATCTTTCCTAATTAAGGCTCAGCATTATTGTCTGGGCAAAATCTATGCTATTTTAGAATGTAGAATTCAGAGTTTTAAAGTACTCTAAATGTCATACAACATTGAAACTGTATTAAGTTTTGCCTCTTATTCAGCTTATATTGTGGATTGAGGCTTTTGATTCAGGAGACGTGCAGTTACTTTGGACTTGATATCGAGATGATCTGTAGAGGGCACCGTGCCATTTCCATCTCAACTTTGAGCAAACAAAAACAGAATTGCTGGAAGAACTCAACCAGTCAAACAGCATCTGTGGAACGAGAACCCAGTTAACTTTTCATCTCAATGACTTCCTTGACTGGCTGAGTTCTTCCAGCATTTCTGTTTTTGTTTCAGATTTCATCTTCTGTTGTTTTATTTGTTTTCAACTTCCAGCAACTTCTGGGACAAAAGATCATTAACAGTAAGCAAGTATAACAGTTCATATGGTTTGTGGAACTGCCAAAGCATTCTTGGGGGCATAATGTTGTGTCTGTACTTCTAGATGAGAATAAATAAATCAATACACAGTATTTCTACTGTTAGGTTTCCTACCATTCTTGCATTATAGTTTGTTGCAGTCAAAATCAATCCCAGTATTGCCTGACCTGAAGATTGTTGGTGGGTTTATGTTTTCAGTATTTCCTCCAAGTTATTCCAATCCTGTTTTTGTATCATGTGCATGCGTTGTATATAGAAATGATACCCCTCCTATGTCAGCACCCCAATGGAGTTCTTTCTATAAATGCTGAGTGAGACATGCTGAAAAAAATTAGTTAAAATTGGTTAAATAAACATTATTGGGGAAATTAATAGGACCGAAAGCTATCTATGGTTCTATGGAAAACTGTTCTGATAACCTGCATCCTGAGCCTTTGAAAGAGTTGGTTATGGATATAGTGAATGTATGGGTAACATCTTCCAAAATTCTATAAATTCTGGAATGGTTACCACATATTGGAAGCTATCAGATTTAACACCATATAGGAAAGAAAGAAGAGAGAAAATAGTAATAGGGAATATGCTATAACCTAGTATTAAGGAAGTGTAGAAGGACACTTACAAATAATGACAAGATTGGGCATGAATGAAAGAGAAATCATGTTTGACAAGTGTTTAGTTTTTTTTTGAAGTTATAACTAGTAGAACAAAGGCCATCCAATGGCTGAAGTGTACATGAACTTTGCAAAGGCCTTTTCAAGGTGCCCCACAAAAGGATATTTAGCAAAATTATAGCACATACTGTAATATTGGAGGTAATATACTGGTGTGGATTGAAAATTGGTTAATGGGCCAAAAATGGAGTAGAAATAAACGTGTCAGTTTTGAAATAGGAGGCTCTGACTAAAGTCCCAGCTTTTCTATATCAGTGATTCAGGTGAGGGTACCAAATGTGGTATATCCAGAATTGTTGTTCATACAAAGCTTGGGTGTAGGTATGGGTTGTTAAGAAAATGTAGACAGGCATCAGAGCGATATGGCTAAATGCAGAGACAAGGGTGTGACAGATTTAATGTGAAAACTGTGAGGTTGCTGCCTTTAGTAGGAAAAGGAGCAAAGATCCTTGAGTACAAGGGTAAAGGTCCTTATAGGGACCTAGAGAGATTGAACCTGGAATATAGCATACAGATCTGGTCTTCCTACCTAAGGAAGGACATACTAGGGGACATAGCCTCAAGATTCTGGGGAATAGATTTAGGACAGATGAGGAGAAACTGCTTTTCCCAGAGAGTAGTGAATCTGTGGAATTCTCTGCCCAGGGAAGCAGTAGAGGCTACCTCATTAAATATATTTAAGGGTTATGAGGTAAAGGCAGGTAGGTGGATCTGAGTCCATGGCCAGATCAGCTATGATCTTATTGAATGGTGGAGCAGGTTTGATAGGCCAGATGGCCTACTTCTATTAATTATGTTCTAATATTGTAGTGAAAGGGAGTTTAACAAGAGTTCAACAGGTTGATTCCTGGGATGGGGGAGAGTTTGTTCTAAGAGGCAAGATTCACATTGAGCCTATAATCTCTTCAGAAGAATGAGAACTGATCTCATTGAAACATGCAAAATTCTTACTGGGCTTGGCAGGATAGATGGAGGGTGGTGTTTCCTATGAGTGTCTAGAGCCAAAGCAACAGTCTCATTCAGGACTGTGGTGAGAATCTCTATTAAAGAGGACTGCGGAGTCTCGGTTGCTGAATATTTTCAACACTGAGATCAACAAATTTTTGGATGCAAAAGAAACAAAGATTAATGCAGGAAAATGGAGTTAAGGTGAAAGGGCTGCATGGATCTTAGTGAATGGTAGAGCAAGCATGTAGGTCTGAATAGCCTACTCCTGCTTGTATTTCTTGTGTTCTTATAATGTTATGTTTGGACTTCATTAACTTTTTGGATTATATGCCAGGTCAACAGGGAATGCTTGTTTAATTTTTAATTAACCCTGTTGCAGCACATGTCAACTTTCATGATGTCTTGGAGACAAGACTTCAGATGTTAGAATCTGGTGCAACATAGAAGATGCTGGAGGAACTTGGCAAGCCAGGCAGCATCTAACAAGGGAAATGGACCCACATACTGCCAGACCTGCTGAGTTCCTCCAGCAACTTATTCGTGAAGTTTTTGTTCACTTTAGTGCAGTCATTACCTATTTCATGTTTTATTTCTGTTGTTCTGTATAAGGAATTTATTATTGTCATCATTTTTTTCAGACTCCGCAACTGGTTGTGACATTTTGGACCTGGAGTTCCCCAACCTCTTTCTTCAGCTGCAAAATTGCCAACAGGATTCAAATTTTGAACTTCAGCCTTTAGAGTGCAGACCTGACTTTAGTATTTCCAGTTCTTCATTATCTCCTACCTCCAGCAAGGTGCTGAGAATAGTTTTGTTCTTGAGGCTAAGTTACCAATTTTTGTTTATGCACATGGTAATTTGTAGTGAAACCAAGGTTCATGCTTTTGATGCCCCCATGTTTCACCAAGTCTCACACCAGGGCCTTTGATCCCCCGAGTCTCATGCCGGGGCCCATGGTCTCCTGAATCTTACCCAGTTTAATGGAGAATTTATACTCTATGATATCATAAAAAATAATTTAAAAATGTGTTAGGGAATTAATAGTCTGGAAAATCCAGCAGTCTAGCACCACTAAAGTCTTGGCTGTGCCGGATTATCGCAACTTCATTGTATAGATAATATAGACGACAGCAAATTTCATATCTAGACTGCAGCATATGGAAGTGTATGGATGACAAGTCTCTTCTGAACAACAGATCTGCAGTATCTTGAATCTCTCCAACATGATCAGCAATCTGAATGCAAGATGGAGGGAAAAATATGGGAGGGTGAGCATCCGGAAGTCATGGTACACATTGGTACCAATGATATAGGTAGGGAAAAGGATGGGGTCCTGAAAAGTGAATACAGGGAACTAGGTAGGAAACCGAAAAGCAGGACCTCAATCTCTGGATTGCTGCCTATACCACGCACCAGTTGGGTAAGAATAGATTGATTTGGCAGATGAATGTGTGGCTGAGAAATTGGTGCAGGGGGCAGGGTTTCAGATTTGTGGATCATTGGGATCTCTTCTGTGGAAGGTATGACCTGTACAAAAGGGACAGGTTACACCTGAACTTGAAAGGGACCAATATCCTTGAGGGCAGGTTTGCTAGAACTGTTGTGGATGGTTTAAACTGGTTTGACGGGGATGGGAACCTGAGTGGTAGGTCAGAGGATGGGGCAATTGGTGTAGAGGTTGATGCAGCATATAGAGAGACTGTGAGGAAGGAGAGGCAGTTGATAGGCAAAATTGCAGTTAGTTAGATGGGCTAACGTGTTTCTATTTTAATGCAAGAAGTATCGGGAGCAAGGGTGATGAACTTTGAGCATGGGTCAGTACATGGAACTATGATGTTGTGGCCATTACAGACTTGGCTGTCACAAGGGCAGGAATGGCTGCTGGATGTTCCAGGGTTTAGATGTTTCAAAAGCGAGAGGGAGGAGTGGTATTACTTATCAAGGGTAGTATTACAGCTGCAGAAAGGGAAGACTTACTGGAGGGATCGTTTACTGAGTCAGTGTGGGTGGAGGTCAGAAACAGGAAGGGAGCAATCACTTTATTTGGGAGTATTGTATAGACCCCCCAGGAGCAACAGAGACACTGAGGAACAGATCGGGAGGGAGATTTTGAAAAGGTGCAAAAATAACAGGATTGTTGTCATGGGTGATTTCAACTTCCCTAATATTGATTGGCACCTCCTTAGTGCAAAAGGTTTGGATGGGGTGGAATCTGTTAGGTGTGTCCAGGAAGGATTCCTGACACAATATGTAAACAGGCTGACTAGAGGAGAGGCCATTCTGAATTTGGTACTAGGCAATGAACCTGGTCAGGTGTCAGATCTCTCGGTGAGTGAGCATTTCAGAGACAGTGACCACAACTTCCTGATCTTTACCCTTGCCTTGGAGAGGGATAGGAGCAGATAGTATGAGAAAGTATTTAATTGGGGGAGGGGGAATTATGATGCTATTAGGCAGGAATTTGGGAGCGTAAATTGGCAGCAGATGTACTCGGGGAATGGAAATGTAGAGGTTGTTTAGAGATCACTTGCATGGGGTTCTGGATAGGTTTGTACCATTGAGGCAGGAAAAGGATGGTAGGGTGAAAGAATCATGGTTCACAAGAGATGTGCAGTATCTAAAGAGGAGGAAAGAAGCTTACCTAAGGGTTAGAAAGCAAGGATCAGACAGGGCTTTAGGGAGTTACAAGGTAGCCAGGAGGGAGCTTAAGAATGGACTTAGGAGAGCTAGAACGGGGGCATGAGAAGGCCTTGGTGATAGGATTAAGGAAAACCCCAAGGCGTTCTACATGTATATGAAGAACAGGAAGATGAGTAGAGTGAAGGTAGGAATGATTAGGGATAGAGGAGGAAATGTGCCTGGAATCGGAGGAGGTAAGGGAGGTCCTTAATGAATACTTCAGTATTCACCTGTGAGAGAGACCTTGACATTTGTGAGGACAGTGTAAAGCAGGCTGATAAGCTAGAACACGTCAGTGTTAAGTAGGAGGATGTGCTGGAACTTTTGAAAAACATTAGGATAGATAAGTCCCCAGGGACGAACGGGATAACCCTGGGAATTATAGACCAGTGAGTCTTATTTCAGTGGTGGGCAAATTATTGGAAAAGATTCTTGAGGATAGGATTTATGAGCATTTGGAGAAGCGTAGTCTGATTAGGAATAGTCAGCATGGCTTTGCGAGGGGCAGGTCATGTCTCACGAGCTTAATTAAATCTTTGAGAATGTGACAAAACACGTTGATGAGGATAGAGCAGTGGATGTGGTATAGGTGGACTTTAGTAAGGCATTTGATAAGGTTCCCCATGATAGGCTCATTCAGAAGGTATGGGATCCAGGGAAACTTGGCTGTGTGGATTCGGAATTGGCTTGCCCATGGAAGCCAGAGGGTGGTTGTAGATGGAGTGTACTCTGCCTGGAGGTCAGTGACCAGTGGTGGTCTGCAGGTATCTGTTCTGGGACCCCTGCTCTTCATGATTTTTATAAATGACTTGGATGAGGAAGTGGAAGGGTGGGTTTGTAAGTTTGCAGATGACACAAAGCTTGTTGGTGTTGTGGATAATGTAGAGGGTTGATGAGGGTTACAACGGGACATTGACAGGATGCAAAGCTGGGTTGAGAAGTGGCAGATGGAGTTCAACCTGGAAAAGTGTGACGTGATTCACTTTAGATGGTCGAATTTGAAGGCAGAATATAGGGTTAATGGCAGGAATCTTAGCAGTGTGGAGGAACAGAGGGATGTTGGGTCCAAGTCCATAGACCCCCTCAAAGTTGCAGCACAAGTTGATAGGGTTGTTAAGAAGGTATATGGTGTATTGGCCTTCATTAGCCGGGGGATTGAGTTCAAGAGCCGTGAGGTAATGTTGCAGCTCTATGAAACTCTGGTTAGACAACACTTAGAATATTTTGTTCAGTTCTGTTGCCTCACTATAAGGAAGATGTGGAAGCTTCAGAAAGGGTGCAGAGGAGATTTACCAGAATGCTACCTGGATTGGAGAGCATGTCTTATGAGGATAGGCTGAGTGAGCTAGGGCTTATCTCTTAGGAGCGAAGGAGGATGATAGGTGACCTGATAGAGGTGTACAAGATGATGAAAGGCATAGATCGAGTAGACAGCCAGAGGCTTTTTCCCAGGGTGGAAATGGCTAACACGAGGGGGCATAATTTTAAGGTGATTGGAGGAAAGTACAGGGGCATATCAGAGGTAATTTTTTTTACACAGAGTGGTGGGTGCGTGGAACATGCTGCCAGGGCCAAGAGACTCTTAGATAGGCACATGGATGACAGAAAAATGGAGGGGTATGTGAGAGGGAATAGTAGAGTAGGTTAAAAGATCGGCACAACATCATGGGCCGAAGGGCCTGTACTATGCTGTTGTGTTCAATGTTCACTTGTTGCCTGCAAGACTCTCTGGGCCAGGAGCTAAATATACCCAGGTTAAATGGTAGAGGTGAAGGAGAAACCTCGAATAATAGAGGAGGAAATCATTTTGTTTCACTGATAATGGTGATGTAATAATAACGAATTTTCTGGCTTTGTGTATTTTAGAAGTGAAGATTTAACACTATGAGGAGCTGTATATATATTTCCCAAAAGCAGCTGTGGGGGTAAAATCCTAAAATGTTGAGATTACAGAAAAGTGCGTTGAAAAGGAACTTCCACAAGATTATCAAAATTAGGATAATAAAATTAACACACAATTTTAAATCTCATTTAAAAAAAACCCAATAATCCTCAAGTTTTCTTGACTTGGAAATCATTGCTTTGCATTACTGTTAAAATTTGCATTAAATTCTGCATTTTAAGAAAAATTAGAAAAAAATCTACAAGATTTGGCAGAAAAGCAGATGGTCAACGTTTTACGTCAGGACCCTTCTTTGGTCCTGAAAAGAGGAAGCCCACTATACAATGGGGAGAAACAGCAGTGACAGGGGAGGCAGGGTGGGCATAATGTGGTGATAGGCAGATGTGGGGTAGGAGGGGAGAGAAGATCCACCAGGGGGTGGGTCAAAAGTATGGTGGCAGGCACCCCATGGGGGGAGAGGAAGAGAGGAAAAAAATAGGTGAGGAGAAAAAAGAGAGATGAGCTAGGAAAGGGAAGAAAAGAAGAGGCATGGTGGGGGAAGGGGGTTGGTTTACTTAAAGCAGGAGAATTTGATGTTCATGCTGTTTGGCTGTAAGGTCCCAAGACCAAAAATGGGGTGCTGTTCCTCCAGTTTGTGTTTGGATTTCTCCTGGCAGTGGAGGAGGCCGAGGACTGACATATCAGTGATGGAGTGGGAGGGGGAGTTGAAGTGACTGGCAACAGGGAGATGCAGATTGTGGTTAGGGATAGGGTGCATGTGTTCTACAAAACAGTCACCTTGTCTGCGTTTGGTCTCGCCAATGTAGCGGAGGCCACACTTGGAATACCGAATGCAGTAGATGATACCAGGGGAGGGCTTCCACTCCAGGACATCTGAGATGTCCAACAAGGTTTCACCTTGCAGAGTCGGGAGTTGGAGCCAGATTTGGAGCGGGACCTTTGAAAAGGTGAGTCGTGCCTGTGCTTGTGAGTTTCACCTTGCAAGAGTCTAAATGAGGCACATTTGCAAATTGTTACCAGTTGATTGGCATATTAACAGCAGCAAATAAAGGGAAGGCCATTATTGTAGTGGACCAGTGGGGGATTGGGGCTTTGGCTTAAGAGGCTTCAGTGAGAAGAGGCAAATGTCAGTCTCTGGTAAGTTCGTTTCTTTGTGTTTCCTATAGTGCCAGTCTAGAATAATGTGAATGGCTCCAGGGTCAGTGGTGTGTTCAGCTTGTGAGATGTGGAAGTTCTGGGAGACATCCAGTTTCCCTGATAACTACATCTGCACGAGGTGCATCCGGCTGCAGATCCTTACAGACCATGTTAGGGAACTGGAGCTGCAGCTGGATGACCTTCGGCTCCTATGGGATAACGAGTACATAGATAAGAGCTACAGGGAGGCAGTCGGTCCTAAACTGCAGGAGGCAGGTAGCTGGGTGACTGTCAGGAGAAGGATGGAGAATAGGCAGGTAGTGTAGAGTACCCCTGTGGCAGTTCCCCTCAATAACAGGTATACAGCTTTGGATACTGTTGGGGGGGAATGACTTACCAGGGGAAAACCACAGTGACCAGATCTCTGGCACTGAGCCTGGTTGTGTGGTGCAGAAGGGAAGAGGGGAAAAGAGGAGGGCGGTAGTGATAGGGGATTCCATAGTAAGGGGGGCAGACAGGAGATTCTGTGGATGTGGAAGAGACTCCTGGATGGTATGTTGCTTCCCTGGTGCCAGGGTCAGGGACATCTCGGATTGGGTCCACAGCATTCTGAAGGGGGAGTGAACAGCCAGAGATCGTGGTACATGTAGGTACCAATGACATAGGTATGAAAAGAAATGAGGTCCTGAAGAGGGAATATAAGAAGTTATGTAGGATGTTGAAAGGCAGGACCTCAAGGGTAGTAATCTCTGGATTGCTGCCTGTGCCACGTGCCAGTGAGGGTAAGAATAGGGTGATTTGGCAACTGAATGTGTGGCTAAGGAATTGGTGCAGGGGGCAGGGTTTCAAATTTGTTGATTATTGGGATCTCTTCTGGGGAAGGTATGACCTGTACAAAAGGGGTGGGTTACACCTGAACTGAAGGGGGACCAATATTCCTGCAGGCAGGTTTGCTGGAACTGTTGGGGAGGGTTTAAACTAGTTTGTTGGGGGATGGGAACCAGAGTGATAGGTCAGAGGTTGGTGCATTTAGTGTATAAGTAGATGCAGAATGTAGAAAGACCGAGGAAAGATAGGCAGTTGAAAAGGCAAAATTGCAGTCAGTTGGATGGGCTGAAGTGTGTCTAATGCGAGAAGTATCAGGAACAAGGGTGACAAACTTAAGAGCATGGGTAAGTACATGGAACTATGATGTAGTGGCCATTACAGAGACCTGGCTGTCACAAGGGCAGCAATGGCTGCTGGATATTCTGGGTTTTAGATGTTTCAAGAGGGACAGGGATGGAGGTAAAAGAGGTAGGGGAGTGGCTTTGCTGATCAGGAACAAAGTCACAGCTGTAGAAAGGGAGGATGAACTAGAGGGATCGTCTACTGAGTCAGTGGGTGGAAGTCAGAAATAGGAAGGGAGCGATCACTCTATTGGGAGTATTCTACAGAGCCCCTCAATAGCAGCAGAGATGCTGAGGAGCAGATTGGGAGGTGTACAAGATGATAAGAGGCATAGATCGAGTGGACAGTCGGAGCCTTTTTCCCAGGGCAACAATGGTTAACACGAGGTGATTGGAGAGGGTACAAGGGGGATGTCAGAGGCAAGTTTTTTTTACACAGAGTAGTGGGTGCGTGGAACGCATTGCCGGCAGAGGTTGTGGGGGCAGATACATTAGGGACATTTAAGAGATTCTTAGATAGACACATGAGTGATACAGAAATGGAGGGCTATGTGGGAGGGAAGGGTTAGATAGATCTTAGAGCAGGATAAAATGTCAGCACAACATTGTGGGCCGAAGGGCCTGTACTGTGCTGTAATGTTCTAACTTCTTTACTAACCGTGGCTTCCCTCCTGCTGTGGTTGAGAGTGGAGAAATGTTCCTACAGGAACATTTCCTCTTGACGGTAATGGCTCTGCAGATGTGTGGTTGATAGGCAAGGGAATTTTGATTGTATTGTCAACAGAATTTTTCTTCCCTATCTCAGATCTTTTGGTAGTGATTTGTAAATTCCATAAGGGCAAATTTCCATTACTCAAGTTGCCATAACATGGGTACACTGTAGTTTTCCTAAATTTTAAAAACTGCAGTTTTATGAATTTCGCTATTACATACTTCTCCTTAGGTGTGAGAAATGCTGGAAGTCCAGATGACCAGCTACAGCATAGGGTTGACATTGTCAATATTCATCTTGGTTCTACAATTAATTGGGTGTGATGTTTTACTTATGGAGTACAGGGTCCATTTACCTGAACTTCAAAACACAACATTGTCTACAAAAAATACTTTGGAAAGGTGAAGGAGCTGAGGATAATCTTTTATTTTAATCATTCTAGAATTCAAATTTCCCACGTATTGGCAACACCTTAGGAAATCAGCATTCTACCCCAGCCACAAGCTCAGAGATGCAGTCCCCTACTGACAATATTGTATCCACTCCAGACTCTGGGAGAACAGCCTCAGATGTAGATCAAGTGGAGGAGCACATTCAGCATTCCTATAATGAGGGTGAGTATCTTGGCTCCAAGTGGAGAAAGTGAAAATGTAGTATTAATATGTCAAAGTTGAGTTTATTGTCATATGCACAGGTGCAATGAAAAACTTACAGAAGCATCACAGGCACATAGCATCATATAAGCAGCACTCACAAGAAAAACATAAATTATACACAATTTTTATAAGAAAGAACGCAATTACAACAAAGAGTTAATTTTGGTGCAAAGTGATCATAGTGTTGCTAAAATGTAGTGATTAGGATTGAGCTGGTTGGTTCAAGAACCTAATGGTTGAAGGGAAGTAGCTGTTCTTGAATCTGGTGGTGTGGGACCAGGCTTCTGTCCTTCCTGCTTGATGGTAGCTGCAAGAAGGTGGCATGGCCCAGATGGTGGGGATCTTTGATGATGGATGTTGCCTCCTTGAGGTAGCACTTCCAATGGATATTACCGATGGTGGGGAGAGAGATGTCCATGACGTACTGAGCAGTGTCCGCTACTCTCTGCAGCTTCTTGGGTTCCTGCACAATTTGAATTGCCGTACCAGACCATGATGCAACCAGTAAAGATACTTTCAACAGTACATCTGTAGAAGTTTAAGAGTATTCGGTGACCAGCCAAACCACCTTAACATCCTAAGAAAGTAAGCCACTGCCATTGTCATCCCTGTGATTGCATCTGTGTGTTGGGCCTAAGACAAGTTACCTGACATGTTGACGCCAAGGAATTTAAAGCTGCTGACTCTCTCCACACCAATTTTTTTCCCCCTCAATGCACGTTTTCCCTCCTTGCCCTTCCTGAAGTCAACAATCAGCTTTTTAGTTCTACTGAGATTGAGCAAGAGGTGATTCTTGCAGCACCACTCAACCACGTGTCCTATCTCTCTCTGTCCATTGTATGACTGAAAACAACAATGTAAATTAGATAAAAGATGTTCAGCTTTGGAGAAACTTAACCCTTAAAAACTAACTTTAATTTCTACCATCTTGAAGAAAGCAAAACAAGTGTTATGTAGATAGTTGGTAGAAAAGTTACTTGATCCAATGAAATGGACTACTATTAAGTTCTGAAAAATTCCAACACTTATGAAGCGCAACCTACCTCTGAGTGCTCAGGGCCAAGGACACAAAATTTGCTGGTATTTGTACAATAAAAATTATATCTGTACTAAGTTGCCTACTCTGTATGACTACCAATCATTGAAATCTGGTTATATAAATTTGGTTTTAAAACATGAGCTAAAGAGAATATAATGTGTCTAACTTCCAGCAAACTTTGGTAGATTTGAGATGGACATTCTTGCCATAAGGCTTTTTCATTTGCAGCAAGGCAGTTTTGAAATGATGAATCATGACCTTTGTTGTCATCCAGCTGTCAGTGACTTTGTTCTCCAGTTTGTAGATTTCAATTTGAATCTTATGATCTTGACTCTTGGGCTGGCCCAGTAAATGCACAGAGCAAATTTCATGAGACTGTATCTTAATAAGTTCCTTTGCATTCAACCACATTATAAATCTCTGACTACTTAGTAACACAATAGCCTGGATTTCACTGGTAACTGCTGGAGGAATTGAACTGAACTTCTGGCATTTAAGTTGTACTGAGCCTAGAATTTCCACATGTAGTCAATTGTGGAGAGTCCCAAATATACCCTTGGATTTAAAATAGATTTGAATTAGGTTACTGTTACAAGGATAAAGGAAAGTAAATTGCTCTATTAAATTTTTTTGTTTAATGTTTTTAATTATATATGTGCTTTTTGATTTTTTTTAGTATTTATAATAAAGATATTATATCTTTATTTCAAAATATTTATTAAATTAATTTTACTTCATTTTAAACACTTTTTTAAATGTCTCTGAATGTCAGAGATATTTAAAAGCATTTGAAATACTTTTATAGCGTTTATAGCCAGTAAAGTTGAGGTGAGATATTTGCCAGCTGCCAAAGCTTTTTGCGGCATTTCAGAAAAGGGGATTCCTTATTGTGCTACTGGATACCCTGCTGCTCATCAGGCCATAATGCTGGAGTTACGGGCACTTAATGTCAACAGAAGTGGGACCTGCTAAATACAGGCATGGCAGATCTTAGCTGGTAATTCTGAATGTTAGACCTGGATCAACAAGATCCGGGCCTTTGGTTATTGGAGCTATTTCAAAAATTCTCAATTTAGTACTTGCCAAAACCACGCATCAGTAAAATCAGTTTTATTCTCCCATGGTATGTGGTGACAATCACTGGCAAGATCAGTGTTTAACGCTGCTTAAAAAGGGCCACTGCAGTGCTCTCCAATGTATTGTTAAAAAGGGAGTCATTTCATTTTGGTCCACTGTTAGCTGGTTAGGCCATTTTTAGAACACTGTTAAAAGACTGCAACTTTACTGAGGGCCTGGGGTTACTAAGCATAAGGTGCCCCTTTTATTATCTCTCTGAAGAGTTTCTTGATGGTTTCTTATGGCAGTGTGGGAGTTTCATGGTCAGTGTTCCTGATATTAGCTTCTTAGTTTCAGGTGTTTAAAACTGAATTTAAATCCCCCATCTGCTGAGGTGGGATTTATGGTCTGGACCTTTTTGAGTTACTTGTCCAGTGATTTAACAACTATGCTAATGTTCCTGATGGTAATATCAAATGAAAGTACTGAGTGGTTATGAATCTTTCACTTCAGTTTTCAAGAAAGTACAAGTACCAAGCCAGTGTATGTCAGTACTATGTTCCTAAAAAGTTTGAACTATGCATTAGGTTATCTTATGACAGTGGCAACATTCATTTGTATGTATAACTGAAAAAAAATGTGGAAAAGCACAAAATGATTTGGATGCAAAGTTAAATGAGTGCCCTCAAGCAGGCAGTCTGAGAATTATCTTCAGAAAAAGCTGGAAATGCTTAGCAGCTCAGGCAGCATTCGTGGAGAGAGTAACAGTTAACATTTCAGGTCAATGAACTGAAACGTTACCCTTGTCTCTGTCCACAGGTACTACCTGCCCTGTTGGGTAAAACCATTTTCTGATTTTACTTTGGGTTTGCAGTTTTTTTCTTAGCTTTTTGAGAATTTTCTTCTATGAGCCAATTCTCATTATTTCTTTTGGTTCATTTTGTTGAGCAAGAATGCAAAACCAGTGCATCTATGAAAGCTAAGTTAATCCAAGCATTTGCAGAGAGAGCTTCTGTCAGATTGATCGCAAGTGATATATTGGCTTGATTATACCTGAGGGGATAAATGACAAACATCGACTTAATCTAATTCTATTAGAATTAGAAAGCAAGTATGTAGCTTGTGACTGTGAAATCTTAATTAAAATTGATCTGATATTGGCATATTGCCAATATATTTTTTGAGATTGTGGACAACTGCAACTAATGGAAAATTATTACACTGTAAAAATGCATATTGTTGCCAAAAACAGAAATGTTAAAATTGCAGAGATCTGCCAGCATCTAAAGGAGCCCTTCCCATCTGAGTACATAATTTTGCAGGACAATGATATCAGTTCAGTACGTGCCTGCAACATCAGTTCTTTCATTGTTCCTGCATAAATTCAGCAGTCCCAAACTTTTGGGCAGCATTTTCTCGACTTCTCTGGTCCATTGGAATTCTCACATTCATAAGGCATGTTCAGTTTTACTTTAACTGAAGCAGCGGGCCATTTTTGGGGGTGGTGACAGCAAATTATTAAATACCTTACAATTTTTTTGAAATTAAGACTAAAATTTGGCAAGTTTTTGATTGTAATTTTCTATTGTTCTGCCATTACTGATTTTAATGACGTGTGAGATAATTATTAAAAATAATTGTTTCATCAAGATTTTGTAGCTTATTTCCACTTTTGTGACCTGAATTTCTTCCAGGTGCTTTGGTTTCTTCCCACATTTCATTGATGTTCTGGTAAGTTAATTGGCTGTTATAAATTACCCCTGAGTGCAGGAAAATAGCAAAAAGATGGACTTGTATCAGAGAAAAATTTGAAGGGGTCCACAGAAATGAGATAAGGTATGGGACTAATGGAATTGGTCTCATGGGAACTGGCTTGGTGAGCCAAATGGTCTCCTTCTGTACTTAGCAGTCTGGAAAGGAGCAAAATGTTGTCCCAATGATTTAGTATGATTATAACTAACTCTAGGAAAAGTCTTATTGAATTTTTTCGCAAGTACAAAGTATTTATCAAAATTCGGCTTCACTGAATACAACAAAATTGTTTTGATGTTCCATCAGCAGAGGAAATATATGAGATGACATAGCAATGACTTGTATTGAATTCAGTTTGTTTTTGCTGAAGCAGTGTGACTAAAGAGGATTTCATTTTGCAGAAAACGATGGTTTGGAATCTTTTCAACCTGTTCATCTGGAAATTACTTCAAGACAATACAGTTCAAGCGTGGACCAGTCTGAAAATTTAGAGCAGGAATTTCATAATGAAACTTCAATAAACAATAAATACATTCCTCCATCTGACCTTTTAAGAATTGAAAATGTAGGTGCTGATTCATTGACTGTGGATTCCATGAACCAATCATCTTATTCTGAACCAGCCATTGAAAAATTGCGAACTGATGATGGAGGAAATTCTCAAGAGCATGCTGGTCCATTCTTCCAACTAAATGGAACATTGACTACAGTGAGCGAGTTTAAAATCCCTAACCAAAATGGGAAAAGCCTGGAGGGCTATGAGTCTAAAACACAGGTTGTCACCTTTATCAAAACAATAAATTCAAATGATGAAGCCACTCTGGATAGTCTATCTTTTGAAGCCTCTAAGTTAATGTTATCGGAAGAGGACAATTGTATTTCTAATGAAGTACACCAAATTACAGAACAGGATCCCATGATGCAACCTAAGTGGTCACCTCATACAAAAGTAGGAACTGACGCTATCCTGGAACATGAATGTGAGTTAGAAGCTCAAAGGGATCAGTCTCAACCATCAAATTTCATGCCAGGAGATTGCCTGTTGGGGACCGTTATGCCAGTAAGTTGAAGCATGTGTTTGGTTCAGAGGTGCTTCTGGGCCAAGAATTGTTTCCTCCTTGTAATTTCTTTTAGCTTCTGAACAAGATGCCTTACATAATGGGCCTGATATTTATTTCTGTTACAGGAATTGGAAATATTTTTTTATATTTGTGCTCCTTTTTTAAAAATTTACTTTTATCACTTGGGATAAATATTATTAAATTCTGTGATTTGTCACAGATCCTTGTGTCAAGTATAGGTTATGTGGCAGTAAACTAACCCTCCTTTGTCCTAATGTACATTGGTTTCTGCAGTATCAGGGAACTTTCCATTTTCAGAAACAATTATCATCTAAGGATAGGACCTACTTGCATCTAGAAAAGCGTAGATTTATTAGGGTTAGTCAGCGTGGATTTGTGTGGGGAGGTCATGTCTTACAAACTTGAGTTTTTTTTGAGAAGATGATGAAGATTGATGAGGGTGGATGTTTCATAGATGGACTTTAGTAAAGCTTTTGACAATGGTAAGCTGATCCAGAAAATTAAGGTGCCTGGAATACAAGGAGAATAGGAGCCCCTGGTATTACAGGAAAGGAACTGGCTTGGATAGAAGATTGGCTGACTGATGAAAACAAAGAATGGAAATAAAGGGGCCTTTTCTGGTTGGCTGCTGGTGATTAGTGCTGTTCCACAGGGGTCGGTGTTGGGTCCACTACTTTTCACTTGATATGTTAATGTGGCCAAGTTTGCGGATGATACAAAGGTAGGTGGAGGGGCGGATAGTGTTGAGGAAATAGGGAGTCTGCAGAAGGACTTGGATAGGTTGGGAGAATGGGCAAAGAACTGGCAGATGGAATACAGCGTAGGGAAGTGTATGGTCATGTACTTTGGTAGAAGGAATAAAGGCGTAGACTATTTTACAAATGGGGAGAAAATTCAGAAATCAGAGGTACCAAAGGAACTTGGAGTCCTAGTGCAAGATTCCCTAAAGGTTAACTTGCAGGTTGACTCAGTAGTAAGAAAGGCAAATGCAATGTTATCATTAATTTAGAGAAGACTAGAATATAAAAGCAAGAGTATAATGCTGAGTCTTTATATGACATTGGTCAGCAACCTTGGGAGTATTGTGAGCAGTTTTGGGCCCCATATCTAAGAAGGGATGTGCTGGTGTTGGAGAGGGTCCAGCGGAGGTTTACGAGAATGATCCCGAGAATGAAAGGGTTAGCCTATGAGGAGCATTTGATTGTTCTGGGCCTGTGCTCGCTGGAGTTTAGAAGGATGATGGGGGATCTCATTGAAACCTACTGAATATTGAAGGGCCTGGATAGTGGACGTGGAGAGGATGTTTCAAGTAATGGGAGAGTCTAGGACCAGAGGGCACAGCATCAGAATAAAAGGACGTCCCTTTAGAACAGAGATGAGGAGGAATTTCTTTAGCCAGAGGGTGGTGAATCTGTGAAATTCATTGCCACAGATGGCTGTGGGGGCCAAGTCATTGGGTATATTTAAATCTCAAGTTGATGCATTCTTGATTAGTAAGGGTGGTCTTCAAAGGTTACAGGGAGAAGGCAGGAGAATGGGATTAAGAGGAAAAAGTAAATCTGCCATGATCAAATGGTGGAGCAGACTCGATGGGCCAAATGGCCTAATTCTGCTCCTTTGTCTTATGGTAGCTTGGATTCAAAATTGGCTCAGCCATAGAAAATGGTGGTGGTGGAGGGGTGTTATTCTGACTGGAGGTATATGCCCAGCAAGAACCAGTGCTGGGGCCTCTGTCGTTTGTGATTATGTAAATAATTTGAACGAAAATGTGGATGGGCTGGAAAGAAAAGATGAATTATGAAAGGAAGTTGGCAGATAACATTCAAAAAGATACCAAGAGATTTTTTAAATATATGAAGAGTAAAAGAGAGACACGGGTTGATATAGGACCAATTGAAAACAGTGCGGGAGAGATTATAATGGATAACAGAGAGATGGCAGAGGAACTAAATGAATATTTTACATCGGTCTTCACTGTGGAGGATATCAGCAATATACCGGATAGTCAGGGGTCTTGGGATAGAACTTAATTCAGTTAAGATTACTAGAGAGAAGGTGCTTGGGAAGCTAAATGGACTAATGACAGATAAGTCTCCCAGACCGGATGAGGTGCACCCCCGGGTTCTGAAGGAGGTGGCTTCAGAGATTGTGGAGGTATTGGTGATAATTTTCCAGGAATCAATTGACTCCAGCATGGTTCCAGAGGACTGGAAGGTCACAAATGTAGTTCCGTTGTATAAGAAGGGTGGGAGGCAGCATAAAGGAAATTACAGACCTATTGGTCTGACATCGGTGGTGGGAAAGTTATTGGAATTGATCCTCAAAGATGAGGTTATGGAATACCTAGAGGTGCAAGGCAAGATAGGACCAAGCCAGCATGGTTTCGTGAAGGGAAGATCCTGCCTGACCAACCTATTGGAGTTTTTTGAGGAAATCTCAGGTAGGGTGGATAAGGGAGAAGCTGTGGATGTTGTGTATTTAGACTTTCAAAAGGCCTTCAACAAGGTGTCACACAAGAGGCTGATTAATAAGATGAGAGGTCATGGAATTACAGGTAGGATATTGGAATGGGTGGAGCATTGGCTGGTAGGCAGAAAGCAAAGGGTGGGAATAAAGGGATCCTGTTCTGGTTGGCTACCGCTTACTAGTGGTGTTCCGCAGGGGTTGGTGTTGGGGCCACTTCTTTTTACATTGTACATTAATGATTTGGATGATAGAGTAAATGGTTTTGTGGCTAAATTTGCAGACGACACCAAGATATGTGGAAGAGAGACTTAGATAGTTTAGGAGAATGGGCAAAGAAATGGCAGATGAGATTCAATGTTGAGAAATGTGCCGTTGTACACTTTGGAAAAAGAAATAAATGGGCAGATTATTATCTAGATGGGGAGAAAATTCAAAGTACAGAAGTACAAAGGGATTTGGGGGTACTCTTGCAGGATACCCTAAAGGTTAACCGCCAGGTCGGATTGGCGGTAAAGAAAGCGAATGCTATGTTAGCATTTATTTCCAGAGGTAGAAAGTGTAAAAGTAAGGAAGTGTTGAGGAGGCTCTATGGGGCACTGGTGAGGCCTCATTTGGAGTACTGTGTACAGTTTTGGGCCCCTTATCTTGGGAAGGATGCACTGATGTTGGCGAGGGTTCAGAAGAGATTTACGAGGATGATTCCCGGAATGAAAGGGCTTACTTATGATGAGTGTTTGTGGGCTCTTGGACTGTATTCATTGGAGTACAGAAGAATGAGAGGGGACCTCATAGAAACATTTAGAATGTTGAAAGGACTGGACAGAGTAGATGTGGTTAAGCTGTTTCCCTTGGTGGGTGAGTCCAGGACTAAAGGGCACAATCTTAGAATTAGAGGGTACAGGTTTAAAACAGAAATTGTCGCCCTGAAATTAATTTTCCCCTTCTGCCCGCTGTAAGTAACACAGTGCCACGAGGTCGATTCGAACAAATACCTTTATTAGCAGTGCACCGCTAAGAGAATTCTCTTCAGCACTCACTAAGAGTCGCTTCCCAAGTTCTCCCTGAACAAAGGGCAGACAGACATTTATACAGGAATTGTCACGCACATCCTATGCAAACGGCGCCGCGAGTTCCGGTCAAGCTATACAGATCCCAAGACAGCTATCACACCTTGAGTTATAATCAAGGCTTTCAAAGGCAGGTATCACCCTTCATTGTTCAGACCAAGTCTTCACCTCGATGTTAATTACGCTCAGTATCGCCACCATCTGACATATCGGAATGGTTCGTTACCCGAAACAAAGGCAGTTAACATACTTAACATTCCAACCTAACTAGTGGGTCAGCAGCTTGCTAGTCCTTGCTAAAGAAATATAAATGCATCTATATATATTTTGTTTGCCAGTTATAGATATGGTTGCAATTCTTAACCCTTCACTTCCTCATTCTCTCCTTTTTATCATTTCATGATAAACTAGAGCGGCGCTGAGAACGGGGCCAAGAGCTCATTAATAAGGACCTTGCAACAGGTATTTAGACAGGCCAGCACCACACAGCATACTATTATAATCACTATTAGTCCCACAGCTCCATGCAGCAGGTATGATGCCCACGACCCTCCTAGCAGCCACCCCAACCAACTTGTCCCTCCTGTATATCCCTGCCTAAAGCTATCTACTTGCGTTTGAATGTCACAATCTTAGGATTAGAGGGTACAGGTTTAAAACAGAAATGAGGAGAAATTTCTTTAGCCAGAGGGTAGTGAAATTTTGGAATTCTTTGCCACGTACAGCTGTGGAGGCCCGATCACTGGGGGCATTTAAGGAAGAGATTGATAGGTATCTAACTAGTCAAAGTATCAAGGGATATGGGGATAAGGCCAGAAATTGGGGCTAGATAGGAATAGTATTAGTTTAGCTCATGGAGCGGACTTGATGGGCCATATGGCGTACTTCTGCTCCTTTGTCTTGTGATCTTGTGAAGTTTGCAGATGACGTGAAAATTGGTGGAGATGTAGATTAGAAGTATTCACAACAAGGAGAGGTTGGGGAGAGTAGTAGATGCAGCTCAGCATGTCACGAAAAGCAGCCTCCCCTCCATGGACTCTTTCTACACTTCTTGCTGCCTCAGAAAAGCAGCCAACATAATTTAAGGCCCCTCCTACCCCCCCCCCCCCCCCCCCCAATCAGGCAGAAGTATCTAAAATTATGAGAGGCATATAGATACGGTAGATATTCAAGAGTCTTTTTCTCAATATGGAAATGTCAAATACCAGAGGGCATAGATTTAAACTGAGAGGGGGAAAGTTTAATGGAGATGTACGCAGCAATTTTTTTTTTAAACACGGTGTTGGGTGCCTGCTACGGGAAGTGGTGGAAGCAGATATGATAGCGATGCTTCACAGGCATTTAGACAGACATATGAACAAGCAGGGTATGGAGGGCTATAGACCATGTTCAGGCAGATGTGCAATTTAAATTGGTATCATTGTCAGCACTGATATCATGGGCTGAAGGGCTGTTCCTGTGCTGTGCTGTTCTTTGTTCTATCATGCACTTACTCTGTGAGATTGCTACTTGAAGCAAATTCTGTGCCATGGTCTCATTGTCATTTGGACCAAGATCTATACTGCCAAACTTATTCGTAGTAAGATAGAGGAGAAATTCTTGAATATGGTGCAGTTTGAATCCCATGTCAACTAATTCACCGGATCATCCCCTCTATTATTGTCACCTTCTGCCAGATTTGAAATTCAGATATTTAATTTGGTTTTTGACGTGCATATTTAGATTTCATTTGCTAGATAATTATAAATCCAATAATTATAAAAAAATAATTCATAAGTTTTTAATATCAATGAATATGAACGATTCTGTTGCTGATTGCTGGAAATTTGCAATGGGCCATTCAACCCATTTGACCAACTCTGGCTGAAAAGTTATTCAGGCTAATCCTGTTTCCTGGTTTTCAATTTGTAGCTTGTGGGCTACTGCCAATCAAGTGCTCTTTCAGCAATTTTTTTCCAATATGATGAGAATTTCTACCTTCACCATTCTTTGAGGAAATATGTTGTAGACTCTTGCCCCTCTTTGGGTAGAAAAATCTTCATCAACTCCCTTCTAATCCTTTATTCTCATAGGTCTGGGGCACTGATTTATCTGCTAAGTGAAATAGGTCTTTCTTATTTGTTGGCTGCTCATAATTTATTATCTCTGTGAAATCTCTACTGAGTATTCTTATTTCCAAAGGCAACAATTCCAGCCTAGCCAATCCTTCCCTGTAACCAAGTTTAACAACCTATTATCAGTAAATGAAAATCAAGAAAACTGCAAATGCTAGAAATCTAAAACAAAAACGGGAAATGCTGGAAACACTAAATGGGTCAGGCAGCATCTGTGGAAAGAGAAAGAGTTACTGTTTTAAATCTGACAAAGGGTCTTTGACCTGAAATGTTAACTCTGTTTCTGTTGCCTGACCAGCTGAATAATTCCACCATTTTCTGTTTTTGCTTCAGCCCTGTGAACCGCCTCATTAATCCTCCTCTCCCTATTCTCTTTCTGATCTTACTATATCCGGAATGCAGTGATCAGATTTGTGTACTTTCTATGACTTTACCAGGTTTTCAGCATATAAGCACAGAAAGTAGGAGCAGGAATGGCCATTTAACCCTTTGAGCCTGCATCATTATTTGATATGATTATGGTTGATCATCCATCTTAATACCATATTCCCACTCTCTCCCCACACACTTTTATACCTTTTGCATCCAGAAATTCATGTATCTCCTTAAATACATCTCCAGCCCTCTAAGGTGGCAAATTCCACAGGTTCACCACCCTCTCAATGAAAAAAATATCTCCTCATCTCAGGCCCTAAATTTCTTGCCTTGGAGCCTATCACTGTGATCCATCATTCTGGACACCCAGACTGGGGAAACGTCCTCCTTGCTATCAGTCTTACTGTGTCGGAATTTTGCAAGTTTCAATTCGGTTCCCTCTTATTCTTCTAAACTCTACTGAATACAAACCCATTTCACCTAATCTCGCCTCACATGGCAATCCTGCCATCTAAGGCAAGTCCTTGGTCTAGGAGATCATAAGTGCACATAATTCTCCAGATGTAGTTTTACCAAAGCTCTGCATAATTGTAGCAATACATCCTTTTTCCTGTCTTAACCTTGGTTGCAAGTTATCTCTTATTACTAGAGTAACAGTCAGCTCTTCTCTCCACCTCTGAGGCATTGGATGCCATAAGAGATGACCTGAAGTGGTCCCATTGATTCTTAATGCAGTCAAGTGAGATTGACAGACTTGTAGTCTCTGATACCTTGTGTCTTAAAAAGAAATATAACTTCCCATTTTATCACTGGCATTTAGTGAAGCTGAGAGAATGTTATATTGTGCTATTGTCCCTTATCTCATGTTGGGCAATTCTTCCTGTGGTCAGTCAATGCTGGGGATTCATTCTATCAATTAATGTTATTCATCTCCTTGCTTATATTTTCTTAATGTTCTTGGAGAACTTCACAGAATGTGGCAGCTCCTAAATGTTAGTTCAAACTAAAAATGCTGTCCATTCTTATTCTGTGGTGAGTACCACATCTTGCATTCCATATTCTAGCCAAGAAATGCAAGTATTACCTATGCACCCTCTCTGTACCTCTACACTTCTCACAGTCTTATCATTAATCTTGTTCTCCCTTACCTTGTGTTCCCTTGTACAGCATGTGTGCACATTTGTATGCTTGAGTGCATGTAGATTCATGGAGTTATACAGCATGGAAGCAGGTCCTTCAGCCAACCTGGCCATACTGACCAAGATGCTTGTCTAAACTAATCCCATTTGCCTGGATTTGGCCCTGGTGCCTAAAATCCTCATAATTTACATGAATGATAGAAAAATAGGGGGCTATGTGGGATGGAAGAGTTAGATAGATCTTAGAGCAGGATAAAATGTCAGCACAACATTGTGGGCCAAAGGGCCTGTACTGTGTGGGCCAGAAAATGGCAGATGGAATTTAATGCAGACAAGTGTGAGGTGTTGCATCTTGGAAGGACAAATCAAGGTAGGACATACACAGTAAATGGTAGGGCACTGAGGAGTGCGGAGGAACAAAGGGATCTGGGAGTTCAGATACATAATTCCCTGAAAGTGGCGTCACAGGTAGACAGGGTTGTAAAAAAGGCTTTTGGCATATTGGCATTTGTAAATCAAAGTATTGAGTCCAGGAGTTGGGATGTTATGGTGAGGTTGTATAAGACATTGGTGAGACCAAATTTGGAGTATTGCGTGCAGTTCTGGTCACCTGACTATAGGAAGGATATTTGTAAGATTGAAAGAGTGCAGAGGAGATTTACTAGAATGTTGCCAGGTCTTCAGGAGTTGAGTTACAGGGAAAGATTGAACAGGTTAGAACTTTATTCCTTGGAGTGCAGAAGAATGAGGGGAGATTTGATAGAGGTTTACGAAATTATGAGGAGTATAGACAGGGTTAATGTGAGTAGGCTCTTTCCACCTAAATTAGGAGAGATATGTATGAGAGAACATGGCTTTAGGGTGAAAGGGGAAAGGTTTAGGGGGAACAATAGGAGGAACTTCTTCACTCAGAGTGGTGGGAATATGGAATGGGCTGCCATCTGATGTAGTAAATGCGGGCTCACTCTTGAGTTTTAAGAATAAATTGGATAGATACTTGGACGGGAGAGGTCTGGAGGGTTATGGACTGGGTGCAGGTAAATGGGACTAGCAGAATAACGTTTTGGCACAGACTAGAAGGGCCAAATGGCCTGTTTTCTGTGCTGTAGTGTTCTATGGTGTGTAGTGTTCTACTACTATGTGTGGATCAAAGGACAATGAGACCCTCAAATTTCTGTAGGAGATTTCAAGATCCATTGTTATGCAAAGTTAACATAAAATTTGCTAGTCTCCTGCTATAATTATTGATAAATGTTTTAACAGAAGTACTGCCCAGGAAAATTACTTTCATGTTGATTTTCTTCAAATACATTGCAAAGACAATGTGTGGATTAGAATTTGTTATTTGAATGAGGAATTTAAATTCAGACAATGAAATAATTTGCGTTTTTTTTAAATACAGCTGAAATCAACAATGACTGTGAAATATCTAAGTTCAGGGAAGGAAATCTCTTGCCATGTGTATGTCTTAACTGTTTCAGTGCAGCTACAATTCTGCATCATCCTTGCTGTGCAGAAAATTGCTTAAGTATGTGGACTAAAAGCAGGACAAATCCAATCTGATTACTCACCATTGCATCAAACTATGAGCAAAGTTGCAAATGATTGCACAATGTTCAAATTCATTTGGGGAAGCCCATGCTAAGCATGCAGTAACAAAACAGGAAAAATTCAGTTGTATACTTGAAGTAGCAGTTGACATTGGTGCCAAGCAATCACCATTTCCAATTTGTGGCCTGCTGAATTCATTGAGCCTTTCAAATCACGGGTCTTTATTTAAATCAATGCTAAATACCACAATGGCTTACTGGATTAGCATCCCATACGTCATCTGTAACATTTGCACTCTCCCAATGGCAGACCATGGCTACAGATTTTGCAATCTAGGTGCAATAATCCAATGCTTTCTTTGTGGTGTCTTCCACATCTTGTGACATTTATTGGCTGGAAGAACAAGAGCAGCAAGTCATTACATTATCCTAGCTTGAGAAACTCTCATCCCTTATCCAGGATTTTGTTTACTGAACAGTACTGTGGGAAGTACTTTCACCAGATGGGCAGCAGCAGTTCACCATACTCTGAAGGGAAATTAGAGATGAGTATTGTATGCTGGAATTGTTTGCAATGCCAACATGAACAAATATTAGCAATTGAACCAAGTTTGCTGTATTTTTTCTTTGATACATGTGTTCAAAGTTGTCAGAAATGGCTAAATATGTATATAATGTCTTAGGGTACAGAATCAGATGTTGGAATTATGGAAGAACCAGAACTGACACAGTTAACACTTAATGATTCAACGCTATTAGATGACGAACTAGGACAAGAGTTTCCAGTTGATGAAAATGAATTAAATGAAATACAAGCATTTTCTCAGGTAAAATATCAAATGCGTTTCTTTGGCTTTACAGGTTTGATTTACAAAAATATATTGCAATCTCACCAAGAAGTAAAATTTTCATGGTTGTCGTGGTGGTTTAAATTTTAGGCTACAATTTTGTGTACAGAAGTTTGGAAATAAAATTAATTTGTCATCATATTTTTAATATAATCCGGTATTGGATAAATGTTAGATCCGGTATTGATAAATTCAGTGAAATGTGATAGCTATATACAATATTGTCGAATCTTTATAATGGTGTTTTAAACAGAACTTCTGTATAACAGTGACAAAGAAACACCACATAAAATACAGACCTGCAGTGCTAATATTTTGTTGTTAATTTTTTTCTATTTTTGGTGTGCACTTTGTATTCTGTACTGAATATACTTTACTGTTTAAATGTATGCCATGTCCTGGGAGTGGATTGGTCACCTGCCCCTACCTATGTTTGAAAGAGAAGTAGGTGGGTTTAATTGAGGTTCAAGTTTTTGCCTTCCACCTATTTTTGGAAGTCAAAATTCCTCCTTTGGAGTTACATGGATTAATATGGAAATTCAATCATTTAGTTAAAACAGTTTGGAATTAAACTGAATGTTGGAGATAAAAATAATCTCTGCATTTTTATACCAGATTCAAAAGCAAGAAATGTATTCTCTTGCATTTCAACATTGAAAATAAATTTACACATTGTGCATAGGTACATACCTACTTGAAAAGTATATTAAATGTAACTTTTGTATACATTTATTTTCAGTGTATATGGTTTTAATTAGTAACTTATTTCAATTGCATAATTTTAACTCCCTAATTATATTATTCAATGAATAATTAATATTTAAATTAGATTTATTTCATTTACAAGAAATGTTATAAAAACCCGATTGCATAGAAATAAATGCAAACATCATGATTGCCAGCATGATACCCAAGCAATGCCAGGTATAGCAGCTAGTTCATAAGAAAATTGTAAATGTTGGAATTGCTCAGGCAGTTTCTGTGAAAAGAGAAAGAGTTACTGTTTCGGGTAGTCAGAACTTTCCACAGCTTCCAACCTTGCAATCTACCAGTCCAACAAAGTCCACTTCTACCTCCTGCCCAAGATCCACAAGCAAGACTGTCTGAACAGACCAGGTTGTTTCAGCCTGTTCTGGCCCAAGCAAAGCTACTTCTTCCTACCTTAATTCCATCTTGTTGCCCCGGTCCAGTCCTTTCCCACTCGTATCCATAACGCTTCTGATGCCTTCTGACAAGTTTCAAATTCATTGGTCCTCACCTGCTCATCTTTCTTATGGACAAGTAACCCTTTACACCTGCATCCCATACAGGGTAGCACAAGGGCCCTTCACATCTTCCTGGAATAGAGACCCAACCAATTGCCCTTCACCAGCACAGTCATTCATTTGGCTGAACAACTTTTCCTTCAACTCCACCCAATGTAGTTATGGGAACCCGCATGCATCCAAGATATGACTTTATGTAGGATATGTGGAACTGTCTTTGTTTCAACCTTGCAGTACTACTCATGCCCCCTCCTTCACCACTGTTTCTGCTACTTTGGTGCAGCTTCCTGCACTGATTCATTACCATTTCTGCCAATTTGCCTCTGTTCTCATTTTCACAGAGTCTTCATTTTTTGGATCTCTTTCTCTCCATCTCGGGGATAGGTTAGCAACAACATCCAATACAAGCCCATGGACTAACACAGCCATTTCAACTGTGCTTCCTTTCAACTTGCCTCCTATAATGGCTCCATTCTTTTCTTCCAGTTCTTTCATCTCTATCATATCTGATGTAATGAAAATACTTTCTATACAGTTGCCTCTGAGATGTCCTTCTTTCTGAACCCATGGCATCCCCCTCGACCATAGTTGACAAAGCCCTTAATCTATCTCTTCATTTTTACTGCTCTTCTGCCTTCACTCCCTTCTCCCGAGCAGAGCAAAAATAGTTCCCCAGTTCTCATTTCTGCCCTACCAGCCACTGCATTCAGTGGATCATCCTTTGCAGTTTCCACTGACAAAGGGTCTTCAACCTGAAAGATTAACTCTATTTTCCTTTGAAGCAATGGCTGCCTGACCTGCTGAGTGTTTCCAATGTTTTCTCTTTTTTGTTTCATATTTCTAACATCTGCATTTTCTTCATTTCCACAGTCTTAATTACCTTCCTTTCATCCTTCTTTCTCTTCTCTCATTGTCTGCTATTGTTATTAGGATTTTTTAAATATTCCTTTGTTAATACCTCCACTTAATTTTTCCCATTTGAATCATGCCTGTCACTTCTAAAAATGTTAGACTTGTCAAGCTTGGTATTCTGAAATTTGTGGTGGTTTATTCAAGTTTGTTAGTAATAACATCAAATTCAAAAACTGATTTTAAAGAAAAGTCCGACAGTGAGTGTGGAGCCAACAAGAAAACAATTTACCCAAGTTATTTCTGTTTTTTATTATAATAAAGGTATCACACTGACAATTCAATGCTCAGGTTTAAGTGCAGTCTCAATAAAACCCTATCATATATCTTGTTGAACCTCCATTATTACTTGTCTACTTTTCTGTGGATGATTGGAAACCATTAGGTTTTCCTTAACAATTCAAATGTTTTCATTTGAGTTATTATATACTTCATTCATAACATCTTTCATTCAGCCAATTTAGGGTGTGTGTTTTCTCTAATCTTGTCTCCTAGTGGTTCCCAAGTATCCCCAATGACTTCTTCTGCCATTCATGAATCTGTCATCTTCCTTCCCATCAAATTTTGTTAGTCACCTTCAGTTTTTTTTTGTTTCTCCCCACCCACTTCTGTTCTTTTAATATTTTCTGAAATTGGTTATTTTGTTACCATATTTATCACTTTCAGTTTTAGTTTTGAGTCTCAATTTATCCATGCCATTATCCATAAAATATGAAGTAGTCTTTTTTCCTGAGTATGGGGTTATTAAAAAAAATTGTAATACTGTTTGCTTTTCAAATTCCATCACCGATCAACAGACCTGCTTACCAATTTCTCAGAAATGGGAAAGCACAAAAGTGCACATGTTGAAAATCTGAAATAAAACAAAAGTGCTGGAAATATTCAGCAAATCAAGTAGCACCTGTTGCCAATTTTTCACCTCCGTTAACTCAGATTTTTTTAAAACTGCATTTGGTTTATTATTGTCACTTGTACCGAGGTACAGTGAAAAATTTGTCTTATATACTGTTATTCTGTCATTCCAGTCTTAGTTCTGTGTTTTTGTACCTTTATTTATTCTCTTTTATTTGGGCCTTTTTTAAAAAAATGTTATGATTTGGTGGTTTCTATTCAAAATATTTACCGATATTAGAACTTTCAAGATGTGAGATTAGTTGGTTTATGTTAAGGGTACGGAGTTTGGGTGCAGATTAGCTATGATCTGCTTGTGTAGAAGAGCAGGCCAAAGTGCTGAATGGCTATCTACTGTGTTTTTCCTACATTCGTACCTGCTGTACCCCATCTGCTTGCTTACTAAGAATTTGAATTTGTTTGAATAAACTAGAAAAAGACAACTCAAAGTTCAATTGAGGAGTTAATATATCCTCTCAAATATACCTTAATGAAATAAAGCAATTTAACACTGCATAACTTAAATTCTAGAAGACATCTTGCTTTCTATATTAAATTCAGTGTGTACTGCTGTGGAATAAATCAGTATTAAGTTTGTTCTCAGATGCAAAAATTCAAAATTGTTAATTATACTAATATCGTGTAAAATTTCTGGCAAATAAGAAAATATTATTTAACTCAGTGATGCCATGATTTTAAAAAAAAGTTCCTAATTATTTAATATTCAGAGTTGCATTAACCATTTCTATAGCCTAATGCCACAGAGTGCTCAAGGAAACTGGTTAGAATTTGATTCAATTTTATCTTGTTATTAATGGATGTGCATATTCATTACTTTTTATGCAGGCAAATGAAGTGCAACCAGTAATCCCCGAAAACACAGTTTCTGACTCTCAAAAATCTGAAGGTAAAGGGAAAGAATTTTGGGATGTTAGTTCTGTAATTGTTGAACATTTCAGTATTTGGCTTGTTCAACTACTTTATCGCTTGAAGAAAGTTCTATGTGTTGTGATTTAATTTATCAAATAGCAAAAGGATTTAGAAACTTGATACTTCTGTGCTAGTTCTTCTTTTCTCCCCAGTCACCCTTTTGGATAGAATCAATCTTTCTGCAACCTTGACCCTTATTTAACTTAAGCTAGGCTGATGACCACTCCATCAAAGAATCCCTATTTTGATCTCTATAACCTCTCATTTTCTCCATCTTCTGTTGGGAACAGCAGCTGTGCCTTTATCACTTTTGGACTCTAATATTCCAACACCAGCTGCTGGTAAACTGCAGTAGTGCAGAATTTGTGCCTCAGTTCTTCCTGTGACCATGGTAACTTGTTTACTACTTGCAGCTGTAACAGCATTCCAATCGTGTATGTTCCCATAGAGTGTGATTATAAATACCTTTAAATATCAGTTCGAAATATAGCTGGAAATAAATTGCATTTTGCCTCTTAAAATAGCAAACATTTTCACATGAAATTCCACAATCTTTCCACTGTGTTTACGACTACTAAACCATTATTTTCAGTTATTTAATCCCTCTTAAAATAGCTTAGAAGAAAATTCCATATGGACATTTTAAATCTGCTTCAGTTTTCAAGATAAAATATTCATCATTCTAGATATTAACTTTTTCTTTTCACAGTTATGATAATTGAATTTGAACCATCTGCTAAGATTTTGAATGAAGCAGTTCTGAAGAGAAGACAGAAATTTCTTACAAATGCTGCAAAACGAGTGGAAGACTTAAAAAGGAGGGAAAAATCTGAAATAGTGAAGTCTGAACTATACACAAGACCAATTCATCTTGAGCAAAGACAGACTTCTGTGTTCGGTAAGAACTGTGCTGTCTAATTTTTACTCCTTGTTCATTCGTATATCGATATACTAAGCTATTTCATTTGTATACTAAGCAGCAGCATCATCCTCATCAGGGGCAACTCAGTTGAAGATGGTGGGAGAAGTAAAAGTGTCTACTCCAGAGGACAGAAAAGCTGTAGAAGTAGGGATGCAACAAAGAACACTCCGGTAAAGTAGAAATGGTTGCAGTTCAACTTTTTTAAAAAAACTAATCTGATTTCAATTGGAGTTAAGACATATCTTTGCCATGTAGCATTTTATTTAAATATCTTTGGATTGGATTATATAATGGTTCAGCCATACATGGAAACCTTAAACTACCATCAAAGAGCCTGATACATGACTAGATTTGATTTCAATTGGAGTTAAGACATATCTTTGCCATGTAGCATTTTATTTAAATATCTTTGGATTGGATTATATAATGGTTCAGCCATACATGGAAACCTTAAACTACCATCAAAGAGCCTGATACATGACTAGATTTGATTTCAATTGGAGTTAAGACATATCTTTGCCATGTAGCATTTTATTTAAATATCTTTGGATTGGATTATATAATGGTTCAGCCATACATGGAAACCTTAAACTACCATCAAAGAGCCTGATACATGACTAGATTTGATTTCAAATGGTAGTTTGTTTCATTATATCAACTTGCATTTTCATGGTTTAGGTTAAAATTATAAAGGTGTTATTGAACTAAATTTGCCACATGCCCACCAAAACAGAGGACAGTGACCAAAAGTTTAGCTGAAGAAGTGCTCTTCTGAAATACCTGAAAGAAAGGTACAAATGAGGTAAAGAAATAGCTGAAGGTGCAGCTGCAAGTGCCTGGATTGTTGAACTTGGGGGATGTACAATGAAAGTTTATTTTTCTATGACAGATTATTAATTCAAACAAGGTTTCTATACTATTATTAGAAATGAGTTCCTGAGAAACTGAGTAAATAGATTAACAGGGAGGCACTTCTGCTGTAAAGAAACCTGTAAGAGTGGGTTTGCCTTGAATCTTGCCAAATTTAAAATCAAGATGATTACTACTTATGTGTTGTTTTCTAACAAGAGGCTGTCAGGCTGACTGCTACAGGTTGGTCTTTGGCAGCAGACTGTAGCTGGAGAGAGGTGGGAGAGATGTTTCTGGGCTTGGGCTTGGGCTTGGGCCTGGACCTGGATCTATGAAAGGGTGGGCATGGAGGAAGCATTTTTTGCAATTCCTGACCTACAAGTAGTGTAACTTGCAGGCAAATGGAAAATGCCAATTCTGGTCCTGGTGCAACTAGGAAAATAAAATTACAGTAACGCTGCTAGTTTCACCTCTATACTGAGTTCCAAGTTAGGAACTCTAGATATTAAATTGTTTTTGTGAACTTAGCTTGAATACTTGGGGAAAATTGTGCATTTAGATTTGTCAGTTTGTACCCTTCTATTAGCATATTTTTTCTTTTCAGTCTCTACAATCAGCTTGAAGAAGTGAAAAACAAGAAAAGGGAAGTGAACCGCAAAACAGTTTGTGCTAGAAATCGAGAAAAAGCAAAAGAATTCCAGAAGGTAATTTTTCAGCCGTCCTATATCTATTTTTTCATCTAAATAGAAATAAATTTGGAGGAATTGTAATTTTTAGTAAAAGTAATCTTCCTGCCGCTTTCTCCTTTGTTATTAGAGACCAATGGGATGGTTTGGTTTTTATTTGTTTGCTTTGCTAACTTTAGTTCGGAATTGTTAACCCTTCAGGTGAACTACTTTCTTTAATAGGGCACAGACTGTCTTGCTCCATTGTCTAGGTTGTCTCATTATACAATTGCTAAATAATTATAGTACAGGTGATCTCCACGTTATAGTATTTCGGGTAATGCAAATTCGCTTTTGCAGAATTTCAGGGAGGCAAATGAAAGGCTGGAAAGTGATGCAGAAGTCAGTGACAGCAAGTTGAAAAGGCATAACAGGCAAGAGAATGGCAGGGAGTGAGTAAAGCCTACTGGATTAAATTGCCTTTATTTCAATGTCAAAGGTCTGACAGGTAAAGTGGATGAACTTAGGGGTTGGTTAGCTACATGGGACTGGGACACTATAGTCATTACGGAAACATGGGTAAGGGAGGGACAGAGCTGCTAGCTTAATGTTTTGGGGTACAGGTACTTTAGGCAGGATAGAGGCGGAGGAAAGAGAGGAGTGGGAGTTGCTTTTTGATTAAGGGGAATGTCACGGCAGTAGTCAGAGATAAAATTACTGAAGGATCATCCAGTGAGGCTTTATGGGTGGAGCTGAGAAATAGAGGAGATCACATTGTTGGGATTGTCTCCTATAGGCCCCAAATAGTCAAGGGGAATTAGAAGAACAAATGTGCATGGAGATGGTGCAGAGTTGTAAGAATAATAGGGTTGTTATAGTAAGGGATTTTAACTTTCCTAATAAAGACTGGGACAGTCATACTGTTAAGGGCACAGATGGGGTGGAATTTGTTAAGCGCGTTCAGGAAACTTTCCTTGGACAATATATAGAGGGCCCTAGTAGGGAGAAGGCAAAGCTCAACCTACTGTTGGGTAATAGGACATGGCAAGTGAGTGAGGTGACAGTGACCATAGTTCTATTCTGTGGACAGAACTGGTCCACAGGTTCAAATTCTAAATTGGGGCAAGGTGAATTTTGATGGAATGAGACAGGAGCTTGCAAAGGTTGAGGAACAACAAAATGCTGGAGGAACTCAGCAGGTCAAGCAATATATATGGAGGGAAATAAACAGTCGAAGTTTCGGATTGAGACCCTTCATCAGGACTGGAAAGGAAGAGGATAGAAGCCAGAATAAGAAGGTGGGAGGAGGGGGATGAGCTATTTGTTTCCCTCCATAGATGCTGCCTGACCTGCTGAGTTCCTCCAGCATTTTGTGCGTGTTACTCCAGATTCCAGTATCTGCAGAATCTCTAGTGTCTCCATAAAGGTTGATTGGAGTAGGTTGTTTGTAGGCAAAGGGACCACAGGCAAGTAGGAGGCTTTCAAAGGTGAGATAGTGAGAGCTCAAGGTCTGCATGTTCCTGTTTTTATTTCTGTTTCTGATTTTATAAGTATATTAAGGGGAAAAAAGAGTAACTAGAAAGAAAATAGGGCCCCTCAAAAACCAAAGAGGACACCTTTGTGTGGAGCCACAGAAGGTGGGCAAGGTCCTTAATGAATATTTCTCCTCTGTTTTTTACCATGGAGAAAGATGCAAGGACGTCAGAACTAGGAAAAGTAAATAGGGAGGTCTTGGGGATAGTTCACATTACAGTCGAGGAGGTGCTGGATGTCTTACAAGGTATGAGGGTAGTCAGATCTCTAGGGCCTTACCAGGTATATCCAAGAACACTGTGGGAGGCTAGAGAAGAAATTGCAAGAACCCTGGCTGAGATATTTGCAACATCGTTAGCCACGGATGAGATGCCGGTAGACTGGAGGGTAGTGATTGTTGTGCCTTTATTTAAGAAGGGCGGCAAAGAAAAACCTGGGAACTATTGGCCAGTAACTTTAACATCTGTGGTAAATAAATTACTGGAGAGGATTCTGAGGGATAAGGTATACGTACATCTGGAAAGACAGGGATTGAATAGGGGTAGTCAGCATGACTCTGTGCATGAGAGATCATGTCTTACGAACTTGATTGAGTTTTTTTGATGAGGTGACCAAAAAAGTTGATGAGGGCAGGGTGGTAGACGTGGCTTATATGGACTTCAGTGGGTCCTTTGATAAGGTTCCACGTAATAGGCTGTTCTGGAACATCAGATCACATGGTATCTAGGGAGAGCTGGCTCAATTAGCTTGATGGTAGAAAGCAGAGGGTCATGGTAGATGGTTGTTTCTTGGACTGGAGGCCCGTGACTAGTGGTGTGCCTTGAGTTGGTGATGGGCCCATTGTTGTTTGTCATCTACATCAATGATTTGGATAAGAATGTACAAGGCATGGTTGGTAAGTTTGCAGATGACACTAAATTAGATGGTATAGTGGACAATGAAGAAGGTTATCAAAAATTACAGCTGAATAAGTGGGCCAAGGAATAACAAATGGAGTTTAAAGCGTGAGGTGTTGCATTTTGGAAAGTCAAATCCAGGTAGGACTTTCACAGTGAATGGCAGGGCACTGGGGAGTGTTGTAGAATAGGGGGATCTTGGAGTACAAGTATATGGTTCACTGAAAGTGGAGTCACAGGTAGACGAGGTGGTGAAGAAGGCTTTTGGCACGCTGGCCATAAGTCAGGGCATTGAGGATAAAAGTTGGGAGGTCATTGGTGCAGTTGTACAGGACTTTGGTGAGGACACACTTGGAGTATTGTGTTCAGTTTTGGTCGCCCTGCTATAGGAAACGTTTATTAAACTGGAAAGAGTGCAGAAAAGATTTACAAGGATGCTTCCAGGACTTGAGGGACTGAGTTATAGGGAGAGGTTGGACAGGTTAGGACTTTATTTTTTAGAGCATAGGAGACTGAGGGGTAATCTTTGTGTATAAAATCATGAGGGGCATAGATAGGGTGAATGCAATCGGTCTTTTTCCCAGAGTTGGGGAATCAAGATCTAGAGGGCATAGGTTTAAGGTGAGAGAAGAAAGGTTTAATAGGAACTTGAGGGCAACTTTTTTTTATACTGAAAGGGTGGTATCTATGTGGAATCAGCTGCCAGAGGAAGTGGTTGAGGCAGGTACAATAACTTAAAAGACAGTTGGACAGGTACATGGATTGGAAAGGTTTATAAGGCCAAATGCTGGCAAATGGGACTAGATCGGATGGAGCGTCCTGGTTGGCATGGACCAGTTGGGCCGAAGGGCCTGTTTCCATGTTGTATAACTCTATGACAATGGTCACTTCTATAACATCATGAGTAGAGGCCCAGGAGATAAACTTGCATGCTCCATCAACTGAGCCTTGTTTCTGGAATGGGGATATCCAAAAACTCAATGGGAAAATATTCCTTTTTTTTAAATACATTTAGTGTGCTTTCAGTGTTATAACTACAAGTAGCTTTTAAACTTTTGGATTAGACTTACTGAAAACTCTTATCTTTTCTCCACCCCTCCCCATCAAAGAAAACATTGGAAAAGCTAAGAGCAAATAAAGTGTGCAAGTGATGCATCTGCAATCTTTGCATCAATCAAGAACAATTGCATCCAAATGTATATAAGTATTTGTATTAATATACAAACTCTTGGCCTATTTTGTTGTTTTATTACAATTACCTCATTTGTAATTTTCTTTATACAGACTGTTATACAAATCTGTCAGTGAGGATAGAATGTTGGATCCTTTTGGTTTTGTAAATTTTGTATAATTCATTACTCTAAATAGAAGGTATAAATTATATTTCATATTTATCTATTTTATAGACTAATACAGTTTTGTATAAAACTACACATCCCTTTATATAAACTGGAAGTTCATTACTTGGACTGAATCACTGGATAAACATCAACACTTTACTGCACTTAACCTCAAGTTCAAGTTTGTACTTCATTGGCAATATTACAGCAGTTTAGTGTAGGGAGTCTTTTGCACTACCAGCTATCGATTGACATTTTGTTCTAATAATTCAAATAGTAAAACTCATGGCTAATATCAAGTGTCACTTTTGTCTGTACAGTGTGCCCTAATGTACTTGGATGAAACTCCACAAATAAAATTAATAGTTCATGCTGGACTGCAGAGACTGCTTTTAGATAAATTAATTTGAAAAGTCACACGATAATTATAAAGCTTTGACTTCACTGACATTTATTTTACCAAAGTTTTAATGGCAAATAAGTCCACCATACTTTCCCCTCTGGTGCTTGCTTTGCAAGGAAAAGGCATACGTTCCAGGTAGGGTGATTCTTAATTTCAAATGTTTCTGCCATCTTAAAACAAAATCTACTGTATTTTTAATATTATACAGATTTTTAAAACAACATTATACCTGCCAGTAGCTGGTCGGATTGTGGAGTAATGGCCACGAGGCTTTTTTTTCCTTTTGTTGAACACTGCTTCGTCCACCGTGTGGTTTAGTACTGTGGAACTTTACAAAGAGAATTCCATAGAGAATATCCCTGTATCTTTAACCTTGAGTTTAGCTGGGAGATGGTTCTATGCAGAGAGGTTGTTTTGAGGTAAAGAAACAACTGGCTCTCCTTAAATTTATTTTGGGATTCCTACATGCAGCCAGCCTAATTAGGCTGGAAGTATGTCAAATGGAAAGTTCTATAACACAGCCACAAAAAGCTAGGAAGATTAAGACTAGTGGGCACATTGAGAGATTACAGGTGTTCGTGAGGGGGTGGTAATGAAATATTAAAATGAAGGCTTGCTATCTCATTAAAAATTTTAAGTAACTAACCTTTAAATAATTTAATCCTATCATTGAATTGGTCATTGGTCTCCTTATCTTATTTCCATTAAAACCAGAATTCAGATGGGGGTGTGATTCAAGGTTTACTGTTCCATTTTTCTTTGAATGTTAACCTTTGTGATTTTAATCTACGTCTTTTGGGAATTACAATTCAGTCTTTGATTGTGTGTAGAAATAGAAGATAGAGAGGAGGAGGCTAAGCTGATTTATATATCACACCTCTCTGTAGAGTATACAATTATGGAGTTCGAAGCTCCAAGGGAGCAAAATTTCCAGTTTTCCTAGGAATCATGCTTATGGAGACTTCACTTTGCTCAGAAACCCAATGAATGTTATGTCGACATTAGCAAGGCACCACCAGTGGCTGCAATAGTTGTATCAAGTCAGCATGTTTATGCTCTGAGATGATTCCAAGGTGAAACCAGAGCTCCTACAGAGTACATTTTTGGAATTTTGAAACTATGCTTCAGGTATCTCAGGGTGCTCACCAATTAATCTGATTAGGTTCTTTCATCATCTTTACAAAGCATCCCTTTTGTGGAAAGCCAATGAGGAGAATGCACCTCTGGGATCAAAAAGGAGTGAAATCAGGACCATGGTTAATGCCATGCCTGTGTTATTGGTAGCTGTAATGGCCATTTGCATCAGTACTGTAGAACTATTTTTGGCCTCTACATCTTAGTGCCCACTTAGTGAACATTAAAGCCCATACATGTCCTTCACTTCATGTATTAATGAGTAATAATCATATGCCATTGACCTAATGCAAGACATCCTTAAGACAGCATTATGCATAATTTCAGAACAATTTTTATTTTGCAATATATAGTGCATGTGCCAAATGTTTATATTGCTAATCTTCCATTCAAGACAAATGTGTAATCTTGGAATTTTTTCAAAAAAAAAGTCTATATAGACCACCCTGAATGTTAATTTAGGTTAAAGTAAGAATCACTTGAGACTATTGTGGCCTTGACTAATGGGGCAGCTCTGAGGTTGAGCAGCTGCAGCTTTGATTTCCTGTGCTATTGCATGAGATGCCTGGACTTTCTTTGTATCATGTGCCGGCATCTCGGTGGGCCCTTGACTAGGATAAAACATCACAAACAGCAATATAGGTGAGAATGAAGTTGTCTAGGGTGATGGTTTCAGTGGAATGACATCGGAAACTCTGTCTAAAAATTATGCACAAGACAATGAAACTCCTTAGAAATTAATTGCACCCAGCTCCCCCTTATATGGTTGTGGGCATGTCTGTTGCACTGTCAATCATTACTATTGTGTCAAGACTATAAAATATTCTTCATTTTGATTCTCCACAAGTGTCTCATTTGCAGTTGCTTGTATTGGGACCAAATAAAGGCACATCCACAATTCCCATCTCTGTGTGGCTTCAACTTTCTGGACATTAATGGCAAGTTCATGAAGCATTTAACCACTGAAGGAAAAGGTAATAGTTAATTACCTGTTAATAGAGTAGCCCTCCAGAGTATTTTTCTCTCAAAAATATTCCTGCACAGGCTCCTTCCAGGGTGAATTCATGGACTAAAATTTGTTCTTGGTTCATATTTCTGACATCTCCAGTTTTGCATTCATCCAATTTTTCTGTTAAATTCTGAAAATCTAAAATGATCAAACTGAGCAGCAGATTAAAAAAACAGATTTGAAACAGAAGTAAAGTCCAGTTTAATCAGGAATGGCATGAACTTCAAATAAAACAAAAAATGTTACGAAAATTCAGTCGGTCAGGCAGCATTATGGAAAGAAAAACGTTGCAGTTTCAGGCCAAAACCCCTTATCAGAACTTGGAAAATGAGATAGGATGAAAGGAATATCTTTGATAGCAGGAGGTCAGGGTTGTGTGGTGATGTGCGGTTTACAAAGTTGTCTGGTTGATAGTTTGAGGACAGTCAGAAAAAAGGAAAACAAACAAGGATGTGATAAAGCTGTGAAATGCAGGTGAGAACATTCAACAATTTTAGGTAACTTGCTCTCTCTATTTGTATCAGAAATGCCCACTTCTACTATGAGGTTATATGTTTGTAATACTAGATAAGCTTCTCTGCCTTATGTGCTGGACTTGGAAAAGTCCAATGTTGGAATTCTCTCTTTGGTTTCCATTCTCTGCAACAGCTCTGACCAGCATTTTACATGGACCTCTTTCCATAGATAAGGAAGTCGAGTATCCAGTTGCAGAGAGGGGTGGAGGCCCAGGTTTTGAAACCTGGTGATTAGTATTGAGGGGATGATGGTATTGAATGCCGAGCTGTAATCAATAAACAGCAGCCTGACATATGTTTTGCAATTGTCTAGATTCTCCATTACTGAATGGACAGCCATTGAGATTGCTTCTGCTCTAGACCTGTTGTGGCAGTAGGTGAATTTCAGTGGGTCCAAGTCCTTGCTCAGGCAGGAGTTAGTTCTAGCCATAACCAACTTCCCAAAACACTACAGTAGGCGTGAGTGCTACCGGGCAATAGTTGTTGAGGGAGCTCACCCTGCTCTTCTTGGGCACAGGTATGATTGCTGCCCTTTGGAAGCAGGTGGGTACCTCAGACCGCAGCAGTGAGAGGTTAAAGATGTCTTTGAACACTCCAGCCAGTTGGATGGCACAGGTTTTCAGTACTCAGCAATGTACACCATTTGGGCCTGATGCCTTGTGAGGGTTCAACCTCTTGAAGGATATTCTAACATCAGCCTTCAAGACAGAGGACACAGGGTTGTCAGATAGTGTATAAGATATCTTTATTAGTCACATGTACATTGAAACACAGTGAAATACATCTTTTGCGTAGAGTGTTCTGGGGGCAGTCCGCAAGTGTTGCCACGCTTCTGGCGTCAACATAGCATGCCCACAACTTCCTAACCAGTAAGTCTTTGGAATGTGGGAGGAAACCAGAGCACCTGGAGGAAACCCACGCGGACACGGGGAGAATGTACAAACTCCTTACTTAGAAACATAGAAAACCTACAGCACAATTCAGGCCCTTTGGCCCACAAAGTTGTGCCAAACATGTCCTTACCATAGAAATTACTAGCCCTCTTACCCATAGCCCTCGATTTTTCTAAGCTCCATGTACCTATCCAAAAGTCTCTTAAAAGACCCTATCGTATCCACCACCACCACCGTTGCCGGCAGCCCATTCCACGCACTCACCACTCTCTGAGTAAAAAAACTTACCTCTGACATCTCTATACCTACTCCCCTGCACCTTAAACCTGTGTCCTCTCGTGGCAACCATTTCAGCCCTGGGAAAAAGCCTCTGACTATCCACACGATCAATGCCTCTCATCATCTTATACACATCTATCAGGTCACCCCTCATCCTCTGTCGCTCCAAGGAGAAAAGGCTGAGTTCACGCAACCTGTTTTCATAAGGTATGCTCCCCAATCCAGGCAACATCCTTGTAAATCTCTTCTGCACCCTTTCTATGGCTTCCACATCCTTCTGTAGTGAGGCGACCAGAACTGAGCACAGTACTCCAAGTGGGGTCTGTCCAGGGTTCTATGTAGCTGCAACATTACCTCTCGGCTCCTAAATTCAATTCCCTGATTGACGAAGGACAATACACCATATGCCTTCCTAACCACAAAGCAAACCTGTGCAGCTGCTTTGAGTGTCCTATGGACTCGGACCCCAAGATCCCTCTGATCCACCACGCAGCCAAGAGTCTTACCATTAATACTATATTCTGTCATCATATTTGACCTACCAAAATGAACCACTTCACACTTATCTGGGTTGAACTTCATCTGCCACTTCTCAGCCCAGTTTTGCATCCCATCTATGTCCCGCTGTAACCTCTGAAAGCTGTCCACACAATCCACAACACCTCCAACCTTTGTGTCATCAGCAAACTTACTAACTTTCATCCCTCCACTTCCTTATCCAGGTCGTTTATAAAAATCACAAAGAGTAAGGGTCCCAGAACAGATCCCTGAGGCACACCACTGATCACTGACCTCCATGCAGAATATAATCCATCAACAACCACTCTTTGCCTTCTGTGGGCCAGCCAGTTCTGGATCCACAAAGCAATGTCCCCTTGAATCCCATGCCTCCTTACTTTCTCAATAAGCCTTGCATGGGGTATCTTATCAAATGCCTTGCTGAAATCCATATACACTACATCTACTGCTCTTCCTTCATCAATGTGTTTAGTCACTTCCTCAAAAAAAAAATTCAATCAGGCTCGTAAGGCAGGACCTGCCCTTGACAAAGCCATGCTGACTATTCCTAATCATATTATACCTCTCCAAATGTTCATAAATCCTGCCTCTCAGGATCTTCTCCATCAACTTACCAACCACTGAAGTAAGACTCACTGGTCTATGATTTCCTGGGCTATCTCTACTCCCTTTCTTGAATAAAGGAATGACATCCGCAACCCTCCAATCCTCTGGAACCTCTCCCTTCTCCATTGATGATGCAAAGATCCTCACCAGAGGATCAGCAATCTCCTCCCTCGCCTCCCACAATAGCCTGGGGTACATCTCATCCAGTCCCAGTGACTTATCCAACTACAGACAGTGGCTGGAATTGAACCCGGGTTGCTGGCACTGTAATATTGTTACGCTAATTGCTACACTACCAGGTGTGGAGATTCACACGGGTAGTGTTCTTTCTTTCAAAATGTGCATAAGAGGCATTGAGCTCATCGGGGAGTGAAGCATCACTGCCATTTATGCTGTTAGGTTTTACCTTATAGGAAGTAATGGCATGCAAACCCTGCCACAGCTGTCATACATCCGATTATGTCTTTAGCTTCACTCAGAATCGACTTTTCACTCTCACGATGGCCTCCTTTAGGTCATACTGGACTTCTTGTAGGATTCTGGATCACTGGTCTTGAACGCCGTAGATCCAGCCCTCAGCAGACTACCAATGTCTTGGTTCATCCAGGAATTCTAGTTTGGGAAGACTCGGTATGTTCTTGAAGGCACACACTCATCTACACAGGTCTTGATGAAGTTGGTGATGGCCGTGGCATATCCATTCAGATCCAAAGATGAATCTCTTAGTATGGTCCAGTCCACAGTTTCAAAGCAGTGCTGTAGACGCTCCTCCACCTCCCTTGACCATATCTTCATGGTCCTCAGTCTCTGCCTATATGCTGGGAGTAGAAGTACAGCCAGGTAATCGGACTTACCAAAGTACAGGCGTGCGATGGCAAGGTAAGCATTCTTGATGGTGGTGTATTAGTGATTGAGTGTGTTGGCATCTCTGGTTCTGCAAGTAACATGTTGTTGGTAGTTGGTCAGAGACTTCTTGTGGCTGAGGACGCAGCCTCCTGGGACACCATTGTGAGGGATCAAATATACTTACCCAATTCCCCTTTGAAAGCTGCAGTGGAACCCGAATCCTCCACACTTCCTTATAGCACATTTCAAATCAAAATTATTCCTACCATATAAATCCTATATGTGATATATGTAAATCGAATGTGGCTTCTTTGACACATATGTTTTGGTCCTGTCCTCTTCTGGAAAAATATTGGAAAGGCATTTTTAACATTATTTCAAACGTATTGAAGATTGATTTACGACCTCACCCTATCACTGCAGTTTTTGGACTACCAAGGATAGAGTTTGGCCATTTATCTCCTTCCGTTAACCGTATGATTGCTTTTGTTACATTAATGGCCAAATGATCCATTTTGCTTAAATGGAAGGATCCAATACCCCCTACTACTTTTCAATGGTTTTCTCAAACTATATCATGTTTAAACTTGGAAAAAATTAGGAGTGGTACTGTCGATCCTTTGCTTAAATTTGAAGATATTTGGAGTCCATTTATTCAATATTTTCACATGATGTAGATCCCCTTTCAATAACTTTCCAACTTGGAGGAACGGACTTGACGACATAATATTGTTTTGTTTCTACTGAGAAAGTTTAGCCCAGTTTTTTTTTTCCCTTTTTTTGTTGTTTGTTTTTCTTTTGAAAAGTTTTTTTGTTTAGTTTATATTGTTTATAATTTTTTTATTGATTTGTTTTTTTTTAAATTTATATAATAAATCTTTCCTTTCTATTATATTCATTTACTAAGAGATCGTTGGATCTACAGATTTTTTTTATATTTTATTGTTCTTTATGATTATATATGCTATGATTGTTATCCTGATCTCTGTATTACATGTATAAATATTGATGCTATATATCAATCTGTATTAATTTGAAAACTAATAAAAAGATTGAAAAAGAAAAGAAATCATGATTATTCCTTATGTGAAAAGATGCATCCTCATATCATCCTTGTATCTTTTGCTAATCATTGGAAATCTATTCCCTTTAGTTCTTGAACCCCAGCAATGCAACAGTTTCTCTGTTTACCCTGTCTAAATTTATCATGATTTTGTAGATCTCAGTCAAATACGTTCTCAACCTTTTTTGCTACAAAGGGAATAACCCAGCTTCTTTAGCCTGTCCTCTGTAACTGAAAGTCTTCATCCCTAGACCCTTGCATTTAATCTTTTCTGCGTTCTCTGAAGAATCTTCCCTTCCTTTCGAACATAAACATGTAAGAAATAGGATCAGGATTATGCTATTTGGCCTTTCAACCCTCTGCTAGCCAACATCACAGCTGATTTACTTCCCAGCACTATTGCCATATATGTCAATTCCCTTAATTTCCAGAAATCTATGGATCTTTGTTCTGAATGAACTCAACGACTGAGCCTCCAATATCCTCTAGGCTAGAGAATTCCAAAGGTTCACCAACCTCTAAGTGAAGAAATTTCTCCTCGTGTCACTCCTAAAGTGCCAACCTCTTACTCTTAAACTCTATCCCTGTCCTAGACTCTCTGTCAGGGGAAACATCCCCCATGCATCTAGCCTGTCAAGCCCTTGAAGAATTTTGAGGTTTTCATGAGCTCTCCTCAAAACTAGAAAATATAGTTGCAGTCTACTCTATCTCTCCTCATGAGGCAAACCTGCCATCCCTGGAATCAATCTGGTAAATTTTTCTGCATTCATTTTATGGCAAACACATCCTTAGGGATGGAGACCAAAACTGCACACAATACCCTGTTACGGACTCAGTGAAAGTCCCTTTAAGATAGAGAGTGTGTGTGTATGTGTGTGTGGGGTGTGCTTACGTCAATAGAAGATAAAGGACGTAATGACGTTGTTGAAGAAGTCAGAAGAAGGAGAGAGAGAGAGAAGGGAGAGAGACACCAGCCTGCTTGTTTTCTCTATCGATGGATGAGAAACAATAACTGTGTTTGCCACTGAAATCCATGTATGGAAGTTGGAAGTAATCCGGTGGAGTTCACTTTGTTGCTGACCTGTAGAAGGAAACAGGTATTTGTGTGTGGACGACCACGGTTCGGATGCTTTTCGGGGTGAGGAAGTCACTACCGAGTAAACACTGGAGTGTCGTTTGGGTTCCATCGTGGAACATTTGGATTTCGTATTTACTCTCTCTATGTTTTTCTACATCTACGTCTTATCTTCTGACAACGGTGGTTGTTGAAGAAGCCCTTGCTCATGTTTCACCTTATGGTTTGCGGAACTGAACTTTAAGAACCATTCCAGAACTGGGAGTTTTGGACTTTGCCACACACACACACACACACACACACACACACACACACACACACACACACACACACGAAGAGTTTCGTTTTGGGGTTAACGTTCGAGGTTTAACATTTTTGAATTCTAACATACTAACATTTTTACTTTTATTTTACGTATTATCATAAGTAGTAATTAATAAAATAGTTTTTAACACTGAATCATGCTCAGTGTGTTTCTTTTGTTGCTGGTCCGTGACAAAATTGGGGGCTCGTCCGGGATTTGAACCCGGGACCTCTCGCACCCCAAGTGGTAAGGAGGCTAAAATGGTAGACAATACTCCAATGTAGTCACCAGAAATGGACACACAACTCTAGTTGTGGCTTAACCATTTGTAAGAAGGTTCAACAACATTTCCTTACTTTTGTACTCTGTCCCTTATTGAGCCCAGGAACCCATATGCTTTATTAACTACTTTCTTAATCTGTTCTACCATCTACAAGATTTATATATGTTTATACTTTGGTCTTTGTGTTCCTGAATCCCCTTTTAGAATTGCACCATGTAAGTCATATTGTGTCTCATTCTTCTTATCGTTGCACCTTTCTGTTTTGTGCGGATCACTGTATTTATTGTTGTATTTATTATGACCATGTATACTGTTTGTGAGCTTCATGCAAGCAAGGAATTTCATTGGACCCTGGCGTATATGACAACAAACCAATCTGAATCTGGTATGTATCTATATTAAGTTTCATCTCCCAAGTGTCTACCCGTTCCACTAACCTATCTGTTCTCTTAAAATCTCCTGCTATCCTCATCATTGTTCCTCACATTTCCAAACATTCTGTCATCTCCAAATTTATGAACTTTGACTCTACACACCTGTGTTTGAATTATTAAGAATCTGGAAAAAACACACTAGTTCCAATGCCAAGCCCTGAGTAATACCACCCTTTACCTCTAACTAGTCTGAAAATCAAGCATTTGGCATGACTCTGCTTTCCTTCTCTAAACCAATTTCTTCTCCATGCTGCCACTAATCCTTGGACTCAAAATCCACATTTCACCCAACATATTGTCCTCATCAGCAGTCTCTATTCCCAAAAAATGCACTAGTTAGTCAAATACATTTTACTTTGACTAGATGTCTGCTGGCTCTCCTTTACTTTTCCTCAGACTTTTCTAAGTGATAAGTTGTTTCTCTGCTAATCGTTTATAAAACTTCCCAGCACTGACATTGAATTTGTCGTGGATCATGAAGCATGGTGTGCTAACTTCCAATCATGTTTAAACCAATGCACATATTCCCTAGTTACCATGACAGTTACTATGTCTCACTGAAATGTGGTTTACACCTTTTTCACCTGACTGTGCCATACAACCTGAGGCCTTCTCAATTCACTGGATGGACCGTACAGTGTCCTCGGGCAAAGCTAGAGACGGAGGCATCTGCTTCCCAATCAACACCTCGTGATGCTCAGACATGATGGTCCTGGCAAGTTACTGCTCACCCAGCTTGGAATATCTAATGGTGAAGTGTCGCCCATGCGACCTGCCGTGGGAGTTCACTTTAGCTGTCCTGACGGCAGTCTAAATCCCACCCCAGGTGGACGTGAAGCTTGCACTCTGAACTATACTTCGTGGTCAACAGACGGGATACCCTGAAGCCCTCTTCATCATTGCCGGTGACTTCAACCAGGCCAACTTCAAGAGTGTGTTACCAAAATACTACCAGCATGTCTCCTGTCTCATCAGGGGCGGAAACACCCTTGACCACTGCTACGCAACCATCAAAGTTGCCTACCAAGCCACCCCCTGCCCACACTTTGGTAACTCAGATCACCAGGCTGTGCTCCTCTCTGCATACAAACAGAAGCTGAACCGTGAGGATCCGGTACAGAAAGTTGTACAGTGCTGGTCTGAGAAAATAGATGAACTTCTACGCGACTGCTTTGAGTCACTAGACTGGTCCATGTTCAAAGACTCAGCAGCCAGTCTAGATGAGTAGATCACCACTATCATGGACTTTATCAGTAAGTGTGTTGAGGACTGTGCACCAAAGAGGACAATCTGGGTGGTCCCAAACCAGAAACCATGGATGAACCGGGAGATCCGCTCCCTACTGAAGTCTAGGATTGTGACATTCAAATCAGGTGACCCTGACCTATATAAGAAATCGAGATGCAACCTCCGTAAAGCTATCAAGGAAGCCAAGAGACAATACCAGTCCAAAATTGAGTCCCAGACCAGCTGTCAGTTGTCCCAGACAGCTGTCTGTTGTAAGAGAGGCCACAGTGTAAATATTGAATACAATGAATCACTGCTTCAGCATTATAACGGGCTACAAAACGAAATCTGGCAGCATTGCTGACAACAACGCATCCCTTCCAAATGAGCTTAATGCATTCTACGCATGTTTTGAACAGAAGGGGATTGGAATCTCACCATCCACCCTGACGGCCTCCATTGTACCTGAACCCACAGTCACCGTTGCAGACATAAGATCAGTCTTCCAGAGAGTTAACCCGTGGAAAGCATCTGGCCTGGATGTTGTCCCTGGATCTATCCTTAGATCCTGCGTAGATCAGCAGGTGAGGTTACTTGCAGACATTTTTAACCTCTCCCTGCTTCAATCTGAGGTCCCCAGCCCCAGACAACCACTATCATCTCAGTACCTAAGAAAAACAAGGTAACGTGCCTTAATGACTACCGCCCAGTAGCTCTGACATCCACCATCATGAAGTGCTTTGAGACGCTGATCATGACACACATTAGCTCCAGTCTCCCAGGCAACCTCGACCCACTGCAATTCGCCCTCTGCCGAAACAGGTCTACGGCAGCCACCATCTCCTTGGCCCTATACTCATCTCTGGAGCATTTGGACAGTAAAGACACCTACGTTAGTCTATTGTTTATTGACTACAGTTCCGCCTTCAATCCTATAATTCCAAGCAAACTCATCTCCAAACTCTGAGAGCTGTGACTCAACATCTCCCTTTGCAACTGGTTCCTTGACTTCCTGACTGATCATTCAGTGACAGCATGACCATTCAACCAACTCTCATCCACTTTTCTCATGAAAAACAAACAACTGCAAGATCAACACAAAGTAGAGAATGGTGTTTCACATTTAGGTGAAAGTAAGCTTTACTGAGCGTCCTTTTCCACAAATTAAAGTGCTTAGTATCATTTGATGTATTATTGTCAATCCACAGATTTGTTTAAAACGGAATTGTTACTTGACCATGTTACTGAGGGAATGCTGCACTGTCAGAGATGTCAGTCAGAGCTCCGATGCTTTAAATATTGCCATGACACTATACACGAGCAGGGGCATTAACCATGATGTCCAAGCTACCCCCTCAATCAACATTAATGAAGGACATATTGAATAATTAGCAACAATCTGCTGGAGGAACACAGCGGGTCGAGCAGCATCTGTGGGGTGAGGGTTGGGGGTGGGGGAATTGACGTTTCAGGTCGAAACCCTGCATCCACAATTCCTTTTCCCAACAGATGCTGCTCGACCCGCTGCGTTCCTCCAGCAGACTGTTTGTTGCTCCAGATTCCAGCATCTGCAGTCTCCTGTCTTCAGTTAATAATTAGCACACTGCTGCCTTCTGAAGCTTGCTGTACACTATTTCGGTGCGCATCTTCGCTAAGTAGCTCTCAGACGCTTGGGCAGGACCCGAAGAAGGGCTTCTGAAATGCAAATCTGTCTCCTTCCATCCGAAGCCCCGTCGGGTGAACCGCTGATTGACAGCTTCGGCTTTCGCCCCCGACTGCTCGTTCAACGCTCTGGTGACGTCTGGCGCGTCATTGGAGGACCGGCTGGCGTACGTTGCGCATGCGCATGGCCGACTGATGGGCGCTTGGTCCGAGCGCTGGAGGTGTGGAGATGGCGGCAGGTCCCCCTGTCACCATCAGCATCGAGGCGGCCTGTGAGAATCAGGTGCAGGAAGTTGCTCTCGATGGCACCGAGGCCTACGTGCAGCCGCTCTCCATGTCGGAGAACCTGGCCAAGTTAGCGCAGAAAATCGACTTCAACCGGAGCGACTCGGAGGGAGAGGAGGCCGAGGCCCAGGGCGGGGAGGAGTGGGCGCAGCGGCAGCAGGACAGCGACGACGAAGAGGGTGAGCGGACGGCCCAGTGGTCGGTGGTGGGTGGGGGGGAGAGTCCACAGCCGGCAGCAGCACAGCCTGTGGGCAAACGCAGCCGCTCCTCCCTGGGTTACAGCTGCCTGGAGGAGTGTAAATGAGGCAGCGCACGGGTCTCCGGAGTAGTGAGCTGGTCGGTGCCGACAGTGATCACCCTCAGAACTCCAGAGATGTAAAGATGGATATTTTATTTGGTGAAATTCTAAAACTAGTTAGAAGTGCACCTACTCAATGCTGATCAAAGTGATCAATACAGAAACAGAAATGCTGGAAGAACTTAGCCAAGCAACAGAGACACAAGAGACTGGAGATGCTGGGATCTGGAGCAACAAACAATCTGCTGGAGGATCTCAGCGGGTCGAGCCGTCCCGGTGCAAGATTTCGACAAACGTCAACAGTTCCTTTCCTCCCACAGATGCTGCTCGACCTGCTGAGTTCCTCCAGCAGATTGTTGTTTCAGTCAAGCAACATCCGTGGAAAGAGAAACCAGTCAACGTTGTGGGTCAGCAACTTTTCTTCAAAACTGAGTGGGGGAGGGAGAGTTAAGGGTTTACGGCTTTCAAAGCAGAGCTGGGGGAGGAGGAAGGTATAATACAAAAACCCATATGTAGATAGGTTAAGGTGGTAAGTTGCATGAGTACTGACCATTAGCAAGACCTTTTAAAGAAAGAGGATGAGAGGAAAATAAGTGTGATAATGTGAGAAGGTGAGGGAGCAATTTACCTGGTTGGAAAATTCACTGCATTCCAGAGGTTGCAAAATGCTCAGACAGAAGATAAGATATTCTTCTAGTTTATGTCAGGCCTTACTATGATAGTGGACAGATGAGTTGGAATGGGAGTGGGGTTAAAAATTAAAGTGGCATGCAACAGGAAGCTTAGGATCAAGCCTGCAGACCAAGCATGTGTACTGTGCAAACCTGCGTTTGGTGTCTCCAGTGTAGAAGAGACCATATTCTGAATACTGAATGCAGTACGCTAGATTGGGCAAAGTACAAGTGAATCACTGTTTCACTTGGAATAATTGTTTGGACCCTTTGATGGTGGAAAGGGAAGAGATGAATGAATAAGTGTTGTAGACACAGGAGACCATGGATACTGGAATGTGGAGCAAAAAACATACTGCTGGAGGAACTCCGCATGTCAAGCAGCACCTTTTGGGTGGTGGGGGGGGGGTAGGAATTGTCAACATTTTGGGTTGCAACCCTGCATCAGGACTGAGCGGAGAGGGAAGTTAGTTGGTAAAGAGAGGAGAGGGGGAAGGTTGAGGCAGTGGCTGGTAAGTGATAGGTGGACTGATGAGGGATGATGGGCAGATGGAGGTGGGGGTGGAGTTGGGTGACAGGTGGAAGCAGACAAGGAAAAAAAGGCAAAGAGCCAGGTGGGGGAGGAGGGGAGGGTGAAGTTGGGGACAGCTGGTGGAGGGTTATAAGCAGGGACACAAAGGCTACCATATCCTGGAATCTGATAAGGAAGGTGATAATAGGAACCATTAATGGAGATTGGAACCAGATTGGGGGGGGGGGGGGGTGTGGGGAGTGGCAATCGCTGGATGAAATGTGTGAGTAGTAGGTATATGGAACCAGGATTGGAAGGGGGAATGAAAGTGGGTGATGGGGGCGTCTGAGGGGGCGGGGTTATGGAAAAGGGAACAAAAATGGGAGGACCAAAGTTGGTCAGAAGGGGAGAGAGAGGAACACGGGAGATATAGGTTACCTGAAATTAAAAAATTAGGTGTTCATGCCATGGGGTTGTAGACGACTCAGGTGGAATATGAGGTGGTGTTCTTCTAGTTTGCATTGGGCCTCACCTGGCAGTGAAGTCTGAGGGTGGACCTGATTGAGGTATAAAACCAGATGGAATAGTTTTAAGGCAAGGGGCAGAAGATGAAGATGATTTTTTTTCGGCTAAAAGGTGGTTGCAGTCTTGAACATGCTCCATGAGGGGTTGGTGGAGGCAGAGATTCTCACAACATTTAAGTATCTAGGTGAGCGCTTGAATCACCAAGGCATAGAGGGCTGCAGGCCATGTGTTGAAAAATGGGATTGGTATAGATAGGCACTCAATGGTCAGCTTGGATAATGTGCCAAAGGGCAGGTTTCTGTCTTCTCAAACTTGACGACTCTATCTTTTGAACAAATTGTATCTTATTTCTTTATGGTAGCATCTGAAGTTGCTGGCAATGTATCAGTCAGTACAGTGAGTGCTGTGTTACAGATATGATGTTAACATTGTTTGGTGTGTCAGGAATATGCACATCTCACTCGCTCTTTGTGGAGAGCAGAGGGGTCATCTGTTTCCTGGGCAATACTTATCCATGGACCAGTTCTGCTAAATGGTTCAAATCGTTATTTTTTTTCCTGGTTTTTGTATGTGCAAATTAGATGCTACATTCCTTGCACTGCAAAGGTAGCTATATTTCAAAATAACTTTAACTCTGGAGTTTTGTGGGACATTCTGTCGTAGTGAAAAGTGTTATAAATGCAATATCTTCCTTTTAATCCTGTTTTATTTTCTAATTTTAAGCAATGCTGAAGTTTCAGCCTTCTTTGTGGCCATGGGATACAGTTAGAAATAACTTGAGGAGCACACTGACAGAAATGTGTGTACTTTATGATGTACTTAATGTCCTCAAGGAGAAAAAGTATATGACCTTGGACCCAGTCTCTCAGGAGTCACCGCCTTCCAAACAGGTATTTGCACTTTATAATGCATCAAAATTATGTCAGTCCCTAGCTGCATAGAGTATTATTTTAGTTCTGGATCCCGAGTCATATTAACGGAAATAGTCTGCTACCTTTACTGTTATAATACTGTGACAAGAAGTTGCTGCAACAAAAATAATATGCATTGAAGTTTATTAGATTTTTGGTGAGGAAAATGAAAATGTTAGGTGTTTTCCTTTAAGTACATTTTGTCTTCATTTTATTCCCCTTGTTGGGAATGCTTCTCCCTTTTTAATCTCAATTGGTTATCTTTTAGTAAGAGTATTAAAATGTTTTAAATAGCATAAATGTTCTGGGGACTCAACTGCAGATGCTGTAATCTGGAGCAAAAAACCAAACTGCTGGAGGAACTCAGCGGGTCAAGCAATATCTGTGGACAGAAAGGAATTGTCGATGTTTCGAGTCAAGGCCCTTCATTAGGACTGAAAAATGTTTTGGGTTTTCATTTTAAGAGGCATTTCTAATAAAAGTGCTTTTCTCAATCCTGCATGTTGATCTGCCATATTTTTATTTTCCTTCAGGGGTTACAACTGTGTGGGAAGAAGAAATCTTTAGCAGGAGCTGCTCAGATTCTTTTGAAAGGAGCAGAAAGATTAAATAAATCAGTAGCTGAAAACCAGGAACATAAACATCAAAGAGACTTCAACTCGGAGCTCCTCAGACTGCGACAACACTGGAAACTAAGAAAAGTGGGTGACAAGATCCTTGGGGATATGAGTTATAGAAGTGCAGGTATGCAGTGTTACAGTACTTAATTTCCTCCAGTGTCAGACTCAGTCTTTGAGTATATTCATTCACAATCCTCTGAAGTAGGGAATTCCAAAGGTGCTCAGTCTCTGAGTTAAGAAATTTCTAATGTTAGTCCTAAATACTGACACCTAATCCTGAGGCTGTTCCCCTACATCTAGATGCTCCAGCTTGAGGACATCACTTTTCAGCATTAACTTCTAATCCTTTTCAGATTGTCTCGCTTTCTTTTAAACTTCAGTGAGTATATCTCATTCTTGCTTGATCTCTCCTTCTACGGAAGCCCATCATTCAGTGAATGTACATTGTGTAGTCTCCTAAGCAAAGACATCCCTTCTTAGGTATGGAGATAAAAATGATGCCAGTATTGCAGGTGTTGACAAAGTCTGGTATAATTACATAAAGACTACTTACTTGTGCAGTCCAGTCTCCTTGCAATAAACATATCGTGCTTTTTTACTTGCATAATTAAATCTTTGTTTTGTGAAGCAGTATGCCAAGTTCCAGCTGTACGCCAACATTTACTGCTCACTATTTAAGTGCATTGTTTTATTGCTGCTTCTTACCAGAGGAAATAACTGCACATATTCCTACACAATACTCCATCTGCTGCCATCTTCCCTATTCATTTATCTGTATGTATTTGTGCATCTTCCTCACACCTTATTTTTCCAATTAATGTTTTACTGTCAACAAACATCAGTATATAAAAAATCTCTCTTTTCACCCATGTCATTAATATGGATTGTAAATAGCTGACAGACTGGTATTGATTCTTGCATATCCCATGCATAATAAGCACAGTTATCTAATTTCTTAAATAATTGAATTAATTTTATTTCAATATTGCATTATGCTCCACTCTAATTTTGACATTAGTTTTCTTTTAATCAGCTTTCTCAGACCAAATTTCAGTTTCTGATGCAAATAAAAGGGAATTTGCATCATAAAATTCAAGATAAATCACTGTAAGCTTCAAATATCAGAAATAATGGCAACTTCCTCTGAAAAATAATGAAAAGCACTTTCATTAAACTTAATTTTTTTTCCCACAGGTTCCCTTTTTCCTCATCATGGGACATTTGAAGTCATAAAGAATACTGATCTGGATTTAGATAAGAAAATTCCAGATGATTATTGCCCTCTTGATATAGTGATTCCTAGTGATCTAGAGGGATCAGCATATATTAAGGTAATTATTAACTCGTGCATAGTCTTGGATAATCTGTAGTTCTTCTGCCTGCCCTCTTTCTTCTCCCAACAGCAACCCACCCTCCCCCCGCCCCCCCACCAGCCCCCCCGCCAAGCTTCATTTACTGTTGAGAGGATGTCTCTGCCATAAGTTCCATTCTCTTGGCCAGTGTCAGGGAGGCTTATTGAGACTCTTCACTGTTATTATTTCCTGATCTTCCAGGGTTTACTTTCATCCCAAATGCTCCCTACTTCTTCTGTTGCACTGGTGTCTCAATCCCTGCTTTTGCTCTTTTTCTGCTGAAATCCTCCAGTCTACTTTTCGAACACCCAAATTTGGTTAATCTGTCAGTCTCACCAGCCTCCTGATAAAACTCTGCTACTATTTTCATATAGGTATATCACATTTGTGCTCACTATGCTACGTTGGCTTTTGGTTCGCCAATGTCTTTCACAAATACTTCAAGTTAAAATCCTCCGGTTCAAATTGCTTGTATTTTCTTGTACTACAAATTCAAGTAGTTCTAAATGTAATCCTTGCCTTAAATGCTAATTTGTATAGTGTACAACTAAAATGAATTTAACTAATAAGATTATTTAGCATTGTTCTTGTAGTTAACAATCTTCTAGAGTGTAATTTCTTAAACCATTACTGTAAATGCTATTGAATTCCACACAGAATTGACACGTTAACTGTTGCAGTTATAATAATACAGGTACCCTTCAATTTACAGAAGGGTTGCATTCGTGCAGAACGTTTTGTGAAGTGAAAATCTGTAAACTGAAAAGGCATTTCCCATTATTTTTCAATGTAAAACCTCCAGTTGCATTCTGGAATTCAAATATTTCAAGCAGGAAAAAACAGACACTTAAACATATGTCAACATAAGCAGCTGAAATAAAGCAAGTGCTGTTTTATAGCAATTAAACCATAAATTTAATAAAAGCAAGAGGACTCACCAAGTGAAACACAAGATCCAGAGAGGTCTTAATAGGGTGGATGTGGAGAAGGCATTGCCTCTTGTGAAAGAAATTGGAACTTTGAGACATTATCTCAAAATAAGGACAAGATGCATTATTTTGCCTCTGACCGGATCATAAATCTTTGGATCTCTTTTCCTTGAAGTTTGGTGAAGTCAGAATCTACTTTGTGGCAGATTCTTGGTAAGCAAGGGGAGTGAACGCTTACTCCAAGTAGGTGGGAGTGCAGAATTGGCAGAAACAAATAAATCTTATTGAATGGTGGATCAGGCTAAGAGGCTGAGTGGTCAACTCCTGTTTCTTGTATGTAAGTGGTAGTGATGGCTCTGCGTGTCAAGGTGGTGCAAGAGAAGTGGGAAGCTGAGTTGTTACTGGTGTCCGGATGGTGGTGATGGTAATAGTAAATCTGAGTGTGGTGCAGTTTGTAGTGTTGATGGTGAGGATTCATCCTGTAACTGTTCCTGAGTGGATGATGAACAAGTCTTAAAGAAGATGTCAATGAAAACTTTTCAGTAAAGCTTATTTTTTGTTATGCTGCCACATCTAATGCTGCAGTGCATATTGGGATTATTATTTTTTTGAAGCTGTCATTCATCTTCTTGATGTAGAAGAATACTTCCAAGAACCTTTTGGTATTGAACTGTTTTGTTGGTGTTGATAGTCCTATGCTTGTTCCTCATGACCATTGCTGCTCAAACTCTGATCTTTATTTGTGAGCTCAGGGCCTTGAGACTCTAATCACTCCTGCATGTCACCCTGGTTTACTTCATCCAAGCTTAGCCTTTTCCAACTTGACAATATCTTCTTGGAGTTTTTCAGGTTTGTAAATGTATGGAAGTTGTGAAGACTCTCTGGCCCTAATGTCCTCCATACACAATTCATTGTTGCTTGAGTTGTGTTATCTCGAGGTACTGACGTTGTCTATAGCTATTTTGATAATGTACCTCTGTCAGATGTCCTGAATGCTGGGCCTGTCATTGCTGCTTGATTCAAAAGTGACATACCTCATTGATCAGTGCAGGTAGGAAGGCTTGAATGTCTTGATAGCACCTGATCCATGGGTTGTAGCAAGGTTTAGATAGTAGAGAACAAGAATTTAACTTGGATATAGTTAGCCAATTACTTGATGTTAAGTGCATGTAAACAGACAATGTTGATGATGAAAAAGGCTCTTTTGTCCAGGTTATTCTTTGCACAATATCGTTCGGGTAGAGAAATTATGATATCCTCAAAGAAATGCAGACATTCAAGCTTTTTTGTTAGTTTGTCACACTGTTGGGAGCTTAGCCTTTTTAGTGTTCTCTGACTGAGAGATCAAGAGAGACTTAACCTGCAGTTAGCCTTGGCATTGTCTCCAAAGAGAAGAGAGATGCAGCCTTTGGCTGCCTTGAAGCCTGGAACAGTTTTCATACCTTGAGATGAATGTGTGTGAGGGCATCCTCTTGCAAAAGAGCACTGTGTTGCTCCTGTTAAACCTTTTCTTAAGAGAGTAGCCATATTCTTTGATTTTATTCTGATTCTTTTGGGTTTTGCCATAATGACATCACTTTCCTGGATCATCAAGCTTGTAGACACATGCCATTTATTCTGATCTTCTAACCACATACTTAAATCTTTTTCCATTCTCCCCATAATATCTGTCACTTGTAACAGTAATGCACTTCCAAGGGTAACACCTTGCACATTAACTTTTATTTTCTCTACACATAATTAAAAATTGTTCCCACTGTCAAGATTTAACGAGCAGCTGATGTCCAGTCATCCCTCGCCTTTTTCACTTGCATTAATTGGATCAAGTTTAATATTAATGTTTATAGCTTGCTTTGACTTGTTAGAGGAGATGTAGTTATCTTTTCGAAGTCCAGAATAAGTTGCGGTGAACGTGATAACAACTGGAGCACTATTATGTCATTGATCTTGATGAATGCAAAATGGTCTAGGTGGAAGTACAAAATACATTATAGATGAAGATTGGCAAACTTTTCGCTATAACAGTGCAAAAAAAACCTTCAGGGATGGAGGACACATATCCTGGAGGATCAATAGTGATGCAGTGAAAGTTTGGAAATCAAGGATTATTGTTAATAGCCTTTCCATGTTGAGTGACTTGCTTAATTGCCTAAGACTATTGTAAATCTATAAATTTTTTTTTAAAAGGTTTCTATACAGAAGCAGGCAAATGATATTGGGGATCTTGGCACAGTCAACCTCTTCAGAAGACCTTCACAGAAACCCAATCCAGGTACTTAGATGTTCAGAATCAAAAATTGGTTTATATTTGGAATTATCCTTTGTCTCTTGATGTGTGTCCTGTTGAATGATTAGAATGCTAGTTATAATAGAAAATCTTATATTTTTACTGTACACATTATATTGTCTTTGAAGGTTGAATGTTTCCGTATGTGTATTTTAAACATAGAAATTTCACAACACTGATTTGCCTATCATCGCCCCAAGTATGTCACCCTTTGCATTACTGGTGGTAGATTTGAGTTCCACCACAGAGATGTGAACATACAGACTTTGGCAATACACCAGAGCTGCTTCCTAAGGCTGCATTTCTCTTCTCTTTGGAGACTATGCCAAGGGTAACTGTAGGTTAAGTCTCTCATGAGGACTCAGAGAACACTTAAAAGGCCAATCTTCCAGCAGTGTGATGACCTAACAAAAAAGCTTGAATGTCTGAACTGCTCTTTGAGGATTATATCATAATTTCTCCACCTGAATGATATTGTGCAAAGAATAACCTGGACAAAAGTGCTGCTCCATCAGATGAGGCAGCTTTTGGCAGAAATGTTAAACTGAGATCACCTGCTCTCTCAGGTGAATAGAAGATTCCATGTTGTGCTTTTCCAGTGAACAAGAGATATTTATCCCTCAGTTAACACTTAACTAAAAGCAGTATTGTCGGTCTGTAGTTTCTGGGAGCAAATTATGCTTAATTGCCAGCTGTGTTTCCAAAATTACAATTCCTACCCCTCAATGCAAAGTTGGCTGTAAAGAGCTTCGGGACATCTTGGTTTTGTGAAGGTCTCAGGATAAATGCAGGTAATGGAAGTGGGGGAGGTTAACAAATAACAAGCAAAATAGGAAAAAGAATCTTAAGGTACAGGCAGATGCCACAGCCAAGCACAAACATAGATGGCCCTTTATTTAGGGGATTACAAAGGTGATTACATGCTATCACTTTGTGTCGTCTGACATGGCAGCATGTCTTCAAGTAGGTAAAATTAAGTTTCATAATGCAAGTAATTGGTTGTGTTAGTTCAATGTTACATGCTAGATGCATATGTCCTTGCAGCAGATGGTACACTTCTGCATCTAACTTTCTTTTTGTGAATAATAAGTACACCATAATTGAAGACAGCAGTGCACACAAGTGTTCAGATAAGCCATTCTGGAGGGCAAGTCTGAAATGGGTTGTGCTAGCCTGGTTTTGAGCACTACAAACTGATCTGTAATCAGTGATTTCAAAGCAACATCCACCATTGAGGAAAGTCAAAGCCAGCAGGTACTTAAGAATGTCATGACCTGCAGGTTCTACTCCCTGTTGCAGTTCACTCTGACTTTGAAAAATGTCCTTTATTGTTGCTGGATATAAATCGTGGGATTCCCAACCCAACAGCAATGTGGGAGCATCTTCTCTTCACAAAAGGACACAGCAAAGTTCAAGAAGATGGCTCATTGCCATGTTTTTTTTTAAGAACCAATAGGCTTGAGCAATAAATGTTGGCTGTTGATGATGCCCTTATCCTGTTAATGAATTACAAAAAAAAGGCATATTTTCATGATGTATATAAAGGCATATTTTCAGGAGACTGAAAATATCAGTGTTAAAACAATTAATGCCAAAGATCATACAAATTTAAGTACTTGCAGAAAAGTAAAAAAAAATTAAAACAAAATATTATACCTTTTAAGTTACTTATTACATAAAATGGGATTAGTAAAGATAGGTTCTTGATGCTTTGCGTAGGTATGGTGGGCCAAAGGGCCTATTTCTGAGCTTATATGACTCTCTATCTGTGACAAGTTATTGATCAATAAATGTGAAGTCTTTTATCACATTAACAGCTTTTTAAAAATATATATATATCCTTCACATTCCAGTGTCAACAATGTGCTAGGAAACTTTCATGCTTCTGATCTATTATAATGAAACTTATACAGTTGAAGAACTGACGCTATTGATCTGTATCTCTTAAATGTGTAGGAGGGTAGGATTCCTACATAATTTTTGCTGTTGGCTGCCTGACAGACAATAGAACAATTGGAAAATTCTATCTTGTTTGTCCAAGATAGCTTTCTCTTTATTGCACTAAATTGGGTTTCATACAGGGGTGAACAAGAAGGGAGCAGTTACTCTACTGGGAGTATTCTATAGGCCCCCAGGTAGCAGCAAAGATACTGAGGAGCAGATTAGGAGGCAGATTTTGGAAAGGTGCAAGAATAACAGGGTTGTTATCATGGGAGACTTCAACTTCCCAAATATTGACTGGCACCTGCTTAGTACCAAAGGTTTAGATGGGGCAGAGTTTGTTAAGTGTGTTCAGGACAGATTCCTGTCACAGTATGTTGACAGGCCGACTAGAGGGAATGTCATATTAGATCTAGTATTAGGTAATGAACCAGGTCAGGTGACAGATCTCTCAGTGGGTGAGCATTTGGGGGACAGTGACCACTGCTCCCTAACCCTTAGCATTGTCATGGACAAGGATAGGAGCAAAGAGGACAGGAAGGTATTTAATTGGGGAAAGGCAAATTATGAGGCTATAAGGCGAGAACTTGAGAGTGTGAATTGGGATGACATTTTTGAAGGGAAATGTACTATGGAGATGTGGTCGTTGTTCAGGCATCTCTTGCAGGATGTTAGGGATAAATTTGTCCCAGTGAGGCAGAGAAGGAATGGCAGGGTGAAGGAACCATGGGTGACAAGTGAGGTGGAACAACTAGTTAGGAAGAAGAAGGCAGCATACATATGGTTTAGGAAGCAAGGATCAGATAGGTCTCTTGAGGAATATAGGGAAGCAAAGAAGGAACTTAAGAAGGGACTGAGGAGAGCAAGAAGGGGACATGAAAAGGCCTTGGCGAGTAGGGTTAAGGAAAATCCCAAGACTCTCTTCACTTATGTGAAGAGCAGAAGGATGACGAGAGTGAAGGTAGGACCAATTAGAGAGACAGGTGGGAAGATGTGCCTGGAAGCTGTGGAAGTGGGTGAGGTCCTCAATGAATACTTCTCCAGTATTCACCAAGGAGAGGGGCCTTGATGACGCTGAGGACAGTGTTGGTAAGGTTAATGTTCTGGAGCACGTAGATATCAAGAGGGAGGATGTGTCGGAGTTGTTAGAAAATATTAGGACAGATAAGTCCCTGGGGCCTGACAGAATATTCCCCAGACTGCTCTACGAGGCGAGGGAGGAGATTGCTGAACTGTTGGCTAGGATCTTTGAGTCCTCGTTGTCCACGGGAATGGTACCGGAGGGTTGGAGGGTGGCAAATGTTGTCCCTGTATTCAAAAAAGGAATGAGAGTTAGTCCAGGGAATTATAGACCAGTGAGCCTTATGTCTGCGGTGGGCAAGCTGTTGGAAAAGATTCTTAGAGATAGGATCTACGGGCATTTAGAGAATTATGGTCTGATCAGGGAGAGCCAGCATAGCTTTGTGAAAGGCAGATCATGTCTCACAAGCCTGATGGGGTTCTTTGAGGAGGTGACCAGGAAGATTGATGAGACTAGTGCAGTTGATGTGGTCTACATGGATTTTAGTGAGGCATTTGACAAGGTTCCGCATGGTAGGCTTCTTCAGAAGGTCAGAGGGCATGGGATCCAGGGAGGCTTGGCCGTGTGGATTCAGAATTGGCTTGCCTGTAGAAAGCTGAGGGTTGTGGTGGAGGGAGTGCATTCAGATTGGAGGGCTGTGACTAGCGGTGTCCCACAAGGATCGATTCTGGGACCTATACTTTTCGTGATTTTTATTAATGACTTGGATGAGGGGGTAGAAGGGTGGGTTGGCAAGTTTGCAAACGACACAAAGGTCGGTGGTGTTGTGGATAGTGTGGAGGACTGTCGAAGATTGCAGAGGGACATTGATAGGATGCAGAGCTGGGCTGAGAAGTGGCAGATGGAGTTCAATCTGGAGAAGTGTGAGGTGGTACACTTTGGAAGGACAAACTCCAAGACGGAGTACAAAGTTAATGCTAGGATTCTGGGTAGTGTGGAGGAGCAGAGGGATCTGGGGGTCATTATCCACAGATCCCTGAAAGTTGCCTCACAGATGGATAGGGTAGTTAAGAAAGCTTATGGGATGTTAGCATTCAGAAGTCGTGGGATCGAGTTTAAGAGCCGTGAGGTAATGATGCAGCTCTACAAAACTCTGGTTAGACCACACTTGGAGTACTGTGTCCAGTTCTGGTCACCTCATTATAGGAAGGATGTGGAAGCGTTGGAAAGGGTGTAGAGGAGATTTACCAAGATGCTGCCTGGTTTAGAGAGTATGCATTATGAGGAGAGACTAAGGGAGCTAGGGCTTTACTCTTTGGAGAGAAGGAGGATGAGAGGAGACATGATAGAGGTGTACAAAATATTAGACGAATAGATAGACAGCCAGCACCTCTTTCCCAGGGCACCAATGCTCAATACAAGAGGGCATGGCTTTAAAGTAATGGGTGGGAGGTTCAAGGGAGATATCAGAGGAAGGTTTTTTATGCAGAGAGTGGTTGGGGCATGGAATGCGCTGCCTGGGGCGGTGGTGGAGACAGGTACATCGGTCAAATTCAAGAGATTGCTAGATAAGCATATGGAAGAATTTAAAATAGAGGGATATGTGGGGGGAAGGGGTTAGATAGTTCTTTAGTTTTTAGGTGAGGCTTAAAGGTCAGCACAACATTGTGGGCCGAAGGGCCTGTATTGAGCTGTACTTTCTATGAGCCTATGAATGACAAAATTGCAACCAAAAATGAATTCATTTGGAAGAATCTATTAGGAAAGTAAATGAATCTGAAACTTTTATAATAGGCATTGCAAATGGAAAGTATTTTCTGTAATGAAAGAAGTTAGCCAAATAATTGTGTTCTTGAGTATATCTTGACAACTAGACTTTGCATCAAATGTTCTCAGTAATTTTTAAGTTACACATAATTTACAGGTAATGCACACTGGCAGACGAAGCTAGAAGAAGCACAAAACGTTCTGTTGTGTAAAGAAATCTTTGCACATCTGTCTCGAGAAGCAGTGCAGATAAAATCACAGATACCACACATTGTAGTAAAAAACCAGATCATCTCTCAACCATTTCCAGGTAAGGAAAGTGATTTTGTTTTAGCATTTATTTTAAGTACTATGCTCTTGTTTTATGTTTGTAATTTTTTGAAGGGATAACTTTTGTGCAGAGGTAAAGTGTAAGATTTGGTTCACATTTTATGTTTATTTTGCTTTGTAATATTACTAAATCTGTTAGAAATGTTTCAACTTGGTCATAATTTTCTAAATATTAATAATGTTTCATGGTTTAATCTCATTTAACCTTCCAGAACACTAGCAATTGCAGTATTATTGCAGTTGGGCAAACATTTTGCATTAATTTCTAATTTTTTTCTTGGGTTTTTCATTAGTGTATGAAAGACAAACTTATCAATGACAGTAAGCTAGGATTGCAATACAGGGAACTCTGCATTATGGCCATTCAGGTAACGAAAATTCACCATGATGGAATTCACAAATCATTACCCAGAAATTTGAGATATGGAATAAAATTCGCTCTTGCAGAATTTATGTGGGGGAGAAAAACACAATGTGAAAGAAACAACATATTTTTCAGTTTTTATTTTCAGTCACTCAATACTGTGGGGAAGTAGCGCTAAAGTCTGAGATGTCTGTTCACATGTCCTTGGATTGGTGAGGGTGTAGCAAAGGAGGGACTTGGTTGTGATCAGCAATCTTATAGACATGGCAATGTCATATCCAAATATTATTGCCCCACGGCTTTGTTCATCCTCAGAGTCTAATAATGTGGCGACCTGAATTGTACACAGTATTCCAAACGAAGTCTAAACAAAACTTTATATAACTGCAATGTGACTTCCTGACTTTTATACTCAACACGCCAACAGATGAAGGCAAATTTGCCATCTGCCTTCTTTACCACCCTATCTACTTGTGTTGCCACTTTCAGCAAGCTATAACTTGCATCACAGGATCCCGCTGTACTTCATTGCTCCTAAGGGTCCTACCATTTACTGCATACTTTATTCTTGCATTTGACCTTCCAAAGTGCAAAACCTCACACTTGTTCGGATTAAACTCCATCTGCCATTTCCCTACTCATATTTTCAACTGGTCTATATCCTGCTGAATCCTTTGACAACCTTCTTCACTACCCACAACTCTGTCAATTTTTGTGTCGTCCCCAAACTTAATAATCAGCCCACCTACATTTTCATTCCAAATCGTTTATATGTATATCACAAACAACAGAGGTCCCAACACTGATCCTTGTGAAACACCTCTGGTCATAGACCTCCAGCCAGAATAACACCTCCATCACTACCCTGTGTCTTCTCTGGTCAAGTCAATTTTGAATCCAGTCTACCATTTCTCCATGGATCCCATGCGCCTTTATCTTCTGGATCAGCCTACCATAAGGGACTTGGTTGAAAGCTTGTATACAGCATCCACTGCCCTCCTTCATCCATCATCTTTGTCACCTCCTCAATAAAAACATCATGTTCGTAAGACAAAACCTTCCCTGCACAAAGCTATGCTGACTATCCCTAATAAGTCTGTTTTTCTAGAACAGTTACTGAAAGTGGAGAAAAAGAGAGAGGAAATAAGCTCTGCCATTTGTAGGAATGAACTTATGTACGTACATTAGACATTTGAGTTTAATGATGTTATGGGAGCTGTGTTACAAGCACTCATCCATAAATTGGGGATTCATAACCTAGGGATGGCCTGTACAGAATTGTTCTTCCTGTCATTTGCTAAGTAACTCCTACAGGAATTAGTTTTCCAAAATTCTGACTGACCCAAATTCTTCTCCTGGTATAAATGGTGCTGTAATTATTCAAACAAAAATTTCAATTTGTTAAACTTAAAGTGGTGTCCCATTTATGGATCATTTATAGAGGGTGAAATGAGATTGGATCTGCAATTTGAATTGCAGATATTTGGAGGGGTCTTTTCTTGGAGCAAAGTTGGTTGTAAGGAGTCTGGTAGAAAAATTTAAAAATAGAGCAAATAGGGAGAAGCTACTCTCATTAATGGAATAGTCAGAAACTAAGGAATATTGAATGAAAGTAATTTGGGGAAAAAAAACAAACTTACCGCAAGGTGTAACTTGTATATGGGCAGTAGTGAGTGTTTGGAATATATTGTTAAGAGTAGTAGAGAGATTCAACTGTAGCATTCAAAAAGGAGCTGGATAAGGATCTGAATAGGAACATTTTAGCAGGCAGATTTTAAAATTCTTTCATATTTTATCTCTTCTCAAAGTTAATTTTAATTACATGGAAGTAAATTCTTACATCATCATATTGCAAAGAAATTAATCAGCAGGCATAAAATACTAAAAGTGATATTTTTCTGATCTTCTGTCTTTTGTATGTAACATCTCCAAAAGTTCAAGCTGCCTTTTAAATGGCCTTGTACAGTAAAACTCTGATAATCTGACACCGGATTGTTCAGAAACCCTAATGGTCTGGCATGTGGTTCATTCATAGTCTAGAATGTGAACTGGAGAAGTGGGGGGGAGAGTCCAGAGTGTAAGTAGGGTGTGAGGCCAGACGTTAAAGTCCGGACCCATGGACTTGATGTGCAGCCAGAGCCGGGGGTGGGGTCCAGAATACCAGGGGTCACAAATGCAAGTAGGTTTGCAGCTGGAGCGGTTGTGGGGTGCTTGTAAGTTTCCCATTGTAATTGGTGCATTGTAAGTTTCGGCACAACATGGTGAGCCGAAGGGCCTGTATTGTGCTGTATTGTTCTATGGTTCGTTCCCTTTAAACTCACCAGGTTGATTGGGAATTTTACTATGTACTGTGTAACACATAAAAACAGTGAAATAAAAATACGTTTGGGTATTAATAGTGGTAACATCCAATAATCTGGAAAATCTGCTAGTTCAGCACTACCAAAGCCCTATGGGTGCTGGTTTATTGGAGTTTTACTGTAGTATTATCTGCATCTTCTGGATAACCTATACAAATTCATTTGTCTAATATTTCTCAGGTTTGCAGTTATCCATTTCTTTGTGTCACTTTGTAAGTGATAAGAAGGCTCAGAAAGTTTCTGTTGAGAAGCAACGGCCTGATGATCATCTATATGTGCTAGAACACAACCTTCACCAGCTAATGAGAGAGGTATTGACAGACATTAAAACAATTTATTTTGAAAAAATCAATTGCCATAACAACTGTATATTACATTTTAATGTAGATAAATATCCCAAGGTGCATGGTGTCAAAATGTTTAGTGAAAAAGATGAATTTTAATAAGGAATTTAGAGGAGAGAATTAAGTTCTGTTCTTGGAGTGAAGCAAAGAGAGAAGAAAGGAAGAAATTAGGAGTACATAAAAGGTCCATGAAATATCATTGGCAAGTAAGGTTAAGGATAGTCCCAAGATATTCTGTAAGTATACCAGGAGCAAGAAGGCAGCCAAGGAAAGAATGGATTCCCATGGGTACTAAAGGGGCAATCTGTGTGTAAGCCAGGTGACATGGGCAAGGCCCTAAATGAATATTTCTCATCCTTATTCACTAAGGAGAAGAATGTGGAAGATGGTGAGTTCAGGAAGGGGTGTGTAGAAAATCTGGAGCAGGACAGTGGTGTTAGGTGTCGTGGGATGCATAAAGGTTGATAAATCCCAAAGGCTGGATGAGACCTATCCCAGGTTGCTATGGGAGCAAGGGAGGATATAGCTGGGGCCCTGACAGAGATTCTTGCAACTGTTAGTAAAGGTGAGATGCCAGAAGACTGAAAAAAGTTAATGCTGTTCCTTTATTTAAAAAGGGCAGTAGGGATAAGCCAGGTACCTTCAGGCTGGTGAGCCTTTTGTCAGTGGTTGGGAAATTATTGGAAAAAATCTTAAGAGATTGAATTTATGTACTTGGAAAGGTCAGGGCTGATCAGGGATACTCAGCATGGCTTCGTGATTGAGTTTTTTGAGGAGGTAACTAAGAAGATTGGTGAAGGCAGGGTGGTAGAAGTTGTCTGCGTGGACTTTAATAAGGCATTTCATAAGGTCCCGCATGGTAGGCTGGTCCAGAAGATGAAGGCAGATTGGCTAATGGAACCAAAATTGGCTTAGTGATAGGAGGCAGAAGGTAGTGGTAGAAAGATGCTTTTCTGACTGGAAGTTTTGACCAATGGTATACTGCAGGGATCAGTGCTGGGACACTTGGTTATAATGATGTAGATTAACAACCTGGATGTGAATGTAAGGGGGATGATTAGTAAGTTTGCAAATGACATGAAAGTTGTTAGTGGTGTGCATAGCACAGAAAACTCTCTAAGGATACAGATGGAATTTAATCCTGGCAAGTGCAAAGTAATGCAGTTTGGTAAGTCATATAGCAATTGGTAGGACGCTGAGGAACATTGATGAGCAGAGGGACCTGCGTTGTTGTTGTTATTATAATAATAATTGTTATTATTCATAGTTTCCTGAAAGTGGCAATGGGGTGGTGAAGGCATATATAGTATGTTTACCTTCATAGGTTGGGACATAGAATAAAGTCTGGTGCATTTCTAGTCACCACACTATAGAAAGGATGTGGTTGTGCTGGAGAGAGTGCAGAGAAGATTCATGTCTGCACACTCTCCAGCAGGATGTTGCCTGGATTGGAGAACTTTAGTTACGGAGAAAGATTGGATAGGTGAGATTTGTTTTCCCTGAGGAGTGACCTTATAGAGGAATATAAAATTACAAGAGACAGGGTAGATAGTCAGAATCTTTTTCCCATGGTAGGGGGTAACAAAAACAAAAGGACACAAGTTTAAAATGAAAGGAAAGAGTTTGAATGGGGATTTTAGGGGAACATTTTTCACACAGGGATTGGTTGATATCTGGAACTTGCTGCTTAATTGTGATGTTAGATATAATCACAACATTTAAGGGATGTTTAGACAGGCACTTAAATATGCAATGCAAATGGGACCTAATGCGGGCAAATGGGATTAATGTAGATTGGCATAGAGGTCAGCATGGACGTGGTGGGCCGAAGGGCCCTTTTCTTTGCTGTATAACTATGTTTACTACACTTAGGCATACTGGTTGTGCAGCAATAATAAAGGCAAAACAACTCCTTTATTGGGATCTGTTTGCATAAATAATGGAAATGTGGAGAATCTAAACCTAATGACCTTGGAGATTTTGTGGCATTTAATATTCAAAGCCTTTTAAAATATTAAACCACTTAGTTCTGTTTCCTGGTAGAGTGGACTAGCATGGAACTGGCTGTGCACAGCAAGAAATGCAACAGAGAAGGGCACGGAGAGGAAATAATAGTAAGCTGTGGATTTTTGCCATGAATGGGTCTTTATTCTCATCAAATACTTTACATGTTATAATTGTACTTCGAAGCAATTATTTTTGAAATGTTGTAGTCCTGAGATATAACAGTGGGAATAATGGGCAGGCAGAAAAAGTGGACAAAGTTGTATTGGGGTTTTCAATTAATCACATGTTACATTTCCTCTGGGTAAGAAGCCTGTGTTTGAATTTTATTATCTGGCAAAAATCAATACAACTTGTTGATGTGGTGAAAAATTCTGTTGACAGAAAGCAAGGTTCAAGTAAATTTTTTAAGCCAGTTATTGTCACTTGTGCCACTTAGAGTTGAAATCACAAATCCAAGCTCACTAGGACCAGGCATAATCTATACACTAGTCCCTATACTCAGGAAATAGCACCAGCAAACTGGTTTAAAAAAAATGTAAAAGGCCTTTGGTTCTACAGCAACTTGGTCTAACTTAGTTTTATAGTTTTTTTTTGCAACTAGGAAGCTGCATGCATTACGAGGAAAGGATTTTGTTGTGGTTGATAAGTGATGGTTTTATAGGTGGGAAATAAATTAAGCAGGAAGTTTGTTAAATGATGTAAGATGGGAACAAGGAATCAATAATGGACTTTTCTTTAAAAATGGGGAAGTCAAGCTAGGAATAAAGGACCTTGATCCTTTTCCAGGTTGATCATTTCATTGGAATTAATGTACATATTTATTATGTTCTCATTTGATTAATTTTACAGAAAGTTGGGTAGCGAGATCTGTTTTATTTCATTTTATTTAGAGGTAACCATTGATAATTTGAGAATGGTGGAGAGGACTGTTGAATAAAACTGAAAAAGAATTTAAGAGTTTTGAGGAGCAGAATGTGAAGCTTTGTTATAATCCTGTTTTATTCTGGACTTTGTGCTTAACTGAAAATAAAATAATATTTGTTGTACATTCTCTGCTGTATTATTATGGAAGTATTTACTGGCTGAGAGCAGCATGGGTGAAAGCCATCTGAGGAGGCAACCTACAGGCGTGGGCATTAGACAGGTTGCACCTGACATTGGTGAATATTGCACAGGGCAGGCTGATTTCTGTGTAGAAGGACTGAAGGGTCACACTCGTCCTATCAGACAATGAAAAGAGAGAGACAATAGTGAGTAAGTGGAAGTGTTACATTTTAAAGGTGTGGATATAGCAAATGAGGAAGAGATTTAGAGTGAAAACTAAGGTGGAGCAAGCTGGGGAAAAGAACAAGTTGCAATGTGCTGAACACTGCTCCTTGGTGGTCATTGGGGAAGTATGAATGGAAATTGCATAATTATACAAGGAAAAAATGGTTTTTCTTTGGTCTTTCAGTCAATGAAGTGTATGCAGAAATAATAGGTAGATGGGTGCATCCCTTACTGTTACAGTTGTGTACCATTTTGTTTTCTATTCAGTTAAAATGATTGGTGAAAAGCTTAGCTGATAACCAATAAAATTATGGGTAATATCAGGTTGAATTTCAAAAGTAGTCTTGTTTTTTTTTCTGAAGCATAGATAATTTAGAGTAGCCATTTAGCTTGCCAGCACGTTTTTGGGATGAGGGAGGAAACTGGAGCACCCGGAGGAAACCCATAGAGTCAGGACAGAACATGCAAGCTTCACAGACGTCCCCTGAGGTCAGGATTGAACATGTGAACATGGGTTCCTCGAGCTATGGAAAGATTTATATGGAAGTTAGTACACACACACACACACACACACACACACACACACACACACACACACACACACACACACAAACTGAATGCTTTATAAAAGAAGGGGTTTATACACATGTAGTTAAGGGATAAACTGTGTGAAATATTGGATGGAATAAAAAAGTGATGACATCTTTTGAAAGTGAATAAGACCCGGATGAAATGTAGCCTATGGAAACATAAGAGACTGCAGATGCCAGAATCCTTTCCTCCCACAGATGCTGTTCGACCCACTGAGTTCCTCCAGCAGATTTTTTGTTGTTGAAATGTAGCCCAGTCTATTAAAAGAATTGAGGAAGGAAATTGTAGAGCATTATCACTAACCTCTAATGCTGAATTGTTGTTTTAAAATGGAAGAGGTGAATTGAATAATTTTAGGCCAGTTTCTTTAACTTCATGGGCAGATAGCACGGATCTGTTCAAGGAAGTCTGACTAAAGCTTGAATTTTTTGAGGAGCTTGTAAGGAGAGTTGATGAGAGCAGTAAGTTTGATGTATTTCAGCATAGCAGGCTGGTAATGAAACTACAGCTGCATGGAATCCAAGGAAGAGTGGCAAATTGGGTAGGATTGATGTGTGCTTTTGTGAGTGGAAGACTTAATAATGGAGTTCCACTGGGTCCAGTACTTGGTCACTTGCATTTTGCAATACAAGTTAAGTGTAGGGGACATGATAAAGAAGTTTGCAGATGAAAAGAAAATTGGCTGTGTGGTTGACCTGGTGGAGGGAAGCATTTGGCTTCAGGAGGATAGATGTGGTCTGGTCAGTTGGGCAAAAAACTGGCAAATATCATTTAATTCAAGAGACGTGTAATGCATTTAGGGAGGTGTAAAAAGACAAGGGAATGTACAATAAATGAGAGGATATTAAGTGGTACTGCTAATCAAATGTACCTTGTAGTACATGTCCACAGATTCTAGAAGGTGTCAGGGCAGGTAAAGAATGGAAAACAAAACAACGCAACTCTCTTTAGCCACCTTATCTAGGGTACACAACATGAGCATGATGGTTATGCTAGAATTGTATGCAAAGCTTGTTGGGCTACAGCTTACTGTGTCTCAGTTCTGGTTACTGCATTACAGGAAAGATGTGATTGCACTGGATGTGTGCTGAGGAGATGCTGCCAGGACTGGAAAAAAAAATTATCTCTTAGGCAAGATTGGATGGGTTGTTGTTTCCTTTGCAGCAGAGGAGTTAGAGAGAAGTATTGGTTATGGTGTATAAAATTAGGAGGTCCCTAGACAGGATAACTTGGAAAGATCTGTTTTCCTGAGCTGAAAGTTTAAAAACCAGGGAGAATGATTTAAAATGACAGAGATCCACACCAATGACAGAATGACAAAATGACAGAAATTGCTCTGTCATAAATCTTTGCAGTTCTTGACTATGGATGCTCAGTTGTTGAATATATTCAAGGCTCAGAGCAATGCACTAAGGGAATTGAAAGAAATGTAGACCAGATGGGAAAACTTTCTTGAGGTGCAGTATTACTGATGATTTTATTGAATAATGAGGCAGGATTGAAGAACTGTATTGTCCACTTCTACTTGTGTTCTTAAAGAAACTTAAAATTTACCTTGCAGTTCCATAAACAGACCTTGAGTTCTTCAGTGATGCCCCACCCAGCTACTGCACCTTTTGGGCTGAAGAGAATGAGGTTAGCAGGACCCCAGGCATATGACAAAGGAGAGATCACGGCTTTACAGCAGAATGAAGGATTATTGGAGAAGATAATAAAACAGGCTAAACACACCTTTTTGAGACGTAGGTGAGTATTACTGGGGTAAATTTTGCATGTAGAAAAATAGTAAATTCATTGGAAGTATCAGGAGCAGAAGATAAATTATTTTACATTCTTTAGGTTAATTTACAGAAAGTAACGTGAATGAAGATTATAATTAAATCTTGAAAGTATGTAATTCTCCACTTTAAATGGCCATTGTGCACTAGCTAGCAATATGTGAGTATAATATATGTAGACTTATTAATGTAACTTATTGGTCAGTAATAGAACATTAACTTGGTCAGTTTCTAGGTGAGGTAGAGGAACAAAAAGATCTTGGAGAACAAATAAACCAATCACTAAACAATGTGCCATTTAAAATAAGCACTAAAGTTTAGTTTAGAGGGATAAAACTGAAAAGTGGAGGGTAAAATAGATCTATTTCAGATCAGGATCTGAGCACATTTGGCTTATCACAGAGTTCTGGATACCATAGTATAAAAAGGATATTGATGTACTGGGGAGAGTGCAGGGAAGATTTACAAGGATGACACTAGAAATGTGAGGATAGGATGAATAGACCAGGTCTTTCCTTCTCTTGAGAAGAAAAGCTGAGAAGCGAAATAGAAGCTTGTAAAATTATGAATTATGCTTCTCCCCACAAGTGGATGAAGAGAGAATTTCACTTGTGGGGAAAAGCATAACTTGAGGCTGTCATTATAAGATGGTCATCAAGATATGCAAGAGAATTCAGAAGAAACTTCTTTATCCAGAGTGGTGTGAAAGTTGCATTCTGTACCACAGGCAATGGTTGAAGTGAATATTATAGAAACATTTAAAAGGAGACTAGCGAAGGGAATGGAGGGCCAATTGGCCTATTTCCACATCATAAATCCTATGTAGGTAATATGTAACCCTAAGCATTTATAATGTCTTTAATTTTAAAAAGCATACCAAAGCATTTCAAGGTATATTCATAAAAAGACAAATGACAAGTAGTTTTCAATATTTTTTTGGTTCTACTAGCAAATATATATTTATGCTTTTAACTTTAGAACTGCAAGGACAATTGACAACTTGGCCAGTCGTATTGAAGATCCACAGATACAAGCTCATTGGTCGAACATTAATGATGTGTATGAATCTAGTGTTAAAGTGTTGATAACATCTCAAGGCTATGAACAGATCTGCAAGTGAGTAATCGTGCAATGATGAAATTGGTGTGTATTTTTCAAACAGGTGTTGTTTATATTTGGATTTTTGCAACTTTCTGTTGTTAACACTTGACATAAGGATGCTTTTTATTAGTATTTGAATATGTGCTGTTTTCTAAGTATTAGGTGTAAGTGTTTGAGGTGAGACTTTTCTGATCTCAAGGTTCTGCTGCTAATTTTTTGGTGGGGAGGGGGGAGGGAAGTCTGCAGTGACTGTGCCCACTATTCATTGTCCCAGTGAGAATTCATTGTTAATCTTTTGTTCAGGATTGATTATATTTTCTTTGATTTTTGTTAACCTGACCAAGTGTAGCCCCCTATTTATCCAGAATGCAATATAGATGACATTTTATAATTTCATGTATAATGGTGATGAGAATCACCATTTGTAATTCTATATATAGATCTGTATTTATAAGAAAGGTGTGGTGCTGGAAACAGAAATAGCATTTCTGCTTAGATGTGACTTTTTCCTCCTTGTCTTAGATCAATTCAGCTGCAGTTGAACATTGGTATTGAACAGATTAAGGTGGTGCACAGAGATGGTAGAGTAATTACAATATCTCACCAGGAACAGGAATTGCAGGACTTTCTTCTCTCCCAGGTAACCATATGAAAGAAATGTTATCATGAATTATCAAATCACAGTGAATGAAATAAAATGACTTACTGCATAAAAATGCATTAAAACAACAAGATTGTTAGGGTACAGCATGCTTTTAATTCACTAAGTGGAATAGCATAGCATACATAACCCACAGGTTAGTTGCTACTGCTCTTCTGAATTTAAACCAAACTTGTACATTTCATATTTGATCCTGGCAGTGTAAATCATATTTTATGTTGTACCATGTAAAAGAACTATATTTGTAATATATGGAGTTAGAACTTGCTGCTTGCAGAGCCAACTAGTCAACTCATACTTGGTTTCCCAAATCCATTAGTATTGAATTTGCTTCCTAAGATTGAATCAATCCAAAATGAATAGACTCTGGCTTCTTAAACCAGACCTCCCAGGCTTGACCAACAATCAAACCTCTAAAGAACTTTGGTTCTGAATGTTTCGTTGACATTCAAAAACATCTAAAAACTAATAGAAATCAATGAATTATATCTTAAATTAATAAAAAGTTAAAGCAAAACTCTTGGGAAAAATTAAAAATGTTTAAGTCAACTCAATTTAAATTTCCTGGTTCCCTCAGCCTTCCCCCTCATTTCAAGTGGATAGACTAGATATTTAATCTGCAGTAGGTTTAGTGGATAGAAATCATGATAGGACTTGTGACAAGTTTGTGTTCTGCCTCAAGTCCAACATCAAGGTGGTTTTGGAGAACCAGCGGTGAAGAGGATCCAGAAAGTGACAACCTCTCCATTTGCGTAGGAATCATGAACTTGGTGATACTTATGTGCAGAAATGCTGGCAGTTCACCATAGAAATGCTGCCATTTCCCAGCAGCCTGATTGGTGATTTTAGAATATTGTGTACAAATTGATTTGCTTTTGCATGTTCTAGAATAAGATGCAACATGTTTGGTTTGATAACTTTTTTTGAGGATAGAAAAATGTTTTGTGTCATATATAGCTTATCTACACAGTCCTTAACTCCCCTACAATTGAAAGTTTGCATCCAGATAGCCACATCATAATAAGGTTTGCACATGATAATGTACAAGGTATAGACAATCTTGTGTAATTTGATGAACAGCCCGAGGACTTTGATTTCATATTAATGTTAAAGGAATAACATGATGCCTTTCAGATTTCATAATGCAGAGCTCTGATTTGTATATAACTAAGTCTTTTTTGTTGTCTAATAGATGTCACAGCACCAGGTGCATGCAGTTCAGCAGCTGGCCAAAGTAATGGGCTGGCATCTGTTGAGCTTCAGCAATCATGTGGGTCTAGGTCCAGTGGAGAGTATTGGGAATGCTTCTGCAATAACTGTAGCTTCACCCAATGGAGAGTATTCAATTTCAGGTATGTATACCTTGTACAACAATTGAGGAAAAATTCTGGTTTAGTTCAGCAGACATGGATACATTTTACAGCTAAGTACATTTGTGCGATATCTGATATACACCTACTTCAGCTTTTCAATTCCAAGTGTATTCTATCTTTAATAGAATAATGGTAGGCAGAACCATGGCTGGTAGTCACAGGTCACTAGCAGTGTTTCCTTTTAATTTTTAAAGTTATATGGTTTTCAGTGAGTGGACCAAAACCTCAACTGTAGATGGTGAGCAACATGTTCCTATGTTGATACTGTCAATTGTTTTAAGGAAGTTGTATGAATTTTTATAATGGTTCTTGTCATATGTCATTTCTTCTTGTTACAGTACGGAATGGGCCTGAAAGTGGTTGTAGAGTGGTGGTTCAGTTTCCTAGAAGTCAGTGCAAAGATCTTCCCAAGAGTGACGTGATGCAAGACAGTAAATGGAATCACCTTCGAGGACCGTACAAGGAAGTACTGTGGAGTAAGATGGAAGGGCGCAACTTTGTTTATAAAATGGAACTCCTGATGGCAGCTCTTGCTCCTTGCCCATAATTGATGACTTTTGTGCAGACCAGCATCTTTCTGTTAGTACCTTCCACTTAACGTTTCTTTTGAGTTCTGCTGAAACAATGGGGTACAAATTTGAAACTGCCATCAAATGTACTTTTTTCTACTGTATTTGTAAAGATGTGTTCTGTTGATTATAGAAATGGGTGAAAGCTTTAATGGATACTCATTGACAATTAGTGGTTATGGTGCAGATGTATCTTTAATTCATTTTGTGTATAATTTTCTATAGTTTGTAAATAAAGTAAAATGTTTTGATTGCAAATTTCCACATTATATAACAAAGCCACCAACATTCAACAATGATAGACATATCATTGTCCTCTGAAACTGAACTGTGTAAAGTTATCTCTTTTCATAACAACAGAAGTGCTATTTAACAAAAAAGGGTTACACTAAAAATCTTTGTTTCTTGCGTATGTTCCCAAGACAGTGGAACTCTGATACTAACTCTACAAATGGCTGTGAAATGTCTGTTTGTGAAAAAAGAACTTCCCATTTAATGTTTTACTGATGACCAAAATCTATCATGAGATTCTTGGATAATGGTGCCACATTAGCTAATCAGAGAAATGTTCTGTAATCTACATTTCATATCCTACAAGTGCAGTGGCATTTATAAATACATTTTATCTTGGGTTTGATCATTTTGGTCTAAATCTTGGTACATAAAAGATATTTATAATGTCATCGCAGCTTCTGATTTTATTCCTATCTTGCACTGTTTTTCTGCTTATCTTTTTATCTTTATTGAGCTTGCTATGCCTAAATTTCAAATTAAGCACCATGTGGATTGTAAAAGATACTGTCCTTATTTCTGTTTAATAATTCAGCTGCATCAGACTGAATAGTTTCTATCCATCCCCTTATACACCAGCAGTGCAGCGTGATACAATATGCATTGAATATCAAGTGACTGGAATGAAGCTGAGCTAGTGCAATGAATAGAGTGAAACTTCCTCAGGAAAAACATCCCAAGAATTTGCTTATGTTCACAAATTTGCAGGTGTTGCAAGGGCAAGCCTTGACAAATGGTGAATTTGCTTTAATGCCTGTATTTGCATTCTCCAAGCCAACCTTTCAATTTTCTCATCAAGGTACTATTTGTGCATATTGCAATGTCGGTACCAGAAGTAGATCCTCTAAGAAGTGGTTCAAGTTGCTGGTCTTGCAGCTAAAGCTTTGGAACATTGACCCAGAGATAAGAGGTTTAATCCCATCTTGGCAGCTGGGTAACTTTTCTTGCAGTTAAATTTTTTTCCCCAAAAAAAGGATTAGTTTCTTTAATGGAGAATATGAAACCACCAGATTGTAAAAACCCACCTGGCTTACTAATGTCTTCAAGTTTAGTCTATACGTGACTTCAGATACACTCTCAATTGCTTCAACTCAGGAAGTAGTTTGGCACGGACAATAACTTCAAAATTGCCAGCATGATCCACGTCCCATAAATGAGTTTTAAAAATTTATTCTTTCTGCTTCATCTGTTTGATTTCAGTATACTAGCCTTTGCATCACTATTATTTAATATAGGAAAGTGATTGGTCATGGAAATTAATTTTCTCCTTCCTTCAAATAAAACTGCCATAATGGATCTTATTTGAATTGGAAGATGGGCATTTAGCTTTAGCTTGAATATTATGTTCCCAGGAACTATACATCAGAGGGCAGAGATTGTGGGGAGATGGGGCTGCATATCATGAGGGATGAATATGCAGTAATGGTCAGCCCTGATCTTTGGATGTTTTCAAGTTATAGATGGATTCATGTAGTTAAAAATCAGTCATAATCCAGTTACAAAACCAATCAGACCACAGTAATTAGAAATATAAAATAAATAATCTGAAGTAAATGGAAGAATAACCACAAGAAAATAATCTTCAGGTTACAGACAATCTGCTTTAGATGGTATTAATCTCATCTGGTCAACCCATTATTTATGAGTGCCATTTGTCTAAAATTTCCAAAGCTTTTAATTAAACTGAGGTTTGTGAGTATAGAGACTAAGGTATGACTGGTTCATGGCTAAAGGGAAAGTGGTAATGGGTTATCACATGTCTGATATGGTGATAATATTCCTGTCTCTTGGATAAGAGCCATATATTATGTGTGTAAACCAAACAAGTGCCTAAGTGTGGTACAGAGAAAGTACTGTGCTTGTGGGCATGTTGCCTTTTGGATGCTAATTCAAAGCAAGACCCTGTCAGGCCTTCTCAGTGAAAGTAAAGATCATATGTTGCTACTCAAGGAAAAACAAACTCGTGTCTTGGCCAATATTTATCCTCATTCAACATACCAAAGCAGAATATCTGATCACTTATTTCATTGTTGCTTGTGAGACTTTACCATTAAATTTTGAAAAGTGCATTAGAAATAGTGTTTGAGATGTCATGATGGAGTAAAGATAAAAACAGTTCTGTTTGACCAGTGGCAAAATAAATTCAACATCAATAATTTGTGGTGTGAAGTAAGGGCATAGCAGTAGTACTGCCATATTCATGCAATGCATTTTTTTAATGCTTGCATATTGTAGTATTTGAAGCAAGTAATCTTTTCAGATACATAATTCTATTCCCCAATTATTAGAGTTTAAATTCCAAGCCTCCGTGCTGAAGCCAGACAGAGCTCCAGTTAGAATACTACTGGAATGCTAAAGGAAAAACCACTGCTGGAGGAAACCAACAGGTCAAGCAGCATCTAAAGAGGAATATGGACAGTCAATGTTTCAGGTTGAGACCTTTCATCTGGACTGAAAGAGTAGAGGGGAGATAGACAATATAAAAGAGGAGAGGGGAAAGGGTGGAGCAAAATCTAGCAAGCGATGGGTGGATCCAGGTGAGGAGGAGTAACTAGTAAATGGAGAAGGTAAGGGTGGAAATAGCAACAGGCTGGGAGGAGATAACTGGAGGCAACAAAAGGCTGCAGAAGATTGAATCTGAAAGGAAAGGAAGGTGGAGCATGGAACCAAATAACAGGTAGGGTGAGCAGATGGGAACAGTGGGGGGAGGGTACCCAGTGGGAGGATTGTGTGTGAGTGATGGACAGGTGGAGGAGGGGAAAGAAATTCCTGAAAAAAGACATCAGGGATGTCCTGGAGTAGAAGGCCTCATCGAGAAGAGATGAGGTGGAGAAGGAGAAAGTGAGAGAAAGGAATGGGATCCAACAGGGTGGGAGGAGGTGTACTCTAGGTAACTTTGGGAGTCAGTAGGTTTGTAGTAAATGTCAGTGGATAGTTTGTCTCCTGATATAGAGACAGAGATATCAACAAGTGGTCCAAGTGAATTTGAGGGCAGAGTGGAAGTCTGTAGTAAAGTTGAATAAATTGATGAGTTCTGCACAGGTGCTGGAGTCTGCACCAATATAATTGGTGATGTAGTGGAGAAAGAGTTGAGGAGTGGTGCCAGGGAGGTTCGGAGCAAAGGCTGCTCCACGTAGCCAACAAAAAGGCCAGCATAACTGGGGCCCGTGCAAATGACCATGGATACACCCTCGATTTTCAGAAAGTAGGAGGAATCAAAAAAGTTGTTCAGGTTAAGCACATGTTCCACCAGGCAGAAGAGAGTGTTAGTAGAGGGGAACTGGTTGAGTCTATGTTCTGGAAAGAAATGGATAGCCTTAAAGCATTCCTGATGGGGAATGGAAATGAATAGGTTTTGGACCTACATGATGAAGTTGAGATGGTGGGGACCAGGGAATTGGAAGTTGTTAAAATAGTGGAGAGCATGTAAGGTGTCCCAAATGTAAGTGGGAAGGGACTGGACAAGGAGTGACAAGATAGAGTAAAGGTATGAGGAGATAATTTCCGTGGGGCAAGTGGGGCACCCTTCCCTCCTCCATCCCCAGCCTCTGTATCTATTTCCACCCTTTCCTCCTCCAACTGCCAATCACCCCTCCTAACCTGGATCCACCTATTGCTTCCCAGCTCTTGCCCCACCCCTACCCCTCACCTCTTTATTACTGGCTATCTCCCTTCTACTCTTTCAGTCCAGGTGCAGGGTCTTGAAACATCGACTGTCCATTTCCCTCCACAGATGCTGCTTGACCCGCTGAGTTCCTCCAGCAGTTTGTTTTTTGATCTAGATTCCAGCATCTGCAGTCTCTTGTGTCTTCACTAGAATGCTGAACACAGTTCTGGTTACCACAGCACAAAGGAGACAAGAAAATGTGAGTGTAGATGATGAGGGTAAATTAAAGGTGGGAGGGGGTGAGTTATGTGGAAAACTTAGATGAAAAAAAGGCTCTATTGAGGTAATTAAGATCTTAAACATTGAGAAGGAGAACTCATTTAACAGTTTTTCAGATATCCCAATAAATCCGGATCAGGGTGTGGATTCAAGGCTGCACCTTAATAATATTTTTGGATAAATGCAAGGCATTCTTCCACATAGAGGGTAATCAACAATTGGAACTCAATACCACAAAGGAAGCTAGAATTTGTAAGTAACTTTCTGCAAGGTGCAAATATATTTCTGGGAGAATGAGATCAAAGGGATTGAAGAGTTTTCATCTAAATTTCCCTTATGAATTTATAAATACTGTTGCAACTAGAAAACTTAATGGAGGTAAGTTATGAAGAAAAATTGTAAATAGATTTTTTTAGGCCCTTTGGTTCTATAAGATGATACTAAGAGTTGAAGAAGTCAGTGGTGGTCTTGAACTGTTGTCCTTCTTTGATTAGTTTCTTTGGGGATCTTGGTTAGTGTGTGTCAGTTAGACTTTCAAGTGCCATAGGCCATCGCAGTAGATGAATAACTTGGGTAATGAATCACAAGTTGATGTCTGCTTATTTTAACATGGAAGGAAGTTGTGGTATCGTATTACATTGAAACCAATAATTCAGCTCAGGTTAGGTATTGAACTTCACTACTGAGCAACCAGGAACATTGTCATACCCCAGATTGCAGTTATCCATTGAAAATGAATTCAGCAACAGTATTATTGGCTTGTATTACTCCATAAGTGATTTGAATCACTGAAAATATTAACATTAATGTACTTATTCCATTCTATGTAAACTTAACACTACTTGAAAAATTGAAGATCATTTTTAATTTAGTAGAGTCCAAATTTAATAATGAGGTTTTACAGAATATTCATAATGTTGTTATGTATAAAAAAATATATAATTTGTATTTTTCCCTCAGCAAACAATTTTGATACCAAGAATCATGCAAAGTTTGTAGTTTTCCTTAAATTAGTTTTGTTCACACAATCATTCAAATATTGACATTTTAAAGAATCCTGTGATCTACATTTAAACAATTGGCAACAGAATGTATTCAATAGACTTTACTTGTTCTAATTTATTGGGTTAATTTTTACTTAAAGCATGCTTTTAATATTCTACTTGCAATGTACAATGGAAGTAGTGTACTATGAGCATGGCTGAGTAACAAATGCCATGCTCATAGTACGCCTTTTTATAAAACCAGTTGTAAAACTAAATATCACAAAATAGCTAAAACCATTTAGTTATTATTGTATGGTGATAGTTGACTGATGGGTTTGTATGAAATAATGTGAATATGTAATATTGTGAATATTCACTAATGTTTCTTAGTGTGAATACCTTCCTTCAGTTTTCAAATTCTGTCAGTCTTAATCCAACATGTGAACTGGAATTCATCTAGCAACTTTAAAGTGATGTTACTTCCATATCCGTCGAACCTTGGGATTTAAAAAAAACAAAGCACGTATTAGAAAAAAAATCATACTCTTGTCAACAGAAGAAAATAGATAGTTTTGAATAAGCATCTAGGTGGAAACTATAAATGCCAGCTTTTTATGCCACACGAACATTACTAAGAAGCATCAAGGTAGCATCTTAATGATCCTGGTGAGTTTCTGTATATGTCTTGCAGTTTTGATCTTAAGTGAAACATGAGATTCCTCACTGCTGAGCATTTCTCATCACTTTTCACTTAGAGATGACGTATTAAACTAAAGTGACACATAATCTGAAATGTTAATTGGTATGCTTTAAAGTGTGCCTCAGTAAGCACTCATTTATATTACTTGGCTCGTAATGTTGATTCAGATAACCTGATAATGTGTAGTTTACAACTAACTGTTTCTCCCCTTTCTTCCCCCTTCCCCTCCCCCCAAATTTAACACCATTTTACTATACATCATCATTATATCATATACCATCATTGGACAAACTTTGTTATTAAGAGTATGTTTTATCAGGTTGCACAATGATGTAATTAGTAGAGCTGGCTTCCTCACAACTCCAGTGACCCAGGTTCAATCCTAGCCTTCGGTACTGTCTGTGAGGAGTTTGCACGTTCTCCCTGTGACTGTGTACATTTCTTCTGGGTGCTCTGATTTCCTCCCAAATGCACGTGAGTTTTGTAGGCTAATCGGCCACTAGTGTAGGTGGCAGGTAGAATTAATGGGAATGAGAAGAATAAGTTACAGGGAAATTTAGTGGGGGAATGGGATTGGTCTGTGACCTAGCAAAGACTTGATGAGGCAAATGACCTCATTCTATAAAGCAAGAAAAATATGAAAATGAACAATTGCTTTCAAGCAAAAAATTAAGATGGTGAGACTGAAAGGAGTAGGTTTTAAGGAGTGTCTTAAAGGAAGTGAAAGTAGAGAGGCAGATGTTTATGGCAGTTCTACAGGGTGTAGACACTGAAGTCAGAGCTGCCAGTCAGTTATTAAAGTAAGACATGTGCAAAAGGACAGAAAAATGCAGAGACTTGAGGGTTTTGGCACCGGAGCAGGCTAAAGAAAGGCAAGACCGTGGAGGCATGAGAACTTTAAAAATTGATGCTTTGCAGAGAGTTGCTCTAGGATAGTCAGCATATGGTAAATGAATGAGACTGTGTGAATTAGAATGCAGGCAGGAAGATTTTGCATGAGTTTGTGTTAGAAGTTGGGAGGCTGTCAGAAGCAGCATTGGATTAGCCATGCCTCAAAACTAAAGGCATGAATAAGGATCTTGACAGCAGATGAAGCATGTGGATGAGAAATAAGACAGGGAGAGGAAACAGTACGTTTTTATAGCACCCATATACACCACACAAGATACTGATCTCCGTGCTTTACCACAATGAATTCTTCTATCAAACCACAGTTTGATTACCATTTGCATTCCATGCTCTCCTCTTGATTTTGTAGAGTTTCACACTTTGATTGCAGATCCACAGCAAGAACATTAGAACAGTAGATAACGTTACAAGTACTGTAACAATGACAGCCACAAAGTGCAAATCCTTATAAAGTGGTTCTGTAGAAAGACAAACGTTAAAATGCTATGAAATTTATAATTAGATTTCTGACTCTACTTTCTTAGTGTCATGCTCATTTTGTAAATTGTTCCCTCAGAAACACAGTGAAAACTGACATGATAAGATATCTTTATTAGTCACATGTACATGGAAACGCACAGTGAAATACATCTTTTTGTGTAGTGTTCTGGGGGCAGCCAGCAAGTGTCACCACGCTTCCAGCGCCAACATAGCATGCCCACAACTTCCTAACCTGTACTTCTTTGGAACGTGGGAGGAAACCAGAGCACCTGGAGGAAACCCACGCAGACACGGGGAGAACATACAAACTCCTTACAGACAGTGGCCAGATTTGAACCTGAGTCGCTTGTGCTGTAAAGCGTTACACTACCATGCCCGCTTGGGGGAAAGTCAATTAATATAGCTCTTGTGAGTTTCTCAGGAGTAATAACAAAGGTTTCCCAGAGGCTGCAATCTCAGTTTGGAAGGGGTGTTCTAGCATTCAACTTCTATGTAGCAAGGGTATTTCTGTCTCACAAAGGATGAAACTTAGGCTGTGACCTACACATACAGCAGGTCTCTATCCCAAAGAGAAGCCCTCCTCTCACAGTCCAGCAGGATAGGAACGGTTGAGCTGTCCCAATCATTTCCAAGCTCCAGAGTTTTGTTGGCAGTTGAGGTGCTGGAATTGGCCTCAAACTATAGTTTCTGGCCTAAGGTGCTGGGTGACATAATACCTTTGAAGATTTTTCCATGCCAAGTTTGCAGAAGCCAATGAATATTTGAGAAACTGTTAGAATTAGGTCAACTGTAAACAAGGATCAATACTATGTTAGGAAACAGCTGTTAAGGAAGCTGTGAAAAGTAATCTATTGAAAATAAACTCTTGCCTTAGACTCAAATGTAAAACACTCTGTAGGTCACGCAGGTCTGAGGGTATTAGCCCTATTATTACCAGGCAGGAAGAAGAACAATGGTGCAGGGGAAAAAAATCAGCAACTATGTCTGCTGCCAATCTTTAAAACAAAACATGGACCCATGGCCACTGGATTGGGAGCCTGGCTGGAAAATGAGGGGGATTTTGCAGAAAGCCTTTGGAGCTTCTCAGCCACGTGAACAAGGAAGGGATCATTATAAAGGCCGCGGCTGCCCTTTGGGATAAAGGCACACGAGATCTGGTACCTCCAGAATTCCCACTAGTCAGTGGCAGTTATTGGTTGTGATCGTAGGAAAGTTTGCACTGCAATTGAGCAATCCTGGATCAGGGTGGGGAGACAACTGCTGTGATATGGGGAAGAAAGGAAGCCTGGCCTAAAGGAAGCTAAGAGCTTCCCTTGTTACCCAGTAAAAAAACCCTTTGCTGTTCACAAGAAAAATTGAAATAAATACAAATCTTGCATTCTGGACCTCGGGGCTGGTTCCTGGTCAATTTTGCCTGACTGGAGCTGTCACTGCCTTTACATCTCTGCTGCTTGGATCTCTGGTTGAGGTTGCTAATTGGCTGCTAAGGTAAAATCATAGAATCATTGACATGTCTAAAACACTAACACTTTCTCTGGGGTTGAATTTTCCTGCTCCAAAGAGCAGATTAAAACGGAGAACCAGAAAAGGGAACAGAGTCATTTTGGGATAGTAAGTCTTGTAATTTTAACTGTCCTCCTGCCCATTTTCCATCAGACAGGTGTGCACTGGTACACTGCTTAGTGTGCCAGATACCTTCCCAGGAAAGGTGACGCTTATGGAATCAACACTGAATAAAGAGGGAGATGCATTACTGACAGTGCTGCTGTGCTGGGAACTGAGCGTATGCTCCTACCCTTCACACTCCCACACTGTTGCCCACTGTTGTGGTGGGAACCTGGGGGTGCCATGAAGCTGGTGCAAATTCCTGCCCTCCCCCGGCACTCCTACAGCACTGTCCACAACTATCCGCGGTTTCATGCAGTCTTGGGTAGAGCAATTGTCATACTAAGCCGTGATGCATCTGGACAGGATGCTTCCACCAATTTTTATAGGTGCACCATAGAAAGCATCCTATCCAGATGCATCACAGTTTGGCATGGCAACTACTCTGCCTGAGACCAAAAGAAACTGCAGAGAGTTGTGGACACAGCTCAGCACATCACAAAAACCAGTCTCCCCTCCATGGACTGTCTACACTTCTCGCTGCCTCAGTAAAGCAGCCAACATAATCAAAGACCCCCACCCACCCTGGATATTCCCTCTTCTCCACCCTCCCATCACTCTAATGTCCTGATGAAGGGTCTCGGCCAGAAACATCGACTGTTCATTTCCCTCCATTGATGCTGCCTGACCTGCTGGAGTTCCTCCAGCACTTTTTGTGTGATCCACCAGCAGAGTACCAGTGTAATTAAAGATGAGGCCACAATTTCTGCCTTCGGACAAAATAAAAATGAAAACAAGCAAACTGTGAAAATGTGAGTAAAGAACAAATGAATTCTTAACTGTATCTTACCATATATATTCAATATAATAACACCATCCTTGCTGCTTCCTTCTTTATCTGTTACAGTCACAACATAACAACCAGCGTCATAGAGCTGAACATTTGAAAGCTGGATGGATCCGTTTCTGTACACCTGAATCCGGTTTTCATAACTCCTTGAAATGTTTCGATAAGTGCCTGGATTCCAGTCGACAATGTTTTTCATTCCCCATGGTAACAGGTGCTTCCATTTAATAGAAAGTGTTCCATTGCATTTATTGTCCACTGAAAGAATGGCACTCTCATTCACTGTGGCATTGACAATGTAGTGAGGTATTGATATCGTAATTCCATTAACTGAAAAATGACAGAAATAGGTGTGTTCATTATATTTGCAAATATGCTGTGTTCCTTCAAACTTCTTGAACATATTGAGCACCTAATGAGGCAGGAAATCTAAGAACAGTTGCGAAAGTGCTCATTGGTACCGTATGTACAACACAAAAGAGTCTAACCCACAATGGCAGTCAGGTAACAAGCAAACAGGGGAAATTTCCCTCCAATATTGGGCTGGCCTGTCAAACCTAGAAAGAACCATAATTTAAAAAAAAACATTTTTGAGTCAGTTGTTGCTTCATACATGGTTTATATTTGTGTGGTGCAGCTGCAATTTGGAACTGAGAATATGGCTATTTTGCCAGCAACAAACTGCACGGATTCTTTCTGCTTGACCTGGTTTAGAGTACAGCTGGTTCATAAATCTGTTAGTGTCCAAAATGGTTCAAGTTTAATTAGAGTCAGTGGGGCACAAGTTGCTAAAATGATCTACCACTCTGTTACATCTACAGCTCGAAAAGAGCCTGTGATCTAAGGACCACGAATGATCTTGATAGCCACAGTCAGAGCTGTCTGGTTTGAGTTCAAAGTACAGCCATGGCTAGAACTGGATGCTAAAATGTCTTTCACCTGAAAATGTGTGGCACGATAAAGAGGTCATATTCCTAGATAAGGCCTCTTCTCATGAAATTAAACTCTATTCCATTGTCTCAACAGTTGAAGTTGTATTTAAGGTACATTTGTCCATGAAGTCTTATTTACAAAGTCAATTTGCTGGTGATATTTATACAATAATCCATGATGTGTTCTTTATTCCAGATAGGCAATGTAAATAGAATCCTATTTTGAAACACAGAATGGCCAAATAAATAAAAGGTAAATTATTATAGATTTGACTAAAATCTTGTATTAAATGTTGGGAAAATATGAAAGAAATTGTCATTGAGCAATGCTTCACAATGTTAGGATAAATGAGTCAGCAAGACAACTTTAAAAGCCTGATATGTTCATGATTAATGTCTAAGTTAACACTTTTTAGAATCAGAATTAGATTTATTATCACTGTCTTATGATGTGAAATTTGTTGTTTTGCAGCAGTAGCACAGTGCAAGACATAAAGTTACTATATATTACAAAATAAACAAATAAATAGTGTAAAAACAAGAAATAATGAGGTAGTGTTTATGGGTTCATGGACTGTTCAGAAATCTGTTGGTGGAGGGGAAGAAGCTGTCTCTGAATCATTGAGTGTGGGTCTTCAGACTCCTGTACCTCCTCCCTCATGGTAATAACAAGAAGAGGGCCCAGATGGTGACCGGATGGTGAGAGTCCTTAGTGATGGATGCCACCTTCTTGAGGCATTGCCTCTTGAAGATGTCCTTGATGCTGGGGAGAGTTGTGCCCGTGACGGAGCTGGCTGAGTCCACAACCCTCTGCAGCCTCTTGTGATCTTTCTTTTCATTTGCAGCGTGGTAACAGACCCGTCCGGCCCAACAAGTCCCCGCCACCCATTTTAAACCCAAATTAACCTACCTGTACGTCTTTGCAATGTGGGAGGAAACCCACGCAGACACAGGAGAACGTACAAACTCCTTACAGACAGCGACGGGAATCTAACCCCGATCGCTGGTGCTGTAATAGCGTCGCGCTGACTGCTACGCTACCGTGCTGCCCATTGAATCTTCATTCATTGGATCTTCATACCAGGCTGTGATGCAACCAGTCAGAATGCTCTCCACTGTACATCTATAGAAATTTGCAAGTCTTTGGTGACATACCAAATTTCCTCAAACTAATAATGAAATAGAGCTGCTGGCGTGCCTTCTTTGTGATTGCATCAATGTGTTGGGCCCAGGATAGATCTAATATTTATATAAATGATTCAACAAATACAGCTGTATTGAATGAATGTTTAAATTAAAATGTTTGCATTACCTGTATTAAGTTCCTTCATACTAAATTAGAATATGCTTTTTTCTTGTCTACACAGTTTTACCTTTACAACAAAAAGTTGGATTTAGTATGGATGATAATTCTTCTCCCCCATATTGATTTCATCCAATGGTACAGTGGCCTCTGGCAAGTAGTGCAATGTTCAGTTCTGTTACTTATTTAACAGGTTTTACAAAAGAACTGTTATATAGGTATCAAGTCAAAGTATTCAATTATAACAAGTGTAAGTTTTTTATTTAAAATCGCTATACCATTCTTCACATGGCTGGACTCCAGTGGTATATCCGGATGTTATTTTAGAATGTGTGGCTGAATGGAGTGGGGCAGACAGATAATTTTGCATTTACTTTCATATTTAACCTTTGAGCAAGATATGTTGCTAATAACCTATTTATGAACAAAATCTATCTTTACATATTTCTGGGATCAGCAGATTCAAAATATGGGATTTAAAAATATTGATAATTTGTCACTTGTATCATTGTTAGTGCTGGTATCGTAGTAAACTCCTTTTGAAAAATCAAGATAGACTATTTATTCACCCTAATCAGCCCTGCTTAGTTATATTTTCAAAGACATATCAGATTTGTCAAATGTGATTTCCTCAATGCTTTGTTACCATGGGTTGCAGTAGTTTCCTTACAACTGATTTATAACAACTGGCATTTAGTTCCCTTATTCTATCTCCCTCTTTTCTTGAATAATGCTGCTGCATTTGCCACATTTCAGTCTCCTACCTTTAGGCTTACTTTGTTTTTGGCACCATTATATGCCTCTTCTATAAATCAAATGATTTTATTGAGCTCTTTGGTTAGCTCTGGATGGATAACTTGCCTGTGGAGAATTTATTGTTCACATGAATGTCCTCTTGTTGAGAATTACAAGTAATAAAGTACAGAATTTCAAAATATATCTTTAAATGTTTTCCATCGTTTATCTATAAGAAATATTTGCATCGAACTTCCTAATCTACTGCTGCCAGTTCACCCCTCATACCCACTTCAGTGGCTTTAAGTTTGACAATTTTGTGACCAAGTTATACCCCTTGTGAAGAGAGTGTGAAATCCTCTCTCGTTGAAATCATGTCTCCATAGAACATCCTTTATAATCAGAAACCTGATTAACCATGTTTCACTATCTAATGACAAGTCTAAAATAATTCGTTTTACTTCCAAAAACAACAAAAAAATTGCAGCTCGTTTTGTAATGATTATCTGGGAGTTAAATACTTGATGTCTTTTAAATTAGTTCTAATTAGTGGCGGCAAAGCAGTGGAGAAACTTTAATCTGGCTAGACCACATCAAGCTCAGTTGGATCTTGTATTTCTCCATCAAAGCTGCCCACTGCACTGAGGTGATCTTCAAGAGCCACGCTAATCCAGACCTCCTTATGTACCCTATCCCTTTCTACCTACATTTATAAAAACAAACATGAAGGTAATGGATTTCTTTATTATCCTGAGAAAGTTTCTGTTGACTTGCAGACTCAGAAGATTGCAGATGCTGGAATCTGGAGCAAAGCAACAAACTGCTGGAGGAATTCAGCAGGTCAGGCAGCACCTGTGGAGGCAGAGGGGATATAGTCCTGATGCAGGGTCTCAACCCGAAATGTCAATCACCCCTCTGTCTCCAACAGATGCTGCCTGCCCTGCTGAGTTCCTCCAGTAGTTTTTTGCCATTTGCTTGCTGCTGCAGTTTGTGCTATCTTATTTGTCCTCCAAACTAAATCTCCCTCATCTCCCACATCCAAATATAACAGCTACCAATCCAGCTTCCCTTCCTATCTCCTATGTTGACTGACACTTGTCAGTCAAAGTGCTAGTTCAGAGGGGATTCTGCCATCTTTTCAAAGGAAAAAACATTCTTCTTCACAACCAAAAATATGAAAATGATAACTTACTTTGTAGCCACAAGCCTAAAAAACACAAGATTAAGAGAATCCTTCTGTGGTTCCAGCTGTTCGTCTTCATGAGAAACATTTAACCATCCATTAGGAGTTGGATTAGTAGCACAGCACACGCATTACTCACAGCGTCTGCTTTTGCAAAATGCATTTAATTGGACTTCGGACGGAATGTGCACTGGACAAACTGGTTCCTGTTTCATCTGCATATGAGCTGGCACACAGCCTGTCACAAGAAAGGTGTTGCATTATTGAGGAAGTTTATCCAGGCCTTGTCCCAATGTGTGCACGCTGAGAGATGCAATGCCTGTTGCTCCGTGGAAACATCTGTACACCAGTATGATTCTGATCTACATCTTGCTATGGCCTTAGACATCCTTCCTCGCCATCCACAACACCACCAATTTTCATATCATCTGCAAACTTACTAATCATACTTCCTACATTCACATCCAAATCATTAATACATACGACAAACAGCAAAGGCCCCATCACAAATCCCTGTAGTACATCACTAGTCGGTCTTCCAATCGGAAAAAAAATTCCTTCCACCATTTCTCACTGCATCCTATCACCTAATTTCAAATCCAATTAGCCAGCTCTCCTTAGATCCCACGTGCCTTAAACTTCTGGACCAGCCTACCAAGTGGGACCTAGTCAAGTACATGTAGACAATGTCTACTGCCCTACCTTCAACAATCTTTGTAGTTACTTCCTCAAATTAATGAGGCTGGATTTTCTCTGCACAAAGCCATGATGACTATTCATAATCAGTCCCTGCCTTTCCAAATGTATGTAAATCCTATCCCTTAAAATTTTCTCCAATAATTTCCCTACCACTGACATAACACTTACCCAGCCTCCAGTTACTGGGCTTATCCCTGCTGCCTTCCTTAAATAAAGGAACAACATTGGCTGTCTTTGAGAGCGGGAGAAGGACTGTTAGCAGGAGCCCACGCTCACCCAGAGCATTTAGGAGAAATTCCATTAGCGGAATCTCAATGAGGAATTTGTGCAAGACATGTGCACTTGGGTACCATCTGTCAGCTGCCGTAATCTCTTCCATCGTACAATAAGATCATGGTGGATCCTGTACCTCAATTTCATCTTGCTGCCCTGTAAACCTTGTTCCTCAGGTTACTTGGTCTTGAAAATGCTCGACCACTGAGCAACTCTGACAGAGGAAATATCAAAGATTTACAATCCTCTGAGTAATTTCTCTTCATTTTGGTCCCAAATGGCAGACTCCTTATCCTGGAGTTACACTTTATTTTATAGCTCCTTTATCAAGGGCTCCAGCACAACCTGAGATTCAGCTCACTTTCTTGTGAAATTATTCATTGTTTCCCAGCTTAGGTTCTCGTCCTCCAGCAGTACCAACTCCAATCACACCGTGCTTTAAGAGTACAGCATACAGTGCATGGAAAGTCTAAGTAAAGATGTAACAAATGGGGTTATTGCTAAAAGCTTATCACCTAGTTGAAGAAAACTGGACCATATTTTTTAATTTGAAACAGGCGAGGAACTGCCTGTGCTTCAGTATTCTGCCATAACATCATGCACGGTAGCTCATTGCTTAATCGATGGGAGAAGTATCCAGAGGTCTGGACCATTGATCTGAATTCGTAGGTTTGAATCTTACAAGGCAGCTGGAGAAAGTGAATTCAGTTAAATAAATCTGGACTTAAATCAGATATTTTATAATCTTATAAAATACATTATATGGGATAAATTTTTATTTAACAAAAAAAAGCTGTCATCAGTAATAGTGACAATGCAACTACTTGATTATCATAAAAGTCCATCTGAATTGTTAATATTCTTTTTGGGAAGGAACCTTTGGGCTGGACTTTATGTCTCCAGACCCACTAGTTGATGTTTAACTATTTCCTCAGTTCAGGGACAATTCAGGAGGGATAACAAATACTCATTTTGCCAGTGATGACCAGGCCCCATGAATAAATACATTTAAAAAATCAGTTTACATAAATCACATTTACAATAAAACAAAATATTAAATTGTTTTTTTGCCTAAAAGTATGATGCCCCTTTACGTGAGTACAATATTGCAACATATCTCCATATTAACTTGATGTTAACTCCAGTTGCGCAATTTAAACATACTGTTGAAGCAGAATAGTATCAGGTATTTTTAGGCTATTTACATTCCTGAAATTGCACTCTAGCAACAAAATGGGTTACATGAAGATGTTTTCCTCAAAAGTCAATTCATATATTTTTCTTACTTTGAGCAGTGCTGGGGTCTAAATAAAGCACCTTTGCTTAATCAGCAAGCTTTACAAGGCCACAGTTACACTTTCTTTTGCCCTAAGCTAACAGCAATGACCACAAAGGTGTGCTGTATTTGCTTAGTTTATCTTGCTCAGCTATCATTAATATGTTTTTAAATTGCGAAATGCACACAGATTCATTTACAACCAACACGAAGTAACACGTCATATTCACTCGAGTTTAGATATGATCAACAACAGGTGAAAAACAACTGCTTGTTCCAACCACTTCCTGCTGCCTCCATATGCACTCCAACTTCCTCGTGGCAATCTTTCCTGGTGGCCAGAACAGAGAAAACAAAAGGTCTTAAACAAATGGTAGGCTCATGAAAGTATGTAAGTGGGGCCTTTGAGGGACAAGTACAATTTTCTGCCCTCACCACCTGCAATTATCAGCTTCTACTGCTATCCATATAGCAATATAAGAGGTGATCATTCTGAGTTGGATTCAGTCAGATTAGGTTTTCTTGCAGTTGTTTGAAGATTTTTCACTTTAAGAAATTTGAAAATACTTCTACTTTAAGTTTAGAATCTATGTCACCAGCTGCTTCACAGTTGCTCTGTGGAGCACTAAAGGAAATAACACCTCGTTAGTGGTTACCAAAGGCCCTTGAAAAGTGACTTCATAGCCTGAACTCATCTCTCCAAGTCCTGGTGGGAAGTGTTTTTCATGCTAACACCTAATTCGTTCACAATATTTGAGGTAGCTGCAAATCAAGACCTTTGATTTTATTGAATGTGACTCTGCGGTTGAGAACTTGGGGAATTATTGGATGATTGAGGAAAGGTCAAAGGTGGTGGTTGGAAAAGGGTTGTCCCCTCCCAAGCCAAGCAATGGATCTGCTTGTTACAGTTGTGTCTTTAGTTGCACCAATTGAACCAAGTGAATCTTATCAGAACTATTCCTTTTAAGTCCTGTGAATTTAAACAGTTTAATGAATCATGACATCTCATTTCAACAAATGTTTGCCTGGTTCATTTCTGGTATTGCTATTGGTTTATTATTGTCACTTGTACCGAGATACAGTGGAAAACTTGTCTTGCAAACCGATAAAAAGACAGAGTCCAAGGAGGAGAGGCTGGTTTCTGTGACGCACTGGGCTGTGTCCGCAACCCTCTGCAGTTTCTTGTGGTCCCGGGCAGAGGAGTTGCCATACCAAGCTCTGATGCATCCAGATAGGATGTTTTCTGTGGCGCATCGATAAAAGTTGGTGAGTATCAAAGGGGACATACCGAATTTCTTTAGCCCACTGAGGAAGTAGAGGCACTGGTGAGCTTTCTTGACTGTGGCATCTACGTGGTTGGACCAGGACAGGCTATTGGTGATGTTCACTCCCAGGAACTTGAAGCTCTCAACCCTCTCAGCCTCAGTACCATTGATGTAGAGAGGTCCAACCCCCTTCCTGAAGTCAATGACCAGCTCTTTTGTTGACGTTGAGGGAAAGGTTGTTGTCATGACACCATGACAAGAACCAGCTGCTGCAAGAGTAGTAAGTAGCCCTTTTATTTGATTTTATTCAGTTAGTTTAAATTAGTTATTTGTTTTAAGTTTGCATGTGCGTTTTGGCATTTTAATTTTACTTTGATTTTGAATTTTAAATGGTACTTTTCTAAAAAAAATACTTCCAGTGTTTTTAAAGAAGGCATTGCAAACATTTAACTTAAGCAACAGCAATGACAGCTGGTGAATCTGTGGGAGGACCTCACTGGTAATCAAGGCCTTTCTGGGGTGTAGCCAGCCAGTTGTGCCTGAAGATCACTTTGCTGGGGCTTGCTGACCAGTTGAGAGTGGCATCCCATTGAGGAGTGCACCCTGTCACAGAGGAAGATACAGTGGGGTCCATGTTTTAGGGCAGCTCATTTGGTTAGCAGAAGATCTAACTTAAGTATGCAAACAAATATCTCAAAACTGTAGGCTAGATTACAGGGGGAGGGTGTTGTTGTCTTATACCATTGTACAATTGGATGTGGATTATTATTGCCTATAAATTCAATTGTGTTACATCATTTCTCTCGTGCTACATCGTCCAAGGTTGAACTTACTCTCACTAAGCTGCATTAGAAATCCATTTTTTTGGATGTCTTTATTAGTCACATGTACATTGAAACTCACAGTGAAATGCATCTTTTGTGTAGAATGTTCTGGGGGCAGCCCGCAAGTGTCGTCACGCTTCCGGTGCCAACATAGCATGCCCACAACTTCCTAACCCGTACGTCTTCGGAATGTGGGAGGAAACCGGAGCACCTGGAGTAAACCCACGTGGATTCGGGGAGAATGTACAAACTCCTTACAGACAGTGGCCGGAATTGAACCCGGGTCACTGGCGCCGTGACAGTGTTACGCTAACCACTACACTACCGTACCTGCCTGCAAACGTGGCCTGGGAACATCCATTTCTGGTTAGCGTATCTGGTGTTTTCCCAGCATCAGGCTACACCAGTCGTTGTGCAGTGTATGGTTCAACCCCTTCTGCTGTACTTGGACTCAAAGCTTCAGAAACCAACAACAGTGGAACAGTCTCGGGAGAATAAGGAGCACAATGCATTGCGTTCAGAATTTAGTCACAACTTAAAGGCCACTCTGCTGACATGAAGACATTTCACAAGGCAACTCAGAGCTGAATGCAGCTACTATAGAATCAATCTAGCAGGCAGTACTTGTTGCAACATCTAACTGCTGAGCAACTATGGGTGCCACATTTGACCTGTTGCTGGCAGTATGATCTGATCATGGCTGATCTGCCCCAGGCATCATCTCTTCTCTGTGCCAGTTCTCCGTAGCCCTCAATTGCCTAGTCTTTCAAAAACTTTATTGCTAGAAACCTCACGCTAGGCATGGGTGACTCAGGGAGGGTGGGACTGCAAGGGCACAGAAATACCCACGTACCTTCAATGAGTGTCTAGGAATAGGAATGAGATCATACCAGGGTCTCTCGAAGAAGCAATATAAACACAGGATTAGGCTTTCAAAGGCCATAATAAATTAATCAGTGACATTTTATGGGATAGCCCTCAGTTATGCTCTCACATCTGGACTGTTCTCTCTGTGGAAGTCAATGTGATGGAAACTCTCAACTTGCAGCTCCCTGGATCATTCCAGGTGGCTGTCAGATATCTCAGCTAGCTGCTTGCTGTGGTACAAGAGAGCTATGGAACAAAACAAAACTGCAGCTGTTGCAAGTAATAAAAAAATGCTGTGGCTACTTAGAGGGGTCTGCCAGGGCTTGTGTTCATGGAGAACAAGTATTGTGTAGTTCACTTTTAGAGAAGAGTAGGTGGTGTCTTGTGCCCCAAGATGTAGGCTGTCATCAACTCCACTCATGTTCCCATAATGGCTCCCTTGAAGAAACAAAATAAACAGAAAGGGTTTATAGCCCATAAATGTTCAAATTATTGCTAATTACAAGAAGAATTTTCTGTGGGTCAATGCCAGTTTCTTGCCAGGGGTCCTTAAACCTTAGGAGTGTGAAGGGTTTAATATTTTCGATGGTGACCATTGCTATGGGAGTTGGATCTTGGGAGAGGAAGGGTTACCCTCTGCTTCTCTGGCTTTTAGCTGCTGTGTGCAGTCCCACCACTCCAGATTAGTGGCAATGAAACAACCATGGGACAGAAAGGATAGTTGTGGAGAACATAAGAAACTAAGAAAATAGGTGCGGGAGTAGGTCTTTGAATTCCTCAAACCTGCCCTGCCATTCAATCTGATCATGGCTGATCTGCCCCAGGTCTCATCTGTTCTTCTGTGCCAGTTCTCTACAACCTCCAATTGCCTAATCTTTCAAAAACTTATCCACTTTCTCTTTAAATGTCCCCAATAACCTAGCCTGCTCAATCCTCTGGGATAGAGAATTCCAGAGACTCACCACCCTGTGCAAGAAGTAGTTCATATACACCTCAGTTTTAAATGACCTTCTCCTTATTTTGTAACTTTGTCCACTTGTTTAAGATTCTCCCACCAGTGGAAACATCTCAACACCTACCCTTGTCATGCCCCCTAAGGACCTTAAATGTTTCCCAAACTCCAAAGAATATAGATCTAATTCCTTTAATCACTCATGATAGGACAATCTTCTCATCCCAGAAATAAGCCTAGAGAATCTCTTTTAGACTATCTCCAACACCACCAAATCCTTTCTCAAATAACAGCTCCAAATCTGTGTGGTGTGGCCTCACCAGTACCTCTATAATTGTAACAACACTTCACTTCTTCTGAACTCCAACCATCTTGCAATAAAGGCCAAAATGCGATTTACCCTTCTAACAACCTGCTGCTCCTGCCTGGAAATATTTTGCGATTTGTGCACATGAACACCTAATCCCGCATTTCACCTCAGAGAGGGCAAGGTCGGAGGGAATAGTGAAGACATGACAGCTGGTATGCCATCACATGCAATTTTGTTCCTTTTAGTTTTCTCATGAAATTTCTGACACTTTGGGCTGAATTTTATCCTTAAAAAACTGGTGGGTTGGAGTTGGGTAGTAGTGGAATGAAGTGCCGGAGGAGGTGGTACAGGCAGATACAATTAAAGCATTTAAAAGGTGTTTGAATAGGTACTTGGATAGAGAAGACATGGAGGGATATGGGCCTAATTCAGGCAAATGGTATTAACACAGATAGGCATCACGGCTGGCATGAATGTGGTGGGCTGAAGGAGCCCTTTTCTGTGCTGTATGATTCAATATACCTGGAGAGACTGAGTCAAATCACCAAAAATGTACCCCCAGACCTCCTTTAAATTTCTCCCTCTCACCTTAAACCTGTGCCTTTAGTTCTGGACTTCCCTAGCTTGGGAAAAAGACTATCCGTCCTATCTATTCCCCTCATAATTTTATAAACCTTTATAAGGTCATCCCTCAGCCTCCTATGTTCCCGTGAGAATAAGCCCGGCCTATTCAATCCCTCCCTCCATTCCTGGCAACATCTTGGTGAACCTCTTCTGCACTCTCTCTACTGCCAGCACATCCTTCCTGTAGTGTGGTGACCAGAACTGTACAAAATACTCCAAGTGCAGTCTAACCCATGTTTTGTTCATCCTTAACATGATGTTCTAACTCTTAGGCTTAATGCCTCAGCCTATGAAGGCAAGCATACCGAATGCCTTCTTCACTATTCTATCCAGCTGTGTCAACACTATCAGCAAACCATGGACTTGCATCCCAAGGTCCCTCTGTACATTAACACTCCTAATGTCTCTGCCACTAAATGTCCTACCAGAATTTGACTTTCCAAAGTGCATTTACCTCACACTTGTCTGAATTAAATTCCGTCTGCCACTGCCCAACCAACTTTCCAGCTGATCTACGTCCTGCTGTATTCTTAGTTAGACGACATTCTTTGCTAACTACGACTGCAGCAATTTTCATGTCATCTGCAAACTTACTAATCAGACAATTTACATCCTCATCCAACTAATTTATAGGTAGTATATGTTAAAAACAACAAAGGCCCCAACACTGATTCATCACTTGTCTTAGATTTCTAGTTAGGAAAACACCTATCCACTACTACCCTCTGCCTCCTAGCACCAAGCCAATTTTGGATCCACTTAGCAGGACCTTGTTGAGACCCTTATTGAAGTCCATGTGAACCATGTCTATCCCGCAGCCTTCATCAATCTTCTCAGTACATCAGTCCTGCCATCCCAGGAAACAGTCTAGTAAAGCTTCATTGCATTCCTTCCCATGCAACAAAATCCTTTCTCAGAAAAGGAGACCAAAAGTGCACTGAAAACTCCATCTGAGATCTCACCAGGGCCCTATACAGCTGCAGTAAGGCATTCTTGTTCTTATACTCAGAACCTCTGGCAATGGAGGCCAACATACCTTTTGCCTTTTCTACCTGCCTGCTGCACCTGAACACTTGCTTTCAGCAACTGGTGTACAAGGACACGTTGGTCTCATTGCACCTCCACTTTTCACTCTTCAGATAATAATCTGTCTTTCTGCTTTTGGAATCAAAGTAAATAACCTCATATTTACATGCATTATGCTGCATCTGTCCCCTCACCCAACTTGTCTAAATTACACTGGAGCCTCTTTGAATCCTCTTTACAGCTCAAAACAATTGGGGCAGAGCCAATCAAGTTTGCTGAAAGTGAGCTGGAGTTTGTACGGAGGAAAGCTAGGCTAAAATACGACCAATGAAAGAGAGAGCCCTAAGGAATAACAAAATAATTCCAGTAGGAGAAAGGCAGGACAGTAGTGTGAACAGGATGATCTTGGTGATGAATTTGACAATTTGAGCGAACACCTCGAAGATGGAGTTATTGAGATTGTTGCAGGGGTTTGGAAGCAAGACTGACCTTATGATGGTTGTGATATAAAAATGGTTTCAATCTTCATATTCAGGAAGAGGAATTTAACAAGCTCCAAGTGGAATGCAGATTGCAATAAATTGTATTGATCCTGGAGGCTTCACAACCACAACGATGCTTTGTGGACATATCTGCTCAGGGACATTGATTTCCTAGCAAATGTTAGACACTCTTCTCTCAAGAATCAATTCGTTATCCAGCTAACAATAATCTCATTAGGTTGTAAAAATAAACTCTACAGCACCACAAAACTTGGCAGCACCAATTCCTGAAGCAGTGGCCAGTGCAGAACATTGGAAACAGACAACTTTGAGAGTTGGGCTGGGATTCAAGACAAACAAATAAAAATAACCAATGCTTGGATTAGAGTGGTAGATGGTTATGGAGGTTACAGGCAAGAAGTTAGAATACTGCTCTGGGTTCACTCTCCAGGTGCTACTACTGAACTGTGAGTGATTTCACGTCTTTAGCTAAGCAGAATCGTTTCAATCTCAAGGATTACTCACATGAGAATTGCCAATTTGGAGCAGTTACAAATTTTAGAGTGCTCAAAGAAACTGGCTTTAATCCTAACACATGTCCTCTTTGAGACATAAACAGTACTGGGGAGGTGTAAAGAAGCCTATCTCCTAGAGACTGGAGTGGCAGGCAGTACATAGTCTAAGGAGAATGAACTGGAGTGACCAACAACTCCTGGAATGAGTGTCACAGATTGACTAACAGTGCATAGAATGAGAGTTACAGATCAGAGTGACAGACTGGGAGTCACCAGCTGGATAGGTAGTACGCAGGATTGGAGGGGAAGGGTTCTCAGACTGGAATTTTGGGTAGTGCATGGACTAGAATGAGCAAAAGGATGGTGGACAGTACATACACAATGATGGTCACAGATTGGCATGGAGTACAGTGCAGAAATTGGGATGTATAGGTTGGAGGGACAGACTGTATCTAGAGTAGGGATGTAAATTGAAATGAAGGAAATTACAAGGACTCAGGATCACAAATTGGAATCTTGGATAGTTCACGGATTAAAGCTCGGGAATGGAGTGGTGGGCAGTGCACAGTGGGGATCACAAATTGGAATGATGGGCAGTACAATAGACAGGGGATCACAGATTGGAGTGACAGACTGTACCACATTGGGCTCACAGATTAGAATGCATTAGGTAAATTACATAGATCAAGGGTCATTGATGGAGTGATGGACTCTACTCGGACTGGAGTCACTGGTTGGAACTGAACAGTGGTCACAGGTTGGAATAACAGACAGTACCTGGACTGGGGGTCTGTCACAGATGTGCGTAGCAGGCATTCCAGGGATAGGTCTGCAGAAGTCACCTTGTGTTCACAGTATCTCAGGAATGAATGCAGAAGGATTTTAATGTTGTGCTATGATGCTTGATCCAGGTCCCAGTGTTACGTATGCTTTAAAAATACTAATGAAAGGTGTCCTCACTAACTTGTGGCTTAATTGTTTTTGTGTTGCTGGGCAGGAAGACTGTAACATAATGAGATCTGAGCAGATAATGGGGGCAGAGGGTCCAGGGAAACCATAAGCATGCTCCTCCAGGCTGATTCCAGTCAACTGCACAATGAAATGAGAAATGACAAACCGGAGAGAACAAGCAGTTATTAGAATTTCAGAAAAAGGCGACATTGTTTAGGTGAAAAGTTATCCAAGACAGGATTGTTCCTAAGTGAAAAGCTCATATATTGGGACATTTTGCTTGTCTAGAATGGAAATATTTGGTTCATTCTCTTGTCAATCATGCTGAAGAGGTGGAGCTGTAAATGTCTGGTTGATTTTATGCACATTTGCACATTGTGTCTACAACTTCCGACCGCATTTGGCTGGAAACCCCACACTGAGAGAGGTCATACACCGGCCACATTTCCCTCTCAGTCCGAAGTTCTGAACCTAGAACATCAACTCTTCATGTATAGCCCAACAGCCAGATGTGAACATTGCTCTGCTATCATTGCCCAGGAACTCCAGACACACAAATCACTGAAAACTACCAGATTTATATGAAAAATAAGCATAAACACAATTGAAATGTTGGCCAGGACCTCATGAAGAATGGAATATAAAGGGGTGATATTTATGCTGTTGCTTCGATTACATCCCTTCTGCAATACTGTAATCAATTCTGTCCCAAAAATTAGAATAATTTGCTCTTGGAGTGGGTAGAGTGCAGATTTTGTTAGAGTTATTCATCTTAAACAATTAAGTGGTCGGATTTCATGGTCTAGTCTTGTATTCCCTCTGTTGCAGGTTAAGGGAGGATTTAGTTAAAATGTTTAAAAGGATTGGATACAGAGGTGGAACTGTTCACACTGAGGGGACATGATCCTAAAGTTAATGTGAGGCTATTCAGGAATGGTGTCCAGAAACATTTCTTCAAAAAACTATATTCTTTGTACCAATAAAAAATAATTGTTTATTTATATTATTATTTATATTATTTATATATTTTATATATATATTTCTGAATATATTTGCCATCTTAGAATAATTTATGAATGATATAGAAATGAGATTCAACAATTTCATTTCTACTTGTTAGACTGGAGAGATTGTTTGCCATATTTTAAATCATTCCTAAATTGGACATTAATGCAAGGCCAAGTATTTCTTGTCCATCTCTGTCCCTTGAGTGGTTTGCTCAGCCACTTTAGAGGTGTAGTGTTTTTAAACAAGGAACATGCTTTTTTCTCCCTATCTATGTGTGTATTTATGTCATGATCTTACTGGATAGCAGATTCATTTGGTGTGCTGCTTCTCAAACAATCTAACAGTTTCAGGCATTCAATATGCAGTAGAAGCTAAGAGACTCAACATGTCAAGAGGCAGTGTGTTGTCTTGCAAATAAATCTCTACCTCTTTTGGATATACTTGCTGTGTCTCAATGCTTTCTGAAGAAATTTCATAGGGAAAGTTAAGAATCGACCACATTAACAGATCTGAAGTCAGACCGCATACATATGGAATATTTCCTGTGCTGACGACATTAATAAGCCAAATGGTTTTTAATACAACCTAGTACTTTCATAAGCAAGTTACTGATATTAGCTTTTTGTTCCAAAGTTATGTAATTACTTGAATTTAAATTCCCAGTTGTCCAGTAGGATTTGAGTTTATGGCTCTGGATTAATTGTCCAGACCTCTGAACAGCAGTCCAATAATTTAACCGCCATGTCACTCTACCTCAAGAAAGCTCCTCATTTAAAAGGTCTCTTCTGTTAAGTTCCAATCTAAGATTTATATAGCAAGTTTAATGGATACCTAATGTTCAGAATACATCAGTTTTCTTGTAACTCATGTTGAGAATGGGGGTGCTCTTGCAAGGCCAATATTTTTGTTTGTTATTCGTGGACATCACTGCTAATGTTGGCAGTAATTACCCATCACTGATTGCATGTGAACTGAGGAGGCAGTTAAGGATATGGTGTTACATGGAGTTGTATGGCACATATACAGGCTCTTCTGCCCACTATTTCCATGTAGACCATCAGGTATCCATCTATACTAATCCCGTTTACCTGCACTTGGTCCGTTGCCTCCTATGCCTTAGTAATTCAAGCGGTCATCTAGCTGCTTCTTAAAATAAGGCAGACCAAGTAAGGATGGCACACTTTCTTCCCTGAAGGATATTAATGAACCAGTTTGGCTTTTGCAACAATCTGCTAGCTTCATGCTCACTATTCCCCATGTAATTACTTAAGGTTAGATCACCATGGTGACATTTGAACTCTTCTCTTCAGATCAATAGTCCAGATCTCGGGATACTAATCCAGCAATTTAATCATAATGTTCCTGTGCCTTCAATGGCAGAACAATGCAACAACTTGTGGTCACTGATAACTCAGAAAATATTTCTCACTTGCTGCTACCTGTGTGACCATTTATAGATTAAAAATATTGAGACCTATCAAACCCTCACCGTCAGTGAAGTTGAGAGCTTTGTGCCCATTTTTCTTAGAGTCGGTTTGAAGACTTGCATATGTGAGATTGAGTTTCATTGTATGTGTGTCAAACCCGCTAATCAAATACAAATTTAAGTTATTGCCTGGGGATCTGAGAGTGCTCTTAAAAGTGGGAGAATAGCAGCCACTTTATCAGCGAGGAAACTGTGAAAGAGACCCAAGGGGACGTCTCTCTGGCTCTCACTCTTCCATCTGTTTGCAGGAGAACAAGGAGGAAAGATAAAATCTAAAACTCAGTTGCTGGCTGCTGACTCTTGTAAGAGAAAGTGATGTGTTGGGTTTGTTTCTCCAGATGGCATTCATCATTTCAGGCTGAAAGATTTCTTTGCTCAGAGGATTGCAGATCTATGAATTCTCTACTTCAGAGGGCTGTGGTTGCTCACACATTGAGTATATTTAACAAGATCACTAAGTAGTATTGATGTTAAAAAAATCAGACAAAGTCTGATTGAAAGGTACACAACCCAAGAGCAAAAAGTCGACATCCTCCTATTTCTTATGCCAAAGTAAAGCTCAGGAGGTGAACAGGGTCCAGGACCTCATCCTCTGCTTCCAAGGCCTTGTCACAGTAACTGTGTATACATCCAGCATACTTTTCTAAGAGCTATCAGGAACATGCTCCAAGGGTAGAAAGAAAGGTGCAAGGGAAAAGCAGCTGTAATGAAGAGGCAACAGGAGTGAGTGGGTGTGCTAGACTGAAGCAGTTCTATTGGGATTGCTGACCTTCAGGGATTTCCCTGGAGCTTCCCAAATTCCAGGCTCATCTTAGGCAGCACGACATGCAAAATTGGAAAATCTACTCAGGCATTAAAATAATTTATATTCTTTTCATGCTCTGAATTATTTTGTTTTACATTATAGGGTAGAGGGTCAGAGAAAGGTAGAGGGTTGGAGGAGTTAGAGGAGGGTAGTGGTTCGGAGGGGTCAGAATAAGTGGGGTGGTAACAAGAAGAGGGTTCAGAGGAGCAAAGGGGGGGACGACGGATTGGGGGAGGTGAAAGAGACGAGGGGTGGGCTAGGAGAGTGGTGGAAGGGGAGGAGCAGCAGGACCCAGCGGCGGCGTGAGAGGTCTTGGTCTGGAGGTGGCTGGGTCCAGAGTGGGTTCTGGCCTGGACGGTTGAGATTCTACCTATGTTGACTATCCCTTTACCTCCACAGCTGCTGCCTGACCAGTTGAATTCCTCCAGCAGCTTGTTTTTTTGGAGTCTGCAGTCTCTTGTGTCTATTGAGGTCCAAGAACTGATCCTCGAAACACTCCAGTAGTTACATCCTTGCAGCCCACAAAGACTTGTTTATTCTGTCTTCTATGCTGTATCCAATCTTCAATCCATGTTAACACAATTCCCCTGATTCCATGACACAAGAGATTCTGTGGATGCTGGAATCTGGAGCAACACACACAAAACACTGGAGGAACTCAGCAGGTCAGACAGCATCTATGAAGGGAAATAAACAGTCAACATTTTGGGTCGAGATCCTTCATCAGGATATTTGCCTGAACACTGTCCACAATCACTGAATCTTCCTGTAGGAAAGTCAAACTAGCATAGGGCTTGTATTATGAATGGTAGGGCACTAGGGAGTGTAACGGAACAGAGGACCAAGGAGTACAAGTGTAGAGTTCGTTGAAAGTGGTGTCACAGTTGGTCAGGGTGGAGAAGAAGGTTTTTAGCATGGTGGCCTTCATCAGTCAGGGCACTGAGTTTAGGAGTTGGGACATTATGTTACAGTTGTATAAGTCATTGGTGAGGCCACACTTGGAGTACTGTGTACAGTTTTGGTCACTCCATCATAGGAAAGACATGGTTAAACGGGAAAGAATGCAGAAAAGATATACAAGGATGTTGCCAGGACTAGAGGGCCTGAGTTATAGGGAGAGGTTGACCAGGCTGGGTTGGATTCCTTGGAATTCCTTGGAATGTAGGAGAATGAAGGAAGACCTTATAGAAGTGTTTAAAATGATGAGAGGCATAGATAAGGTGGACAGTAACAGTCCTTTCCTCAGGGTAGGGGAGTCCAAAACTAGGGGGCATAGATTTGGGGTGAGAGGGGAAAGATTTAAAAGGGACCTGAGGGGCAACCTTTTCACACAGAGGGTGGTGAGTATATGGAACGAGCTGCCAGAGGAAATGGTTGTGGCAGGTACAATAGTATCATTTCAGAAGAACTTGGATAGGCACGTGGAGGGGCGGGGCTTAGAGGGATATGGGCAGAACGCAGGAAATTGGGACTAGCTGGGTGGGCACCATTGCTGGCATGGACTCATTGGGCCGAAGGGCGTCTATCTGGGTTGTATTGCTTTATGACAAGTGACCCTCTCCACACTCTGTTCATTGCTGCCACTACATAACACTTAGAAACAGGTGGGAGAGCTCAGATGATGCATAATATTCCTCTATTTTGGCAGGTCTGCAAGCACTGCTTGTAGCATGTTAAGGAATTAATCACTGCTCCTGCTGCTTTGATCCACTGCCACGGTAACTAACTATCTATCTATCTATCTATCTATCTATCTATCTATCTATCTATCTATCTATCTATCTATCTATCTATCTATCTATCTATCTATCTATCTATCTATCTATCTATCTATCTATCTATCTATCTATCTATCTATCTATCTATCTATCTATCTATCTATCTATCTATCTATCTATTCGCCACATGTACATCGAATCACACAGTGAAATGCGTCTTTTTGCGTTACTGAGAATGTGCTGAGGGCGGACCCCAAGTGTTGCCAATCTTCCGGCACCAGCATAGCATGCCCACAACTCCTAACCCATACGTCTTTGGAATGTGGGAGGAAACCGGAGCACCCGGAGGAAACCCACGCAGACACGGGGAGAATGTACAAACTCTTTACAGAGAGCAGCGGGAATTTCCTGGCATTTCCGATGAATGTCACCGTGTTTAAAGCACTCTGACTTCAGCATCTTGGAGGAGCACCTCCCAATGGGTGTTAGCCGTGATTGAAAACCTTCACGTTTTGGCCTGATGATCAATGTTGATGGTGGGTGTTCACAATTGTAGCCAATGGAGAGGTGGGTACATTCAGCAGATTGGCGTGCAAGAGCTAGGGAAGTGCACTGGAGGGTTAACATTTCAAACCAGTGAAGCCACATGCACTCAGGGATGAGAAATCCCTTGTGGTACTTGCTTCAGTTTAAGCTGTTGAATTGACTGTTCCAAGTTAAACACAGGGAAAGTACTGATGCAGTCTCAGTGGATAAAGGACCATGTTCCACTCTTCACGCTGATCAGATATGACCAATGTATTGCCACACTGTCCTCTCCATGGAATCATTTCTGGCAAAGCTACCTCACCTACGAATCCCACATGCAAATAAAGGCTCATAGAGAGGTAAATGTTTCATTTCACCATGAAACTTGCTCATGTTCTTCAGTCTTTCACAGGAGTTGCTCCTTCAGAGAGTCCCATTACAAGTCTTCAAACAGCTCACCTGTCATGGTGAAGAATCCATGGGCAGGAATGAACTTTACATTGGAGGTCAAACTTGTTCATCATTTGAATTACCTGGGAACTACGGCATCAGTCATGCTGTTGAACACCCAGTCTTCAGGATTCAGACACATGGAGTGGACAACTCAAGGCAAAGATTTGAAGATAAAAATCCATTTTCTTAACTTAAAGTTGCCATTGTATTATACGGACAAATGAAGTTCCAGGTTGTTTAAGCTTTTTCTACTTAAAACAGCTGAAGATTACTAGTAAGCATCTGATAATGCTGTGTTACACTCTAATCCCAGGAGCATGTACGAAGCTGGTTTTCTGGCTGAGGAGAGTAATTGTGCCCAGCAGCACTATTAATGTGTTTCATCATCCCTGCCAAGTGTCCTAGCAGAGGTGGATTGTCAAAGTCAAAAAAATAACGTACTGATTTAACAAAAAATCAAATGCTGGAAGAGATCGGTGGGTCAAGCAAAATCTGTAGAGGCAGGTGTAAGGCAATATTTCGGGTTGAGACTCTGCATCAGGACTGAGTGGGGACAGAAAAGATTGCCAGTATATGGCAGTACAATGAGGGGTGGGTTAGAGGCTGGTAGGTGATAGGTGGAACCAGATGGAGTGGATGATGGGCAAAATCATCTGGGGAGGGATGACGGTTCCATGATCGCCTACCAGCCTCTATCTCACCCCCTACATACTACAATCTTTCCCGCTCCCTCACAGTCCTGATGCAGGGTCTCGCCCTGAAACATTGACTTACACCTTTTGCCTCCACAGATGCTGCTTGACCCACTGAGCTCTTCCTGCATTCTGTCTGTTGTTCTAGGTTTCAGTGCCTGCAGTCTCTTTTTGGCTACGAACTGATATAACTGCCTCCCTTAACTCATCTTTTGAAGCTTATGTAATAAGAGGTGAAAGCAAAAAAAATCCCTTTGCAATGGAATGTCAGATTCTATTGTTTGATATTCCCAGTGTAAGGAGGTGGCACAGCGTTCACCCCTCCCTCCTTATGCAGAGTTTATGGGGGAATGTTAATCTGTATCCAACTTCATGGAGCAGTTCCATGCTGTCCCATCCCATTTCAATCCATCCACTGCATCATCAGTGCAGACAAGTGTGTTCCGAGCTCAGGAGAATCTGCTCAGGGTTTGGGGGATGCGTGGTCCCATTCACCCAGCTCGCACATCTAGGGGTATTGTCGTACTCTACTAAGTGGCTTCTCTGGTACACTGCCATGTTCTCTACGTAGAACAAGGATTTAGGGTTGTATCTGCAGGTAGGATAGTGTTATATCATGGTATTCCTAGACAGCTGAAGTTATTTCTATCCCTGCCAATGACTCTCATGTGACATCTGACTTTACATAAATTCTCTCAGTCAGTATGTAAGTGGATATTGGTCTTATGTCACCCAGGAGGGAAGCTTCCCCTCAACAAGTTGCGGTAGGTTATGTCACCAGCCAAGATCCATATGTTACACATACATTATTTTGATTTACCTCTTTAGCACGTCATTCTATGTATCTAACCATGTCTTCAAAATGTGTTAATCTGGACCTCCGTTAGTTCCAAATTATTCATTTCATACAGGACTGCGCTTAGATAGTTCCTGACCTCTTTTAAGAGTTGATCTAAATTAGGTAAATCAAGAGAGTTAGCTGTGGTGGTTGCAGTATTAATCACAATCTCAGCATCATTGTTGGTGCTTGCTGTTCCTTGCATAATCTCCCTTGGACCCTGTAATGAAAGGTTTTTACGATTAGTAAGCACTTCATCGCCCTCTACTGCATCCATGTGGTATCTGATTCTTCAATGGTCAAACTTGTCTTTTGCAAAATCCCTTTAAACCAGTTCCCACGTCATTCCCTGGTAAAGTTGTGCTATTTCAGGTTCATATCAGTCGAGTAATCCTACTTCTGTCAAATTCACTATTACTGGAACTCCTTTTTTGTGTATGTCATGGTACTTTGGGAATGCTTTTAATGCCTTTGGTCTTGGGTATTTTTGTAGCAGACAATTTCAGTTTCTTGTTGCCTTTTCCAGATTTTGTTTAGCAATGTAGATTTTACAGGGAAAGGTTTGGGACAAATGTTCAGTTCTTTGGCATGGATGATCATATACCCTTTTATTGTACCCCTGCATGTGATAGGTGCTAATGGTGATTCCGTTGCCATCCAGTGATAATTACTATGGTCACTAACTATGGCGAAATATTTTCTAACTATGGTCAAACATTGTAAAGCAGGATACGTTCACTTCATTTTCCCACCTGCTGCAAGACCATCCAAATTTGAGCAGATCCTAGTTAAGATAAGTTAAGATAAGATAAGATATCTTTATTAGTCACATGTACATCGAAACACACAGTGAACTGCATCTTTTTGCATAGAGTGTTCTGGAGGCAGCCTACAAGTGTTGCCACGCTTCTGGCGCCAACATGACATAACTTTCCTAACCCATACGTCTTTGGAATGTGGGAGGAAACCGGAGCACCCGGAAGAAACCCATGCAGACAAGGGGAGAACGTACAAACTTCTTACAGACATTGGCCAGAATTGAACCTGGGTCACTGGCGCTGTAATAGCATTACGCTAACCACTACATTACTGTGCTATCTCTCTTGGGCTTCCACACACATAAGTTGAATTTCCACCGTCAAGGTCTAATAGCCAGGATGTCCATTGGATCTACATTTTCTCAGGGGTCTCCTATTCAATAATCAACCTCAGCCTGAATGAACCACACCATTGGCTCCCATGTGGCAATCCCATTCTTACATTCCATACATATCCTACATCCGTTTGGCATCTCATGAGTGGTAACACATCAAGTACCTGAACATTTGTTTTAATAATCACCCTAAATGACTCAAGGAAAATTTTCTGAATGTCTCATTAGTTTGATGTCACTGGGACAATCACTACTGCAACTTTGAATATATTTGGCGTCCCTAGGTTAGAATGTCAAATTCTGATGAGGTATCCCACGCCTCATCCGGTTCTGGTTCATGGACTTTGCTAACTAAAGTGTTTGTGCTCTTGGTAGGTGTCTGCTTGGAACTGGCCATTTTCCTTGTGTTCTTGGAGCAAAATAGAATCATCACACAAGTCAGTTCTCAGGCCAAACAGAAGTGTATTTATTCATTGTCTCTTTTCTGCAGGAGGAAAAGGGACCTGATTAGCTTAGAAGTGAGATCCATCCACTGCCCACAATTGTACAAAGCATTATATTTTTCTGCACATTTTGGTGACAAGGTATAACAACCCACCAAACTACAGAGGTTCTGTTATCATCTCTTTACCAATCCAAAGCAAGAGACTGCTTTAACAGTTATTTCTGACACCATTTTCCCCATATGACTCCCATGAATCTTGGAAATTCTGCTTCTGGTCTGCACCTGACAATATCAAAAATGTCCATTTAACTCAATCAATAAATGCTGACTCAACTTTTATCACTGGCCACACTTTTCTGGGGTTATCATTGCTCAGCAGGCCTGTTTCCTTCCTGCATTCCTGCAAAGATTAATTATCTTGAGTGCAAGTGTGTGATTCTTTTATTTTTCCACAGGAGCCATTTACCTCTTTCCTTCATTCTTATGGCCACCTTTATTCTGCAAGCAGACCCTTTATCCCTTTTCCAGTAGTAGTTATCCCACAGCCTGCCTATCTGGACCCAATAGGTCCACTAAGTCTTTCCTATGTACCTCCATCTGCATTGTCCTGCCTGACATGCCCTGGTGCTGACCCAGGTCCCTAATAGCCATGAGGTTACCATAAAGACTGCCATAGTCCATTGACCTCCAGTGAGGAGCAGCTATCTTTAAGAGAACATTGCAGAAGGCTGTTTGTCCCTTGTTAACGCCAGTGACCTTGGTTCAATTCCGCCCACTATCTGTAAGGAGTTTGTACATTCTCCCCATGATTGCGTGGGTTTCCTCCAGGTGCTCTGGTTTCTTCCCACATTCCAAAGACGTACGGTTTAGGAGTTGTGGGTATGCTGTGTTGGTGCCGGAAGCGTGGCGACACTTGCCGGCTGCCCCCAGAACATTCTACGCAAAGGTGCATTTCACTGTATATTTTGATGTTCATGTGACTAAAAATGAAATCTTATCTTATTTATACTACTGAGCTTGCAAGTTCAATTACACAAACCATCTAACACTGTGGGGCAGAAGTACACTTTATCTATGTGTTATTATATTATGATATACAGCCAGGCTTGCTCCACTATACTGAGTTATACAGGACCAAAAACTCCTGATATGATGCTCCCATGGCAGTAACAGTTGATGGCTGATGTTGCCTTTGGTGCATCGATGTCATGGGTGGGGATGAAGGGTAATTTCTTCCAGTGAACTTATTCCTTAGTCACTTCTCCTTCACTTCCACTATCTGCCTATTCACATGCAGACAAAACCAACGTGTCGACTTTGGGTCGAGCCAGGTATTAAAAAAATGTTATAAGCTTTCAGGTTTAAGTTGGGTTTGGATTGACCATGTTGGGTAGGGTTCACGTTGGGTTTTAATTTTGTAATCAGAAGAATCTCTATGAAAATTAAGGCACCCTGTGCACTCCACCTCTCTGAACCCACAACCTCTCCTCAATCTCCATTTCTATCTGTGTGATCTCCCTGAGCACCATGCAACTCAGGGAAAAGGGATAACTTGGATACAATGCATTTATGTCTTCAACATGTTTTTAAGGTAATGGCTTCTCTATGAGTAAAGTTCATGAGATGCCAACTATTTGTCTAGATTTTGTGCTAGTTTTGTGATAAAGGCAGTGAAACTGTCAATGTTGCTGGCATTACCATATGAACATGGGAGTGACTTCTGGATCAGGCCGGATCAATCAAGCAAATCAGGTCAGGTCAATTCCTCAATATTTTGTCTGTGATTCCCCTGCATCTCCACAGTGTGTGCTGTTTTCCATTTTTTTCCAGCTAAATCTTGAGAACTTGGTGATCCGTGAAGTACTTACAAACTATTCTCCCTGTAAATAGCCTGAAATTCTAATGTTTCGCTGCAGGAGGTATTAACTGTGTTCAAAGCATAATTACTGATTAGCAAACTCTCTGGCTGTCAAAGTAATGCAATTCTCTCAGGTGAAAGCTGGAACATAAAGATGAATAAACTAGTTCTTTTAGGTGAAATCTCTTGTTTTAGGCAGCTAGTCTGGTAAAGCTGAGAAAAGACAAAACTGCGGAAGGTTACCGGAAGAGTGTTACACATTCACAAATGCAAGGGACAATAAGCGATGTTTAAACCCAAGCTTAGTCTGAATGGAGTGCTGTAAATGGGGAGAGTGTTGCATTCTGTGTCTATCCATGTTACAATGCTGCCAATGTATGGTGTCCCTGATGCCTGGCCCATTCAGACCTAATCTATTTCTTATCAATGGCTGTTCTCAGCCATCTAGTACATTTCACACCATTCACATTACAATCATTTATTGTTTCTCTTGTCTTTACCTCATTGGTGTTTGGAATTTTGATGTGTCTCACAAGCTGTTGACGTGGATTCCTGTTAACTCAGCCCTTTGCCTGATCTGCCTTGTGGCCTACCATGTCCATGTGGTCAAGAATCTCAGAATGTCTCATGGTCATGTTGCATTGTTAGAGGTCGAATGTTAATTTTAATCAAGAGTTATGGAGGGTTGCTGCCATTAAAACAAATGAGAACTAGTCTTGAAAAATATCTATTCTCCTTTAAGTTACAAGCAGTAGTCAAACAGACACCATTGTCTGCAAAGATTTCATGTTACTGGTTCACAGCCGGAGATCAGTTGGAGATAAGGTTTGGAAGCTGACAAGGTGATCTCTTCTATTGATACTTGTATGAAGGTACTTTATTAAACAAATTAACACTCATCAATACTTTAAGGGCTTTGAACCAGCCATTAGGTGTGGGACATCCTGGTTTTGTACCATTGTAAATTATGCAGGAAAATCAATGCATAAAAAGGTATTTAATCACCTGCTGTTATCTTTGTGCTTAAAGAGTATAATACCTCAATGCACTCTGACACACAAAATGTTGGAAGGCAGTCCTGATGAAGGGTCTCGACCCAAAACGTCGACTGTTTATTTCTCTCCGTAGATGCTGCCTGACCTGCTGAGTTACTCCAGCATTTTGAGTGTAGTGGACGTAGCCACTGTGAAGGCGCAGGGAACTTTTCTTTGTCTACCAGCAAGCGGGGAATTTAGCGAGGGACCTCCACACCAGACAAAGAAGAGCAAAGGAGATGATATATGGTGGCTGTGGCATCCCAGGCAATGGTTGGAGGCAGTGTCCTAACAAGGGAGGAAGGTGTGAGAGTCACCCACTGAAACAGGCCTAAATCACAGCAGAACCCTCTCTACATATACTCACTACTGATCACATCATAGAACTAGTACGGACAGTGAAAAGTTCAGACAACTATCTGCCATCGTCAGCCCTTGTCACCCACAGATGTACATGGCAGTATTGTTAGGGGACTGGCCATTCAATATGTAAATAGACACAGGGTCATCAGTATCAATAACTGACCTACCCTTGCCAATGACTGGAGAAACAATTTATATTAACAAGTGCAGGGGGAGAAAAAAGAAGGGCAGAGAGAAGCATGTTCAGGTACATGAGATACACGAGATACACGAGATTTCTAGGTAATAAGATACCATATTGGGGATAGACTAGCGCCTGTTATTCTCAGCCTGAGACAAATTAAGTTACTCAGCTGGTGCCCCTTGTCCACGCAACTACTGACAGCCATGTCTGATAGTCTCAATGCTGTGTGGAGACCAAATGGGTGAAGATAAGAATATGAGACAATGTATGCAGCAATGGGCCAGCAGAGAAGGAGGTAGCAAAATGCCATGAATGACATAGATACCATCTTCAACACTGGTACTTCCAACAGCATGGATCTGACAAAGCTAGACCATTCCCTAAAGTATATCCACAACAGGATGGCTGCAATCATTGAAAGGATGAAATGTATTCAGGAAAGTCTTCCAGAAGAGGATGTGGTCAAACACCTGGAGCAATATGTTATCACGAATGTTAGATTCAAATTATTTCTTGTAGATAGTCAATAAGGGATAACAGATTGTGTCGCTATAGGTCCACATGGCGAAACACTTTCATAATAGTTTTGGGATTTGGGGGAGAGGATCCATAGTGAAGGGCATTTGCAACCCTATTTAATAAGATGCCCCTTAGACTTTGACCTGTCTGGGACAGATTTCTGTCCGGGGGAGAGCAAGGAGGTGTATGTTGAGGGTTGAATGTCATTTTTGATCAGGAGTTATGTGGGTAGCAGCCACTAATACAAAGGAGAACCAGTCTTCAAAAGAAAAATCTGTTCACATGTGACTTACAGGCAGTAATTAAACAGATTCATCATCTGTAGAGAGAGCCATCTCTCAGTGCAGTGGTGAAAGAAAGCTGTTTAGGGTGTTAGATTCCCAACAAAGGTGGTTGAACGTGCAGACATGTTCTTGTCAGTTGAGATGTGCTCCTGCTGTAAATATGTAATTCTATGGAGCCACTTGTCTACACCCAAATTATGAAGTATATAAAGATAACTGTTTACACTCTGTTTAATCACCTGTGATTATCTTTCTGCTTAAAGAGTATAAAACCTCAAAGTACTTTGAGTTATGGGAGATTCTTCTGAGGGATTCTTCCAGGATGCCTGTCTATTGTGCTGAATAATGACCTTTTACATCTACAGCCCTGGTCTTTGTCTGGCTCATTCAAAGTCATGACATTTGGGGCACCTCCAGGAATTGAAACTAGGGTGTGTGTTTCTGTCCCAACAATGAACAAATATATATCTATATACATACATATTGGAGAGTGGGATTTCTCCAGTCAAGGCCTTAATAAATAAATATTGTTCTTCTTTTTAAGAACCAATTACATCAACGTCTCCCCAGCCGCCATTCTAATTGATAGCTGAGTTTCTTGGTATTGATGTGACCTGGTGAGTTCCATGGTGATTCTTGCCTGTGATATCGATAGAAGACTAGTGGCTCTACGATATTAATCCAGGATGCAATAGAATTGGATTGAATGCTAGTGCTTGCTCATCATAAATAGTTCCCATTAAGCATACTCTCTGACTTTGTCTCTTTGTCTCTTTACAGGTCTGCGGCAGACACCATCTCCCTGGCCCTACACTCATCTCTGGAGCATCTAGACAGTGAAGACACCTACTGTACGTTAGACTATTAGTTATTGACTACAGCTCTGCCTTCAATACTATAATTCCAAGCAAACTCATCATCAAACTCCAAGACGCCTGACTCAACACCTCCCTCTGCAACTGGATCCTTGACTTCCTGAACAACAGACCGCAATCAGTAAAGATAGGCAGCAATACCTCAGACACGATTATTCTCAACACTGGTGTCCCACAACGCTGCATCCTCAGCCCCCTACTCTACTCCTTATATACTCATGACTGCATGGCCACATTCTGCTCTAACTCCATCTATAAGTTTGCAGATGATACCACCACATAGTGGGCCAAATCTCAAATAACGATGAGTTGGAGTACAGGAAGAAGATAGAGAGCTTAGTGACATGGTGTCATGACAACAACCTTTCCCTCAATGTCAGCAAAACAAAAGAACTGGTCATTGACTTCAGAAAGGGGGGTGGTACATATGCACCTGTCTACATCAATGGTGCTGAGGTCAAGAGAGTTGAGAGTTTCAAGTTCCGAGGAGTGAACACCACCAATAGCCTGTCCTGGTCCAACCACATAGACGCCATGACGAAGAAAGCTCACCAGCACCTCTACTTCCTCAGGAGGCTAAAGAAATTTGGCATGTCCCCTTTGACCCTCATTAACTTTTATTGATGCATCATAGAAAGCATCCTATCTGGATGCATCACAGCTTGGTATGGCAACTGCTCTGCCTGGGACCACAAGAAACTGCAGAGAATTGTGGACACAGCCCAGCACATCATGGAAACCAGCCTCCCTTCCATGGACTCCGTCTATACTTCTCACTGCCTTGGTGAAGCAGCCAGCATAATCAAAGACCCCACCCACCCGGGTCATTCTCTTTTCTCCCCTCTCCCATCAGGCAGAAGATGTAGGTGCCTGAGGGCACATACCACCAGGCTCAAGGACAGCTTCTATCCCGCTGTTATAAGACTACTGAACGGTTCCCTAGTACGATAAGATGGACTTTTGACCTCACAATCTACCTCATTATGACCTTACACTTTATTGTCTACCTGCACTGCACTTTCTCTGCAGCTGTGACACTTTACCATAGAACCATAGAACCATACAGCACAAAACAGGCCCTTGGGCCCACCATGTTGTGCCATCCATCAAACCACCCTCACACTATCTAACCCTTTCCTCCCGCATATCCCTCTATCTCACATTCCTCCATATGCCTATCCAACAAACTCTTGAACCTGTCCAATGTATCTGCCTCCACCACCACCCCAGGCAGTGCATTCCATGCACTAACCACTCTCTGGGTGAAAACCCTCCCCCGACATCTCCCCTGAACCTCCCACCCATAACCTTAAAGCCTCGGACGCTTAATTCTCCCTCTCTCAGTTATTCCGTTATTGTCACGTTAGCATTTCTTGTCACACTACCTCAGACTGCACTACAGTCTCTGCTCCGTTCTGCTGTTTTAAGCTTGTCACTGTATTTATTATCATGTACATTGTTTACTCTGTGAGGAATTTCATTGCACCCTGGTTTATATGACAATGAACTAATCTGAATCAAAATAATTATATCGTTAACAGGCACTGGAGAACCGAAATGTGAAGACGACCGAACTTTTGCAAGAGTCCAGATTTGGAAGTATTGTTTCAATCTTTTTAGAGAGATCGATCAGTGTCGCTTCAAACTTCACCAAAAGATACAGGGTTCTGCAGTGACAATAGGACTCAGACAAGGCTGGTGGGATTTCCGAGCTTCGAACTTGCCTTCCCTGCACGTGACACTGGCCCAGCTAACCTGACGGTGGGCGGAAATCAGTTGGAGCTCTCTCCAAACTGAATCGTTACAAGTCAGGTGTCCTCTGTGCCTCTGGCCTCCAACTTCTCTCTGCTGTTTGATGTTCCGAACGTTCCCCACGGGAGAATCTGTCTCAACACCGGCATCGGGCAGCTCTGGACTGCAGGTTATTCTGCATTCTGTATTGTTTTACCTTGTACTACCTCAATGCACTGTGTAATGAATTGATCTGTATGAACAGTATGCAAGACAAGTTTTTTTTACTGCACCTTGGTACAAATGACAATAATAAACCAATTCCAATTCTTTATTTCCTAAGGCCAGATGAATAAAATGCATAATTGAACCAGCTTTAACCCATAAAGCAAACATCACTCAAAGACTAGTGACAATTCATTGAGTGTAATCTAAAAAAAATGAATACTTCAAAATACTAATTTTGAAACTTTGGTTGTTTTTTTAGATTACTCCCAGTGAAGATGGATAAAAATTACTATTTTTTTAAATGATATTTCAGCTTCTACCATAATTTCATGTGTGGGTTCCAATCTGTAAAATATTCGGAATGTTATGTATAAATTCTGCTCTTTACTTCCTGGTCCATGGGTGAGAGTTCTTCAATTCTCAGCTGCTAGGGCAGTTTCATGAATCTAAGTTGCTGGATCCACAAGGACCATTGCAATCAACATTAGAAAAGGCAAGCGTCCACACGATGGAGGGCAACAGTTTCCATTAAGATCATACACATATGTTGAGTGTAAAACCCAGGCCTACAAATTTATGTCTTTTCAGCAAATGTGATATTTTGCTCTTATCTAATGTCACATGACAAGTCAAGAAATGAAGTTAAATACCTCTGTCCACTCTCAGTGAAAGAATTATTTATCCCAAAATGATTTTTTTATATCATTGCTCACCCTATTTTGCTTGTTTAGTTTTATTAATGAAAGAATATCAACCATGCAAGGTACTAAATGCTTTAACCCAGATGCTAATAAATATGGTAGATGTTTTTAACTTCATGCGAAATATGACAATTACTTTTTAAATCTGTACAATGGTAAAATGATTTAAATTTCCAATACTCCAACAGCTCTTTATGGGTTGTATTTTAAAAGCAAAATTACCCAAATTTCTGAAATATATTGAGAGTACAGGCAGGTAAATGTGTGGTTTCAGTGATTCTAAAACTACTGTTTAATTTGGAGCAACACACAAAAAGCTGGAGGAACTCAGCAGATCAGGCAGCATCTATGGAGGGAAATGTACAGTTGGTTTAACTTGCTAATTTTCATTGATAAATTGATATTCAGAATGAATACAAGTGAAACAATTAGGTCAAACTGATTGCCGTATAAAGGAGTCAAACACATATTGTATCTTACTGGGTCATTACAGCTGTAAGGCCATAGGGATGTATTTAATTATCGGAGTCATTAAAGAAAAATTATTCCTTTTTTAGTTTGGAATGGGAATTTTCACAGCTCCATCTGTTCCAGAACTTCATTCTTATGGGTATATAAAGCAAAATAAATAAGAACTGACATCATACTACACCTCCCGTGATGCATCTTGTATTGTACCTGCCAAATGGAAAAGATTACATTATTTTCCCTCAATTTTTTCTTCCAGCTTTCTTCCCACTCTTGAAGGCATTGGTTCCTTCATGATGGTGTGGTACTCCAATGCTGAATTTCCTTTGAAAAGTACCTTAAGTATTTTGCATTAATTTGTATAAATGTCCATATAATTGCTATGTACTTCTGTTACTAATTGTAGCACTTAGCTGGGATCTGTTGATTACCTATAGATGAAAGATTGGACCAGGATTGTTCTAAAGCTATGTGGATAACGGTGTAAGATTTAACTCTGAGCCATCAGAGGTCTCTGATGACTCCACATTTCTAATAGCCCAAAGATTATGTTTCATTCAATACATAACTACCAAACTGGTATGCAATGACATTTAAAGGATGATTCACTGATGAAAGCCACTAACATGTACATCTGAACATTGATCTTTGGAGTATAATATCTAATTGCAGAGTTCTTTTTTATCCATGAGATTAAACAAGCATTTGGCAAAGGAATTTTAATGGTTTTAATACAAAACTTTATACTCTGGGCTTACTATCCCTTAAATGCTTAAAATGTACAAAATAAATAGTTCATAGGACACATGTACCAGAACTCTAGACGGGCCTGGATCTGATTTATGGGAATTAACACTTGCAATTATATAACACCTTTCATATTCCTTTGAGATGTCTTAAAGCAGTTTTATTCAATAAGTACTTCATCTTGTAGCCTTGTGATGGTTCAACAAAAGTTTCTACTCAGCTGTGTTTTTGTGTAATGATCCAGTGTTCTTTTCCTATTGAACCCTTTCAATTGTCTTATAGCCTATCTTCTAGGGTTATGTCTTTCTGTACACATTGGGAAGCAGATTTTCAAAGCATTTGATGCTGAAATTGCAATGTCAAGACCAATGAGGACAAATCAAGAGAACAGAGCCAGTTAGTGCATCCACTTCTTTGTTTTCTGGCACTGACACCACGAGCTAAATTGATTTCTTGGGCTACATAGGAATTCACCAAGTATTAAACACTGAAGAGTATTTTTTTTAGAGAAAGAAAGTACGAAAGCTTATACCGATGTAATGCTTTATCTTACCTCATATGTCCCAAAGTGATCTGAGCCAACTAAGTTGCATTGAACAGTAGTAGTATAGTGCTCACTACAAGCCCTGTATTAATAATCAGACAATGTTGGGGAACGAAAACTGACCATGACAACAGGGAGGACTCACTACTCTTCTTTATTCATTCTGTAGTTTATGTTATGTTCTGAGAGGACAGACAGGTTAAACATCTCATCTAAAATATGTCACCTTCAATTGTGCAGCTTGGTTACAACACCCCACTGAGGAATTTGCATTTGTGTTCAGGCTTCTGGAGAGGATCTTAAACCCACAGGCTTCTGACTCAGAGGCACAAGTACTGCCAACTGAGTCATAGCCAATGCTAGTTTAATCTATCTTGGTTTAAATTTTGACCTATTTACTATATGTCAGTTTAAAAAAACACAGCCAATATTTAAGTTAGTTTTCAAGCTGCCTGGATAGCAGTCCTGATACCATTGTAATATTTATTTCCTGAGGTCATTACTCCTAAATATGCCGATAGAAACTATGCAATCAAATTTGTCTTGCTTTGCAAAGCAAAATTAATACTGTAAATATTCATTTATCAATATATTTTCAGCTATTATTTCAGTGGGCTTTTTGCTAATAATTTTTAAGACTTGTCTACAGAATCTAGACATATTTTATGGCAGCATTGAAAAAATCCTTCACTGTTGGAATTTGCTGTTTTTTTGGCTGCGATATTATATCAAAGTCCCACCTCCTTCTTCAGGTTGACATAAAAGATCAGTTGGCAAAATGTAAAAGAGAAGTGGAATTTTCCTGGTGTCCACCTGACACTTATCCCTTATCTCACACTATAAAAGAGATTAGCTACTTATTATCTCATTCTTTGCTCAGAGGCAGTTTGGAATATTGAAATCTGTTTATTTATTAGTCACAGGTACATTGAAGCACACAGTGAAGTGCAGCTTTTTGGGTTACTGAGAATGTGCTGGGGGCAGCCCGCAAGTGTCGCCACTCTTCTGGCACCAACATAGCATGTCCACGACTCCTAACCTGTACGTCTTTGGAAATGTGGGAGGAAACTGGAGCACCCAGAGGAAACCCACGCAGTCACTGGGAGAACATACAAACTCCTTACAGACAGCGGCGGGAATTGAACCCAGGTCGCTGGCACTGTAAAAGTGTTACGCAAACCGTTACACTACCGTGCTGGCACCATATCCTAAGACCATGGAATGTGCTTTATAAATAAAAGTCTTTCTTTTTTATGCTGAGCCATTTTTGAATAAGATAAGAGTTAAAATTTAGTTTCAGGGACAAATGGGTTCATTACAAAGTCCCCCTTTTGGAATGACAGTTGTTCTTTCATGCTGTTTTCCAACTAGACCCACAAGGAAGGTTCTTGGCACAGATGAAGATTGTGGAGAGCTCTGGTTGGGAAAGGGTTTAAGCATGAGGCAAAGGAGACCCAAGACATCCAAATGGGCAGGGTGATCCACTCCTGCCCTTATTGACCTGCATATAGCATATTTAAAAAAATGCTTTATTAGGTGTCTTCTTGCACTGGTTCCTGTTCCTGATGAGGAAGACACCTCTACTGAAGAAATAGCTGAAAATATATGATGGGACATAATTAAAGATGACCATGTTGTCTTGGAAGGATGTCTTTGCCACCTGCAATTTAAAGTTACACTACAGTTTCCATTCCATTTTTACTGCACTTCTGCTAGGTGGGGAAAGTTAAAATTGCCCTCACACTGTTATCATTTTAAGCACGCAGTCTCAATATCTACAACTCCCTGCTGTCATTTTAGATAAGTGAAGTCATTTCAATGCTGCTTCCATGTTGGTGGTGTTACTGAGCTCACCAGCCAACATGGTCAGGTACTGGCAAGCACCAGTCAGCAGGGGAGTGACTCTTATCGGTACTCTGAGACCTGGGACTCAACACCTCCCTCTGCAACTGGATCCTTGACTTTCTGACCAACAGACCGCAATCAGTGAGGATAGGCAGCAACACCTCCAGCATGATCATTCTCAACACTGGTGCCCCACAAGGCTGCATCCTCAGCCCTCTATTCTACTCCCTATTTACTCATGACTGTGTGGCCAGATTCTGCTCTAACTCCATCTACAAGTTTACAGGTGATACCACCATAATAGGCCATATTTCAGATAACGATGAGTCAGAGTACAGGAAGGAGATAGAGAGCTTAGTGATATGGTGTCATGACAACAACCTTTCCCTCAATATCAGCAAAACAAAAGAACTGGTCATTGACTTCAGGAAAGGGGGAAGTGTACATGCCCCTGTCTACATCAATGGTGCTGAGGTTGAGAGGGTTGAGAGCTTCAAGTTCCTATGAGTGTACGTCACCATTAGCCTGTCTTGGTCCAACCACGTAGAAGACATGGCCATGAGAGCTCACCAGCATCTCTATTTCCTCAGGAGGCTAAAGAAATTTGGCCAGTCCCCTTTGACACTCATGAATTTTTATCGTTGCACCATAGAAAGCATCCTATCTGGATGCATCAGAGCTTGGTATGGCAACTGCTCTGCTCGGGACCGCAAGAAACTGCAGAGAGTTGTGGACACAACTCAGCACATCATGGAAACCAACCTACCCTCCATGTACTCTGTTTCTACTTCTCGCTGCCTTGGTGAAGCAGCCAGAATAATCAAAGTCCCCACCCACCCGGGTCATTCTCTTTTCTCCCCTCTCCCATCAGGCAGAAGATGCAGGTGCCTGAGGGCACATACCAGCAGGCTCAAGGACAGCTTCTATCCCACTGTTATAAGACTATTGAACGGTTCCCTTGTATGATGAGATGGACTCTTGACCTCACAATCTACATTGTTATGACCTTGTACCTTATTGTCTACCTGCAATGCACTTCCCTCTCACTGTGACACTTTACTCTGTATTCTGTTATTGTTTTTACCTTATACTACCTCAATGCACTGTATAATGAATTGATCTGTACAAACGTTATGCAAGACAAGTTTTTCACTGTACCTCGGTACAAGTGACAATAATGAACCAATACCAATACCAATAATAGGTAGGTACATTAGGTAACATGATAATAAATCTTACTTCAGACAGATCCTTATCTATGTTTACAGCTGCTTCAGTCACTCATTGTTTAAAAAAATGACATTCCCACTTCTGAAGTTGCATATTATTAGCAAATAGACCACAGTAATAACTAAGATGTTTCTGGCCATTGCAACAATCAGCAGGGTCTATGAATAGTTGCAGACCTACATAATCTTCAAAGTTTCATTTATAGGAAAGTTGAGCAAAATATAGTTTTAGTCTCTCAAAGGCACTATTCGTACTCCATTCTCCAAATGCAGCTGCTGAGGAACGCTGAGAACAACTCACATAGTTAAAAGAAGCAAATCTTGATTTAAGAAAAATTTCAGTGAGACAAGAAATAAAAATTACTTTTGGAATTCATGCAATTATTCAAAATTGTGTAATTTTGCAAGAAAAGCAATTAAAAACTCCTATCTCTCAATCCTTTACTGCTGGTAAGTTTATCTACCCAGGTGGTGAAGATAGCTAGAATAACTTTCTAAGCTTTTTTATAGAGTTAATCAATTATAGAGTTTTAAATCAATCTCTTTCTTATTTATCATCTGTAGTTCATTGCCAAGATACACCAATGCCAAATGATATCAAGACTTCATGATTTGTGACCTGATAAGAGTTTAGAAACTAAAGAGTGATTTGAGCAATATAGATATATGGACAAGACAATGATGTCTGAAATTTGTGCAGGAAGGTGTAAAGCACCATTCATAACAAGTAAAATAGCCAACATGCATACTCAATAATGGTGCTGAAATAGCTAAGTTTGAAGTTGAAAGGAATTTTTAGGAAGTTATACATTAAACATGTCCGGAGTAGAAATCTAGGCTGGTTAACAGTCCAGAAATCTAGAGAACTCTAGAAATTCAGGTGGATAAAAAACCTGAACCAGATGGACTACACTCCAGAGTTCTGAAAGAGGAGGCTGAAAAGATTGTGGAGGCATTAGTAGTGATCTTTCAAGAATCACTGAAGTCAGTGAGGGTGCCAGAGGACTGGAAAATCTCAAATGTGACACCACTGTTTAAGAAGGGAGGGAGGCAAAACACAGGAAATTATAGGCCAGTTAGCCTGACCTTAGTGGTTGGTAAGATTTTAGTGTCCATTATTAATGATGAAATTTTGGTCTACTTGGAAGTATATGATAAAATAGAAGGAAGTCAGCATAGTTTCATTAAGGGAGATTTTCCTGACAAATCTGTTAGAATTTTTTGAAGAGGTAACAAGCAGGTTAGGCAAGGGAAAGTCGGTGGATGTTATTCACTTGGATTTTCAGAAGGCCTTTGACAAGGTGCTGCAAACGAGGCTACTAAATAAGATAAGAGCCCATGGTGTCAGAGGCAAGGTATTAGCATGGATAGAAGACCAACTGACTGGCAGAAGTCAGAAAGTGGGCATAAAGGGGTCCTTTTCAGGATGGCTGCTGGTGACTAGTGAATTTCCGTAGGGCTCAGTGATGGGATTGCAGCTTTTCACCTTATACATTAATAATCTGGATGAAGGAACTGATGACATTATGGCCAAGTTTGGAGATTATACCAAAATAGATGAAGGAACAGGTAGTGACATGGATGCAGGGAGTCTGCAGAAGGACTTGGATGGGTTGAGAGAAGGGGCAAAGAAGTGGCAGATGGAATACAGTGTAGGGGAGTGTGGGGCTATGCATTTTGGCAGGAAGAATAAAGATGTAGACTATTTTCTAAATGGGGAGCAAATTCAGATATCAGAGGTGTAAAGGGATTTGGGAGTCCTAGTTCAGGATTCCTTCAAGATTAACTTGCAGGTTGAGTCAGTAGTGAAGAAGGCAAATGCAATTTTAGCATTCATTTCCAGAGGACTAGAATACAAAAGCAAAGATGTACTGCCGAATCTTTATAAAGTGTTGGTCAGACTGCGTTTAGAATATTGTGAGCAATTTTGGGCTCTGCATCTAAGGAAGGATGTGCTGGCTCTGGAGAGGGTCCAGAGGAGGTTCATAAGAATGATCCCAGGAATGAAAGGCTTAACATGGGAGGAGTGTTTGATGTGTCTAGGCCTGCACTTGATAGAGTTTAGAAGGATGAGGGGGAATCTTATTGAAACCTACCAGATACTGAAAGGCGTGGATAGAGTGGACATGGAGAGGATGTTTCCATTTGAAGGAGAGTCTAGGATCTGAGGGCATAGCCTTATAATAAAGGGGTGTCCCTTTAAAACTAAGATGAGGAGAAATTTCTTCAGCCAGAGGGTGGTGAATCTGTGGAATTTGTTGCCACAGAGGGCTATGAAAGCCAAGTCATTGTGTGTATTTAAGGCAGAGATTGATAGGTTCTTGATCGGTAAGGGGGTTAAGGGTAATGAGGAGAAGGTGGGACAATGGGGTTGAAAAAAATCAGCCATGATTGAATGGCGGACCAGGCTTGATGGGCCACATGGCCTAATTCTGCTCCTATATCTTACGGTTAGGAGCTGTGGGCATGCTATAATGGCGCCGAAAACATGGCGACACTAGCGGGCTGCCCCCAGAACACACTACGCAAAAGATGCATTTCACGGTGTGTTTTGATGTACATGTGACTACTAAAGATATCTTATCTTATCTTATGGTTATAATGAATGAAAATCCAAAAAAAAGGGCAGATGCTGGAAGTCTGAAATCAAAACAGAAAATGCTAGAAACACTCAGCAGATCAGGCAGCTATTGCAGAAAGAGATATGTTCCCAGTCTGAGACACTTCCAATGGACTTGAAACGTTAATTCTGTTTCTTTTTCCACAGATGCTGCCTAACCTGTTGACTATTTCTAGTATTTTCTGGTATTATATTAGTAATCTAGAAACCATGGCTAATAATAGCTAATAATAATGAGTTTAAATCCTACTATGCCAGTTTGCAAATGTAACTTTAATTTAATCATTTAAAGCCCAATTGATTAATTAGTGGTCTTTAGAGAAGAACATCTGCTGTTCTTACCTGGTCTGGTCTATGTGTATCTCTGGTTCCACATTAATATGGTCAACTCTTGTCTCTGAAGTGGCCCAGCAGACTACCCCATGATGTGCATGCCTTCAAAGACTGGTAACATTGGGTCAAAATGCTGGAACTCTCCATCCAAAGCATTAAGGGAAGGCACAACACTATGTCGACTACAGTGGTTCAAAGGTCATGCCCAACACCACCACTCCCTCAAATGTGCTACGAGGTAAGTATTTCCACTAAATATTGAAAAACAGAAAAGTTTCAGATGCTGGAAATTTGAAACAAAATCAGAGGATTCAGGGAAATGTTCAGCAGCTTGGGCAGTGTCTGTGGAGCAAGAAACAGAGTTAACATTTCAATTCATTAAACAGAGCATTTCCACCATATATGGTGCAACTGGTGCCTCTGCTTGTATTTGTGCTGTTTCTGGATTCTTCTTATAGAGTCACTGAGCACAGAAACAGGACCTTCGGCCCATCATGTCCATGCCAACCATCAAGTACCTCACTATACCAAGCCCATCTACCAGCATTTGGTCTGTAGCTTTATCTGCCTTGCTCTTTCAAGTGCTTGTCTATAAACTTCTTGAACATTTTGAGAGTAGCTGCCACCACCAGCCTGTCAGGCAGTATGTTCCAGATTATAACCACACTGAGGATTAAAAGATTCTTCCTTTGATGTGCTCTAAACCTTTTAACTCTTACTCTAAACCTATTGCCTTTGGTGTTAGATACCTCTATTATGAGGAAAAATTTCCAACTGTTCACCTTATGAATGCCCCTCATAATTTTGTACCCCTCTTTCAGGTTCCCCCTCAGCCTCCTCTATCCAAGGAAAACAAACCTAGCCTATCCATTTTCTCCTCAAAACTGAAACATTCCGTCCCAGGCAACATCCTGGTGAATAATCAGAATAATCAAAGTCCCCACCCACCCGGGTCATTCTCTTTTCTCCCCTCTCCCATCAGGCAGAAGATGCAGGTGCCTGAGGGCACATACCAGCAGGCTCAAGGACAGCTTCTATCCCACTGTTATAAGACTATTGAACGGTTCCCTTGTATGATGAGATGGACTCTTGACCTCACAATCTACATTGTTATGACCTTGTACCTTATTGTCTACCTGCAATGCACTTCCCTCTCACTGTGACACTTTACTCTGTATTCTGTTATTGTTTTTACCTTATACTACCTCAATGCACTGTATAATGAATTGATCTGTACAAACGTTATGCAAGACAAGTTTTTCACTGTACCTCGGTACAAGTGACAATAATGAACCAATACCAATACCAATAATAGGTAGGTACATTAGGTAACATGATAATAAATCTTACTTCAGACAGATCCTTATCTATGTTTACAGCTGCTTCAGTCACTCATTGTTTAAAAAAATGACATTCCCACTTCTGAAGTTGCATATTATTAGCAAATAGACCACAGTAATAACTAAGATGTTTCTGGCCATTGCAACAATCAGCAGGGTCTATGAATAGTTGCAGACCTACATAATCTTCAAAGTTTCATTTATAGGAAAGTTGAGCAAAATATAGTTTTAGTCTCTCAAAGGCACTATTCGTACTCCATTCTCCAAATGCAGCTGCTGAGGAACGCTGAGAACAACTCACATAGTTAAAAGAAGCAAATCTTGATTTAAGAAAAATTTCAGTGAGACAAGAAATAAAAATTACTTTTGGAATTCATGCAATTATTCAAAATTGTGTAATTTTGCAAGAAAAGCAATTAAAAACTCCTATCTCTCAATCCTTTACTGCTGGTAAGTTTATCTACCCAGGTGGTGAAGATAGCTAGAATAACTTTCTAAGCTTTTTTATAGAGTTAATCAATTATAGAGTTTTAAATCAATCTCTTTCTTATTTATCATCTGTAGTTCATTGCCAAGATACACCAATGCCAAATGATATCAAGACTTCATGATTTGTGACCTGATAAGAGTTTAGAAACTAAAGAGTGATTTGAGCAATATAGATATATGGACAAGACAATGATGTCTGAAATTTGTGCAGGAAGGTGTAAAGCACCATTCATAACAAGTAAAATAGCCAACATGCATACTCAATAATGGTGCTGAAATAGCTAAGTTTGAAGTTGAAAGGAATTTTTAGGAAGTTATACATTAAACATGTCCGGAGTAGAAATCTAGGCTGGTTAACAGTCCAGAAATCTAGAGAACTCTAGAAATTCAGGTGGATAAAAAACCTGAACCAGATGGACTACACTCCAGAGTTCTGAAAGAGGAGGCTGAAAAGATTGTGGAGGCATTAGTAGTGATCTTTCAAGAATCACTGAAGTCAGTGAGGGTGCCAGAGGACTGGAAAATCTCAAATGTGACACCACTGTTTAAGAAGGGAGGGAGGCAAAACACAGGAAATTATAGGCCAGTTAGCCTGACCTTAGTGGTTGGTAAGATTTTAGTGTCCATTATTAATGATGAAATTTTGGTCTACTTGGAAGTATATGATAAAATAGAAGGAAGTCAGCATAGTTTCATTAAGGGAGATTTTCCTGACAAATCTGTTAGAATTTTTTGAAGAGGTAACAAGCAGGTTAGGCAAGGGAAAGTCGGTGGATGTTATTCACTTGGATTTTCAGAAGGCCTTTGACAAGGTGCTGCAAACGAGGCTACTAAATAAGATAAGAGCCCATGGTGTCAGAGGCAAGGTATTAGCATGGATAGAAGACCAACTGACTGGCAGAAGTCAGAAAGTGGGCATAAAGGGGTCCTTTTCAGGATGGCTGCTGGTGACTAGTGAATTTCCGTAGGGCTCAGTGATGGGATTGCAGCTTTTCACCTTATACATTAATAATCTGGATGAAGGAACTGATGACATTATGGCCAAGTTTGGAGATTATACCAAAATAGATGAAGGAACAGGTAGTGACATGGATGCAGGGAGTCTGCAGAAGGACTTGGATGGGTTGAGAGAAGGGGCAAAGAAGTGGCAGATGGAATACAGTGTAGGGGAGTGTGGGGCTATGCATTTTGGCAGGAAGAATAAAGATGTAGACTATTTTCTAAATGGGGAGCAAATTCAGATATCAGAGGTGTAAAGGGATTTGGGAGTCCTAGTTCAGGATTCCTTCAAGATTAACTTGCAGGTTGAGTCAGTAGTGAAGAAGGCAAATGCAATTTTAGCATTCATTTCCAGAGGACTAGAATACAAAAGCAAAGATGTACTGCCGAATCTTTATAAAGTGTTGGTCAGACTGCGTTTAGAATATTGTGAGCAATTTTGGGCTCTGCATCTAAGGAAGGATGTGCTGGCTCTGGAGAGGGTCCAGAGGAGGTTCATAAGAATGATCCCAGGAATGAAAGGCTTAACATGGGAGGAGTGTTTGATGTGTCTAGGCCTGCACTTGATAGAGTTTAGAAGGATGAGGGGGAATCTTATTGAAACCTACCAGATACTGAAAGGCGTGGATAGAGTGGACATGGAGAGGATGTTTCCATTTGAAGGAGAGTCTAGGATCTGAGGGCATAGCCTTATAATAAAGGGGTGTCCCTTTAAAACTAAGATGAGGAGAAATTTCTTCAGCCAGAGGGTGGTGAATCTGTGGAATTTGTTGCCACAGAGGGCTATGAAAGCCAAGTCATTGTGTGTATTTAAGGCAGAGATTGATAGGTTCTTGATCGGTAAGGGGGTTAAGGGTAATGAGGAGAAGGTGGGACAATGGGGTTGAAAAAAATCAGCCATGATTGAATGGCGGACCAGGCTTGATGGGCCACATGGCCTAATTCTGCTCCTATATCTTACGGTTAGGAGCTGTGGGCATGCTATAATGGCGCCGAAAACATGGCGACACTAGCGGGCTGCCCCCAGAACACACTACGCAAAAGATGCATTTCACGGTGTGTTTTGATGTACATGTGACTACTAAAGATATCTTATCTTATCTTATGGTTATAATGAATGAAAATCCAAAAAAAAGGGCAGATGCTGGAAGTCTGAAATCAAAACAGAAAATGCTAGAAACACTCAGCAGATCAGGCAGCTATTGCAGAAAGAGATATGTTCCCAGTCTGAGACACTTCCAATGGACTTGAAACGTTAATTCTGTTTCTTTTTCCACAGATGCTGCCTAACCTGTTGACTATTTCTAGTATTTTCTGGTATTATATTAGTAATCTAGAAACCATGGCTAATAATAGCTAATAATAATGAGTTTAAATCCTACTATGCCAGTTTGCAAATGTAACTTTAATTTAATCATTTAAAGCCCAATTGATTAATTAGTGGTCTTTAGAGAAGAACATCTGCTGTTCTTACCTGGTCTGGTCTATGTGTATCTCTGGTTCCACATTAATATGGTCAACTCTTGTCTCTGAAGTGGCCCAGCAGACTACCCCATGATGTGCATGCCTTCAAAGACTGGTAACATTGGGTCAAAATGCTGGAACTCTCCATCCAAAGCATTAAGGGAAGGCACAACACTATGTCGACTACAGTGGTTCAAAGGTCATGCCCAACACCACCACTCCCTCAAATGTGCTACGAGGTAAGTATTTCCACTAAATATTGAAAAACAGAAAAGTTTCAGATGCTGGAAATTTGAAACAAAATCAGAGGATTCAGGGAAATGTTCAGCAGCTTGGGCAGTGTCTGTGGAGCAAGAAACAGAGTTAACATTTCAATTCATTAAACAGAGCATTTCCACCATATATGGTGCAACTGGTGCCTCTGCTTGTATTTGTGCTGTTTCTGGATTCTTCTTATAGAGTCACTGAGCACAGAAACAGGACCTTCGGCCCATCATGTCCATGCCAACCATCAAGTACCTCACTATACCAAGCCCATCTACCAGCATTTGGTCTGTAGCTTTATCTGCCTTGCTCTTTCAAGTGCTTGTCTATAAACTTCTTGAACATTTTGAGAGTAGCTGCCACCACCAGCCTGTCAGGCAGTATGTTCCAGATTATAACCACACTGAGGATTAAAAGATTCTTCCTTTGATGTGCTCTAAACCTTTTAACTCTTACTCTAAACCTATTGCCTTTGGTGTTAGATACCTCTATTATGAGGAAAAATTTCCAACTGTTCACCTTATGAATGCCCCTCATAATTTTGTACCCCTCTTTCAGGTTCCCCCTCAGCCTCCTCTATCCAAGGAAAACAAACCTAGCCTATCCATTTTCTCCTCAAAACTGAAACATTCCGTCCCAGGCAACATCCTGGTGAATAATCAGAATAATCAAAGTCCCCACCCACCCGGGTCATTCTCTTTTCTCCCCTCTCCCATCAGGCAGAAGATGCAGGTGCCTGAGGGCACATACCAGCAGGCTCAAGGACAGCTTCTATCCCACTGTTATAAGACTATTGAACGGTTCCCTTGTATGATGAGATGGACTCTTGACCTCACAATCTACATTGTTATGACCTTGTACCTTATTGTCTACCTGCAATGCACTTCCCTCTCACTGTGACACTTTACTCTGTATTCTGTTATTGTTTTTACCTTATACTACCTCAATGCACTGTATAATGAATTGATCTGTACAAACGTTATGCAAGACAAGTTTTTCACTGTACCTCGGTACAAGTGACAATAATGAACCAATACCAATACCAATAATAGGTAGGTACATTAGGTAACATGATAATAAATCTTACTTCAGACAGATCCTTATCTATGTTTACAGCTGCTTCAGTCACTCATTGTTTAAAAAAATGACATTCCCACTTCTGAAGTTGCATATTATTAGCAAATAGACCACAGTAATAACTAAGATGTTTCTGGCCATTGCAACAATCAGCAGGGTCTATGAATAGTTGCAGACCTACATAATCTTCAAAGTTTCATTTATAGGAAAGTTGAGCAAAATATAGTTTTAGTCTCTCAAAGGCACTATTCGTACTCCATTCTCCAAATGCAGCTGCTGAGGAACGCTGAGAACAACTCACATAGTTAAAAGAAGCAAATCTTGATTTAAGAAAAATTTCAGTGAGACAAGAAATAAAAATTACTTTTGGAATTCATGCAATTATTCAAAATTGTGTAATTTTGCAAGAAAAGCAATTAAAAACTCCTATCTCTCAATCCTTTACTGCTGGTAAGTTTATCTACCCAGGTGGTGAAGATAGCTAGAATAACTTTCTAAGCTTTTTTATAGAGTTAATCAATTATAGAGTTTTAAATCAATCTCTTTCTTATTTATCATCTGTAGTTCATTGCCAAGATACACCAATGCCAAATGATATCAAGACTTCATGATTTGTGACCTGATAAGAGTTTAGAAACTAAAGAGTGATTTGAGCAATATAGATATATGGACAAGACAATGATGTCTGAAATTTGTGCAGGAAGGTGTAAAGCACCATTCATAACAAGTAAAATAGCCAACATGCATACTCAATAATGGTGCTGAAATAGCTAAGTTTGAAGTTGAAAGGAATTTTTAGGAAGTTATACATTAAACATGTCCGGAGTAGAAATCTAGGCTGGTTAACAGTCCAGAAATCTAGAGAACTCTAGAAATTCAGGTGGATAAAAAACCTGAACCAGATGGACTACACTCCAGAGTTCTGAAAGAGGAGGCTGAAAAGATTGTGGAGGCATTAGTAGTGATCTTTCAAGAATCACTGAAGTCAGTGAGGGTGCCAGAGGACTGGAAAATCTCAAATGTGACACCACTGTTTAAGAAGGGAGGGAGGCAAAACACAGGAAATTATAGGCCAGTTAGCCTGACCTTAGTGGTTGGTAAGATTTTAGTGTCCATTATTAATGATGAAATTTTGGTCTACTTGGAAGTATATGATAAAATAGAAGGAAGTCAGCATAGTTTCATTAAGGGAGATTTTCCTGACAAATCTGTTAGAATTTTTTGAAGAGGTAACAAGCAGGTTAGGCAAGGGAAAGTCGGTGGATGTTATTCACTTGGATTTTCAGAAGGCCTTTGACAAGGTGCTGCAAACGAGGCTACTAAATAAGATAAGAGCCCATGGTGTCAGAGGCAAGGTATTAGCATGGATAGAAGACCAACTGACTGGCAGAAGTCAGAAAGTGGGCATAAAGGGGTCCTTTTCAGGATGGCTGCTGGTGACTAGTGAATTTCCGTAGGGCTCAGTGATGGGATTGCAGCTTTTCACCTTATACATTAATAATCTGGATGAAGGAACTGATGACATTATGGCCAAGTTTGGAGATTATACCAAAATAGATGAAGGAACAGGTAGTGACATGGATGCAGGGAGTCTGCAGAAGGACTTGGATGGGTTGAGAGAAGGGGCAAAGAAGTGGCAGATGGAATACAGTGTAGGGGAGTGTGGGGCTATGCATTTTGGCAGGAAGAATAAAGATGTAGACTATTTTCTAAATGGGGAGCAAATTCAGATATCAGAGGTGTAAAGGGATTTGGGAGTCCTAGTTCAGGATTCCTTCAAGATTAACTTGCAGGTTGAGTCAGTAGTGAAGAAGGCAAATGCAATTTTAGCATTCATTTCCAGAGGACTAGAATACAAAAGCAAAGATGTACTGCCGAATCTTTATAAAGTGTTGGTCAGACTGCGTTTAGAATATTGTGAGCAATTTTGGGCTCTGCATCTAAGGAAGGATGTGCTGGCTCTGGAGAGGGTCCAGAGGAGGTTCATAAGAATGATCCCAGGAATGAAAGGCTTAACATGGGAGGAGTGTTTGATGTGTCTAGGCCTGCACTTGATAGAGTTTAGAAGGATGAGGGGGAATCTTATTGAAACCTACCAGATACTGAAAGGCGTGGATAGAGTGGACATGGAGAGGATGTTTCCATTTGAAGGAGAGTCTAGGATCTGAGGGCATAGCCTTATAATAAAGGGGTGTCCCTTTAAAACTAAGATGAGGAGAAATTTCTTCAGCCAGAGGGTGGTGAATCTGTGGAATTTGTTGCCACAGAGGGCTATGAAAGCCAAGTCATTGTGTGTATTTAAGGCAGAGATTGATAGGTTCTTGATCGGTAAGGGGGTTAAGGGTAATGAGGAGAAGGTGGGACAATGGGGTTGAAAAAAATCAGCCATGATTGAATGGCGGACCAGGCTTGATGGGCCACATGGCCTAATTCTGCTCCTATATCTTACGGTTAGGAGCTGTGGGCATGCTATAATGGCGCCGAAAACATGGCGACACTAGCGGGCTGCCCCCAGAACACACTACGCAAAAGATGCATTTCACGGTGTGTTTTGATGTACATGTGACTACTAAAGATATCTTATCTTATCTTATGGTTATAATGAATGAAAATCCAAAAAAAAGGGCAGATGCTGGAAGTCTGAAATCAAAACAGAAAATGCTAGAAACACTCAGCAGATCAGGCAGCTATTGCAGAAAGAGATATGTTCCCAGTCTGAGACACTTCCAATGGACTTGAAACGTTAATTCTGTTTCTTTTTCCACAGATGCTGCCTAACCTGTTGACTATTTCTAGTATTTTCTGGTATTATATTAGTAATCTAGAAACCATGGCTAATAATAGCTAATAATAATGAGTTTAAATCCTACTATGCCAGTTTGCAAATGTAACTTTAATTTAATCATTTAAAGCCCAATTGATTAATTAGTGGTCTTTAGAGAAGAACATCTGCTGTTCTTACCTGGTCTGGTCTATGTGTATCTCTGGTTCCACATTAATATGGTCAACTCTTGTCTCTGAAGTGGCCCAGCAGACTACCCCATGATGTGCATGCCTTCAAAGACTGGTAACATTGGGTCAAAATGCTGGAACTCTCCATCCAAAGCATTAAGGGAAGGCACAACACTATGTCGACTACAGTGGTTCAAAGGTCATGCCCAACACCACCACTCCCTCAAATGTGCTACGAGGTAAGTATTTCCACTAAATATTGAAAAACAGAAAAGTTTCAGATGCTGGAAATTTGAAACAAAATCAGAGGATTCAGGGAAATGTTCAGCAGCTTGGGCAGTGTCTGTGGAGCAAGAAACAGAGTTAACATTTCAATTCATTAAACAGAGCATTTCCACCATATATGGTGCAACTGGTGCCTCTGCTTGTATTTGTGCTGTTTCTGGATTCTTCTTATAGAGTCACTGAGCACAGAAACAGGACCTTCGGCCCATCATGTCCATGCCAACCATCAAGTACCTCACTATACCAAGCCCATCTACCAGCATTTGGTCTGTAGCTTTATCTGCCTTGCTCTTTCAAGTGCTTGTCTATAAACTTCTTGAACATTTTGAGAGTAGCTGCCACCACCAGCCTGTCAGGCAGTATGTTCCAGATTATAACCACACTGAGGATTAAAAGATTCTTCCTTTGATGTGCTCTAAACCTTTTAACTCTTACTCTAAACCTATTGCCTTTGGTGTTAGATACCTCTATTATGAGGAAAAATTTCCAACTGTTCACCTTATGAATGCCCCTCATAATTTTGTACCCCTCTTTCAGGTTCCCCCTCAGCCTCCTCTATCCAAGGAAAACAAACCTAGCCTATCCATTTTCTCCTCAAAACTGAAACATTCCGTCCCAGGCAACATCCTGGTGAATCTCCTCTGCACCCTCTCCAGTGCAATCACAGTTACCCTATAGGATGGTGCCCAGAGCTGTACACAGTCCTCCAGCTGTGGTCTAACCAATGTTTTATAAAGTTGTTCTCCCTTATATTCTAAAATGGGCTTACAAAGCCATATATTCCCTATGCCTTCTTTGCCACCTTATCAACCTATCCTGCCACCTTTAGGGATCCTTGAACTTGTACACTGAGGACCCTCTGCTCCTCAACACTTCCTAAGGGCCTACTGTTCATTGTGTAGCTCCTACACTTATGAATCCTCCCAAAGTGCATCACCTTGCAGTTATCATGATTAAATTGCATCTGCCATTTCTCTGCCCATTTTACCATCTGATGAAGATCATTCTGTACCTGACAACTATACTCCTCATTATTAATGACACCACCAATTTTCATGTCATCTGCAAACTTACTAGTCATATCTCCTACATTCATATCCAAATAGCTAATGTATATAACAAAATGAAGGGGTCCTAGCATCAGTCCTGTAGTACACCACAGGTCACACATTCCAATCACAAAAACAACCATCCAACATCACCCTCTGCCTCCCAATTTGGATCCAATTTGTCAACTGGTCCTGAAACCCATGGGCTTTTACTGTTAGGACCAGAGTCCCATGAGGGTCCTTGTCAAAGGCCTTACTGAAATCCATGTACATTACATCAACTGCATTACCCTTGCCAATATTTTTTGTTACTTCTTCAAAAATCTAAGTTATATTGGTGAGACTGGATCTCCCCATAACAAAGCCACACTGATTATCTTTGATTAATCCCTGCCTTCCCAAGTGCAGATTAATCTTGTCCCTCAGAATCTTTTCCAACAACTCCCCTCCCACTGACATAAACTCATGGGCTTGCAAGTATTTGGTGAATCCCTGTTGTCCTGCTTGAATAAAGGTATCACATCTGCTGTCGTCCAGTCATCTGGCAGCTCACCTGTGACTAACAAAGATTTAAAAGTCTCTGTTGGGGCCCCAGCAACCTTCTCCCTGGCCTCCCTCAAAAGCCTGGGATACATGTCATCAGGCCCTGGGGAGTTATCCACAAATAGGCCTGCTAAAGCATTGAATGCCTCCTCTTTTTTTAATGATAACATGTTCTAGAATTTCACCATCCTTCTCCGTGAATTCCCCAACTACAATGCCCATCTCCTTAGTGAATACAAATGAGAAGTATTCATTTAAGATTCTGATCTGGTTCTTTGCACAGATTGCCATATTTGTCTTTAATGGGCCCTACTCTTTCTCTGATTACCTTCTTGCCCTTAAAATAACTACAGCATTCTTTGAGATTTACCTCAATCTTGTCTGCTAGTGATGTTTCGTATCCCCTCTTTGCCCTTCTAATTTAAAGAGCTGGTCATTGATTTCAGGTATATGCCCCTGTATGTATCAATGGAGGTGGTTGAGAGCTTCAGGATCCTAGGTGTAAACATCACCAATAGTTTGTCCTGGTCCAACCATGCAAATGTTATGGCCAAAAAAGCACACCAGCACCTCTACTTCTTCAGAAGACTAAGGAAATTTGGCATGTACCCATTGACCCTCACCAATTTTTATAGATGCACCATAGAAACCATCCTATCTAGCTGCATCACAACTGCTCATGGCAACTACTCTGCTCAAGACCGTGAGGAACCGCAGATAGTTGTGGACACAGCCCAGTCCATCACAAAAACCAGCCTCCACTCCATGGATTCTGTCTACACTTCTCGCTGCCTCAGGAAAGCAGCCAACATGATCAAAGCCCCCTCCCACTCTGGACATTTTTTGTTCTCCCCACCTTCCATCAGGCAGAAGATACAAAATCTTGAAAGCAGGCACCACCAGGCTAAAGGACAGCTTCTATCCCACTGTTATAAGATTCCTGAATGAACTCTTTAATGACAAAGATGAACTCCTAATCTTCCAATCTACATTGTCATGGCCCTTGCACTTTAGTGTCCACCTGCACTGCACTTTCTCTGTAACTGTAACACTAAATTCTGCATTCTGTTATTGCTCTTCCCTTTGCACTACCTCGATATGATTATGTGTGGAATGAAATATATGGATGGCATGCAAAACAAAGTTTTTCACTGTATCTTGGTACATATGACAATAATAAACCAATTACTAATTATTTTTTAAGTAGGTCCCAACATTTTTTATACTCCTGAGGGCCTCCCCTGTTTTCATTTCTCTATACCTACCATTTGCTTCTTTTTCTTTTGTATATCCAGCCCTCGCTATCCCTTAACATTCACATTTCCTTATATTTGCTGTCCTTATCTTTCACCTTTAAGGGAACACATTAGCAGTGAACACTCATTATTTCACATTTAAATGACTCCCACTTGTTGTATATAGACCTCTCTGCAAGTAAGTGCTCCTAGTTTACTTTTGCCAGGTCCTGTCTCGTGATATTGAAATTAACCTTCCCTCCAATCAGGACCTTAATTTCCAGACCATATTTATCCCTTTTCATAATCTTGAAACTTACAGAGTTATGGTCACAAGCTTCAAAAATGCTGTCCCAGCTCCATCCCCTAAGATTAGGTCCAGTACTGTGCCTTATCAGGTCAATCTATGTGCTGTCTCAAAATGATCTTCTGGACACACTTTAAAAAATTCACCCCTCTATCTCTTTCTGTATAGGGGCCTCTCAGGGAAAACAAAACCTGCTTAACTCTGAGAAGGAGTGGTTGAAATTAATTTAAAAAGTATCTGGATAACAAAATGAATTAGAAAGGAAAAAGGTGGTTATGTTGAAAGGATTAAATATAGCAAAGGTGTGAATGGAGCATAAACCTGGGCATTGCCTTGAGCCACTTGATAGCCTGTTTCTGCACTATGAGTTCTCTCACTATTCTTGACCCGGTCTGTACTTGCTGACTGTTCTTGCATGCCGCTTCTTACTTACCAAGCTTTTGCTTCACCTGTTAATGACTCCACGTTGGAAGTGTGAAGGCAGATTTAGCTATTTGACGTGACTGTGTCAGAGTTGCTCGTTCTTGGAGCAACACACAGGATGGTGGAGGAACTCAGTGGGTCAGGCAGCATCTGTGGAGGGAAATTGACGGTCATTGTTTCGAGTCAACTGTCCATTTCTCAGCTGCCTGACCCGCTGAGTTCCTCCAGCATCTGCTGTCTCCTGTGTGCTCATTCTTGGAGTTTTGCAAGTTGAGGGAAAGTCAAGTAAAGAGATTATCAACACTGAGGTACATTGCTTTTAATAGTATTCAATGAGAGTATAGTTTTGGGTTCCCAGCACAAAGATACATTGTCAACAGTTGTTTCTTTAAAAAGGGAAAAGAGAATGACATAGAACAAATCTAAATTTAAATACAATAGATTGTTATAACTATTTCATAACATAACCAAATTAATTGCTTACACAAATATCAATACCTCTCTAAATGTGACTTTAGACGTCTAAGGTAAAAGATTTAATTTACATAGCAATGAATAGAATTTATGCATTCATCTGAAGATGATAAAATAATTGAAAGCTTTTTTAAGGAAAAATGTACAATTCTGTCACAGCTCTCTTCTGTGTGTGCAAAAGTAGTTATAAAATGATTTTAGTTAAAACTAAAGATATAAACTTCTGATAAAACTAAATTGGGGACAGGATTTCATGAGACGCAAGAGATTCTGCAGATGCTGGAATCTGGAGCAACACACACACACACACACACACACACACACACACACAGAGTGATGGAAAAACTCAGCAGGTCAGGCAGCATCCATGGAAGGAAATAAACAGTCGACGTTTCAGGTCGAGACCCTTCATCAGGACTGGAAAGGAAGAGGGCAGAAGCCAGAATAAGAAGGTCGGGGTCGGGGGAGGAGCACAGGTTGGCAGGTGATAGGTGAGTCCAGGTAAGAAGGTGAAGGTAGGTAGGTGGGGGAGGGAAGAGATGTAAGAAGCTGAGAGGTGATGGGTAGAAGAGGCAAAGGGCTGAAGGAGGAGGAATCTGGTAAGAGATGGCAGTGGACCGTGGAATAAAGGATGGAGGGGGGGAGGAGAGGAGATGGGCAGGTCATCAATGTGGGGAAGGGAAGCACAGGAATAAGAGAAGACAAGGAGTGGGGGGGGGGGGGGGTAGTAAAAGAAGGGGTGGGGTTACCGGAAGTTAGAGAAATCAATGTTGAGGCCATCAGGTTGGAGACTCCCAAGGTGGAATATAAGGTGTTGCTCCTTCAACTTAAGTCTGGCCTCAACATGGCAGTGGAGGAGGCCGTGGATAGACTTGTCAGTATGGGAGTGGGATGTGGAGCTGAGGTGGGTGGTCACCTGGAGGTCCTGGCTGTTGGGTCTGTTGTCCAGAAAGAAACAGAAAGCCTTAAGGCCTTCCTGATGGGGGATGGAAGTGTTACAGGTACTTGATGTCCACAGTGAAATTGAGGCGGTCAGGGCTGGGGAACTGAAAGGTGGGAAGGGACTGGACCAAGGGGGACAAAATGGAGTCAAGATATAAGGACACGAGTTCAGTGGGTAGGATCAGGCAGAAACAATGGTCCTACCATGGCAGCTGGGTTTTGTGAATCATGGGTAGGAGGTAGAAACAGGCAGTGCGGGGTAGGGGAACTATGAGGTTGGAGACTTAGAGGAAAAATCTCCAGAGGTGATGAGGCCGGTGATAGTGCGGGGGACAATGGTCTGATGCGCCTTGGTGGGGTCCAGGTTGAGGGATAAGTAAGAGGAGGTGTCCAAGAGTTGATGTCTGGCCTCGGCAATGTAAAGATCAGTCCGCCAGATGACAACAACACCACCCTTGTCTGCGGGTTTCATAGTGAGATTAGGATTGGTGCGGAGGGAGTGGAGGGCAGTGCGTTCAGAGGGGGTGAGGTTGGAATAGGTGAGGGGAGTGGTGAAGTTGAGATGGTTGATGTCCTGTCGGCAGTTAGAGATGAAGAGATCCAGAGCGAGCAGAAGGCCAGGATGAGGTGTCCAAGAGGACGAAGAGGGCTTAAGGCGGGAGAAGGGGTCATCAGTGGGGGGTGGGAATCCCTGCCAAAGAAGTAGACCCGGAGACAGTGGTGGCGGAAGAAGAGCTTGGCATCATGGCGGGCATGGAACTCATTGAGGTGCGGGAGCAGGGGAACAAAGGTAAGGCCCCTGTTAAGGACAGAACGTTCAGCCTCATAGAGGGGAAGGTTGGAAGGGTTAGTGAAGACACGGCAGGGGTTGGAGCTGGTGTCAGAGGAGAGAGGAGAGTTAGAGGGGTCAGGGAAGGTGGTTCTTTGAAGATATAACAAGCGCAGTGGATGGAGGGGAACAGGTAGATGTTGTATACTTCGATTTCCAGAAGGTGTTCGATAAGGTGCCACATAAATAAGATAAGGATGCATGGAGTTGAGGATAATGTATTAACATGGATAGAGGATTGGTTGAGAAATAGAAGGCAGAGAGTTGGGATAAGTGGTTGTTTCTCTGATTGGCAATCAGTGGTGAGCGGGGTGCTGCAGGTGTTGGTGCTGGGCCCACAACTGTTCACGATATACATTAAATATTTGGAAGAGGGGACTGAGTGTAGTATATCTAAGTTTGCTGATGACACTAAATTGAATGGAAAAGCAAATTGTGCAGAGAATGCGGAGAGTCTGCAGAGAAATAGATAGGTTAAGTGAGTGGGCAAGGGTCTGGCAGATGGAGTACAATGTTGGTAAATGCGAGGTCATCCACTTTGGAAGGAAACATAGATCAGATTATTATTTAAATGGTGAAAAATTGCAGCATGCTGTTGTGCAGAGGGACTTGGGAGTGCTTGTGCATGAATCACAAAAGGTTGGTTTGCAGGTGCAACAGGTTATCAAGAAGGCAAATGGAATGTTGGCCTTCATTGCTAGAGGATTGAATTTAAGAGCAGGGAGGCTATGCTGCAACTGTACAGGGTACTGATGAGGCCGCCCTGGAGTACTGCATGCAGTTCTAGTCTCTCTACTTGAGGAAAGATATACAGACTTTGGAGGTGGTGTAGAGGAGGTTCACCAGGTTGATTCCAGAGATGAGGGGGTTAGCGTATGAGGAGAGATTGCATTGCCTGGGACTATACTCGCTGGAATTCAGAAAAATGAGGGGGGATCTTATAGAAACATATAAAATTATGAAAGGGATTGTTAAGATAGAGGCAGAAAGGTTGTTTCCACTGGTAGGTGAGACAAGAACCAGGAGACATAGCCTCAAAATTCAGGGGGAATAGACTTAGGATGGAGATGAAGAGAAACTGCTTTTCCCAGAAAGTAGTCAATCTGTGGAATTCTCTGCCCAAGGAAGCAGTAGAGGCTACCTCATTAAATATATTTAAGACACAGTTAGATAGATTTTTGCATAGTAGAGGAATTAAGGGTTATGGGGAAAAGGCAGGTAGGTGGATCTGAGTCCACGGCCAGATCAGCCATGGTCTTATTGAATGGCAGAGCAGGCTCAACCAGCCAGATGGCCTACTCCTGCTCCTATTTCTTATGTTTTTATGTTCTTAAGGTGAGGTGGGAGGAAGATGGCAGCTCAGAGGAGTGAAGGGGAGGATGAGGGGTAGGGGGAGGCCTGAGGGACCAGGGGTGGGTGGGTAGTAGTGGTGGAAGCAGAGGAGCAGTAGGACCCAGTGGCAGTGTGAGAGGTCTTGGCCTGGAGGTGGCCAGGGCTGAGGTTGGAACCGGAGGTGGTGGGTGCCATGGGCTGGATTTCATGAGTTTGAGAAGATGGGTGAAGAGAAAATGAATGGTTTAGGAAGGTGGCATTTCCAGGATAAGAAGGCTGAAGATTCCCTCACTGTTCATGATGTGGAGGTGAGGATGGGGGGTTGGGGGTGGGTACAGACAGACAAAGTCCATCCACAGCAATTACTTCTGATAGCTCATTGTCAATGATTGCTAACTTTAGCAATCCCTGTGGTAATCCACTTTATTCTCAAGAATTTATCTTCAAGGAAGCACATCCCACACCACCAGTTTCAAGAACAGCTACTCCCCTTCAACCATTCAGTTCTTGAACCAACTGGCAAAACCCTAATCGCTAGAGTTTAGCAACACTATGCCCACTTTGATCACTTTGCACTAAAATGGACTTAGTTTTTTTTGTTCTAATTATGTTTTTTCTTATAAGAATTGTGTATAATTTATGTTTTTCTTGTGAATGCTGCTTGTATGATGCTATGTGCCTGTGATGCTGCTGCATGTAAGTTTTTCATTGCACCTGTGCATACATGGACTTGTGCAGATGGCAATAAACTCGACTTTGACACTGACTTTATTCTCCCCACATTCCCCTTCAGTCCCCCCCAGATTCTGCCACTCACTTCCACACAAGGGGCAACTTACAGTGGCCAGTTCACCTACCAACCTGCACATCTTTGGGAAATGGGACGAAACCAGAGCACCCAGAGGAAACCCATGTTAACACTTGGAGAATGTGCGAATGCCACACAGAAGCGAGGAGGTTAGCAATAAACCTGGGTCACTGGGATTGTAAGACAGCAGCTCTATGAGCTGCACCACTGTGCCACCCTTTATCTCTGCCCAGTGAGGGCTGCTGGGAGCAACGGCAGTAAGGATTTGATGCACCAGGGCATTTGTGTGGCTGTGTTGTTTACCTTGTTAAGTTTCTGTTTCCTTCTGAGGTACATAAGTATAATACTTTTGCAGCTATTTCCTATCATTCTCATTCTTGCATTGCCCTGAATAGCACTCATGAATTGGCACTTATCAATGAAGTGGGAGAGGGATGGTTAGTGAGTTGAAGGACAACATTTGATTGTGGCTTTAATGGGCGTGGATGGGTGAGTGCAAAAATGGCTCATGCAGGTGATTCTTAATGGATGCACTAGTGCAAACAAAGTGAATCTTACCATGGCCAGTAATGTAACTGATGGTGCAGAACAGCATCATCTTCTGTCCCATCATCCTCTTCCTTAATTTTTTCCTTCCTTTATCAAATCATCCGAAAAGTTTCTGGAAATACTGCCCTCCATGCCTAGTGCATCCTGCAGGTGTAAATATCATGGCTGTAGAGTAATACATTCCATGATCATTACGGAGATCCTAGCTGTTCTGCACTGAAATTTGTATCCGGGCCTCCTAGGCCCCTTGTGCAGCTTTGATGTGCTGATGACTTATTCAGTAACCCCCGGGAGTGATCTGGCTTCTGATCTTGCATTGCCCCTGAGTCTTATCCCTCACATTTCTCAGAGTTGTTTTCCACATGTTTGAAGTGTTTTCTGTGAGAAGGAAGCCAGTAACTCTGTTCCCTAGAGAAACTAAGGACTGCAGATGCTGGAATCTAGATGAAAAACATGATGATGCTGGAGGAACTCAGCAGGCCAGGCAGCATCCATGGAGAAAAGCAGGCGGTCAACGTTTTGGGTCAGGACCCTTCTTCAGGACTGAAGATAGGAAAAGGGGAAGCCCAATATATAGGAGGGAAAAACAGAGCAGTAATAGTGGGGAGGCAGGGTGGGCACAGGGAGGTAGCACGTTAGCATAGTGGTTAGCATAATGCTTTACAGCGCCAGAGACCCGGGTTCAAATCCGGCCACTGTCTGTAAGGAGTTTGTACGTTCTCCCTGCGTCTGTGTGGGTTTACTCCGGTTTCCTCCCACATTCCAAAGACGTACAGGTTAGGAAGTTATGGGCATGCTATTTGGCTCCGGAAGCGTGGCGACACTTGAGGGCTGCCCCCCAAAATCACTACGCAAAAGATGTATTTCATTGTGTGTTTCGATGTACATGTGACTAATAAAGATCTTATCTTATCTGATAGGTAGATGCAGGTAAGAGATAGTGATAGGCAGGTGTGGGGGAGGACAGGAGAGCAGATCCACTGGAGGATGGGTCAGAGGTAAGAAGAGAGAGGAAAAAAGGCTAGAAAAGGGAAGAAGAGAAGAAGCATGGTGGGGGGGGAGTGTGGGGAAGGGGTTATTGGTAATGGTTTATTATTGTCAGTTGTACCGAGGTACAGTGAAAAACTTGTCTTACATACTGATCGTACAGGTCAATTCATTACACAGTGCAGTTACATTGGGTTTGTACAGAGTGCAGTGAGGTAGTACAGAGTGCATTGATGTAGTACAGGTAAAAACAATAACAGTACAGAGTAAAGTGTAACAGCTACAGAGAAAGTGCAGTGCAATAAGGTGCAAGGTCACAACAAGGTAGATCGTGAGGTCAGAGTGCATCTTATTGTATAAGGGAACCGTTCAATAGTCTTATCACAGTGGGGTAGAAGCTGTCCTTAAGTCTGGAGGTATGTGCCCTCAGGCTCCTGTATCTTCTACCTGATGGAAGAGGAGAGAAGAGAGAATGACCCAGGTGGGTGGGGTCTTTGCTGGCTGCTTCACAAGACAGCGAGAGGTAAAGACAGAGTCCAAGGAGGGGAGGCTGGTGTCCATGATGTGCTGGGCTGTGTCCACAACTCTCTGCAGTTTCTTGCGGTCCTGGGCAGAGCAGTTGCTGTACCAAGCCGTGATACATCCAGATAGGATGCTTTCTATGGTGCATCGGTAACAGTTGGTGAGAGTCAAAAGGGACAAACTGAATTTCTTTAGCCTTCTGAGGAAGTAGAGACGCTGGTGAGCTTTCTTGGCCATGGCATCTATGTGACTTGATCAGGACAGGCTGTTGGTGATGTTCACTCCTAGGAATTTGAAGCTCTCAACTCCCTCGACCTCAGCACCATTGATGTAGACAGGTGCATGTGCACCGCTCCCTTTCCTGAAGTCACTGACCAGTTCTTTCGTTTTGTTGAATTGAGGGATTACCTTAAAGTGGGAGAATTCAATATTCATGCCATTAGGCTGCAATGTTCCAAGACGGGAAATGATGTGCTGTTCCTCCAGTTTGCACTTGGGATTCTCTTGGCAGTGGAGGAGGCCGAGGACTGACATATCAGTGATAGTGTGGGAGGGGGAGTTGAAGTAACTAACAATGGGGAGATGCAGGTCATGGTTATGGACAGAGTGCAGGTGTTTTGCAAAGCGGTCACCTGGTCTGCGTTTGGTCTCACCAACGTAGAGGAGGCCACACTTGGAGCACCGAATGCAGTAGGTGAATCTCTGTCTCACCTGAAAGGACTGTTTGGGCCCCTGGATGGAGGTGATGTAGGGGCAGGTGTTGCACCTATGACTGGGGCAATGGAAAGTTCCCGGGGTGGGAGCGGGATGAGTTGGGGGGGGGTAGGAGTGAATGAGGGGGTCACGGAGAGAGCGGTCCCTGTGAAAGGCAGAAAGGGGTGAGGAGGGGAAGATGTGCGTGGTGGTGGGGTCCTGTTGGAGATGACAGAAGTGGCAACGAATGGTGTGTTGGATGTGTAGGCTGATGGGATGATATGTGAGGATAAGGGGGATCCCATCTCTGTTGGGTCTGGGAGGTTGGACTGGCGTAGGAAGAAAAAATCTTGGCTCTTCCATGCAACATGTCACGTGTGGGTATTTTGTGGTAGCACTTGGGCTGGGCGCTGACAGAGCAGAAAGGCTTATGTCTGAGGAGTATGTCCCAGTGACCTGTGGGTGCATTAATGCTCATCTGAGATCCAACATAAGGCAATATAATCAGCAGATATGCTGATCAATGGATCAAAACTCCAGTGTAGATTAAACTTTTTAAATGTTGATCAGACTCAAAAGTGTTGAAGAAACCTTCAAATTTATAGAGTAATCTCTTTGTGCAAGTACTGGGAATAAATCCTTTGCTTTGAGAAAGTAAGCAAGCATTGTACATATTGAATTCTTTTGGCACATTTTCCTGACATGGCTTCAACCCTCCTGAATGATTCTCTCCTACTGGAACTCACTAGCAAAAGCCCTGGACACCCACGCTCTGGCAGTTCATCCCCTGTGGGTGGTATGAAATATTAAGGATTATTCTGGAGTTATGAAATTATGGATAGCAGATATTAATTAAAATGAGAACCAGTCTTCATGAAATAAAACCTGTTGACAATTTAACTTCACAATTTAACTTCAACTGGCACTTTAAGGCTATTGAAATCAATCATTGAGTGTGGGACATTCTCTGATTCTATACCATTGAAACTATGTAGGGGAAGACAATAGACAAATGTTCATGTTAATCAGTGGTCATTGAAAACCAGGATGAGATCAGGGAAGGTATTAAGTGGCCATCTCCTGTATTAACACATTGTTAAAGACCTCCTGCCATTTAATGCAAGGTTCAGGACAGGCCTGTTTTGTCACTTAAAACAAGAACATAATATAGTGTAAACTAAACCTGAGACACTAGAGTTGTTAAACTTTAATCAAAACAGCATAATGATTTACATTCAGAATTGCAGCTTGGCAAAATTTTGATTAGTAAGTATTCAAGTAAGTCAAAAGACCTGATCATAAAATGTCAGTGACTTGGCTGAATACAGATAAAGCCAATTACATTCTGGCTCTGGAAACTTTTGATAGAAAACCTTGGGTGGAGTCGGGTGCCAAGACAACAGCTTTTAATTTGCTGTGTGCAGATAGTCTCCTGTGGGTGTGCGACCATGTGTGTGACTAGCAGTCACTTGTTCTACTCACCTCCTGCACATTCAGTTACCTTTGTTTCACAGTGTGAGGGAGGTGAGTATAATCAGCAAGTGATACCTTTGTACAAATTTAAGGCTGGCACCCAAAGATGTGCAGAGGTTCAAATTGACTTAAATTGAGACATTATTCTATCACTGTGGGAACAAATACTGTTGCTATGGGGACAGAAATAAAATTATAAATTTAACAGATTTAAGTAGCTCTAGAATCAGGAAAAGAGAGGGAAGAAAAAAAGGAAAGGTTTATGTCGGTGTAAAAGGAAGGAGAGATTAAATGACAAAAGGGATAAGGTGCAAGTCAAAATGATGATATCGGGAGCATGTTTTTCAAAGGGTCTTGAGGTATAAATTGGAAAAGTAAAATCACTAGAAACATTTCTGTTGAATAGAATGGAAGCAATGGTTATGATATGAAATAATTGAACTGAACAGTGAGTTTAGAAGACTGGAGTGCCAAATCAAAAAATCAAATTTAAATTGAACTTCATTGGATCGGTGTGGGAGGACAGAGATCAGAGGGGGATATAGGCTGAGTATGAAATGACAGGTGACTGGAAGCTCCAGATCAGGCTACCAGTTTGGATGAATGTTCTCCATTAAGTGGTCAACCAATATGCATTCAGTGTATCCAGCAAATACAGTTGACCAGAATGAAAGAAATACGTAATAATCATTGTTTAATCTAAAAACATACATATTTGTTGCTTTTGCCATTGAGAAGGGGGGTGACAAAAGGGTAAGTGTGGAATCTCCTGAGGCTGTGTGGAAAGCATTTGACTCCCATCTGATTTTGCTGCAAAGATTCCATTTTATCTGTATTCATTACATCTGTTCTAACAATGTTACCTTCCACATCGGTGCTTCTGATATGCATTCTCTTTTCCTCATTTGACAATTCTCCTCCACTACAGTTGATAGGACCATCATGTATCATTTCCAGCATTGCCAGTATTTTGTTTCTGTAACTTTCTTTTGTTGAAACTTTAAATTTTTCGAGCTGTGTTTAATTGTCCATGCAAAATTAACTGTGGTGTAACATGTCCTATGAATTATTTTTTTTACCATCAATTCAAATGAAACTGGTAATTGCATTCTGATGTCATTTGCCCAAATGCTAACAGATTCTGTCAAATAAATGTCATCCCATGACTTTTTCCCAGGGCGACAATGGCTAACACGTGGGGGCATAATTTTAAAGTGACTGGAGGAAGGTATAAGGAAGACGTCAGAGGTAAGTTTTTTTTTTACACAGAGAGTGGTGGATGCGTGGAATGCACTGCCTGCAGAGGTTGTGGGGGCAGATACATTAGGGACATTTAAGAGACCACATGAATGATAGAGAAATGGAGGGCTATGTGGAAGGGAAAGGTTAGATAGATATTAGAGCAGGATAAAATGTCGGCACAACATCATGGGTCGAAGGTCCTGTACTGTGCTGTAGCGTTCTATGTTCTAGACCACTCTAATGTGTTACAGAAGAATTACAATCTTTACTGTTGACGTGAGACCCAAAACATCCACAATTAATTTCCCCCCACGGATAACGCTTGACCCGCTGAGTTCCTCCAGCAAATTGTTTGCTGTCCTGGCTTTTAATCTTTTATTGTGGTTTCCTTCTGTATCTATTGATTTTTTTTGTTGCAAGCATTAAAATAGTTTTGATTGAGAAGTTCAGTCAATGCTTTCTAATTACAAGATGTTTCCAGTTATTGTCATACAGATGGTAGAAAATGGTCCAGTACATTCTTTGAACATCAGTCAGTCATAAGATTTCAAAGAACGCTGTTTATTACTAAGCTTAATCCTTGCATCCTGCCAGAATGAACTTTGAACCTTTCTTTGAAAATGGAACAAAAATGAAAAACTGGACTACATTAATTTCCCAAGAATTAGGAGCCCAATATTAAGTTGGATCTCATTAATGTTTTACACAAAAAGTGCTGGCGTCTGCCCTCTTCCTTTCCAGTCCCGATGAAAGGTCTCGGCCCAAAACGTCGACTGTTCATTTCCCTCCATAGATGCTGCCTAACCTGCTGAGTTCCTTCAGCACTTTTTGTGTATAGCTCCAGATTCCAGCATCTGGAAAATTTCTTGTGTCTCATTAATGCTTTGTAGTTAATAGACTTTCTTAGATATAAATGGCAATGGCATTCTCTGATTCTTAACATAACAACTCCAGGTATACTACTCACACTCAAAATTAACTCTAACTACCATTAGTTACCCATTACCTACTGTGCATGACAAACCCACAGCTGTTAATTTGCAATCCAACACAACAAACTAGAGACACAAGAGACTACAGATGCTGAAATCTGGAGTAAAAAATGAACTGCTGGAGGAACAACAGGTCAATCAGTTTGTCTGGGAAAGGAATTATCAATGTCTTGGGTTGAATCCTGATGCAGAGTCTCGACCTGAAATGTTGTTAATTCCTTTCTTCCCCACAGATACCATTTGACCTGCTGAGTTCCTCCAGCAGTTTAGTTTTGTTAAAAACTAGAGTCATTTCACATAATTTATACTGCTATTCTTCAAATAGAAGGCCAGAAGTCATAATGTAATAATTTTAGCAGGACTTTGATTGTAGATCACTTCCCCATTGACAACTCACTCCACAGAATCACGCAAAGTCAAGATCTAACAAACAGTTAGTAAACTCAGGATTAACCTCAATTGGTCTAATATAGTTCTGACCCAAATACAGAGGGAACTTTAACTTTAAGGAATATCCCTACTATGAAAGGATATCATGGAGGCAAAATAAATTGTTTGCATTCCACTTGGACAGGTTGTGCACACAAGGCCTGGATTCCTTTAGAAGACAGCTTCCCCAAGGAGCCACACCAAACTATCCATAGCTCATTCTCAACACTAATTGTTCTCAACACTGGTGTCCCACAAGGCTTCATCCTCAGCCCCCTACTCTACTCCCTATACACTCACAACTGCATGGCCAGATTCTGCTCTAATTCTATCTAGAGATTTGTAGATGATACCACCGTAGTGGGCCGTATTACAAATGACAATGAGTCAGAGTACAGGAAGAAGATAGTGACATGGTGTCATGACAACAATCTTTCCCTCAGTGTCAGCAAAACAAAAGAGCTGGACATTGACTTTAGGAAGAGCTTCAAGTTCCTAGGAGTGAAGATCACTAATGGCCTATCCTAGTCCAACCACACAGACGCCACAGCCTAGAAAGCTCACTAGCGCCTCTACTTCCTCAGGAGGCTAAGGAAATTTGGCATGTCCCTGTCAACCCTTACCAATTTTTAGTGATACACCACAGAAAGCATCCTATCTGGATGCATCATGGTTTGGTATGGCAACTGCCCTGCCTGGGACCGCAAGAAACTGCAGAGAGTTGTGGACACAGCTCAGCACATCACGGAAATCAGCCTCCCCTCCATGGATTCTGTCTATATCTTTCGCTGCCTCGGAAAAACATCCAATGTAATCAAAGACTCCACCCACCCTGGATATTCTCTCTTGTCCACTCTCCCATTGGGCAGAAGATATAAAAGCCTGAAAGCACGTGCCAGCAGGCTCAAGGACAGTTTCTATCCTGCTGCTAAAAGACTATTAAACGGTTCCCTACTACAATAAGATGGACTATTGACCTCAATCTACCTTGTTATAACTTTGCAGCTTATTGTCTACCTGCAATGCACTTTCTCTATAGCTGTTACACTTTATTCTGCATTCTGTTATTGTTTTACCTTGTACTACCTCAATGCACTGTGTAATGAATTGATCTGTATGAACAGTATGCAAGACAAGCTTTTCACTGTACCTTAATACATGTGACAATAATAAACCAATTCCAATTCCATAGCTCTCTGAAAGTGACAACACAAGTGGACAGGGTGGTACAGAAGGCATATGGCATGCTTGTCTTCATCAGTCAGGGCACTGAATATAATAGTAGGGAAGTCATGCTGCAGTAGTATAAAATTTTAGTTTAGTCACATTTGGAGTATTGTGTGCAGTTCTGGTTTCAAGTAATTAAACAGAGGGTGATAGGTGCTTGGAACGCACTGCCAGGGAAGGTGGTGGGAGAAGATATGATTGCAACATTTAAGAGGCATTTAGACGGAAATATGAACAGGCAGCAATAAGAGGAATACAAACCATGTGCAGGTAGATGGGATTATTTTCAATTGCCATCATGGTTGGCACAGCTATTGTGAGCCGAAGGGCCTGTTCCTGTGTCTTACTGTTCTACGTTCTATATTCTATGTTCTCCTTTCTCCACAGAGACTGCCTCTTCTAGGTACTTCCAGCAATTTCTCTTTTATTTCTGCAGACCTTAAGACTGTGTTTGTATCTTTTATGGTTCTTCTCGAGCTCCTCAACATACACATTGTGCCTCATTACAAGACAATTCCTTTCCATAGAAGCACTCAGTTGAGTTTTAGAACAACTACTCCTGTTCTTTGTATTTCAATAATTATATTTTTAACTTTCTAACTTTAATTCTCTTGTAACTATTCATTGCTATTTCTCCAAGTTGCTTTTTGACTTCACTGTCATTGTTTCAATCTATGGGTGCTTCTGCATCAATTTCTCATCTTCCTAAAAGAACTTCAAATCTTCTCGAAGCCAGACCACCATTATAAGATGAATCGCCTGCTTGTTTCCTGGTTCAGCTTCCTGAAACAGAACCCACATGCCTGAAAAAGATCTGGTGCTGCTGCCAATCGTCAAATTGATCCCTCCACCTTGGAAGATTAAATGATGGGCTCCACCTCAGCCCAAACCCATGCAACAACCCAGTGTCTACGGTGGATATGCAGCACACTGCCAACTATACATGGTCTGCATGTTACAATTCAGCTCCTATGACTCTAGTTGAACACACAGTAATGCCAGGAGAGGAAACCTTCAGACACTAACCCCTTAAAATTAATTAGCAAGCAGACTGTTATAGATTCATAAAGTGAAGGGCTATTTTTTTTCCACATTCATTAAGTATGGAGGTCATTAATACTTTCACAAACCACTAGGCTGATGTCCATTGGTACAAATAGGTTCTTGGTTGAGTGGCCAATTTACCTTTAATTGTTTCTGTATGTGGAAATTGGTTAATACTTGACCATGGGAGCAAAGCAGGCACATGGCTGCTTCAGTCACAGGTCTCTTTAAATTGAAGAGACTATTTCCATTTAGGTTGGCTGTCTTGTTGGCAGAGAGTGGTGTGAGGGGCAGGATGGATACTGAAGGAGTAGTAAGAACTCTCGTTCCTCCTGGTTCCACTTAAAGATAGCTTTGGAAGTAAAAATGTACCTATTTATTGGTGACAACTGGTTAGTTTGCAGTAAGTGGAGTAAAAACTGCAAAGGGCAGGTGTGAAAAGAGTGTTTAACCAGACTTGCAACTCTGCATTAATAAATTTGGACTCTTTAAGAGGACACTCTGTTGTGGCTGAAAATCATTGAAGGGCATTAATGGGATGTGAAACCTGGTCCTATGAAACCAATCCTGTTTGCCTGTTGTTTCCCACCAGGAAAACAGTACAACAAGGATGAACTTCTGCCTTATTGAGTCCCTATGCAGCGTGGAGCTGGAATAGAAATCCTGGATACAGTGCAAGCTTGGTCTTGTATTCTCATAGAATGCACATTGACTGAACAAGCCCTGGGTCAGTTGTAGATGCTTTGTGGCTGCAAGGTGCAGTCAATCACACTACCATATATTGTTTATAATGGTTACTAATTTGAAGCACTGGGAGAATATGGAACTGTGACTGGGGAACTCAGGATTTCACAAAATTTACAAGCTTTTTGGTCAGCTTTCATCGACTCATTTGGGACTCGGAAAGTCCCCTTGCAAAAAGAGGCAACTGCAACCTCCCTCAGGATGCACAATGAGGATGCCAGTTGGGAACATTTTGCACGCTTGGTGCTGTCTGCTTTCACTGGTGAACATGTCGCACACTTGGTGCTGTCTGCTTTCACTGGTGAACATTTGTTGATTCTCTTGCGTAAAACACAAATATAGAGATTTCTACTGAGAAACTCACTGGTTAGAGAGCAGGAGGGGTGCCGTACAAAGTAGAAAGAAAGAAAGGCAATGGAAATAGCACTTGACAAATGGCATCAATATTATCTTTTCATTGAGGTCGTTAGGTGAAATGCTGGATAATTTTGACTGGTCATAGTATGGAACAGGTGAATGTGAATCCATGCTTCCTAAACCTGATGTCCAATGGAGTCAGAAACTCTCCCATGTGAGTACTGCTGGGCCTCCAAGATCTCTGGACTGAGTTGTTATGGGGATAGTGTTGTGAGACAAGTACGAGGTCTCGAAAGTAAAGGACTCTGGACACAGCCTTAGAATTAAATGAGTTATTTACAAAGGTAAACGCAGGGGAAAGGTAATGGGGTCACACACACACACACACACACACACCAGTGATAGCGAGCATGGGAAAATTGCAACAAGGGTAAAATACATACACGCACGCACAACGAACTGGGTACGAACAATCAAGGAAAAGCAATATGCTACCTGCCACCCCTTGACTCAGTGCAGGCACAGCTCCACAACCCCGGGAATCCTAACTTAAGATGCTTCTAAACCTGTCGAGGTGCACAGCTTACCAGTGGCCTCTCCAGCGTTGTTGCACGATTCCTCCAGGGCAACAAAGAGACAGAACTGACACATGGGGTACTCTTTATAGTGCTGGAGGGCTGGGGGTGGTCCAGCCTTGATAGTTTGAAAGGGCCAATTGCCCGGTTCCAGCAGGAACTAATTGATCACCGAAGACCAATGGCCCGAGGCCAGATACAAAGGTGCTGAGAAGGCCAATCGTCAGGTGTGCGCTGATGGGTGGGGGTGGAGCCAGGCCTTGATTGACAGTGGTGTGTCTTTTGACCAGGCGCTGGACAGGGCCGTCACGTGACAGCCCTGGCCTTCCACAATACAGATGGATATCAATCAGCCTTACTCATGAATATTGTGAAATAATGCATTGGACAACACGAAGTTAACCTCTTCTCAACATAATTTGGAATGAATTTCCTGACTGTTTTCTCTGGTGCTAATAACGTGTGTGATGCATAATGAGGACAAACCAGGGTAACAGATCTCCACCCAAATTTCTGATTAAGAAGTAGGGTATCCAGCATTAGATAGCAAGTGGGGGCCCATAGAGAAAGAGCCTGTCAGTCACTCTGTAATTATCATAAAAATCATCACAACTTGATTAATTTTGGTTGCAGTTATTGTGCCTGTTTATAAAATAATGGGGCTGAATTCCCTGAGACTCCTCCTGTTTCTGTAACATAGAAGAGCATATATAAGTTCACAGGCAATGGGGATTCCCATTATACTTCTGATGCTATTACAGTGGCAGAACAGGAGAAGCAGGAAATACACTGCCGGCACCTCTGTTGAAATTTAACTGTAGAGTTAATAAACACTAAAGCCATCATTATTATTACACATTGTTCTTGTCAGACTCAGGTTTATGATTTCTGCAATCTTTTAAAGTAATTTGTTCATCCCGTGCTGTGGGCACCTCTCTTACTTTTTCAGTAATTTTGAAAACATCAAATCTTACAGGCAGAATCTTTCTCTTAAATACAAATGAAGCCAATATGAGAACATGACAGTGGAAAGTAAGGACAGCAGCATTGTGAAAGTTTTAAATGGAAAAAGTTGTTCAAAGGTGCCATTCTTAAAGGAAATGCCTGGATATTGAATTATTGGTGGGATTTGAAGGAAAGGTTCACCAGCTAATAGTCTCAAGGTTAATCCAATCACATATCCTGCAGCTGATCCATAGATGTTGGTAGCTGGGATAAAGAGGACACAGACAAGCTGTGGGAACAGTATGGCATACACGAATTCTGAACTCAGGAACCACAGGCCATAAATTGAATTTGTTACAATTGCCAGTGTGGTAGCTAAAGCTCCAAACAAAACCACTGTAGTCCGCATAACCCATATCACTTCCTTCTCGGCAGCCTGCAGATAAAATAAATACAACTGATTAATAGCGTAACAAAATTTGCTATTATTAAATTAAAAATAATGGGCTATGTAGCACATTGGTACTCCATTTTACTAAAGCATAAGTTATGGTTTGAATCCCCACTTGTCTGATTCTCACCTATTGTAAAAAGGAAGAAGCACTGGAAATTATGTCAGAGAGGCGGGCATTGTCACACTTAGCCAGTCAGAGCATTGCAATGGTAGCAATCTGCTTGGGAAATGGAGATTAGGGAAGAAATTATTGTTTGGTCACTGATGCAACACACATTCAAGCATCGAATTCTGGGTATAAGCAATCCCATGGACATCAATGGAACTGAATGTGCAGGAGGTGAGTATGAGAGTAGGAGCCACTACTCTCACATGTATTTAATGCTAGTGAACAAAGCAAACTTCTCCCAACGTTTATGCATTGCAGTTATCAGAACCATAGGTAGGAATAAGTTCAAAAAGTGGGAGGAGGGAGCAGAGATGATGCATTTCAACCTGTCATGATTTTTATTCTTCTATGTGGGATATGGGCTTTGCCATTAAACCAGCACATTTTCCACATTGTTTATTGCCCTTGAGAAGATGTGTGAATCTTATCGAATCGCTGGAATCTGTATGTAAAATGTTAGATGCCAATGAATGGAATTCTTTGTAAAATATGTAACGTATTTTTATAATTGCCCTCAGGGCATGTGCAACATGAGAAAGGTTTATTTATTAGCAGTACTAAACACCTTTGGGAAAATGGTGAGCTATCTCTTCAGCCACTTCAGTTTTTGTGGTGATTCCACACCCACACTATTATCTGAGGGAAGGGAATTTGCTTAATACCAACTACCAAAGAGTTTAATTACTATGTCCTGTTCCTCCATTAGACGGATTTCCTGTGTCTTATTTCGTGCAATGGTCTTGTGTTTCCACTTGTCAGTGTAGTACAGCAGAAGTTGGTGTAACTGGCATAAAAATTGTCGAATTTGTATTACAGTTAGTGCAACACATCTTACAGAAACATTGCCTGGGCTGCTGGCTTCATCCACACAAATGATTTCCAGAATTAATTAATTACCATTGAAAGTTTCCTCTCATGGTAGTTATTTACAGACCTTCAAATAGCTCTAAAAATTACTTTGTTTCTTCCGAGTGCAAGGACACTAATTAAATGCATTTTAAAACTTTTGAATGTCTTCATTGTAATTTACCGAAAAATTGATTACCGTATCCCCATGTAATCAATAACTTTGCGTATTTTTGATAACATATTTTGTGACCGTCCCAGGCACTAGATGAGCAATCTGATTAAAAAGTTTATATTTTTAATAGGCCCATGGTTGGACTGATAAGTTGGGGATGGGGGGGTGCTGGGTCTAGTGTTGCCGGGCAGGGTTCAGAAGAGGGAGCAGGGTTGACAACTGTTGGCTCCATTGGGAGGTCGAGGAGTTGGTGGCTGTGATCGTGTGTGATCATTGGTAAGGCCAAGGGGTCAGTGAGTCAGGGCCTACAAAGATCAGTTGGGAGTGGGTACTCAGGGAAGGTTGGAGTGGGTGGGGTTTGGTGGTTAAGGACTGTGTCAATTGTCGAAGGTGGTGTCATTTTGGGAGAGGTTTGCTGAATCAGGGGCAACCCATTTCAGTCACGGATGGGGACAAGTGGTCAGGCATGGCTAAGTTGTTGGGTGTGCGGGTGGTGTCCAGACAAAGGATCTTTGGTTGAGAGGTGGAGGTGTGATCAATGATATGCGGAAGTGCAATTGTCGATCAGGTGTGGATCAGTGAATTGCGGGGTGGGGAACTGTCAGGGATAGGCCTCTGGGTGGGGGGTTAATAGTTGAGGAAAGGGGAGGGGTTTAATTGGCAGGGGAGAGAGGTGGTACAGTGGTTAGTGCCCAGGACAGGGAGGCTGGGGTATCAGGTGTTGATTTAGATTACAAGATTGAATGATGGTGGTATGGAGGCTGGGTGGAGATCATGAGCTTGGTGAAGGGGATGGGGGTCACTCCAGTAAAACTCTGTTAATCCAGCACACTCAGGATTTAAATGGTGCCAGACTAGCAGGTTTTCTGGATGTTATTTGTATGAATGTTCCAACACAATTCACTTCTTTTTAGATGCTATGCAGTAGAATAATCATTTTTCCAGTGAACCTGTTAAGTTTATAGGGAGTGCAGTGAAATAGGGCCCCAGTAAGTTTCAAGGAAGTGTGGAAACAAAACTAGTTGAGATTAAAGGGAGCATCGGAACTGGGGCACTGGTGAGTTGAAAGAGAGTGCAGGAACCTGGGCCCTGGTGAGTTTGAAGAGGGTGTGGGAACTGTGACCCTGGTGTATGAAAGGGAGCATGGAAATCATCATCCGGTGAGCCAGATGCTGAACCATTGGGATTTCTGAATAATCAGACAATGGATTATTAGAGATTCACTTCACAATGGGACAGTCAGTTTATTTACATTAAATTGTCTGGTGACCCAGGATGTGAGGTTGTGCACAGACACACTACTCATGTGTTCATTGCTAACACTGGGCACCTTGAGTGGGTTATTAGGTGTAGGCTTAAGTATATCAGGCAACCAATATCATGTTCTCAGCCACTGCTTTTCCCAAGATTAGTGATTTAAAATAAACAGATGATTTGATTTAATACCAGATCCTATAATAATCTGCATGTCACACAAACATATGTTGCTAGGCTTGACTTCATTTCTATGGCCCACAAGATTACAGATTAATTTATAAGGGTGATAGAAGATTGCAGCTAATAGGTGTCACAGTTCATCTTTACCACTGCGTATACACATTATATTAAGGCATGATTTTATAATCATAAAAATGATATAACACTTCATAAATAGATTTTCTAGATAGTCTTTCATAAAGGTACAACCATACTGAAACAAAATCCTTTACATAATCTGCTCTGGTTTAAATAGTTATCTAAAGTTATAGACATAAGGCACTATTACAGACTTCCAACAGCAGTAAATCTGAAGCTATAAAGGTAGCAAACAAAATGGCAGTAAACCGTTGAAGAGGACAAGCTAACCTGTTTTGGTTTGCACTTTTCAGTAAAAAACTGTGCTGCATCATATAAGAGTATTCATAGTGGAGTTGCCTCTCCAGTGACATGCTTAATATGGAGGTGTACTCACAGGGAAATTGTGGATCTGTTGTGACTGATTTTTTTTGTTCGTTATGTTGCTGAACCGTAATGTAGTGATTGACACGCTCTGTTGAGGTGATTCCACAAAGGGAGATGCAACTGCCTGTTCATTTTCTAAACAATTTCAACAGATGCTCACCTTTTTCCTGATAATAGTCTTGTAGATATTGCGTGCAAACATTGAGCTTGCTGATAAAAGTGATGAATCTGCAGATGACATTACTGCTGCTGAAATAGCACCAATTCCCAACATAGCAATATAAACAGGGCACAGGTACTGAAGGACAATGGGCAATATCATGCTCGATTCTTGTCTCTCATCTGGAGTTGGTAAACCGTAGCTTGTCTGATTCCAGTCTGGAAGAAGTACAATATTTTAAATTTTAGAATTGCTTTAATCAATATTCTTTTAATAGGAAATTATAATTCCTAAAATTATGAAAATACCTTAAGTTATAGGGGTTAGAAAATAGATCCTTATCCAGGTTCTCCCACCAGGTAAATTCCTCCAATTCTGCCATTCATTATGAGCAAGCTTTGAGCACTTCCCATTGGAACAGGGTATGTCTTAAGCCTCTGTAACATACTTACAGTATTACAAATGATCTAAATTCCTCATATTTATGACTAAATAATAAATTATTGATCATATGGCTCGTCCTGTGAATCAGGTTATGAGACTGATGCTCAAAATACGTTCACATTTTAAGAGCTCAAGGGCAGTGATAGACACTGGATGTGCCAGATGTTGGCACCTATATAACTGAAGACCAGAGATTTCCACAGTGCTGAGGTTTGTTAGCAAAATTAGATTGGTTGTCGTTCCTATAATATAGATGGTATGAATGAAAGGGAAAGCTTTAAAATATTTTCTTTTTTTTGTTGTTTGACCCATTCCTCAATTTTTACTTCTGTTTATTCCTTATTCCCCTCTTTATTTTCTCACTCTTTTTCAATGACATCATCTCTTCTCCTAAGAAACCCATTCACAGGCCACAGTTAACTGAAACTCAACCTCCTCTCCTGCCTCAGGCATCATAAGAAACGTGCTGGAAGCCTGCTTCATGAAATCAGACAAGGTTAGCTTGTTATCAATGCTTCGTTCTATGCTTAGGGGCAGAGCTACTGCATTATAACTGCAACATTAGCATAATATATTTTTGATACTGATATAGCAAATTAGAAATGTCTTTTCAGTCCTGGGAGCCAGGTTCGATTCCAGCCCAAAATGATTAGAAGCAACAAGCAAACTGCTGGAGGAACTCAGTGGGTTGAGCAGCATCCGTGGGAGGAAAGAAGTTGTTGACATCAGGATGGGATTACAAGTTAGGCAGGTAGGAATTCCTCAGCAAATTCCAGAAAAACGTAAACCCTGGGCTTCGAGTTAGACACGAACATAGACTTGGAGCAACATTAGTTAATGGCCACTTAAGAAGACCCAGATGGTGGTATTCTGCCACAATGAGCTAATGATTCCAACAAAATAGCAGAGAGATAACCAAATGAACAAGTTAGCCATATGATCAAGTTATCAACAGTGCTTTCTAGCTTCAAATTCTAGTTCTCAGAATGAGATTACGGAACAAGGGTAGATGCTGGTGAGAGAAGTAGGGAAGAGCAAGTTAATAACTATAAGGTAGTAGTTAAAATAATCATCTGTTGCAACACAATCTGGGGCTCAGATTTATTCTATTAAAATTTTGAATGGCTTACCAATATTCCTAAGAACTGAACTTTCATTAAGTTAAAAAGCTAGATGTGCACTGGAGTTTTCATGATTACATTTAGAGAAACTGACTAGAAATTTCTGGAATTTTTCAATAAACTAGAAATGCAATGGCAGCCTTTCTGCTTTTGGACCACTCAATTTCAGCGGGTGCCTATAATCACCTACAGCACTTTTGGCAGCATTGGTAATATGAGGTATCGTATCAGCATAGACAATTGGTTAAAAGATCAGAAGAGAATAGCAATAACAAAATTATTTCCAGCTTGGCAGAAGTTCCACAGGGATTAGTCCTGGGCCTTCAACTGTTCTCAATTTATATTAATGACTTGAATGAAAAGACTGTGTACTGTATCCAATTAGCCGATGGTAAGAAGCTAGAGGGAAAGTGATTGTTGATTTAAAGGTTCACCAGTGCTGTTTTCCATTGTAAAAATCATGTAACTGTTGTTGACAGCAGACACAATACCGAACCTTCATTATCACCATTGGTTTGGTGCTCACTCAGTGAACAACTTTTGCTCATGCCAATTGTTCAGAAACAATGCTATTTTTGTCCCAATCACAAGCAAACAGCATTCACAGTTAACTCCTGCACAGCATTCTGAGGCTGGTAACTTACTCTACACACTGCTCACACTAAAGATGGGAGCCTGCCTTGTCTCTTGAACCACACAGCTGCAGCCAAAACTGAGTTCCTGTAATAGCGCCCTTCAACATGGATGATGCGGATCTACAACAGACATCTTCCAGGCATTTGTGGGGACCATGATGCAGGTAGTTTAGAGGGCTCATCAAGAAGCACAGTTATTACCTGCTGAGATGGAACAAGGGGAGAACCATTGGTTTAGACACCATTGAGGAAACCCCGACCAGGATGGTCTGCAGGAGAGGAAGAGGATGAGGAGGGTGACGAGCCCTCCATAGTCCAAACCCTCAACAAGAGCCCCATGGCAGGCTTCCACTAAAAGAGCATCCTCCTCAACATACAGTGTCTGCATTTGATCTTGGAAAGGTTCATATAAACCCTGTAATATCACTCCTTCTTCCTCAAATCACTACACACTTGCAGCATTATCTATGCCCTACAGTATTTTTGAACCGTCAGTGTGTAGTGGTTAGTGTAACACTATTACAGCGCCAGCAACCCGGGCTCAATTCCGGCCGCTGTCTGTGAGGAGTTTGTATGTTCTCCCCGTGTCTGTGTGGGTTTCTTCAGGGTGCTCTGGTTTCCTCCCACATTCCAAAGATGTAAGGGTTAGGAGCTGTGGGCATGCTATGTTGGTGCTGGAAGTGTGGCGACACTTGCAGGCTGCCCCCAGAACACTGTATGCAAAAGATGCATTTCACCGTGTGTTTCAATGTACATGTGACTAATAAAGAAATCTTATCTAATTATGACCATCTTACACTTCAGCCACACTGCAACTATAAATAAGTTCCAGAAAATGACTTAGCTTCAATTGGATGCAGATAAACCACAAGCTGCCCCTTCAGTTCTCAGTTTCAACGATGAGGGTTTCCCCAGAACAACAGACCCAATTGAAGACTCATTTATCATCATCATCCAGCCTTGCAAAACTATATTATTCTTCATTTTCCATTTACTGCCTCACTCTTCAAGCCTACCACCTGCTACATCCTGAATTAATCTCAGAGGCAGAATACTTTCATGGCAAGTACTTTTTCCCACATGTAATCTTTATAGGTGTTCATGCACTGGCTCACTTCAAGAACACTAACGGATGTTTAGGATCAGAACAGTACAGAGTACTGGAGCTGCTCAATGAAGGCTTAAAGGCACTATATTCCCTCTTCATTCAATTAAACACTTAGGCAGCAGTTGCAAGTGGTCATCATTTCACTTGATGAAGACAAGCAGTTAGTAGTCTCATGGTCTCAATGCAGTCCTTTTGGCACGTCAGTCTATTCAATTATAAACCTATCTTCATAGTTTTAAAACCACATTTAGGTCCTAGTGACACTGGAGCAGTTCAACAATGTGTTTCAAACTAATATATCTACTGGTACTCTTCTGCATTCTTCAAACAAGTATGATTTTTCAATTACAGCTAGTTTTCTAACAGAAGGACATGAGAACAGCATGGTCTTTTGTGCTTGACATCTATCAGTGTAATTGTTAGCTTGAAAGCATCTTCAGCTATTCAAAGGCCTTTCAACTCACTGGCTTTTGGCTTTGCGGATGAGATTACACTCATCATGGCATCACTTTGTACTATTGTACAATTCTTGACAAAACCCTTCCTCTATAGCATGTCTCTATTATAAGTCTTTGAACCATCTGGATGAGTCTATTATCATTGCTAACATAACAACATCATGCCGTAAGAGAAGCTGACAATAATAGCATCATGTGGTCTCATAATGTTACATTTTAGATTGGCCTCACACAGCTAGACTCACTGTCCTCCTCTTTGAATGATCTTCTGATAGCTATCCAAGGAAGTGACAGCATCAAATGAGAGTAGGAGCACATGACGATGAGGTCTGAGTTTCATCCATTTACCTGGTTGTTCATCTTATGCTTTGAAGTGAGTTTTACACAAACATTCCAGTGCCACCGACTGTTCCCTTTGATGGGGAAGGTTACAGAAATGGGCAATGAAAAGGATGAGCAGAATCTGCAGACAGTTACATTAAATGGGCTTTACTCAGCTTAAGCTGCACAAATGGAACAACTGTACTGAAACAAACAATTTGATTGAAAGGGAAACTTACTGAAACAAAATCTATTCATCACTCAAGCCCTTTAATGTTTATGCTTTACCACATGTTTGAAAGCTACACCACAGTGCTACACCATAAGACCATAAAACCCTAAGATATAGGAGCCGAATTAGGCTACTCAGCCCATCGAGTCTGCTCCGCCATTCGATCATGGCTGATTTTTAATTTCAACCCCATTCTCCTGCCTTCTCCCTGTAACCCTTAACCCTCTTACCAATCAAGAACCCATTAACCTCCACCTTAAATACACCCAATGACTTGGCCTCCACAGCCCTCCATGGCAACGAATTCCACAGATTCATCTCCCTCTGGCTGAAAAAAATTCCTCATCTCAGTTCTAAAAGAATATCCCTTTATTCTGAGGCTGTGCTCTCGGATCTATGTGCACTCTATCCAGGCCTTTCAGTATCCGGTAGGTTTCAATGAGGTCCCCTCTCATCCTTCTGAACTCCATCGAGGACAGGTCCAGAGACAGACTGGCAACCTGCCTTTCCACAGATGCCCACGGTAAACTGGTCCCCGTAAGTGGCCATCTCCAGACTGCATGGTCCTAATTAGTGTGCCAGTAGCCTGGCAAAGGGTTGGCGAGGACAGTCTTGGAGAACCAGCAACTGCATTGAGCAGAAGATGGTGCGCCCATCTGGTGTCACCCAGACTGTACAACTGTATTGCTCAGTGAATCGACCTTGCCACATAACTGCTCCTTAATGGTATAGCAGCAACCTGCTGCTCCAGGGAATCACAGCTGTCTCAGGATCAGCTCTGGAAGACTAGGACTGGGTCTCAATAGAGGCAGAAACCTGCTCCCTCGGTCCCCACATTTCATCCGTATCACCATTTCTGGGCACGGAGGAGCCAATCACTTCTGAAATGGAAGTGGGGTTGTCCTAACTCTGGACTGTCACCTGAGAGAATGTGGACACAGACTCCTCCACACATCCACTCCTCTCATAGAAACGATCTGACAGGCTAAGCATTGCTCTAAGCATTTCAGTGTGCTTACCACAGCCTGCTCTTAAATGCTTCAAAGGAAAATCTGGATGATTTGTGCCATCTTCTGCACTTAGATCAATTGACTAAATTGAGTATTATGCTGTTTGATCATTCAGGACTTCAGGTGGGGATCTCAGAAACATCCTGTCTTGCATTTTCCATGTGCTCCTTGTCATCTTTGCTAAAGTTGGAAAACCCATCTATTCTGGGGTGACTCCTAAGAAGAAATATGAAGGGACTACACTGCTGGTTTTCCCAGAATTCAAGGTAGTAAGTAAGACCCAGATTGCTCTGAGTCCATTGAATAGAAAGATTCTCTTTTCTGGATGCTCAAGTGGTTTGGGGGCAGAAACAATAAAGCCTCTATTTCAGAGCTAGATTTGTAGAAAGTTGTCACAATTTTGACTTAAGGCAGTTCTCAAGTATGTTCAGGTCAAACAGGCAAAGATAGAGTTTGGACATTAAGGCAAATTCTTTCTTTTCACTTTGAATTTCATATTAACCATAGAACCATAGAACAATACAGCACAAAACAGGCCCTTCGGCCCACCATGTTGTGCCGTCCATCAAACCACCCTCACACTACCTAACCCCTTCCTCCTGCATATCCCTCCATTTCACATTCCTCCATATGCCTATCCAACAAGCTCTTGAACCTGTCCAATGTATCTGCCTCCACCACCACCCCAGGCAGTGCATTCCATGCACCAGCCACTCTCTGGGTGAAAAACCTCCCCCTGACATCTCCCCTGAACTTCCCACCCATAAGCCTAAAGCCATGCCTTGAGCATTGGTGCCCTGGTAAGGAGACGCTGACTGTCTACTCTATCTATTCCTCTCAATATTTATATACCTCTATCATGTCTCCTCTCATCCTCCTCATTTCCAGTGAATAAAGCCCGAGCACCTTAAGCCTCTTCTCATATTCAATATGCTGTAATCCAGGCAGCATCTTGGTAAATCTCCTCTGCACCCTCTCCAACGCCTCCACATCCTTCCTATAATGAGGCGACCAGAACTGAACACAGTACCCTAAGTGTGGCCTAACTAGAGTTTTGTAAAGCTGCATCCTCACCTCGCGGCTCTTAAACTCAATCCCGCGACTTATGAAAGCCAACATCCCATTGGCCTTCTTAACTGCTCTTTCCACCTGTGAGGCAACTTTCAATGAACTGTGAATATGAACCCCCAGATCCCTCTGCTCCTCCACACTGCCAAGTACCTTGCCATTTACCCTGTTCTCTGCCCTGGAGTTTGTCCTTCCAAAGTGTACCACCTCACACTTCTCTGGATTGAACTCCATCTGCCACTTGTCAGCCCAGCTCTGCATCCTATCAATATCCCTCTGTAAGCTCCGACAGCCCTCCACACTATCCACAACACCGCCGATCTTAGTGTCGTCCACAAACTTACTAACCCAGCCCTCCACCCCCTCATCTAAGTCATCTATAAATATTACAAAAAGTAGAGGTCCCAGAACCGATCCCTGCGGGACACCACTAGTCACTGCCCTCCAATCCGAGGGCACTCCTTCCACCACAACCCTCTGCTTTCTACATGCAAGCCAATTCCTAATCCACACAGCCAACCTTCCCTGGATCCCTTGGCCTCTGACCTTCTGAAGAAGCCTACCATGAGGAACCTTATCAAACGCCTTACTAAAATCCATGTAAACCACATCCACCGCACTGCCCTCATTAATCTTCCTAGTCACCTCCTCAAAGAACTCTATCAGGCTTGTGAGGCAAGATCTTCCCTTCACAAAGCCATGCTGGCTGTCCCTACTCAGTCCATGATTCTCTAGGTGTTCATAAATCCTATCCCTTAGAATCCTTTCTAACAGCTTATCCACCACAGACGTGAGACTCACGGGTCTATAATTCCCTGGCCTATCCCTATTACCTTTCTTGAACAAGGGGACAACATTTGCAACCCTCCAATCCTCTGGCACCATCCCCGTGGACAACGAGGACTCAAAGATCCTTATCAGCGGTTCAACAATCTCCTCCCTAGCCTCTCGAAACAGCCTGGGGAAAATCCCGTCAGGCCCTGGAGATTTATCTGTCTTAATATTATTTAACAACTTCAACACATCCTCTCTCTTGATATCTACAACCTCGAGAACATTACCCCTACCAGCACTCCCTTCCACGTCATCAAGACCCCTCTCCCTGGTGAATACCGAAGAGAAGTACTCATTGAGAACTTCTCCCACTTCTGCCGCCTCCACTAAGACTTGGAATGAAACTCATTCATTAACTAATGTGTTTTTTTCAAACATTATGAGGTTTTAAAAGAGAAAGTTTCAATGTGCATTCCACAAAGATCCCATCATCCTGGCTGCTAGCTAACTTCTTACATATTTGATGAAGATTCCATTCTCCTTGGCCAAATCAAACTTCCAATGCAATATTACCTAGTCACCATGCCTATACCAATCTAATGAAACCCTTCTAGGAATCAAACAGGAATGGTCATCCAGTATCCAGAAGGGAGTGAGGTGGGGACAACTCTGGAATTCTTTTGGGAGTACTACAACAGTTAAAAGCACAGCCTTGGATTCAACTGCTTACAACTTATACACTAACCTTTCTATTGCTAACAGCCAAGATCAAAAGTCTTTCCAACAATTCATTTCCTGGACCAGGTTCTTATCTCATTGATCAATTTGGCTGGGAGAATACAAGTGAGAAGGCCCTTAGAGCAGAAGAGGATACACAGAATAGGGAGCCTGTGAGGGGATTTCTGAGCCAGCTCCAGAGAGTCATTTAACCATGCCCACTTAACCTGTGCAGGATATTTTGTGCGTTTATTGAATCCATTGTGTCAAAATGAAATGCCAGAGGTGGTAGTTTTTTTACCTGCTCTTTTCGGGTTAGTAAATGTCTTGTGTAATCTGAGGATAATTCAGGAAACGTTCAAAATCACTGCCAACTTGAACAATCTGGCTGGGAGAATACAAGAACTTTGAAAGTTCACTTTCAAACAATCCCAGAGTCACTTACACTATCATTTACTCTATCCAGATTTCAAATTCAGAATAAGTTTGCCTTTAGTGCCTAGTTCTTGTGGTGATGGACCACAGAATTCAAAATGCAATTTTGCAGTTTTAAATAAATGGGCCTTGACTGCTTTCCATTACCTGCTCAGCTTCTGAAAATTGTTCTGCTGGTTATGAAAAGGTTCTTGTAGGAATACAAAATTATTTCAGTAATTCATTACAATTCAGTTTATTGATTAAACTTGTAGGAATAACATTTGCTGAGCCTACAGGAAACTAAGTGCTATGTGTGTTTAAGTCCTGCAACAACAACTTTCCTACGCTGATCGAATCCAACTGAGGAGGAAGAAGAGGATGATGAGAATGAACGTTATGTGGTCACTGTGTGTGGGTGGAGGTTGTGCCTCCTGCTCACTAACAATATGCTGATCCCATGCATTCTGGTGGATTCAGCTCAGAGGTGGCAAGAAGGCTTGTTGCAATAAAAAAGGCCATGAGTAGCTTGTAGTCTTGTATTTAGACTTTGCATTAATTCAAATTGCTACAGTTACCACTCAGAATCTACAAGGCAATACATAGAATAGATACAATATCCTGTGAGTGATTGCTAGCTTGTGTAAAGGACCATGTGTGAAGGACAGTCAAAAGTGCATCTTGTACAAAATAATCTTCACTGCATATTGTATCACTGAGTGTATCATTACTTTACCTGTAGATACAGCAACTGCTCCGATAATGATGGAAGGGAAAGACTATGTGAAGCAGAGAATGCCGGCTACATAAGATGTCTTTCTTGCTCGAGAAATTGATGATGCAAGGACTCGCTGAAAATACACTTGCCAAGGAATACCTCCCAAACTCTGCAAGGAATTAATGAGAAGCCAGCACTTTAGAGCAAAACAAATTTATCTAGTCAATAACTTAGCAATGATACTTTCAAAAGAAGAAACAATGTTGATTGGATGGTTTCATCACAATATTGCAAATACAATTACAGATGAGCATTTTTTTTACATCCTAGGTGTCCCTGACATAGCTGACTACTTCTTCTCCTGTTCATGCTAGGGACTGGATTATCCAGCCTGTTAGCCAGCAACTATGTCAGGTCAGGTCAGATGACAGACATGTCAGTGGAGATTTTCACCGATCATCAAACCTCCAACATTCCAAGCATTCTGTGTGCTGTTCACATCCCAAGCTCCTGTGGAGCTTGGGATCTCCCAGCCTTTGTACTGGTAGATGGCAGAGGGCAGCAAGTTCTTTAGCACACTTGAACTACTGAATGGAGAGATCCCTCTGGTTGGGTCAGAGCCCAGGAAGGAATATAGTCTCTGGCTGAATTTGGGACTCTAGGGCAGTCATATGAGTGGGCAAAGCTTGAGATCATTTAATAGGAAATTTCAACAGAACTGTTATTTGTGGTAGGGGCCAATACGATAGAGTCATTTAAGAGACTCTTAGATAACGCACATAGATGAAAGAAAAATAGAGGGGGATAGATTGAATGTGGATAAGGTTTATATAGGTCGGCACAACATCGTGGGCCAAAGGGCCTGTACTATGCTGTACTGTTCTATGTCTCTGTTTTCTATTATCTGAAACCCATTTAGACAATTCCTAGGAAGAGAAGATGAGTTAATAATGAGCTAACCAAGTGGAGGTATTTAGAGCAGGAAACTTACATGGAGACAATAGTTTTCATACAGCATCAGTGCAGACAGTGACCAGTCTTGTGGGCAGTTTGGTGAGGAGAGAGAGGGGTAAAGGAATGGGACACATTATGGCCATGTGTGCAGAAAATCTGATCCAAGCTTTCAGCTCCCTGGGCTGCTCTGGAGAAGCCCTCTCTATATAACAGATTGACTGATGAATGCAGCACAATTTCACCGTCATGAGGGTCTGGCTTTTTCCTTCAGCTGTACAGCAAACAGATGAGGAGTAGGAGTGGGAGGAGGTAGAAGGGGAGGAAGTAGCTGATTTTGCTGTGGTACTAGAAAATGCAACCCCATTTCTCTACCTGCTAACTTACTTTCTGTCTGATACCATCACAGCTTGGCCACAATGCAAAAACAAAAGCCAACACAAATTAAACATTGCAAACAAAACCTGTAAAGGACACCATACCACATGCAGAGCAACAATCAACAAATCATTTTTGACAATTCTCCTGTGTTCCATCTGCCTTTGCCCACCGTAGTTCTCTTACACAGTGCACCCCTAGTGTTGCAGCACAGCTGATGGAAAGCTGTTGGTTTTCCATGGAGGAGACTGTCCATTGCCTTTCCAGACTAGGTAAAACAAATCAGGGGGCAAAAGACTTGGCTTCAGCTGGCCCTACTTTTGCATAAGTGGCAGTGGACTAGGCTGGTTGGCTGATGGTGGTGTTTGGCTTTCAGAACTGCAGAAATCTGGACAACAGCAAGGACACTGATGACACCTTAGGAGAAGGTCATTGGTTTGCACCCCATGGACCACTGTCACTGCCCCAGGGTGGTACCTCAGCAATGCCAGTCAGATTGGTGGATTGCTGTGCCTTCCTGCAGGTGTCTTCCAATTACCATACCAGACCAAAGGCTGGTTGCCTGGGCTACTCCCCAACCCTGACTTCACTCCAAAGCTTACACACAAACAATGAGAGCCATGCAGCTGTCCCACCAACAACCTTGCCCTGTAGCCCACTGATGTCCAGAAGCAACATCTTTGCTGACTGGACTACTCAGCAGCTGATGAACAGATCTCCACATTCACAGAGGCTATTCGGAGAGAGTTGCCGGAGAGATATTGCTGGAGAAAGTGGTGGAAGCAGAGTCACTGACGGCATTTAAGAGGTGTCTAGAAGAGCACTTGAATCACCGAGGCATTGAAGGCTATGGGCCAACCGCTGGCAGATGGGATTAATATGGATGGGTGCCCACTGATCGGTGTGAAATGTGTTGGGCTGAATGGCCTGTTTCCATGTGTGTGACTCTATGACTGTATGAGGAGCAAATCAAAAAGTAAAAACAGAAAAAGTCAGGAGTATTGTTGAGAACCATTTTTCTGGTTGTTCAGTCAGACTGTACAGTTCTATGAGAACATAAGAAACAGATGCAGAAGAAGGTCATTCGATCTCTTGGGCCTGTTCCAGTATTCAATAAAATCATGCTTCATTTTTTACCTCATTGCCACCTTCCTGCACTAACCCCATATTTCTTCATTCCCTTAATATCTAAAAATCTATTAGTGTCAGTATTAAATATACTCAGCAACTGATCCTTCAGAGCCCTCTTCAAAATTCCAAATATTCATTCGCCTCTGGGTGAATAAATGGTAGCCCAATTCTGCACCTTACTATTGCTACCAAGCAGAGTACTGTCCAGTGGCTGCTACATGGCTGGTTGGAGGCTGCTGACTTCCACTGGAGGAGACTGCAGACTGCAGTCTTACAGGATGATCTTGAACAGCTCTGGGTCTGGAAGGGCTGGCTTCGGACTGTACCATCTTGCCATGGAGAAATACTTTTTCCCTGTCAGTTCACTGCTGCTGGTTTTTGACTATGCTAACTTCTCCTTCAAGAGTGAGGGCTGTGTGCTAAAATACGTTTGGGTAAAATGCATGCCATGGTTCAGTAGCTGACAATATGTGCAAGCTGTGAAATAAGGAGCAAGGCGGAGCAAGGCATGGAAAGTTAGTGTGTTGGGAAGTTGACAGCTTGGTTAGATCCCGATTGATTGAGATGGTTGGCAAATGAGAGGTAGAGAAGTACTGGGTGAGAGGCTAATAGTGTATTTGGTTGCTCAGGGGATTTGATGATGTATTCACTGAGCTTCTGTATGTAGTCATTAAACTTCTTGTGACATTGTATCTATGCATTTGCAGCTTGATTTCTCCCAGTACCTCTTGACTATGTGCCTGAAGAGTTTTCTGCCCCCTTCTGGGTACAGAACTTCTCTTTTCCTCTCCACTCTTAGCAGTATGGAGGAACAGAGGGATCTTGGGGTCCACATCCATAGATCCCTCAAGGTTGCCACACAGGTTGATAGGGTTGTTAAGAAGGTGTATAGAGTGTTGGTCTTCATTAGTCAAGGTATTGAGTTCAAGAGCCGCGAGGTGATGTTGCAGTTCTATAGAACTCTGGTCAGATCACACTTGGAGTATTGTGTTCAGTTCTGGTCACCTCATTATAGGAAGGATGTGGAAGCTTTAGAGAGAGTGCAGAGGATATTTACCAGGATGTTTCCTGGATTGGAGAGCATGTCTTATGAGGATAGGTTGAGTGAGCTAGGGCTTTTCTCTTTGGAGAGAAGGAGGATGAGAAGTGACTTGACAGAGGTGTACAAGATGATAAGAGGTATAGATCGAGTGGACAGTCAGACTCTTTCTCCAAGTGCGACAATGGCTAACACGAGGGGACATAATTTTAAGGCGATTGGAGGAAAGTATAAGGGGATGTCAGGGGTAAGTTTTTACACAGAGAGTGGTGGGTGCGTGGAATGCACTGCCTGCAGAGGTTGTGGGGGCAGATACATTAGGGACATTTAAGAGGCACATGAATGACAGAAAAATAGGGGGCTATGTGGGAGGGAAGGGTTAGATAGAGCAGGCTAAAATGTCAGCACAACCTTGTGGGCCGAACGGCCTGTACTGTGCTGTAATGTTCTATGTTCAATGTCATCTACCAAAGCCCCAGGGCTGCTTTGGAGAATAACTATGCCAGTTCCCATCTATGATCAGTCATCCCTTCCAATAAACTTCCAATAGCTGAAGAATAGCTCCCACCCCCAGTTGCAATTAAAAGCACCTGCCCCTTTAGAGGTGCGGGAAGGCTTAATCAGCACAAGTGTGCTGGACCCTGCCATTACTTATTTTCCAGAAATGTTACATTTATAATTTTGGATGGTTGCTGTTGCCCATCTGCTTAGGTAATCTCTTAGGGAGCTCTTCAGGATTATCTCCCACTTTTTGCCCTTTTTGTTAACCTTCATGCAACTGCTGTGCCACTTTCTTGGCTTCCTCCAGCCCTTGTCCTCCTGTTGTGATAACGATAATACCAATTGTCCTGCTCTTTCTTTCATCACTCATGGTTCATTTCCATGTTCTGAACCCAGCTCAACCTTGCATTTAACTAAACTGACTTTATTACTGCATTTAATATATGTTATGTCAATAATCTGTCCCTTTAACTTCCTGTACATTCTCTAGGGTTATAATTCTTCAAACATACTGATTAACAGATAGTTTTCACATCTTTTCTTTCTTCGTTTTTTTCTGGTCCACCACATTTTATTAATCAGCATTCTTCTGAATATTTGGTGGCTGATTTTAAGCATCACTTTTGCTGGGAGTTCCAATTTCATATTGCAGACACTTCAATATTTGCTAAAAGTGTTCTCTTTCAAACCAGTTCCTCTCCATTTCATCTTTTAACTGTAATTCACCATTTACTTACCCTTTAAACCTGTGGTTGGCAGTCAAACTCAGTGCCAAAGCATTTGGGGTTTATTAAATAATTTCTCTTTTCTGCTGCTCTATTATCTTACCTGATTGCTGAAAATTTGCTTGGGAAACTTTGGAGAAATGAGCTCCCAATTGCATTGATAACCTGTTATGTGGAAACCCTTAGGTAGAATCACTGGAATCACCCTAAGTGTAATTGTTCCATTACTTTCTACTTGTTTTCACAGCATAATATTCATAATTTTCAGTGGAACCTGCGACCCTAGAAGATGCGTGCCTCTGTTAAATTCTACGATACATGATAAATTTCCATATAACTTCCATCTTGTTGCTCCCACTTATTTCATATCTGTTCTCCACAAATGTCAGAATCAATGTTGACTCATATGAATAAAAATAATACAATTCTTAAGATATATTTGCAATGGTAGGTCCCAATTTGAAATTAGATTTATATTCAGGCAGAAACTTTACTCTGAAGCACTGATTCAAGAAGGATCACAGGGACATTAAAACCTGTGAGTACAATAACTGAAATCGGGTGAAAGTAATCAATTTGTATTTTAAACTGACTTTGAATGGGAAAGGGTAAATTATTTTCAAAATTATTGATTACTGGTATTTTTATATGTTTTTGAAGTTGTTAGTATTATGGATCTAGGGTGGAGATTGGACAACAGCAAACAATTAAATGGCAATTATTAAAGCACTGATAAACCCAAAAGCTATGGAGAAGAAAAAAGATCAGTAGCCAAAGCTGGATTGTTTATCAGAAATAAGTATTTGACCTTATCCCATATCTCCACCAATTATATTTTAATGCAGCCATTAAAAATTATGCAACAGGAGCTCAAGAATTGCTCCTTTCGGTTATTCACTTCTTCTTGAGAGTAATCATTTGGCATCTGTTCAAGGCTCATCGTGAGAAACATGCACAAAATTTATAGCTTTGGATGTACTTTGTGTCCACCATCTGTGGCAAAACACACTGATCCAGTACCATAGTCCATATCAACATGTCTCCCAGGAATGGACAATGGTATCTGAAATATAAGAACTGCAGATGCTCTGAAATAAAAAGAGAAAATGTTGGAAATATTCAGCAAATGAGTCAGCATCTGTGGGGAGAAAAACAGGGTTAACATTTTAGGTCGATGATATGCAGTGTATTTCCAGCATTTTCTGTTTTTATTTAAAGACAATCAGTTTTGCAATATATCTTGGTACAAAACATTTGGCAAGGTTAATTATGGAATTAAAAAAACATTTTAACCCCATATTTGATATATGAAGAGTTCTAACCAAATAAAGAAGATCATCAATCCATCGGAAGATCTGATTCTTCTCTATTTTACCGATCCATGGGCTCTGATAAAGTTCATTTACCATGGTGTATTTGATGTCTGCAACTGCTGGATTCATACTGGCAAAGGGCACACAGAACCACTAATAAGAGAAAAAAAAAGACAGTAAGGTCATTTAATTCTTCTCTGTTTGCATTTTTTACATTTTCAAAGAGAGTTTCTAAACCTCTTTTTGGTATTTGATTTCTTTGTCAAACATTCAGATATTTTATGGGTTTTCCAGTGCAATTACCGTAGTAATGGTTATCAGTTTTATGGATACTTTAGATAATGTAATTACATGGTTGGGAAAGAGTTGCAATTTTGCACCATGATAGCTTTTTTGTACTGCTATTTTTAAAACCTTATTTAATTAAAATTATGTCATATAGAAGATTCAAGCTGATAACAGGCTCCACTGTACCTGCACTGTGTAATGAATTGACCTGTACGATCGGTATGCAAGACAAGTTTTTCACTGTACCTCAGTACAAGTGACAATAGTAAACCAATACCAATACAGTTTGGTGCATTGGTCTAAATAAGAAAATGGATAAATATATTATCAACATGCCACGTACAGATGCTAAGCTTGGTTTAAGGCTGATCCTTAACTTTCACGTTTGTATTTTGTACTGGACTTCTTATGATATACCGACCTCAGAAATGTACAGGTTGCATTTGGAGTGCTTAGGGGTCAGCTGGAGAACACCTAACTCATAGATGGTTTGGGTAGAGTTCTGGAACCTACTTGCATAATGCATTTGAAAAATCTACGTATTGTCCTGATGGGAACGTTTAGATTCTCTTGTGTTGGCGAGGAAAATGAAGTGAACAGAGGTAACCTGAGCCTCATCACTGGCTTGAGATGTCTGTGAACAGAGGTAACCTGAGCCCAGCAACTGACCTGAGCTGGCTGAAACTGGTTTGAATCAACCTGACTTTGGGAAAAAACAATGAAATACACAGGAAGCACAAGTCCTTATTTGGGAGAAGAGCAATGAGGTAATGCTGCCTGTAATCATGGGCTAGCTCCAATGGAGAGGGGACACAGGCTAGCCAGATAAGACAGAACCAACAAAATTGAAACACAACGATGTAGAACCAATAAGAAAGAGAATAAGAATGGAGTATTTTGGGTGCAGAAGCAGCAAAAACTCCAAAGACCAACCAATGCAGAAGTTGATGACCATACGTCAGAAACGTGGGGATTATGTCGGGATCAAGAGAGGTGCCTGGCCAGTGTGAGCTTTCATTCCCAGGTACTGACCTTTCTATTCTGATTGACTGTTCAGGGAGTGTTAGGGAAAACCAATGGGTGTGTATATGGATAGTTAGTCTTGTGTGAGTTGCAAACTTACTTTTGACCAAACTGTGTGAATTGCATGTCTGTCTTTAACTGAACCAATAAAGATAACCAATAGTTAATACATATTCTCTCTGTGCCTAACCAATCATTGTTGTTGAGGGTGGGAATACCTGTAACATTTGAGATATGTCCCCTTTTATTTGGGTTCTTGTATCAGGGATTTGTTGAGATTTTAGTTAAAAAGATTGTTGTTCTCTGCAAAGTCCCTGACAGAACATGCAAATACTAATTAAATGCTTTGAAAATTTACATCTGATGACAAATTAATTGAAGGTTATAGAGGCAGAGCTAATGGTAAAACTGATTATAAACAGTTGAGGAAGTGATATCAGTGATGTGAGCTACTTAATGAGCAAGAAAAACACAGCCAATTTTTAGAAAACATATCTGCTGGATTCAGATTTTTTGCACACTTCAATTTTTAACAGGTTTGTGCATGATTAGTGAAGTCAAATTTTATATGTAACATAATGTTCAAAATTATCCAAATCAGCAACCAAGGTTTTGCCCTGGCAGTCCTTGGACCTGCAATCAGTAGTCCTCTGGGAGATATTCAAATGTTCAGCCTTCATTTTGTCACTATTACTTACGGTATCACACAATTAAGATAAGACAAACTGATAAAGACATTTCAGATTCAGTTGTATTTTATGCAACACCTAATTGACATGAAATAGATGAAGTGAACAAATAAGGTATGAGCCTGTAATTTCCTGCAAAGCTGCAATTGCAAAATTAAGCCCCAAATCTCCTTGACTACTTACTGTTCAGGTTGGGGTGAAATTGTTCCTGCACAAACTAATTTTGCGTATTTTCATATTTCTCATCTTTCCCACAGAAGGAGGCCATTAAGTCTATACACCTCTTTGAGCAATCTCATCAATCCCACTTATTTCCCTGTAACCTCTTCAAATAAAATGTCCCATGAGTCAGTGTGAATAGACAGCTTAATCAGTTCTTGTCTACAATGCAGTTATTGTCAAGATGTGGCGGTGGTGGGGGGGGGGGGGGGTAAAACAAAGGGACTAAAAATAACTCTTTATCAGGGGTAAGGCTAAACATTTTCTCATTAATTCCTGTAGACTAGAGCCATACAACAAAAATCTTTGGCCCACACCTCCATGCTGATCATTGAGTACCTATTAACCACCACTTGGCCCATAATTTTCTATGCTGTGGTGATTCAATTGCTTATCCAGATACTTCTTAAACGTTGTTAAAGTACCTGCCTTCACCAGCCCCTCACTGCAGTGCATTTAAGGCAGTTCTAACCTGCAATTGATTCAAAATGCTCCATACAGTTTTAATTTTTGTTCTATAAAGAGAATATTTCATCGGAAAATAAGCCATAATTTAAGCTATTTTTCAAAAGGGATTTTATTCACTGCAGGTCAGCCGATATGTACTGGAGTAAAATGTCCATGGCTGCCTCCATGCCTGAGAAACTTCACACAAGGTAATAAACCTCCCAAAAAAAAATTGCATTCGGGGGAAATGGATTTGCAATGCTGGAGGTGTGACTAATTTTGTGGGTTGGGTCTTTTTTGGATTCAAACAATGTACACGCAGTCCACAGGTTACAGCAGGGTTCTGCTCCTGTGAACTGTCCGTAACCTGGACAGTTCGCAAGTCAGAAGTGCGGCCGCAAGCCGAGGTCCCGCACGGCAGAAGGTGCCTGCAGCCCTGTGGGCAGCTGACAAATCTATCCTGCCGGTCTCCCAAACGCTATGGGCTGCACTTAAGTGGGGCATTTATAACCCGGGGAGAACCTGTAATTGAAAGATCACAGATTGAGCTAAATTACAAAAGGAGCTCATCTCTGCCAAAACTTCCACAATCTCATGCTTGTCTAAATCACAATGAGAATGAAAATAGCCAGTGTTTTAATTCTCCTTTAGTGACAGCTAATAGAATTTCTATATCAGATAAGAGATAGAAAACACTTACCAGACTGATGACAATAAAGACCATTTGCATCACATCTGTATATGCCACCGAATAGAGGCCACCCAGTAGTGTGTATATTGTAACCACACAAGCTGACAGGATGATGGACAAATAGGTTTCAATATTCAAAATTACAGTCATTGTAGCACCTGAAATAGATGCCAATTGTGCCAATTGTTGTTAGCACACGACAAAGTTATAGCAAATGGTCAAAATATATTACAATTTGTATATATACCCAACAACTTCTTGTAAACTTACCCAACGCTGCAAGAACAGCAGCTGACCAAAATATATCTCCCAATACAGCTGGGATGAAGAGGAGGCTCCCCATCACTTTCCCAAATTTCTCTTGGAATGGGTCCATCATTGTGACATACTGCTTGGATCGCATTGGCTTAACAAAGAAAAGGCCACCTGGATTAAAAATAAAAACAGACTCGTGGGCAGGAAGCCTATGATTGTAATCCTGATTACTGAGCTGGAGGTCTGTGCTGCTGGCTCCCTCCAATGTTAACTATGCCTGAGGAACTAATGACAATTCAGGTACATTATAGGTAACTGCTCTAATATCCTGTCATCTTACAGGAGGCCATGGACTCGGATGTAGTTTCCTATAAAACAGGCCAAGTTTTGTAAACATTTTAAAAAAGTAGAATCATTTTCTTCAAGTGTAAAGGACAGAGGGACCAGCTTTCAACATATGAATTCTGTAATATTTGAAGCACTCAGCACTAATTCACCCACTCCCAAAAGAGAGAGCAGAATGAAAGCTGGTTCCAACTCTTGGTTTTTCACCTTTGCTATCATTTGTCTGGTGACAACTTCAAAAAGAAGATGATCCTGGAAACATCAGAGACACGGCTGTGAAAAATTACATCTCAAATATGTGACATTCTCATCCAAGTAGTCTAAGGAACTGTAAAACTATTTGGTCTTCAAATCAGTTTCTTATAATGAACCATGCATCATGTGAATTGACAACAATTCCCTTATATTTTTAAACTCCAGTGGTGGACCCTTGCAATTCCTTTGGACTACTTTTTTCAGGAGAATAAACAGAATTCTTTCCCTGAGAAAATATTTATAATATCCTCTTAGTTGTCTGATGTACATTTAGCTGTCGAATGTTGCTCAGCTGTTATTACTTATTTCATTTATTAATTTTATAAAGATTTGACTGCCACTGGTAAGGCCAGCATTTATTGCCCAGCCCTTGCTGCCTTTGAACTAAGTAGATTTCAGAGGGCGTTTGAGAGTCACTCACATTGCAAGCAGGGATGGAGTTGCAAAACACCTTTTAATACTTGATCATTTATGGCTGGCCATGGTTCAGTAACATGCAACATTTTTGTAACTATATCCTTTTCATAAAATTAATTTGCTTTTCACTCCTTATTGATCTTCTCAAATGACTCACCTGTTCTTAGGTGCTTGATGGGAAACTGCCGGGTATTCTGCTCCCAGAGTTCTGCTAACAGTGTTTTTCTATTGACTCAAGTGTGGCTCACTCAGCAATTTTCCTGCCTTGTCTGTAAAAACTACCTGATCTTCACCTACTTGCTCATAACTATATAGTTACAGTCAAGAGTTCACCAAAGCGTACTGAGTGAAAGCCTAAGATCTATCGATCTGTGATGAAGCACTTTGGAGTTCGTGTGTTGCACCACTGTGCCAACTTTTAGAAATACTTTAAAACTTAATTCCTGGACTATAATTTCATTCACTGCATTTTTGTTATTCAGCAGAGAAACAGCGGTGTTCACGGTCACACACATATGCTCATTGTTTGCTAACAATCAATCAGTACTAATCTTGTATTGCTTTGGAGTTTTGTTTATTGGCTCTTACCAAAAATAAGACTGAAAGAATAACTAAGGGGTCCCTGCGCCCAGCTTACTCCACGATGCGGCAGATAGGTTACCTCGGCAATCCCATTGATGAAGCCTCCTCCAACCCATGTTGCTGTAAAAATATAACACTCAAAAGTAAGATGAATCATATTAGTTCACAATTATTACATTGTAACCACACTCATATTTACCTGCTTTCAAAATTACTGTATAAAACAGATGGATTAAAATTGTATTCCACTCTTCTTTGGGTGTGGTGGTGAATATATTTGTGTACATAATTCCCATGTTCAATGAAGTTGTTAACTCATTTCAATTCACTGTAAAATTATTGGCCTGAATCTCACCGAATGAGAGACAAAGGGTCTAAAGGGAAACATTGGTTTACGGCAGTCTGCATCCCAACACGTCTCAAGCTTCTACGCATGCCTGGTGAAAGATGGAAGTCCGACACACCCTTGCAGTCAGACGTTGGCGCATCTCACTGTCTGCTCTGTCCCAGGCTTGTGGCAGAGTGTAACTGCTTTACTGATTTTACTTTACTTCATTTTAATATTTAAAATTATTTCTTATTACTTTGTGTGCTTTTTATTACTTTGTTCTCTTTTTAACTTACTATTTTTAAAAAAAATATTTATATCTATTTGAACAGTTTTTAAATGTCCCTTATTATTAAATACTGTTAAAATGCCCCTCAGAACCAGCTACCTGCCAAAGGCCATCAGGGCAGCCTGTGGGGTTCAGGATCTGATGCCTGAGGTGTACTGGGAGCTTGGAGCCTGCTCTGCCCCATAGGACTGTTAGGTGCAGAAGATCGGCCTGGCTGGTTTACTGCATCCATATAAAGAGCATGGGGCAGGACTGTGGGTGAAAAGTACAGGCAGCAGGGTGAGACTCTTTTGGCCTATTGTTTCCTACAACAGAACAATGACTATACTTAAAAAGTATCTCATTAGTTCCAAAGAACTTATGAATTTCCTGTGGTCATAAAAGGATCTATAAAAATACATTCATTCCTTTTTTCCTTGTTTCCTCTTTCCTTCATATCTTTCTTTCCACTATGGTTCTGTGGAAAAGGTTGGCAGGAGAATTTCATCGATTTCTCTGTTGTTTATGGGTGGGGCATAACACATTTGCACTGCTCTGATTCTGCTGAACCTGAGTAGTGCTTGTTTTTCTCAGTGATTTTCAGATCTTCCAAAACTCTGCTGCCACTTCCTATCACACATCACCCCAATTTATTCCTCATCCCTGTATTTGCTGTCCTGTTTTGAAGTTTGTTCAATCCATGTCTTAAACATAAAATTTAAGATCCCCACATCAACTTAAATGGAGATAGCAAGGCAGAACATATAGCAGCTGAAATTCCTTTCACTTACTGATTTAACCTGAAAAATTAGTATATTTAAGGACTGATGCATTAAGGAGGATCTTCTAGTAATGATTAAGTCAATATATTTGAGCTAATCCCATCATGGAGTAAACACTTCGATTAATTGCTCTACATATGCTCAGAGTTTGAAGTTGTCCATCTTTGGCATTTTGGGGATAGAAGTTAATTTGGTAATTGAAGTTACATTTAGCAGCTTTACTTTTACAGACATCTCAATCTACCTGTTGTTGTAAAAATCCCAACCAAGGTTCCAATGTTCCTGCCTCCAACCATGGCCACCTCACTTTTGGTTCCAGAGCATGCTTTGTCTTCTTGCTTTGATTTTCGAGAAGCCCAAATTCCGGTTGCAAGAATCAGCATGTCAAAAACAATGACAGCCACTAGTCCAGGGAGATTAACAGCCATTTTCCACAGTAACTACCTATAATGGAGGGAAATGTAGTAGTTATCAGCCTTGTACACATGCTCAGATCTTCTCATCAAATTTACATTTGTGTTTGTGTGAGAAACTTACCCTACTCTTTTTGAGATTAATTCACCAAAGACTGTTCAAATTAGTTTACATTCTAGATTGCTACTATTTAAAATTCTCATATAATTATAGCCAACTTGTTTGTTATCAAGATATTTCTCTGAAATATATACTCCAAAAAATTATCCTCTTGTTAATTTACTAATTGCTTAATTTAATGTTAATCTGGTTGATTTCAAAATGCATCTCCTTCAGCTAAAAATAATAGTCACCATTTTATTCACCTTAGGGTAGATGTATGAGTTAAGTACCTGATGTTGATCAATACGTACTGAATCTGTAGTTGTTTGGTTAGGGTGTGAAAGGCATGCTGAATTAAAACTGGGAGAATTTCTACACATATTTATACTATTAGAAATTTGAATATTGCTTCCTGTAATGTATCTTTGTGATAATCCAAACTGCCACTTCCAGAAATTCAAATTTCCAATGGGAACAATGGTTTCAAATGTGAGATTTCCTGCTGTAAGATACACATACAATGCAATGAAAGAGAACTAATGGACAACAGTTATATGTTTCCTGGACTGTAACAGTTCTCTTTGTTGGTTCAATGAAAGACTGATGTGCTTTTATACTAAGTATGGAAAGAGGAACAGAGAAATTCAATGAATGAGACAGCGCTTTTGAAGGCTGTTTAACTAATTGTACTTGGACTGTGTCGGTGGAAAAAGTCACTGATTAGGCTCCCTGCGCGCCCCCCCCCCCCCCTCCCCCACCCCCCCACCACTCCTTATTAAAGAAATTCCTTCACTGGATAAAAAAAACCTCATCTCACATCGGATTTCTTTGCCAATTATCTTCAATTTATGTTTTTCACTTAACAATCCTTCTTCAGTGTACACTGGTTATCCTTAATTCCTCTGCTGTAGCACTTCAGCATTTTGAACAGTTCTTTTAGTCTCTTCTTAACCTTTTCTTTGATATGTGGAATATTCTTGACTATACGTAATTAAATTCTCAACCATGATATTTATTATTCACATTTTCTTACAAATATAAGGAGGTCATTCAGCCTATACCATCTAAACATCAGTAAATTTCTGGTGAAGTCTCTCTGTCTGTGACACCTTTCTTAAAAAGTATTTCTCCATTTGAGGCCTGTTCAGTGAATAGTAAAAGAATAACATAAACTTCTTGCTTCTGTACTCCATCCTTATAAAGTCAAAGATTGGTTAAGTGTTTTTGGGCTAATCATCTCAGATGGCACAGGGGCATAGCTAGTACCACTGCTGCCTTACATCTCAAGTGACTTCAGTTCAATCCTGAACTCCAGTGCTGTTAGTGTGAAGATTGCACATTCTTGTGACTACAAGAGTTTTGTCTGGATGCTCCACTTTCCTCCCATTTCCCAAAGACCCGGGGGTTAGTAAGTTAATTGGTCACTAAATTGCTCCCAGTGTAGGTGAGTGGTTGAATGTGGAGGTGAGGTGGGGCAAGTCAGGGAGAACGTGAAGACAACGTGAGTAGGATTAGTGTAGATGGGGGCTGGAGGGTGGGTATGAGATCGGTGGGTTGAAGGGTCAGTTTCTGTGCTGTATGACTCGATGACACGTTCTCCCACCTTCAAAGATCTGCAAATACGATCTCCCAGGTCTCACTGTGCCTCATTATTTTATAAATGTAACTCTCACCCCTCTGCACTCACATGATCCACTCCATTTAAGAAAGAGAGGAGAGAGAAAATAGGGAATTTACAGATCAGTTAGTCTGATGTCAGATTTCTTTGCCAATTATCTTCAATTTATGTTTTTAATAATCCTTTAACCTGGCGTTATAAGCAAGCATGGATATAGTATATTAGATCACACTTCCAAATCACTGATGTAAATTATGAACAGCTGGGGTTCCAGCTCTGATCCTTGTGGTGCCCACTAGTCACAGCCTCCCAACAACCCAAAAATGGCAATCCTTCTTCAGCGTACACTGGTTATTCTTAATTCCTCTGCTGTAACACTTCAGCATTTTGAACCGTTCTTTAAATCTCTTCTTAACCTTTTCTTTGCTATGTGGAATATTCAAATCTATTGTTATGGAAGTGGTAACAGGGCACTTAGAAAATAATAAGAAGATTGAACAGCCTCATCTTGGATTTATGCATAGAAAATCATCTCTGACAAACAAAGCTTTTTGAGATTCTAACAGGCAGAAGCAGTTGGTGCGGTTTCAGAAACACTTCAACCAAATATCACACAAGAGGTTATTAAAAAAATTTAGAGCACATAAGATTGTGCTGGTTTGACAATTGGTTAAAGGACAGAAAACAGAGAGCAGGAATAAATGTGTTTTGGGTTAGGAGGCTGTGACTAGTGGTCACCACAAGGATCAGAGCTGGAAACCCAGCTGTTCACAATTTACATCAGTGATTTGGAAGTGTGATCAAATATACCATATCCATGCTTGCTGATAGCGCCAGGTTGAGTGGCAGCAAAACACACAAAAAGTACCGGAGGAGCTCAGCGGGTCAGGTGTCATCTATGGAGAGAAATAAACAGTAGACTTTTCAGGTCGAGACCATTCATCAGACCCGATGAAGTGTTTCGACCTGAAACGTCAACTGTTTCTTTCCCTCCATAGATGCTGCCTGACCTTCTGAGTTCCTCCAGCACTTTTTGTGTGTGTTGTTCCAGCTTCCAGCATCTGCAGAATCTCTTCTGTCCAGGTCGAGTGGCAGTGTCAGCTATGAGGAGGATGCAGAGAGGCTTCAAGCAGAGATAGGTAGGTGAAGTGAATGGTATGGAAATAGGAGATGGAATATCATGCAGAAGAATGCAGTCACTCACTTTGCTGGAAAAAGCAGAAAGAAAGAATGTTTTAAGTGGCAAGAGGTTGAAAAGTGTATAGAAGAATGAAGGGCAATCTCATTAAAGCTTTAAGAAGAATGTGATAGTTCTGGAGAGGGAGCAGAAAAGATTTTCTAGACTTCCTCATGGCTGAGGAATGTCAGGAACAAGGTTAGACTGAAAAAGCTAGGATTGTTCGAAAAGAAGGTTGAGGGGAAAATGATGGAAGTGTGCAAGATCATGAATGGTTTCGAAAAAATAAATATTCCCATTAACACAGGGCTCAAGGACTCTGGAGACAAATTAAAAATAATGAGCAAAAGGAACAGGAGAGATATGAGGAAACATTTTTTTATGCAGGATGTGGCTATGATCCGGAATTCACCTCCTAAGGGTAAGGGTGATAGAAAAAGTCAATCAGCTTTTTCAATAGGGAAGTGGACAGACATGAAATAAATAATTTGCAGGTTTACAGGGAAAGAGTGAGGGGATGGGATTAATGATTGCTCTACAGAAAACTAACACAAAATGCTGGAAGAACTCAGCTGGTCAGGCAGGATCTATGGATGGAAGTGAACAGTTAACGTCTTGGGCTAAGATCCTTCATCAGGACATCATAGTCCTGATAAAGGGTCTCTGCCTGAAATGTCTTCTGTTCATTTCCCTCCATAGATGCTGCCTGACCCACTGAGTTCATCCAGCATTTTGTGTGTGTGTTGCTCCAGATTTCCAGCACCTGCAGTCTCTCTTGTGTCTACAGTGAACTGATATGTACCTGATAGGCTGAATGACCTTCCATGCCCTTTCAATTCTATGCTTCTGTAGCGGTTGCTACCGCGGAATAAAGCAAGACTCTACTTGGAGGATTGCCAAACAAGAACTGGTTTATTTTCCCACCTTGCGCGGGCCCTTTAAGGGAGAATGTTCTCGCCCAAAACAACCGGCAATGACGTAAGTCCTACGTCATCAGGACTTTCCCACGCGCGGGTTCTCCCCATCACTCGGAAAGACGAGGCCCGCCGCCATCTTGGGCCTCGTCGCTTCGACGCCGCGCGACCCGACTGCCGAGCCGGTTCGCCCGACTAGACGGTGAGTCGCCACACAACCCCCCCCAGAACCGGCGATACAATCCCCAAGGTCCGTGGGCTGTGCCAACTGCCGCTTAGGGGGCCGGCCTCTGCGTCGCGGCGTGGCAACCTCGACAGGCTGTTGCAGATCCAAATGGGCCGGTTTGAGGCGGTCCGCCGTGAAAACCTGTTCCCTGCCTCCAATGTCCAAAATAAAAGTGGATCCGTTATTCCATATGACTCGGAACGGTCCCTCATATGGTCGTTGCAATGGCACCCGAGGTGTGCACCTGCGAACGAAAACAAACTTACAGTCCCGTAGTTCCTTGGGCTGGCAGGATGGGGCTTGACCGTGCCGTGAGATGGGAATCAGGGCCAAGTTGCCAAGCTTCTCGCGCAGTCCTTGTAGGACTGCTGGGGGTTGTTCCCCTTGGTCCCGAAGGGCAGGTATGAAATCCCCGGGGACAACTAGTGGCGCCCCGTATACAAGCTCAGCTGACGAAGTGCGGAGGTCTTCTTTGGGGGCAGTGTGTATGCCGAGCAGGACCCAAGGCAGCTCGTCAACCCAGTTAGGACCCTTCAGGCTGGCCATCAAGGCCGATTTCAGATGGCAGTGAAAACGTTCCACCAACCCGTTTGATTGAGGATGGTAGGTCGTGGTGGTGTGCAGCTGCGTCCCTATCAGGTTCGCTAATGCAGCCCAGAGACTGGAAGTGAATTGGGTGCCTCTGTCTGAAGTGATGTGGGCCGGAACGCCAAAACGTGAGACCCAAGTTGTGAGCAGCACCCGGGCGCAGGAATCAGTTGTGATGTCAGTCAGGGGGGTTGCCTCAGGCCACCTCGTGAACCGGTCCACGATGGTAAGGAGGTACCGGGCTCCTCTTGAAACCGGCAGAGGGCCCACGAGGTCGACGTGTATGTGGTCGAACCTCCTACGGGGAGGCTCAAACTGCTGTGGTGGGACCTTGGTGTGTCGCTGGATTTTTGACGTCTGGCAGTGCGGACAAGTCCTGGCCCACTCACTGACCTGTTTGCGCAGGCCATGCCAGACAAACTTGCTGGCGACCAGTTGGACAGTAGATCTGATGGACGGGTGCGCCAACCCATGTACCGAGTCAAAAACGCGTCTCCGCCAGGCTGCAGGGACTATAGGGCGGGGCTGACCAGTCGCAACGTCGCAAAGTAGGGTCCGCTGACCTGGACCAACCAAGAAATCTCGGATCTGCAGACCCGAGACTGCGGTTCTGTAGCTGGGCAGTTCGCCGTCGGCTTGCTGTGTGTCAGCTAGGGCCGTGTAGTCGACACCCAAGGATAGGTTGTGGATGGTTGGTCTGGAAAGTGCATCAGCAACGACATTATCCTTTCCGGAGACATGTTGGATGTCAGTTGTGAACTCGGAAATGTAGGATAAATGTCTCTGCTGACGAGCTGACCAGGGATCAGAGACTTTGGAGGAAGGCAAAGTCCTGCCTTCTAGAAAGTATCGGAAATGCCGGACCGCCAGATACAGTGCTAGAAGTTCCCGATCAAAAGCGCTGTACTTCAGTTCGGGCGGTCTAAGGTGCTTGCTGAAAAATGCCAAGGGTTGCCAGCGGCCTTTGAGTAGCTGTTCCAGTACCCCACCCACCGCGGTGTTGGATGCGTCTACCGTGAGGGCAGTCGGGACGTCAGTCCTGGGGTGTACCAGCATCGTGGCGTCTGCCAGGGTGTCTTTGGCCTTAACGAAAGCAGCCGCAGCCTCGTCAGTCCAGGTGATGTCCTTGCCCTTACCAGCCAGCAGCGAGAACAGAGGGCGCATGATACGGGCTGCTGCAGGGATGAAACGATGGTAAAAGTTGACCATCCCAAGGAATTCCTGTAGGCCTTTGACTGTGTCAGGGCGGGCAAAATGGCGAATAGCGTCCACCTTGGCAGGTAGGGGTGTTGCCCCGTCGCTGGTGATTTTGTGGCCGAGGAAATCGATAGAGTCAAGTCCGAATTGGCACTTGGACGGGTTGATCGTGAGGCCGAAATCGCGGAGGCGGGAATACAGCTGGCGGAGGTGGGAAAGGTGTTCCTGGCGGTTACGGCTGGCGATCAGTATGTCATCCAAGTAAATGAACACGAAGTCCAGGTCTCAGCCTACCGCGTCCATCAGCCGCTGGAAGGTCTGCGCGGCGTTCTTAAGGCCGAACGGCATCCGAAGAAACTCGAACAGGCCGAATGGGGTGATAATCGCAGCTTTGGGGACATCATCCGGATGGACCGGGATTTGGTGGTATCCCCTAACGAGGTCCACTTTGGAAAAGATGCGGGCCCCGTGTAAGTTCACTGCCAAGTCCTGGATGTGAGGGATGGGATAGTGGTCCGGGGTGGTGGCGTCATTCAGCCTGCGGTAGTCGCCGCAGGGCCTCCACCCTCTGGTGGCTTTGGGGACCAGGGGCTGTCTGACCTGCGAACAATCCCCAGCTCCTCCATGTGACGGAACTCTTCCTTTGCCAGGCGGAGCTTGTCTGGAGGTAATCGTCGTGCTCGGGCATGAAGGGGTGGCCCTGTGGTAATGATGTGGTGTCGTACCCCGTGTGTGGGCCTAGAATTTGTAAACGAAGGTGCCAAAATCGATGGGAATTCGGCTAGGAGCTTGGCGAAATCATCGCCAGAAAGGGAAATGGAGTCCAGGCGCGGGGCTGGTGGGCTGATTTCTCCCAGGGGATAGGTCTGGAGAGTGCTAGAGTGGACTAACCGCTTCCTTCGCAGGTCGACTAACAGGTTGTGGGCCCGAAGGAAATCGGCTCCTAGGAGTGGTCGGGCGACGGTGGCAAGGGTAAAGGTCCAAGTAAAACGGCTGCCGCCAAATTGTAATTGAAGTGTACGGGTGCCGAAAGACCGTATCGTTGTACCGTTGGCGGCATTGAGTAGAGGACCTGGTGGCCTGTCACGAGTGTCGCGGCCTGTCGGGGGCAAAATACTGACCTCCGCTCCAGTATCAACGAGGAAACGCCGTTCAGATTTCTTGTCCTGAACGAAGAGGAGGCTCTGTCGGCGGCCAGCCGCCGTAGCCATCAGCGGCGGCTGGCCCTGGCGTTTCCCTGAAACTTGCAGGGTGGGCGGCATCGACGGGCCTCCGCACCCCACCTCTGATGGTAGAAGCACAGCTGGTCACCCGTGTCGTCGTCTGCGTTCCTGGGGCGTGGTTGCTCAGTTGCTGGGGCCGGGCGAGGCGGGCGTTGGGCTCGCGGCCTGGTGATTTGACTGACGGATGAACCGCTCTCGCGCTTGGCCCTCCACAGAACATCTGCCCGGGCAGCCACCTCACGGGGGTTGCTGAAGACGGCGTCAGCTAACAACAAGTGGATGTCATCGGGGAGCTGTTCGAGGAAGGCCTGTTCGAACATCAGGCATGGCTTGTGTCCCTCGGCTAATGCCAGCATCTCATTCATTAGGGCGGATGGGGATCTGTCCCCCAGGCCATCCAGATGAAGCAGGCGGGCGGCGCGCTCACGACGGGAGAGGCCAAAGGTCCGAATCAAAAGGTCTTTGAAAGCCGGGTACTTATCTTCCTCCGGAGGCGACTGGATGAAGTCTCCAACCTGGGCGGCTGTCTCCTGGTCCAGAGAGCTAACCACATGGTAGTACTTCGTGGAGTCAGAGGTGATCTGCTGAAGGTGGAATTGCGCTTCAGCCTGGTCAAACCAGACGCTGGGCCGAAGTGTCCAAAAGGTGGGCAGCTTGAGGGCTGCTGCGCTGTCGTTCATTTTGCGGGTCCAAAAGCTGTTTGGACCATTGGGGTCACCAATGTAGCGGTTGCTACCACAGAATAAAGCAAGACTCTACTCGGAGGATTGCCAAACAAGAACTGGTTTATTTTCCCGCCTTGCGCGGGCCCTTTAAGGGAGAATGTTCCCGCCCAAAACCGGCAATGACGTAAGTCCTACGTCATCAGGACTTTCCCGCGCGCGGGTTCTCCCCGTCGCTCGGAAAGACGAGGCCTGCCGCCATCTTGGGCCTTGTCGCTCCAACGCCGCGCGACCCGACTGCCGAGCCGGTTCGCCCGACTAGACGGTGAGTCGCCACACTTCCATGTTACTTCTAAACCCATGTTTTTCTATGTGACAATTAATTTTATCTCCAGAAGTTTCCCACTATCTTCATCACTCCTGTATCCAAGAAGGTGTGAAAGATCAATTCCCAAACCCCACAAAGGATGTTAAACTATTAGGATCGAGCAACTTGACCCCACTCCCACACAACTGCACATTAGACTGTTGCTCCCAGAAAAGGTAGCTAGCTAGAGGTTTAATTAACATACAAAAGTCCCACAGTTCAATTTTCACTTGAGCTTGGACTTAAATGGGAACTCAGCCTCCAATATACCAAACTAAACAAACTCAATACAGTCAGTCAGCTAATTGAGCATCATTCTCACTTCTACATGAAATAGGAAGCAGCAGAAAGTTGGAATTTGTAAAATAAATTAAAGCAAGTCACATAATTTGGTGAGATTAGGCTGATCTACCAGTTATGCATCTCTGAATACAATTTCCAATGAATTAAGCAATCATCTTCTTTAATGAACTGGTGCACTACATAATCGTAATGCAAATTACTCAAGTCTCCCTAGTGGAAGACGTTAATTTTAAAAAGAGGTTACATTGAAAATGCATACCTGAATTTTTATATATCTTCTCAGGAACAAGCTATTTTCATTCTGAAACTGGAATAGCTTTGGTTTCAAATTACTGTTATAAAACCAGAGGACAGTTTGCTTTTATATCCTACGTTGACACTTTATCTACTCAGTTTAGATCAAAGGTATTTGAATTTCAGGAAACAAAATGAATCTCTTTTTATTTGTAAGGATTTATGACCAGAAGATAATAGTTTGGTGACAAAGAAGCATAAAGGGGAAGATATAAAGCATCTGTCAAAAAATTGTTAATAATTCACTTTATTAATAGGTGACTTGTCTCTGCAGCTTGCAGTGTTCAAACACTTGATCCTCCTTCCATGAAACAGATTGAATTTATAGGCATTTACTGTAGACTAATGCGTTACTGTCAGTGGACCTTTACAACAGTTTGAATTTGTGTAATATGTAATGGAAACTGAGAGTACTTTAATACTCAGTACACAGGCAGAATTTTGTGAAGTAAGAAAATTAAAAGGATTTGTTTAATGCAAAATAAATGTGCCCAGGCAGGTTGCAGGTGAAGAAGATTTTAATTTCTTAGCATTGATTTTGGTAGTTGGGGATAAAGGAAAGTAATTGAGACAAGATTAGCAGGGAAGCAGGGTAACAATAAAGAAGGAATTATTGATTGAGGGGAAGCAGTGGGGAGCAAAACAGGGATAAAAGAAATCAGCGTTAGTAACAAAGCACTGGAGAAAATAATGGCAGATACATCCCCGGGAACAGATGATATGCATTCCTAAATTCTGAAAGTGGTAGCAACAGAGACAGTGGTGCACTGGTTGTTATCTTCCTAAGATCAAAAAAATCCATAGATTCTAGAATGGTTCCCACAGAATGGAAGGTAGCAAGTCTAACTTACCAAAGAATAAGTAACTACAGATCAGTTAGACTGACATCAGTGGTAGGGAAAATGTTGTAATTTATTATTAAGGAAATGATAACAGGGAACTTAGAAAATAATATTGGGAGAGTTAACATGGATTTATGAAAGGGAAGCCATGTTTGACAGATCTGTTAGAGTTTTTGAGGTTAATAAGTAGTAGAATAGCTAAAGGGGAACCAATGTATGTGTTTGTTTGGACTTCAATAAGGTACCAAGCAAGAGATTATTTTACAAAATTGGAGCACATAGGATACATGACCATATATGCTGTGGACTGAGAAGTTGTTAATGGACAGAAAACAGAGAGTAAGAATAAATGGCTCATTTCTGGGCAGGGAGACTGTGACGAGTGGGTTACTGGTATGAGTTACTGCTGTTCACAATCTACCTCAGTTATTTGCATGAGGGGACCTTGTATTTGAGTTTCTATTTGTAAGTTAAATTCCCCATTTTTACCACTTGGAATGTTCTGATTTATACCATGCCCTCATGGTATAGTATGGACATATTATCATGGACAGACTGTCATGGACAGTATCACAACTACTATCTAGTGCTCTATCAATAACTCCCACTAATGTCTTTTCCCTTTTGCTGTTTCTTAACTCCAGCGAGATTGATTCCAATTCTGCATGCAAACATACAAATTAAGAACAGAAGTAGGCCACTCAGCCCCTCAACCCTGCTCCAGCATTTAGTAAGATTGTGGCTGCTCTGATTGTAACCTAAACTCAGCATTCCTATCTGCTTGCAGTAACCTTTCACTCCCTTGCTTGTTAAGAAAATATCTGCCTCTGCTACAAAAATATTCAAAGACTCTGCTTTCGAGGAATAATTACAATGGCTCACAATTCTCTGAGAGAAAGAAAAGTTGCCTCGTCTCTGCTTTAAAGTGAAAAGTCCTTGGCAAGTAGGATTAAAGAGAATCCCAAGGCATTCTACACCTATATTAAGAGCAAGAGGATAACTAGGGAGTGGGTAGGACCACTCATGGATAAAGGAGGGAACATGTGCTTGGAGGTGGAGGATGTGGGTGAGGTCCTAAATGAGTACTTTGCATCAATATTAACCAATGAGAAGGATGTGGAGGATAGTGAGATCAGTGTGGAGTATGCTAATATGCGAAGAAGGCATTTTGCGATTAAGGGAGAGTGTTGGGTCTCTTGAAGAACATTAAGGTGGATCTCTCCAGGGCCTGATGGGATATATCCCAGGTTATTGAGAGAGGCAAGAGGTGAGATTGCTGGGGCCTTGACCAATATCTTCATGTTCTCTCTAGCTAAGGTGAGATCCCAGAGAACTGGCAAGTAGCTAATGTTGTTGCATTGTTTAGGAAGGGAAATAGGGATAATCCTGGTAATTATAGCCTGGTGAGTCTCACATCAGTAGTAGGGAAGCTATTGGAGAGGATTCTTAGGGATAGGATTTACAGTATGAGCATTTACAAAACCATGGCTGAATTAGGGACAGTCAGCATGGCTTTGTACAGGGTAAGTCATGTCTTACTAACTTGACTGAATTTTTTGATGAGGCGATGAAGATGATTGATGAGGGTAGAGCTGTGGATGTTGGCTACATGGATCTTAGTAAAGCGTTTGACAAGGTTCCACATGGTTGGCTCATCCACAAGATTGAGATGCATGGGATCCACGGTGACTTGGCCGTTTGGATTCAGAGTTGGCTTGCCCATGGAAGACAGGTTGATGGAACTTACTGTGGCTGAAGGTCTGTGACAAGTGGGGTTCCACAGGGATCCGTACTGGGACCTCTGCTGTTTGTGATGTATATAAATGACTTGGATGAAAACATGGATGGATGGGTTAGTAAGTTTGAAGACAATACAATAATTGGTGGCATTGTGGATACTTTAGAAGATTGCCTGAGGATACATCTGGATATACATCAGTTGCAGATATGGGTGCAGAAATGGCAGATAGAGTTTAATCTGGCCAAGTGAGGTGCTGCACTTCGGGAGATCAAATATAAAGGGATAGAACACAGTTAATGGCAGGATTCTTAATAGCATTGATGTACAGAGGGACTTTGCAGTCCTAGTCCATAGCTCCCTCAAAGTGGCTGCATAATTTGATAGGATAGTAAAGAAGGCATATTAATCGAGGCATTGAGTTCAAAAGTCAGGAAGTTATGTTGCAGCTTTATAAAACTTTGGCTAGGCTACATCTGGGGTGTTGCATTCAATCTGGATGCCCAATTATAGGAAAGATGTGGAGTCTTTGGAGATGGTGCAGAAGTGATTTACTAAGATGCTGCCTGAATTAGAGGGCATGTGCTATAAGGGAGTTTGGACAAACTTGGGTTGTTCTCTCTGGAGTGGCGAAGGCTGAGGGGAGACCTGATAGAAGTCTATAAGATTATGAGAGGCATAGATAGAGTAGACAGCTGGTATCTTTTTCCCAGGGTCAAAATGTCTAATACCAGAGGGCATGCATTTAAGATGCGAGGGGGGTAAGTTCAAAGAAGACGTGAAGGGCAAGTATTTTACACAGAGAGTGGTGGGTGCCTGGAATGCACTGCCTGGGGTGATGATGGAGGCAAATACGATCGAGGCATTTAAGAGGTTCTTAAATAGATACATGAGTATGCAGAGAATAGAGGGATATGGATTTGTGTAGGCAGAAGGGACTAGTTTAGTAGGCTTTTAATTACTAGTTTAATTAGTTCAGCATAGGATCATGGGCTGAAGGGCCTGTACCCGTGCTGTACTGTTGTAGGTTCTACATGTTCTAAATTAAGTGGGTGACCTGTTCTTTTTAAACAGTGGCCCCAGTTCTGAAATTATCCCACAAGAGGAAACATCGTCTCCACATCCACCCTGCCAAGACCCCCTCAGGATCTTATATATTTTAATTATGTCCCCTAATTAAAAGTCTTAATTAGGAGAATTAATGAATCTTCTAAACTCCAGTAGATATAAGTCTATCCAATCCAACTTTTCCTCAGAAAACAACCCGTCCATTCAATCTACCAAGCTAAGATCATTGCTCATTTCTGTAATGACTACACTGATCTCATTCCCTAATAACAGCATTAATCCACTGCTTCCCCTCTTGCCAATCTTTTCTAAATATCAAATCCCCCTGAGCAGTCATCCTGCAGCCATGCTTCCATGCGGCACGGTAGCGTAGCAGTTAGCGTGATGTTATTACAGCGCCAGCGGTCGGGGTTCGATTCCCGTCGCTGTCTGTAAGGAGTTTGTATGTTCTCCCGTGTCTGCATGGGTTTCCTCTGGGTGCTCCGGTTTCCTCCCACATTGCAAAAAGACGTACGGGTAGGTTAATTTGGGTTTAAAATGGGCGGCGCGAACTCGTTGGGCCAGAAGGGCCTGTTCCCACGCTGTAAATAAAATTTTTAAAAAAGTTTATAATGGCAATTAATACTATTTGTGCTTTGAATTCTTTCATCTTGTTGGGCATTTAGCTGTTGTACCTTTAATTTTGCCGATTTACTATTTGTCAGCACTTTGACCTTATTTGCTGATTGCTTCATTTGTTCTGCCTACTTATTTAATTTACATGTGCTGGGTCTCATAAGAATCATAAAAATAGGAGATTGCAATGCAGGGAGATGCTGCCCTCATCTCTGCTTCTCTTCAGTGACCCTGTAAATATACAAACCAATCTAGGTTAGAACCTGCAAACTGCCAGAGATCATTGGAGTGATTTCTTGCTCAAAGCCTGCTTGAAAGATTGCAACATCACCACTGACTTTTTGGAATTCCTGGCTGACACCACCCAAAGTGGAGAAGGAGCATTCAAGATGGTATTGAGAACCTCAAGTCCAATATGAGCACACAGAGCTCTGCATAAAGGCAGAAGGTATGCACCATTGCACAAATCACCTATCAACCTGCTCCATCAGGTACCTCCTGCCTCATCTGTGGAAGAGTCTGCAGTTTACATTTTGGCCCTATTAGTCACCACAGAATCCACAGAACCAGCATGGAAGCAAATTCTTGATCCCAAGTCTGCCTTAGAATATTTGTTGCAAAGAGATAAAATGGTGCCACCTGATGTCCAAGGACTCCAGTTGCATGCAGACTCAAAGCATTCACTGAGGGTCCCACTGTTACATTCACATTAGGAAGTTCTATCAGTGATAGTGATGAAAATCACAGTCAAAATGTTTACAAATTGCTTCTGCCTGGAATCGTGATAGATTCTAGTAACCTATGGAAATATATACGATACATATGTGTTTCATTCTTATCAGTGACTGGGTGAATGAAGGATGCAGGATGTTTGAGCTGGATTTCAGAGTACTAAATTCCATGGGATTTTCCCAAACTTCCAATATACTTCCAATAGATGACTGATGGAAATTTTGGAGGAGCAACAACAACTGCTAATGTTTGGAGAGAATGTCAGGTCAGGGATTGAAAGTGATTTACTTGACTTCAATATTATTGCACCGACCTGTTGCTCCCAGGTGGGTGGATCTGTAAGCATTCCCTTTTGATTGCTGGAGCAACAGGGCAGGTTGCTGGAAGAGAGTGGGAGCTGGAGGATGGGGAGAAGGGCACTCAAGAGGAGGTGAGCTTCAGCAGAAAGAAATGGAGGAAGTGCCTGACTTCACCCAAGACAGCGTACCTGAGATGTTGTTAATGAGCCAGCCACAGCTCAACCACAGTGTAGAGTAAGGACTGCTTTTCCAATGGCTTTAAGATCTCCTTAGGCTAATTCTAGGTTGGAGCTGGGGATACCTGCAACATTGTAATGAAAATATTTCAAATTTCGCTCCTTGTTCTTTCCTGACTCAGCAGCAAGAGGTATTCGCAAACTAAGGAGGCACTGTACACGTGATAAAGGTTATAGAATCTACTTTATTGGAGCTATATAAATAATAAAATACAGAAAGGAAGAAGAATACTTAATGAACTACAGAAGGAAGCGATATAATACTTATCAACCAATCAATGAACCCATCTATCTAATGCCGGAGGGACCCTCAGGTGTCCGACAGCCTTTCACGCAGCCTTCTCTCTGTCTCCTAGCACCGGTCGTGACCCAGCCTAAGGGAAGATTCTGATTTGAACAACGAAGGTGTCCATTTTAACACCCTTCAAAAACTCAACATAACTCTTACCCCAGTACTTTTCCATTCCCTAGTGGTACCAGCCTGTACCTTCTTATCACTCACGACCTTCGATCTAGACACTTAGAAACAGAGACAGCAGGTCTGAAGGAAGACACGTTTGTCAATCTTATCTGCACTCAGGGCTGTGCATCAGTACTCCTGTGAGTTTTCAAAATATTCACACATTCTGAGCTGATACAATTTTGTCTTACAACCATCATTTTGTGTTAAACGCTACTGCACACTCTAAGGAGGTATCAGAAATGAATTTTGGCTAATTTAACTCTTTCCTTACAAACACCTCCTGATTTTCCATACATTTTTGAATATCACTCCACCATTGTCGAGAATGCCTTAATTGGTAAATTGGTTAATTAGTTTATTATTGTCACTGGATGAAAATGTAAGTGGTCTGATTAGTACGTTTGCAGATGACACAACTGGTGTTGCTTATAGTGAGGAAGGTTGTCAAAGATGTAGCAGGATATAGATCACTTGAAAAGTTGGGCAGAGAAATGCCAGGTTGAATTTAATCCAGACAAGTGTGAGGTGATGCATTTTGGGAGGTCAAATGCAAAAGGAAAGTATACAGTAAATGGCAGGACCCTTAGGAGCATTGATGTACAGAGGGATCTTGGGTTGCAAGTCCATAGCTCCCTGAAAATGGCAACACAAGTAGATAGGATGGTAAAGAAGATGTTTGACATGCTTGCCTTCATTGGTTGGGGCATTGAGTATAAAAGTTGGGATGTAATATAGCAGCTGTACAAAACTTTAGTCAGGCCATATTTGGAATATTGTGTGCAGTTCTGGTTACCACACCACAGGAAGGATGTGGAGGCTTTGGAGAGGGTGCAGAAGAGGTTCATCAGGATGTTGCCTGGAATAGAGAGCATTAGATATAAGGAGAGGTTGGACAGACTTGGATTATTTTATTGAAGTGTTGGAGGCTGAGGGGTGACCTGATAGAAGTGTACAAAATTATGAGAGGCACAGATAGGGTCTTTTTTCCAGGGTGGAAATGTCAAATACTAGAGGAGATAGGTTTAAGGTGAGAAGGGGAAAGTTTAAAGGAGATTTGCGAGGAAAGTTTTTTTACACAGGGAGTGGTAGGTGCCTGGAATGCTCTGCCAGAGCAGGTGGTAGAAGCAATGTTTAAGAGGCATTTAGACAGGCACATGAACTGGCAGGGAATAGAAGGATACACACCATTTGCAGGCAGATGGGATTAGTTTAGATTGGCATTATGGTTGGTGCAGACATGGTGGGCTAAAGTGCTTGTTCCTCTGCTGTATTATTCTATAAACAAAATCAAAATTCTTTTCTAGGTCACCCAGTGAAGATAATTTAATTTTGTACTGAAACTTCACCTGCCCCAAGGTTTACAGAAAATCCACATGATTTGCATTCACTTGCTGAGTGTGTGTCTAAGGTTGTTTTCTTCACTGATGGGACAGCTAAAAGATTTTGGTTTTGGAAATCATGTATGCAAGATATATAACTGAACTAGAATTCAACCACAAAAATGATTAGAGACACATACAAGAAAGCAGAAAACTTTTACTCTGTAGCTTCATACTTTTGCATTTCATTGTTGCATGGCCACACTGAATGAAGGAATGTTAACTTTGTTCACAGGGCATTGTGAAGAGCTGTGCTATCACCTATGGCAAAGCTGTTTGTATTCAGGAGACTCAAGAGACCACTGGAATCTGGAGCAAAAAACAAACTGTTGGAGGAACTCAGCAGGTCAAACATCTGTGGAGACAAAGGGTTGGTCAATGTTTCAGGTTAAGACTCTGCATCTGGACCTGAAGGTGTACTAAGCAGTAAACAAGACGGAAAACAAAGACTCTTGGCACGACTCATTGCTCAGAATTTTGTGGGTGGTAATACTGGCCAAGTTCATTGGTCCTTTGAGATGCCAGCAACTTTGCGATTTTTTTTGCATTCAGTAATTTAACACAAGAATCCTGAAATTGCTGTCAGTGATACCTGTGTTTTCTATTGGCAGCCTTATTTGCAGTCTCTTGATCATGGAAAATCAGTTAAATTGACATCAGAAATGCGGGGGAGTTTCACCACAGTGATCACCAGATCTTTGCCAAGAGCTTTTTTTCAGATCAACAAATAACACTGTTAATTTACCACTGATTATACATTTTGAGGCATTGTTTTAAACTCAATGTGTTCATTAGGCTTCCATGAAGATAGTTTATTTATTTTGTTCACCTGGTAGCTTTGAGTAGAGATATGGGTAAGGAGTTTACCAAAAAGAGAACTGCCAATTCCTAGTTCCTGCTCCTTGTAATTATCATGAATGCTAAGAATACATACAGGTTCTTGGATAGGAAAGGTTCAGAGGGATATGGATTAAACACAGGCAAATGGGACTAGTTTAGGTGGGCATCTTGTTTGACATGGATGAGTTGGGCCAAAGGGCCTGTTACTGTGCTATATGACTCTATAACGGGCTTCTCCAAAACACAGTCAAATTTAAATTGCCTCAAACTTTAAATGTTCAGAAAGAGATGTTAAGACTTTGTCTGCAAATCATTTCTGCTGTCTCTGCATCAACTCTTTTATTGTTTCAGTATTTCAAAATGTAGAATTGAAGTGCATTCTGCTGCTCTTGAATCTAAATTGAGTCAGAAAAAAATGAAAGGAGAAAAAGGCTCTTTAAACAAAAGGCAAAATAACTGCAATGATGAAAATATGAAAGAAAAAAGACAATGCTGGAAACATTCAGCATCTGTGGAGAGACGATCAGTCAATATCAGGAGATGCACAAGATGGGGTCAAGTAGGGGGCAATGAACCTCCCTACCCAGTAAGGAGTGTAATATGATGTAATAGACATGTGACTGCACACGTTCACCCCATTACATAAAAGATTCACATGTATGATATTTAAAAAGCTTGTGAACTTAAAATCTTGCACATACCCCTAGTTATCATTTCAGCTTTCAGTTTAACTAAAGCAACACACACAAAATGCTGGAGGAACTCAGCAGGTCAGGCAGCATCTATGGAGGGAAATGAACAGTCGATGTTTCGGGTCGAGACCCTTCATCAGTCCAAATGAAAGACCTTGACCCAAAACGTCGACTGTTCATTTCCCTCCATAGATGTTGCCCGACCTGCTGAGTTCTGCCAGCATTTTGCGTGCATTGCTCCAGATTTCCAGCATCTGCAGTCTCTCTTGTGTCTCGATTTAACTAAAGGTCTACATTTTAAAACATACAGCTATTTGTTCTTTTCTCTCATGTTGTCTGATCTTAGGAGTTTTTTTCTTGTTTTTGTTACAAATCAGATGAAGCTTAACAAAGTATAAGCCTTCGTCATGATAGTCATGGAGGATTGTAACATGGTGGAGAGATTCAAGTGGGTTATGTTTAAATATTAAATTAACCAATAGCACTGGAAAAGTACTAAACATGGTCATTACAAGGAGCAGAAGGGTAGTGACTGGCAGTGCTCCTTTTGGTAAACTGCTTACATCAATAAAAGTTCAACTGGTTTTCATTACAATCAAATGAAATAACACTAAGGCCTATTATTTAATTTAATGCATTGAGCAGTTAGAATTAGAGGCCTACTCAGGAATGAAACTGAAACCCAATCCAGATCCTGACTTGACCATGGCCAATACAAGTCTAACCCAACCACAGCTAATCTCAGTCTAATTTGATCATGGCCAATCTGAGTCTAACCCGACTATGGCTAATGTTAAATCTAACCTAATCATGGCCAATCCAACTCTGATCCGACCACGGCCAATCTGAGTCCAAATTGACCACAGCCAATCCAAGTCTAACCTGACCACGGCCAATCTGACTCTGATCTGATCACAGCTAATCTAAATCTGATTTGACTGCAGCCAATCTGAGTATAACATGACCTCAGCCAACCTGAATCTAACCCAACCGTAGCTAACATGACTCCAACCTGACCACAGCTTTTCATCCCATTTGCAATTGCAAGAGAAGTAGAGACCATCCTTTTGTTTAGCTCTTTCTCCAAAAATTGAGCTCCAAAAGTTTATGATTTTGATTATACAGTAGCTTTGCTTGTTATTACACCAACCTCAAAAACATCTCAGATTTGTAGCACAGATGTACATAGTTCACAGAAATACTCATCAAATTTGCTTTTCACACAAAAAACATGTAGAGTAGTTATAAGTAAGAATTTAAAATTTCTGTAACTGTCCAAAGACAAATGCTGAGAAAGTGGCTTGCTCATGAGGTAAAATAATTCAATTTTTCCATTCTGTTTTTGAACTTGAATTCTGCCTGACAATAGATGATTATGCTTCTTACAATTTAATGCATCCTTTTAACTTTGCATCATTTGGAATGAGCTCCCCACCTGCTAGTGAGTTAGTGAAGAGCAGGAATCAGAGTTAATCTATTGATAACTCACTGCGATTTTTCTTGTGTCATACCAACACAGGATGTGTTTGGAGCACTATGTTTGCTGCTTCTGAGAAGGAAGGAAATAAAATTCCTCAGCAATTTAAAACCTGAATAAGATACAAGTAGGGGAAAGGGTGCAGAATGTGAAGTGGGCTGGGTAGGGAGGGGGCTATGTAATTGGATTACTTCAAAAGCCCATACACAATTACACCAAGAGGAAAGGGTGGTGTCTATTGATTGGGGGATATAATAGATAAAGGGGGCTCTTTGTCTGCAATCCCAGAATGTGATGAAAGGAGGTTCCAAAATGGCTACTTTGTCACTTAGCACATCAAATCTGCTCAGAGTCATATTTGTTCTGCCAATTAATACCTTTGTGTATCCAAAGATCCACACCTCACAATACTGAGGTAAAAGAAGGATATGTCTGGAGTTTGTCTTCAGAAGCTTTTAGAGTGATGATGTGAAGTACCTTGTCTCAACAAAGGTGTTTAAATATTCCTCAGCATCCTCATCAGAGGCTCATCTTTGTACCCCTGTGCCCACACCTCAATGAGTTCTGGGCCCATCACGATGTCAAGCCTTTCTTCTGTGGCCTCCACCTCTATGCCTATTTTGTTTCCTCAACCCCCCATTGATAACTCTTTCTCACATCTCCAACACTCCTCTTCCTCCTGAACATCCCCTTCCGGCCTTTTATCCTCTCTTGACCTTTTCTTTTTCAATCTTTTTATTAGTTTTCAAATTAATACAGATTAATATATAGCATCAATGTTTGTACATGTAATACAAAGAGATCTGGATAACAATCATGGCATAGGTAAGCATAAAGAACAATAAGATATAAAAAAATCTGTAGATCCAACGATCTCTTAGTAAATGAATATAATATAAAAGAAAGAAAAGAAAAAGATTTATTATATAAATTTAAAAAAGAAAGAGAAAAAAAAACCCAAATTAATAAGAAAAAATATAAACAATATAAACTAAACTAAACAGAAAAATTTCAAAAAAAAAATGAAAAAAAAAAGACTGGACTAAAATTTCTCAGTAGAAGCAGAGCAATATTATGTTGTCAACTCCGTTCCTCTAAGTTGGAAAGTTATTGAAAGGTGATCTACATCATGTGAAAATATTGAATAAATGGACTCCAAATATCTTCAAATTTAAGCGAAGGATCAACAGTACCACTCCTAATTTTTTCCAAGTTTAAATATGATATAGTTTGAGAGAACCATTGAAAAGTAGTAGGGGGTATTGGATCCTTCCACTTAAGCAAAATAGATCGTTTGGCCATTAATGTAACAAAAGCAATCATACAGTTAGCGGAAGCAGATAAATGGCCAGACTCCAAAAATTGCAGTGGTTGACCTTTTCATTTGCAATTGTTGACATGACATCAACCACCTTGACCTCTCTACTCCCCTCACCCACTCCCACCTCATCCCAGTCGAATATGCAGCACTCCACTCACTTTGCACCAATCCTAACCTTGCTATCAAACCCACAGACAAGGGCGGTGCCATTGTGGTCTGGCAGACTGATGTCTACCTTGCAAAGGCTAGATGACAGCTCTCAGATACCTCCTCATACCTACTCCTGGATCATGACCCCACCATCAAACAATAGTCCACTTGTCTCCAAGACCATCACCGATCTCATCAGATCAGAAGCTCTCCCATCCACAGGCTCTAACCTGATAGTGTCCCAACCCCGCACAGCTCACTTTTATCTCTTACCCAAGATCAATAAACTGGACTATCCTGGTCGGTCCATTGTTTCTGTCTGCTCTTGTTCCACTGAACATACCTCCAATTACCTTGATTCTATCCTGCCTCCCCTTGTTCCAGTCCCTTCCTACCTACATCTGGGACACCTTGCATGCCCTCCCCTATTTTGAAAATTTCCAATTCCCTGGCCCCCACCGCCTCATCTTCACCATAGATGTCCAGTCCGAAACTCCTCCATTCCCTGTCAGGAAGGTCTTAATGCCCTCCACTTATTTCTGGAACAAAGGTCCAACCAACTCCCCTCCACTAACACACTCATCTGCCTGGCAGAATTTGTTTTTAACCCTGAACAACTTCTCTTTTGATTCCTCTCACTTTCTACAAATCAAAGATGCAGCCATGGGCACTCACTTGGGCCCCAGCTATGCCTGTCTTTTTGTTGGCTCCGTGGAACAGCCCTTGTTCCAAACCTACTCTGGCATCTCTCTTCAACTCTTTTTCCACTACATTGACGACTGCATTGGTGCTGCCTCCTGCTCTCCTGTGGAACTTGTCAATTTTATTACCTTCACTATTAACTTCCACCCTGCCCTCAAATTCACTTAGACCATTAATAACATCTCTCTCTCTTCTCTTGATCTCTCTGTCTCTATCTCAGGAGACAAACTATCAACTGACATTTACTATGAACCAACTGACTCCCAAAGTTACCTTGACTACACCACCTCCCACCAAGTCTCTTGTAATACACCACCCCTTACTCTCAGTTTCTCCCTCTCCTCTAAGTTTGTTCTCAAGATGAGGCTTTCCATTCCAGGACATCTGAAATGTCCTCCTTTTTCAGGAAATGTGGCTTTCCCTCGACTGTGGTTGATGGAGCCCTCACCTGCACTTCCTCCATTTCCCCGACATCTGCTCTTACTACCCCCCCCCCCCCCTTCCTCCCCAGACCAACAGAGATAGAGTTCTCTTGGTCCTCACTTTTCACCCGACCAGCCTCAGCAAAGTTTGTACGTTCTCCCTGTGCCTGCGTGGGTTTCCTCTGGGTGCTCTGGTTTCCTCTCACGTTCCAAAGATGTACCGGTTAGGAAGTTGTGGGCATGCTATGTTGGCGCCGGAAGCAAGGCGACACTTGCGGGCTGCCCCTCAGAACACTCTGCACAAAAGATGTATTTCTTGTGTGTTTCGATGTACATGTGACTAATAAAGATATCTAATCTAATCTAATCTTATTTTATCTTATCCATCATATCATCCTTCATCATTTCTGCCAGCTGCAATGAGACCTCACCACCAGCCACATCTTCCTCTCCCCACTCCTTTCTGCTTTCTGCAGGAAACACTCTCTCCGTGACTCCATGGTTCACTTATCCCCTGCCACTTTTGCTTGCAACAACAGGAGGTGCAACACTTGTCCCGACACCACCTCCCTCACCCCCATCAAGGGACCTAAACAATCCTTCCAGGTCAGGCAAAGACTCACATGCGCCTCCTCCAACCTCGTCTGCTGCATTCTGTGCTCTCGATGTAGTCACCTTTACATTGGCAAGACCAAGCATAGACTAGGCAGCCATTTTACAGAATACCTGCACTCTGTCCACCATGGCCATTTTGAGCTCCCAACTGCATGCCTTTCCAACTCCCCTTCCCATTCCGCCACCCACCAGGTTGAGGCCAAACACAGACTAGAAGAACAACCACTGAATTTTCCAATTTCAGGTAACCCACTCCTTTCTCTATCCTTCCGATCCATCCAGGTTTTCCCAACCCCACTGCCACCACCCCCCTCCCCAGCCTCCTGTGAGCCAGTTTTGTTCTGCTCCCCTTCCTGGTTTCATCTGCCTATCACCCACACACTTTACCTACTGTGGCTCCCATCCCCTTCCCCAACTGGTTCCATCTGCTCATCAGCCGTCCCTTATCTGGCTCCACATGACCTTCCTTACATCAGATTCCAGCACCTGCAGCCTCTTGTGTCTCCACTTATCACCTTCCAGCCTCCATCACTACCTCCCCTCCCCTTCCCCCACTTGGCTCCATTTGCACCCTTTTTTCTGTCTCATTTTCTGTCTGTACCTATCACCCACCAGCTTCTGTCTTCCAACTCCACCCCTCCCCCCCCACCTGGCTCCATCTGTCCATCATCCCCTTCCTCACCTGGCTCCACCTATCACCTGCCAGCTCCTGCCTCATCCCTTCCTTCCACCTCTTTATACTGGCTATCTCCCCTCCACACTCTCAGTCCTGATGCAGGGTCTCGACCTGAAACATCAGCTTATCCCTTTTCTTCCACAGATACTGCTTGACCTGTTGAGTTCCTCCAGCAGTCTGTTTTTTTTTTCGCTCTGGATTACAGCATCTGCAGCCTCTTGTGTCTCCATTTGAATATTCAAAGTTGGTCTTGTAACCTCAGATGAGCTTCCTCTATGGAACCATTTGTTCACACCTAAAACATTGAGGTGAACTACGCATTGTAACAATTGGAATTGTATTTGGTCAGCTGCTGTTTCTGTACCCAAAACATAAAAAAAACTCAATTCATTTCAATGTCAGGAGATTCTTCCACCAGGTCTCCCCCAAGTGTTTGCTGAATAAAGATCTTTTCTATCTATGGTTACGGATTCTTTCACCACAACGGCAGTAATGTCCAAATTAGTGATATTGATCAAAGTGTCAGCAGCTGGAAGGACCAAACAAGGCCCTCTTTTATGGTGAATAGTTATAAAAACGCAATTGTAAGGATTAATGGGAGCTTAGCTAAGTAAGTTAATAGTTAAAGAATTATGTAGCTAATATGTAAACCATATCTGCACTGATGTTAACTATGATAAAGATCTTTGGTTTTGTAATTACCTGAGGAGGTGTTGCAGAGTCTGTAGACTGGAAGTCAGCAGGAAGAATGTGTTAGGAAGGGTTATGAATGACCTGTGTGAGGGAGATAATGGTAAACATTAGTTTAACTGCCACAAGGTGCTGACCTTGGTGGAATCTTTAATGGCTGTGGGATTTCTAACAATAAGAGCCAATGAAATCAAGTTGACACACTGTTAAATATCATATATGGATATAGATTGATTGACCTTTGTCTGAGAATTGAGAGATAGAGACAAGCACATGGTTGAAAGTTCACAGAGGTTAAACGATTGACGTAGAAAAACAGGAAAGAGAAGAAGACACTCAAAAGAATGGCACCTGTGCCTGAGGGCTCCAGAGACCCAGGGCAGAGAACTACTTGTTATTTATCACCAGTTCTTAAGTATAGAATTTTATACTCTGTACCTCCCTCTGCAGCTGGATCTTTGACTTCCTATCGGGAGACCATATTCAGAGTGAACCAGTAACAACATCTCCTCCTTGCTGACAATAAACACAGGCGCCCCTCAAGGATGTGTGCTTAGCTCACTGCTCTACCCTCTCTACACTCATGACTGTGCAGCAAAGCACACCTTAAACGCCATCTATAAATTCACCAACAACACTACTGTTGTTGGCAGAATCTCAGATGGCGACGAGGAGGTGTACAGGAGTGAGATAGATCGACTGGTTGAGTGGTGTCTCGACAACAACCTTGCACTAAGTGTCAGCAAGACCAAGGAATTAATTGTGGACTTCAGGAAGGGGAAGTCAGGAGAACACACAGTAGTCCTCATTAAGGGGTCTGTGGTGGAAGGGATGAGCAGTTTCAAGTTTCTGGGCACCGACATCTTGGAGGGTCTATCCTGGGACAAAGACATTGATGCAATCACGAAGAAGGCATGCCAGCGACTCTACTTCATTAGGAGTTTGAGGAGATTTGGTATGTTAGCAAAAACTCTTTGAAATTTCTATAGATGTACGGTGAAGAGCACTCTGACTGGTGTCATCACAGCCTGGTATGGAGGCTCCAATGCACAGGATCACAAGAAGCTGCAGAGGGTTGTAGACTGCCCTAGATCTCCATCCTGGGCACAACTCTCCCCACCATTGAGGACATCTTCAAAGGCGATACCTCAAGAAGGCGGCATCCATCATTAAGCACTCTCACCATCCGGGACATGCCCTCTTCTCGTTACTACCATTGGGGAGGAGGTACAGGAGGCTGAAGACCCACATTGAATGATTTAGGAAAAGCATCTTCCCCTCCGCCATCAGATTTCTGAATGGTCCATGAACCCATAAAAACTACTTTGTTTCTTTTGCACCACTATTTATTTATTTTGTAATTTGTAGTAATTTAATGCCTTTGCACTGTACTGCTGCTACAAAACAACAAATTTCACAACATACAAGTAGGTGACAATAAGCCTGATTCTGATTCTGTACTTTCAATATTTTACCAAACTTGCTGCTCATTTTTCCTTATGCAAAACCATTCTTGACTCTGAATGGAGAGTCAGAAACATGAGATTGCTGAACACTAGACTACAGTGTGTTCTTGCTAAGACTACAGTTGGCCAGGGGTGCAGCAGCACAGCTAGAAAAACTGCTGTCTCACAAGCTCCAGCGACCTGAGTCAATCATCAGCTCTGGTGTGGTTTACGTGAAGTTTGCACGTTTCCCCTGTGGCCGTGTGGGTTTCCTCTGGATGCTCTAGTTACCTCAAACATCCCAAAGGTGTGCAGGTTTCTAGGTTAATTGGCCACTGTAAGTTGTCCCTAGAGTGTAGGTGAGTGTTAGAATCTGCGGGGCAGGAGAAGGCGTGGGAAGTGGACTTGATGGGAATTTAGGGAGAATAAAATGGGTTACTGTACGATGAGTATAAATGGATGTTTGATGATTGGCACTGAAGGACCTGTTTCCATGCTCCATGACTGACTATTTGTATCCTCTGCATTGTATTTAGTTCCTTATACTTTCCATTACAAAGAAACCCTACTCCCATCTTCATAACAATAACTATCTCCACCTCTTCTCTGTTGTTCTTCAACTGAGAACCTTACCTTCAGACTTCATTAATCCAATCCTCTCCTGTCAACTCCTAACCCACAAAAATGTGAGCTCTTCCAAAACTCTGCTCCTGGAGCACTCTGCTATTCTAACCTATTCTACTCGCTGACCTAACAAAAACCCCTCCCGCCTCGGTCATTCTCTCTTCTCCCCCCTTCCATTGGGCAGAAGATATATAAACTTGAAAACAGGCACCACCAGGCTCAAGGACAGCTTCAATCCCACTGTTATAAGACTTTTGAATGGAGCTCTTGTACGACAAAGATGAGCTCTTGATCTCACAATCTACCTCGTCATGGCCCTTGCACCTTATTGTCTACCTGCACTGCACTTTTTCTGTAACTATAATTGTAGCACTATATTATGCATTCTGTTATTGCTTTTCCCTTTGTACCACCTCAATGTACTAATGATTTGAAATGATCTGTATGGATGGCATGCAAAACAAAGTTTTTCACTGTATCTCGGTAAATTGGCTCCTGGATCATCAATGCATCAGTTTTAAATGTTGTATCTTTGTATACAAATTCTTCCATCATTTCACCTTCCCACATCTCTATAACTACCTCCAGCATTGCATCAGTGCAAGAAATCTGTGTTCCCCTAACTCTGGAATTATATGCATTCCTCCTTCCTTTGTTCCACCTTTGGCAGTCATCTGTACAATTGCGTAATTCAGTTCCTGACTTCCTTCCCCTCTCCACCTCTTTTCTTGCTTTAAGATCTTTAAAACTTACCAATTTAAACAAGCTTAAAACCAGCCACTTTCTTCTTAAACTCTGTAAATTTTTGCTTCATTCTCTTACTACAAAGTGCCTTGATATATTGTCCTGTATTAAAGGCGCAATATAAATGCAGTTGTAGTTAGACTGAATCTACTATGTTGCACTATCTCTAAAAAAAATCAGTACGATGCGTGAGGAACAGACTCCACATTACCACCTTACTTTCATATTAGGAGGAGGAACTTGGGCTGATCATTGATTCTCTTTAACTCAGCTAACATGGGCACATATTATGATATCAGGGGCTTGAATAACTCTGCTACTCACTGGATGAAATCACCCAGCGTTAGATGAGAGGTTATTCAACATTAATTAATTTATTTTTGTAAAATTGATTGTAAATCACTCCTGAGATGATAATTTTCAGAATTTAGTATGGAGGCAGCAGAACTACCATGGCATTGTGCAGCCTGTTATGTACAACTGACCTGGAAATAAACTCTTCTGGAGTCGTACTCAATGTAATCCACAGTGATGGGAGCTCTTTGTTTTATGGTTTGGCTATTTGATGCTTTTGGCAATTTAAAGGTGCACAGCACCCCTTTTAAAGGGACACATGTTTACTGCCAAAATCCATGCAACATTTGAGTACATCATGGCAGGATTTCACTTCTCTACTTCCAGGGGTGTCTGCTCAGATAAAACCATCAGTTATTCCAAGATCATCCTCATTAGTAAGGATAAGTCTGGGCTTCTTTACTTGTTTGACCAAACTCCTGTTTCCACTCATTTACTTCAGCCCTCCCCATTCACCTGAAATACCCTTTATTAAAAGCAGATTGAATTCTTTATCATTGACATGAAGGTTATCCATGTCCAGATGTTCCAGAATCAGAATCAGGTTTAGAATCAGAACCAGGTGTATTATCACTGATATGTTGTGAAATTTGTTGTTTTGCAGCAGCAGTAGAGTGCGAGACAGAAAGACATATAAATTACTATAAGTTACTAAAATAAATAAATAGTTCAAAAGAGGAATAACGAGGTAGAGTTCATGGGTTCATGGACCGTTCAGAAATCTGATGGTGGAGGGGAAGAAGCTGTTCCTGAAACATTTGAGTGTGGGTCTTCAGACTCCTGTACCTTCTCCCTGATCGTGGTAATGTGAAAAGGGCATGTCCCAGGTGGTGAGGGTCATTAATGATATATGCTGCCTTCTTGAGGCAACGCCTCTTGAAGATGTCCTCACTGGAGGGGAGGGTTGTGCCCATGATGGAGCTGGCTGAGTCTACAACCCTCTGCAGCCTCTTTCGATCCTGCATATTGGACCCATAGTCCATTCACTTTCCTTCTCTTTAAGATGCCTTTCTGTCAGCATCCATTGATGACACTCTGCTCTACCTGTTTGTTACCTTCCTAGACCCCAACTGGCTCAGAATTGTCAGATTGCTTGTCCAAAAAACTAGTTTTGGGTATGGAACAACTTCCTCCAACTTAATATTAGGAGGACTGAAGCTGTTACCTTCTGCTGTTTCCACAGATTCTACTCTCTAGTCTCTGATTCTCTCTTTCTCCTTGTTCACAGTGTCAGGCTTGATAGTGAGGAGATGGATTTGACTTTTCAATCCCTGGTTTCAAACCTCTTACTCACTATGCTCAAATTGACCTCCTTACTATTGCCAACCTTCACTTATACCACCCCCCCACCACCACCACCATTGAAACTTCTGTAAAACTTCAAATATTTTAAAGTTCTTCTTGTTGCCCTTCAGTTGCTATAAACACATACTTATGGAAAGGTTTGTAAAAGTAACTGGAAATGTAAGGGTTAATAATGGAAAGAACAAGGTTTAGAAGAATGGCAGAAGACAAAAGAACATAGCTGGAGGGACAATGCAAATAAGAGAGGGATTGAATTATGTACAAAGGAGGGTGCACCCAAAGACTGGCAGGTGTAAAAGGCTGAGTGTGAGTGGCATGATAACCAAGAAAAGAAGCGCAGAGATAATGAGGCCCAGGCGCAGCACCAAGGGTGGATAAGATCTTTATCAGTCATATGTACATCAAAATACACAGTGAAATGCATCTTTTTGCATAGTGTTCTGGGGGCAGCCCGCAAGTGTTGCCGTGCTTCCGGCGCCAACATCGCATGCCCACAACTCCCTAACCCGTACATCTTTGGAACGTGGGAGGAAACTGGAGCACCCGGAGGGACCCCACGCAGACACACGGGGAGAACGAACAAACGCCTTACAGGCAGTAGCCGGATTTGAACCCGGGTCGCTGGCACTGTAAAGCGTTATGCTAACCGCTACACTACTGTGCCTACCCACATACAGTATATCGGTAATAAGACCGATAATAACCCCGCGGACCCATTGTCAGGCATGGCAACCCTATTCTTGCAGAATGATGAGGACGAGGAATTGGAAGATTCCTTATGGGTAAGACCACCCCCATATGCACCTCAACCCCCGCCACAAGCACAAGCCCCCCACCAACTCCCAGATTCAAAATGCCAAAAACTTCTTGAGCTGTCACCCAGTACATCAACACACCTTGAGGGAACTCCTGCTTGGTAGTCAGGTGGGGAATCAGCAAGGTCACCAAACACTGTGTCAAAACATCTAGTTCCTTAGCCGTATGTCCTTCATTAACAGTGAGTGTAACATATGGGTGAGTCAGTCCCGTTTGCTTCCACAGCTTATCTAGTACTTCTGCAATCAGGGCTGTTCCTTGTGGTCCTTCAACTTTTCCTGTCAATTGTACCTTAACTGGGTGTCCTTCACACGGCGTGTAGTACTGCTCCTTCTCCCAATAGTTGCCAGTGGGATTATAACACAGGGTGACATGAAGGTTAGGCAGGTCAGAAAAGAGCAGTGCTGGGGGAAGGTCTACTGACCACCACTGGGGAGGGCTGACTGCCGCTAGAGCTCGTGGCTGCACAAAGGGTGAACTCACAGAGATCCCACTATTGGTACACAATACTTCCACTCCAAGTCCTCTGAGCAAGTCCCTTCTGGCTAAATTGCAACCCAGATTTGACGTAATGGTGAAGGGTAACGTGTGAGTGACATAATCATAAGTCATTTGTAAGGGTGCCGTGGTCAGGTAGTCTTTGAGATTACCTTCCAGTCCAGACAGACAAGCAATACAAGTGGCTACAGGGAACCCATATTCCTCCACGAGTTCCTGATCCAGGGTGGATAAGGTTGCCCCTGTATCAATCAAAAATGGAAGAGAGAGACACCCTGCACCTTCATCGTCACAATGGGCTCTTCATGAACTATCAACGGTAGAGCCCTTCCTGTGACTTTGGGTCACTGCCTGAAGGGGTTGTTGGGGTAAAGGGTGCCCTTCTTCTCTCATACTTGCTGTCTGTATTCTCCTGGTGATTAGTAGGACAGTCCCGTCGCCAGTGTCCTTCTCGCCCACACTTAAAGCAAACCTCCCTGTGGGGTGGTGGTGGTCCACCATCCCACAGGGGTGACCCTGAGGTCCCTGAGTCTGTCCCCATGGTCTCCTCCTTCCCTGTTGATAGGATCTTTGGAGGAGAATCTGTGTTGGTCCTCCTGGAGGATCATTACTGCTAGGATATGGCCAATCATCCCTGTCATCATCTCCCATTGGTGCACGTAGGGGAAGCTCATACTTCACGCGGGGCTTGGTCGATGGTTCAGCTCCATCTCTATTGTTGGGCCAGAATGCCATTACTGCCCTATGGGATTGTTCTTTTGTATTATTGGACCAATCCAAGTTGGTCTTTACTAATGATGCTGACTTCTCGGGGAGACATTGAATGAGAATGGCATTAAATTGGGCAGACGGTTGCCCATTATTGTATGTCTGATCTCCAGCATATGTCTGATAAACCGTAGTAAAATGCTTCCAAAATCCTTGGGCCATTTCTTTGGGAGTTGGCTTACATTCTAAAACATTATTCATATCTATAGGTCTTTTCAAACTTTCTAAGAGGGCCGTCAGCATAGTATTAACTTGTTGGTTCGGATTACCATTCTGTCTATTTAAATCCTCATGTAACAATAAGGCCTCCTCCAGGAGCCTGCATTGCCGCCTTCCATTTGGTGCTTTCTTCAGGATTTAATATAGCATGACAAAGAGAAAAAAAATCTTGGGGTTGTGCTCCATACATAGTTTGGGTTGACTGCACATAGTTAACAAATCCAACAGGGTCTTTGTTTCGGTCTGGGGCGTGATGGGCTATCAGTAACATCTCTTGGGGTTTCCATGGCATATAAACCTGAACAATCCCTGGCTGGTTTGGATCGCCCACTTGGGGATTAGGGAGTACCCGAAGAGGGAACGCACAGCCGGCAGGTTCCCCACTGGTGCCCCGACCTCGACCACTTCGAGGAACCATTTTAACTCGTTCGGCTATATTCCCTCCTTCAGCACCCTGGGGCAAAGCTTGAGGCTCTTTGTCGTGAGGTGGGGGATCTGGGAGTTGGTGGGGGGCTTGAGCTTGTGGCAGGGGTTGAGGTGCATATGGGGGTGGTCTTACCCATAAGGAATCTTCCAATTCCTCGTCCTCATCATTCTGCAAGAATAGGGTCGCCATGCCTGACAATGGGTCCGCGGGGTTATTATCGGTCTTATTACTGATATACTGTATATGGGTAGGCACGATAGTGTAGCGGTTAGCCATAGCAGTAAAGGTTGAAGGGCAACCTGGGTGGATACATCACTCCAATTGTAAAAAGATTGGCCTTGGGAAAGGACAGCATGACGTGGCAAAAATGGTCAATTAATGCATCTGTAAGTATTTTGGGATTTGTTCTGGGCATCCTTGTAATGAATACACTGACGCAGAAAGGAAAGGGTTCAAACCATGTAGCTGAACGGGAATGGCATGACAATATTTATCTACACATGTCCTTAATGTACGTTGAAACTATGAATGTGTCCTGCTGTTGGACCTGTACACATATACCAACCTCTAGTGGTCAGGGGATTCCTATGGTAGCCATACCTTTTAACGACACTGAACATCAAGCATGGAAGTGTCACTCTAACGGGACCCAGAAGAGTACTGGGATGGAGACATGTCAGCCTCCTGCACACATATTTACTAATTGGTATAAGCCCAAATATAAGCAGTCCAGAGAACCCCCGTATTTTATGCTGAAAAAGTTCACCAAGGGAGGCATCTATTTATACAGGGGAAATGAAAGTAGCACTGGAACAGACCATTGATCTAACCAAAGTAGTCAATTTGGGTCCTCAGGGGAGGCAACCTTAAATGGCACCTATCTTTGCGATGGACGAAAAGCGTACGCATGGCTGCCATACCTTTGGGAAAGGTGTTACTATTTAACTTACCTTGCCCCAGCAATATGGCATTTTAAGGATGTTACTGACCATCCCTTAGTATAGGACAAAGTAAAAAGGTCCATTTCTGAAACGGAAAGGTTTCTTATGATTCTCTATCCCAATTACGGTACTGCTGTGGCAGCCCGAGAATTGATTAACATGGCCAGTGCCTTAGAAAAACTTGCCAACGACACTGCTAGAATTGAGGAAAACACTCAAACCCAAATTCACGAGCTCACCACTGAAGTAGTGGCACTACGAACGGTGGCCTTACAAAACCAATTAGCTTTAGATTTACTTTTGGCAGAAAAGGGAGGAACATGTGCAGTGGTTGGACAGGAATGTTGCACCTATATCACCAACGCCTCAGAGACTATCACCTATTTAGCAAATCATATCAAGGAACGGATAACCGAGGTGAAGGAAATAGGGGAACAGTTCCACAATTACAATCCCCCGGGACCATCTTGGTGGCCTTTTAAGGGGTGGTGGACAACATTTATCCAGGGTATATGCATCCTTCCAATTATTTCTATTGGTAGTATTGCTTTTACGATGCTTTTGTATGTTACATTCCTGCCTTAAATCAAATTCACTAAAAGTGGTTATTGTGGAATGATAAAAGGAGGGAATGTAAAAGTAACTGGAAAAGTAAGGGTTAATAATGTACAGCTGTTATTGCTTCAACCATGGCGTGACTATAGTTATGACTGCAAGATGTGCAGGTGCTTGTGTGAAACAAAGAAGTGCTTAAGGCATATCTTGTTTTGCTAGAAGTTTGCTGTAAGCAACTGCCCAAGTATGTGCAACTTCACATGTAGGCTTCTTTATATTAAGTATAAAATGTAAATCTTTGAGTGGGGATCAGTGCAGAGCTCAGGTTACACTGTTTATTCTTTGTCTGAATCCCTCACTCCCACTAGTGTTAAAATAATAAAGCGCTTATTGTATGCTCCTTGGTTCTGTTGCTGTCTGCTTTATTACAGCGCGGATCGACTTACACAGGTTTGCACGCATGCATTATGGTGCAAAGTGCCATGTTCACATCACTTTCATCTTCCCTGAACTGCCCCACTCCTCTTATATTCAAATCTAGAATCCTCTTTCAATCCCCCATTGGTCTTACCTCACCCCTGAATTTTCTCCAAACCCATATTGCTCCAGCAGGAAAGACAACATTTCTCTGATTCTGATCTTTCACACATGTTCTCCTTTCAGATCACTATTGGCTTTGTACCTGCAGCCACCTGGCTTCACCCTGGAGGAGACTTACAGACATTTAAGCTACAGAGTCAAAGGCTATGGAGAGAGAGCAAAAACACTGGGTGGGTGCAATACTTTCAATTGCAAAAGAAAAGCAGAAGAAGGGAACCCCAGATCTAGCAGCTTCAGTGAGACAAGAGTTCCTTCTGTACTTGAGGGATGCAGGGCAGCCATCCCAGCCACATACTTCCCAACCTTTTCATTGTTCATGGTTTATCTTGCAGAAGCAGGAGATTTGGAATTTGGATAGGTAAATAAACATTCTGGTTCAAAGTCATTACTTTTGATGTACCTTATACTGCAGACTAAAGGTATTCAAAACAAAATTAAAACCTTTGGGTCATAGAAGGGAGTTTGCAATATATATATAACAAACATTTACAGGATGTGTTCAACTTTGTGGGTTGTACTGTACAGCAGAGATTAATTTTTTTATTAGTGATGCAAAGGTCTGCTCTTTATTGGAAAATAAGCATGAATGAGATCTTGGTGGGGTCCTTTCTGTAACTGGAGGTTGTTTAATCTCTTACACGTATGAGTGGAGGAATACCATCCTCTTCAGGAGAGGGTAAGAATTCATCATACCAACAAGATTGCCAACTCACCTGGATCATTTATCAGTCACTCAGAATTTAAAAATCTCTTCAAAGATTGCGAAGAGCAACCTGGAGGATCCGCCTATTCGCTGGTCCACTGATGGGCAGGCACGGTATTGTAGCGGTTAGCGTAATGTTATTACAGCACCAGCGACCCGGGTTCAATTCCAGCCACTGTCTGTAAGGAGTTTGTACGTTCTCCCCGTGTCTGTGTGGGTTTCCTTTGGGTGCTCCGGTTTCCTCCCACATTCCAAAGACGTACATACAGGTTAGGAAGTTGTGGGCATGCTATGTTGGTGCTGGAATCGTGGCGACACTTGCGGGCTGCCCCCAGAACACTCTATGCAAAAGATGCATTTCACTGTGTGTTTTGATGTACATGTGACTAATAAAGATATTTTATCTTATCGTATCTTACCTTATCATGAAGGTTCAGGCCATGAACTGGCCGAAAGGATGCACGTGCAGGCGTTGAACCAGCAGGGTTGTCAAATTCAAGGGAGTCAGTCCTTCCCTTTCAACACGTGCACCAGTGTTGAACGGGAAGGACTGTTACATCTCTGTGGGGATAATCTTCTCTCCATCCCAGACAGGGGAATGAGCCATGAGCGAGACAGATGGACGGTGGAAATTTACAGGTTAACAAGCGGCATGAAAATAAGGGAAGGAGACAGCCCTTATCCTCAATGGAGTCTAAAACCATGGCAGGAAGCCAATACCTATTTCAAACTGAAGCTTGGGTCAGGAGTACCTTCTGCTTGGCTTGACTGCTCTTGCATTGGTTACAGAGCAGTTTTTAATGTGGTTTTGTCACATGAAGTACTAATTCAAACTAAACCTCAGAAATAGAGCCAAACATAGCTGGCAACAGTACTGGAAGCATTGGGCCACATCATTACATTTGTCTGACCATTGGATTTACCACCAATGACCCCAAACTTCATTTACATGGGCTGTAAGATAAGATGTACTGACCACACCACACCCAGGAGCATCAAGTGATATATAAGAAGGCTTCTGTAGCAAGTTGGCCTTAGGTGGTGTACCACGCCTGGAATACACTGGCAGCTTTTGACAGGAGGAAAGGATGGGTGGGGCTTTGCCTGCTGAAAAAGTTGTGAAATACTTCAGCAGTTTTTAAAACTCTCAGACAGAGATATTTAAAACTACTAACATTAAAATAAAAAAGCAATACAATTAACTAAAAACACATCAATTTACTAAGAATATTTTTAAACATTAAATTAAAATAAAATGAGTAAAGATTAATAACTTACCTTTGTCATCATCCTAAACTCGAGGTCACGCATCTCCATTCAAATGAATGGGGCCTCAAGTAGTACACCAGGTCTCTCTGATCTGGGATTACACTGGAGGATCTCCAACACAATCTATTCACTCACTAGATTAAAGTGGGTCCACGAAAGTCTGGGATTTACTTGGTGGCAACTGAATGTTGATAGTTCTCTAGAGTTGCCAGACACAGCACAATTTGGCTCATTACTTAGCATTGCAGATACATGGAAATTTACTGCTGGGCTGTATTCTAGAACTCTACCACAGAACCATAGAATTGTACAACACAAAAATGGGCCCTTTTGGCCCACCTCATCCATGCCTATCTACGCTAATCTCATTTGGCTGCATTAGGCTCATCTCCCTCTAAACCTTTCTTTCCTATCCAAGTACTGTCCAAATGCCTTTTAAAGACACGGGGTGGGGGAGGGGGAGGTGGTGGGGGAGTGAAGTGAGATTTCTGTACCCTAGTTAAATCTGTTTCTGTCTCTGACCATAAATGGTATAGAGGAGACAATAGAGGTGGATGCAAGGGATATTCCTAATCACCAATCAAATACCTCAGCAGAGGACCTTAGATTTTGTGTCATGGCAGGTGGATTGGCATCATGATCCCTCGCTGGGTAAAAGAATGAGCATCATGCACTACTAATCCTACAATAAAATTAATCCCTTCCTATTAGTTACATTGAATGGGATTACAGAGGACTTCTAAGGCCATATGCATGCGGCAGGTTCCTCACTGAACATGTGGGAACACTGCCAGTTTATAAATTGCACTGTCACCTTTTTCAGCTGACTTTGCAAAATTAATAAGTGAGGAAAGCCAGCAGAGAAATCATTGATCCTTTTTTATACCTTTTGAAGTTCCTTACTGATTGTTCTGTCTGTGATTTTCTTTCATGCTGCTCCACACATGAGCAAACAGAGGTAGAACTTTAGGCTATGACAGCGAAGGCAGTGCTCTCAAATGGACAGCCGTATCTTGCTACAGTAATGTTTCAGTCATGACATGTGACACAAACCAATTTACAAAGGTACCCTACACACACATATATATTTAGAACCCTACTTCTCCTTTAAAAAGGAAATAGATCGATGCAATGAATCAAACTGTCTACACATTTTATGCAGTAAGTTGTCCACTTACATTAATATACATTTGTAAATTCAACCAATTATGATTTCGCTTGATCTCTTGGTTTTCCTATTCTTTACAACTCTTCACTACAATCTGCATTAGAGGTCTCTAGTATCCTCCAGGCAGTAACAATTCCATGGGCCAGGTCGCCAGACAGGCCTCAAGCACATCTGGTTTCACATTCTATTCTGCATCTGCTTCCTGAATGTAATTGGTTTCATGACTTTGGATATATTGTATTGTATGTTCTGGATCATCATCTTCTTGATGCTATCTGTATATACTGAACTGTCCAAATAAAACTTAACATAGAGTTGAATAACTCTTCCCAATGACTACATCAGTTATAATCAATGTATTTGGTACATTACTGGATACCGTGAACTCATCACAACAATCTCTACCTCTTAAAGTTTTTCATCTTTGTGCCTCTATCCTGTATCCTGACTTCACTTTGAATCATTGTAGATTTCTGAGCTTTCCTCTTTTCCTGCTATCACATTAAAATAATAAAGTGCTTACTGTATGCTCCCTGGTTCTGTTGTCTGCTTTTTTAAAGCACGGATCGACTTTCACAGGTTTGCACGCATGCATTATGGTACAAAGTGCCATGTTCACATCACTTTCATCTTCCCTGAACTGCCCCACTCCTCTTATATTCAAATCTAAAATCCTCTTTCAATCCCCCATTGGTCTTACCTCACCCCTGAATTTTCTCCAAACCCGTATTACTTCAGCAAGAAAGACAACATTCCTCTGATTCTGGTCTTTCACACATGCTCTCCTTTCAGTTCGCTATTGGCTTTTATTCCTGCAGCCAGCTGGCTTCACCCTGGAGGAGACTTACAGATGTTTAAGCCACAGAGTCAAAGGCTATGGAGAGAGAGCAAAAACACTGGGTGGGTGCAATACTTTCAATTGCAAAAGAAAAGCAGAAAAGGGAACCCCAGATCTAGCAGCTTCAGTGAGACAAGAGTTCCTTCTGTACTTGAGGGATGCAGGGCAGCCATCCCAGCCACATACTTCTCAACCTTTTCATTGTTCATGGTTTATCTTGCAGAAGCAGGAGATTTGGAATTTGGATAGGTAAATAAACATTCTGGTTCAAAGTCATTACTTTTGATGTACCTTATACTGCAGACTAAAGGTATTCAAAACAAAATTAAAACCTTTGGGTCATAGAAGGGAGTTTGCAATATATATATAACAAACATTTACAGGATGTGTTCAACTTTGTGGGTTGTACTGTACAGCAGAGATTAATTTTTTTATTAGTGATGCAAAGGTCTGCTCTTTATTGGAAAATAAGCATGAATGAGATCTTGGTGGGGTCCTTTCTGTAACTGGAGGTTGTTTAATCTCTTACACGTATGAGTGGAGGAATACCATCCTCTTCAGGAGAGGGTAAGAATTCATCATACCAACAAGATTGCCAACTCACCTGGATCATTTATCAGTCACCCAGAATTTAAAAAAAACTCTCCCAAAGATTACGAAGAGCAACCTGGGGGATCAGTCTATTTGTTGGTCCACTGATGGGCAGGCACGGTAGTGTAGCGGTTAGCATAATGCTATTACAGCACCAGCGCCCCGGGTTCAATTCCAGCCACTGTCTGTAAGGAGTTTGTATGTGTCTGCGTGGGTTTCCTCCGGGTGTTCAGGTTTCCTCCCACAATCCAAAGACGTACGGGTGAGGAAGTTGTGGGCATGCTATGTTGACGCTGGATCATCATCTTCTTGATGCCATCTTCATGTACTGAACTGTCCACATAAAACTTAGCACAGAGTTGAATAACTCTTCCCAATGTATTTGGTACATTACTGGATACAGTGAACTCATTACAACAATCTCTACCTCTTAAAGTTTTTCATCTTTGTGCCTCTATCCTGCATCCTGACTCCACTCTGAGTCATTGTTGTTTTCAGAGCTTTCTTCTTTTCCTGCTATCATGTTATGGATCACTAAGTTGTCTTCTCCACTTTTCCCATTAGGTACTGTCAACAAGGCTTTCGACTCTAACCTGACTGTGCTGCATTGAGCTGGCATTACTAAGTCCATGCCTGCTGTAACATCCTTCAGAGACTCTTCAGAACGTTGCAACTGTCTCGACATTGTAATCATTCTTCTTTCAAAGCATCCATCTCAATCTGCACTTATTTCAGACCATTCAGCAATTCTGCAGATGTCATCACTAAGCTCGTCACCAGAACTCTCACAAGTTTCTTCTCAACTTGTTTGTGGAACTCTTGTAGTCATGCAGCTGCTTTACTAATACTTCCATGAACAGGCTCTCTCGTGCCATTCAAATGGGATACAGAAAATGCTGGAGATACTCAACACGTCAGGCAACACCTATGGAGAGAAAAGCAGAGGTAAGGTTTCAGGTAGATGACTTGCCATCAGAACAAATTTATTGAGTGTCTGTGCCACTGCAGATACTGAGGTATTTGAGTTCTGGTGTATTGTTTTTCTCTCTCACTCCACGGTGCTTTCTGATCTGCTAAGTATTTCCAGCATTTTGTATTTTTCTTTCATTGTTACTAACCTGTGTTTTTCCTTTCTTCTCTCCTGATTAACTACTTTTGCTTCCGTTGTTTTTTCTCTTTGGTTTATATTTTTCTTCATTTGCTTGTTCCAGAATCCTGTCCCTTTGCATGAAGTTACAAAATATGTAACACAATAACCTTGGAAATATTGGGGCTTCTGAACTTTTCCTCCGGCCATAACATGTATTGGATGTCTGTTGTCTCTACAGGTGCTGAGATGCCTTAATATGCAAGCAGGTACAACGATGAAATGATGGACATATCCATTTAACGGTTGCAAAATTCTTCATAATTAATATATTTTGAAAGGGAAAATGAGAAGATTTTCTTCTATGTAATAATGACTAAAGTCATTAATTCCTGAACAAACAACATACTTAATTTGCTGCATTATATGCAAGAAGACGAATCACATCACCATTTTCAGCAAATTAAAGGCTGTTTCAAAATTGTCACACAGGAAACTGCCAACACACTGAAATGACCGCAGCTTGGCACATCCCGTACTTCCACAGAGACAAGGATTGGCTGACCCTTGCAAATAGCAGTCAATGCCTCTCTATTTCCAGACAGACACATGACTCACTGACGCGAGGAGAGGGGATGAGCTTTCTGTGAGAGTTGTTTGAGTGTCGCCCCTGGCTTCAGAAAGGCGCAGTGTTTTGGTGCGAGTGACACCATGGGTCCCGTCCGTATTCTTCTGCTCGTCAGTCTTTACGAGCTGGCAGATTCTCTCACCCGAACTTATTACCTCGCCGTCAAAGAAGAGGTCTGGGACTACGCGCCCGTAGGCATCAACGAGCTTACGAACCAGGACCTGGAACAGGATGAGTATGTAGAAGAAGGAATAAGTGGAATCAGTGTTAGATGCCGCCGAAAAGCAGTAGTTCGCTTTTCTAAATCTTTTCTCTTATTAAGTGTCTTCAGATAAGGAGATTGCGTTCGTTTTTACCGGTGAGTGTGGTTGAGGGAAGGTAGTCACACCCCCACCTTCACTGTACCGGCCACCTTCCAGTCTCAAGTTTTTTTTTGTCAGTTTCAATATAGTTTGTTACTTCCCTTTTTGTTTTAATGTAGCACGGCAAATCTTTGGAAAATTAAATCATCGATTATGTTTACTTAATAATACGTTGTTTGAAAATGAGCACCGTTATAAATGTTGCAATGTGTGAATACATCTATGTTCGTGATGTGCTGTTTGAAGTTCCTGAACTTCTTTATTGTGGACCTCCGTACCACTGTCCATGTACCCCAGACACTGGCTTTATACTTTAACCCCTGACATGTCAATCATTATAGTCATCTACCTGACCCACCGTCTAACCTTCCACACACCCCTGACAAATACACCCCTTTCACACTTTCTCCCATGTACCTCCCCCAAGCTCCACCAAATAAGTCTTGTATGCTCCCAGGGGCATATATACCACCATTTACGAATTTTTGTAAATAATGGCATCTGTTTTAAAAAGTGAATTAAAATACAATTCCATGTCAATTGTGTAATAGTCCAGCAGTTCACTGCTGAATGAATCCCTGTTGCTGTTAAGATGTGTATAAAGCTATTGCTTTGAAGAAGAATGTCTGGAACACCCTAACAAAGGACAATACTGTCCAGAAATCCAATTGCACAATGCTGGGGAAAATAAGTTTTTTTTTCTCTGGAGTGAAACATGATTTCAGCAATTTCCAGATTGCATTGTGTCACACCAGAAATTCAACCAGGCTTTTCTAGGCATGAGTCATGTTTGTGTTCCTGGTTTCTGTGTTGGGAACAGATGGGATGAGATCATTCCCATGGAAAAATCCCATGGTAGCACTGAAGGGAACATGGACCATATTATCTGGTAAAGAACCATTGATGGTTACTGCTGGAGCAACTGAGATTTCTCAGTGCAATGCTGGGCTGGAACCTCTATAGGCAAGTCCATTAGTTACCCTTAATCCTTTGAGACCTACCACCACCTCCTAATCTCCAATCTACCCTGCAACAAGATTTATTCTCTCCCCCGCTTCCCCCCCTCCCACCCCCACCCCCACCCCCCCCACCAAACTCACCTTAGCACTGGCATCCAATCTCCTGCTTATGATCTCGCAATTTCCTGAGGCCCAGTCCTGTCTGTGACCCCCCCCCCCACCCCCCATGATTCCATGATGATCTGAACATCCAAGCCTCACTAACCTCATCCTTGGCACAATGCTTCACTACCCCACCCTTGACTTAAGCTGGTCAATGCACAACAAAGCATCAGTGGCTCCTGATATTCACCTACCATCACAATACAGGCCTTCCTTGGTATTGGAATTGGTTTATTGTTGTCACTTGTACCTTGTGCAGTGAAAAACATGTCTTGCATACTGATTGTACAGGTCAGTTCATTACAACAGTGCAGTTACATTGAGTTAGTACAGAGTGCATTGAGGTAGTACAGGTAAAAACAATAACAGTACAAAGTGTCACAGCTACAGAGGAAGTGCAGTGCAGGTGCAAGGTCACAACAAGGTAGATTGTGAGGTCAGAGTCCATCTCTTCATATAAGGGACTTATATAAGGGACTTCATATAAGGGACGTATATTTCTTCATGTAAAGTTCAATAGTCTAATCGCAGTGGGATAGAAGCTGACCGTGAGCCTGGTGGTATGTGCCCTCAGGCTCCTGATTCTTCTACCTGATGGAAGAGGAGAGAAGAGAGAATGACCCGGGTGCATGGGGTCTTTGATTATGCTGGCTGCTTCACCAAGGCAGCGAGAGGTAAAGACAGAGTCCAAGGAGGGGAGGCTGGTTTCCGTGATGCGCTGGGCTGTGTCCTTAACTCTCTGCACTTTCTTGCGGTCCTGGCAGAGCAGTTGCTATACCAAGCTGTGATACATCCAGATAGGATGCTTTCTGTGGTGCATCAATAAAAGTTGGTGAGTGTCAAAGGGGACATACCGAATTTGTCTAGCCTCCTGAGGAAGTAGAGGCGCTGGTGAGCTTCCTTGGCTGTGGCATCTACGTGATTTGACTAGGACAGGCTATTGGTGATGTTCACGCCTAGGAACTTGAAGCTCTCAACCCTCTCGACCTCAGTACTGTTGATGGAGACAGGTGCGTGTACACCGCCCCCTTTCCTGAAGACAATGTTCAGGTCTTTTGTGTACCAAACCACATGCCCCCTGGGCACTTGGTGTCCCAGCATGGGGTTCTGATGCCACCAACCTGTTTTTTCCCCCCACCCCCCCACCAAAACTATCACAACACAGGGCTTCAATGCTGTATCACTACCCTTTGGCCACAACACAGATCCCAACTGGAACTATAGCTGTCAGCCACCTCATTCCCTGAAGCTGTCTCAGAATGGGCTACTATTCTGTGTGGCATATTTTCAATTAAGAACATGTACACTACCTGTTCAGTTGCAGGATCAACTGAAGTCTGCAGTTGGAGCCGACGACAGACGCTCATTGGTGCCCCACTGCACTAATCATTTAACCCACCTTTTAGGTGTGCCAGAATTTCTTGGTCAGCTTCTTTAATGTTTATTGATTAAATTTGTATTCTGGAACAAAGTGTCATGAATAGGAATGATATCTTCCTATTCATTACACATTTGACATTCAGTTCTGTTTCTGAAACTGACTTGCAGTTTGGAACTTTTGCGATTACTCAATAGCTGAATGGCAATCAGTTTGTTCAAGTATTTCCTTACCATATTTGCACAATCTGTCGAGTCTAACTCATTTTGAGAATGGATAGCTTTGCATTTATAAATACATTTTTTACTCATTCCAGTTCCTTTTGACAATAAATCACACTTCTGGCATTTCAAAAATTGGATATGAGAGTACAGGGAAAAATTAATGAAATGGAGGAATAGTTCTGTACAGCTGATTCTATAGTGTATGTTTGTAAATTAAGGAGCACTGGAAAAGTTTGTGTAGGATGAACTTGCTCAGTAGCCATCATGGTGCTGACTGGAATACATTTTGGAAAGAGGCAGGTTACTTAATTAAAATATCCCAAGATGGCTGGTGTTTACAGAAAGTTAAAGTTGGCTACTTTCCTAATTTTTTTTTGTGAAATAGTTTGTTTCCTTCTCGCAACCCTTCAGACATCAATCAGGTTGGGCAGGTGCACTGCAGGGAATGTACAGTTAAAGATATCATTGTATTTCATCCTTTTGAGATAATAAGGGACTTGTTCAATAGACAATGTGTGCCGCAAGGCAAGTTTACAATAGTCTCTTTGAAACAGCCACACATTTGTCATCTGCAGTTTATGACTTAACTTCAGTTTTAACAGGGTTCTTAACTAGAATTATACAAGGCCCGGTGAGACCATACCTGGAGTATTGTGTGCACCTTTGGTCACCTTCCCGAAGAAATGATATATTTGCCATTGAGGAAGTGCAATATTGGGATTGCTGTATGAAGAGAAATTGGGTCGACTAGACTTGTATTCACTAGTGCTCATAAAAATAAGAGATCCAATTGAAATGTAAAGAATTTTGACAGGACACAACAAACTGGATGCAGGGAGGATGTTTCCCCTGGCTGGGGGTCTAGAATTAAGGGTAACAGTTTCAGGATATGGGGCAAAACAGTTAGGAATGGGATTAACAGAAATTTAACAGAGTATTGAACCTGTGGGTGAAGACTATGGGAGCCAAATCACTAAATATATTAAATATATTGTTGAAAGTGATGCTGCTCTTTAGTTGCGTAAGAAGGAATAAAAGTTCTTATTTCTGTGATTTGGCTTTGGCATGAACACACGGATGACTTTCTTTTGTATAAATCTCTCTACTTCATCATGGTGCATGGCCAACAAAGTGTGGTTTTGCAATGTGTGAGACCCAAATATGTGGCAAATTTCCTGAAATCATCACTGTTGAACTGGTTCTTGCAGATTGGCCATTTTGTTTGGTTGACATTGAGTTAAAAATTTGATTGTGTTCAGCCAAACAAACTATTTCTGCGAACTATACCTTTTCCTGTAACAGCTATTAATTTCCACAATAATAGTCTTTATGAGTATTTTCTATAATACCACCTGTTAATGACTTTGGGATGATAAAGAGCACAGGATTTGCCGTAAGTGTGACCATGGGTTCATGGTGAACTCTGTGCAAGTCATGTAATGAATATGCAGTATCCTCAGAGGGTGGTGTTTCCCTGGCCTGTTTCCACTTCTGCAACTGAACTGTTGTCATGCAAAATAACAGAGCAAATTCAAAGCTCAAAGCTGCAACAAAGCAAGGTATTGCATTCATGCACATTTGCTTGCTAGGATGTAGAATATGATTAACTATTCAGCCCTTGATGCAAACAGGTTGCTTGCTGCTAAAGTTACCAAACTGACCAACAAGCATTTTATAGTCACAATTATAAAGTTGCAGATAAAAATGTAAATGTCCCCAAACGAACTTTGAATAGTATTGCTTCACAGGCGTTAGCAATCTACTTCAGGTAGTTTCTGTACAACTATTGTCTGTGTTCAGCCTGAACCCATTCAAGTGAGGAAAATAAGTTAAGGCTCACAGAGCTTCACAACTCAGAACTCTTTTAAAAAGTTTATTAAAACCTGAACAAATGTCATGGATAAAATAATATAAATACAATCACTACAAATAAAATGACTTAAGATATTATATGAAATTTCTGATGGTATAAAATATTACAAACTGCTTTACTGTTTTACTTTAATAGGACTTCTGTATTCTGTAACACAACAATTGCTGTTAGCTTTTATACTTTAACAGCATCAAGTCAATTCTGTGTGCCGCTCCCTTGGAAGCTATCCATGTATCTCTGATTGTTTTTTTTCTTCTCCAGCTTCTTGATTGTAAACTTTGATGCATGGCAAGGTTTATCATGAATGAATGAAGAGATCTGGAATATTTGTTGGAAGGGGTAAAGTCACACTTATTCATCTGCTGTTGGATGCTAATTAATTGGGACAAACCTTGCGCTACCTTTCATGCTTTTTTGTATCGTCTGGGGCATTTGTGCAGGGTCAGCTATGCTGGCTGCATAACTGGATTGATCAAGTCCACTTGCTAAACTGACACTGTTACTTTACACCTTTGAAGACAAAAGAAGAAAACATGGTAAAATGTTAAATTGAAGAAGCATATTCGGACAGCCGTTCCATTCCAGGGTAATGTGATTTTTTTTTTGAAGTGTCAGTGTATCATTGGCAGGGTAGCAAACAGAAGGAAAGGACTGTACTAGCCTTGAGTATGCTGGAGGACCCCATGCTCATTCTCATGAGATCCCTCAAGGTTGCCATGTAATGTTGTGGTGGTAGGTCAAGGACTTCTGATGGTTGGGTTCTCTCCGTGCTGCTGCTCTGCCTCATTTTATTATACTTGCTCTTATTCCACAGGCAGAGCAATTAGATGTGATATTTTGTTAAATTTGTACATCTGCCTCCCATTTCAGTTAACAGTGCACTTTTGTGTTGTGATTTCTGAAATTGCACCAATGTTTCAGATGGATCAGCATAAAAGAGCTAATGATGTTTAGGGAACAGCTTGTCACCTGGAAGTTTGGGGTAGGTGTTTTGCAAGGAATATTGTACCAGAGCCATCTCTTGGTAGTTTTCTTTGGATAAGTTACACTTTTGGCCTGTAAGCAAATCAGTAAAGTTTTGCAAGTGCCACTAACTCTGTTTAAAATCACCTTTACTGCTGACTGAACAATCTGCTTTTGAGCATGATGCCTCTGCATCTTTTGGAGCCGCCTCCCTTTCCCTGCAACTGTTGGATGAGGATATTCACAATGTGGCCTCTTCAATAGGTCCTATTGGACAATTTATTTTCCAGGTTTCGTCAAATACTGGGAGTATAAATTTCCACTGGACCATTTGTGTAGCTATCAACTGTTGAATTAGTCCCAATCCTCCATTGGCCATTCAGGAATTGCACACACAGTTTCACCTGCTGCTATAAACAGCATTATTGTTAAATGGGGCGGAAGTTCTGCCACACATTTAAACTCTGAATAGTATACCAGCAACAACTTACAGGCCTACATGACTTGAATTACACAAAACACACGCAAAAGGATCTAATTAAACATGACTCTCAGGTAAGAGGGCAAACTATAAATAAAATTCTCATAAGCTACTGGAGAAGTATCACTCAGTTGGTGAAGTATGGATTCTGTTCTAATGATACCATCAGGGTGGATTATGCTGGCACTCTGTTGGGCCTGGAATTGCTACCTGGGCTGGATGCGGAGGGCCAATCTCACTGGTCCTTGGCACCTTCCAGTCAGTGGCAAGGTCCAGTCAATGCCTAGGCCTTGGATGGCATAATACCCAGGCCCAACTCCTGAAATGTCCTCTCGGGTTTTCAGAAAAACTGGGGAGTTGTGCCTTGCCTGCTGCCAGGGCTGTCACGAATTTAAAGTTTTTAAATTTTTGACATTCAGAAATAATTAAAAAGTATTAAAACTGAAGTAAATAATTAAAAAAGGTTGCATTAAAAACAAAGTTAATTAAAACAAATAGCAGCACTTGGAAATTATTAAGAACAGCAAACTGAAGCATGATAATTAAAAACATAATAACTTGCCTCCCCTTTGGCTCCTGACACAGACCTAGAATCCCCACTGAAACCACTGCTTGCTGCACATTGTTTGTTCTCTCCCTACTTCCAAAATGGTTTTTAAGACCTACACTTTAGCTGCATCTCAGGGTCATCCTCCTATTTCTGTTTGGGTCTGAATCCCAAAATGAGAATTACCTCTAGACATGTTACTTTTTAAATGTGCTATTTAAATGAAATGAAGTTGTTTGAGTTTAACCTCAAATACTTACCATAGACATTTTGTAAAGAATCCTTTCAATGTTTGAAACATTGACCTGTTACAAGTATTAATAAATTTGTTACATAAATTAAGTATATGGTGTCAGAGAGCCAGTTGAATTGGAGCATAAGAATTTCCCAACCAGTACCTCATCCAAACTGTAATTTTACATGAATTGTTAAGGATATTCATTGTAAGCCTTCTCTAAAGTACAGATCAATCTCCAATTACATCGATCCAAACTATAGTTTATCTGAAGCTTGAATGGGCCACAGATAGTGGTTTCCCAGTCTGGGCATAGACATCAGGAGCTGCATCGAGGGCCACTCATGGCAGAATGGAAATTTCTAATGTATTTTTTGAGGTTTTGTGGTTCGTGAATGCTGTTCGTGAGTCCCTGCAATATTTTGCAGAGTGAACATTGCACATTTGTTACCTGGTACATGTTCTACAGCATTTATTAACACAGTGATGGAGGAGGAACATCAGCAACACCAGGCATCATCAGATGAGGAAGACCAGGTGACAGAGATGAATCAGAGGTGTCAGAGATTTTCTTGTAACTCAGTCCTTCTCCTGAGCACTTCACTCTCCTGTCCTTAGGCTTCCATAAAGGTCCTTGCCACAACATTCTTCCTTGTTCAAGCAGGATCAAATGCTGCCATAGAATTACACTGAGCTTCATAGTGCCAATTACGACAAAGGCAATTAATTTCAAATATGATGTTGTCCTCCCATTCAGATTTTCTTTAATGAATGTTTCCCTAATTGACCGCTCCAGGAGGTGGTTCCATAGTGGCCTGAGCAGAGCTGGGGGGTGGTCTCTGGTTGCTTCAGCCTCTGCAGGCCTGACTGCAAAATGCAACGATTTGCTTGGTGCTGGTGCAGCCTGGCACCCTGAGAGAGGACGGTACGTTCCTCTTCCATGAGCCATGAATATTCTTTTGGGCTAGGGCTTATTATTTCCTGCAACCTGGGAGAACAGAATATAACTGAACTCTTCTATTTATAGATGAACGCATCTTTTTGATTTGCTGTCTTCTCTAATGCTGAGCTCAAAATCTGTATGGCAGTTGTTTAAGCTGCAAAGTTTACCAATCTGGAGGCCAGTTACATGGGGTCCATTACAGTCCCCTAGAAGATACTATGCAGTGTGGTCTAGAGTGGAGGGGGGCAGTGTTACTGCTGGATGTGGTGGAGAAACTCCTTGGTTTCTCCTTGGCATTGTTGTCCATGGAAGCTCACTAATTTTCTTCTCGTAAACTGACCCTGAAAAGAGTGATTGATGCAAGACTTCTGAGATTCACATATATTCAGGTTATAATTCAGACAATGTACATTAAAGTTGCTTTATCCGTATTGAGTTGGATTTTGGTACAAGCAATATGGAGACATCCTTCTCGGGTCTCTCCTGGGCCACTGCTCTCCAAAGCTCCCTTTTTTGTATGTGGGTGGGTATTGACATTTGGGATATCTTCACTTACACTGCTCTACTCCCTAGCAGAATCCTCCGTCTTCTGGAAAAAGAGGTTAAGTGTGCCAGCTGAGTGAGTGGTGTGTATGTGTACGGGGGATGTGTTCAAAGGTGCAGGTGAGCTGTTGTGGAAGAAAGAAGGGGTGGCATTTAAAATAAAGTGAAATCTATGATCTGGTGTGAGTAAGAGTGTCGCTTGAGTTGATAATATATTTGAGAAAATAATGATACTATTGCATGGTGTGAGAGAGGAAGGGAAGAGGTGCATGTTTGGAATGAGCTAGGGAGGTGTTTTTATGCTTGTTTGATGTTATGGTGAAGGAAATGATGATGGGAACCATAGGAAAGGTGTGGGTGTGGTATGTTATCAGGCAGTGTTGAGAGTGGGATGTACTCACTCTTGCTATTCATGTGTGATCATAAAATCTTATTTATTGAACTTGAGCCCTAGTTTTCCTCTGTCCTGATAGTGCCTTATGGGTGCTGTGATTGAATTACTTCTTCCCTCTACCAGGACTTCCTGGGGCACTTTAGGAAGGCAGACAACATTGTCGTAGATCTCTGCAGAACCAGGAACTGTGCTAAAATTTGGGCAGGCTCCTGCTTCTATAGGCAAGCCCACTTTTGAAATGTTTATTAAACCAGGGAGCTGTATTCCAGGCCTTGAACTGACTAAAAGTAGTGTCAAGACTCTACCTTCTGCCTGATCATCAAACTAAGGAGTTCTTTCAATCCCTCACCTGAGTATCTAGTTTTCTAGTCAGTAGGCCATCAGGGCTCGCATTCCGACTTCCAATAAAGTTGAAGAAAAATTCCCACTTATCCAAATATAACTGAGGCTATAACTCAGAAAGACAATTCTGAAGCTTTCTAATTTGGAGTTCTTCACAGCCTCTTCATTCCTTTGTCCTTTGACGAGAAAATGAAATTTACAAGAATTTCAACAACTAGTATAGGAATGAATGTCTTAATTGTATGCACTTAATTAACAAAATTTTTGTTTCTAAAACTTATGCTTATTCTTCTTTATGTTTCTACATAGACATGCATCAGAGTTTCTAAAAAGTGGTGAAGACAGGATTGGGAAATTGTACAAGAAGGCCGTGTATAAGCAGTTTACGGATGGAACATATTTGACTGAGGTTCCCAAATCTGTTTGGCTGGGATTTCTAGGCCCAGTGCTCAGGGCTGAAGTGGAAGATGTGATTATCATTCGCTTCAAAAACTTTGCATCTCGTCCCTACTCTGTGCATCCACATGGAGTCTTCTATGAAAAAGATTCTGAAGGTAATATTGCTTGATAAAAGAAAATAACTTTCATTATATAGCACCTTTCCCAACCCAGTTCACAATAGCCAATGAAGTACTCTGAAGTGTAATCATTGCTGTAATGTAGAGAGACAATCTGTGGAAAGTAAGTTTCCACCAGCAGCAGTGTGACATTCATAGATTTTTATTTAATGAGGTTGCAAGACATGGGGAAGAATTTCCTTGCTCTTCCTCAGAACGCTGACATTGGATCTCTGAGAGCAATAGGCCTCAGACTTTGGGAAAAGGATGTGCCCAGTTTGCAGCACTTGCTTAGTACAGTGAAGCTCTGATAATCCGGCATGCTTGAGACTTTGGTGGGGCTGAACCAGCAGGTTTTCTGGACTATTGGATGTTAGTTCTATTAATATCCCAACACAATTTTAATTGACATTTTTAAAGATGTTATACAACATTATAATAAATTTTCCAGGGAACCAGGTAAGTTGAAATGGAGCGTGGTTCCCATGGTCCCGGTGAATGGAAAGGGAATGCAGCAAACATTACCTAGTGGGCCATATGCCAAACCATCAGGATTACCAACTTGTCAGATAGCGGATTATTGGAGTTTTACTCCATTTGGAAGGTTGTGTCATCTTAGACCTCCACATAGATTACATGCTGATGGAAGAATTCATCTAATGGCTGACTGGCATCTTCTGTTTGGTTCCTTATAAGGTGGCCATGCCCACTTGGGATTCTACGATCTCAGTGATTTCAGTGACTTTCAGTTGGATATGATACCATTTGGTACCAAATGACACACTAACGTTGACTATAAGTATTGGCTTTGCTACTCTTTCCTGTAGTCTGTTTTCACTTCCTTCACTACAATCAAACACGCTTTAAATCTCCTCCCTAACTCATTCCAAACATGGATCTCTTCCCTTCCAATCTCGCACCATCCAACAGTATCATAAAGAAGAACTTAAGCTGCCAGAAGTTATTGTTTAGCATTTTGTGTGCTGGGGCTGGGGAAAATAAATTGGATTTTGCGTAGAACAATATGGTGAATGTATCACATGACAAATCTTTGCAGGAGAAAAGTCCTTGTTATTTTATAGATTGTGCCTCTGCAAGCTTGTTCATAATTAACTTGCGAGAGCAGCTGGATTTCCTCTGTTACACCAGGTCTTTTATGTAGCAGGTTAAAAGCTAATCAAGGTGAAGTTTGTGGCGTGGGTGTGTCAAAATAAATCTTTAATATTCTCGTTCCTGCTGATTCCACTTCTTTCTGTACAAGAGTTCTTGTTAATTTTACCTGGAAATCAGTAAGCCTTCCTGTTAATTGCCTTTATTTCACAAATCTATGACATTGCACTTAAATGTTTATCTGTTCTACCAAGAGTAAAGGGGGCATTGGCATTCTATTCTCACAGTCTATTTTCACAAGGTTGGCACATGAAGTTTAAAGTGCATTGCTATATTTCCATTAAACATTGAAGTCCTGTAGCAAAGTGGACCTATGGCAGTCCTTATACTATTCTGTATATGCATAGCTCTTATTGTATGTGTCACACCAAGAATACATGAGATTCAATTTTTAGACATTTAATTCAGATGATCACGAACATGTATAACTCCTTTAACCTTTTTGAATGTCTTGTGGTTTTACGTCAGATTGGCAACTGATATCTGTAATATAAAAATACTGTTTTATGATTTCTGGAACTCTGGTAGGACTGTCAAGATACAAATTGTTAATTTTCAATTTGATGTGCACTACTTTTTTCTTTGTCCATCGTCTGATTAGAATTTGGCTTTGGTATCTCTTGGTGAATTTAAAACTGTGCCCAAAAATCATAAATGGCAGTTCCTGTCAGAGGATAGTGAAATGACAATGGAATGATTGGACAATTTAAAATTCTAAATGGCGTCACTTCTTGGTGGAAACCTAACTCTTAATTTCTGTTTTAAGCATCCTTTTGCAGATTACTATAAAGGAAAATTGTCAAAAAATGTGAAACAAAATATTGGTAATTTCCCTTGCAGAGAAATTGTTGCTTTTGTTCTCTGCTGTCTTGGTGATTAGGACATCTTTTATTTCAATCTTCCCTTGTCCACCACCTTTCCTACCTGATGAAGTTTTTGCCTTGTTCAGGGGTTGAACTTTGTTGCTTGCTATGACTATTCCAATTTTTGTAGTTTCAGAGAGATTCTTTCTTGCAGGTGCTTTTTATCCTGATCGTACATCTGGTAAGCATAAGATGGATGATGCTGTTCCACCAGGGGGAAATCACACATACAAATGGATAGTAAAGAAGCAGTATGCACCAACAGATGCTGATCCAAATTGCTTAACATGGATTTACCATTCCCACGTGGATGCTCCAAAGGACATTTCATCAGGTTTGATTGGAGCACTGTTAACATGTAAAAAAGGTACAGTCAATCATTGGTTGTTCAACCATCTCAAAAACTAAGTTCCCAGTCTTGGAGATTACAGTAATTTTCATTAAATAATTTGATGAATGTGTATTGGCGGAGAAGAGTGTCAAGGTGGAAAATGCCTATTTTTACACTGTTAGCTACCCAATGCTACTGCTACAAAGAGCCTTTCACATACAAATATAAACAAAGACCTCTACTCTGCTAGCTCAGCAGTCGGAGAGTCAGAACACAGTTGGGGTGGAAGGGATAGGGTCTTTGGGATGTGGCTGAGGCATCTGAGGGGGTGGGTTATTATGTAGGAATGCTGTAGGACCTCTGGAATCAGATGAGCCTTCAGGGGTGGGATGGGTATGCCTGAGATCAACCCAGGGTTTTGGGTAGAGGCCGGATGAACATTTACAACAAGGTGGATGGTGTTAGTATGAGGTATTAGGCTAAATCTTAAGGAAGGCCTAACTTCTGTAGGATTCTCAAGACAAAACCGTGACGGGGCTGGGTAAAGCAAGTTGCAATTAACTTGTACAGAAATATGTGCTGTGAAGATCTGCTTCTGTATGTATGGGCTGTGTCATTTGCAGGACAGGCATGTCCAAATTACTTAGCTGTGAGTGACTTCAAACTGTATTATATGCCGTTTGATGGCCTCCCTGTACATGCATGTTTTATGCGCTTGGAGCCTGGTCTAAAAATGGCAACTAACTCAATTTCTACTCTCAGGTAAATGCAACAGAATTTTAGCTTAAATTTGATTGTATAAAATACAAAAATGTTTTGCTACATGATAGGATTTCTAAGCTGACATCTTTGTATTGTATCACAGTGCCACCAGTAGGAGTGATGGGCACTGCAGAGAGTTTGCAGGTTTCCGTGAAACCATATTTGTTAAATTAACTCTGTAAATCATATAGTGGAATTTCTCCTGGACAGGTTGACAGATCCTACAACATTGTTAATTCATTCTGTGAACAATAGCTGAATGTTCTCCTGCACCATAAATGTTACCAAATCCCTCTGGTACAGCAATAACTTAAGTTTATTTTTAACCAGGTGCTGAAGTAATTCCAGAAAAAAAAATTCCACAATCCAATGCTACATTAATCTATTGTTTGACTCTGTTACCAGTTAGGTGACTTGACAGTGATTTAAGATGTTGCAGATCACAATTATTTGTGGTATTTCTCTGTACCTCCCTCTGCAACTAGATCCTCAACTTCCTCATCAGGAGACCACAGTCAGTACGGATTTGTGATAACATCTCTTCCTCACTGACAATCAATACAGGCACACCTCAAGGATGCGTGCTTAGCCCACTGTTCTACTCTCTCTACACACATGACTGTGTGGCTAAGCACAGCTCAAATGCCATCTATAAATTTGCAGATGACACCATTGTTGTTGGCAGAATCTCAGATAGCGATGAGGAGGCGAACAGGAGTGAGATAGATCAGCTGGTTGAGTAGTGTTGCAACAACAACCTTGCACTCAACGTCGGCAAGACCAAGGAATTGATTGTGGACTTCAGGAAGGAGAAGTTGGGAGAACACATACCTGTCCTCATTGAGGGATATGGAAAGGGTGAGCAACTTTAATTCTTGAGTGTCAACATCTCCAAGGATCTATCTTGGGCCCAACACATTGTTGCAATCACAAAGAAGGCACACCAGTGGCTATACTTTGTTAGGAATTTGAGGAGATTTGATATGTCATCAACAACTCTTGTAAATTTCTATAGATGCACGGTGGAGAGCATTCTGACTGGTTGCATCACAATCTGATACGGAGGCTCCAATGCACAGGATCGCAAGAGGCTGCAGAGGGTTATAGATTCAGCCAGCACCATCACAGCACAAACCTTCCCCCCCCCCCCCCCCTCCACCATCAAGGACATCTTCAAGAGACGTTGCCTCAAGAAGGCAGCATCCATCATTAAGGACCCTCATCACCTGGGACATGCCCTCTTTTCATTACTACTGTAAGGGAGGAGGTACAGGAGCCTGAAGACCCACACTCAACAATTTAGGAACAGCTTCTACCCCTCCACCATTAGATTTCTGAACGGTCTATGAACTCATGAACACTACCTCGTTATCCCTTTTTTTGCACTATTTATTTATTGTGTAATTTATAATAATTTTACGCCTTTGCACTGTACTGCTGCCATAAACAACAAATGTCACGTCATATAAGACAGTGATAATAAACCTGATTCTGATTCATTAACATCATAAGAGGATGGGAGAAGGCTCAGATGGAGTGTAAGTGGTAGTATAGAGCATTTGGGGTGAATGTATCTGCTTTACACTTGATGTAACTCTGGGAAATTACATTTAAGGAGTTGCAGATTTTAACTTACTGCGAGTTTTATTATAGGTGAGTAATTACGTAGAAGAGTGAGGATTTATCCCTTTCTTTCTCCAGAGAAGGTTAATTAGCTTAATGAAGATGAAATTGGTCCACACCACTTCATCCCCAGGAAACAAGCTGATAGCATATAACACAACTGATAGCAAATCAGCTGTGTAACAATATGCCCCACCTTCATTTGACTCCAGTGGAGGGAAAACTTTGGCTCAGGATACAGATCGATGTGAACTCATTTTGATCAAATGTTGGTGCTCAGCTTCATATCCTCTATATATTTTGTTGCAATGATAACTGTACAAGCCTGTGAGTCCTATTTCTGCACGAGTGGCTGAAGCAGTCAACAAGCATGTGCTGATGGCTCGTGCATTAGCACATCAGAAATTTGTAGGAATGAAAAGAGGAATCCAGCCTCCATGGAACTCGCAAGGAATTGCCGATTTTCCTTTACAACTACTTTGAAGCAGAATTGTAAAAATAGTGCTCCACGATGTGATTCAAGGTCCAAGGATTTTGCACAGAAACATGAAACCAAGCTGCATTAAATTATAGTTTTCAAAATCTAAGCTTTATAGTTTAAAGCTTTATGGCAGGTACTCTACATGTTTTGAAATAATTAATTCCAGTACTTTAAAAATAACTACTACTTTTTCCATTGCTTAGCATATGTTTTTACATTAAGGCTTCTGCCAGCTGTCATTTGTAGGTATTTGGAGCTTTATATTGAATGCTTGTAACTGTGGCAAGGAATTGGTCTGAACTCAACTAGACTGTGAATCAGTCTGTTTTGTGCATGTCTGCTCTAAATCTCAAATTTGTTGTTACTTATTCTCCTTGATCTGATTTTCTTTTTGGAAAAATGCAATATGTTTGTTTAATTCTTTAAACATTAACCATTGGCAGTAAATAAGCTGTTGTTATCATTTAAAACAGCTGATAAGGTTACATCCACTTAAGGCACAAAAACCCAATAGGAAAAGTAGACCGTCTATGGCTAGCAAGAGAAGTTAAGGAGACCATTTGATCAAAGGTTGTGGGTTATAATGTTATCAAAAACACATACAGTCAGCCTGAGATTGGGAGCATTTCAGAATCCAGCAAAGGAGGACAGATAAATTGATAAAGGAAAGCAGAATACAAGAGTAATATAGTAAGAAACATAAACTAGACTAAAGCTTCTATAGGTATGTGAAAAGAAAAAAGATTATCAAAGGTTAATGTGCGTCTCTTACAAGTTAAAGATAAGATATCTTTATTAGTCACATGTACATCGAAACACACAGTGAAATGCATTTTTTGCATAGTGTTCTGGGGGCAGCCTGCAAGTGTCGCTACGCTTCTGGCGCCAACAACTTCCTAACCTGTCCATCTTTGGAATATGGGAGGAAACCAGAGCACCCAGAAGAAACCCACGCAGACATGGGGAGAACGTACAAACTCCTCACAGACAGCAGTGGGAATTGAACCCGGGTTGCTGGTGCTGTAAAATGTTACGCTAATCACTACACTACCGTGCCTGGAATAAGAAAATGGCAGAAAAGTAAAACAGAGAATTCTCCTTTATGGAAGAGGACACCAATAACCTCCTGGAAATAGTGGAGAATAACAAGTCTATAATGTATGAGGAACTGAAAGAAATTAGCATTAAAAAAATTAATATTGGAGAAATTACTGGTACTCATTTTGAACAGCTGTTGGTGCTGTGTTTCATATCCCCTTTGTATCTTATTGCAGTGATAAATGTACAAGCGTTGTGGAGGGCTGTTTCTGCATGAGTGGCCAATGGAGTCAACAAGCATGTGCTGATGGCTCTTTCATGCATTAACACATCAGAAGTTTGTGGGACCCAAAAGAGGAATTACGGACTCCATTGAACTCTCAAAGAGTTGCCAATTTTTCTTTACAATTACTTTGAAGTAGAATTGAACAGTACTCATAAACATTGTGCTCCATGATGTGATTAAAGGCCAAAGGATTTTGCACAGAAACATGGAACAAAGCTGCATTAAGTTATAGATTTTAGAAAACTAATAAACCCTCAGGACCCAATGAACTGCACCTCAACATTTTGAAAGAGATGCTACAGAGATAATGGAGGCACTGTTATCGTCATCTAAAATTCCAATCATTTTAGAATGGTTCCTACAGATTGGGAGGTTGCAAGTGTATCCCCACTCTTTAAGAAAGGTGTGAGAGAGAAAACTGGGAAGTACAGATCAGTTAGTTTGTTATCAATAAGGCAAAATGCTCAAATCTATTATTAAGGAAGTGATAACAGGGACTTCGAAAAAAATAATAGGATTGACTAAACCAACATTTATGAAAGGGAAATTTATCTGATAAACCTGTTAGAGTTTTTTGAGGCTGTAACTCCCAGGCTAAGTTGTCTAGAACTAAGGATGACAGTCTCAAAGTAACAGGTTAACAATTCAGGACTGAGAAAAAACTTCTTCACTTAAAGAGTAGTGAATGTTTGGAATTAACAGGATTGTGGAGGATTAGTAGCTATATTTAAGGCAGAGAATGATAGTTTTCAAATATTGTGGATATGGAAGGATAGGGAATTAGAGGAGGAAAGTGTTACTGAAATAAAAGATCAGCGATGATTTTACTGAACAGCAGTGCATTCACAAGGGGGCTGAGTGCCCAATTCCTCTTCTACTCCTTATGCTGGACATATCCTGTCATGTTTTAGGAGATTGGTCCATATCCGACGGTATCCAGATTGAATTGATATTCCTGAGTTTTGAGGATTGATGGGAGGTTAAAAGGCATGCCCTTCAGGACAACAGAGTGTGATTGATGTTAATGCTATAAACTGAAAAATGATCTGATACATAGGTGAACATCTTTGATTTATATGATCTACGTTACACTGAGATGAATACAAATCATCTGTAAGTGGATTGTGTCTTTGACAGAATTTAATGTCCTAAGCAGAGCTACATGGAAAAATGACCAAAAATAACACTGATGGCATTGTTCTGCTTGCACTTTTACAGGAATTTTGGATGAGGAGACACTGAAACGTAAAGATGTTGACCGGGACTTTGTCTTAATGTTCAGTATTGTGGATGAAAATCTGAGTTGGTATCTAGATGATAATATTAATAAGTATTGCACCATGCCATCTACAGTTGACAAGGATGATGAAGACTTTCAGGAAAGCAACAAAATGCATTGTGTGTATTTTTATTTGATTTTCTGCCTATTGTTTACTTTAATCATTGCTAAAATTGAATCTTACAACTGATAGCCACTGAAGCACACCAAGAACTTGTATACTTGTGGTCACTGAATTCAATGATGAATAACTACAGCTTTTGACTTGACCTTGCAGTGGTTTTCCATTAATATCATTTTAATTTATTTCATTAAAAATACTATAACGTGAGTGGAGAGTGTAAGTAATGGGTACAAAACCGATTAGTGGATCTTCCAGGTTGACTCCACTCAGTCTGGAAATCACTTTCATCCCATCATGGGGCCACAGACTAACTTAGGAATTTTTCATACTGGCCCTTGTTCTGTTCCTGTCTACAGTGTCTCACTCCTAATCCTTCTCGGGCCTATGTGACAATTATATGGCCATTTTAGAGTGGATTTGTATCCATTACTATGAAAGGTTTTGGCCCACCTCTTGTCCATACCCCTTCCAGTCACTTGGTAATGCCCTCCTTCCTCATCAATACAATCCTCCTCAACTCCCACCCCAAATTGTCACCATTCTATTCTTGACGTCCTGTGTTCTTGCCTGATCTTGCAACTCAGTTTTAAAGTTCTACTTCAGAACATGACAAATATGTGTGGAAAATTGTATGCCTCTTGAGCTCTGCCATTCAGTATGGGTATTGCTGATCTAATCTTTGGCCTCAAACTCCTATTTTCTGCCCCTTTTCCATCCATGTAGTCCAGCTTTGAATATACTTCATGACATAATATCTGTAGCTCCAAGATTCACAACCCTGTAAGAGAGGAAATTCTCCTTATATTTCAGTCCTAAGTGCTTTGGCTCTTTACCGTGAGACTTAGCCTTCTGGTTCTAGATTGCCCCACTGGGAGAGTTGTGGTTACAGCATTTACTCTGTCGTGATCCTTCAGAATCTTGTATTAGTCAATGAGATCTCTCATTCTTCTAGACTTGACAGAGTATAAGTACATTTTGCTCAATCTTTCTTCATAAGATAACCCTCCATGTTCTCACTGCTCCCCCTCTCTCCCACAGCCCTACAACTTTTTTCAACCCTGGAACCCTCCAAGTCTGGCTTCTAAGCTACTTCTTTCACTCCACCAGTGCAGGCCATGCCTTTACCCTTCTAGGCCATTAGCTCTGCAATTCCTTTCCCAAACTACTACTACTTTCCCCTTCTCTCCTCGGAACCTACCCCTTTGAGTCAACTTTTGCCTAAATTGCACTCCTACGAATTTTTAGACGCTGTCTTATACATGATATGTATTTCCATGTTATTATTAATCTTTCTCAGCTGCCACTCTCCCAGGTTTGAAGCCCCATTCAAATGGACCATTGCTACCTTAAATGCCTCTCTCAGCACTCGCCAGAGGTCCATTAAGTTAACCACTATTGCCACTTTTCAGTTAACAGCCCAACTCTCCCGTACTCCTAATTCATTAATCTTCCTGCCGAGTTTTCACTGAGATTTTTTAGACCTGGTATTTGAATTATATATAATGCATCTTAATGTGATTATTAAGAGAAAGAAAAAGCATTTGGGGTTGAAAAATTTGTTATCTGTCTGTTGTGTTAAACACAAAATCCAGTAGCAGTCTGCTTATGTAATTTTATTCTGTTGAATTTCGATTGCAGCCTCTCTATATTGCATGCTTAGCACCAGCTACCAAGTATGAAATTCTGCTCCCATGTGCTTTAAAGGTTCTTCTGCAGAATACATCTTAGTAGATCTCCAATGCAACAATAAACTCCTTAGTAATATGTGCCTACAGATAAATCTCAATTCCTGTTGCATTTTCTAATCTAGGCTTTTTACGTTCTAATCTTTGTACCTCTGCTATAACTAACCCTTATCCCACCCCACTTCATATATCCTTAAGTCATGGCACAAAGATGGAGTTTGAATCGATGAACAAGTTGAATGAAAGAAAATTTGCATTTTCAAAACCATTTTTACTAATAATTAAAATGTCTTAGTTTACATTTCTGTGTTGACTCCTCAGCTATCAATGGTTATGTTTTTGGAAATTTACCTGGCCTGAACATGTGCAGTGGTCAGTCTATTTCCTGGCACTTGTTTTCCATTGGAAATGAAGTTGACGTTCACTCGGCATATTTCCATGGCCAGACCCTCATTAACAGAGGTCATAAAGTGGATGTTGTTAGTCTTTTTCCAGCTTCCTTTATCACAGCACAAATGGTTCCCAGAAATGTTGGAAAATGGCTACTAAGTTGCCAAGTCAATGACCATATTAAAGGTGAGAAACTGACTATCTGAATTGCTTTAACTATTATTCTCTAGGGAAGCTGAACAGAATTTAATGGCTGACATTTTAAATTACATTAAATTTCTGTTATAATTTATTTTGTTAGCATTGTGACCTAGAGAGAGTTCTTTTGTGTATAATAATCTTATACTAACAGAATTGTAGACATCTTTGTGGGTTTATGATTCTGAAGAAATAAGGGAACCATGGTTAGCTGTGTAAGCAGCAGGAGTGATCTCATAGATGCTGATCCCTTCAAATCTGAACTTTACAAAAAGTAGTATAAAATCAGCTTTAAATGTCCAGGCACAGGTCTTGACTGTAATATAATGTAAAATGAGTGGTAGTCAACAGCCCATTTTCCCAATTTTATTTCTAATGAAGTCAACAAAAATAAAATCGAGGAGAAATATAAAACAAGCTGCTAACTTGCTATCATTCATTTTACACATTCTCCCAAAGGCAAAATTTACACTGTTGACTCATTTTGAGTGCTCCTGAATTTCCAACAATAAATGCCACAGAAACTGATTTTTAGAAGTCCTAGACTGTAAAAAGAATTTAAAGTAATTTACAACAGTTTTTAATCGTATTTTCTGTTGGATTTCATGTATTTATTTCTATCATGGAATTGCAGAAAATGCTGATTCCAAATGGTTCTGCAAATGTACTTTTTTAGATGTTCTATTGCAAAAGGGGAATAAAGATTTTGGGCTAGAGAGGATATAAAATACTTTTTTGATGGGAAGGACAGTGAATATGATCCAGCTTCCACCCCATTTTGACTAGATCATAAGAGGAGTCATAGGTGGCTCGTCAGGCTCCTCCTGGACATTTTTGGGAATTTTCTCTTCTTTGACTTATAAAGCCAGTGACCATGAACTGTTGCTAGTGTAAGGTAGGCATTCCTGGTGGAATTTTGCTGTGGGAAAGATTCCAGTGAGGGCCAGAGAGGTTAAAAAAAACCTCATCCAGTTGGTTCTCTGGAGATTTAGCACTGCTTTGTAAGGACAGATTGGCCTGAGTGGAGGTGGGTATCACTCACTGATTCTTACTGTGGTTCTCACCACAAACCATCTTAAATTGAATCCTCTGAGAAATTTCTTTTGTAAAGGCTGGGTCGGTAGGCTGGCTGTAGGTTTGAAGGCATTGCTGTGGTACTTCATTGAATTGTTTCTGACACTTGATGTAAAACAATAATTTGGGTGCAGAAACATTTTACCAGCAAGAATCAACTTCTTTAGGAGAAGTGGGCAAAAACTGGCAAAAATATTAAACTGTTTCCTTTCTTTTTTTGAAATGCTGTGCCTTTATAAATCTGAGTTTACACTCCCCTAGCCTTATTTTGTTTATCTTCCAGCTGGTATGCAAGCATTGTTTGTGGTGCAGGGTTGTGACCGCAATTATTCAGAGACTACACTAACTGGTAAAGAGAGAAAATACTTTATTGCAGCTGAATTGGAGCAGTGGAAGTATGGCCCCACAAACAAGAACTTATTTAATGATCAGCCACTAGATGCAGAAGGAAGGTAATTTTAAAAGTAACCAATTTATGATCAGTAATACCAGTTTAAAAAAATCTATCTTTGCTTTCAATTCTTCAGAATTCATCACCTTGTAAAGAAATAGATTGGCTTTTCCTAATACAGATCTCTGTCAGCAACATTTGAAGTATGAATTTATGTCCCTTCTGTTGAAGGCTCATTGCATATTTATTGTCTGAAATTGCCTTTTTTCTCTGGTGCTCAAGTATTATAACAGAAGAATGATTTTCCTCTAGTTTTCTGGTGTTGTCCAGCTGGAACTCCCTTAAGTCTATGAACAAAGGCACAGGATCTTATATTGCTGACATTTCTGCATTAATAAAATACATTATTAATAGCAATTGTAAGTGTTGTTGGCCATTGGCATATACAGCCCACCCTATCTTTTTAATTTCGCAATAGAAGGTTCAATAGGCCTTTCTTCTTTCCCTTAAATTTGGTATGGCATACTAAATTATTTATTCTTGTTGGTTTCTCTTTGTGCATGTGATTTTGTTTTGAGTTATCCCAGCAGTGTTGAAAGAATAATAGGATTGAGCAGAATTAGCATGAGTTTAGAAGAGAAGATAATGTTTGATTAATCTGCTGGTGTTCTTCGAAGATGTGACTAATAGAAGTGATAAGGGGGAAGCAGTGGATGTGTTGTATTTGAGGTTTCAGAAGGTTTTGGATAAGATTTCACAGAGAAGGTTTAGTCAACAAGATTAGAGCACATGGAGTTGGTGGTGATACGTTGATAAGGATTGAGAATTAATTAAAGGACAGAAAGCAATGAATGGGAATTGACGGGTCCTTTTCAGGCTGGCAGGTTTTGGCTAGTGAGGTACTGTAGGGATCGGTGCTTGGTCCCCAACTATTCACTTAATGACTTGTCTGAGGGGCCAAATATCTTGTTTCCAAGTTTGCCACTGATAATAAACAAGGTGGGATTGTGAGTGCAAAGGAGGATGTAAAAAGCTTCAAGGGGATATGGACAAGTGAATGAAAAGAATGGGTCAATCCCTTTGGTACATAAAGCAAATGAGCAAAGTACTTTTAAAATAGTGAGAGATTGGGTAATGTTGATGTTCAAAGGACTTGTACGCAAGTCGCTGAAGCCAACATGCAGGTCCTGCAGGTGATTAAGAGGGAAAGTGATATGTTGGCCTTTTATTACAAGAGGATTTGAATACAGGAGTAAGGAAGTCTTACTGCAATTTTATCAGGCCTTAGTGAGACTGCACTTGGAGTATAGTGTGCAATTTAGGTCTCCTTTCCTCCATGGAGGGAATGCAGCAAAGGTTTAAGAGACTGGTTCCATTGATGGTGGGTTTGTCATATTCTATGTGATTGTGTAGACTCTGCCTGTGTCTTCTAGAGTTTAGGAGAGAGACAGGTGATTTCTTTCAAACTTGCAAAATTCATACAAGGCTTAACATGCTGGATGTAGGGAAGATGTTTCAAAGGCAAACCAACAAAGATAAGTCTTCGAACAAAACCCCTTAGGAAGTTGGAATGAGATGAGAATAAATTTTTGACTCGGGCGGTGACTATCCCAGAGGGCTGTGGAGATTAAATCATTGAATTCATTCAATCCATGGATCAATGGATTTCTGGATATTAAGGACTTGAGGGATTTGGGGAGTGAGCAGGAAAATGGTGTTGAGGTAGAAGATCAGTCATGATCTTGATGAATAGCAGAGCAGGCTCGAAGGGCCAAATAGCCTCCACCCAATCCTCCTCCTCCTCATGTTCTTTCTTTGTTCCTCAGATAATTCAACAGATTTTCTGAATGTCAAACTGTCACAATAGGGAGAGGTTAGTTTCAAGAGCAAAGGGTGATTGGAAGTCTTGCTTTGTAATTTTATATCTGTATCCAATAGTTTATTCTCAAATTTTTTGTATGGAGGACTTTTGTAAATATTGATACACTCTCATGAAAGGCTGCGCCAGTGCTTCAAGGATGGACAAAAAACATATTATTAATATTGTCAAAATAAATAAAGGGTCATCTTAATCTAATCCAACTAATAAACCTAATCCAATTGGGAATGGCTTTCTATACCTCTATCAATTTTGCTATCCTTGATGGATCATTTATACTGCATTTGCCTGCATAGGAAATGCAGTGGGCAGGCAAGCAGTATGCTGGCAATGAATACTCTGTATTTAACTATTTCCAACTCAGCCATCTCCTGTCTGTCCTGTGGGCATGAAAATAGTGAGGCCAAAATTAAGATCAGTGAACATCTCAGCAAGTACCTACGACATAATTATTCTTGGAGCTCTAATGAGTAACATATACTCTTCAAAATTGTTTTCTGATTTTTGGCACTTAATTCAATGTTGCTTTTAATTCCTTACAGTAATTCTGAGATTTTCTTCAAAAAAAGTGCAGATAGAATAGGAGGAGAATACTGGAAAGTGCGATATGTTGAATATGTTGATGAAACATTTAGCACTAGGAAAAATCGATTACCAGAGGAGAAACATCTAGGAATACTTGGTATGATATATGATTTACTTTTGAAATGTTGTTTTTATTACTTGAAAATAATCAAAAATGACAATATTTTTATTACTTGTTTGTTAGGCCCAGTGATCAAAGCTGAAGTTGGAGACACCATTATTGTTACTTTTATGAATAATGCAGATCGTGCCTACAGCATTCAGCCTCATGGGGTGTATTTTACCAAGGAGTTTGATGCAACAAACTATGTTGATGGTAAAGTAATACATCACATTCTGTTGAAGAGTTTCTGTCTTTATATGTTGCACTTTTATTTTACACATTACACATTAGAATAATGGTTACAAAATTAATAATTGTCATCAATCCCCCTTCTTCTCCTTACAATCATAGCTTGAAATTGAATCTTCAGTGTCTTAGTCTTTAGTTTGATTGGGGTCAGGTGGAGATCTCTATGATAATGGAGCCAGGAAATCAAACCTAAATCAATTACACCTGATCCCTATTTGTTTTAGGCACCGCTCCATTCCTGGGCGATTAGTTATCTTCCTGACTAAACTTGGGCACATATGGGTAGAATCCAGGGTAGAAAATGTGGATTGCATATTATAGTAAGGGAAAGAATTTTTAGCAACCAAAAATTAACTATTGCACGTAAATGCTGCAAATGCAAAACATTTGTACCTGTAGTGAAGATGAGTGTGATAGTGTACTGCTGAAGTGCATTCAGGCAGTGTTTACACATTAAGCAGTAATACTGTTCAGACCGACACCTCTGCCATGTTGGGACCATGGTTTGACGGGTTCAGCTAAATGTGTACATTCATCAGCCCTCTCTCCCCCACTCCAATCTCCTCCCAGCTATCAGATCTCCTTTCTCCTATCGATCTCTGCTCTCTCCCTGTTCTGATCATTTGTTCCTTCTACCTCACACTGATCTTTTACCTTGGATATCTTGTCCGAACCCTCGCCCTCTCCCACCTCTCTGTGTGTAATCTACATTTTCACATTGGTTTTATCCAGGAGCACATGCAATTGCTGTACTGTGTGCATGTTTAGGTCAACTGGGGTGTGGCAGGAGAATTGGAGTGCACAGGATGATGTATAGGTTCCCTCAGCAATTATACAAGTGCAATTGGACATTTGCCAGCATTGAATCTGTAGAACAACAGCTCCTAGGAAATTCGTATTTCTGGAGGAGACTACTGTAGTCACTCTACACAAGGTGTTTCATAAATGGGGGGACTCTGCAGAACGTATTGTTTACCCAGAGACAGTACCTCATCTGGGTATTGTCTCTGACTAAAGGGGAATTGCTGTTAGCCTGTCCTACCCTATAGTTAGGCCTGGGATAGGTATTTAAAGCTGATGCTCAAAGCTAGCCAGGTAAAGGGATGGAGGAAAGGGGCTATGCTCCAAGGTCCAAGGAACTGCTGGACAATGAAAAGATGGCAGAAGTAGATTCTCAGACCAGTCTACAAATCAGAATGGTGTAAGAGGTTGACCAACTTTAAGAGTAGTGGTATTAGTAATTTAGGTTTTTACGAACTTTACTTCTTACTTAGCCCTGTAAAGAAAGTCTCATGTTGTTTGTGGGCCAAGTCTCATTTGACTGAGTAAGCAGAAAGAGTCGTTCATTATGGTTCATTATAGCATCTTAACCCCTGAGAGCCAGCATGGGATTTGTGATGTGCAGTTAAGTTTGTGCTAATTGCTAGGCACCAGTTATAATGATCCATCTCCCCTGTGCACCCCTGCTGATTCAAACTGCAAATAAAAATAATGGCCTTATTCCACAACTATTTTTAAATTTTTTTGATTCTCTTTAAATTGAAATGTTAAGGTTTTGAAAGAAATGGTTCACACGTTGAGCCTGGAACATCCTTCACCTATAAGTGGACTGTGCCACAGCATGTTGGACCTACAGTAAATGATCCACCTTGCCTGACTTGGATGTACTACTCAGCCACCAATATTGTGGAGGACACCAATTCTGGCCTTATTGGACCATTGATTGTCTGCAGGCAGAACACATTAAATCAAGACGGTTCACAGGTATTGTATATTAGAATTAGTTTTTAACTTTTTTTTTAAAGTAGGTTTATTTCCTTTTCATCAGATTTATTGGTATAACTTTTTCTTTCACCTGCAAGATCCTGCTGTGTTTTAATCTGTCTTTGCTATTTCTTGAGATATGTAATATAGATGGTTTTAAATGATTTAATGCTTACATAGATCTACTAGCACAACCAGAACCCCAGGTAAACAGAATCACATATGAGAGAGAACACTTAAGAATAAGGTGCACTAAATGAGCATCGGGAAACCTAGAAGAACAATATACTGTGCTCTGTATATTGCTTTGTTTTTTTAAAACTTTAAACAGTATTCTGGGTAACCACAAGGAGCAGGAAACCTTATCTCACAAATTTGATTTGAGTTTCCTGAAGAGGTGATCAAGAGGATTGATAAGGGCAGGCAGCAGCTGTCGTCTACATGGACTTCAGCAAGGCCTTTAACATTGGTAGGCTGGTCCAGGAGATTAGATCACATGGCGTCCAGGGTGAGTTAGCCAATTGGATACAGAATTGTCTTGGTGGTAGGAGTCAGAGGATGGTAATGGAGGATGGTTTTTCAGATCAAAGGCCTGTGCCCAGCAATGTGCCGCAGGGATCAGTGCTAAGTTCACTGTTGTTTGTCATCTATATTAATGATTTACAGTATACGAGAATGTAGTTGGCTTGGTTAGTAAGTTTACAGATAACACCAAAATTAGTGGTATAGTGGACAGTGAAGAAGGATATGTGAGATTATAACAGGATCTAGATCAACTGGGAAAGTGGACCAAGGGTTGGCAGATGGAGTTTAAGTCAGAAAAGTGTGAAGTGTTGCATTTTGGTAAATCAATACAGGGCAGGATTTGCACAGTGAATGGCTGGGCCCTGGAGAGTGTCGTGGAACAGAGAGGCCAAGAGGTACAAGTACATAGTTCCTTGAAAGTTGGCGACACAGGTAGACAGGGTGGTGAAGAAGGTGTTTGGCATGCTTGCCTTTATCAGTTGGGACACTGAGTACAAAAGTTGTGACATCCTGTTACAACTGTACAAGAGGTTGGTAACACCATACTTGGAGTATTGTGTGCAGTTCTGGGTGCCATACTGTAGAAAGGATGTGGTTAAGCTTGAGAGGGTGCAGAAAAGATTCACAAGAATGTTACAAGGACTGGAGGGCTTGAGTTATAAAGATAGGTTGGGGCTCTTTTCCCTGGAGAGTGGAAAGTTGAGGAGTGACCTTATAGAGGTATATAAAATCATGAGAGGGATAGATAAGGTGAATGGTCAGTCTCTTTTCCCCACAGTAGGGGAGTCTAAAACTGGAGGGTATAAGATTTCAGGTCAAAGGGGACCTGAGGAGCAACTTCCTCACACAGAGGGTAGTGGGTATGTGGAACGAGCTGTCAGAGGAAGTGGTAGAGGTGGGTGCAATTACAAGGTTCAAAAGACATTTAGACAGGTACATGGAGAGGAATGGTTCAGAGGGATATGGGCCAAATGCAGGCAAATGGGACTAGTGGGCAACTAGGTCAGCATGGATGAGTTGGGCTGAAAGGCCTGTTTCCATGCTGTATAACTGTGTAACTCTGAGAACAGCAGCAACCTGGAATTATCCTGAATCTAAGAAGCTGAGAATGAGTGTGACCCTGATCTCCATGGACTAAAAAGCCAAGACTCGCATGGGTTGTATTTGAGGCCCTCAGAAGTCAGAGGTCTCAGTGAGGACAAAGGATACAGTGCGAGCCCTTTAAATGTGGTTAGTATAACCTGGCTGTTCTATGACTAAATAAGAACCACCATTTTTCAGATAAGTGAAGTTGAAAATTTCACTGCAGATGAATTTTGTATGTTGCACTTGTGTTTGGGGGCAGTTTCATGCCAGAAAAATGGTGCTAGAGAAAATTAAAACCTCTTGATGGACACTAAGGCACCCAGGAATGAATTGCAGAACTGCTCTACTCCAGGATCACCTGATTTTCATTGCACAGCTGTATTATTTTTGGAGTTATGTGAATGAATTTGTGGCGCCATGCATTTAAATGGTCTCAAAAATACAGCCTTCACTCAACTAATCTTTCAAATATCTGACTTTCTTTTAAACTTTTTGTCAGCTTCTGTCTGTCTAAGAATTTACTTCATGCTGACATCACATCTCTGGGTAGAGCCTGAACCCACACTTCTCTGACTGAGGTGAGAGTGAAGACACTTGAGCCCATCTGATGCGTTGCCTCACCAGAGTGATGTACATACTGTACCAGTCTGTTCCTGGATTTTCCACAGACACGTAGCCAATGCTTATTTAGCAGAGGGAAAAGGTTGCGGATGATGAAAGTGAAGTTGTTTTGGATGGGAGGCAGCACAATTTTCCCAAATACCCTGCAGAAGTTAACTGCAGGATGCCTTTTAAATGTTTTTAGCATGTTTAGTAGCTGTTTCACTGATGGTTTATCCAGGAAACAGCCAAGTATTAGTCATACAGTCAGCAAGGAAGGCCCATGTGCATGAAGCCAGATTCAGCATTTATGAACATTGATTTATTTTTGTACACAACACTGTGAACATGTGTGGGTCTAATGATTGTCCTTGATGTTGTTAAGTTTGGGTTTCAGGTTTTGACTCTAAGAATTACATGCTGTTCATTACCCAGTGGGGGTTGGCAATGGTGGAGCTAATGGGAAAACCTTTCTTTGCAGTAAATATGCATGGCCTGTTCTGACCCACATGAAGCCTTGGGCCATGTGCCTGACGGACCTCCCCTGTGGGTTGTCTTGCACAAATTGCCCTGGGCTTTCCTGCAGCACCGGCTTTCTGGACATTGTACAAACAGAAACATGGAAAACCTAGAACTGCTGGCTTCAAGTACCTAGTGGTAGGAGGTTTTAAACTTCATTGTGTCTGCAATGCCACGTTGAGTTAGACTGAGCAATATTATAAACTACCTTTAGATAAAATCTAGTTGTGATGGAAAAAGTTTGACATCAGGTAGACTTAGAATATAGTGGGAAAAGGGAGGAAGGGTGGGAGTGGAGTGAGAGAAGAAGAAATTGATGACTGGCTGTTACAAAGATAACATCAAGTTAACATTTGTGCAGATCCTGCTGTTTCAGCTCTCCCTGTACATGTGGAAAATATGTTGGAATGCACAATATTGTTATTTAGTTAAGCTGACCGTGGCACATTTGGCAAAGTCAGTTGACATAGGTGTAGGAGCATTGGTGTACTCCATTTCTCAAAAGGGATTAAATGCCATTAAATGCCATACGCTGTTAATCTACCTCTAACCTGCCAAAGTACTTGACCATGTAGTTTTTCTGTGTGCTTCCCTTGGCTAGTTTAGTGTGAGTTGAATGTTTAAGAGCAAAGCAGCTTTCAATCCCAGCTGCCTGTCATTCCTTCAAATAGTGTTAAATGGCAGTTGCCCACTGCCAAGCTCCCCAGCACCCTCTTGATCTATGGTAGCTTCTCTACTTTTTATTGACCTGGGCAATGTACAATCAATTTTCACGTTTTACAAACTTTCCTACTTTTCTATATCTTCTTGCCTTTAAATCAGATGCTTATGTGGCATAGTTTACAATAGCATTTTGTGAATGAAATGCCTTTGGAAATCCAGGAGAGTTCAAAAGTTCTGGGCAGAAAAGTGAGTGGTCAGTGCTTTAACCACTCCTCCTCTCTTCCCCAGTGATGGGCAGGAGAAATTTAGGTAGGGGGAGCTAAGAACATTAACATGGAGTATTTCCACATGCACCCACTACCTTATAACACCGATGCATTTTCTGGTCACTACCTGCCTGTCCCACTCTGGAGGATGGGACATCTCACTAACATCTTTAAACCTGGCTCACAGAGAGGTAGCTCTGAAATTCACTGCTTTAGTGTAGTTTCCTGAGGTTTGGGTATTCAACAGTAGAAGGACAACGATGCAAATTAGATGCATTTACCATACTTCTTGTGAGCTAAGAGGAACAGGAGTGCCTTTCTTTGGCTCCTCACGGATGTCTTTGGCCTCCCCTCTGTCAGATGATGTCTTCCTTCATGTTCCACCATGATCACTGACCATCTCCCAGTTCTCTGTTGTCAGGGTCACTCTCCAGGGGTCCCAGGCTGGAGGCTCCTATGATTCATTTCCTCTGCAGCCACCAGGCAGGTTTTCAGTTTGCTGGCTGCTGGGAGGGCAAAAAAATCCAAAAATAAAAGAGCTCTGCTGAGATTTTCTGCTTGGACCTCCTCCCCTTCTGCATCTAAATGTCAGGGAATTGGACTCCATTAACACAGTGATTTAACTTGGAACAAGTGGTTCTTTAAACCTCTGTGCATTTAGTCAATTATTAAATGTTTGTCAATCAGCTTTGGCAAGACCCATGATATAACATGTTTTTCATGGGACTGGATTGTGAATGAATGTCACATCAGCAAAGTGGGACTGAGTTCTACCCATTCCCATTAGCCCTTAGAAAACTTGAAGGAGATACAAAGGACAAATATTAATTGTTTTGGATGGAGATGGCAATCTTTTTAAATATATCTTTCAGAGGACCAACTCATATCTTTGTTCTTTTACAATGGGATGTTTTGGGTAGAGGATATTGCACTGTAAATCCTTCAATCATCATTTTTAAATTATGTTTAATTGACTCTTAAATATAGATCATATATTATTTTTTTCCACAGTCCCTGAATTCTTTTAGGAGGAGAGAATCTTATAAAATACTATTCTTAATCTTCCAGGGTTTTGATTGCTCTTTGTTTATAGCATCATGGTTCTCACCTCCAAGAAATTGTTGTTTTCCTGTTTCATGTACATTGAATGAATCAGCTCCATCTCCATGGCATGAGACTGCATTGAGTCTACCTTTCAGTTTGGATTTGTCATTTTCTTTTCTTAACCCCACTGTAGTATGAGGCAACGTTAGATTTCTGCTTATTATAGTGATAAATTTGATTTGTTTTTCTCAGTAGGTCTGGACAGAGAATTTTCAGCTCCACAATAACCGAACGTAATTAAAACTTGCAATGCCTTTGCTTGAAAATCAGCCCATAATGTCCTGTATCTTTGATCCTGTATCCATAATGTCCTGTATCTTATGTAGTACCGTAATTTTGTTTCTCATTTGGAAAATTATAATGTTTGTTTACAAATTTCCATAAATTTCAGTTTAAAAGTACTTTCAAGAAATGAGATGTTCATTTTTTTTCTTTTGTAGAAATATATTGACCAGGAATTTTACCTGTTGTATACAGTCTTTGATGAGAATCTTAGCTGGTATCTCTCAAAGAATTTGGAGACGTTTATTCAAAATACTTCTAATGTTGATTTGAAGGATGAAGAATTTCAAGAATCAAACAAAATGCATGGTGCGTGGTTATTGTCATATTTACATACCATGTTGGGCTTTGCCATGCCCTATTCAAATTTGAGTGGCTCTCATTTTAAGGATGTGTTCATTAAGGATGATCAGTATTTCTCATACATTTCTCATAAGCCTCCTGCATCACTGGCAAATATTCGGTTGATTGGTGACACAAAAGGAAATGATCTTTTTTTTGAGAGTATGGTTTCATCTCAATACCTCAGTGGGTGAATGTTCCATATGGCATGCTACAAAACCTTGTAGGGACCAAGGTTCTCGGTTGATTCCTTTACCGTTTGGAGATAGCAGTTGATGAAATGATTCAGAAGTTCAAGAGTCTCTGGTTTAGTGTGAGAGAAGAATTAATCTGTGAGATGACTAATTGGTGACCTCTGGTGGATAGTGCAGGTGTAACAATTTGGTTGTGATCATGTTTCCTGAAGCCAGGCTAGCAGGGTGTCCTTGTATACCAGTACACCCTGCTAGCTTGCATGTGAGAAAAGGACGGTACTGGAGGGCTGGAATTACCCAGTCAGCCCAAATATAGAATCGAGGACAGAGGAGAGGCAGAGGGGATGCTGGTAAATATTGTCATGTTGCCTCACTGTCACAGACAGGTGTGTGAACTGTGACTCCTGCATAAACAATCAGGTCAACCTTTCAAAATTGCTAATTCAAGAAACATCAAACCAGACAACATTCACTTACATTGAATAAAACATTAATTTATAATTTTAGTAATTAAGTTTATTTCACAATGATTCTGTTGCTTGCAGTACCTTGTTCCTTGGTTTAGTGTGATGGTCAGTAGGGAGCTTGTAACTCTTGTAAGATTCAGTCTGATGAAATCAAGTGTTTTGATTTCATGTCATGTTTCTTTACAATGCACCCGTAATTTAGCTCTGTTTCTCTGATAGTGAGGCTGACTAATGAAATACAAAATTCTTTAATTGGACCAAAGCATTGAACAAACTGCGGAAAACTGATATGGAATTTAATGGACATCAATCTATAGACCCTGTTTTGTACCTTACTTGTTCAATAATACAATGCAAAAAAACTTTTGTTGTCCAGCACTGAACCACAGTCACCAACAAATTTTTGGGATTGAAGTCAGTGGGTTGTGAAATGGACTACCAATTCAATGTTTTCAGTTTAGGGCAACAAATGGACATCCATTGGGTCCCTAAAGTAGTAAATATTATGGATTTTTTTTACTCTGTTATATTATTTAATATCCCTAATGTAAAATTATGGTATTCATTTTCTAGCTATTAATGGTTACATGTTTGGTAATCTGCCTGGACTGGTGATGTGCAAGGGTGACAATGTTTCATGGCATTTGATTGGACTGGGCACTGAAATCGACATGCATGGCGTTTACTTTCAAGGCAACACAATCCAAATGCGAGGGACAACCCGTGACGTGTACAGTCTGTTTCCTCATACTTCTGCAACAGTCTTCATGCAGCCTGATGATGTTGGTAAGAGTTCACTCTTCTTCATCTTCCCCCCTCCACTGAACCAGCAGTTTGAACACACTATTCATATTTTTAATGAATAAATCTTTGAAACTGAGGAATTGTCAACTTGCTGGTAAGGGGAAGAGGACATGGATAAACTCTGGATTTCTCCAGGAAAAATCATGCAGAGATCTTTCTGTGCTGTAAGCTATGTTTTGCACTGGCCTTGTATACAGATTTTTTTCCAAAATGCAATTTCAAATATAAAACATTGAGCTGGTTGACTGATCTCATCTGGGAATCACGTGAGTCAACTCTGCACCCCTGGGAGTTGTATGGGGAGATGTAGCATTGTATGGGTTTCAGATGGCATATTGTGAAGCTCATCCCTGGAACACCCTGACACAGGCAAGGATGGGGGCGTAGTCTCATTTTTAATGAAACTCAGAGGCATTTATAAGAGTTTTAAATTTCACCGGTATTCAAAGACATTTAAAAACTATTAACATTCTTCAAATAATTAAACATTATTAATTAAAAAGTTTAAAAAGAAAAGAAGCATAAAGACACATATTTCTTCTCGTCAGGATTTTGATTCTATGTTAGATCTGGTTGGCACAGAATTGCTGAGACAGTTTCATTGTGGTAGTGCAGGGGAGTCCCGGAAAATATGGGCTCCACTGTCAGGTTCCACATGGAATCCAGTGACCAAGAAGAGTGATGGATACGCTGTCATCTGTTGTGTAACTCTTTCCAGACCGGCTGTATGTAAGCTGAGGATGTACTTAGCTGGGAGCAGCTGAATGCCAGTGGTTCCTTTAGAATGGAACTACAGCGCAGTTTCTATTTGAAAGACTGGCAACTTTCAAATCAAAATGCGATCAGCAGAATGGACATTTTGAGAATTTAATTAGTGAGTGTGAGGATAAGGGAGTGGGGAAATAGACCAGAATTGCACCTTCAATATCCCAATTCTAGCTTTGAAGCCATATAAGATCACACTACAAAATTCTCTACTGTTAAACTTTTCAGTTATAATTATTATTAATTTAACTTATTTTTAATTTAGGCACCTTTAAGGTCATTTGCCGAACAGCTGATCACTATATGGGTGGAATGAAACAATTGTATCAGGTTACAAACTGCAATAAAAGTATCCCAGACCAGACATTTGGGATAATCCATACATACTACATCGCAGCAGTGGAGATGGATTGGGACTATTCACCTGACAGGAGTTGGGAGCTGGAAAGATTCAATACAACTGAAGAAGAAAGGTGAATCCTTTCATTTAGTTCTTTCATGAAAGTCAAAAAACTCAAATATTTGCATTGAAATCTGACTCGCTTCTAAAACTAGAGAATGTTTCTTTCTGCCGTTATGCTTGTAATAAAGCTGGTTTTATAAAAGTGCAGTCAATGCCACTTGTCAGTGTATGCTCTGATTAGTGAAGCTCTACACTGGTAAAATCTGTAAAGCAAACACTTCCCAGTGTTCTTAAATATACTATCATTTTGCATATGTTTTCAGATCACGTGTAACTTGGCTGTCCCTCTGAACTCTGAGCCAAATACCCCAAGCCAGCTTCCTCACCATCACCTTAAGTTAGTATTCCTACTCTGTCCTTTTCCACAACAAAAATGGGGAGCTCGCAATGATGGTGAACCTACCCCTCAGCTGTCTTGATCTTTTAACCACTCTCAACCCCACTTGCATGTGTATTAAGGCCATTCTGCCCAGGTGCTCTTTTGCCCAGCTCTGGGCAAAGTGATAAGCCCAGCTTGTTATTCTCTGGGTTCTCTGCTGTCTTTGCCTATTCTCTCTCTGGTAAGTCTTGTTTGTAAAACCAGCCTCTTGTTCCCTAGACACCAATCCCAATAAACTGCCGACTTCATAATTTGTATTCAGGGTAATTTAATGCAGGGTTTTGACCCGAAACATTGACAATTCCTTTACCCCCTCGGATGCTGCTCGACCCACTGAGTTCCTCTAGCAATTTGTCTTTTTTCACGTCAAGTGCTGTTCTCAGCTCATCTGACATCACAATCTACCCATCTCTAGTCTCCCTTTCGATTCTATAAGTGCTTGAAAATGTTGTCATTTCTTGAATTTGTTCCCATTTTACCTGCAGCTTAACTTTTTGAATCTCTGCAATCAATTTCCATTGTGTTACACCACCAAAATGACCCTAATTGTAATCACAAATGACTTCTCCTGTGGTTGTGGCACATTAAGCTCTTTCAAGCTCTCTGCAGCCTTTGACATGTCAACCAGGCCATTCTCCAACACTCGTCCTCCATTATACATCTTGGTGGGAATATTGTCACTTCATTCAACTCACGATCACAGAAAACCTTTAGCAAACACCTCTTTTTTAATCTCTACACCATTAACTCTGGAGCTCCTCAATCATCTAATATTGTCCTTCTGCCCGATTTACATGATAGCCGTTGATTCATAATTGTAAGGTCAGAATCTGCTTGTATACTTAGAACACCCAACATTACCACTGCACTAGCTCCCTTGACCACTATACTGCCTTAGAGCACTCATCCAATCTTTGCTGCAGTTCTGTCTACCTAAACACAGGGGAAAATTAAAGTCATTACCTTTGGCTTCTCGCATCTCATTAACCCATGTAAATGATTCCATTCCCCTCCATTGCTGTCACAGGCTGAACTATACAATACACATCCTCGCTGTCTTCCTTCATTCCAAGCTGATCTTCCAACCCCATTTCCTCCACAATAAACAGCTCACCTGTCTGCCATCCTTCCTTTAGTTCTACCTTTTCCCATTTTCTGCTGAAATCTTTTCTCACATCCAGACTAATTCACACAGTCCTGGATGGCTTGCAGTTGTGGATCCAAATCTAGGTGGAGGGATCACAGGGCTACATCAAAAACTCAGTTAGGACCAGTTAGAGAGGTGGTGTTTGGGGCATTCAGAGGGTTGGGGAAAGAGAGGGATAGTGCCTTTGGTGGATGGGTGGATGGTTGCTCAGGCCTGGGGGTAGGGTCCAGAAGTGAGAAAGAAGGTACTTGAGCTCAGGAGAATTCCTGGCCCAGCACTGGGGCCTCCTGAGGGAATGGCATCATCAAAACATGAAGGTTCTGAGAGTACCCAACAATGTCAGAAAATTGCGGCCCAACCTGCTGAGTATCTCCAGCTTTTTCTGTTTTCATGTTAGATTTCCAGGATCTACAGGTTTTTTCTATTCTAAGAAAGGGTATTTGTGCAAGGGGAAAGGACATGCCAGCAAAGGAGCTCATATGGCAAATAAAATCCTGGTCTTCATAAACTGGGATGTGGAGTACAAAAGCCATCCTCAACCCATATAAATAATATTTGGTCCCAGGTGGAGATTTGTGTCCAATTCTGGGCCCCACACTTCATGAAGGATTGATGACTTTGAAGAAGGTCAGCTGAGATTTTCTGGAATGGGCTAGTGACAGTTTTATGGATAGGCTAAAGAGGCAAGAATTGCTCTCCTTAGAACAGAGAAGCCTAAGAGAAGGTTTGAGGAAGGTGTTTAAAATCATGAGTTATTCAGATAAATGAAGTGAAATTTACTTAGGAATTTAAAACTGACTGGTAATGCTGAATGTACTTTTTGTATATAGTAGAGATGGCTTATCATATTCACTTTCACTGAAGTTTGCCCTGTGACAGCAGGAGACATGCAGTGTAAGCAGAACAGTATGTGAGTCTGAATGTAATGCTGATTTAAAGCCCCAGTGTCATTTTGAAACTTCGTGCTCTAAGCACCTCATGTTGATCAACTGAACATGAGGTTAGACAGCAAGAGGAACCACCCACCAATGCTCTTTAAAGGGATCACGCAATGTTTGGAGGTTTGTTGCCAGGTCACTATTCTGAGTATTGGTAAACTTTTAGACATTTTTAAATCTTTCCCATACTTCATTCTTCTACAGGAGTGATCTTGGTCAAAATACTCTGGTCATAGAATTTTTAACTAGATGTAGGTACCCTGCTGGGACTTCCTTGAGGAAGAGTTTCTCTGGTGCTGAGAGAATGAAAGAGGCCATGTGGTCCAAGGAAAGCTGAAGGAAAGGGAGGAGGAGAATTTCCAGTGAGAGGCGAGATCCTTTGATGGAGTCCAGTGAACAATTCCATTCTGCAAGTTCAGTAAGGACTAACATATGACATGCATTCACTTCACAAAGTCACTGAAGTACGTCCACCATCGTGACTTCAGAACGCAGCAAACAAAGCATTGGCTGCAGATTGGAATTGAAATTGGTTTATTATTGTCACATGTACCAAGGTACAGTGAAAAACTTGTCTTGCATGCCGTTCATACAGATCAATTCATCACACTGCATTGAGGTAATACAAGGTAAAACAATAATAGAATGCAGAATAAAGTGTAACAGCTACAGAGAAGTTTCAGTGCAGGTGGACAATAAGGTGCAAGGTTATAACAAGCTAGATTGTGAGGTCAATAGTCCATCTTATCATACTAGGGAAGTGTTCAACAGTCCTATAACAGCAGGATTGAAGCTGTCCTTGAGCCTGATGGTACATGCCATAGATACTTATATGCTTAAATCCCTGATTTTTTTTTTGTATATATGTTTCTCTTTCCATGCAGGCTAATCTTTGGAGATGGAAGCAATATCTCATCATTTCAAGTTGTTGTGCAGCAAAAGAATCACTCCCACAATCTGTTCTCAGCTTGAGAGGGAATGTATTTATTCAATCAATCTGCAGAAGGGAGAGAGGCCTATTCACACATGACATTGTTTTTAATACATTTAGAAATAAGGTCCAACATCTTCACCAGTGAATGGACATTCAGTTATCACTTCTTGACCAACCCAAAATGAGAAAGCATGTAATCAGTCTCTCCCAGTAAAACCTTCCTGCACGATCATCACGTGCCTTACACTTCCCTGCCTCTTCTCAGGGTCTGGCAGTCTCTTCCCTTTGCTTAGTTAAAACCTTGGTTAATATAGTGACAGCACTAAGAGCAGACCTGTTATCTCCATTTACCATATTGCTCCAGGGGTCTTCCGATATCTCGTATCTCATGCTCTGTTAGTAGCTATATGCATTGCCTGCACTTAATTGAGAGATCATTGCCTAACAATATGTTATTACTATATGCATCCAGTCAGTGAATTCTGTCCTAACTCAGGCCCCTGGTTAGCATGGAGATGGTCTTCGACACAGCAGTGGAATTATCCCCACTCTCATTGAGACAATCCTGGAGCTAGCTCCGTTATTTCTCTAAATGTTTACCTATAGGAGGGAAAGACTCACCCATTCACCTTACCAGTGTGCTCCACACACTCTCAGATTGTGCAATGCATGCCATTTTTATATACATTTGGAGATAGGTGCACTGTCTTCACTAATGAACGGATGTTCAATTATCACTCCTTGACCTACCTAGATCAGTTGCCTCTGACATCACCTTCCCTACATGATCAACACATGCCTTGCACATCATGTCTGTGGTCAGGGGTCTGGTGGCTTCAAGCCTGAAATATCCCCTTGTTCAGTTAAGACCTTGATTACCATGGTGATGGTACTAGGATAAGATAAGATATTTATTTATTAGTCACACGTACATCAAAACACACAGTGAAATGCGTCTTTTTGCATTACTGAGAATGTGCTGGGGGCAGCCCGCAAGTGTCGCCACTCTTCCAGCGCCAACATAGCAAACCTGTATGTCTTTAGAATGTGGGAGGAAACTAGAGCACCCAGAGAACGTACAAGCTCTATCAGACAGCGGTGGAATTGAACCTGGGTCGCTGGTGCTGTAATAGCGTAACACTAACTGCTACATATGTGCCATGGGAGTAGGCCCATTATCTCCAATTACCACATTTCTCCAGAGGCCTTCTGCTACCTCTTGTCTTGTGCTCTGTTAGGAGATACAGTATCTGCATTGCCCACATTTACTTGAGAGAACAAGTATCTATCGTTGCCTTCCAATATGTCATTACTGTATGAAAATGTCTTTGTGTCCCTTTCAGAGGATCTTGTCTTAACTCAGGCCCCTGGATACCATAGAGGCAGCCTGGAGACTGCTCTGGAGTTATTCACACTGTGATACAGATGGCTTCATTACCTCTCAATACATTAACACTAAAGACTGCTGTGTCCTTGTAGTCTCCCAGGGTCATGTCTAAGTGAGCTGCTTGTTTCTGAGCTTGTTGGCTCAGTTGCTCAAAACACAGCTGATTTGTTTGATGAGGTTGAAATATACTTTTGTTTTATACTGTGCATAATATATAAGAAACGCATTCATTTTGTTCACGTTTATTAGAGACAACCTAAGGAGTGAACATGAAGCTTTGTGTGGTTTTCAGGTTTCCTCATTATTTCCCCACATTGCCTTGTGTGATCCTCAGCTAAACTCTGCAGCCTTTATCAATAGAAACTGATTTCCCTTCCTTGATATTCATGTGAATGACAGTTATTGTGACATTTGTTTTGATGCCTTTGTAACGTTGCAGTCATTTGAGCGAAATGTATTCTAACCAACATGGTCAAAACCTGGATGTCTAAGGCTATGCACTCAAAGCTTGGCCTATCACTTGGGTCTAGAACATGCGTGCAAGTGGAGACTGTGGCTCGCAATGAGGACCACACTACTACAAGGAAAATCATGGTGAAGACCATCAGTACTCTCAGCTAGCTTTTTCACAGCTTGGTTTGCATTGGAAAGCTTTGCAGTTCTCAGCCATGAAAGTACTGAGTTTTATACTGGTAAATAGTGAGACAATGCTGGAAGCACTCAGCAGGTCAAGCAGCATTACTGGTGAAAGAAAGAGAGACAACATGATGCATTCATTATGAACAGTGAGCAAACTTGTGCATTAAGCTGTAGGGGAGGTGGGTGAAGGGGGACCAAGGGGAATGTCTGATAGGGTGCAGGGTAAAGTTGTCAGGGTAACAATTACTTTGACGAACATCAGTTGGAGACAGAAAGTACAAGTTGAATCAGAGAGGCACAGGTATATCTTGGAAAGAGAAAGAGAAAGGAGTGATTTACCTGAAGTTGTTGAATTAAGTTCTAAGGGGTGCAGTGTCTGCAGATGAAAGATGCTCATGCACGTGGGCATGGATGGAGCAATATAGCAAGCTAAAGGCAGTGAGGTTGGAGTGGGAATGGGACAGACAATCAAAAGGACAGGTGACTGAATGCTTAGCCAGTCTTGTGGGCTGAATTGTGGTGTCTGAAGAGGGATTTCCCAGTCTGCGTTTGCTTTCTCCTGTGTAGAGGGGAGAACATTCACGAGCATCATGATTAAATTGACTAGCTTGCAGTTTTTTATTGAAATGTTTTAATCAGACTGGCTGTCAAAAGTTTTGGTGTTTACAAAAGAATTTACTAAATGCAGTTCTCAAAAGTTTTATGATGTAAATTGCAGATTAAATTTTGAAAGTAGCCAAAAATAGCTTTGCTAATTATTAATTTCTTTTTCTTTCAGTCCTGGCCATGTGTTTGTTGGTACAGGGGAAGGTAAACTCGGGTCAAAGTACAGAAAAGCTGTTTACAGGGAGTTTACGGATGGAACATTTACCACACAAAAAATAAGATTACCAGAAGAACAGCATTTGGAAATATTAGGTATTGAATATTACACATGTAACTTCCCCTGGATGTGATGTGTTGGTTTTTCAATGACAATTGGAAGGTGTTTTCCAATAATCAGGAATCTGGATGTTACACATGTATTCTGCAAATCTCAGGTTTAAAATGTAAATATATTTAAAGCCTAAATACTCTCTATTTTATAGTTGGAGTACCTTTAATTAAATTGATGTGGCATTGTGTAGTCTTTAAGAAGAATCCGAAGGTTCTCTCTGATATTCATTAATCAATGCTACACTAACATTCTTCACATCTTAGACTTAAAATGAAATACTATGTTTAGAGGCTAAATGCTCCCTACTTTGTGGTTGGAGTACCTTCTAAGTAAAATAGAATACAATTTAACCTAACCAGCTACTGTAACAGAATGAATCGTCCAGTAACTGCCCTATTTCCAGAGTGGGAGTGATGGGCACAAATCCAACTAACACTTAGACTTGCATTTTCTTCCTTGGCCCCTTCACTGCTGAAGTGGAGACATAGTTACAGTTGGATCAGACAGTGATCTAAAGTGGCACAAACCTTCCCACTGTCAAGCAACTGGCTCACCAGCACCTTGCCTCAGTCAATCAGAAGTTGGGCAATAATGGCTAGCCTTGTCAGCTACCCCACATCCTGTTAATGAGCAAAGGAATTAACCTTACCCTGTAAAAAATTGTTATGGTGGCAGTATTGCTCTCAATATCAAGTCATACCTTGCTCTGTTCCCTTCCTTACGCATTTTCTTCTTGGATCATTTTATCCTCTTCTGCCAGTTTTGCCTCCAATTTTACATCCTCTTTTTGTGCTATCCTCCCTGGTACCATAAAAGTACTCTCACTGAGATATCGGTACCACTCTTGCTCATCCTCTGCACCAAATGGTTTTGCATTCTCAGTTATTGTGAACTCCATCTTAATTCTGATTTGCTCTCTGTCCTTTGAGTTTATTGATCAGCCAGCCTGCATTAAACTCTTCCTCAGAATAACAAAATAGTGGCTTGGATACCAACCAGTGTAGGCACAATGATCCTAGAAACAGTAATGTGTCTTTACCAGATTCACATTCACAAAATACAAATGTGTTTTTCACTGACTGAATGTGTATGGGGTATTTGGACCAAGGTGTCCTTGTGGTGGAACAGTAAAGTCAAGTCCAAATGGAGCTGTGATTGCTATAGGGAAAGAAACATAACAAGTGAAATGCCAAAGCAGGAATATTAAAGGAAGATTTGTTTGGCGATAGGTTTTTTAGCTTACTGAAGGTCTCATGGAAGTAGTTCTTGCAGTGGCCTGGTAATGTAAAATAAATCTTTATTGTATGATCTAATGCACTTAGGTCCAGTCATCCGAGCAGAGGTTGGTGATGTTATCCTGGTAATATTTAAGAACTTAGCGTCCAAGCCTTACTGTATACATCCACATGGTGCTGAAGAAGTAAACGGTGGTAAATATCTCAAAGTACCAGTTACTATGCCAGGTGAGTGATATAGCACATTTCTCCATATTCATTCATTTTAATTTAACATTTATTTTCTTCAAAGTTCCTTATCTAGAAGTAACTCCTCACATTATATATGCAAAGCTGGAGTTCCAAACACTTTTTTTCCTCCTTTTTAGAAATATGATTACCAAACTCCCAATTAGTATTTTTGAGGGTCAGAGGATCTGTCAACTTGTAACATGGAATTTTGCAGAAAACTACTGAAATATAAAATAACAACTACATTCTCATTTTATTATTGGTGCTCTCCCCAAGGACTTGATATTCCTCTGCACTGATGTTTCTGACAGATCAATGTACAAGTTATTTTGTTGAAATTGGAGCACTCAAAAGGCTCTCAGCACCCAACCAGGACAAAAATGGATGAAACTATTTCTCCAAGTACCATCCATCATTATTAGAGAGGATATTTGTTTGTATGACCACCGTGAATAAACATTTTATCATCTTACGTATTCTGTGCTGAGTGATGTCATTTAAGACAATAAAGTTTTAAAAGTTGTAAGATTACTACAATATGTATTAGAGATGTGTGAAGTGACTTGAAGTGATGCTTTCAAAATGTAATTATGAATACATTTTATCCATTTAAAAATATAAGAATTTTTAGAAATAGAAAAAGATCATTAAGCCGAAAGAAACCTTTTATGTTAAACTCCACCATAAACATCTATTACTTCTCAAAGTGAGTTTCCCTGCTGCATTCTGCTACAGGTCTATCACGATTTGGATGAAAGTACTCAGCTTTCTTTCTCCCATGTTAGCCTGTGGATTTTTACTGGCATATCATAGTATTTGCACTGTGAGCATAACAGGTTTGTTCTTTGTTGCTACAAACAATCTGCTGGAAGAACTGAGCAGGTCAAGCAGCATCCAAAGGAGGAAAGGAATTGTCGATGTTTCATGTTGAAACATTTTGTTCTTTGTTGCCACGTTTATGGTCATAAAACGTAATCAATAGATTCTGTCAAACAAAGTATATTTAGTTTTTAATGTTTTCATTCTGTTTTAAGTTAGCTTTATCACTTTGTAATTCATGTCTTAATTAGATGTATCTGATATTATTTTAGGTGAGATCAAGACCTACAGATGGAATGTTCCAGAAAGATCAGGTCCTGGTAAAGGGGACTCAAATTGCAATACCTGGATCTATTATTCAGCGGTAAACTTTGTAAAGGTAACATTAAATTTAAAATGGTATTGCATTATGGAACTAGATTCTCTGAAGCATTAAAGCAACTTGCTGATACTATGTTTGGGTTGAGAAGATATTTGGTCATAACAGTATTTTAAGTTTACATTACCAGTCGCTGGAACATTCTCAAAAGGTGTCTTTTTTGAATGTTTCTTGTTGGATTATGATTATGTTTATTTTCTTGTCTAACATAATAAAGAATGCAAAGGCACTGTGCATTGAGATATTAGATATTAATGCTTAATATTTTTGGGGTACAAATTTCTTAGTAAAATTTATTTTAGAGGTAATAATAAGCCAGTTATTCTGAATTGTTCAACTAATCCAAAGAGAGGGGAGGAAAGAATTTTGGACTATTAATATCCCATTGTGTGATTCCAATGACTTTTCCTTTAATAAAAGGGTAATGACATTTTGGAAGTGCCAATATCTGTTTTTTAATTACTGCTTTATATCTGTGCATTTCCACAGCTAATGGTGCAGCAGCTTTGACACTAACACTGTAGGAGCTTTGTCACTCCCTTTATTAAACTGCAATGTAATAGAGCTATAATAGCTGGTTTTGAGTGCTGAGTTATAATCCCAGTGCTTTCTGGCTAAACAAAGCAAAGCTTTGCTTACGCAAATTCCCAGAGCTATGCTCACCAGCATTTAAATACTGCTTAAAATATAAATGATGGTGAACAGCTGACAAGATATTCAGCTCTTTTCTCAAATACAAATGTATAGAAAATATTTTGAGAACTCGTCAGTCTACAGCCAGTGCAGAGATGAAGCAGAAAGAGGCTATCTGCTTGAGATGTGATTAATTAAAGTAAATTTTAAACCCGATCCATGCTGAATCCAGAGCAACTGCACTGTCACTTGTGTTGTATTGATGGAAATTTAAGTGCAGCTCGCCCCCATTGCGAATTGTTTCATCTTCCAAAATTAGCTTTTTAGTGCTTGTAATTACTCATTTGCCTGCATAATTTATTGTAAAGCAATGTGCAAAGAAATAAAATGTACTAACTATTTAATGTTTTTATTTCAGGATCTGTACAGTGGGTTGGTTGGCCCTCTGATTACCTGTCGTAAAGGAACACTTGATCAGAACGGCAGGAGAAAAGATGTTGATCGGGAATTTGCCTTATTGTTCCTGGTATATGATGAAAATGAATCCTGGTACCTGAATGACAACATCAGAACTAACCTTCACGTGGATGCAACAGAGTTCAAGAAAACAGATGAATTTACAGAAAGCAATAAAATCCATGGTATGTCTGCATAATTGTAGTGGAGCTGTGCATTACTTTATGGAGTTAGCATGGTAGATTTTACAAATATTTTTATTTCAGCAATTAATGGGAAGATCTATGGAAATCTTCATGGACTGACCATGTTTAAAGGAGACAAGGTTGACTGGTATTTGTTGGGAATGGGGAATGAAGTAGACATGCACACGGTTCATTTCCATGCACAGAGCTTTATCTATAAGGTAAGCAACCTTTAAGTGATGGTTTAATGGAATTTTATATATTTTTTCATGGAAATTGTCTCTGCATCAACTAGTTATTATACAATGATGTAGGTTGTTGTAGTTTTATACTTTATGAACTACAGAATATTAACTTTAAATTCAAATTTAATTGTGAGGATATAATTTAGTTGCAAAAGAGCAAAACCGCAGTCAAACGTCTATGCAGAGATATTTGGTTGGAATTTGAAAAGATGTTGTCAACTGTTCCAAGTAATTTTCAAGAATATGCTCTGATATTGAAAGCTTCATGTCATCCAGCATGGAACTACAAAATTGCGGAGACACCCACACTCACGATGAGTTCCTGCTTAGCATTTTAGGGAGTCCAACATCAGTTTTAACCAGCTACTTCATTTGGCCTCACAGATTTATACATGGAATCAAAGCTTGCACGTATTAGGTGCCAACCATCTGACCCTATTACTAACTTGTGTTTTGTGTTTGTTTTAAACAGTGATACATACTAATTTCTATCCTGGAAAGTTAGAACTAAATGCAGCATAAAGTATGTGTCACATGGTTGTTTAAATATAGAAGCAGTAATAAACAAAAGATAAGGTGCAGGAAGGAGTGACTATTGAAAGTAAGCTAGTGATTTGCTGATGCCCTGGCAGTAAATACCATAGATGAACTAAAGATTGCCTGAACACTGAAGGAATGGATTCTGAATTAAAGATTAATGTGAACAGCTAAAGTTGTGATGGTTTCTGGGAATGTAAGTGAAAGAATAAGCACTTCTCAATTAATTTGAATAATTGAATAATATTTCAATTAATTGTATCAAGTAGGCAATTAAAATAATGAGGAAGTACAATGATGGAAGACAGCAGATGTGCCAGGGAGGTAAGAGCTATGGTTACAGTGGGAAATGTTGAACTTAATGGAAAGGTGATCAGCATAAGACAAGATATCTTTATTAGTCACATGTACATCGAAACACACAGTGAAATGCATTTTTTGCGCAGAGTGTTCTGGGGGCAGCGTGCAAATGTTACCACGCTTCCAGCACCAACATAGTATGCCCACAACTTCCTAACCTGTATGTCTTTGGAATGTGGGAGGAAACTGGAGCACCCAGAGGAAACCCATGCAGACACGGGGAGAACATACAAACTCCTTATAGACAGCAGCTGGAATTGAACTCGGGTCGCTGGCGCTGGAAAAGCGTTACGCTAACTGCTACACTATCGTCAACCCCCCCCCCCCCCGGACCATTGGACAACTGAATAGAGAACTTAAGTAAAAAATTTAGTGAAGAACTTAATATAACATGGAGCACTGAATTTTTTATGCTCGAGATGTTGGGTTTCTGTAGAGGTTTAAAATGTTGTAGTGTAGAGAAAATAAAATGGTTAACAGATGCTGATGATAAGAAAAATTTAGTCTGAATGATGATGTCAAAAAAAAAGACACATCAGCAGAGATGCTGGAAGTGCAAATTATTGGAAAAGTTCAATGAAGAATGCTTCTGGACTGCCAAAGGAATGGAAGATTGTATGAAGAACTGAAGTACAGGACCACAGATGGCAGTGACGAAGCAGCCATAGCAGAGCAGAACTACACTTTATTAACAATAAATTTGTGCTGTAAAATGTCATCAATCAGAAGCAGAATCAGATAATTCCTTGGGTACATTTTTATAGGGTAATATTGGATGTTTTATGTTGTTTTGTTACAGATGAGAAATGATCACAGAGCAGATGTGTACGATCTCTTCCCTGGCACATTCCAGACAATTGAAATGGTTGCATCAAATCCCGGAACTTGGCTGTTACATTGCCATGTAACTGACCACATTCATGCTGGCATGGAAACTGTTTATACTATCCTGAACCAGACAGGTAAACTCAAGACATATAAAAGAAAAACTTATTCCATTAAATTGTAAACAAAGCATTTTATGCTCATTTGAATTTGACACTGTTACTTACATTAGGTGTACGTTGCTCACCAAACAGTATACATCAAACTAGATTTGGTCCAGATCAGATTAAATCAAGCCATCATTTGTACTTCTGGGACAACTATGCATTAAACCTTCACTTAGAAGGAATACTCTTTCCAGAATCTCAATCCCATTTCTACTGATTAGCACTTTAGCAATCTTACATTTCATTATAAGGCACCAAAGTTATTACAGCAAATATAGATTTTTAGCTCGTTGTTTTTGAAGAATCTTGCTTTGATCAAAGTAGAAATAGCATTTATCCATTTAACAGTGGTTCTGCATTTCTGAACTTTATCTGGTTTAAAGTATTTCTGAAAAAGATGATGAAACATGAGTTAACATTTTCCTTCTTTCTATTGTTAGTTTATGTGAACCACCATTGATTATTGAATTACTTTGAACTGTATTACAGATGTTGATGGCTGTTTAGCATTAGTTTAAAGCATAATTGTAACTATGATTAGCCTGTTTGACAATAGGTCAGGGCTCCCAATTTAAACTTTAAAGGAGACTGAAACTACCTTCTTTGTTGGTTGGGTTAGAAGAATAATTTTTTTAAATCTTAAGTTTCTAAACATTCTTCAAAACTATTTCTCATAAAGAACTATTTTAAGAGTGTGTTTTCTAGGATTGATTATTATCTAACAAAACTTCATGAACATTCAGTAAGACATTTTTCCTTCCTTGAATTGCTGTATACTTTTAATGGGCAAAATCAGAAAAGGATGAATCACTCATGCGTGCACACTTCAAAACACAGGTCAGTAGACGTTTCAAACAGCAAGCTACCAAGCCACTATGCATTAAGTAAAATCACATGATCTTTAGTGAATAGAAGATGAGGAACAGAAGCAGAAATATGTCAATTGCCAACCCCACCCCCAAGTCTTAATATGATGGTGGCTGATCCTTTCGTGCTACTGTCCCACATTAACCTCACATCCCTTGATTTTATTATATTTGTTGATCTCTCTTGAATATATTCAGCAGCTGAACCTCCACTGCCTTCTTGGGTAAAGCATTCCATAAATTCTGTACCCTATGGGTGAAGAAATTTCTCTTTAACTCAGTCCAGAAAGGCCATACCTTTATTTTGGGACTGGGTTCAATGACGATCAAGCCAGGGAGACATCATCCCTTCATTCACCTAGTCAAGCCTCACAAGAATTTCATTTGTATCAGTGATATCACCCCTCATTCTTCTAAACTCTAAAGATTATAAACCCAGTTTCTTCTAAACTCTAAAGATTATAAACCCAGTTTGTTTAATCTCTCCATATTCAATTATTCCATCCTCACAGGAATCAATCTGGTGAACTTGGGTGCAATCCTGCTATCATGGGTATGTCCTTCCTTGTAGGGAGACCAGACATGTAGACAGTAGTCCAGTTGTGGTTATGTCAGGCCCTATATAATTTCAGTAAGACGTTTTTACTCCTGTGCCCAAATTCTCATGCAATAAAGGAAAAATACCATTTGTCTTCCTAATTGCTTGCTGTATCAGCATATTAACCTTCAGTGATAACATTTTGAAATGCTGCATGTGGTCAAGGTACCCTATAGTGCAATTAGGTAAGTAGTTTCAAGAGTAGACTTTTTAGTCTTAATTGTCAGACTGTAGTTTTCATTCCTCATGGACAAGATGCGCATTGAGTTTTCTACATTGTCAGGTTGACAGTTCTGTGTTCTTTGTTCATTTATGACAATAATTCTAATGTTGCTTTACACAAGGTTTGAATGTAATTTTTTTCTAATATACTTTTAGATCTTTGGGAGTAATGTAACAAAGTATTTATTAATTTATACTTTCATGTTTTCATAGATGGTGCAGGGGTTACTGTGAAAAGCCAGTCTACAGATTCTGCAGCAAATGGTGTGTGATTGTAATTGAACAGAGAAGTTATATTTACATTTTAATACATTTTAAAAAGTGAATGTCTTTCTGGCAGCATTCTTGCCATTGAGCCACCTGTGACAGGTTTGGGATCCATTCTACATGGCCCCAGTGAAACTAGTGTGGTCTCCAATTGGTTTGTTGACAGCTAGGAGTGAGATAATCGTGACAGGACAGTTTATGTTAGTAATCCCCATCTGAATTAGCAGTTTGTCTCGGGCCTGGCTGCAAGTGGATGAGATCGGAATAACAACCCTGAATATGGGGCAGAAGATAAGATAGATAAGATATCTTTATTAGTCACTTGTACATCGAAACACACAGTGAAATGCATCTTTGCGTAGAATGTTCTGGGGGCAGCCCGCAAATGTCGCCACACTTCTGGCGCCAACATAGTGTGCCCATAACTTCCTAACCCGTACATCTTTGGAATGTGGGAGGAAACCGGAGCACCCGGAGCAAACCCATGCAGACATGGGGAGAACCTACAAACTCCTTACAGACAGCAGTGGGAATTGAAACCGGGTCGCTGGCACTGTAATAGTGTTATGCTAACTGCTACACTACCGTGAATACAGTAAAATAAATCTACAGGTGACTGCCCCAATTGTGGAGGTGGATGGGATACATTAACTAAGACAAGGAGCTCTGCAGTTATAAACTATGAAGCAAGAAACACAAAATTTCCTTGATTTTTCCTCTGGAAAATGGTTCTAGAATCTCCTGTGAGATTTTAGTTAAAGTTGCCCACAAACACCATGGACAAAAGTACGTGTGTGTGCCCATCTGTAATACAGCAGGTAGTACTGTTAGGTACTACTTTGACCATTTATGTAAGCTTCTGAGGTCAGGTTCTCTTTTGCAATTGATAAAATGTGAATAAGGTTTAGAGAAAGTCTAAATCTATCATTTAATCTCACAGTGTAGCGATGGGACACCAGAACTTCTGATTGGAACAGTGGGAGGAAGAGGGCTGTATTAGCCAGAGTTCTTGTTCCTCATTATCACCCTTTGATCTTTGAAAAATGTTTCTGAATAAACATCAGTTGGAGATGAGGTCAACTTTTTCTCTGATATCCATCACAGTGGAATTACCTGATGCCCATTAAAAAGATGCTGTGGCCTTGGAAGGGTCCTGAACTGGAGGAAGGTATTTGAAGACATTATGCCTTCAAGTTGAAAATAAGAATGACATTGAAATGTGCTCTAAATCTGTATTTGCATATCTTAAGTCACTTTGTTCTTGTGAAACCTAAATCATTTTCCTAAATCTTAATCAAGGTCAGCACAATGGCATGTCTAGTAGAGCTGCTGCCTCATGGTGCTAGAGATCAGAGTTCAATTCTGATCTCGGGTGCTGCCTGTGTGGAGTTTGCATGTTCTCCCTATGAATGCATGGATTTCCTCTGGATGCTCTAGTTTCCTCCCATATCCCAAGGATGTGCAGGTTGGTAGGTTAATTGGTCACTGTAAATTGTCTCTGAGGGGAGTTGATGAGAATATGGGGAAAGCAAAAAAGGGATTAATTGTAGTGTTACGAACCAACAACAAATGAAACACACTGAGTCATGATTCAGTGTTAAAAGCTATTTTATTAATAACTACTTATGATGATAAGAAAAATAAAAGTAAAAATGTTAGTATGTTAGAAGTAAAAATGTTAAACCTTAAACATTAACCCCAAAAACTAAACTCTTCGTGCGTGTGTGTGTGCGTGTGTGTGTGCGTGTGTGTGCGTGTGCGTGTGAGTGCGTGTGTGTGCGTGTGTGTGGCAAAGTCCCAAACTCCAGGAATGGTTCTTAAAGTTCAGTTCAGCAAGCCATAAGGTGAAACATGAGCAAAGGCTTCCTCAACAACCACTGTTGTCTGAAGATAAGATGTAGATGTAGAGAACATAGAGAGAGTAATTACAAAATCCAAATGTTCCACGATGGAACCCAAACGACACCTCAGTGTTTACTCGGTAGTGACTTCCTCACCCCGAAAAGCATCCAAATCGTGGCCGTCCACACAAATACCGGCATGAACTCTGTGGGCCAATGGGTCTGTTTCCTTGTATCTCTGTTTGACTCTATGGCTTTGGAATTAAGTAAAGTTAAACAAGTTTAAGTTTTCTCACTAAAAATATGAACTGAGTCAATTTGTAAAATATAATATATGTATAACACGATATGCCAAATGTTGAGAAAAATCAAGATGGATTATTGCATAAATGTTATAAATTAGGTTAATATTATTAATTTTGGGTAGAATTTAGCAACTGGCTATTAAAAAAATGGGTAGAAAACTTAGCCAAAAATATTTTTTTGTAAATTGGGAAATAACTTGTTTATTGAATTATCTATAGTCGCTCTGTTTTGTGGTTAATATGGATAAAAGACAGACTTGTACAATAAAACACTTCTTATTTTTACAGGTGGTACTGCATTAACATTAGACTTCTTTGGGAACAAGCTTGATAAAAAAGAAGTCAAACTAATGCTGGCGTTGCTCCTCATTATCGGGGCCCTTCTATTGGTAATGGTTTTGGTATTTCTCGGTGTTATTATTTACCTGTGCAGAAGGAACTCCTATAAACAAGTAACCCATTCTTCACTTCCCATGAATAGAATTTGATTTGTTGCTGTAGTTGCTGCTGTTTATTCATTGTGTTCAAAAAAAAGTTATTTTTTAATTCTGTTGATACAAATGAATGTACATTTATGCAATCTGATAAAGTCTTCTATGATTAAGGTTTATTTGACTCAATCCAATAATTATAATCAAACTGAAATTCCAGGATGAAATTCTGTAAATGAGTGTCATGTGAGAAGCCTCTTTTCAAAATAAACTCACTAGGATCAGTTTTAATCCTCCAACTACCCCATACTCTAAATCACCTCTCAACCATGAGGTCACAGAGTAAGCTCCTGAAATAAACTTTGGACCTTTTTATGATTCTGATCTTTCTTTTCCATACCCCGTTCCTTCAAGCATAATGTTGTTTGCAACCCACCCCAACACTGGGCCTGGCACTTACTTTGTCCACTAACCTTGATGCCATGCCTGATGCTTAGGATATGAGACAGATGTGGAATATTACAGTCAGGCCCACTGGTTAAAATTGCAGGACCCCTGCTCTTAGTGTTTGGCAAGCACGCCTGTTGATTCAGTTCAAGGACCTTCACTGTAGGTTCACCATTTGTCCTTGTAATTCCCCATTAATCCCAAATACTTTTGAGACTTGTTTTGAATCCCAGGATTGATCTAAATGGTTCAGATCTGATTCTCACCCCAGAGCAGCGGGAGAAGGTCTCTAGAGAATTAATGGAGGAGTAGGAATCATGGCAGGAACCAAGGAAATGGCCTCCACCAAGGAATTCATGCCAGACATGGCCATCTGTTGACTGCAGCTGGGAGAATGGTGTTGTTGGGGGGGGGGGGGGGGGGGAAAGTGGGGCGGAAACCCCTCCTTAGGTATTGGTATTGGTTTATTATTGTCACTTGTACCGAGGTACAGTGAAAAGCTTGTCTTACAAACTGATCTTACAGGTCAATTCATTACACAGTGCAGTTACATTGAGCTAGTACAGAGTACATTGAGCTAGTACAGGTAAAAACAATAACAGTACAGAGTAAAGTGTCACAGCTACAGAGAAAGTGCAGTGCAATAAGGTGCAAGGTCACAACAAGGTAGATCGTGAGGTCATATCCATCTCATTATATAAGGGAACCGTTCAATAGTCTTATCACAGTGGAGTAGAAGCTGTCCTTAAGTCTGGCGGTACGTGCCCTCAGGCTCCTCTATCTTCTACCTGACGGAAGAGAAGAGAAGAGAGAATGTCCCGAGTGGGTGGGGCCTTTGATTATGCTGGCTGCTTCACCAAGACAACGAGAGGTAAAGACAGAGTCCAAGGAGGGGAAGCTGGTGTCCGTGATGTGGGCTGTGTCCACAACTCTCTGCAGCTTCTTGCAGTCCTGGGCAGAGCAGTTGCCGTACCAAGCCATGATACATCCAGATAGGATGCTTTCTATGGTGCCTCGGTAAAAGTTGGTGAGAGTCAAAGGGGACAAACCAAATTTCTTTAGCCTCCTGAGGATGTAGAGGTGCTGGTGAGCTTTCTTGGCCATGGCATCTACGTGATTTGACCAGGACAGGCTGTTGGTGATGTTCACTCCCAGGAACTTGAAGCTCTCAACCCTCTCAGCCTCAGCACCATTGATGTAGACAGGTGCATGTACACCGCCCCCTTTCCTGAAGTCAATGACCAGCTCTTTTGTTGACATTGAGGGAAAGGTTGTTGTCATGACACCATTCCACTAAGCTCTCTATCTCTTCCTGTATTCTGACTCTCTGCTATTTGAGATACAGCCTACAACAGTGGTATTATCTGCAAACTTGTAGATGGAGTTAGAGCAGAAGGTTTAATTTACACTCGACAAAGCACATCTTTGCTTACTAACCTTTTCAACATGTTCTAAAAAAAATGGGAGGGGGGGTGTGGAAGGGTTGACACAGATTGCCAGCACCTCCTCCCTTAGGAACTACCTTTGTATCTGTATGGCATCATAGAGTGTAGCAGAGGCACTGGTGTAAGACCACAGTGATGACTTGTTCTTCGTTCTCTGTTCTGCTGACTGCCTCTATGCTACCACTCGGGGTTGTCCATAGAGTACTCGACAGAAACAGTGACATCCCTGTTGGGCACCTCTTACTTTCCTTGCTCCAACCGGAGTTGGCGTGTGTAGATTTTTCCTGCCACTGGTTAGTGATGTACTGGCCCCTGGGGGTTGGTGGAAAAGCGGCTCTAAGGCAAGCAGCCATAGACCAAGGCAGAGTTCATTGACTGCTGGCAGAAGATAGGGGAGATCATCAGAATGTGATGCCATCAGCCAATGCATCTCCCCCTCCCCTTTCTACATTCCGAAGGAATCATGTCCTCCACAACTCCCCAGTTTGCTATTTCATTCCCACAAACACCACCTCCCCTTTTCACAACACCTTTTCCTGCAGATGTAGGAGATGGAGAAACACTGGCCTTTCCCTGTGCAACATGCAGGGATTCAAAACACTCCTTCCAGATGAAGCAGCAATTTTGTGTACTGCATTCTGTGCCTGTGCTGTGGTCTCCTCTACATGGATTGATCACTTTACAGAATACCAACATTGAGTCTGCATGGGTGACCCTGATCTTCACATTGCCTGTCATTTTAATTCTCCACCCCACTCCTACTCTGGCCTCTCTGTGTTTGACTTCTTGCCCTGTTCCAATGAAGCCTAAAGTAAGCTTGAAGAACAGCATTTCATCTTCCAACTCTGTATGTTATGGCCTTCAGGACTTAATATTGAATTCAGTGATTTCAGCTAAGCTGCCTTCCCAGTTTGTATCCAAAGTGGGCAGATCAAATGAAAGGCCATCAAGTTGCAAAGTTAATTCCATTTAACTCTACAGATGCTGCCTGACCCTGTGGATATTTATAAGCATTCTTTTTGATTTCAGATTTCCAGAACTGTGGGCACAAGACAATGTTTTTTTTCTTCTGTCCTTATTCTATTTACACCTCCTCCAGACAGATCAGCTGCGATTAATCAGCCTTCCCCACCCTCTTTTAGGCGGCACCACTTGTGTCATTCATCCTCTTTTGATCTCTACCTATCACAGGCATCCCCTTTGTTCTCTCCACACTCCTTCTCTGCAATTTATCATGTATTTGATTTCTAAATTCTACTGCTGATGAAAGATCATCATCCTGCTTCTTTATCCACATATGGTGCCTGACCTGGTGAGTATTTTGGGCATTTTGTGTTTTATAGCAAAGTAATCGACCAGAAAAATATGCTTTGTAGTTGATAGACACTGCCACTCTTTTGTTTACATGGGCAGCTACCGATCACTTGACTGGAAACCAGCGTTTTGAAACTTGCCTTGTATTTTCAGCAGAGGCTGCTTTGACTACATTTGCACAATGAACGAGCAGTCAAGCCACCTCGATTGTATATGCAGCTAACTCAAAGAAGCGCGCCTGCATTGGGTTGTTTGCAGCCATGCCCGTGCAGGGCTGAGATGGGAGCAGCAGGAGATGGCGCCGGAGAGCAGGCAACTGGCTGCCCATTAAGATGCCAATGAAGATCTGGTTCATTTTATGAAGTCAAAAGAAAAATATATCTAAAAATCGGAAGGGACTTTTTAACAAATGAAATTACTCCAGGGTAAACAGTCTGGTAACTTGTTTAGAGCAAGAAAAGCATCAAAGCATCTAAATTTCTCCACAGCTGGTGTAATCTTCCATTCCTTGATCTTTCTGCCCCATATCAAGCATGGCTGCATTCACTCTGCACTATTATTTATTATCCTGGAGAACGATGATAACTCATCATTATCTACCTTTAAACTGTTATCTGATGCTGTTCTTTATCACCAGAGGCAACCTGTACAACTGCTTCTGCCCCTGAAACGGTGTGTTTCCCTGAACTTTATCTGTATTGAGAGGCAAGTCTGATGGATTCATAATCTGAAACAGACAGTGATCCATCCAACTCCTTGATAAGTGAGGCCTGGGCTTCATTCACAAGCCTGCTCGCTGGTGGGAATGATGACACCACTGGTGAGAGGGATATTAGAATATAGAACAGTACAGCACAGAAATAGGCCCTTCAGCCCACAATGTCTATGCTGAATACTACGCAAAATTAAATTAAATCTTTCTTCTGTCTGCACATGATCCATATCCTTCCATTCCTTGCCTATTCATGTGTCTATCTAAAAGTCTCTTAAACACCACTATCATCTCTACTTCCACCACTACCACTGGCAGCCTGTTCCAGGCACCTAGACTTTTTGCTTTTTGTGTAAAAACAAAATCTCCCCCCCCCCCCCCCCTCCATATCTACTTTAAACTTTCCCCCTCTCACATTAAATGCATGCCCCCTAGGATTTGACATTTCTGCCGGGTGGGGGGGGGGGGGGCGCAATATTCTGAATGTCTACTCTATCTATGCCTCTCATAATTTTATAAACTTCCATCAGGTCTCCTCAGCCCCTGAAGCTCCAAGGGAAAACAACCTAAGTTTGTCCAACTTCTCCTTAAAACTCATACCGTCTAATCCAGGCAGCATCCTGGTAAACCTCTTCTGGACCCCTTCCAAAGCCTCCACATCCATCTTGTAATGGGGTGACCAGGATTGTACACAATACTCCAGGTGCATCCTAACCAAAGTTTTATACAGCTGCAATATGACTTCCTTACTCCTGTACTCTATGCCATGATGAATGAAGGCAAGCATGCCATATGCCTTCTTTACCACCCTATCTACTTGTGTGGCCACTTTCAGGGAGTTATGGACTTGGAGTCTAAGATCCCTCTGTACATCAATGCTGTTTAGCATCCTGCCATTAACTGTATACTTTCCCTTTACATTTGACCTCCCAAAGTGCAGCACCTCACACTTGCTTGGATTAAACTCCATCTGCCGTTTCTCCACCTACAGTATATCTGTAACTGATCCATATCCTTCTTTATCCTTTGATAGCCCTCTACGTTTTCTACAACTCCACCAATCTTTGTGACGTCTGCAAATATTGAAATTCTTTCTGCGGTGGAAAGGCAATTGCCAGGGACCTAGAGAAAAATGTCTCTCTGAGGTGGTTGAGTGATGGGAGGTGCTGTGAATTGGGAAGATTCATGCTAGGGGAATAGAGTATCCTAAATAGGTGACATGCAGGGGACATATAGAAATCACTAACACTTCAAGTATTCTCTAGTTAGCCTTGAGTTTGTGAGCAGGTGAACCCAAAGCACTATTTGCGAATGTTTACATGCAAGGAAATGAAGAGCTGCTGTGAGAGGTGATGGAGTGCACAGAGTGCAGTCAGGAGAAAACTGAAGGCTGGAGAGAATGTGAGGTGGCAATAATAACTATGGAAAGGTGTGGTTCATCTAAATGGATGCAGAAAGAACACCATCTTCCCCTAGCTGTTGAGGCTCTGCACTGAACCTTCAGATCTACAAGCAATAAGAATAAGAGCACAGCATTGGCACTTGAGGATTTTAATGTCATTAATCCTAACCACTTAGTACCTATTTTTTTTCCTTTCATGTTGCCTTTCAGTGCTTGTGACAACTTAAGGTGAGAGGGAAATGGTGCAAGAGTCAATCTCAAAATCCTTCCTGCCTGCAGCCAGAAACTAGTACCATTATAATTAGAAGCACACAACATGCTGGACCAGAGACTGATTCTGAACTGCAGCTGAAGGGATCATTGATCAGTTATGGATTAGAGCAAGTGAGCTTTTGTTTTTGTGTAGGATAACTTTTCATAGTAATCAGATAAATAAGGGATTCCCAAACAAATGAGAATTAATTTTGTCAATAATATGAACGTATTGTCAATTTGCCCTCAGATTGGAGCATGAAATACAGTAAATGTATCTAACAACAGATTTGGTCTTGAATGAGTCACATTAGTAATTGTAGAAAAGATTAATGTCTTCTTGAATTTTACAAAATTGCCTGATTCCCTTGCAAAGGTAAATTAAACATCTTGTTTTTTAAAATCTGAAAATGGTCTATATAACCTTTCAGAATAGTAACATGAATAAGGTAAGAGGCTATTTGGTCTTTTGGGTCCATGCCATCTGTCTTTTGAAGAGCAAGTTGAATAGTTCCACTCACCCTTCCTCAATATTCCTGTAGTATCTTCTCCTTCGTTTATCAATGTTTACTATTGGTAGTGCATACCAACCCTGACCACTTTCTGCCAAAAAAAATCTTTTTTCCTTGTTGTTCTGTGGTGTTAGTCTTCATAAATTGCCATATCAATGCTTTCTTGTTATCAAAGGTTCTCCAGTATATCCGTGTAACTATAATCCTCATCCATCAAACCATTTGAATAAATATCTTCTGCGTCCACTCAAGGCTTTACAAACTTCCTAAATTGTAGTGCTGGGAAGTGAATGCAATTCTCCCCCTAGAACAGACTAGTACTTTATGTAAGTTTTTTACTCATTCGGAAGAAATATGTCCTAGATCAGTAGCACTAAATACAGTATGTAGTAGCAATAGTGCACCTTGCTTTAAAAATTCAGTTATCAAGTTGTGTATTTAATCCTATTGATTGAGACCAAATTTCTGGGCATGTATCACATTAACAAAAGCTAAGAACTTCATCAACTGCTCTGTTAACCTGTCCTGCCAACTTTAATGATCTTTAAGCAAGTGACTCCTTTTTTTGGCGAGAGGAATCGGCCGAGGACTTCCGAGCAGCTAAGTGTTTTTTTTTAACTACTCGGGCATAGTGGGGCAAGACAGTGCAGGCGTGTGACGTCAGTGGGTAGAGTGCGCAAGGTTTAAAAAGAAGACCGCTATACCCAGCGGGCAGCATTCGGAGCGGGCAGCGGAGTGAGAGGTAGCAGAGTGATTGGGCTTTGTCTTAACGGGCTTAGGCGGTAACGGGCTTAAGTGGTGGCGAGGCGAGGTAGGTGCTAATTGAGGAAAGGAAGTAGTATGAGTGCGGTTTTCTGTGCTCTGTGTCAGATGTGGGAGGTCCTGGAGTCTCCCAGCCTCCTGGATGGCCACATCTGCACCCAGTGTGTCGAGCTGCAGCTCCAAAGGGACCGCGTTAGGGAACTGGAGAAGCAGCTCGATAATCTTTGGTCAGGGAGAATGAGGAGGTGACAGAAAGGAGTTATAGGCAGGTGGTCACACAAGGGCCAAGGGAGACAAGCAAGTTGGTCACAGACAGGAAGGGGAAGGGGAAGAGGCAGGTACTGGAGAGTACCCCTGTGGCTGTACCCCTTGACAATAAGTTCTCCTGTTTGAGTACTGTTGGGGGAGACAGCCTACCTGGGGGAAGCAACAGTAGCCGTGCCTCTAGCACAGAGTCCTGTGGCTCAAAAATGTAGGGAAAGGGAGAGGAAGACAGTAGTGATAGGGGACTCTATAGTTAGGGGATCAGACAGGCGATTCTGTGGATGCAGGAAGGAAACTCGGATGGTAGTTTGCCTCCCAGGTGCCAGGGTCTGGGATGATTTAGATTGTGTCCAAGATATCCTGCAGTGGGAGGGAGAACAGCCAGAGGTCATGGTACATATTGGCACCAATGACATAGGTGGGAAAAGGGATGAGATTCTGAAAAAAGACTACAGGGAGTTAGGAAGGAAGTTGAGAAGCAGGACCACAAAGGTAGTAATCTGTGCCACGCAACAGTGAGTATAGGAATAGAATGAGGTGGAGGATAAATGCGTGGCTGAGGGATTGGAGCAGGGGGCAGAGATTTAGATTTCTGGATCATTAGGGCCTCTTTTGGGGCAGGTATGACCTGTACAAAAAGGACAGGTTGCACTTGAATCCCAGGGGGACCAATATCCTGGCGGGGAGGTTTGCTAAGGCTACTGGGGACAATTTAAACTAGAATTGTTGGGGGGTGGGAACTGAACTGAAGAGACTGGGGAAGAGGCAGTTGGCTGTCAGATAGAGAAAGCTTGTAGACAGTGCGGGGGGCAAGGATAGGCGGATGATAGAGAAGGGATGCGCTCAGACCGACGGTTTGAGATCTGTCTGTTTTAACGCCAGGAGTATTATGAACAGGGTGGATGAGCTTAGAGCTTGGATCAATACTTGGAGCTACGATGTGGTGACCATTACAGAGACTTGCATGGCTCAGGGACAGGAATGGTTACTTCAAGTTCTGGGTTTTAGATGTTTCAGAAAGGACAGGGAGGGAGGCAAAAGAGTGGGGGAGTGGCACTGTTGATCAGAGAGAGTGTCACGGCTGCAGAAAGGGTGGACGACATGGAGGGATTATCTACAGAGTCTCTGTGGGTGGAGGTTAGGAACAGGAAGGGGTCAATAACTTTACTGGGTGTTTTTGTAGGATGCCCAATAGTAACAGGGATATCGAGGAGCAAATAGGGAAACAGATCCTGGAAAGGTGTGATAATAACAGAGTTGTCGTGATGGAAGATTTTAACTTCCCAAATATCGATTGGCATCTCCATACAGCAAGGGGTTTAGATGGGGTGGAGTTTAAGTGTGTTCAGGAAGGTTTCTTGACACAATATGTAGATAAGCCTACAAGAGGAGAGACTGTGCTTGATTTGTTATTGGGAAATGAACCTGGTCAGGTGTCAGATCTCTCAGTGGGAGAGCATTTTGGAGATAGTGATCATAATTCTATCTCCTTTACAATAGCATTGGAGAGAGATAGAAACAGACAGATTAGAAAGGCGTTCAATTGGAGTAAGGGGAATTATGAGGCTCTCAGGCAGGAAATTGGAAGCTTAAATTGGAAACAGATGTTCTCAGGGAAAAGTACGGAAGAAATGTGGCAAATGTTCAGGGGATATTTGTGTGGAGTTCTGCATAGGTATGTTCTGATGAGACAGGGAAATTACGATAGCATACAGGAACCGTGGTGTGCAAAGGCTGTAATAAATCTAGTTGAAAAGAAAAGCTTACAAAAGGTTCAGAGAGCTAGGTAATATTAGAGATCTGGAAGAGTATAAGGCTAACAGGAAGGAGTTTAAGAAGGAGATTAGGAGAGCCAGAAGGGGACACGAGAAGGCCTTGGTGGGCAGGATTAAGGAAAACCCCAAGGCATTCTACAAGTTTGTGAAGAGCAAGAGGATAAGATGCGAAAGAATAGGACCTATCAAGTGTAACAGTGGGAAAGTGTGTATGGATCCGGAAGAAATAGCAGAGGTACTTAATGAATACTTTACATCAGTATTCACTATGGAAAAAGATCTGGGTGATTGTAGTGAGGACTTGTAGCAGGATGAAAAGCTTGAGCATGTAGATATCAAGAAAGAGGAGGTGCTTGAACTTTTGGAAAGCATCAAGTTGGATAAGTCACCGGGACTGGATGTGATGTACCCCAGGCTGCTGTGGGAGGCGAGGGAGGAGATTGCGGAGCCTCTGGCAATGATCTTTGCATCATCAATGGGAATGGGAGAGGTTCCGGAGGGTTGCGGATGTTGTTCCTTTATTCAAGAAAGGGAGTAACGATAGCCCAGGAAATTATAGACCAGTGAGTCTTACCTCAGTGGTTGGTAAGTTGATGGAGAAGATCCTGAGAGGCAGGATTTATGAACATTTGGAGAGGTATAATATGATTAGGAATAGTCAGCGTGGATTTGTCAAGGGCAGGTCCTGCCTTATGAGCCTGATTGAATTTTTTGAGGAAGTGACTAAACACATTGATGAAGGAAGAGCAGTAGATATATGGATATAGATTTCAGCAAGGCATATGATAAGGTACCCCATGCAAGGCTTATTGAGAAAGTAAGGAGGCATGGGATCCAAGGGGACATTGCTTTGTGGATCCAGAACTGGCTGGCCCACAGAAAGCAAAGAGTGGTTGTTGATGGGTCATGTTCTGCATTGAGGCTGGTGACCAGTGGTGTACCTCATGGATCTGTTCTGGGACCCTTCCTCTTCGTGATTTTTATTAATGACCTGGATGAGGAAGTGGAGGGATGGGTTAGTAAGTTTGCTGATGACACAAAGTGTGGAGGGCTGTCAGAGGTTACAGCGGGACATAGATAGGATGCAAAACTGGGCTGAGATGTGGCAGATGGAGTTCAACCCAGATAAGTGTGAAGTGGTTCATTTTGGTAGGTCAAATATGATGGCAGAATATAGTATTAGTGGTAGGACTCTTGGCAGTGTGGAGGATCAGAGGGATCTTGGGGTCCGAGTCCATAGGACGCTCAAAGCAGCTGCACAGGTTAACTCTGTGGTTAAGAAGGCATACAGTGTATTGTCCTTCAATCGTGGAATTGAATTTAGGAGCCGAGAGGTAATGTTGCAGCTGTTTTGGACCCTGGTCAGACCCCACTTGGAGTACTGTGCTCAGTTCTGGTCGCCTCACTACAGGAAGGATGTGGAAGCCATAGAAAGGGTGTAGAGGAGATTTAAAAGGATGTTGCCTGGATTGGGGAGCATGCCTTATGAGAACAGTTTGAGTGAACCCGGCCTTTTCTCCTTGGAGCGACGGAGGATGAGAGGTGACCTGATAGAGGTGTATAAGATGATGAGAGGCATTGATTGTGTGGATAGTCAGAGGCTTTTTCCCAGGGCTGAAATGGTTGCCACAAGAGGACCCAGGTTTAAGGTGCTGGGGAGTAGGTATAGAGGAGATGTCAGGGGTAAGTTTTTTTTGGTGAGTGCATGGAATGGGCTGCCGGCAACGGTGGTGGAGGTGGATACGATAGGGTCTTTTAAGAGACTTTTGGATAGGTACATGGAGCTTAGAAAAATAGAGCGCTATGGGTAAGCCTAGTAATTTCTTGTGTAGGGACATGTTTGGCACAGCTTTGTGGGCCGAAGGGCCTGAATTGTGCTGTAGGTCTTCTATGTTTCTATATCTTTCCTCTTTGTACCCTCTTGAAAATTAAGCTATTGAGCATTATTCTCTCTCATTCTTCTTACCAAAGTATAGTGCCTTGCATTTCACTACATTGAACTTCATTTGCCTATTCCCTAGCTTGTTCATGTCCACTTGCAGTCTGTTTGTATTTTCCTCATTGTTTACTACACCAAGTTCCATGTAATCTGCGGATTTTTAGTTTGTGCCTTGAACCACACCCCCCTCAATTCTAAGTGATTAATGTATATCAAAAGACAGCGTTACTTCTGGAACTGAACCTTGGGGAAATACCACTGTACGTGGTGTTCCAGTCCAAAAATCTGCAGTTTTTTTCTATTATGTAGCTAATTTTCTATGTGTACTACTACTGCATGTTTAATCCATGGACTTCAAATGTACTACTGAGCCCAACTAGTGGTATTTTAATAGATGCCTTTTGTGTATATAAAGAAAGTTTGCTTGTAATTGGACTGTATTTTTCTTGATAGATTCTTCCTATAAAGTCTACATTACTACATTTTCTATGTACCATTTTTTAGAAATAAAACACGTCCATTACTTCCGAACTTTTTGTGCAGCTTTTGTGCTATAATTTTGTCTTTCATTTCATTGTTTGCATTTTGGCAGATTTTTTTTCTTGAGAGCCACTTTATGGGAAAAAAAGAGCAAATGTATGGCTTGAACAGCATTCAAATAATGGGCAGTAATTATCACTGTCTTCTGGGGTTTATGCACTTTCCTGTTGAGCCTGCATACACATAATCAGTGAGGCATCCAGTTTGTGTTTTTTGGTCAGTGGTCTAACCCAAGCTGGGAATCACAAGATCACAAGACAAGGGAGCAGAAGCAGGCCATTCGGCCCATCGAGTCTGCTCCAAGGGAAAGGGAAAAAAAGAAATGGGGAATGGGGGAAAAAAAAGAACAAAAAATACTATTCTAATCCCAATTTCTGGCCTTATCCCCATATCCCTTGATACCCTGACTATTTAGATATCTATCTATCTCCCCCTTGAACGCCCACACTGATCTGGCCTCCACTGCTGTACGTGGCAAGGAGTTCCACAAATTCACCACCCTCCGGCTAAACAAATTTCTCCTCATCTCTGTTTTGAAACTGTACCCTCTAATTCTAAGATTGTGCCCTCTGGTCCTGGACTCACCCACCAAGGGAAACAGCCTAGCCACATCTACTCTGTCCTTTCCTATCAACATTTTAAATGTCGCTGTGAGGTCCCCTCTCATTCTTCTGTACTCCAGTGAGTACAGTCCAAGAGCTGACAAATGCTTATCATACGTAAGCCTTTTCATTCCTGGAATCATCCTCATAAATCTCCTCTGAACCCTCTCCAACGTCAGCACATCCTTCCTAAGATGTGGGGCCCAAAACTGCGCACAATATTCCAAATGAGGCCTCACTAGTGCCCCATAGGACCTCATCAACACTTCCTTTTATACGCTATACCTCTCGAAATGAATGCCAACATAGCATTCGCTTTCTTTACCACCGATCCGACCTGGTGATTAACCTTTAAGGTATCCTGTACGAGTACCCCCAAGTTCCTTTGTACTTTGAATTTTCTCTCCTTCTAGATAATAATCTGCCCACTTATTTCTGCTTCCAAAGTGTACAACTGCACATTTCTCAACATTGAATCTCATCTGCCATTTCCTTGCCCATTCTCCTAAACTGTCTCGGTCTCTCTGCAACCTTCCTATCTCCTCAATACTCCCTACTCCTCCACCTATCTTGGTGTCATCCGCAAACTTAGCCACGAAACCATTTATTCCATCATCCAAATCGTCCAATTCAGGTGGTGGGTATAGTCTGTCCTTTCCCTGGCATTGCTTGTCTGAAGTGCTGAGATCACTATATTCTGTTTCTATTGATCAGTTGGACGTACACCATGGAACTGCAGTGCAGCATGAGAGAAATTATAATTGTAAATGGGTAATGCTGGTCTTGGTCACCAGCTTCCCACTACTGTAACTTGTATTAATATTGTGACTTTAACATTGTAAAGTGTCTCTAGCTACTGCATGGGAGGATTATTAAACAAAACTTTATATTTAATCATATAAGGTCACAGCCAAAGTGATAGGTTTGATGGTGTGCTTTTAAGGAGAGGTGAAGTCCAATGAGGACTACAGGAAATCGCAGAGTTGGGGAGAGAGAGAGAGAGAGCTTATGGAGGAATTTAAAATTAAAGATGAGGACTTTCAAACAAAGCTACTTTTTATCTGGGACCTGATGTAGGTCACCGAGCAGAGGGATGAATAAGAATTGGTGTGCATTGAAAGAAGTCAATTCCATGTAGAACAAAAGCATGAATGACAGTTTCCGCAGAAGATGCGCAGAATCGGTAGCATTAAGTGACGTTACAGAGATGAGACTAGATGGACTTACTGATGTGGCATTTGTAGCAGATGCACATTTAACTGCACCCATATTGGAGGAAGGGGGCCAGATAGCTATAGAGTAGGGAATTTTTTTTGGCCCACATACACATAGAAATTGACCAAATGATAAATCACAACATGTCTTAAATAACCAATGAGCATCAGGATAAACGTGTGAAAAGTGAGCTGTGAAAGGAAGGAAATTCAGGATGGGCTGTTGTTTATTTGCTGAAGCTTAACCATCTTTTCTGAACCTCTCATTTGCCTATCCACAAAGCTCTGAAATTCATAGAAAGTAACAATCTTAACTGAAGCACATTAATCAAAAATGCAATAAACCCCCATCTCTATATGATGATGATTGATCTTTTTAACAGAATAGTATTCCTTGGTGACAATTGACTGGTAAGCTCAGATAAATACAATACATAAACTGAATGAAGATGGTGTAATCAAAGGATGAAGATGGGGGAATGGTGAAGGGGTTGGTGGGTGGGGCTAGTAGTGAATTCAGTTGTTTACAGACACATAGTCACCTGATGTAAATTTTTAGCTGAAATGTAACAATTGTACGTATATCAATAAACTCTTGAAACTGTATCAAGGCAAATGTAAGGCTGACACAAGATAGACAACGATGAGATAATTGAGGCTGAATTCTTGCTTACTGAAGGCAAATGCAAACAGTTGAGATCAGAGGGGATCTGGGGAGATGGCTGATATGGCCATTGGAGTTTGGCCTTAAAGGAATAGTCTCTTAGCTGCATAGGTATTGCAGTTAGGGAGAGATGACCTAGGCAGTCACCAGAAGACATTGGCAGATTGACCTCTCAGGATGCTGTGAATCTGGGGTTAAATTTGTAATTTAGAGAGATTATCGAAGTGTCAAGTATCATATTAAATTACTGTAATCTCAACTCCAGTAAGGATGTAACATCACAGAAAATGATATTCTGATGTGCTGCAATTTATTAACTGCCTGGGTTAGACGCTTATACAATCCCAGCCCTTTGTAAATGTAGGGGAGACACTTGTCTTACTTGGGTAAGTGACTAATGGTCATTGTAGGTTGTGAAGATTCTGGCTCAGTGTCAGAATAGGAGATGGATGGAGTCAGTAGCCGGGGAACAGAATATGTGGCAGGAACCAAGAACAGTGATTTCACTCTTTTATGTAGACAAATCATGAAACCTGGGAATCTTTGTTAAAGTCTCACAGCATGTTAGTTACTACCATGGCATTAGGGTAAACCTATGTGGAGTGATTCAGAGGTGCCATTCTGGAAAACATGAGCATAGATTTGGGAGGCCACATTTTGCTCAGTGACTTTGAGGGGAATGGATATTGGAGATGGGCTGATAGTTTGCAAGGATAGTAGGGTCAAGTCCTGTTTATTGAAAAAACCTGATGATGACAGAAGAAGAGGGAAGCCATATCAAGGGAGACAACTTTAACAATGCAGCAAATTTTGCAGTAAGCATCATCAGCTTGCTGCTACCCCAGTGACATGTACAAATTTATCTCAAGCGATCCTCCCAGAAGGAACACCAAGAAGCTACTAAGTGTGTTCCCATGGTAAAGTCATGCACATTGCAAAATCCAGGCTAGTATCAGCCAACATAAGAGCTAGATAAGTTGGTTGCAGGGAGTTTAGTGGAATAAGGTTGAGGGAGCAGGAGGTATGTCTGAGATCAGCTGTTGCTGAACTGACATTCCCTCACTTCTGCCAGAAGATTTTGGGTTTACAATCCAATCCACAGACTTAAACACAACTATTTGATCTGACATCCTATTGCACAACTGAGAAAGAGCTCCATGTCGGAGGTGCTGCCTTTTAGGAGAAAGATTAAAGAACCCACCTTCTTACAGGTGGAATTGATAAAAACCATGCCACTATTTTGTAGAATAGCTGAGAAGTTAACCATGGAGTCCTGGTCATTATTTATACCTTAACTTACCTAACTAAAGCAGATTATTGAGTCATTATTACATTCTGTTTCTGAAGCTTTTATGCACAAGTTGTCTGCTGCACATTCTGCATTACATCAGTGACCACACAGATGCACCTCAATGGGTCTGAAATGTTCTGGGCAGCACTACAAATCTTTTAAGTCTTTCTTTCCCATGGAGAAGAGGAGCTTGGAGAGGGCAGCAAAGGAGAAACTGGAGAAAATATGACTACAGGACCTGGTCCTGGGTAATATTAAAATTAAGTTCAGTATGACAACGAAAGGAAGTAACAGAGGCAGTTGAACAGAGAATCTCAGGACAAGAGTCATCAGTAGTAGATAAGTTACTGGACAAAATTTTGAGGGAAAGGATCAATGATCGCTTGGAAAGGCAGGGACAAGAGCTAGCCAGCATGGCTTTGTCAAGGGCAGACCCTGTCTGGCAATCTGAATGAATTTTTTGAAGAGGTAATGAAATGTATTGATGAGGCAGTACAGTAGGTGTGGTTTATATGGACTTTAATAAGGTCTTTGATGAAGTCCTAAATGGGAGACTGGTCCAAAAAGTTTGGGCCATAGGATCCAGGGCAAGTTGATAAATTAAATGCAAAATTGGCTTGGCAATAGGAGAAAGAGAGTGCCAGTAGAGGGTTGCTTTTGTGATTGGATGTGACTAGTGGTGTTCCACAGGGATCTGTGCTGGGACCCTTGCTGTTTGTAATATATGTGAATGATTTGGATGTGGATGTAGGAGGCATGATCAGTAAGTTTGCAGATGACACAAAGGTTGGTGGAGTTGTTGATTATGTGGAGGGTAGTCTTCAGCTACAGGGTGATAGTGATGTGTTGTTGAAAAGGGCTGAGAAAATGGCAGATGGAATTTTATCCAGTTAAATGTGAGATTGGGACAACCAATGAGGCTAGGACATACACCGTGAATTGTAGGCTGCAAGGGAGTATTGGAGAACAGAGGGACTTTGGTGTACAAGTCCAAAGATCCTTGAATGTGACAGCGCAGGTAGACACAGCTAGTCAGGCAACATTTGTGTCAGGAACAATAGAGATAATGGGTTGGACCTTGCTGGCTGTGGCTGTGTTCTGAAGTGACCAGATGGTGTACTGCGACTGGAATGAAAGTTCTGGACTTAGATGCTCGCCATATTAGTCTGGCACCTACTGAGAGACAGAAAGTGCTGCATTTGTCACTGTGCTCTACTTCTGGAGCTCCACTCAGAACTGTGGCAATCATAGGGCAAACGATCTGAGACCTCCTTCATTTTAAGAGGGATTCTCAGGCTGTGGATTGAGAGGCAAAGGGGAACGTGTATTAGATTTTTAAAAATTATTTTGCTTTAACATTTTTAGTTATATCTGTTCTTTTATGCATTTAACTATTTTTTAATTTAAAAACATTTACTTCTAGTTTAATAGTTTTTAAATGTTTCTGAATATTAGAAACAAGTTAAAAACCATAACAGCTTTGACCAGAGGTGTTACAGGGGTGGGGTCTCTACACAATGCTGTCCTGACATGAGATTGGGGAAGGAAGGAAAAAGATTGCCCAGTGAGTGGGGATATTGAGGCAGAAAGGAGTGGACATTGTGGTGGGGAATGGGGGAAGAGAATATCAGATGTTGCAGTGGTGAGAATGAAAACAATGGTACTGAGGGGATCTTTGTGTTTGGGAGTTGAAGAGACGCTATAATTGGCAGGAAGGGTGCTGGAAGTTTCCTTGAGGTTGTGGTAGCACTCCTGTTCCATCTTATTGTCAGAGACCATCCACAAAATTTCCAACCATGACCCCTGTACTAGCGTGCCCCATCTAGAAGAGCTGTAAATTTGGCTGGCTGCCTGATAGAAATAGATTTTTACAAAAACTGTTAACTATGGCACTCCCACTCCCCCAGGCTTACTGGTTCTTCTGCAGTTCTAGACCTTCCCTGAACCCTCCTCCCTAACCAGAAGTTTCAGGACCTCTGCCATACAAATCTAAATCTAAAATCCTCCAAAAAACACTCCCACATTTAGCTGCTCAATAAACTGAGCACTGCAAATGGTCATATTTAGGAGTAATGACCAAATGTTGTGATTTAGATAATAAACTTTGTGAGTCATTTATCCTGGAAATCCTCTTCTCATGTTGCCTCAAGCAGTAATTACTTGCTTCATTGAGCCAACAGTAGTGGTGAAGCTATCACTTTATTTATGGACATGCAAGGGAAAGAATAACAAAGTAAGAAAGTACAAAGAATAATGTTATCCTAAGGGGATTTTTCTTACCAAGTTTTTCCCTTCGGATAGTTGTACGTTGGGTTATCACCAAATTACAGACTCAAAGGAAAGAAATCAATGTACTAATCTTAAATTAAGAAAATACTGTAGATTTATAAACCTAAAAATACTGTCAGAATCTGATTAATATACAGCAAATTTTGAGTATATTAACACAAGCAGTTTATACGCTTTAAATGCTTTTAAATGACCTGACACAACCAAAATTACAAGAAGACTTATTCCACTACTGTTCTCCTGCAAATGTATTTATAAAAATTTCAACAACTAATTTCAAATGGATGACTGAACCAGAACCATAAATAGAGGGCACCCTCCTGAAAAAAAATCATTGAGAACATTTTTATCAATTTATATTAAAAATGCTACACAATAATAAGCGTCACCCCTCCATGGAAACGTATTAACTAGCAGCCCAAGCAAAAGATATCACCAACTTTTGTTGGGTTTTAAGAAGCAAAGCTGGTTAAGATTGAAGGCAATTTTTTTTCCTCTGTACCACAAATAATATCAGAGGATCCTTCAGCTCTCTTCTATCTATAATCTGAAGATTGCTTTTATTCACAGTAATTCTGAAAGATGCTTTTTCTCTGGATCAGGTTTTTTTTCCAATCCTGTAAACTAACTTTCTTCTGAGATGTTAGTGGTACAGTTTTGAGAGAAGACGCTTAATATATGTGGAAATTCCTGCAGCCAGGGATTCCCATAATTTCTGAGGATGTTAACTAATTTTCAGTAAGAATTTGCTAAGCATCCTTGTAACATTTCCTCTGTCCTGGTAATCTCTTGGCAGGATGGAGATCAGAGTACAATCCTTATTGTGGTTTCTGTAAACAATGTGGATGACAGCTGGTGCTGAGTGATGAGAGCCTCATTGCTGGGTGAGGATGCTAATATTGGTTGGCTTATCCTGCTAGTGGATATAAAGGATTCTGTACTGATAGCAATGGTGATACCTCATCAGTGCCTCAAGATGTCAACTAAGGGTAACCCATGTCCCTGCAGTGTACAGGAGGCTGAGGATCTCCGGTGATTGGTAGCCAAAGAGATTGCAGATAATGCTTGTGTTTGTACGCACTTGGAAGTGCGGAAAAATGGGCCTTAGACAAAACATCTGCAAAACAGAGGTCCTTTCTCATCCTGTTCCCTCTGCACCACACCATCCCTGACAACAAACGTTCATTGTAAGATCTTAAGAAACATGGACAACCTGAACATGACCATGAACCTCTCAGTAAAGGCAAACATTAGTGCGCAATTCACTGCCACCTCCAGTGTGCCAGCATAGCCTTGATAAAGAGTGCTTGAAGATTACCCAATAATGAGATTACCGCAGCAGACAAATGATCCTTTGCAACACAATTTTCCACTCCAAGGATAATAAAGAGTTGTATTTTTTTACATACAGCATAAATCCTACTCATGCTCTGTAATGAGTGGATAATTTATTACTTGTGATTTGATATAACACAAGGTCAAAAGCCTGGATGTGGTGAGGGAATGCTGCTTCCTGCTTAGTAAACTGACACCTGCCCCAGAACGTACACATAGAGTAGAGACTCACTGTGATTGGCTTTATGAAACACCACAGCGCTCTCTTTAGAGGATCCATGGCATGTGCGAATAGAGTAAGCAACGGGGTAGCTTATCAACCAATCAGAGTGAAGGATCCTCAATAATGCATGCAGAACGAGGCTGAATAATTTGGGAATTCTAAATTAGATTTAAATTATAGTCTGAAAGCAAAATGAAAATGGAATTATGAGAGATGCAGGTGAAAAGTTAAAAAAAAGTTTCTTAAATCTCCAACAATAATCCAGTTTTGAAGGACTGAAACTCTAAGCTTTAAAAATCCAGAGAGCTTCTGTGCAGTAAAATGACTGGTTGCCGGCTCTAACTTTTTGTTTTGCTTTTTCTGTATAGTGACTCATGGTGAAATACCACCTCACTCATTACGATGCTGAGTCTAACAGCAAGGAACTGTTATGGTGCAGGGTGTTTAACATCAGAATAACTTGACTGCAAATTCCAAATGTTCATGTGTAGTTGCACATGTGCAGAAATCAGTGTCTGATTTACTGCCTAATGATGATGAGTGTTTGATGGTGATGATGGAGTTGCTAATGATAAGGCCGTGGACATGCCCAGCAGGCCAGAATATACTGTATGTATATAAAATAAAACTGAGCCAAAATGATGTCTGGCAGAAATGGCCAGTTCTGATCCAGTCAAAAAGAGTCTTGAATGCTGCAGTGAAAATTAGACATTGCTCCTCAAGCTTGCATTAGGCTTTATTGTAACAGTGCAGGAGGCCACAGATACAAAGGTCAGAGTGGGAGTGGGATAGGGAATTAAACTGGCTGGCAATCAGAAGCTCATGGTCATTGCAAGTGCTTTGCAAAGTGATCATCCAATGTAGAGGAAGCCACTAGCTGTACACTAGACCAAAGGAAGTGCAAGTGAATCACTGCTTCACCTGGAAAAATTGTTTGGGTCTCCGGATGGTGGGAAGGGAATAGGTTGAAGGACGGGTGATGCACCTCCTCTGGTTGCAAAGAAAAGTGCTGTAAGACAGCAAATGATAGGCAGGGTCAGAGGACCAGGTCAGGGAGTTGCAAAGGGAATACGTGTCCAGAGGTGGAATTTTGTTGGAGTTGGCGGAAATTGCAAAGGGTGATCTGTTGAATGCTGAGACAGGTGGGGTGGAAGGTAGGGACAAAGGGAACTCTGTTCTTGCCCTTTCAACGAGGAGAGGGGCTGAGGGCAGAAATGCAGGAAACAGATGAGATGCAGTCAAAGACTCTGTCCACTATAGTAGAGGGGAAACCACATTCAGAAAGAAGGAAGACATTTCAGAGGCACCTGTGCAGGATGTCTCATCATCAGAGCAAATGCGACAGAGGTGGAGAAGCTGGGAGAATGGAATGGAATCATTACAGAAGGCAGGATGGGAGGAAGTGTGATCAAGGTAGCTGTGGGCTTGATATGACTGTAGTGAGCTAGTCCTCTGAGATGGAGATGGAACAATCCAGAAAGGGAAGAGTCAAAGACCCATCATGTTAAGGTGAGAGCAGAGTGGAAATGTGATGTAATTTGTAAGTCCTGTATGAGGGCAGAAAGCAGCACCAATGTTGTCATAGATATAATGGAAAAGGAGTTGAGTAGTGGGCCTGAGTAGGACAAACACTGTTCCATGTAAGCCAATGTGAGTGCCCACAGCTACATCTTTGATCTGGAGAAAGTGAATAGAGTTGAAGGAGAAGTTGTTCAATGTGAGAAAGTTCAGCCAGGTGAATGGGTGTTGGTGGAGGGGAACTGGTTGGGCCTCTATTCAAGGAAGAAGTGGTAACCTCTCAGACCCTCCTCATGTGGAGGGTCAGAGGGCCTTCCACATCGGAGATATTCCCTTTGTTCTACCCATGCCTCCCCATCTTCTTTGCTACCCAAACTAACTTTTCTAACTTTCAATGGAAAGTTAACTGTTTCTAATACCACAGATGTTACCTGATCTGCTGATAGTTTCCAGTATTTTCTGTTTTTGTTTCAGATTTCCAACATCTGCAGTTTTGTGGGTTTAGCTTAGGGTAGGAGATACATGGCAACACCATCACCATCAAGTTCCTCTTGATAGAATCTGTCTTGACTCGAACATATATCACGATTCCTTTATTGCTGCTGGACCAAACCCAAGAGAAATGTGGGAGTACAGCTCATCACCACGATTGTAGACACACTTTGCACAGACTGAACCACAACTGGGCCATGTACAGGACAGCACAGCGAACACCATTTCTGTCTTGACGTTCTGCACTGCCCAGACCCTGGCAAACAACCATTAACACAAAATGCTAACTTTCCCATCGATGCTCATAAACTGAAGAATGATTTAAAAATTGCCTGGTTGCAGATTACAATTTTATTTCAAGATTATAGATATGTAAAGTATAACAAGAGATACTGGCAAAGGAAAATCAAAGTACTATTGAGGCTGGAAACCTGAAATAAAAATCAGAAAACTACTACAATACTGAGATGGTCAGGTGCCACATTGAAGATCAAGACTGAGCTGGTATTTTCAGTCACCAATGCCTTGTTGGAGAGTGGCAAATATTCCAGATGTCCTGATATTCAAAAAGTGGCTTACATTACTAGATTGCATGAATTCAAATTAGACAAATCCAAAAATAAAGCAATATTGGAAAGCAAAAAAAAACTACAGATGCTGGATCCTCGAAATAAAAGCAGAAATTATTGAAAATACTCAGCATTCAGGCAGTATCTTTGGAAAGAGAAACATGGTTAATGTTTCAGGTGAATAATGTTTCATTTGAACAAGGAAAAGTTAGAATCGAACATATGGAAAGAGCAAAGAAAATGTTTGTGAAACCATGGAGACCAAATGAGAGTGAGTGACGGAAGGTGGTGCTGCTAGCTGAGCGAGGGCGGTAAAAGCTTGTTAATGGCTGCTGATCTATCTGGAGGACATGTGACAGAAAAAACAAAAAATCTATACTGGAACTGTGAGTTGTTAGAACAGGCAGTTGCTGGAAATACCCTCCAGGTCAAGCGGCATCTGCAATGAGAGAAAAACTGAATCACCTTCCTTCAGAATTAGTTCTGATACAAACTGAAAAGGCTGGTTAACTGAAATTGTCATTTTGCGTCTTTCAGTCTTAGTTTCCACCCTCTCGCAGGCAATCTCTTTGTTCTCAGCACCCGCCCCGATCTCTGCATCTTGAAACATGTTTGATTTATAGTTTTTCCAAACTCTGATGAAAAGTCATCGACCTAACACTTAACTCTTTTTTTGTCTCGGACAATTTGAATTAAGCGATCGGATCACGGAGGAGAATCTTAATACCGCGAAAGCGTAATGAATAGGACATTGCTCTGATTGAATTGAACAAGGACTCTTTGATTGAACGGGACCTCTGCTCCCCGGAGACCACCCTCGGCTTGCACTGTTATGGTGCAACACTGTACCACTTTCCCTTTGTGCCTGAGATCGGAACCTCCTCCTGGCGGGGCAGCAGCTGACAAGAGCCGGGGAATCCGGAAGTGCGGTTCCTGCAAACAAAGTTCGAGCCGGTACACGTGAAAGTGAGAGGTCGAGGTGGCCGAGAAGTGCCGCTGAGTGGGGGCAGCGAGAAGGAGCCGTGCCAGATCCCGACCATGCCCAGGGCAGGGAAACAGGGACTCTCACTGTCCTGACGCTGCGCGCCGTCCAGGTCATGGCAACGAGTTCGGTTGTTTAGCTGCAGAAAAGCTCGCTCTTTATTTATTCCGTGAAGCGAGCCGGCGAGGCGATGACCATCACACACGCCGCGGCCGAGTACGTCTTCTCGGACTTTCTCCTCAAGGAGCCGGCCGACTCCCGGCTGAAGGCGGTGAGGCTGGAGCTGGCCGTGGACAAGCTGGTGACGCTGGTGTCGGCCGGCCTGCCTCTGCTGCTCATCTCCCTGGCCTTTGCGCAGGAAATCTCGATAGGTGAGGCTTCTCCCGCGCCCAACGCGGCTCTCGGCGGTGCCCGGGGGCGGGAGTCGGCTCTTTGTTCCGGCTCACAAAACACTCGCTGTGTTTATTTACGTTTGGGGTTTTGTGAAGGGAGCGCCTGCGTGGGGCAAGGCGGCGGAGTGCAGGTGGGCGGGCAGCAGACAGCAGGATGAAGGCTCTGCCCTTGCCCCCGGGATGGGAGCGGCGCCCTCCCCCAGGAATCGATCCAGAGCTTCAGGCGGACGGAGGACACAAGCCCAGCTCCCATGGGCGTCTGCCTTGCAGGCCTGGGTTTTTAAAGGGAAATAATTGCGAGGAGAAAACGAATCAATGCGAATTATTTTTCCCCCACTGTTGCTTAAATTAACCTGAAAGTTGTCGAGTATTAGTTTAGCTCTGCTTTTGCTAAGTGAGCGCGATTGCTGGGAGTGGGAGTTTCGGATGGGGGTCGGAGGGCGGCCTCTCCATCATCAGTGGTTATTAGAGTTCAGCAAAGTCCAGGGCTGGAATATTTGCTGCCGTGCGCTCGATTTGTTCACTGCTGGCGCTGGTTTTTACAAATAAACGGGTTGTAATTGTCATTTCCGACGGAGGACGATGCAAGCGATCTGTGTTTTGTAGATGCGAACTCAAATCCTCTTGCAGAGAGAGGGAGAGCCATATCAATTTTAAACACACTTCGAACACTAACGTCAGTACTCATTAAACAGCTAATCTACATGTATCAGTTAGGCATGGCTATTTGGATAACACAGTAAGACAACAGCTAAGTAAGCACATTGGTGTAGTTTACATAGAATATATTGAGCTGGAGATGTCGATATATTATACTTGCCATTTATTTCATTATTATTTTAACCTCAATGTGTTGTGAATTGAAAATGAGCTACGGGGCATGTTTATTCCTTTTTGTTTAGGGTTTACTGTATCAATTTGGTCGCATCACTTCAGTAAACTAACTTTCAAATGCCCATACTCAATTATTTTAATTATTAGGTGCTTAAATTGTTTTTATGTTCCCCTAAACTGAAATATGGAATCTTCGGAGCTACTGTAGAAATCATCACTTTATTAGTAATACTATTTCCAAATTCCAGATCAATAACAGAATTTAAATTGGGAGTGGAATTTGAACTCGGGTCTCTGGATTGTTAGTCCATGCTTCCAGATTACTAATTTAATTGCTGTGCCACCACTGTACCAATGCAGTCAGATTTATTTTGGGTACGCCCCACATCATAAATGGCAAATTATCTATCAATTGTTCGTATTCAAAAACCAGTCCTTGCTTTAGTTCTACTGTTGACATGTGTATTGGTGAGAGGTTGAACCTTCAGTGGTTACTGAGGCTCAGCTAGCACATGACTTGCCAATTACAAATTATGTGAATCAGATGGTCTCAATAGAGAGAGGGTGTACTCTCTCTCCTAATCTTCTAATCATTGTGTATGTTTTAGCTCACAGATTCAGAATCTTAAATGCATTTTAAAGAAAGTGAATTGGTCACTGTAACTTCCTGTCTTTGACATATTTTCTGTCACATCATGCTGGATGTAGTAAAGTTAACATTACTACTAATAGATTGGCTTATGTATTGTATGCCAACCATTCTGTGGTTCGGTTGTGACCGTTAGTAACTGGAGCTTTTTATGAATAAATAAAACCTAGAACAGGACAGCACAGGAACAGGCCCTTCAGCCCACGATGTTGTGCCGAACTAATTAAGCTAATAACACCTAATTAAACTAATCCCTTCTGCCTGCACGTGATCCATATCCCTCCACCCTCTGCGCATTCATGTGCCTATCTGAGAGCCTCTAAAAATGCTTCTGTCATATCTGCTTTCACCACCACCACCCCTGGCAGCACATTCTAAGCAGCCACCACTCTCTGTGTAAAACAGAATTTTCCCTGCATATCTCCTTTCAATTCCCCCCCCCCCTCACTTTAAATGCATGCCCTCTAGTATTAGACATTTCAACCCTGGGAAAAAGATACCAACTGTCTACTCTATCTATGCCTCTCATAAGTTTATAAACTTCTATCAGGTCTCCTCTCAGCCTCTGCTGCTCCAGAGAAAACAACCCAAGTTTGTCCAAATTCTCCTTATAGCACGTGCCCTCTAATCCAGGAAGCATCCTGGTAAACCTCTTCTGCACCTTCTCCAAAGTCTCCACGTCCTTCCTATAATGGGGTGACCAGAATTGAATGCAATACTCCAGATAGAGCCTAACCAGAATTTTATACAGCTGCAACACTAAATATGACACTCCCTATCCCTACAGATGGTATCCAAGAAAGTGAATTATTTGTATTATGCCTTTCACAATCTTATGCCATTCCAAAGCACTTTTCAGACAAATGCTTCTGACATGTAACCACTGTTGCAAAACTAACTTCTTTAATTTTGTTTCCTGTTTTCCTTCAGGTTATGAGGTCGTGTTTTTTGCTGTTATTCTTGGGAGTTCCTTCTTTTTCATGTTGTCAACTACCACCTAATTAGATTGACAAGATTTTCTCCAGTTTGAAATTTGGAGTATCTATTGACAGCACTGAATTTGAAGCAGGGTGAAGCATGGGATTGTGCTCATGGTGAACAGTCCATTGTACAGCAAACAAAAGTCAAACTACTCAGAAAACAAAGTCTAAAAGAGCAGTGGAAGGAGAATTTATCTGAAACCACTAACTTTTTTTCAATAAAACCAGAAATGTGGTGAGCAGAGGGTAGTTTAGAAAATTATATGCATAAATCAGTCTCGGTCATCATCATCTTGCCTTTCCCTGCATGGGGTTTGGAGAGCCATGATGTTCTCTAGTCTTGTTCATTCACAGTCTGGAGAAGTGCCCACTGCAGTTACATTTTCCACAGTTGCAGTTGTAATTCATGCTTCAGCACCAGATCGGATCATGCTGATGGCCAGCTGTCTGGTCCTTAAAGGACTACCAGCTAGCTACATTACACAAGTCATTTTGTTGAGACTTGCCGGCCTCTGAACTGCAGTGTTGAAGTACGGAGCATGTCGGAGATCTGATGTGAGTGCTTTTGACCTTCCACTCGGTCCTTCAACTTGCAAATGGGTCTGTGGGGCATTCTTTAATGACCTGAGCTGCAGAGCCAAGTATACTTTGTATCCAGCCCCTCGATTGTAAGCCTGACCCATCTAGCATGGCCCCATTTATGTGAATTAAGTCGCTGACCTTTACTGAAAAAAAGTTTTTTTTTCTTTTAGTTTGTTTTAATGAGTATTTTAATTAATAAAGATTAATATGTTCTTTAAATATTACTTTGTAAGTTTCAGTTGATTTTTTTCAACTGTTTCTGTATACCTCTGGTCGTAGACATTTGGAAATGATGAGGAGGCCATCAATGTGGTCTAGGAGTGGGAACTCAATTTGCTTTGCCTGAGGTCTATTCGTAACTTGCATTCTGCAAGTCACGTGGCTGCAAAAAGTCAGTGGGGCCAAAGAGCTAGCATGAGGGGCTGTGACTGTGGGTTGGATTCAGCGTGATCTGGCCTATTTTTAAGTGATATCTTTTTGTTTTTTCAGTTTTTGAAGCACAATTATTGGTAGTGTGTGGTTACTGAAGGAACATTGCGTAATTAGCTCTAATGATTCAAACTACTTTTAATGTTGTCTAATGAGTATGCTACCAGGTAATGGATGTTATATGAGCATGGGTGGGGGAAGCTAAACCAAGACCGTTTCATGCACTTTTCAACAAATAAGCAATTTCACCACTCAGTAGTTCTGATGAATCTGGTAAGGTATGACAGTCACAAGTAGTAAAATTAGTCATCCTTCCTTCTCAGCACAATACAGAAGCTCTGTGATTAGAAGTGTGTGTCAGGCAGTGCTAATTACTGTCATTGATGGGAAAATGTATTTGTTATCCCGCTTTGAGCTATGTCTGGAAAAAGCGCCTCCATGTAAATCACACATTCTCACAATGGAATAAACTTTCCTTTCTGGTGTGGAATTCTTCTGTGACCCTCTAGGAATCTGTGACTTATCTCCTCAATTTTTCAACCTTCAACCTTCAACCTTTAACCTTTCTGTGGGGTGTAGGAAGTAGTTCTTACCCACATTTATGATAGAACTTCATAAGATCAATGGCTACACAAAGCAATTTTTTTCCAAGGCACTCTAATGTTGGTTTTAAAGTGTGAGCAGCAGGCTGATTTCTACCCACAGCACCTAAGGAGTGGATTCTAGTCTATCCAGCTGTAAAGCCAGCACAGGTGACCTCTAGTTGATTTCATTGTAAATTTTTTACAATAATTTGTACACTCTTTCTGTGCACATTGATTCTAATGTCTGAAATACATTTCAGTGAGGGAAGAAAACCCTCAGTACTTACCAGATATTCTTCCCTCACTGAAGTGTAAGTTTAATTGCATATGTCTATGATGCAGATTTCCTACAAGACTCAAAAGGAAAGCAGTAACAAAGCTTGCTGGTTACCATGCTACTTGTGTGGATCTGCTTTTTCCTTTCCTGCAACTGCAAGATAATTTGCATATCTGCATCATATTAGTAGTTTCAATTTTGAAATGATTTTTGCAGTAAGTAATTTGCATACAAATCCTTTCAGTGAAAATTGTGTATTGTAAATTTGCATTCTCTTTGATTTCCATATTTTTCACTTCATTGCTATTGCACAAATGTGTCTGAAGGAAATGGTTGGCTAATATGTCTATAATAACTTGCCTTGTTTCCATTATAAGATAGGCACGATGCACTAACAAGAATTGTGTTAAAAATATCATAGTAATGCTCTACTGCCAAAACTATAATACATAGGTTATTAGGTTACTTTGTTTTAACATTCTGCATTCATATTGGGTGTTACGGACTCAGTGAAAGTCCCTTTAAGATAGAGAGTGTGTGTGTATGTGTGTGTGGGGCGTGCTTACGTCAATAGAAGATAAAGGACATAATGACTATTTGTTGAAGAAGTTAGAAGAAGAAAAAGAGAGAGAGAGAAGGGAGAGAGACACCAGTCTGCTTGTTTTCTCTATCGATGGATGAGAAACAATAACTGTGTTTGCCACTGAAATCCATGTATGGAAGTTGGAAGTAATCCGGTGGAGTTCACTTTGTTGCTGACCTGTAGAAGGAAACAGGTATTTGTGTGTGGACGACCACGGTTCGGATGCTTTTCGGGGTGAGGAAGTCACTACCGAGTAAACACTGAAGTGTCGTTTGGGTTCCATCGTGGAACATTTGGATTTCGTATGTACTCTCTCTATGTTTTTCTACATCTACATCTTATCTTCAGACAACGGTGGTTGTTGAAGAAGCCCTTGCTCATGTTTCACCTTATGGCTTGCGGAACTGAACTTTAAGAACCATTCAGGAACTGGGAGTTTTGGACTTTGTCACACACACACACGAAGAGTTTAGTTTTGGGGTTAACGTTCGAGGTTTAACATTTTTGAATTCTAACATACTAACATTTTTACTTTTATTTTACGTATTATCATAAGTAGTGATTAATAAAATAGTTTTTAACACTGAATCATGCTCAGTGTGTTTCTTTTGTTGCTGGTTTGTGACATTGGGTCTCTGGGAGAAAATCTCTTTGAGCTTTAATGTATGAAAAGTATTCCACAGTAAATTATATTACAGTTGGAACTAGGTTGTGTTTTGTCAAAACTATTTCCTGATGGTCTCGTATCATTTGAGAATAATTCCTCAGATGTGTTATTTCTTGCGTTGTCTGCTATGATGTGTAAATAATAATGTGCCATGGGGTGGCATGAACTGTTTTAATGCATGCTGATGTGCTACTCCAATATGATGTGAACAGAACGACCTAAATTATACACAAGCAGGCTAAGTTAGACAAAAACTAAGTAGTACTTAAGATTGGCAGGTCACAGAATAGCATGAAGAATAACCTGGGACAGTTGTAATAAAAACTAAACGAGCTAAAAATACTCGGGTGTCAAGTAGCATCTGTGGAGAGGAAAACAGACTATATTTCAGGTCAATGACCTTTTGGATGGTTTGGATTCTGATAAAAAGTCATTGATCTGAGAACGTTAGCTGAGAATTTACTGCATTTTCTTTTCTCCTTATGGTTTGCAATGTGTTGAGTATTTTGCTTTTGAAGACAACCATATCTTGATGGTGGAGATCAGCCAAAGAAAATGGAAATATGATTTTGAGGGATGACTCGATTTACTTTGCAGCCCTCCTTTTTAAAAAGACCCTGACAGCAAGGGGTTGCCTTTAGGTCTTTTGGTAAATTAGTATTTCGAACATAACATGCTGGATTGTGTGGTGTTCAATCACCCCTGAGTACATAAGTCCTGGACATGTGGCACCACCACAAACCTGATGCAAACTGATAATGAACTTGGGTGGAATCCAACAGCAGGCCCTGTAAGTGCTAAGATTCCCAGCTTTAGGAGGAAAAGTCAGTTTTTTTTTACCTTATTTTAATGTTTTAATAATTTTCTAGCATTTAAATGTCCTTTTTATATTTTCTTAAAAAGCACTAACAGCAATTTTATTTTTTCCATCCTTTTTCTCTACTATCAAAGACATTCAAAATCTATTTAAAAATTCTTCTAGCTTTTGACTGAGGCAAGACTGTGCTCCCAGCTTTGCTTTTCTGTCAGGGCCTGCTCTAGAGGGTGGACCCCCATGGTACACCAGCATTGCTCTTACAAAGCCTTTGTGTTCAACTCCCAGGCCTCTGTACCGACCACGGTAAGTGTGGGTACAGGTGGGCAGCAGGTCTATCTAGGCATCATGCTCAATCCATCTATGGAAACAAAGGGATGGTCGTCGTTTCAGGTTGTGACTCTGCATCAGGCCCAGAATCATTTACCATCTCTTTGTCTCTGCGGATACTGATTGACCTGCTGAGTTCCTTCAGCAGTTTGTTTTTTTGCTCAAGAGTCCACCATCTGTAGTCTCCTTTGTAGTTCCATGCTCAGTCCAATTTGCTTTTGCTCAGTGTTCACGTTCTGTTGGCTGTAGTGGTCTATTTTGTTTTAAAGGGTTTGTTTTAAGGTACGAAGTCATTGAATTATAGACTGATGTAGCATTGAGAAAGGCCATTCTGCTCAATGCAAATAAAAATAGAAAATGCTGGACACATTCAGTAGGTCGGTAAGCATTAGTAGAAAGAAACAGTTGATGTTCAAAACCAGTTCTTAAGAACTGGAAAAGAGAGATTGTCATTCTAATCATGTCTGAGATAACTAATCTCTTTAAATATTTATCCTATTTCAGTTTGAAAGCTGCTGTTCCAGATTCTGTGTGATGGTTTTTACAAATTTAGTGTGGTATAGATGCCAGTCCATGTAACTGGCACCAATTTTGGGATTTTTATGCATTTACAAATATGGAAGTCTCGGTCAGTGACAAAGATTCACCTTTGCACAGCAGGCTGTGTTACTACGCTGGGATTCAGCAAGAGAGCTGGAAGTTGAGGTAATCCCCATCACGTTGTGGGGAATTTGACCAATGATCCTGTGCCAGATTGGATTAGGTGTAAGGAGAAGAGGGGTGCAAGGGACTTGGATAAGTGCTAACTTAGATTTTGTTTTGGTCTAAAGAAGAATAAAGTTGTTCTTGAATGTTTTGATGATTCAAAAACTTTCAACATTCAAAAGCTCTTAGTTTTTGATAATCTTATGGTGTCAGCTTCTTTTCACATTTAAAGTGATTGGTCTATGGTTAGTGAGTTTATCCCACTGACCTTTTTTGTTTGGTCAAGGAGCTGGGTTAGTTAAGGCCCTCATTCCAGATGCAATGTTGCTTGGGGGCCCCCTCAATGTAGAGGATTGCCCTGCAGAGAATCCTGCCATTTTTGTCGTGGTTCCTTGTGTGGCAATTGTTTCGGATAAGTCTTTATTTTCGAAGTCAGCAGCAAGTACCCAGAAAATCTGCTTCACTTTTGAATTTTCCACATCATATATCTCCTGATATTTTATTTAAAGAGAAAGGTTCCTTGTGCCAGTCCAGATTATTGCAGCGATTGGGGATGTTTTGTGTCCTTTAGAGCTTGACCCTTCTTCCACTGAGAACAGTATCTTTTTATGTACTTTCTGTCCACCCTTCCTGATGTTAAATACCTCTATTAGATTGTCTTGCAATCTACCCTGTTCAGAGATAACAAAACTCTCTCCTGTCTTCTCCATATGACCAATGTACCTTGTCACTGGAATTATTTAAGTAAATGTCTTTTTGCACCCTGTGTAAAATCTTTACATCTTTCCTAAAGTGTGATGCTCTGAACAGGACATAATACTGCAGTTGTGGCTGAACCAGTGTTTTATAAAGGTTCATCATCTTTTCCTTGCTGCCTTTATTCATGTCTTTTATTAAACATTTTCTTAATTTGTCTTGTCACTTGCAATGAATCATATACATCCACTACTAGATCTCTCTCGTACCCATTTTTGAATTTTAGAATAAGGCAGTAGTCTAAATACCAGCTCCCAGGTTACTCTGTTATATTCCTTGAAAAAGAACCTTTTTATTATTTCCTACTACTTAGTTAATTTTGTAATTATGTTGTTACACTCCCTTTTATTCTGAGGCGCTTCAGTCTTGATGACAGGTTACAGCCTGATCAGCCATGGTTTTATTAAATGGCAGAGCTGACTACAGGGACTTGGGCACCTAATTCACACGTTCCTATGACAAGCACATTTGTGGCTCTTTATCAACCACATTTTCGAAGTTCTTGTATACTACGTAACTGCATTTCCTTTCCTTCATTGCCCTGTCAGTTATTTCAGATCAATTAGATACAGTTTGACTTTTAACAAAACCATGTTGGCTTTTTGTTATCCATCCACACTCATCCACCTGACTCTTACAGTTCATTGTTTCTTGAACTTCATCCATCATCAAGGTTAAGGTGACTGGTCTATAGTTGATGAGTTTATCCCAGTGACCTTTTGTTTTGTTTGGTCAAGGATGTAACATTTGGAAAGGAAAGTCTTTGCTTTGCCATGTTAATTTTAATGAGGAATTGAGGGAACTGTTTAGGAACCAAATGGAAATCAGCTAGTATAGTGCTGAAAGAACTAAATGAATATTTTGCATTATGATTTACAAAAGAAGACTGTGCCAAAGCTATGGAAAATAGTGAAGTAATTGAGATATTTGATGAGAAAAATGGGCAAGAGATGCCCAAAAGTCCAGCAAGGTTTGAGTAGTTAAGTCACATGTTCCAAAGTTACTTGGGGAACTTTTCTTGTGTGTTAAATGGCCAAACTATTCATGAACTGTCATAATTTGGAAAAGGATTGTAAGATGCGGGGCTGATCAGAGACCTCAAAAGGACATCTAAGCACGAAGGCAGAGGATCTGACTGAGGTACTAAATGAGTACATCAATATTACACCTTTGTTCGAAAAAGCAAGAAGCATAGAGTTTAATATTGGTGGTGTGGAACATTTAAAAACAATTATTGTAGAGGAATATAGCAGTCACTTAGCCAAGCATGGGCTAATAAAGGAAATTCAACACAGGTTTTCTAGAAAAATTCTCTTTTAAGTAGTTGATCAAGTAACAAATATGGCAGTGCTGTTGATATTGTTATATGGACTTTCAAAAGATGTTTAACAAAATATCTTGATAAAAGGGGCAGTAACCTCATGGATACAAATTGTAATTTATTTTGTCCCACAGCTAGATAAGTGTGGTGAATGGCTGTTTTCCAGACTGGAGAGAGACCACTGCTGATTTTTGGTAATTGTTAATAACTTTGATTTGGGGGTATATGTTGGTTTTAAAGTTTGCAGATAACTGTAGCATTGGAAGTCGAGTACATCATGAGGAAGATGGCAATAGACTTCAAGGGGTATAGACAAGTTGCTGGAAAAGGCTGACATTTAGTAGATGAAACTCATTGCAGAAAAATATGAAGTAATTCATTTTTAGTAGGAAGATTGAGGTACAATCAAATTGAGGGAAACCAGAAAGTTTTGTGCACCATTTTTTGAAGTTAACAAAGCAATTAATAAACTTATGGGATGTTTGATTTTATAAATTGAGGCAAAAGGGACAAAAGCTAAAATACTACTCTATGCATGCATACAATCCTTTGTTCACCCCCTTTTGGAGTATTTTGTCCAAGTCTGACATTGTGAGGATTTGGAGAGAGCACAGAGTAGTTGGTAGAGGGAGTAAGTCATGTAGAAAGACTGAAGAACCAGGCAATAATCTTTTTAAGAGTAGAGGAGGCTATGAGGAGATGTGTTTAAAATCACAAATGATTTAGACAGAGTTACTGAAGATTACTCACAAAAACCCTAAAGGGTTGTTAATCAGAGGGTTAGAGATTTAAGGCAGTTGACAAAGGATCCCTTATTTAACCAAAAATTTGTTAGAGTTTGCAATGCATTGTCTGATTTAGATTGTAATTTTGATCCAATGGTAGCCTTAAAGGGGATTAAATAAATATGTGAAGGAGAAAAATGTGTAGAGAAATTGAGGAGCAGCTGAGTGGGACTAACCAGGTTGCCCTTTGAGTGGGACGTTATAGGAGGACAGGCTGACCGTTTAGGAATCAATGGCTCCTGCAATGTATTATTTTGTGATTCAGGTAACCTGTGGTTCTTTTGCCAATTGCCTTTAATTTCAGGTCCGATTACTGAGTATTCTTCCTTTGGTAACTTCTTATTTGACAAAAATTAAAGTTTTTGAATATGTGCCAAATCTTCCTTAACTCTTTTTTCCTCAAGCATTAATAAGCCCTGTTTTAATAATCCTCCAAGTGACTGATGACCCATACCTCTGGTATCATTCTAATGCACCACTTTTATACCTTTACAACAGCTTTGAGAAGCATCTTAATGTGTGATGTCCAGAATAAGGCACACTATTTCAGCTGGGCATTTAACATGATTTATAAACTTGCATTTTTCTCTCTGCCTCCATAAAACTAAGGATGCATCATGTTTTTTTTTAAACACCCTTCTCATCTTGTCCTGGTACCTTCAAAGATTTGTGTATGTGAAGTCATAGACCTTTCTGCTACCTTTTCCACATTGTACCATGAATAAACCCTTCAATTAAATGTATTTAAGAGTGAACTTAATTTTGTTTATAATTAAGACAAGTGGACTGTCACAGCATGATCTGAGAAAAGAACATGGCCAGTTAACTAACGTTGGTAAATTGAGCACTTGTCCACTGTTAGGTCAGGTGTTACAGCAACTAGTTACATCTCCCTTAATCATTTGGTATTTGGAAAAAGATATGTCAGCAATTTGAAGCAGGCTGTTGTCTAAAACTATTGCTGATCAGAGAATCAACTAGATGGATCATCTGCCTATGGTTTTGTTATTTTCTGCATTAAATTTATTTATATTTATATATTTTTGTTCTTTTATGATAGGTACCCAAATTAGTTGCTTCTCTCCAAGTTCGTTCTCTTGGCGACAAGCAGCTTATGTGGATGCTTACTGCTGGGCCTCACTACATCGGCCTTCCCAAAAGAATGATTCGGAGCGATTACCACTGTGGCTTCATAAGGTAAAATGTGTTTTCCAAAGCTTTCTCTTTTTATTTTACTTTTGCATTTTAGAATGGCTGTTGTGAACAGACTTTGTACAATACTTAATGTACAATTTCTCTTGATGAGAAATCCAAATATTATTTGACTAGCTAGTCCTCCTCCTGCATGGGTTGTATCTGCTATTAGAGAACTAGATGGGCATAGATCTGTCAGATAAAAGCAGTTTTATCATTTGGCAGAGTAACAGCTTTCGGCTGAGGAATTTGTTTCTTTTTAACAATAGAATTTCAGATGTAGGCTGCCTCTCTGTTCCTTTCTGTTCTATATCTTTTAATTATGGAATCATGGACTTGGCTGCTGAGGACCAAACTTCCCCAGTTTTTTAATTCATGTCTGGATCAGCAACAAGCTGCTATCAGGTCTTTTTGTATGACTAAGAAAAACATAAAATTGCCATCAACTGTTGCCCAGGCAAACAAAGTTTTTTTTAAGCTGACAGACATCAATCCATCTCTTCAGAGGCTAAAGAAAACAAACTTTTCCAGACTTTGTTTGGACCAAACCAAATGTTCTAATCTGATCTTGCTAACAAAAACTTGATCATTATCCTGCTTTAGTAGCAGTACAACTTTGCCCTTAACTCTTTTCGGCTTGTGTTCGATTGTTATATACACATCTGGTTATTCCTGTATTAATTAATCCCTTGCTTGCCTTCTGACAGATCAATTTGTACCCTAAATTTTAATATGAATGATCATTCTTAACACCAACATTGCTGCTGCAGTGGGTACTCGGGTAATGAGTATGCATGCATTGAATGAAGTATCAGTTGCTGTTGTGAGATTATGCAATGTGTCTGTGTCCTTTCAAAGCCAGGGCTTTGCAATTACACTATTCCGCACTTATGGAAAAGCAGTCTATGCATTTGTTTTAAATTCCTCCCACTTCTATTTTAACTGAGACAATTACTTGCTTAAAATCCATAGGTTGGTATCCCCATTAATATAACTGAGAATAATTTCAGAAGAACACAGTGGGTTCATACAGCAGTAAGATATGAGGCTGTGCATTCTGTTTTTGAGAGCACTGTATGGTTTATATCCCAGAGAATTTTAACCCAACAGTGTTTGCAGAAATTTCAGACTCTGCTTGTACCTTCTGGTGTAATATTGATATACTAATTTTTAAATGGTATCTTTCATAATATGATGTGAACTGAAGGGCACTTCCATTCTGGAAGGTTAATTCTGTGCACTATATTTCTTCCGCAATTTATTTTAAGTGTGTGTACTGAATGCAGATTATTTCCCTCTTGATTTTCATTCCCCTGCACTGCATCTCCCACTAACTCCATTATAAGCCTGATTAATATTTCATTGTGGAATTTATTTTTTTCTGTGTGCTGTAACTGAGGAATAATGAGAGCAAACACCTGGGATAAAGTGGTCAAGATGAACCTATTCCACTATAGAAACATGTTGCAGTATTTGGAATGACATTATGATAACGTGACTGAGTGATGCTGATTAAACTTGGATAAATGGATGCATCATTTTCTTTTTGTGAGACATGTCAAAAGGACTCAGCATTTCCTAGATGATTTTTAATTTGCTTGATCTTTAAATGTGGCAATGATACTGTGGGGATGTTTGGACTTTTGATACGTATATAAAATGACTATTAGGAAAATAGTCGCCAGTTTTACATCCTGCAGCACTTTACTTTTATTTTTGACTTAAGCGTTAATAGAATGTAACATTAGGAAAACTGTGCAATGGATCAATAATGCATACCACTGCCAAAATTTAATTTCATCTCCTTTTATCTTCTATGAAATTACTATGATTAAACCTGGGAGGTAACCTCTGCATTGAGGAGGAAAAAGCCTAATTATATGTTTTGGTTTGTGGCTTTGTTGTTTGTGCAGGATTCAAAAATTCCTTGTTCAGCTGCACTGCATCCCAAATCTCTTTATTTTTGTTCAATGAAGCAAACAATATGTTAATATATATGGCAAAAAATAGGAATATTAGTCTTGCTTGATACCATTTTTGCTATATTACTGGATTACCGTGCTCTAGTTCGAAAGTTTGCTGTACACATTTGAGCAACTTTGCCTTCTACCATGCTTCGCATTATGATGCCTGATTTCTGAAGTGAGGGAAGTCTCTTAATCTGCTCTGATTCTTCTGCCACTGTGTCTTGATGTTATCTACTGTCTTGAGCAGAATACTCACAGGAAGCTAGTAAAAGTCCTTTCTTAATTACATCCTTCCTCACATGAAGAAGCAGGGTGAAGCACATGCCCCTGTTTGTATCAATAGTGCTGAGGTGGAGATGGTTGAAAGCTTCAGTTTCCTAGGTGTAAACATCAGCTTGTCCTACTCTAACCAAGTAGATGCCATGGCTAAGGAAGCACACCAGCGCTTCTGCTTCTCAGAAAGCTAAGGAAATTTGGCATGTCTCCTTTTACCCTCACCAATTTTTATAGATGCACCATAGAAAGCATCTTATCGGGATGCATCATGGCTTGGTATGGCAACTACTTTTCCCAAGACCGCAAGAAATTGTAGAGAGTTGTCCTCACAGATCAGCATATCACGAAAATCAGCCTCCCCTACATGGACTCTGACTACACTTCTCGCTGCCTTGGAAAAGCTGCCAACAGACTCAAAGATCCCTCCCACTCTGAACATTCTCTCTTCTCCCCTTTTCCCTTGGGCAGAAGATACAAAAGTCTGAAAACACACACCACCAGACTCGACAGCTTCTATCCCACTGTTAGAAGACTATTGAATGGACCTCTTGTATGATAAGATGAACTCTTGACCTCACAGTCTACCTTCTCATGGCCTTGCACCTTATTGTCTATCTGCACTGCACTTTCTCTGTAACTATAACACCATATTCTGCATTCTGTTATTGCTTTTCCCATGTACTAACTCAGTATACTGATGTTGTGAAATCATCTGTATGGATGGCATGCAAGACAAAGTTTTTCACTGCACATCAGTACATGTGACAATAATAAACCAATTACCAATTAAATACGCAGATTGGTGCCAGATGATATAATCTAAAAATCACTTTCACACCTGAGCAGAAGAAGCGTTACTCTTTCTGTCTGACCAGTCCTGTCAGGTGCTGTCTCACAGTCAGACAAAACCCAAGCAGATGATATTTGTATTTTAGGTTTCTTAAATTGTTAAGAGTAAACTGAGCAGGGTTCAGGCAGACCAGGGAGGAAATCTGTGGTAATGAGGGTGAGTCATTGGGATTGGGCAGGCCTCTAGGTTCACTCCACTTTACTTGTGCACAGTACTCCCAAACCTTCCTTTAGACTCGGGGACTAAAGGTTCTGTTCTCACCATTCTGCCACGATCTCCCATTGTTGTGGACAGTGGTGACTTGCAGATTAGGGGCAATGATTGGGATGTGAGAAATTGGAATTGGCCAGGGAATAGCTGTTCGTTTTAACATGGGTATGTGGTCAGATTTAGCAAGTAATGTTAATCATGTTGTAATGCCACTTGAAGTCACTGTTTATGCCATGCGGAGGATCCAGATCACATTTTTAGGAGTAAGTTGCAGAAAATACATGATTGCATATAACGGTGTGGTTTCAGATAACATTAATTTACATTGTACAGTGTGAGAGAATGTATGGTTCAAGATCTGTCTCTTTCTGTCATTTATGCTGGTGAAATAGAAAAATGCTGAGGTAATTACTACCATGGATTCCTCTTTCAGCATTGTCATTCTACTTCTCCCAGAAATGTGCAGACGTAATGCTTCTAAAGCCAGCTGACCACCTGTTTGACAGCATTCCTGCTGCTGCATTTGGATTGGACAATTTTTGCCTTTAATACACCCTACTGAGCACAGAACTTCCAGGAAAAGTAGTCCATTTCTACCAGTACTCAAATGACGGTAATTATAACTTCCATCAAGTGGTCTGTGTGGTTTGAGATGAGTCTGAACACTGTACTTCATGGATTCGCTTGTAAATTCACTTTTAATTTGACTGAAAATATGATGAAATGATACTTGTCACTGCTTCCCACTGTGAACTACCGTGCTTTTACTGGTTAAAAATGCTTCTTTGATGATTACCCCCAATAGTGCGTTTATGTGCTGTTTAATTTGGGCCAGGTCACAGAAAAGGACTTGGCATAACTAAATTTAAAGTGGTGAGAGAATCTGAAGGGAGATTTTTTTATATATAGTTACACAGTGGATGCACTATAATGTGTGTAAGTGTGAGGTTATCCACTTTGGTTCTAAAGACAGAAAGATAACACGCATTCAGGTGTAGCAGGTGGCTAGGAATGCAAATGGTATGTTGGCCTTCATTGCAGGAAGTCATTGCTGCAGCTGTACAGGGCCTTGGTGAAATTCCATTTGGAGGTTTCTGAGCATTTTTCATCTCTTTATCTGAGGAAAGATGTTCTTCCCATGCAACTGAGGCTTTGGAGCACCTAGACCAAAGCAAAGCATGCATCAGGATGCTGTTTATCGATTACAGCTCGGCATTCAACACCATCATCCCCTTATTACTAATCTCTCAGTTTCAAAACCTGGGCCTCTGTACCTCCCTCTGCAATTGGATCCTCACCTTCCTTATCAGGAGACCACAGTCAGTGCGGATCGGTAAACAACATCCCTTAGCTGACGAATAATCAACACAGGCACACCTCAAGAATGCGTACTTAGCCCACTGCTCTACTCTCTCTGCACTCATGACTGTGTGGCTGGGCACAGCTGAAACACCGTCCATAAATTTACCAATGACATCACTATTGCTGACAGAATCTCAGATGGTGATAAGGAGGCCACAGGAGTGAGAGAGATCAGCTGGTTGAGTGCTGTTGCAACAACAACCTCGCACTCAATGTCAGCAAGACCAAGGAATCGATTGTGGACTTCAGGAAGGGGAAGTTGGGAGAACACACCAGTATTCATTAAGGGGTCAGCAGTGGAAAGGGTGAGCAGCTTCAAGTTCCTGGGCATCAATATCTCAGAGGATCTATCTTGGGCCCAACACACTGATGCAGTCATGAAGAAGGCATGCCAGTGGCTCTACTTCATTAGGAGTTTGAAGAAATTTGGTATGTCACCAAAGACTCTTGCAAATTTCTACAGATGTACAGTGGAGAGCATTCTGACTGGTTGTATCACCGCCTGGTATGCAGGCTCCAATGCGCAGAATTGCAAGAGGCTGTAGAGGGCTGTAGACTCAGCCAGCTCCATTGTGAGCACAACCCTCTCTGCCATTGAGGACATCTTCAAGAGGCGGTGCCTCAAGAAGGTGGCATCCATCATTAAGGACCCTCACCATCCGGGCCATGTCCTATTTATGTTACTACCACAGGAGAGGAGGTACAGGATCCTGAAGACCCACACTCAACGTTTCAAGAACAGCTCCTTCCCCCTCTGCATCAGATATCTGAACAGTCCATGAACCCATGAACTCTACCACATTATTCCTCTTTTGCAGTATTTGTTTTTGTAACTTGTAGTAATTTTATGTCTTTATGTCTTTATGTCTTGCACTGTACTGCTGCTGTAAAACAACACATTTCTCAACATATGTCAGTGATAATAAACCTGATTCTGAACTTCAAGAAGATATAGTCATAATTGTAGATTGACTGGGTGTGGCTGATTAAAATTTAATTCTGAAAAATGAGGTGTAATGTTTTGGAAGACGAAGAGAGTCCATATAAACAAAGACACAATTCTAAAAGAGCTATACAAACATTTTTGGTTGAAAGCTGTAAGGAAGTTGAGAAAGTGGTTGGAAAAAACATACAGGATCCTGGGCTTTATAAATAGAGGCATTGAGTACAAGAGCAAGGAAGTTGGGATGAACCTTTATAAAACACTGGTTTGGCCAGTCCTGAGGTACTGTGTCCAATACTGGGGCCCTCACTTTAGAGAGGATGCAGAAGAGATTTATTAGAATGATGCCTGTGATAAGAAACTTTAGTTATGCGGATGGACTGGAGTAGCTGGGTTTGTTCTCCTGTGAACAGATGAAGTTTTGAGAGGATTTAATTGAGCTACTTAAAATCTGAAAGGGTCTGGGCATGTAAAATTGAGAGAAAATAAAAACAGAAAATGCTGGAAATACTCAGCAGGTCATGCCACATCTGAAGGAAGGAAAACAGAGCTAATGCTTCAGGTGGAAGACTCTTTGTCAGGACTGGAAAGGAGACAAAAGCCGCTTGTTAGGTTGTGTGATTCTGTGACGTGTTGATATACTGATCAGGTAAAAGTTAATCAAGGTACTTGAAAGGCTAGATGCATTTGAAATGAATGCTTTTGTTAGTCTAGACATGATGTGGGGGCTGTGTCCATAATCTTCCAAATACCTAATAATACACAGGAGCTGGTGGTGATGACTGACGACTGAAGAACTTCAAATCTTACAGTCAACTTCCAAACAGTCAGTAAGTAATCTTACTCTAAGATTAAACCCAATAAATATAGGCCAGTCATTTAACCTTGGCAGTAGAGCAACTTTTTAGAAACAATAATCAGATACAGAATTAGCAATCACTTGTCTATGTGTGGATTGATTAAGGAAAATGAGCATAGATGTGTTAAAGGCAAAATTAACCAGATGGAATTTTTTGATGAGGTAAAATAGAGGGCTAATGAGGGCAATGTGCTACTTGTGATGTATGCTGACTTTCAGAAGGCATTTGATAAAGTGCCACACAAATCAGTATTGTTCAAATTGATGCCCATGGAATAAAAGAGGCAATAGTATCATGGATAAAAAAATTAGTTAAATGACAAGAAGCAGAGAGTAGAGGTGAACATGTCCAACCCACTGACTGACGAGAACTACCAGTACATACCTTTATTACCATAAGATATAGGAGCAAAATTAGGCCATTTGGCCCATCGAGTCTGCTCTGCCATTCAAACATGGCTGATTTTTTTTTAAGCTCCATTCTCCCACCTTCTTCCTGTAACCCTATCAATCCCTTCCTTAAATACACCCAACGACTTGACCTCCACAGCCCTCTGTGACAATGAATTCCACAGATTCACAACCCTTTGGCTGAAGAAATTCCTCCTCATCTCAGTTTTAAAGGGATGTCCCTTTATTCTGAGGCTGTGCCCTCGGATCCTAGACTTTCTTACTAATAGAAACATCCTCTTCACATTAACTTTGGGCCTTTCGGTATCTGGTAGGTTTTAATGAGTTCCTCCCCTCCCCCCCCCCCCCCCCCCCCCTCCATGTTATGGATTAGGTGACTATTTGGTGAATGTCCCTTTTAAGACATAGCACAGTAGTGTATGTGTGTGTGTGGGTGGGACGTGATTACAACAACAACAGGAGATAACGATGTGATGACGTTCTGGAGCAGTCAGTCAGAAGAGAGAGAGAAGGAAGAGAGACACCCTGCCTGCTTGTCTCTGTATCGATGGATGAAAAACAGTAACTGTGTCTGTCACTACAACCCGTGTATGGATTTTTGGAATAATCCGGTGGAGTCCACTTTGTCGTTAACCTGTAGAAGGAAACAGGTATTTGTGTGGACGACCATGTCTTGAATGCTTTCGGGGTGGCAGATACTTCGGAACAAAGCAGTGAAGATCATCAGGTGTCGTATGGGTTCCATCGTGGAACATTTGGATTTTGTAATGTCTCTATTCTCTCTACATTTTCTCTTCAGTTAACAATGGTTTTACAAAAGCCTTTGCTCACGTTTCACCTTATGGCTTGCTGAACTGAACTTTGAGAACTATTCCTGGACTTGGAGTTTGGGAATTTGCCGCACACACACTTCGGATTTAGTTTTTTGGGGTTAATGTTTAAGATCTAACATTTTTACTTTTAACATTCTAACATTTTTACTTTTATTTTTCTTATTATCATAAGTAGTTATTAATAAAATAGTTTCTAACACTTAAAACAAAAACTCTGTGTTTCTTTTGTTGCTGATACGTAACTGAACTCCAAGTACAAGCCCAGAGGCATCAAACCCTCCTCATGTTAAGCCTTTCATTCCTGGGATTATTCTTGTGAACCTCCTCTCGACCCTCTTCAAGGCTAGCATATCCTTCCCTAGATAAGGGGCCCAAAATTTCCCTCAATATTCCAAATGCAGTCTGACCAATGCCTTATTCCATCTGGAAGTTGGCTGGATCAATGTCTCAGATCACTGACCTGACTAGCCACCCCCTTTCCACTCCTGGCCTCTATGTGGTGAGCTGCTTCCTCTACCACCAGTCCAGAATCCAGTGAGATTTTTTGGTGCATCTGAATTGTTGAATGGTGGGAGACTTCTTACTGATCAAGTCCCCAGGAAGGAACAGGGTCTGGCACCAAGCCTGAGTCTTGGTAGAGATCTGGGGTTTGGAGGATGTATAGAAAATTATATTTGCCTTCACAGTTTTCTGCTTTATGCTCAGCAAAGCCACTGCTGGAAACTTTCTATGGCTTGTGGTTAATCTACAAGAGCGGGGCCTCAGTGCCTAAATTAATTGTAGCAAAAAAACTGCAATGCTCATTGTCCTCAATACTTCACCAGCAATGTATACAGTAACACACATTAATAGCAACTTCTCATTCTCTTCTGGCCATTTTACCCATGCTGAATGGGAAATTAGACTGGATTTTCAGCCTCTACTGCCTCAGAAAGCTAAGGAAATCCCTGATGACTCTTACCAATTTTTACAGATGCACTGCAGAAAGCATCCTATCCAGATAATATCACAGCTTGGTATGGCAACTGCTCTGTCCAAGACTGCAAGAATGCAGAGAGTTGTGAACATAGCATGGTTCATTGCGCAACCCAGCCTCCCCTCCATTAACTTGGGGAACACTTTCTGCTACCTCTGGAAAGAAGCCAACATAATTGAAGACCCCTCCCACCCTGGTCATTCTCTCTTCTCCCTTCTCAGGCAGAAGATACAAAACCTTAAAAGCATATACCACCAGCCTAAGGACAGCTTCTATCCCTCTGTTCTCAGACTCTTGAACACACCTCTCATACCCTAAAAGATGACCTTTTGAACTCCCAACCTACCTTATCATGGCCCTTGCACTTCACTTGCACTTCCCTCTGTAGCTGCACCACTATATTCTGTATTTTGTTTTTCATTTTAATACCTCGAAATACTTATGGATGGCATGATCTACCTGGATGGAACCCAAACAAAAGCTTTTCATTGAATCTCGGTACATGTGATAATATTATTACCAATACTAAGTCCATTGCACGTTCTCTCAAAAGCACACTGCTTTTGCTTATCACCACTCTCCCAATCCAAGCAGAAAATGTGCCAGGCAATTCAGTATTCTTAATGCATCAAAGTATTAATTTAAAATTATGTAAACTGTGATTTTTGTATTTTATTTGGCTAACTTGTTGATTTTTAATTTCAATTGTTGTATGAGATCATATGGCGTTTGAAATTCACCGGGAACTCCAATGACGTGTGCTACTACAATGTGTCATTATTGCTTGATAACCACATCAGAAACCGGTTTTATGAGGTCATCTCCCAAGAGATTTCAAGAATCAAACTGCATTTTAATATTAATCTTTATTTTCTGATCAAATTTAAAGTTTAAGACTAAAACCAAATTTAGTGAATGTTTTCTTCAGCTCTTCAAAGACTTTATAATGAATGTTACTGAACTTGAGAAATGAGTTGGAAAAAAGTACATCTTTTGGGGGAATGGGAAGGGGGCTCCCTTTTAATACATCATCAGTGTGTGTGAGGGCTGATTACGTGCCCTTTTGCAAGTGCTGATGAAATCAGGATGGCTTGGAAATATTGTTTATTGGAGCTAAGGTAAGCAGCTGGTGAGCGGTGAGTCGGATGTTACAGACCAGTGGATGTTGATGACTTGGATTTGGGGTATACACAGCTCAGGTTCCAAAATTGCAAATAACACAAAACTTGGAAGCATAGTGAACTATAAGGAGGATGGGAATAGACTTCAAGGAGATATCGACAGGATCAATTTGACCCAGGTTAATTGCAATCGAGTCTTGACAGGCCAGCTGTAATTGGGAAAAATAGGTCTTTCAGGTGAAAATGTTTCATCTGTAGGTATGTTTCAAGAGGGATAAGGATAGGGAAATTAAAACTGAGTTTCCTGGATATTCAAAATATTAGGGAATCCAAATAGAATAAAGGAGAATATGACAAATGCTAGGTTGTTAATATAGTTGCGAGCCAGGCTGCTTATAGAAATTCACAGGAGAAATAGTTTAAAAAAAACAAAGAGTTAATGAGAGGACATGAGAAAAGACTGACAGCAAATGTAAAAGGAAATCCAAAATATATTCTATAGACATGCAAACAGCAAGAGGTGGATTTGATTGGAAACCAAAACTGAAATTTTATTCATGGAGGTAGAGGCAGGTTGATGCATTAAATGAGTACTTCTGCAGTGTCTTCTTGCTTGATGAAGAATGATGTAGGGAAATTTAATGCTGAGAAATGTGAAATGTTACATTTTTTTGTAGAAAGAATGAGAAGAGGCGATATAAAGGGTGCCAAAGAAGGTGTATGGCATGCTTGCCTTTATTAGTCGAGACATTGAGTTCAAGAGTCAGGAAGTTATGTTGCAGTTTTATAAAACTCTAGTTAAGCCACATCTGAATTATTGCATTCAATTCTGGTCGCCCCATTATAGGAAGGATATGGAAGCTTTGGAGAGGGTGCGGAAGACATTTAACAGGATGCTGCTCGGATTAGAGAGCATATACTAGAAGGAGAGGTTGGACAAACTTGGGTTGATTTCTCTGAAACGGTGGAGGCTGAGGGTAATTTTGATAGAGGTTTATAAGATTATGAGAGGCACAGATAGAGTAGACAGCTGGTATCTTTTTCCTAAGGTCCAAATGTCTAACACTAGAAGGCATGCATTTAAGGTGAGGGGGGTAAGTTCAAAGGCGATGAGCAGGGCAAGTTTTTTTTTACACAGCGAGTGAAGGGTGCCTGGAATATGCTGCCAGGGGTGGTGGTGGAAGCAAAGATGATAGAGGCGTTTAAGTGGCTCTTAGATAGGCATATGAATGTGCAGAGAGTGGAGGCATGTGGACATTGTGTAAACAGAAGGGATTAGTTAAATTAAGCATTTAATTACTAGGTTAATTAGTTTGGCACAACATCGTAGGCCAAAGGGCCTGTTCCTGTGCTGTACTGTTCTGTGTTTTATCTTCCATGTAGAGGGGAGGGCACAATTTTAAAAGGGGCACAAGAACAGAGGGATCAGTGGGTGGTAAATGTGTGTAGTTCATTAAAACTGGCAGGGCAGGTTGAGAAAGTGGTTAAAAACCATATGGGATCTTGAACTTTATAAAGTGAAGTATGGAAGACAAAAGCAGGGAAGTCGAGATGAACTTTAATAAAACACTAATATGGTCATAACTGGGGTATTGCTTCCAGTTCTGGGCACCATCCTTTACAAAAGATGTGATGGCCTTGGAGGGAGTTTTGGATTGCAGGAATGAGGGATGTGTTAGGTTGATAGATGAGAGAAACTGGTTGTTGTCATTGGAACAGAGGAGAATGGAGGAGGATCTGACAGATGTAATTAAAATCATGAAGCATAGATAGTAAGGAACTGTTCTAATTGGCAGCAGGGTCAAAAACTAGAAGACATAGAATGAAGATGATTGGCTAAAGAACGTGATATGAAAACAAACTTTTTCACAAAACAAGTGGTTAGGGTCCAGAATGCATGGCACAGGGAGTGGCAGGGGTGGATTCAATCATTTAGCCGTTGCTTTCAAAGGAGAGTTTGGTAAGGAAAGGAATTTGTAAGGCTGTGTGAGGAGTGCAGGAGAACATGACTAGCAGAATTGTTCTTGGCATAGCACCAGCACAGATTCAATGTGCTTAATGGTGACCATCCAGGTGGTAAACTTTCTGTGATTCTGTTAAGATTTTGATCTCTTTTCTACTCAGTCCTTTAACTCCAATTTTTACTTTCATTTAATAAATGTAAATTTGATGAATTAGAGATCCTGATGGAGAAGGTTATGCAGAATTTTGAATTGTTTTCTCTTTCCCTCATTTTTTACTGCTCTGTTCTTATAAAGCTGGAGAATTAGTAAACATGAACCAGCTCAGAAATGCAGCTTGGACTACTGGTGAAATGTCGATGATCTGAAGTGTTTACTGTTTCTGTGCTCCACAGATGCTGCCTGCCCTGCTAATATTTCCATCATTTTCTGCTTTTGTTGCAAATTTCCATCATGTGCAGTTTGTTTTTTTTGAATTTTCTTAACTTCAGCCGCATGAAAATGAAGTATTTTTTGTTCTCCTTGCAGATTTTTCCATATGTACTCCTGCTGGTGGCTATTCTTATGTATGTTCCGGCCTTGTTCTGGAGGTTTACTGCAGCACCTCAGCTATATGGCGACTTGACTTTTATCATTGAGGAGCTTGATAAGGCCTATAATCGTGGAATCAGATTAGCACAGCACATTGTCAACACCAGTGGATTAGATGCGAACAGCTGCTTTGAATCCTTTAGAGAACAAAGTGGGTATGTAGATGAGTAGATGCGTAATACACTTATAAGGCTGTAAATGTTAGTTATCCCATGCCTGTGCATTGTACACCAGAGGTTTTTTTTTCTATAGTCTTGCAGATTCCTACAAAGGGAAGCTAAAATTTTATGAATAATTACATTAATTATGCCTTATTTTAAACTTAATTACTTGCAAGAGGAAAAATAGCTCTCAAAATTTATCTTTCTCCCTCAAAGTGGTTGTGCCCTATTTCGAGATAAAGGAGGAGGTAGCGCTGGGTCTCTTAAAGAGCATTAAGGTGGATAAGCCCAGGGCCTGATGGGATATACCCCAGGTTATCGAGAGATGCAAAATTGCTGGGGTCTTGACCAATACCTTTATGTCCTCTCTAGCCACAGGTGAGGTTCCGGAGGACAGGCCAGTAGCTAATATTCCAATATTCAAGAAGGGAAACAGGGATAATCCTGGTAACTATAGACTGTTGAGTCTCACGCCTCTGGTAGGGAAGTTACTGGAGAGAATTCTTAGGGATAGGATTTATGAGCATTTGGAAAATCATAGCCTAATTAGGGACAGTCAGCATGGTTTTGTGCAGGGCAAGTTGTGCTAACTTGATTAAGTTTTTTGATGAGGGTGATTGATGAAGGTAGAGCTGTGGATGTTGTCTACCAGGATTTTAGTAAAGTGTTTGTCAAGGTCCCTCATGGGAGGCTCATCCAGAAGATTAAGGTGCATGGGATTGACGGTGAATTGGCCGTTGGGATTCAGAACTGGTTTTCCCCTAGAAGACAGAGGGTAGTGGTCGATGGGACTTATTCTAGCTGAAGGTCTGTGACTAGTGGTGGTCCACAGGGATCCGTACTGGGACCTCTGCTGTTTGTGATGTATATAAATGACTTGGATGAAAATGTAGATGGGTAGGTTAGTAAGTTTGTAGATGATACAAAGATTGGTGGTGTTGTGGGTAGTGTAGAAGATTGGCAAAGGATACAGCGGGATATAGATCAGTTGTGGATATGGGTGGAGAAATGGCAGATGGAGTTTAATCCGGCCAGATGTGAAGTGTGTTGCACCTTGGGAGATCAAATGTAAAGAGACAGTACACAGTTAATGGCAAGACCCTTAACAGTGTTGATGAGCTGAGGGATCTTGGGATCCAAGTTCATAGCTCCCTGAAGGTGGCTACACAGGTTGATAGGGTGATAAAGAAGACATATGGAATGCTTGCCTTCATTAGTCGAGACATTGAGTTCAAGAGTCAGGAGGCTTTTGAACTCAATGTTCAAGAGCCTCTTGTTTTAATGCTGCAGCTTTATAAAACTTTAGTTAGGCCCCATCTGGAGTATTGCTTTCAGTTCTGGTCACCCCGTAAAAGGAAGGATGTTGAGGCTTTGGAGAGGGCTCAGAGGAGGTTTACCAAGATGCTGCCTGGATTAGAGGGCATGTGCTATGAGGATAGGTTGGACAAACTTGGGTTGTTGTCTCTGGACTGGTGGAGGCTGAGGGGAGATCTGGTAGAGGTTTATAAGATTATGAGAGGCATAGATAGAGTAGACAGCCAGTATCTTTCTCCCAGGATTGAAATGTCTAATGCTAGATGCATGCATTTAAGGTGATGGGGGCAAGTTCAAAGGAGATATGCAGGGCAAGTATTTTACACAGAGAGTGGTGGGTGCCTGGAATATGCTGCCAGGCATGGTAGTGGAGGCAAATACAACAGAGGCATTTAAGAGGCTTTTAGATAGGTACATGAATGTGCAGAGAATGAAGGGATAGGGACATTGTGTAGGCAGAAGGGATTAGTTGAGTTAGGCATTTAATTACTAGTTTAATTAGTTGGGCACAGCATTGTGGACCAGAGGGAGTGTTCCTGTTCTGTACTGTTCTATGTTTGACTACAGTTTTCCGCAGTGAGTGACCCAAAACCTTTCCACTAAGGTACAAGTCAAGTATGTGATGGAATGCTCTCCACTTGCCTAGATAAGTGCCGGTCTAACAACTCTCAATTGCACATACTATTTTTCAGCATTAGCCAATTGATCACAAGACAAAGGAGCAGAAGTAGGCCATTCGCTCCATGAGCTAAACTAAAAACTATTCCTATCTAGCCCCAAATTCCGGCCATATCCCTATATCCCTTGATACCATGACTAATTAGATACCTATCTATCTCCTCCTCAAACGCCCCCAGTGATTGGGCCTCCACAGCTGTACGTGGCAAAGCATTCTATAATTTCACTACCCTCTGGCTGAAGAAATTTCTCCTCATTTCTGTTTTAAACCTGTACCCTCTAATTCTAAGATTGTGCCCTCTGGTCCTGGACTCACCCACCAAGGGAAACAGCTTAACCACATCTCTGTCCAGTCCTTTCAACATTCTAAATGTTTCTGAGGTCCCCTCTCATTCTTCTGTACTCCAGTGAGTACGGTCCAAGAGCCGACAAACGCTCATCATAAGTAAGCCCTTTCATTCCGGGAATCATCCTCATAAATCTCTTCTGAACCCTCTCCAACATCAGTACATCCTTCCTAAGATATGGGGCCCAAAACTATACACAGTATTCCAAATGAGGCCTCACTAGTGCCCCGCAGAGCCTCATCAACATTTCCCTACTTTTATACACTATACCTCTCGAAATGAATGCCAACATAGCATTCGCTTTCTTTACCACCGATCCGACCTGGTGGTTAACCTATAGGGTATCCTGCACGAGTACCCCCAAGTCCCTTTGTACTTCTGTACTTTGAATTTTCTCCCCATCCAGATAATAATCTGCCCGTTTATTTCTTTTTCCAAAGTGTACAACAGCACATTTCTCAACATTGAATCTCCTCTGCCATTTCCTTGCCCATTCTCCTAAACTATCTAAGTCTCTCTACAACCTTCCTGTTTCTTCAATACTCCCTACTCTTCCACCTATCTTGGGGTCGTCTGCAAACTTAGCCACAAAACCATTTACTCCATCATCCAAATCATTAATGTACAATGTAAAAAGAAGCAGCCCCAACACCGACCTCTGCGGAGCACCACTAGTAACGGGTAGCCAACCAGAACAGGATCCCTTTATTCCCACCCTTTGCTTTCTGCCTACCAGCCAATGCTCCACCCATTCCAATATCCTACCTGTATTTCCATGACCTCTCATCTTATTAATCAGTCTCTTGTGCGGCACCTTGTTGAAGGCCTTTTGAAAGTCTAAATACACAACATCCACAGCTTCTCCCTTATCCACCCTACCTGAGATTTCCTCAAAAAACTCCAATAGGTTGGTCAGGCAGGATCTTCCCTTCATGAAACTATGTTGGCTTGGTCCTATCTTGCCTTGCACCTCTAGGTATTCCATAACCTCATCTTTGAGGATCGATTCCAATAACTTTCCCACCACCGATGTCAGACTAATAGGTCTGTAATTTCCTTTATGCTGCCTCCCACCTTTCTTATACAGCGTAACTACATTTGCGACCCTCCAGTCCTCCAGAACCATGCCAGAGTCTATCGATTCTTGGAAAATTATCACCAATGCCTCCGCAATCTCTAAAGCCACCTCCTTCAGAACCCAGGGGTGCACCTCATCCGGTCCAGGAGACTTATCTGTTTTAGTCCATTTAGCTTCCCGAGCACCTTCTCTCTAGTGATCTTGACTGAACTCAGTTCTATCCCCTGAGACCCCTGACTATCAGGTATATCGCTGATGTTTTCTTTTTTTTACAATGAAACACAATGACCATTTCAGATCATTTTGCATTACTTTGAAACTTCAACCACGATGATATCATTTCCTGTGCAACTCTCCTTATGGAGCATTGTGTTCTGGGGTGTGTATACACAATGGTCCTGGGACAACATGGTCTTTTCACCAGTGCTGAATGGGAGATGTATATTTTCCATCACCACCTAAAGCACTGAGGCTCCCATTGTCTTGATTTCCAGAATGCACTGCCCTGTTCCGCAGCATCCTGATAGTCTTTTTTGGCCCCCACATCTACCAGCTTACAACCTGGCTACAGACCCACCCCTTGGCATAACTCCCCCTCCCCGGCGTAATTCTGCCGACCCCACGGCTGACAAATTCCCAAGCCCATCTTTAGGATAAGTGGCAACGTGGCACATTCTTTCCAAGATGGTCATTGGCGCCTTGCATCTGCATCATTCTACCTTACTTTAATGGGGAAGTTGGACATTCTTGAAATTCATGGGCATAGTTTATTTATCTGGAGAAGGAAGTGATATAGTTCTCATGTTTTGTACAGTAAATTTTTGATAGCATCACACCTGAATGACACCTTTTCCTGTACCTGATGCGTTGCTTGCCAAAGGAAACAGTAAAAGTCTGAAATAGTATCCAGAAAATGTAAATAGCAATGTGATTTATTTTAAGTGGTTTTTATTTAAAACTATTTTGTTTTTACATAGTTCAAAGGAGAAGAGAGAGAATTTTTTTCAGTTTCCAATTGTGGAGCGTTATTTGAAATCAAAAGAAGACTCCTGCAGCATGTTGACGATGTATCTTATACGCAAAGGCCTCGCTCTCACTTTTCTTATCTTTGCCTGCATCTACTTGGGATATTACATCTCTCTGACCTTCCTTCCGGACGAATTCAAATGTTCAGTCAAAACAGGCATTTTGGGAAATGAAACAAGCATACCAGATTTTTTTCAGTGTAAGCTTATTTCTGTTGGAATTTTTCAACTTCTGAGTATTGTCAACATTGTTGTGTATATCCTCCTCATCCCAGTCACGGTGTACAGTATGTCTTTTCCTTTAAGAAACAACCTCACTTTTCTGAAGGTCTATGAACTTCTGCCGCAGTTTGAGGTGATCATGGTTACTGAAGGCTGTTGGAATGACTTGAGCCTCTACCTTCTATTTTTGGAAGAAAACATCAGTGAAGTGAAATCACATAAGTGTCTTAAAGTATTGGAACACATAAGAGGGAAGGAATTGCTGGAGCCTCCATCATTGACGGATGCAATGTTGCCTTTAATAGCCCTGGGACAAGTCAAGTCAGATATGATAGATGGTTTGATCAAAACCAAGAAGGCTGAGCAGAAATCGGAGTCTGACACAGACCTGAATGCAACACAACTGAAAGGTAAGGTTTTTAAATTTTTGTCCCGTGTTCTTTTTATTCTCTCTCATAGATCGTAAGGATTAAATGCCTGGATAAAATAGTAGAGAAATCTAATAACATCACATTAATTGTTCATGCAGGAATATACTTGTTGAGGAGCATCTCAAGTTTCTTCATTATTCATTTGTGGGATGTGATCATCTCTGGCAGTCTCAGCCTTTATTCCCATCCCTAATTGTCCAAAAGAAGCTGACAGTGAACCACAACTTGGAAATATTACACAGTCCATGTGGTGAAGGGATTCCTATAGTACTGGCAGGTGGATAGGGAGTTCCTGCATTTTGTTCTGGGGATGATGTGGGGCTGGCAATAGGTTTCTAACTGGGAGAAAGTGTGTGACTTGTGGTGTTCCCATATGCCAGCTGCTACTGTATCCTTGAAGTTGTGATTGTAATAAAAGTAGAGTGACTACTACTGTGATCATAATATGAAAAAAATTAGATTGAGTTTAAAAATGCTGTAATTCAATGCAAAAGTAGGGCCTTAAATCTAAACAAAGGGAACTTGTGAATGAATGGGGTGGGAGTTGGCTGTGGTTGATTGGGGACGTACATTAAAATATATGACAGTGAGCAGGCAATGGCTGGTATTTAAAGAGTCACAGGGCACGGAAGCAGGCCCTTAGGCCCCACTGGTCCATGCCAACTAGAGAAGCCATAATGGACTCGTGAAAAAAGCATTCCTCTCAGGCAAAACAAACCAACAGGAAAAGTGGTGAGCCTGTGGTTGACAGGAGAAATTGAAGACGGTGGTAAATCAAATGAAGCTTAAAAGTTGCCAGAAATAACAGCGGACCTCGCGCTTGGGAGCATTTTGAAATTCATCAAAAAAGGAGCAATAAATTTGGTCAAGAAAGGCAAGATAAAATATGACCATAACTGGCACAGAAACACCAAAACACACTGTACGATTTTCTATTAGTAGGCAAAATGGAAAAGACAAGCAAGGATAAAATTTAAAGTATCTTCTATGAACATGATGGTTTTCTTCGGAGTTGTATTCCCAGAGACCTATCTATACCTCAAGATCAGGGATACAGGCATACTGTAGATTGACAGATTTTTGCCCCTTGAGATATGCCATAGGGTTCCTGCCATAGGTGGGTGGAGCTTGGCTGGTTCTTCCAATGAGGGCAGGCCATTCTGAGACATATGAGATAGGAGGGGTGATCCAGGCTCCTCACTTCATCTACTTATTACTGGGAACCATAGCACAGAAATCCCAATAATAGAGGTGCCATGGCTTCCGGTAGACTTGCAGTGATTGTGAGATCTGCAGCTTAGCCTGGGACAAGCCAGTGCCCTCCAGCTAGGGCTGGAGTGTAAAGTCATCTGCAGAATCTTCATTCTTCTTCCCTTTTTATTGTAGTTTGGATCTGCAAATGGTTCAGGGAAGATGTTGTGATCATGGGACAGGGTAAGAGCAGGCCACCATGTGTGGACTGCTTCATTCTAACATCAGGAAAAATGAGAGCAGGAGGTCCATCCTATCATCAAACAGGAGTTCCTTCTGTCTATCCTAAATAACAATCGTTTTACATTACAATTAAATTGTGACAAATAATACAACAGTGGGAACTTATTGCTCGATAAAATTAATTCAAATACTTTGAATTAAAGGGAATAAACCCTTTGTAGCAGAACAATATTGATGAGGGGTAGTGGATCATAGCTGTTTCACAATTCAATTTAAAAATGTATTAAAAATCTGGGCTGTGTGCAAGATAACATCATTGTAAAAATATCGACTTGTACTTGCAGGAACATTTATGCTTGTGTGTGGCACTGTAGATGGCACTTTAAAGGATCACTGCATTGAGAGTAATAGTTTTTATTTAAATACAGTTTTCATGAATGGACCTGAACTCCACACATTAGCCACCTGATGGCCTTGCAGCAGCCTTTTACTTTGCCAGGATGATTTGCCAATTCGAAGAATGAAACATTGCCAGAATCTGGACAGGATGTTCCAACTAAACTAAGGGTGCTGCTCAGGAGTATTTGCTGGGCCAAGTTCAACCCAGCGTGCCAAAGTAGAAATCCTTATTCTCAGTTGTGAATTTGTCAGCTCTTTTCAGTGGAAATAAATGTCGGGTGTTTTTGCCTGAGAAATGAATTGGGAACTCATCATTAAGTCTTTCCTTCTGTCACTCATCCACGGACTGTTCAAACAGAAATATCCATTGATTCCACTGCCCTCTCCCAGTTCGCTACATGCAAATACGTCTGCTTTCACTACTCTCCCTCCTCCTTGGTTGTTCTCTGCCAGTAGGTCAGGCGGCAATTGTGAAGAGAAACGGTTGATATTTCAGAATAATGATATTACATTGGAACCTGAGGTAAAAGGGATAAGCCAAGATCCTGTCAGAGAGAGGAGTGGAGGTTTTCCAAGGAGGGAATTCCTGGAAGAGAAATGTCAGCAAATCTGATAGTAATTTAAAAAGTAAGAAAATTGCCAATGTTGAAAATCTGAAATAAAATAAAATCAGAAATTGCAAGAAATCCTCAGCAGCCATACAATGTACATTAGGGTGGATGGAGGAGCAACTCGTGTGTCAGGAATGTCCACATTTAAGCTCAGCTCCTGTCTCCAAGATCTCTGTTCATCTTTCCCCTTGGTAAAAGGCCATGGATCTGAAATGTTAATTTTTCTCTCCACAGAGGCTTCCTGACCTGAATATTTTCAGTGCTTCTTTGTTCTTATTTCAGATTTTCAGAGCCTCCATTTTCTTTTTGCTTTTCTAATCTTTTGCTTCCTGGCCATCAGCAAGGAACTTCTAGCCAAAGTTGTTTGAATTTTTCTACATGTTAATGAGACCCCTTATTGCAACATGTTCAGATTTTATGTACAGTGGACCTAATCTTGTGTGTGGCCACTAGCTTTTTCAAAGGACCCCTAAACTTATGTAGCACACCTTGCCTTAATTAAGGGCAGCTGCCTTGAAATTATTTGATTTCTAATTGTTTACAATTTTATTTTGAATGATGTTGCATTTTGAAAGAGTTGCACAGAATTATTTAAATCAAAGTTAGACTAAACTGATAGTTTCCTGGATAAATATTAGTTGAAGTGACAATAATAAACTAATACCAATACCAAAATATCATGTCAAATGAAGCCTATCTGGGGCATAGGGACTTAAGAGATACATCCAAGCGTTGCTTGAGGAGCAGAAACCAAAAATATTTAAAGTGAAAACTGTAAATGAAACCACCTAGAATTGAACGATGCTTATCTTTTGAGGAGTTTTTTTGTTTGTTGTACAGACAAGTAAACAGAACCTTTTTTTCAAATGTTTCCAGTTATAACTAAACCAGATTCTGTGGATGATGGCACCAGATCTGCTGATGAAGAAAGGGATGAGTCCTCGGCTGTAAGGCAAAGACTTCTGGAATCTCAGATCTACAGTTCAAATTGTTAAGATGTATGGACTTTGGCTGTGTGGATTCTGTTCCAAAAGACATACTCATCATTTGTTTGTGGCAGTATTAGCAAACTAAGTATTTATTGGAGGTTTATTCCATTATTTCTTAATTTAATTGTTTAATTAACTGGGAGAGTGTTCATTCTGAAAATGGATATTTCATTATTTTTGTATTTCACACATTTTTATAAGTTTGTAATATCAATGTTTTAGTAAGAATATTGAGGAAGCTCAAAAGAGAATGCAAATTGACACACCTGGTTAAAGTTAATCAGGAAATTGTCTGAGTTGAATTCAGTTCTCAATGTGGCATTTAAAAATGTTTTGAATTTTTACTGACACGAATGAAGTTATTTCATCTCTAATTAGTTTATGAGAATACTGGATAGATGATGAGCCTTTGGCTTAAAAGTAGAATTCCTACCACAAGTAAAGAAGGTGAATAGTTGAACCACCATTCTTGGAAGATTCTGTGAGATGAAACTGTATGGAATTTGAACTCTTTCCTTGTAAATAGCTCAAGAATCTCCCATATAAGACTTGAATGGGTAAGCTACAACAGAGGAACTACATTGTTAATGATGTAGTAAAACAAACTTTTTTTATATTGGTCAGATATAGATGCTGTATAACATAACTTGCATACTGGGAGGATTTTGGCAAAATCTCTCTCATTTACAGGTATATGAAAATTTTCATGTCTAGTCATGAGGTAAAACTTCATTGTAACACCTCCAAGATCTTTACACAGTTGTTCAGTCACAGTCACCACTTCCCCTGTGCAAATTGTTGTTACTTTTGAGATTTTGCATGCACACATTGCCCAGACTTTTATTCGCACTCTGTTTACTGGACTATTCATTCATTGATCATTGTGAATAGCAGGAAAATAACTGCTGGTTACCACAGAATGAAATACCAATCTTGTCAGTAAGTTCTGGTTGGAGTGGGATTTCCTCATGTTTTTTTTCCATGAGATTCTATTCCATAAATTGTCTACTTTTCTTGTGTGGACAGGTTTCATAATCAGTGTTAGGAACCAATTTAATAACGATTTACAAAGCAGCTGGCTAAATAAGGACTTTCCCACTGACAGACTTACACAGATTGGGATAACAAGAAACTGGAAAATGCTGGATTATAGCAGGAAGTCAGCACTTGAAGAAAGGAGGTTCTGAAATTTTAGGTGCATTATACATCACACATCTCTGTTTCACCAGTGTTCCTGTTTTTATAAATTCAGATTTGCAGTTTTTCCTTTATTTTTCAAACTTTAGGGATTATTATTATGGAATTTTCAAGAATGTTTACTGCAGAATTTAGGAAAAAATGTGCCAGTGGTTTTCTATTAAAATGATTTAAAATTCTGCCAGCATTTTTTCCAGCTTTGTATTTATTCTTTGTCATGAGATTGTAACCTTCAATTGTAACAATACTTCATACTACAAAAAACATGCACAGCTGCTCTAATTTATTAAGAGTTCTAAGATAATATATGCCTTTAACTTTGGAACAGAGGTATAGATATGAAAATATCAGCTATTTTTTAACTATTTTAAAATGTACCAATCTGCTTAAAACATGCTCGAATTCTTATTTTGCAAGAACATTAGTGTTCTATTCAGCCCGTTATTTCTGTTCTCACATTCAACCAAAACATTACTTAGTTGTACATCATTTCACTTCCCTGTTGTTATTCTGTATCTTTTGATCCCTGCACATGGGCCAACGTTTTGAGGTGAGTTGGGGGGGGGATGGTGGTAGTGGGGGAATTCCACGCTTCACCTTCACTTCCTACTGAAAAGTAGTTCATGATATCACTTGCAACTAAAATTTGTGGTACAGTTGGATCCTACACCATAAGTGTACTGTACAAAAATCTGGTTTTCCTGCTGCATTCTTGGCATGAAATGGATATGGAAGTGTGAAACAATCATAAATTAAAGATGATCTGGGCCCCTAACTTGCAGGACCATCAGCAAGAGAAGAGACAGCAATTCAAGAAGCCTTTTTGGAGAGTTGTCACATTACCCTCAATCAATGAGTGGATCACTGATGCTGGAGCTTTAGGCGAGATGTGGTGGTCCACTTCTTTCTTGAGAGAGCAAGCCTGGAGTGTGAAGAGAAAACATTTCATTTGCTTTGCAAAGGCAGTCAAGCGCATACTGGTGGCTTCTGCCCATGGTAAGGTGCCAGTGTGCCTGGCCTACAATATGCATTCTTCATGGGTGGCCAAGATGAAATCCTAATAGTGCTTGTTTGAAGAAACATTCCCTGAAGCTTACAAACCTTGACTGGATCACTTCTTACATTAGAATAATTGTGACTTTTAACCCTTCTCTCGCCCCATCACTCAATCCAACCCCCCCCCAGAAAATCTTGGCTGCTGATTCTACATCACACGATCATAAACATTTGTACATTATAATTGATTTCAATATTTTTATACATAATGAATGTAGCTTGCTGTGGAGCACTCTTTCTATAATAATTGTTTTGCCAATCAAAATCGATAAAAATGCTTGTTATGTTCTTGTATCAGGTTTTTACTGATTCCACATAATATTTCAGAAGAATCAATTCAGCTGTAGAGTAATTGTAAAAGGATTGCTCATACTGAAGCTGGGATCATTTAGTTTTCTCAGCCTATTTGTTTTTTCAGTGTGCATTTCATCCTGATTGGCTGAAGTCTGCTGCTTCAAGTAAAATGTAATAATCTACATGGCAACATAACAAACATTTTTTTTTGTTGAACTCATTCTAATAACCAGCACAAATGTAGTGGAGCTCTGTTTATGCAAATAATTTTGATGAGGATGAATTTTACATATTCTTGGTTTTTTTAAGCTCATTGTGAATGTCCTACAGGGACTTCGTATGAAAAATCATTTTAACATTCTCAAATAAAAAGCTGATGCTTTCTCATGTATTTGTTGTTGAATCTTGAAGCAAATTAAATAACACAATTATCTGTGTGGATGATAGTGTTGGCTAATGTAGGCCGCTGACAATGAATTTGCATTGTATTACAAAATGTTGTATTCTTTATTGTCTAGAAATACCCCTGGTAGTGTGCACTTGTGTGGCGTGCTCCTCATCAAATTTACCTATGCATTTTCTGTCAGTAACTTGTATTTCAGCACACATGTTCTTAGTTGTTTCCAATATGATCAAGCTTGTGGAGTTTTGGAGCAACTGGTCAATATATACTATGCACAATCAACCTTTCAAATGACAAGTAGTATAATATCACTGCTGTTGCTTTTTTATAGACTTTATGGAGTGGAATTAGCTAACATTAGATTTTTTTTTTAAAGAATTTTGCTTGACTTTGAATTATTGAGTAAAACGTTCAGATTTTAAACCTTGTTATTTCCAGCAGGCATTTTAGCCTTTTGTGAAATATTTTATATGTCCATTTACAACCAGCACCAAAAGTACAAAGTGCATGATTTTAACCTTCAGATGTTTGAGTCAAATTAAACCTTTTACATTGGAACTGCTAATGCAACAAAGAATCTTGAAAACTAGCATAGTATAAAAGTGTTGATTATTAAAATTGTCATTTATTTTGTTTTTCTTTTTGTGGTTGATGGGATTTTCACATTCATTGTTGCCTTCTGAAGTAAAAATGGTCAGGAACATTGCTTACATTTTTTTGTTACCTTGCTGCCTTTTAAAAAGACAACATATTTCAAAACTGCTTTTCCTAATAACAAGCTATAAATATACAGAAGTAATGGGGAAAAAAATTAGCCTGTCCCATGTCTAATGCCTAATGCATCAAGATGCATACACTCCCACATTATAGTAAGTGTAGAAGTAATGGGGAAAAAAAATTAGCCTGTCCCATGTCTAATGCCTAATGTGTCAAGATGCATACACTCCCACATTATAGTAAGTGTAGAAATAGGAGGATGGTGCAATTGAATATGTAGCTTGAGAGCTGGTGCAGGAGATCTAGATTCCTGGATTATTGAGATAGATTCAGGAGAAGACGGGACCTGTGCAGGACAGACTGGTTGCACTGCAACAGGACTGGAAACATTGTTCTTGGCGATAAATTCATTAGTAGTGTTGAGGAGGGTTTAAACCGGCTTGGCAGAGGAGTGAGAAGCCGAGCAACTATTCAGAAGGAAGAAAAATCAGAAGTGGAAGGTGAAAGATACTGAGAGTTTGAAAGACAGTTAAAGGTGCCTGCTGTGCTTATGATAAATACCTAATTGTAAGGAATGCAGTGGATAAGGCAGATGAGTTGGGGGTGCTTATAGACAAAATTGTGATTATAATATGGAAATTTGGCTTAGTGGCCAAGATTGGCAGCTTAACATTCTGTTTACAGGGTTTTTCAGATGAGTTAGGATTATAAAACTAAAAGGAGTGGTAATATTGTGAAATGATTATAGTGATGTCAGGAGATGATATAACAGATGGGTCATCAAATGAGGCTATATAAATTGAAACTAAGCAACAAATTAGGTGAATCACAGGAGTGTACTATCAACTCTGAACAGATGGATAAATCACCAGTCCTGAATGCAATGTATCCCAGGCTGTTGAAGGAAATTGCAGAGGCTCTGATTAAATTTTCAGTCCTCACTGGCTGCATGGAGTGCTGGCAGAGGATTGAAGGACCTCTGACATTGAATTGTTGCTGAAGAAATGAAGTAGGGACAAGCCAATTAATTATAAGACAGCTAGTTTAACTTCAGTGGTGGGAAAATTATTGGAATCCATTTTAAGGAACATTATAAGCCTTCATTTAGAAACGCACAGATTAATAGGCAGGAGGGATTTGTTGAGGAAAGGCCAAGTCTGATTTGATTGAATTTTTTGAGGAGGTAAGAAGAGCCAATGAGAGCAGTGTGTTTGATATAGCCTGTGTGGATTTCAGAAAAGGCTTTCGACAGCTTTGCCAAAAAGTAAGAACTCAATGGTTCCAAGTGAGAATGGCAGCTTGGATCCAAAATTAGCTCAGTGGCAGGAAGCAAAGGGTAATGGTTGAAGGGTGTTTCTGTGATTGGAGGGCTGTTGCCAGTTAAGTTCCACAGGGCATGAGTACTGAGCCCTTGCCTTTTCTAGTACATATTAATAATTTAGACCTCAATGTAGGAGGCACAGTAAGGAGATTTTCAGATGACACAAGAACTGGCTGTGTAGTTGACGGCAAGGAAGCACAATTTTGATCTGCGGTAGGGTGTAGATGGCGTGATGGCAGAAAAAATGGCAAATGGAATTTAATCCAGAGAAATAGGAGGTAGTGTATTTGGGATAATGCAACAAGGCAAGGGAATTAATAATAACAAGGATATTGCATGGTGTGGAAGAACAACAGGAGTTTGGAGGGCAGCAAGGGAAATCAATAAAGTAGATAAAAAGGCACAAAAGATGCAATCCTTTATTAGCAAAGACAGAATATACAAGGAGGTAAGTTATGCTGGAAAGTGTACAACCTCAGTTAGACCACAGTTTGAATACAGCATGTAGTTCTGGTCATCTTACAGGGGAGACAGAATTGTGATGGAGAGATTGCAGGGAAGATTTACAATGATGCTGCTGCAACAGGAAAATGATAGTTGTGAAGAAAGGTTGGATAAGCTAAATGAGATGTTCTCTTTGGAAGAGAGAGGACTGAGAAATGTCTGAATTACAGTGCCTAGACAGGGTAGTAGAAGCAGAAACTCCTATCTTGTTTAAATAGTATTTAGAATCACACTTGAGAAGCTGTACCCTGCAGGGCTGTGGATCAAGTACTGGAAGATGGGATTAGGCTGGAAAACACTTCATCTGGCACAGACACAATGGGCTGAGTGGTGTTCTGTGTCATGAATTTTCTATGGTAGAAGGCTGGTCAATAAGGAGGAAAAATTATAAATTCCATGTGATCACATGTGTACCCACCTCTTACACGGCAATTGACGGCACCCCAGTCAGAGAAAGGTTTGGCCTGCTGTTGAAAGAATGCAGCAAATCAGTGGTTGCTACAGAAGATGGCAGTGTTGTACAGATTAATGGTCTCTCAGAATAGTCATCGGAAATAGCTCTGTCCTTGCGCAAGTTAGCTAGTTGAAATAATTGATTCGTGAAGATAGGATCAAATCTTTTCATTATATTATAAATCTAAAATAAATTGATGCCAAGCCTACGCTTCTTTGAGCATAGAAGTCCAGCCCTGAGGCTGTCTGGGGAGTTAGGATATTTTAGACTGGAAATAAATCACGTTCTCTGCAATCTTTACAAAACGAGTGTTAGCTGTATATTCAGCACTAGACTTGAGCACCTGCATAGCACCAGGCTCTTCTAAGTTAAATGTGATTTAACAAACATAAAGACATCAGCTGGCTGACAATAAATCTTCTTAGGCAGTCCTTTGGGATAATTGTGGGAGCCACAAACTCATCCACAGATGGTGCAGTATGTCCCTGGTGGGCAGGGGGTTAGTTTGGGATCTGTTCCTTCTGCCACTTAGGCAGAGCTTCCGTGTGCATGGCCTTAATGTTCTCAATACCACCCTGAATGCTCCTTTGCTGCTTTGAGAGGTCATGGCTCAGATGCTTCCACACTTAATGGGGTTATTGAATTCCTTCAAAATGACTTTGAGCACATCCTTGAATCTTCCCGGTAATACTTTCCCATGACAAAGCTCAGAATATCTGTTTCTGAGCCTGGTGTCTGGCATGCACCTGACAAGGCCTGGCAATTGTAGCCAGCTGAGTGTAACCAGGGCCTCAATACTGGGGATGTTAACCTGGGAGAAGACATTGACTTCGGATTGTTTGAATTTGGAAGAGTTTGCTGAGATTCATTGGTGATATTTTTCCAGCACCTTGATATGCTTGCTGTAGATAGCTCAGATCTCAGAAGCATATAGGTCAGGGGTCACTGTTTCCTAGTAAATCATGATAAGATAAGATAACTTTATTAGTCACATGTACATCGAAACACACAGTGAAATACATCTTTTTGCGTAGTGTTCTGGGGGCAGCCCGCAAGTGTCTCCACGCTTCTGGTGCCAACATAGCATGCCCACAACTCCCTAACCCGTACGTCTTTGGAATGTGGGAGGAAAGCGGAGCAGCCGGAGGAAACCCACACAGACATGGGGAGAACATACAAACTCCTTACAGATGGTGGCCGGATTTGAACCCCGGGTCGCTGGCACTGTAAAGCATTATGCTAACTGCTACACTGCCGTGCCTGCCGAGTCTGAGGTTTTGATCTTCAAATGCCCTTTTCCTTAACTATCCTTTTTATTGTTTATTCTCTTGCCTTGTAGCATTGTCCCAAATACATCATCTCATATTTCTCTGGATTAAGTTCCATTTGCCATTTGACCAGTGGTGAATTTCATTATCCACGCTTGCCTTCACTGAAAAGTGGCTACTGAGATATAGGAAGTGATCCACATTTTCCAGTGACTCACCAAGAACCTTCATAGTCAGAGGACAGTGTATTGCAGCAGGGGCAAGTTGGTAAAGGTCTTTGTCTTGTGGATTTTGCTTTAGAGAAAACTTCAATGATGGCTTGGAGCTTGGACTCTGATCATGTGCAATTGCAAGTATTGTCGGTATTGTTACTTTATGTTCTGCAAAAGCTATGCTGCATGCAGTCCCTGATAGAGTTGGAAAGTTGTTCCATTTAGATTCTTTAACATTGATTTTTCTTTGTATGTATTGCATTCCCTGTTACATGAATTTTCATAACAGGTAGAGGATTTATAGTCAATGATGACACATTAGAAACATTTTCCACAACTGTGTTGTGCTTCTGACTCTATAGGTCAGAGGTGGTCATGTTTTCAAAATTCTTTTGTAAGCTCCTGATGACTGGTGGAATTGGATAAGGTGGAACAATGGTGAAGCAGAAGGGCTGCTGCCTCACACTTCCAGGGACCTGGGTTTCATTCTGACTTTACAATGGAGGGTATGTGGAAGGGAAGGGTTCGAAAGATCTTAGGGCAGGATAAAATGTCGGCACAACATCGTGGACCGAAGGGCCTGTACTGTGCTGTTATGTTCTATGTTCAGGTGCTGTCTGTGTGGAGTTTGCCTAGTCTCTCTGTGACATGTGGGTTTCCTCTGTGCCCTCTAGTTCCCTCTCACATCCCAGAGATGTGTTGGTTGGTTACTTGGCTACTGTAAATTACCCCCAGCATTGGTTAATGGCAAAAGGGGAGTTGATAGCCATGTGCGAGTGAGAACATTTTGCAAGGATAGAGGGAAATAAGGAGATAATGAGATTGCTACCTGGCAGCCATATGAATGCAATGGACTGAATGGTCTCCTGTGTTGACACAAGATAAAATGTGATCATAGGGACAGAAGGCCATTTATCCTCTTGGGCCTATTTTGCCATTCAGTACAACCATGGCTGGTCTGTGACTGACGCACATATTTGTTAATTGCTTTGTTTAGAAAAGAATCAATCTGAGATCTAAAATCCTTACAATAGAAAATCATGGCCATCAGGTGCATGTTTACAGAAAAAGAGCTATCCAATCTATTGCTGTTTTCCATTTCTTGGTCCACAGCCATGTGGCTTATGGTAACTTGTTAAATGCATTGTGTCTTCTGCTGTTACTGTCCCTTTAGCCAGTGAATTTCAAACCCTAACACCTTCTGGGTGAAAATGTTCTCAGCTCTCCTTTATTTCTTCCACCAATTATCTCAAACCTATGCCCTTTGGTTTTTCTGTCATAAGGGAAATAGTTTCTTTTCCTCCAATCTACCTAGGCACTGTATTATTTAATATCTTTTTTAAGTCTCCCATGACATCCCTCAGTTCCAAACAATATCAATCAACCCAATTCTTGTTCATTGCTAACGTTTCCCAAACCCAGCAAAATTCTGATAAAGGAGAGCGTCTGCATGTTGCCTTCACCACCTTTCCTACCTGTGGGGAATTTTGATATACACTCCAAGGTCCTTCTGTATCTCTAATTATTAATTTATTAATAAGTATTTATGCTGGATTCAATTTTCACACTGCACTGGACTGAATTTTACTGCCCACTTGTCCAGTTTATTGACCACTTCCTACGCTCCAGCTTTTTTCCTCTATGTCAAACACAATTTTTGTATCATCCGCAGACTTCTTAATCATCCCCCATATATTTAAGTCAAAGTCATTGATATGTATCATTAAAATGAGCCTTGCCAAACCTTAATGGAAACAGCGTTTCAGTCACTTGGCACCATCACCCTTTATTTCCAACCTCCCAGACAATCTGATTCTGTCTGCTACCTTCCCCTGGAGACCCATGTCCTTCTACTCTTCTGACTAGCTCACCATGTGGGACCTTGGCAAAAAGCCTTGCTAAAATCCATGTAGGTTACATCAAGTATGCTTCCCTCAATGTCTCTTCTTGTTACTTTCCCAACAAAATTCAAACATAATGCTCCTTTAAATCTTTGCTGACGGTCCTTGATTAATCCAGGTCTTTCTAATTGATCTTCAAAATTATTTTCATTTTTTTTTCATGTCTACAATTAGGATGACTGGCTTGTAGCAACAGCTTCACCATCTAGTTATATAACATGTTTTATGTAAAGAAAATCTAAGGCTGTTCACAAGAATCCTACAAGGCAGATCAGAAGCATAATGGAATACACTCCACTTGCCAGGATGAATGCAGTTCTAACAACACACAAGAAAGTTTGCACCATCCTGTCAAAACAGCCTATTTGATTGGCACCCCAACCACCATCCAAAGTATTCACTTCCTTGCTGTGCATTCCATTCATTACATGTTATTGACCTCGGCTACTCTGATAGCACCTTCTAAAACTGCTACCAAGAAGAAGGGATGTGGTCACCTTCAGACAGCATCACCTGCAAGTTTCCCTCTGAGTTGCAGACCATCCTGCCATGTATTGCTGCTCCTTCAACATTGCTGGGTCTAAATCCTGGAATGCCCTACCCAACACTTTAGTGGAAGCACCTTCATCAGAGGGTTCAGGAATGTGATTTACTGCCACCTTTTCAAGGACAATAAGGGCTACAATGGTGGTCTTGCCTGCAATGCCTAAATCCCATAAGAGATTTTTTTTTAAAACAATATCTCATGTATCCCTTCATTCAACTTAGTGTAGTTGCAACTGGCCTTGTAACTTAAATCAGGGTTCCATCTGACACCCTGAATCTCCTATTTCTCTCTGTTCTATGGTGGACTGAACACCAAGAAGATTCAGAAGGATATGAAGGAGCAATTCTGAGAAAATTGATCTATAAGAGATTCAAGGATTATAGGGAGCAGGCAAGAAAGGACAGATCAAATCAGCCATGGTCTATTTAAGCAGCTGTATAGCCCACTCCTGCTCCTATTTCTCATGTTCTTACTTTCTGCATGGTCTAGAAAATGATGTAGAGGGGTCTATATGTGGTTAAAGGCACAACTACAACAGACAGAAGATGCAAAGTTGGCAGAGAGAGCACAGAAAGACTTTATTTGTCAGAGAGTCCTTCGGTGAGTTGTGAACGCAGTCCAGTCTATCACGCAAACCAGCCTCCCCTTCACTGACTCTGTCTACACTTCCTGCAGCCTCTGGAAAGCAACTAACTAAATCAAGGATCCCTCCCACTCTGGTCATCCCCTTTTCTCCCCTCACTTATCAGGCAGAAGATTGGTATTGGTATTGGTTTATTATTGTCACTTGTACTGAGGTACAGTGAAAAACTTGACTTGCATACTGTTTGTACAGATCAATTCATTACACAGTGCTTTGAGGTAGTACAGGGTAAAAGAATGATTATAGTAAAAGTAATGAGTAGATCTGCAGAGAGCAGCTTGCAACGAGTTGCCATGCTCCGGTGCCATCTTGCTTTACAAAAGCTTGAAAGCGTGTACCACCAGACTGAGGGACAGCTTCTATACCACTGTTATCAGGCTTTTGAACTGACCCCTCACATGCTAAAGCTGAACTCCTGATCTCCCAGTCTACCATGTCATGGCCCTTGCACTTATTTACCTGCACTGCACTTTTTCTGTAGTTGCAACACTATATTCTGCATTCTGATTTTCTTTTTACTACCTCAATGTACTTATTGCTTGATCTGACTGGATTTCACACTAAACAAAAGCTTTTCACTGTATCTTGGTACATGTGACAATAATAAACCAATTACCAAATGCCAATACCAAACAAGCTCAGAGGTGAAGACTTTCAGAACACAGCTTTGAGAAAGCCATTGCTGCTTACATTTCAGAAGTACCTCATGGGATGTAAAGTGCGTTGGGAGAGCCTGAGCCATGAAAGGCATCCTGTAAAGGTGTGTCCTCCTGTTTGGACTCGAACCAAGAAAGGCCCTGTAAAAATTTGGAATGTAAGGCACAAAATTAGAGTTGTGATCTAAAATCTGGAAATCCTCCCACTTGAGCAGACAGCAAAAGGTGCTGTGATCCAGAGTTAAAGTTGACAATGCCCTTTCATTTTGCTTCATGAGCCCTATGTCAACAGCCCTCTTAGGATTGCTTGAGTAGAGCCAGGCCAGATTTGAGGTGGTTAAAACATTATTGATACACAGCTTCAAATACCACCCATTTTCCTGCAGCAGATATCAAATAGGTCAATTAAAATGATGGTGTGCATGGTAGACACAGGCATGACATTATCCACCCTTCCTTTTTCTCACTGGGTGGATGGGAGTAAAATTGGTGCTTTATTTTTATTTTATTCTACAGCACCACTTTCAAACATTCCTGACCAGCCCACTTATTCCGCCACCCCCCAATCCCAGTTCACCGTTCTCCCATGGGCATTATAAATGACAATGTAGATCTTCCACTATATGCAAAACATTTTATCAAATAGAGGCATACATTTTATCAAATCGTTGTCACACAGTAAAAGTTGACTGACAGAAATGGAGCTTGATTGTGACTTTACTATGTCATTAAGGAAAGCAAGGTTATTCCTGATCTTGGTCATCAATCAATCCACCCGCTTGACCTGAATCCCAGCCTCAGCAGATACATTCTAGAGTGTTACAAAGAGCTCACAATAATCAACAAAAACCCTTCAGCATCTGTGGGTTTTCTGTCTGCATTCACTTTCTAATCCCAAGTGTTGCTTTCAACCCAAGTTCCTAGACCTTGCACTGATTCTTAAAGAGCATCTACATTCAGGGTGTACGTGTCACTGGCAAAGCCAGTCTAATATAACTGAGTGGGGTTCCAGGCCACTTCAGAGTGCAGTTAGTGCTAACTGAGGCAGAGTGGAACTGAAATCATAAATATTCTGATCTATTTCCACATAGGACATTGACAAAACTATTGGTTTATCACCACAATTCAGTGGCTTCACTCGAATTGATATCAATGTTTTCATTCTCTGATTTTTTTTAAACTGAATTCAGAATCACTGAACAGTTTTGGATGGATTTGACATGTTCCTTGGACTAGAACATAGAACAGTACAGCACAGGAACAGGCCCTTTGCCAACAATGATGCCAGCTGAAATAATCCCATCCTTCTGCACAGATGTGTATCCCTAATTCCCCGCCTGTTCACGTGTCTGCCAAAATGCCTCTTAAGCATTGCTACCGTGCCGGCTTCTACCACCTCCGCTGGCAGCATGTTCCAGGCACCTACCACTCATTGTTAAGAACTTGCCTCGCACATCTCTTTTAAACTTTTCCCCTCTCACCTTCAAACTATGCCCCCTAATATTTGACATTTCCACCCTGAGGAAAAGACCATGACTATCTACCCTAACTGTGCCTCTCTCATTTTATATTATTCTTTCAGATCTCCCTTCAGCCTCCAACGCTCCAGAGAAAACAATCCAAGTTTGTCCAACCTCTCCTTATAGCTAATACTCTTCAATCCAGACAACATCCCAGTGAACCTTTTCTGCGCCCTCTCTGGAACCTCCACATTCTTCCCGTAATGCAGTGAACAGACCTGCACATAATACTGCAAATGTGGCTGAACTAAAGTTTTACACAGCTGTAACATGACTTCCCAATTTTTATGTTCAATACCCCAACTGATGAAGGCAAGCATGCCATATGCTTTCTTTAATCCGGACAAGTGTGAAACGATGCATTTTGGGGGGTCATATGCACTAGGGAAGTATACAGTAAAAGGCAGGACCTGTGGAACACTGAAGTACAGCGGGATCTTGCAATGCAAGTCCATAGCTCCCTGAAAGTAGCAACACAAGTAGATAGGGCAGTAAAGAATGGCTACCCTCTTACTTTTAATAAATGAATGAAATACCTTGGAATTCTCCTTAAACCTACTTCCCAACAACATTTCATGACTCCTTTTGGCCCTCCTAATTCCTTGTTTAAGTTCTTTCCTGCTTTCTTTATGTTCTTCATAGGCCATGTCCAACTTCAGCTTTTAAATCGTGTAACTAGGCTTCCGGGCTATTCCAGTTGCACAGCCACGAGGCTATTGTAGCTGGTCCTTCTTGCACTCCAGACCATACTCCTGTCTGAAAGCAAAATACTGCAAATGCTGGAAATCCGAAATAAAAACACCTTTTCTGCAGTTGCCAGTCCAGCTAAGAGCCTTCCCTCCTTCCACTTCTGGTATACACTGCCATAGCAACCATCCCTGTTTCTCCTAGAATTCAACTTCAAGTCTCTCATTCTGTTTTAGTACAGTTTTAGGAGACCTTCTGTTTTAGGAGTAGGTCATTCAACCCCTTCAGCCTGCTCTGAAATTCACTAAGATCATGGCCGATCCACCCCTCCCTAAGTTCACTTTCCCACCCTCTCCCCAGAACCCTTGATACCTTTCCATAGAACCATAGAACACTAAAGCACAGGAAACAGGCCATTAGGCCCTTCTAGTCTGTGCCGAAACTTTATTCCGCTAGTCCCATTGACCTACACCCAGTCCATAACCCTCTAGACCTCTCCCATCCATGTATCTATCCAATTTATTCCTAAAACTTAAGAGTGAGCCCACACTTACCATGTCAGATGGCAGCTCATTCCACACTCCCACCACTCTCTGAGTGAAGAAGTTCCCCCCAATGTTCCCCCTAAACCTTTCCCCTTTCACCCTAAAGCCATGTCCTCTCGTACTTATCTCTCCTAATCTAGGTGGAAAGAGCCTATTTGCATTTACTCTGTCTATACCACTCATAATTTTGTAAACCTCTATCAAATCTCCCCTCATTCTTCTGCGCTCCAAGGAATAAAGTCCTAACCCGTTTGATCTTTCCCTGTAACTCAGCTCCTGAAGACCCGGCAACATTCTAGTAAATCTTCTCTGCACTCTTTCAATCTTACTGATATCCTTCCTGTAGTTAGGTGACTAGAACCACACACAATACTCCAAATTTGGCCTCACCAGTGTCTTATACAACCTCACCATAACATCCCAACTCCTAGACTCAATACTTTGATTTATGAATGCCAGGATGCCAAAAGCCTTCTTTACAAACCTGTCTACCTGTGACGCCACTTTCAGGGAATTATGTATCTGAACTCCCAGATCCCTTTGTTCCTCCGCACTCCTCAGTGCCCTACCATTTACTGTGTATGTCCTACCTTGATTTGTCCTTCCAAAGTGCAACACCTCACACTTGTCTGCATTAAGTTCCATCTGCCATTTTCTGGCCCATTTTTTCAGTTGGTCCAGATCCCTCTGCAAACTTTGAAAGCCTTCCTCGCTGTCCACAACACCTACAATCTTAGTGTCATCAGCAAACTTGCTGATCCAATTTACCACATTATCATCTAGATCATTGATACAGACAACAAACAGCAATGGTCCCAACACAGATCCCTGAGGTACACCACTAGTCACAGGCCTCCAGTCTGAGAAACAATCATCCACTACCACTTTCTGTCTTCTCCCACACAGAAAATTTCGAAACCAGTTCACACCCTCTCCATGGATACCTAGTGTCTGAAACATCTGAACTAAGCTCCCATGTGGGACCTTGTCAAAGGCCTTACTAAAGTCCATGTAGACAACATCCACAGCCTTTCCTTCATCTACTTTCTTGGTAACCTCCTCGAAAAACTCTACAAGATTCATTAAACACGATCTACCACGCACAAAGCCATGCTGACTATCCTTAATCAGCCCTTGTTTGTCCAAATACTTGAATATCTGATCTCTCAGAACACCTTCCAATAATTTACCTACTAATGACCTGTAATTACCTTGTTTACTTTTAGAGCCTCTTTTAAACAACGGAACAACATGAGCTACCCTCCAGTCCTCCGGCACCACACCCGTGGCTAAGGATATTTTAAATATATCTGCCAGGGCCCTGCAATTTCTACACTAGTCTCTCACAAGGTCCGAGGAAATATCTTGTCAGGCCCGGGGGATTTATCTACCTTTATTCGCTGTAAGGCAGCAAGCACCTCCTCCTCGTTAATCTCTATATGTTCTATGACACTACTGCTTGTTTCACTTCCTTCCATATACAGTACACTATGCCAATTTCCTGAGTAAATACTGATGCAAAAAAAACTGTTTAAGATCTCCCCCATCTCCTGAGGCTCCACACATAGACGACCACTCTGATCTTCTAGGGGACCAATTTTGTCCCTTACTATCCTTTTACTCTTAATATACTTGTAGAAACCCTTCGGGTTTACCTTCACATTATCTGCCAAAGCAACCTCATGTCTTTTTGCCTTCCTGATTTCCTCCTTTAGTATTTTCTTACATTTTCCATACTCTTCAAGTACCTCATTTGTTCCTAGTTGCCTATACTGCCTATACCTCTCTCTTTTTCTTAACCAGATCGCCAATATCCTTGAAAACCAAGGTCCCCAATGCCTGTTAACTTTGGCCTTTAATCCTGGCAGGAACATGCAAACACTGCACTCTCACAAAATTTGAAGGCCTTGCACTTACTGAGCACATCCTTGCCAGAAAACAACTTATCCCAATCCACTCCTCCTAGATCCTTTCTCATTTCCACAAATTGGCCTTTCTCCAATTTAGAACCTCAACTCGAGGACCGGATCTATACTTATCCATAATTAACTTGAAACTATGACATTATGGTCATGAGCCAAAATGCTCACCTACACATACTTCTGTCACCTGACCTGTCTGGTTCCCTAATGGGAGATCAAGTATTGCATTCTCTCTCGTTGGTACTTCTATATATTTGATTTAGAAAATTTTCCCGAACACATTTGACAAATTCCAGCCATCCAGCCCTTTCACAGCGGTGGGAGTCCCAGTTAATATGTGGAAAGTTAAAATCCCCTACTATTACAATTTTCTGTTCCTTACATCAGTCTGCTATCTCCTACAGATTTGTTCCTCCAATTCTCTCTGACTATTGGGCAGTCTATAATACAACCCTATTAGTGTGGTCACACCTTTCCCATTCCTCAGTTCCATCCATATGGCCTCTGTAGATGAACCCTGCGGGCTGTCCTGTCTACGCACAGCTGTGATATTTACACTGACTAGTAATGCCACTCCTCCCCCTTTCATCCCTCCCTCTCTATCACGTCTGAAACAACGGAACCCCAGAACATTAAGCTGCTAGTCCTGCCCCTCCTGCAACCAAGTCTCACTAATAGCAATAATGTCATAATCCCACGTGCCACTCCGCGCCCTAAGCTCATCTACCTTACCTACAATACTTATTGCATTGAAATAGATGCGCCTGAGAACATTTCTATCATGTACAAACCTTTGATTTCTGTCTATACCTGCAGTCTTCACATGACCTTTACCGTTCTCCATCTCACTATCTGCTCTAACACTCCGGTTCCCCTCCCCCGCAAATCTAGTTTAAACCCCCTGGAGCAGCACTAGCAAACCTACCCGCAAGTATGTTAGTCCCCCTCCAGTTCAGGTGCAAACCGTCCTGTCGGAACAGGTCCCACCTTCCCTGGAACAAAGCCCAATTGTCCAGAAACATGAAGCCCCCCCCTCCTGCACCATCTCCTTAGCCACGTACTTAGCTGCATTATCTTCCTACTTCTAGCCTCACTCGCATGTGGCATGGGTAGCAATCTTGATATTGCAACCTTGGAGGTCCTGTCCTTCAACTTTGCACTTAATTCTCTGTACTGTCTTTGCAGGATCTCCTCCTCCTTCCTATCCATGTCATTGGTCCTGATTAAAAATCCTATCTTTCTCAGCTTTGAATGTATTCAAGGATTCAGACTCCACTGGGACAAGGAGCTCCAAATACTCACCCACCTTTGAGAGAAGAAATTCTTCCTCATTTCTGTCTTACATGGATGCCCTTCCTGCAGGGGAAACGTTCTCCCAGCATTTACCCTGTCAAGCCTCCCAAGAATCTCTTATGTTTTAGTAAGACTGCCTCTCATTGTTCTAAACTCCAAAGAATGCAGACCTAACCTGCTCCATCTTTCCTCACAAGGCAAGAATCATCTGAATATCTGAAAAGTTTCACTGAAACATTTTTTTTGGACCCAGACACTGACGAGGATTATGTGTTTTTGTTTAACAGGAATATAAATTTTGATATTTGCAATAATATGCAATGTGCAAAATATGCAATATTTTGCAGCTAATCCGAGAACACTCAGGTATATCCAAGTACACTATGGGAAGCTGGAAAAGAAATTGCGGGAACCCCGGCTGAGATATATGCATTATCATCAGCAAAGGGGGAAGTGCCAGAAGACTGGAGGGTGGCTAATGTGCCTTTATTTAAGAAGGACTGCTAAGAAAAACCTGGGAACTGTAGACCAGGAAGCCTAACAACTGTGGTGGGTAAATTACTGGAGGGGATTCTGAGGAATAAGATATATAAGCATTTGGAAAGACAGGGGTTGATTAGGAATAGTCAGAATGGCTTTGCATGTGGAAGATCATGTCACGAATTTGACTGAGCTATTTGAAGAAGTAACCAAGAAGGTCGAGGAGGGCAGGATAGCAGACATGGTCTGGACTTCAGTAAGCCCTTTGATAAGGTTCCGCATGGTAGGCTGCTTTGGAAAGGTAGATTGCATGGGATCCAGGGAGAGCCAGCTGATTGGATACAGAATTAGCCTGATGGTAGAAAACAGAAAGTATTGGTGGGAGGTTGTTTTTTGGATTGGAGGCCTGTGACTAATGGTGTTCCCCATCGCTCGGTGCTAGGCCCATTCCTATTTGTCATCTAAATCAATGATTTGGATGAGAATGTACAAGGCGTGGTTAGTAAGTTTGCAGATGACACTGAAGTAGGTGATGTCATAGACGCTGAAGATGGTTATCAGGATTTACAGAAGGATCTCGATTAGTTGGGTAAGTGGACCGAGGAATGGTAAATGCGAGGTGTTGCAGTTTGGGAAGACAAATGAGGGTAGGACTTTCACAGTGAACAGTAGGGCCCTGGGGAGCATTGTAGAACAGAGGAACCAAGTATGTGGTTCCCTGAAATGGCATTGCAGGTGGATAGGGTGGTGAAGAAGTCCTTTGCCGCGCTGGCCTTCATCAGTCAGGGCATTGAGTATAGAAGTTGGGATGTTATGTTGCAGTTGGACAAGATGTTGATGAGGCCGCATTTGGAATATTGTGTTCAGTGTTCAGAGGAGATTTGTGAAGATGTTGCCAGGACTTGAGGGACTGATTTATGGAGAGAGCAATTTGGGACGTTTTTCATTGAAGCATAGGTGAATGAAGGGTGATCTTTAGAGGTATATAAAATTATGAGGGGCATCGATAGGGTGAATGTGCACAGTCTTTTTACCAGGAATGGGGAATCAAAACTAGAGGGCATAGGTTTAATGTGAGAGGGGAGAGATTTAATAGGAACCTGAGGGGCAACCTTTTCACCCAGAGAGTGGTCAGTATATGGAATGAGCTGCCAGAGGAAGTGGTTGAGGCAGGTACATTAACAACATCTAAAAGGTACTTGGACAGGTACACGGATAGAAAAAAGTTTAGAGGGATATGGGACAAATGCGGAAAAATAGGATTAGTTTAGATGGGAATCTTGGTCAGCATGGATTAGTCGGGCCGAAGGGCCTGTTTCCATGCTATATGACTCTATGACTCTATGATTCTATACATCTCCATGTAAGAGTATCTATTTTTAATTCCACTGGTGAACAAAGTACCATAAAGCAGGAGTAGATACAGATGTGGTGGAAGCATAAAAGCCTGAGACAAGATTATTGATTACTGTGTAAAGTGTATCTGAAAGAAAATTCATATTAATTCAATAAAAGCTCATCAAAAGCCATTACTGCCAACCTCAAAAATATTTTACAAATATTTTTCATTTTAAAATTTAATTGCAAAATGAGAATGATTTGATTAATATATGCATTGAGCCAGACAAGTGATAGAAATTCCAGAGTCTGCTTTTCCGTGTTTACAGTTGGCTGTTCTCATGCAAAAGGTGGTTGGGCTTTACAGTTAGCCTCAGTGCCTATGAGCCATGAAAAGGAAAATAGTCAGAATCCCAAAGCTGATCAATACTCATTGACTGGTATTTAAGGAAAAATACCTGGGTGAACCACTTACAAATTTAGGTTAATTACTCCTCAGCAGTGCTGGTCATTCCTATAGAAGGGTTGTGTTGGTATGTCCCCTTTGACACTCACCAACTTTTATCGATGCACCATAGAAAGCATCCTATCTGGATGCATCACGGCTTGGTACGGCAACTGCTCTGCCCAGGACTACAAAAAAATGCAGAGAGTTGTGGACAAACCCAGTGCGTCACAGACACCAGGCTCCCCTCCTTGGACTCTGCCTTTATCTCGCGCTGTCTTGGTGAAGCGGCCAGCATAATCAAAGACCCCACCCACCCGGGTCATTCTCTTTTCTCTCCTCTTCCATCAGGTAGAAGATACAGGAGCCTGAGGGCACATACCACCAGGCTTAAGGACAGCTTCTACCCCACTGTGATAAGACTATTGAACGGTTCCCTTATACAATGAGATGGACTATGACCTCACGATCTACCTTTCTGTGACCTTGCATCTTATTGCACTGCACTTTCTCTGTAGCTGTGACACTTTACTCTGTACAGTTTTTGTTTTTACCTGTACTACCTCAATGCACTCTGTACTAACTCAATGTAACTGAACTGTGTAATGAATTGACCTATACAATCGGTATGCAAGACAAGTTTTTCACTGTACCTCGGTACAAGTGACAATAATAAACCAATACCAATACCATGATCCAGCTTCATAATAGCACAACCCAACCAATCTTGGTTCTAATATAGGTCATTGGGTTGGAACATTCCCTCTGTTTCTCTCTGCAAAGATTGTTCCTGATCTGATGGGTATTTTCAACATTGTTTTGCTGCACGTAGGAACAGTACTGTAAGAAATTCCACAACTACTTTCTCAACTGAATATTAAAGGCCCTCATTTGGATAGCACCCTTAAACTGGTTGCAAGAGGTCATCCTGCCCAATTACCTGCACTGGCCCTTTACAAGAATTATGTGGTCTGCTTAATTTAATGATACTGACATCCAGCCACTGCTATCACATTGTCCTAGCATTATCCTAGCAGCAGGGTGTTGAGATCAGTGAGTGGCAATCATCAGTTCAAACAATCCTCCATTTTATTTTTTCTTTGTTTTTCAGGATTTCGGTTTAAGTAGCAAAACCTGTATTTATTGCCTATCCCAAATTATCCTTGAGAAGTAGCATCGAGCTGCCTTCTTGAAACATTGCAGTCCCTCTGGTGAAGTTTTCCACAATGCTGTTGGAAAGGGAGCTCTTGGATTTGGACCCAAAAATAATGAAGGAACAGCAATGTACATCCGTATCATGACCATGTGTGGCCTTTCAAGGAATATGCAGATGGGGGTGTTCTCACACACCTGAAGCCTTTCTCCTTCTTGACTGTAGAGGCCACATGTTTGTAAGCTTCTTTCAGAATAGCCTGGGTAAGTAACTGCAGTGCATTTTGTAGGTGGTATACACTGCAGCCATGTGCACCACTGGTGGAGCAAGTGAATGCTTTGGGTAATGGATGAGGTGCCAATCAAGTGAGTTGCTGTGACCTAGGTAGAGGCAAGTTTTTTGAGTGTGGTTAGAACTGTGCTCATCCAGGCAAGTGGAGAGCATTCCAACATACTCCTAACTTGTGTGTTGTAGGTGCTGGAAAGGTAATGGGCTATCAGGATGTAAGTTATTCACTAAACGATTCCCAGCTTCTGACCTGACTCTATTTATGTGGCTTGTCCAGTGGAGCTTCTGCTCAATGGTGACAGCAGGACATTGATGATCGGGATTCAGTAATGGCAATGCCCTTGGACATCAAGAATAGGTAGTTAGGCTCTCACTTGTTGGAGATAGTCTCTTCATGTGGTGTAAGTGTTATTTGCAATCATCATTCCATGCCTGAAAGTTGTCTTGATGAATGCAGTTACAAACTGTTTCATTTGTTGAAGAGTTGCAAATGGAATTGAACACTGTGCAATCATCAGCAAATGTCCCCACTTCTGCCCTTAGGATCTTACAATGGAAGGAAGGTCACTGATGAAGTCTGAAGCTGGCTGAGCCCTGAGGAACTTCTAAGTGATGTCCTGGGGCAAAGTTGATTGATCTCCAATAACCACAACCTTCTGTCTTTATGCAAGGTATGACTCCATCATTGGAGTGATTTCCCCTTGATGCCTATTGACTTCAATTTTACCAAGGCTCTTTGATACCACACTTGGTCAGATGCTGGGTTGTTGGCAAAGGTAGTCATTCTTGCCTTTCCTCGCCTACTGGAGCTGAGAGGTCCTGACAAAATCCAAATTGGGCATCAGTTAGTAGGCTTTTCTGGTGAATAAGTATCACTTGATAGCACCTTCCATTACTTTGCTGATGCTTAAGATAGCTGGCTGGGTGATAATTAACTGAATCAGTCCAGTACTTTTTGTGAGCAGGGTATACCTCATTAATTCTACACATTGCTGGAGAGATGCCAGTAAATGGACCGTAACTGTATTGTTGCAGCTTGGCGAAAGACGTGGCTAGTTCTAGAGTGCAAGTCTTCAGTAATGCAGCTGGAATGTTATCTGATCCGATGGCATTTATCCTGTGCTCCCAGCCATCGCGTAGAATGAATTGAATTGGCTGAAGACTGGTGTGTGTGACAGTGGGATCTCAGGATGGAGCTGAGATGGATCATCCATTTAGCCCTCCTGAATGAATGTTTGTAGGTGCTAAGCTGCATTTATTATAGGGAATGTGCAATGTGGCTGCAGCAGGTGGGGGCGGGGCTGGGGGTGGAGGTGGGTGGGGGGGAAATCACTCTGAAGCTTATTGCAGCTCTGAAGAAATGGGAAATCAGGCAGTTACCTAGAACTCATACGGTCCATAAATTGGAGCTCTAAACATCCATCTGTTCACGTCAGTGCACATCAGATGTGACATTTAATTAAGATTGATATGCAGGTATCTAAATGTGCTTTGAATATGTAACAGTTTGTTTCCCTTATTAATATGTGATTTATGATGATTAATGTTTCAATAACAGGACCTGCACAGTAACATGCACATTCATTCACGTGGAGGATTCCAGCCTTTAAAGAATGGGAAATGTATGGCTGTGATTGTTTCTGCTGAAGCAGCTTCAAGGAAGGCAGAGCAACAGAAGGAGCATGCCCTTCAAGTCACAGACATGGGTCTTTCCATCCTTGTGGAGGAGGAGCTACGTCCACTCAGCCACTGATACCAGGGACTTCCAGACAAGAGGTCACAAGATGTGACGGTAGAAGTGATTCCCCTGCCTAGGGGAACAGTGCAGCAAGAGATTCCATGAACCTCACTTGATTTGTCAGGGTTAATGTTCTTCTGCTTAGAAATACAACTCACAAATGCAGCCTTGAAACAGATTCGGCTGAAGCCTTTGCTAACACCACACTTCAACTCATGCAGACAGACTCATTTCCTGCACCTATCTTACCGTGGCAACCATTTCCTCAGCCACCCTCTTACGCCCCTCACTGCTTCTGCCCTTATGCAAAAAAACTCAAAACTCAAAGCACACATCATCTGTTAAATCACAATAATTGGTTGACAATCATGGCATTACTGCACTTTGATATTAACTCTCATCTCTGCCTTCCTGGATAAACTACCCTACAACCAGCAGCTGTCACAACAAACTGGACTGGGACCCCTCTAATCCCAAAGGTTGACCAAACTGGAGGAGAGGCTCCTCCTTCATATGGTTGTTGCCGTGCACAGGCACATACCTTGCTGAGGATGTCACAGGTGTGAAAGGCAAGCTGGTTACCACTGGACCTTTAACATGCTTCCTCCCCACAAGGCAAAGAATGTTCTAGTTGTGTATACCTGTGTGTTTCCCTAACAGTTCCGTGTGATCACCATCATCATTGCCTTTACTAATGCAGAGTCTTGGGAGATGCCACCAACCCAGGCTGCAGTCATACGACTCCAGAGAGGAGAAGTAGAAGGAATACATCTCATCACTGTGCCTTACATTACCAAGCCCCAGCTAAAATATTGGCAAGAAAAGGATTTGGTGGACTCAATTAGATTAGCAACTGAGGTTTTCCATCAGAGTGCAGAATCTGTGGAATGTGATCGTTAATAGAATCACTGGTCATATCCAAAGAGGACCACCCTTCGTCACTGCTTGCCAGCATTCTCCTGCTCTCCAACTTCACTGCCATCTGCTCCACCTTTTCCTCCCCAGCAGCTTTCGCCTCTTCCACTGATCATACATCTCCCCTGGGGGTAATCCTACTCCTCATTCATTTCCCCCTTGTGGTAAGGGTGAGCCCTAATAATAGTGAGGTTATAGCGAATGCACCTGATGATGAAGTTTCCAGTCCTCTCTGGTGAGTACTGCAGAGTATCCAGAACAATGTAGATACTATAAGCTCATCTTGGAGATCCTAATGGCATTCTTCACTATGTTCCAGGTGTGCACGTGATGACTATTATAAAGACGCTCTGTTGCACTAGCTGGAGTATTGACAGGAGTCAGAAGCCAGGGAAGGAATGTAACATTAGACACAGGAGCAGACCATTCAACCCTTTGTACACATTCCACTATAACATAAAATCATGGGGATCTTCTACTTCAGTGCCATTTTTCTGTTAATACCATATCCCTTGATATTCTTAATATCTAAACATTTATCAATCTCTGGCTCAATTCAGTATATTAATCTACAGAGTTTCCACAATGCTCTTGGGTAGAGAATTCCAAAGATTCATCAGCTTCTGGATGAGGAGTTTATTGTCATTTCTGTCCTGAATGCTGACCCCTTTTTGCGAATGTGGTTGTAGACAAACTTCCCACATTTGCCTTGCCCAACCTCAAACATTTTGCATGTTTTAATGAAATCATTTATTCTTCTAAACTCAAGAGTAAGGCCTAATTTGGTTAATCTCTCCTTGTGTTTTTTTAAATACCTGTCAATTAAAGAATCAATCTGGGGAACCTATGTTTCTCTCCCTCCATTGTAAGTAGATCCTTCCTTGGATCAAACTCATATATAATATTCCAGATGTAATCCCGCTAGAGCCAAAACTTATTGGAGCAAGTTATCTTTACTTTTGCGCTCAAATCCTCTTTCAATGAAGACCAACATGCTATTTGTTTTATGAGTTGTTTCCTGTACCTGCAAGTTAACTTTCAGTGTTTCGTCTAGAGCCCCATATTTCCTCTGGTCAAGCTCTCTATGCAAAATGTCAATCAATGTGGAGAACCTGAGAATAAAAGGGACATGCAAGCTCCCCCCACCCCCACCCCTTCAGACACATGGATTAGTGATGTGTCAAACGTACAGTAAGGAAGTGATAAAACTTGGCAATTCATGAAGAGCTCTAGGTTCTGTTAAGGAAACAGAAGCACCAAAGGAGTGCAATCTGTCACTCCCTGAAGTTCAGGGAAGCCTACAATCCTTGAACATCAGTGTGTCTGGTCACCTTAAAGGACTCTGCACGGGCAAGAGGACACACTGCACTTTTCCTTCAGCAGAGAACATTGGTCACGATGTAGCATGCAGCAAACTAGGCATGGATCAGATGGAATGATCAGGCTAGGAAGGATCCAGAGTCTAATTTCAGGGTGACAATGACCACAATCATTAGACCTGCTCAGCTGAATACCAAAGCAGTACAAACAGAGGAATCATTGCTTCAGCACGCATGCAGTCTGCTCCATCAGATTATGTTTGCTGGAGGTACATTTCCCTCATGTGCACATGCTGCTTATGGTAGTCAAAATCTATGAGGCTAGGGGACGCTCAAAAATCAGTGGCACAGCAGATGACTAAAAAATGAACATATGAAAGAAAGAATGACTGCTGTCTGGACACTGGACTCTGGCCAGCAAGATACTTAACATAGGGTCATTTACCAGCTAGGCATTCGAGAATGAAATCTCTTCTAGTTACATATCTATAAATTTATATGTGACATTTGCAATGTAATGTGAATGCAGTCAATGGCATCCCACATTACTGAGATGCCCACAGCTCTACTGTTCTTCGCCTGTTGCTCTTCTGCATGAGAAAAGGGAAAGTATTTGGCCCTATAAGAAAGGAGAGCATCTGCAGCAGCTGAATGGGATATTTCATAGATATCTCCAACTCCAGCTGCGAACGAGACAAGTGCCAACAAGCCCGTGAGAATGTAATATTGATGTTTGTTACTTTAAGACTGCCATCCCATTTATGACCTTGTTGTGTGACTAATTCCTCTCTGGGTTAAGTAACGTTTTGTAGAAAACTCCAGCGATGATCTGTGAAAAACCCTTTGATAAACTACAGCCACTTTGAGCTTCTCTTGCCTTGTGTATATAAAGGTGGAATTTGGCAACAGACTTTTTTGGAGGTTCAGAAATTACTGAGTACATATACTTTGCAATGCTGTTAACCTAAAAACCAGATTATTCACAAACATACAATTTTAAAATATAAATTTAGAGGCCTTTTATTTACAATTCCTGTGTGAGTCATACTACTCAGAACTGCACAAGCTTCGATACTAATTTTCCTTTGATCTTTTCATTCTATTCTTATCACCAATAAAACAAAATGAAACATAAATACACAGAAGTAACAACAAACCTAGCAAAGTGGATAAAGTCCTTCCAACAGTGCATAGCAAGTCCAACAAAGCAAGGGGCAGTCCTGCTTAGTTTTAGGGAATGAATTAGACAAGTGGCAATGGTAATAACGAGAGAGCATTTTGAAGGCAGATATCATAATTCAGTTACATTTATTATAGTTATGGAAAAGGACAAAGATCATCCAGGAGTAAATATTTTATCCTGGCATAATGCCAATTTTACCAGGCTGAATTATGAACTAACAACCGGAAACAACTGCGTGAAGGTAAATCAGCATCTGAATAATAGGACGCATACATGGAGGAAATAGTAAGGATCCAGACAACAAAATCTTCCAAAAATGAAAACCAGAAACTCCCAAGTCTAGATGTCCATGAGTGTCAAGAAATGTACAGGGTAGTATGGTCAGAGGTGCCACTGATGTGCTCCAGCACGTTGCAGTGCACAGGCTTGTAAGTCTGGAATATAATGGTGTGCACTTTGCAGGGAGCTAATCATTCTCAATGGACCCGCTGGCTAGCTGTCAGTGCAATCCAGCCCATTGATTAAATTGCTTTATACTTCCAACATCAAAGGAAGTACTGCCAAGGGCTGAACAACTTCTCACTCTGTAAAGGGAAGAGTGGGAGATGTTCATACCAAAAACAAGCATAATACTGTGACAGCCTTTCAATCACAAGTGAGAGTCTTTCTCACACTCACACATCACTCTCAGAATTGAATACAAGCTGGGTGAGGGGCAGGGGGAAGAAAGTCTTCAACAAGAGGCTTCCATCATCCAGAAGCAATTTCCCTACAACATTTTCAAAGGAAGGCTGGGGAAACACTTGGTCGCACGAAGCCTGGAGTCAGTGCTGAATGAGAAAAATGTCTCCCACACATCAGTTCAAGGTTTGTGTGTCCTCTGGGCTCTTCAACTTAACAATGGGAGGATCAATAAAATCATCTCTGAATAAGTTGGGTTGGACCTGGGTTGGAACAGGAAACATTGACTGTAGCTGGATGGAGAACAGGTGTTAGCCATCCATAATTTAGTAAGGACCTCTTCACTGGATGACATCACAGGGTCCAGCCACAACTGTACAAGTGAAAGGCTAGAACTTCTTTACCAGCAGCTCTTAAGATCACAATGGTCCTTGTAAAGCATGTGTGCTCAGTTCTTAATCTCTAATGAAGTCCATTGTAGAACATCCAGACACCAGGAGCTCAAACAAGGTGTGTGTGATTTATTCAGGAGCCCTTCTCACATAATCTCTGGAACTGAGTGTTGTGCAGACCAGGGAACAGGTAGACTGACCAGTCACATGACACAGTCCTTAAAGGGGTGACGGCCTTGAAGTAACAAATATTGTTTACAACTACTTTTGCACATACTACAGTGCTTTGCCTTTTTTTTTAGAAAACATAAAGTGACTTAACATATTTACAAAGTTCACACCTTAGGTTGAGACACAGGTTGCTGCACTCGCTGTGATGCTGGTGTAACTTGAGTTGAAGTTGGATGTTCACCGGGAGCTGTCAAATCATTCATCTCTGGACTTAACATCTTCTTACTTTGGTTCTTGTTAGAAACATTGCATTTGTGCTCAATTCAGAAACATCTTCAATTTCACAGTCTTCCTTGCTGTACCATTAAAGACTTTACAGAATTTCTCTCTAATTTTTACAAGATTCATTCCAAGATCTCTATGCCTCCACTACTTCCCCAGTATCCTATCTCTGAGCTGTATGGAAGTCTCAGTATATGCACTCTCTCATGCAGACTGAACCTCTTTTTAGCTGGTATCATGATGGCTTCCCTGTTTTATTCACCTCTCCTCTGTCCCCTTTCCAAATTGGTCTGAATGAGACTCCACAAAGTTCTGAGTCTTCCATTCATTGACATTTCAGATGGAGTATGCCCTGTTGCAAAGTGCGACATTGGTCCATTTAGGAGAAGTGCTTCAACAATGTGTTGTTGAAGTTCATTCGACCTTCCATAACCTCTTACTTCATTGCGTCCCTTACTAATGAACTGGCCTTTCTATTTCCTTATTTGAAGCTGGAAGGTAATGTGTTCTCAACTTCTATCTTCTACTTGCTAATGGCCCTTTCCTTAACTTCTGGTCATGTGTATCCTTTCCCATGATGCAGTAGCCTGACGCTGTGTCAATCTCAATGACTTGATTGTAATTTTGAAATTACTGATGTGTACTACTATTTTGACTGTCTACCCACTGTGTGACCATACATACAGAGCTCTTGCTTTCTGCCACTGAGACACCTGGCAGCTCTGAACCATCATAGTGAGTAATTCCTATCACAATGGTAGCAGAGTTTCCCATCCTTCCACTTTGCACGACACTCATGCCCACATGACCTGGACTCAATGTTGGAGCTATACCTACCACCCCACGAGCCTCTGTATCCAGTACATCATTCTCCTCAACTTCTGCCACCTCCAATGTGATCCCACCACCATACACATCTTCCCCTCCCCCTCTTCTGCTTTCCGCAGGGATCACTCCCTCTGTGACTCCCTTGTCCACTTGTCCCTCCGCACCGATGACCCTCCCGGCACTTATCCCTGCAATCGTACAAAGTGCTACTTTCCCTACACCTGCTCCCTCACAACTATTCAGAGCCCTAGACAGTCCTTCCAGGAGAGGCACTGCTTCACCTGTGAATCTGAGGGTTTCATTTATTGCATCCGGTGCTCCTGGTGTGGCCTCCTCTATATCAATGAGACCCGACGCAGATTGAGTGACCGCTTCGTCGAGCACCTTCGCTCCGTCCGCCACAACAGCCAGGATCTCCCGTTGGCCACCCACTTCAATTCCACTTCTCATTCCCATACCGACACATCTATCCATGGCCTCCTCTACTGCCACGTTGAGGCCAGACGCAGGTTGGAGGAGCAACACCTCATATTCCACCTTGGTAGTCTCCAACCTGATGGCCTCAACATCAATTTCTCTAACTTCCAGTAACCCCTTTCTTCTGTTTTCCACCCCTTCCCCCCTCTTTGTTTACCCTCATTCCTGTGGTCCTCTCACCCCCTTCTCTTTCCCATCCCCCACCCTCATGACCTGGCCACTACCTTCCTCCTATTCCCCACCTCCTTCCCTTTATTCCATGGTTTACTGTCCACTCCTAGCAGATTCCTTCTCCTTCAGCCCTTTGCCTCTTCCACCTATCGCCTCTCAGCTTCTTGCATCATTCCATCTCCCCATGTTCCCTCCCCCACCCACCTCCCTTCACCCTCTCACCTGGACTCACCTATCACCTGCCAGCCTGTGCTCCTCCCTCTCCCCCTCCGTCTCCCCCCACCCTTTTTATTCTGGCTTCTGCCTTCTTCCTTTCCAGTCCTGATGAAGGGTCTCGACCTGAAATGTTGACTGTTTATTTCCCTCCATAAATGGTTCCTGACCTGCTGAGTTCCTTCAGCATTCGGTGTGTATTGCTCTAGATTCCAGCATCTGCAGAATCTCTTGTGTCTCGGTATTGGAGCTGCTGTCAGTGCTCTTGCCATTACTCCATACACCACCTTTACACTAACATTCTGTACAGTTGAATGCCCTTTCAAATGTTAGACTATGAATGGTTGGTAATTTGGATTGCATTTGTTTATTCAGTAGTCTATACTCAAACTTAACATGCAGTGTATGATCCAACAGTTTAGTGACGCTACAATGCAGTGACAGACCCTTCACTGCAGTCATGTAGCCACTAACAGTCTCTCCAGAACACTGTTCACAGGTTCCAAACTAATAAAGTTCCCTAATCTTTGCCAGTGCTGGTTTGAAATGCTTTTGTAACTTCTCCATGAAGTGGAACACAGATGGTTCTACAGAGTACAAATAAATTGCTAACATCACCTAAATACCTTACTCAGTTTCTACTACCAAGGCCATCTTACATTTACGTATGGCCACTTTCTGATAATTTGCCCTTGTCCTCTGTTTCAATAAAGTTATTTTCCCCAAAAAACATTTCTATCCTTTCAATGTGTCACAAACACCAAGGTTTCCACACCTTGTCATTCCTATTGAGGTCTGTGACTGGCCTGAAGTTTTGAAGTTTGTATAGTCTACCACATCAATGATTACTTGGCTTGACATTTTTGTCTGCATTCAGTTCTGCACGTGCTGCTTTTTTTCTCATGTTGGAGTCTATGCCTCAGACTCATGGTGATTTATCATCAGCTTCAGATCCCACTTTACCAGCACAGTTATGACATCCTCAAAAATGCCATCTTTATTAATGGCTGTGATTCATCACTATCTTCAGCACCAGTGTAATGTGTGTGTGCTCAGTGGGTCTTAACCTCTAATGATGTCCATTGCAGAATGTTCAAATTTATACACAAGTTAGGAGGAGTTCAATGTAAATGTAGTTAATTCAAGGCTTCTTCACAGATTGCATCTGGAACTTCCATCAAAACATTATTGTAACCCAGAGATTAATTAGTTACATGACAAAGTCCTTAATGGCTTGGCAGTCATGAAGAAACAATTATTTGAATTGCAAGGCATACAAAAATGTGATGCTGCGTGATCCAGTTTATGGACTACTATTTATTAACTAGGATTCTAAATTCAGTTGCTTATATGCTTCAATCAGGAAATGTTTGTGCTTTAATGCTCAAAAGGTGTGTTTGTTTCTAAAAAAATCCAAATTCACTGTATATTTCTATAAATTAATTCAGTTATTTTTCTGGTTAATCCAATGGACTCCTGCAGTGTAACTTAACCAGATTGTTAGAGCTCCCAGCATTCAAGAAATGCTAGTGATGACATCAGTCAGTCAAACACAGACTGCAAACCCATCTAAAGATGTGGCCGTGTTTTCTTGAGAGAGAGATTTATCAAAATGAGACCTATTTTGAAAGAAGAGTTAGCAGATGATGGCCTGGAAATTCATCTGTGCAACACCAGAAAAAGATATTGCAAAGCTGAAAACAATATTAACATAGAGTGAAGAGATTTTTGTGCACATTTCTGGGTGTCTTAGCACCAGACAGTTTGAAATCATGCCATATATTGGAACCAAGCAAATGCATGGAATATCTGGATATGGCAGCTAGCAGAAAATTGATCATAAAAGAGAAAGAATATTAGTTCCTTGAAGAGTAGATACACCAGATAGGGTGAAGCCTAGTCCAGAAAATATCATAGCTATTGATGAAATGGAAGCAGCCAAAAACAAGAAGAAACAGGTTTTCTAGAGCTAATCCAACACATGAATTCTTTCATTCCTAAAGTGTCAGAACATACAGCAAACTTGAGAGAACTGCTAAAAGAATGTACTGAATACCAGTGGTCACAATTCAGTGAAGCAATTGGAATATATTCATGGAAATGGTGATCACAGAGACAAGTTCAACAAGAAAGAAACTGTCATTTTACTAGTAGATGTTTCAATTAAAAGCCTGAGATTGGCTCCAGTGAAAGATGGCAAGTATTTGCATCCAAAGTATTCACATCGACAGAGGCAAGATGCATCACCTCTTTTGTATGGATGTGAAAGTTTCTACCGCTACATCTATGGGATGAAGCTTGTAATAGTAACTGGTATGTACTCCTAGAGCAAATCTACAAGAAAACCCCATGTAGAGTGCTAGTGAGACTGGAAAGATTACTCTTGAGTCTTCAGAGTTCTGATACTACTGTGAAATACAAACCAATGAAAAGAAATGATTGCAGCCAAATCAACAAACGGAAGATGTATTTTAAGTGATATCATGAATAGGATTTAATATAAGTTTGAAGGAAATCATCCCAGTAAGGGATGAATAAAGAAAAAGAGCTACTGTGTTATTGTAAATATTATATTACTGCACTGTATTCTTAGGTGAATATCTGCAACTTTGTACACATACTGAACTACTCACTAGTGCACTATGTGTATAATGTGCACATTTCATTTGGCTTTATGCAATGTTTTGTACACAGCAGCTGGAAATCAAACTCAGAACAATCACTATTTTTAAAGAGCACATTAGTTGCAGAACACTGATTTCTGATAATTAGAAATAGTTTGCAGTTAATTAAAGATCATTCATAGTGACTTCTTTCTGATACTTTTTTAATGAATATAACTGGGTAAAAATGGTCAAGGACACTTATTGCGTAAATTCACCAGGATGAGTTACCTCAGATAATCATCACCAGTTTTGTGCTGTCACTGACATGTCACCCCAGGATTTAGAGTTTGTGCATTTGTAATGCTTCCAATTAACATTTACCAAATGATTTCTTTTGTTTCTCTTGCTTTACCTCATCCAGCTCAAGTTTATTCTCTGGTGATTTTTCATTGCAGAACTGCAGGACTGAGCTTTCCTCAATCTTCCTGATATAAAGGTTAGATTCTAAAAATAGAATTGTCAGATAAGGTGATGTATTTGAAGCAGTGACTATGTGCTGAACAGCTGAAAATAGTGGAAGGGAGAGAGGACCAAATTACATAAAAAATCAGGGTAAGTTAGATTGCGGTTAAACATATATATGTTTAACTTTATCTCCACATGTTTTTAAGCTGTAATTAGTACTGATATGTTATTCAAATATGTCACTCATGAGCTACACCAGAGAATAAACTTGAGCTGGATGAGGTAAAACAAGAGAAACAAAATAATCATTTGGTAAATGTTAATTGGAAGCATGACAAATGCACAAACTCTGCATCCTGGGGTGAGAAATCAGTGACAGCACAAAACTGGTGATGATTATCTTAGGTAACTCATCCTGGTAATTAAAGCTTCAATATTAAGAATATCGCCCAGGGTTGGTTTCTAGGTTCACATGTGATTTTGGAGGATTTTGCAGAGGCAGTGTTTGCGATACCCCTTTGGTGCTTTGAGGTTCCTTTTGAAGGTAGTCTATATCTCAGTAGCATACAGGAGGGCACTGTTACCAGGTAGACCATGAGCTTTTTGTAGGATCTGAAGTCTTGACCTTCAAATACTCTTGCTCAGGTGGTCAAAGGCTTTTGTTTTGGGGGAGGGGCATCAATTTAGTGAACCTGCGCATCAGAAGACCTTTCAGGGGACTGAGTAGACAATGGTGTGGAAGTCAGATAGCACACAGACCCCTCCAACTGTATCAAACTCCACAACTGTTACCGAGCTGGAATCTAGGCCTCCAACATAGACATCGGGACCCTGTTGGCTTGGAGACAGCTGCCTGTGCGGTGAGAGCAGGACTCTTCTCGTTAACAAGAGTTGACTGAATGGAGTGGGAAGGTGCCTGCTCCTGCATATAAGGAAAGACCTCATGTTTGCCAATCTATTATCCCACAGGAGACGAACCTGCTCATGCATGGATTCCATCTCCTCAGGGAGCAGGGGGATCCGCTGCTGTGCTGCCTCTCTCTCTGTAGAAAAATGAGCTCCTCACTTACAGAATCCCATTATACCTAAAAGACGGAGGGCCACATCCTGTGTCAAATAAAAGCAGCAATTTTCCCATGATTGGCATCTTGCAGCTCCATGAGGACACCCATCTGCTAAGATATGGCTTTTCCCTGCTCTACAAGGACATCAAGTTGCTGCCTGGTGGCATGTTGCTGTCTGCTTAGAGCTTCAAGTTGCTCCTGTGTGGCAGAGACCAGACCTCCAGTTGGATTAGTTTGTGTCCTCTTGTTCAGCTGCTCCCTCCAGCATCTCCTCAAGCTTTTGCTCTTCTGATGGGACTCCTCAGGCCTCCGTTGATACTTGGAAAGACCAAACAAGGGTTTGTAGGCCCTACGAGGTTTGACATATCTGTCTTCAAATTGATGCAGCAACAGGTGTGTGTCCTGCCTGCTTTCCCAGAAGACTGAACTCTATGGGCCCTTTGCCCATCAGTCAGTACATCTAACTCCTATCTGCTCCCTGTGGGTGCTCCTCCAGTGCAGAGTGCTACTTCTGGTAACATTTTCTGAAGTAAAGAAGGTAAAGAACATTACTAGATTTGTCAAATGTTTCTCTGTGTGTGTAAGTGTGCATGCATGTGTATGTGTGTATGTGTACGCCTGCGTGTGTGTGTATGTGCATGCATGTGTGTATACATGTGAATATGTTTGTGTATGCATCTGTGTACACGTGTGGAGCGTGCGTGTGTGTGTGTCTATGAACCTCTCTCCAATATATTTGATCAAATCCTGAAACTCCTTGCCATATTTTCACTTCATTCAGACACCAGCCCAGCCACCTTCTCCCAAGCTCTCCAAATGATGACCCTGCTAGTTCTTCTAGCAACCCTGCTGCACAGAAACTTTCTCCTCCCATCTGCAGTCTTAATAAGCCTTTCCAAGTCACACAGGATGAGTCACAGTGTGGTCTTCCTCTCGCCTGCAACCCCTCTGTTGAGCCTTGCATGGTGCTGCTAGCTGTGTTTGCTGGGGAGAGTGCCTTTATAGAATCACAGAATTCTACAATGCAGAAATGGGCCCTTTGAACCACCACATCCATGCCGACCATGGTGCCTATCTATGCTAACCCCATTTTCCTGCATTAGGCCCCTATCCCTCAATGGCTTTCCCATCCAAGTACCTGTCCAAACAACTTTTAAACATTGTAATTATATCTACCTCCACCACTTCCTCTGGCAGCTTGTTCCAGATATTCACCACCTTCTGTGTGGAAGAACTTACCTCTCAGATCTCCTTTAAATTTCTCACCTTAAACCTGTGACCTAGACTCACCTGCCCTGAGAAAAAGATTCTATCTATCCTACATATGCCCCACATAATTTTACAAACTGCCGATATTACCCTGCAGCCTCCTGTGTTCCATTGAGAATAAACCCAGTTTATTCAATCTCTCCTTATAATTCAGCCTTCCATTCCCAGCAACATCCTGGTGAGCTTTCTGCACTCTCTCTATTGCTACCACATCCTTCCTGTAGTGTGGTGATCAAAATTGTACACGATATTCATAAGTATAGTTAACCAATGTTTTATACAGATGCAACATGATGGGTCTTGTCTTACCGTACAATTTCAGGCACTTTTTAACTGTGTCTTTGGCTAGTTTTGTGATTTTGTTTTGTGAGAAAAACTTGTAGGTGTTAGCATTATGCCCAGCACCCATTTAGCCATCAAAAATGTCTGAGGCCCAGTTTCTAGCTGAGCATGTTTTAAAGGCTGGATTTAAATGATGCTTAAATGGTACCTGTTGGCTTGAAGAGGCACCTGCTAGGTCTAAGTGGGGCTAACCATTCAGGATGCTGCTCCCTTGCTGAGCGATGCTAACCTCTTGTGTATGGTTAGCATTGACAGCAGGTGATTACCATGCCGATTAGCAAGCAGCACTAAGTAGGGGCTAGTCAATTTAGCTCCCATGAATCCAGATTTGTCTGCAGCATTTTCCACTTCACTGCACGCATCTATAAAGAACCATGGGTTGCTTAGTTTATTAATGTATTGATCGATATTTTAAAAATAGTGTCAGAAATTTATTTATTAGCTTCTAATAATGAGTTATATCATCAAAACATATCAATTTGATATTTCAATGAGCATCAGTGGGCCTGAATTTTATCCATGGTTAGATTCCTTTTTTATTGCATGATTGAACCATTTCTTTAAAGGTCTCGACCTGAAACGTGGACAATTCCTTTCCACCCACAGAGGCTGCTTGACTCGCTGAGTTCCTCCAGCAGTTGGTATTGGTTTATTATTGTCACATACCGAGATACAGTGAAAAGCTTTTGTTTTGTGTGCCACCCAGATAGATCATGCCATACATAATTACATCGAGGTAGTAAAAAGGAAACAGAGACACAAGAAATTCTGCAGATGCCGGATGTGTCTGGAGGAACTCAGCAGGTCAGGCAGCATCCATAGAGGGAAATAAACAGTCAACGTTTCAGGCCGAGACCCTTCCTCAGGACTCTGAAAACAGAAAACAGAATGCAGAATATAGTGTTACAGTTACAGAGAAAGTACAGTGCAACTAGACAAATAAAGTGCAAAGGCCACAACGAGATAGATTGGGAGATCAAGTGTTCATCTATTAATATATGAGAGGTCCATTCAAGAACCTGATAACAGTGGGATTGAAGCTGTCCTTGAGCCTGGTGGCTGGTGCTCTCAGGCTTTTGTATCTTCTGTCCGACAGTAGTGGGGAGAAGGGAGGATGACCAGGGTCTTTGATTATGTTGGCTGCTTTCCTGATGCAACAGGAAGTGTAGACAGAGTCAATAGAGGGGAAGTTGGTTTGCATGATGAACTGGCAATTACAACTCTCTATAATTTCTCTGGGTCTTGAGCAGTTGCCATACCAAGCTCTGATGCATCTGGACAGGATGCTTTCCATGGTGCATCTATAAAAATTGGTAAAGGTCATTGGCGACATGCTGAATTTCCTTAGCCTTCTGAAGAAATAGCGGTGTGCTTTTTGGCCATAGCGTCCACATGACTGGACCAAGGCAAATTGTTGGTGATATTTACACCTAGGAACCTGAAGCTCTCAACCATCTCCACCTCAATACCACTGATACAATCAGAGGTGTGTACTGCACCCCACTTCCTGAAGTCAATGACCAGCTCCTTTGTTGGGTTGGCATTGAGGGATACGTTGTTGTCTTGACACCATGCCACTAGGCTCTCAATCTCCTTCCTGTACTCCATCTTGTCATTGTTTGAGGGTTTTTTTCGCTCTAGATTCCAGCATCTGCAGTCTCTTGTGTCTCCTCTGTTAAACGTTGTTTCATTTTTGATAGTTATTGATTTCAATTTTTTAAATTCTTCTTGGCCTTTATTTGACAGCAATCATATCCAAAAACTGGAACATTAATGTACCTCTATTCCACCTTGACTCACATCTATATTTTTATAGAATGTGGTGCCAAGTAAAACACCCACTGGTTGGTAACTAATAATGTTTCTGATATTGTCCTGCTTGCTGTACTATCACTGAGCTTTTTCATAAGCTCAAAGATTTTGATCATATCACCCTTAACCTTCTCAATCCCAACTCTACTTATACAGCTGTGGATTCTCAGTGCTCAGCATGAAGGAAACACTGGTCAGGAACTAACTAGCTTGGAGCATTTATTCACTCCCCTTCATTACTGATGAGCAGTTAAGAGAAGAAAAGTCCTGTATATATTGTGAAGAATTTCCCCTTTTCATCCACCTCCTGCATGATCTTGGTTTTGAGCAACTAATATCTAAGATTTGAGAAATGTTATAAGTCTATACAGCTGTGGGATAGCACAGGGTACAAGTGCGAGGTGAAGACTAGTTTGAACATGACCTTGCCCAATGAGTCCAGCAGGGTGCCTATAAAGCAGATATCTTATTCCTGTTGAGGCTTTTAAGTGTCATGTTGAAAATGAATGCCAAGAACCCTATCACACTCCTAACCTGGAACTCATAGATGGTGGAAGTACTTCATGTGGTCAGGTGAGACACAGTCTAAGGATTAATTTGCTTCTGCCCATGTCATCTTGTGCTCATTTGGCAGAGATTGGAAAGAACAATACTTCAGCTGCTGGCAATCTGAAATGAAGTACAAAATTATTTGGTGGATTCATTTAAACTTCTGGTTAATGGTGACTTTTAAGATTTAGTTGGCAATGGTGGTGCTATTGAAGATCAGGGAGATATTTGGCCTTTTCTGTGTTTTAATTGTATTATCGTCTTTATTATAATAAACATGTTTTTTTATTTCAGTAAATTTAGCAGACAGAAGGAATCTTCCCCTTGCAAGCAAACTTATCAGTCTTCCATATTTTATTTTTATCATTCTGACATCTCTCTAAGCTCACAATCTAATCATTATAGCCCGTATAACTATGACATAAGTGCCTCAAAACTGGACTTCTGACTTGTTTGGGGCACTAAATAGGTGCTGCATATAGCACAAACATTAAATCCAGCCATGAAAATAATCATAGAATTGGTACATCCTTGCTTTATGAAATTATTATCATGTTTTACAAGCTGACCTGGGCATTTCACAAATGGCACCACTTCCTGGACAGCCAGTTGCTGCATCCTTCCCACACTGGCCCACAGGAGGTGGTCAGCCATTTTAAACTGTTCTCTCCTGGGAGAGTTGGGGGGATTGTGGAAAAAAGTTGGGGGGGGGGAAGTGATGGGGAAATGGGGATGTGAAAGTATATTGCTGTATTATGGTGAAGACTCCCCCAACTAAGAAACATGCACACTTCATTACTTACAGCAAGACAAAGTCCTCATTTTATTGTCAGTTATTTATGAAGTAGTAAGTTGCAACCTTTTGATCCAATTTTTGTCATAATTACATGGCAAAATCATCACATGCTCTAAATACAATGGGAAAGTGAAACCTGTGTTAGGGTGAAATCTGGCAGGAAATGGCAGGTCCAATTATCAGGTAAAAGAAACAAGCATATACATGTCAAAACAGACACAAAACATATTTTGTACACAATTTATGTCTTAAAATCGAGAGGGTCCAATTTTCAGGTAATAGAGTAGGAACATTCAATTTCAAGTTTTACTAAAATTTCTTGAAAGGTGATAATGTGTGCCTTCTGGTTATATATCAGAATATATATAAAAAAGCTCAACTTTATCTGAACATTATTATTACTTTCAATTACATGTACTGAACCAATATTAATCAGTTATAAAATTCTTCAAGAGAGATCATGGTTAACTTTAATGCGCTCTGCATAATCATTTTTCTACATCATGATTATGTACAAATTAACTTCTATGAGAATAAATTATGTTTGCTCCAATCATCTTCAATTAGATTCTGCACCTTCACTGGGGGTTGACTGAAGCTGGTTCCAAATGATAACCTTCAGGAAGAGATGATTTTTAGAGTTTTCTCATTATATTAGTCGAAAAGTTCTTTTAAATGAAGCTCCAATACTGCATCCTGGACTGCCCATGTAAGTCCCATTGGCTAAAGCTGGTCTAATATAATGTTGCTGTAATATAATAAATTAATTGTCCTGACATTTAGCTCTTCAAAGAGATAGGAATATTTGTGGCAGGTGATGTCCAAGCATTTATTGGAAAAAGCAAAAAATTAGGTATAAGTGGACAGAAGTTAGCGTAGCGGTTAGCACGACGCTATTACAGTGCCAGCGATCAAGGTTCAATTCCCGTCGCTGTCTGTAAGGAGTTTATACATTCTCCCATGTCTGCGTGGGTTTCCTCAGGGTGCTCTGGTTTCCTCCCACATTGCAAAGATGTACGGGTAGGTCAATTTGAGTTTAAAATGGGAGGCGCGGACTCGTTGGGCTGGATGGGCCTGTTACCACGCTGTAAGTAAAATATTAAAAAAAAATTTAAAAAACATTCAAAGTCCAAGGACAACACTGAACTCACAGAGTGCAAGGGAAATCCAGCAATGCTGGGGACATAGAAACCTTTTCTTCCAATTCTGCCAAGCAGTAAATAGAGAGGATGGGTTACAAATGTGAGATGTCAATCACCTTGTCCTCTCAGTTAATGCCCACTGTCCAAGGAGCCACTGTGCACATTCCAGGGGCTGTAGCATATTTAAGGAGACCATTGGGAAGTACAAGTAAAACTTGGATAATCATGCACCCTCAGGACTATAGTGGTGCCAGACTGGAAGATTTTCAGGACTATTGGATATTACTCCTATTAATACACCAATGCATGTGTATTTAAGTGTTTTTCAGATGCTACACAGTGATATACTAATGTTTCCAATGAACCATGTGTACTTAAAGGGAGTGTGGTAGTGTGTGTGTTTAAAAGGACCATGGGAATGAGCCCACTGTAAGCCAGATGTCAAACCATCAGGATTTCCACAATGGGATAGCTGACTATCAGAGTTTTAATCACAGTGCACTGAAGCAAGTTACTGATGTGCCAAATGTGCATGAATATGTACTTGTTGGATGCCCCTTTGCTACTCCCCTGGTCAGAAAGCAGAGTTTTAACAAATGCATTTCCTTGTCAGCCAATGGCTGGATATTGGCATTATCAATGTTTTTGAGCCATTATTGAAAGGGGGTGTCAGTGACTTCATCACCTTGACTGAGGTTTCCCTCCTGGTTCCTGAGAGGATTTCTTTTCACTGTGCTCTTCTTATCACTGCTTCATGGAGTAACCAAGTGCAAGACAGCAGCAGCCTTTGGGAAGAAGAACTAAAAGTCTTCTTGTGTAGGTAGAAGTTCTTATAACTGTGCCCTTCCACATCTATTAGATCTGACAGGTGTGCCTGTTGACCTACAGGTAGACCCCACTACCTCTTGTTATGAGAGAGCAAGTGTGTCAATGAGTATCTTGCAATATCTTTGGGTCACATAGCTGTAGTGGTTGAAAAGCTAGCAGGAATGCAATGTTATGTCATGTGGGTGTGAAGCTTGCAAAAGTGCTAAATGATTGAGAATGATGTGAAAGCATAAGAATATTAGGTGTAAATCCTAACTGAGAGAGATTGTTGCTGGGTAGGTGATGGGATACAATGAACTGAACAGTATCTAAGATTATTGTTGTATAAGATGTCATTAAACTTCTTGTGGCATTACATCCAACTCCTTGGAACCTGACTCCTGGCATTAACCTCCATGGCCATCTGCTCTCTCTGTATATTGAACATGTGTTTGGAGAGCCTCCTGGTCTTTTCAGGTTTGGGGCTTATCCAAGTTAGCTCCGAGTGTCTTTAGTGAATCATCACTTAGAAGATCCAAAGTTAAGTTAAAAGTTCTTCAAGCAACCTACCGTGAAGCCCCACATAGTTATAGATTCCCATCACATACCTACTTATCTTTGCAGGTGTGGATATGTTTGCATAATTCTCACCAGTTTATTCAGCAATATCTTTTATCATTCAGCTTAGGGGATCAGAAGGACAGATTTCCCATTTAGGTGGGCAGATTAAGAAAATCAAACTTAATTCTCTCTGGGGCTAAATTTGAAAGTCCCCAAAAACTGCATGGGGAAACAAAGCCTGGCAAATCCTTGCCTCCAATGCAGGAAGTGCATCAAATTTGTGCTGAATGCTGACTAATTACTTTAATGTTCAGCCAGTGTTAACAGTTTGTTGGCCTGTTGCTTCAGCAGAGAACCAGATTCCATGTGTGTTGTGGTCAGTGTTTTATTTTAAGACTGGAGAACAGTAGTCTAGAACCAGTGATTTCCTTGATATTTTATGCATTTAAATGACTTGGATATTGGAATGCAGGGTAAAGTTTCAAAATTTGACAATTATAGACTGCACGGTGTGTGCATGGGGCTTAGAGCAGAGCCTGGTATGTGCATCTACTGTGAAGCATATGAATGTTAGGTGTGATTCCAGATTGATTGAGATTGTAGATAGGTGAGTGATGGGAGAATTTACAGTGAGCTGTGTCGTAGGCTAGTGGTGCCCAGTAGGAAGCATTTCATTTATTCACTGGCCTTGCAGGTTGCTGGCATTGACTGCTGCAGTTGTCACCTCTCATGCCTCCTGTATATGTTTGACTGTAGGGCTTCCTGCAGGAATAGGGCACTTTTCCACCTAATAGACCTAGCCTTCCAGAACATCACGGAGCCCATGCTCTTCTGTGTAGTATTGTTTTGTACATCTTCCAGGTAGCTTCATTTGTAAAACATCACCCAGTGCTTGCTGCAGCCATAATGCATCTTCTCGTTAGGAGGTACAGACTAACTTTAACTAGCACTAGCTGCACGTGGGATTTGGTTCCCTGCTCAGGTAATAGGCCAACAAAAAGCCCGCACTGGCTGGGTGTTTAAAATCAACATTAAGCATAATTTTTCTATATTTCCTGCATCAGTCCCTTTGTTGGTAAAGAACAGTGAGAATAGACAGATAAGTGCAGGTAGAAAGTGATGCATTTTGACAGCAGGGATGGGGACAGACAATATAGATTTAATAGTGCTGTTCTACAGCATGTGTGGGAATAGAAAGTCTAAGGGATTCATGTACTTTTGAAGGTGGCAGGATATTTGAGAAAGTAGTTAGCCATACATCTGGAACCTTAGGCTTCATAAATAGACACTTTGAGTACAAAAGCAAGGAAGTTATGCATTATGGTGAACATCCATCAAACTCGGGTCAGGTCATAACTGGGGTATTGTGCCTGGTTCTGGGCATCATATAATCGGAAGGCTGTGAAGGTCCTTTAGAGAATTCAGAGGAGGTTTACCGGAATGGTTGGGAGAAGGAAGGGCTTTAGTTACAAAGTGCGCTTGGAGAAGCCCTGATTGTTATTCTTGGAGTAAAAGAAGTCAAGGGGAGACTTGATGGAGGTGTACAAAGTTATGAAAGGCTTAGGCAATGTAGACATTCCCTCTAGTTGATAATAGAAAGACAAGGGGACATAGATATAAGATTTTGTGCAATAGAAACAGGGACTGTGTGAGAAAGAACTTTCTTGAAGCAGTGAGTGGTAATGACCTTGAATTCATGGCTTGTGAGGATGGTGGAAGCAGAGATATCAATGATTGCTGAAGGAAATTGGGTAGACACTTGAGGGAATAAGAATAAGAGAAGAGATTTATCAAAATGATTGTAGGGATGAGGACTTTGGGTATGTGAATAGACTAGAGAACTCTGATTTGTTCTCTTTGAAGCAAAGATGGCAAGAATCAACACCAATATATAATCCCCAATCCCATGTGTGGAATTTCATTGAAGCCTTTCTGAAAGTCCAAATACACTACACCAACAGATTCACTCTTATCTATTCTGCTAGTTAGATTAAAAAAGGCTTGAGGCTTCTTACTGTAATCTACAAGAATATACAAGATAATAACTATTTCCATTTACAAAATTTGCTACAGGGTAAAATTGCTTCCCTAATTATACTTCTCCTTTATCAAATCTATTCTCTGATATAAGCACAGACTACTACAATACGTTACAGGAAGAAAAGTGAATTATGCTCCAATTTTTTGGAAGTTGTGGGAGCCGCATTGACAGAAGAGACAGTGGATATTTCATCCTTTGGTTTAACTCAAAGATTTCTTTTGGTGGTACTCTTAAAATAATTAGTGCTGTTTATCATTTCATTACAATTACTTTCCCTTCTTACAAATGAAATTGGCAAGACCAGCAAGAAGGTTCACCCAGTGAAGCAAAGGGATGTGAGGACTTGGCGTGAGCACTCTGCTAAGTTATGTGGGTGAGTAGGAGATGTGGAACTGGGAGGGCAGAAGAAAAGGTGGAAACACGGAATGGCCTTGATTTTGGAAGCAAAGGAGTCTGTGAATACCTCGCAACTTAAGTTAAAGTTCAGGATGGTGGGGAAAGATCAGAGGAGGCTGCTGTAGATGAAGATTCCATAAGGCAATATGTGATTGTTCTCATCAATGAGAATTGTTTAAAGAATTGAACTGTGCAGCAACAGGTGATTTTACTTGTTAATGGGCATGCTGCTCTGTTTGTGGACAATGGACATGCTGCACTGTCCATGGATAATGGAAGTGTTGCTCTGTCCACAGGCGATGGAGGTGCTGCTCTGTCTGTTGACAGCAGAGACGCTGCTCTCTCTGTGGACATAGACATGCTGTTCTATCAGTGGACAGTGAGATCATTAGAGAGTTAAAACTTCAAGCAAGCATCAGGATATCATCAGTCCCACACTGCACAGTCTGGAGTCATTTTGCAGGACATTTAGGTCTGGGGATAATGAGAAAAGGACCTTCATGAAGAGGACATTAGGTGGCCTCAAAGGGATTTAACTAGGATTAGTGAGTTGGTAAAGATCTGGTTAATGGAATATAATGTGGGAAAAGTAAGAAAGAAGAATGTTAACAAAATGGTGAGTGATTACAGAGCTCTGACACACAAAGATGTGAGTCTCTGAGTGCATGATTCCCAACAGGCTAATATGCAGGTGAAGCAAATAATCAGGAAAGCTAAAAAAATATTTGAAATTGGAATTGGTTTATTATTGTCACATGTACCCGAGATACAATGAAAAACTTAGTTTTGCAAGCCATCCATACAGATCATTTCAACGCATCAGTGCATTGAGGTAGTACAAGGGCAAAGTAGTAACAAAACGCAGAAAATAGTGTTACAGTTACAGAGAAAGTGCAGTTCAGGTAGACAATAAGGTGCAAGAGCCATGACGAGGTAGATTGTGAGGTCAAGAGTTCACCTTTAACAAGAGGTCCATTCAAGATTCTTATAACGGTGGGATAGAAGCTGTCCTTGAGCCTGGTGTTTTCAAGCTTTTGTATCTTCTGCCCGATGGGAGCATGGAGAACAGAGTGAGAGGGGAACTTTGATTATGCTGGTGGCTTTTCCGAGGCAGCAAGAAGTGTAGACAGAATCCAAGGAGGGGAGCTGGTTTTTGTGATGGATTTCATTGTTAGGTGAAAGTAAAGCAAAAGTTGGAAGGTTACATTTCATTTATATAGGACATTGGTAAGATTACTATGTACAGTATTGAGTTCAGTATTAGTGTCTTTATTTAAGAATGTAAGCAGTTCTGAGAAGGCTGATTAGAAACTAAGAAGGTCATTAGGAAAGAAAAGATGAATTATAAAAGGAAGTTGGCAGATAACATTCAAAAAGATGCTAAGAGTTTTTTTAAATATATGAAGAGCAAAAGAGAGACACGGGTTGATATAGGAACAATTGATAATGGTGCGGGAGAGATTATAATGGATGATAAAGAGATGGCAGAGGAACTAAATGAATATTTTACATCGGTCTTCACTGTGGAGGACATCAGCAATATACCTGATAGTCAGGGGTCTCAAGGAATGGAACTGAGTTCAGTTAAGATTACTAGAGAGAAGGTGCTAGGAAAGCTAATGGACTAAAGACAGATAAGTCTCCAGGACCAGATGACGTGCATCCCCAGATTCTGAAGGAGGTGGCTTTAGAGATAGCGGAAGCACTGGTGATAATTTTCCAGGAATCAATAGACTCCGGCATGGTTCCAGAGGACTGGAGGGTTGCAAATGTAGTTCCACTGTATAAGAAAGGTGGGAGGCAGCATAAAGGAAATTACAGACCTATTAGTCTGACATCGGTGGTGGGAAAGTTATTAGAATTGATCTTCAAAGATGAGGTTATGGAATACCTAGAGGTGCAAGGCAAGATAGGTCCAAGCCAACATGGTTTCCTGAAGGGAAGAGCCTGCCTGACCAACCTATTGGAGTTTTTTGAGGAAATCTCAGGTAGGGTGGATAAGAGAAAAGCTGTAGATATTCTGTATTTAGACTTCCAAAAAGCCTTCGACAAGGTGTCACACAAGAGGCTGATTAATAAGATGAGAGGTCATGGAAATACAGGTAGGATATTGGAATGGGTGGAGCATTGGCTGGTAGGCAGAAAGCAAAGGGTGGGAATAAAAGGATCCTGTTCTAGTTGGCTACCAGTTACTAGTGGTGTTCTGCAGGGGTCGGTGTTGGGGCCGCTTCATTTTACTTTGTACATTAATGATTTGGATGATGGAGTAAATGGTTTTGTGGCTAAGTCTGCAGATGACACCAAGATAGGTGGAGGAGCAGGGAGTATTGAAGAAACAGAAAGGTTGCAGAGAGACCTAGATAGTTTAGGAGAATGGGCAAGGAAATGGCAGAGGAGATTCAATGTTGAGAAATCTGCCATTGTACACTTTGGAAGAAGAAATAAGTGGGTGGATTATTATCTAGAAGGGGAAAAAATTCAAAAAGTACAGAAGTACAAAGGGACTTGGGGGTACTCGTGCAGGATACCCTATAGGTTAACCACCAGGTTGGATCAGCAGTAAGGAAAGCAAATGCTATGTTGGCATTCATTTCGAGAGGTATAGTGTATAAAAGTAGGGAGGTGTTGATGAGGCTCTAAGGGGCACTAGTGAGGCCTCATTTGGAATACTGTGTGCAGTTTTGGGCCCCATATCTTAGGAAGGATGTACTGATGTTGGAGAGGGTTCAGAGGAGATTTACGAGGATGATTCCCGGAATGAAAGGGCTTACATATGATGAGCGTTTGTCGGCTCTTGGACTGTATTCATTGGAATACAGAAGAATGAGAGGGGACCTCATAGAGACATCTGGAATGTTGAAAGGACTGGACAGAGTAGATGTGGCCAAGCTGTTTCCCTTGGTAGGTGAGTCCAGGACCAGAGGGCACAATCTTAGAATTAGAGGGTACAGGTTTAAAACAGGGTTGAGGAGAAATTTCTTTAGCTAGAGGGTAGTGAATTTATGGAATTCTTTGCCACGTACAGCAGTGGAGGCCCAATCATTGGAAGCGTTTAAGGGGGAGATAGATAGTTATCTAATTAGTCAAGGTATCAAGGGAAATGGGGATAAGGCCGGAAATTGGGGCTAGAAAGGAATAGTTTTTTTTCTCTCTCATGGACATTCCCCCATTTCTCATTTCTTTTTCTTTTTCCCTTTCTTTTCTTTGGAGCAGACTCGATGAGCCGAATGGCCTACTTCTGCTCCCTTGTCTTGTGATCTTGTGACCTTGTGATTAGGCCAATAGCTGGAATGGGTGGGTTGTCTTATAAAGAAGAGTTGGAGAAGGTAAGCTGGAGTTTAGAAGAATGATAAGTGGACTTGTTAGAAACATATGAAATCCTGAGGCATCATAACAGGATGGATGTTGACAGGATATCTCCTCTTGTCAGAGAATATAGAACCAGGAGTCACTATTTTAAAAAAGGTCATTCACTTAAGGTGGAGATCAGGTGAATTTTTTTTCTCTCAGAAGGTCACAAGTCTTCAGAACTCTCTTCCTCAAAGGGCATTGGAAACAGAGTCTTTAAATATTATTAAGGCAGAGATAGATAGATAGATGGATAGATAGATAGGTAGATAGATAATAGAAAGAATTAATCAACCAATCGATTTACTTATTTATTTGTTAATTGGTTGGTCAATTAATTAATTATAATTGTGCCAGTACTGTGAATAGTTTCCAAATTAAATGTCCGTACCTGTTTAAACTGTTCAGAAATGACATGGCAGAAGTTTTTGCAATGTTTACTCTGATGATGCCGACAAGAAGCAAAGTGGAGAGGATTCAAGCCCAGGGGAATCTGAAAGCTTTAACTAAGATCCTAACCAATTCAAGCCGTAGGCTGAGATAACTGTGGATGGATATCACTTTAGATATAAATGCAAATGTAAATACAAAGTGGTAGTGTTGGAAATATCATTAGGAATTTATATCTTATATTACATATTTCATAACAGAACCCAGCCAAATACACATCCTACTCTGGAAAGAGGGATTGCCAGAGGCAGGGGGTTACAGCGCAGGATGCTTGGGTACAGTCTCTTCAATGAAGCCTGCTATGGTAGGGCTGGTGGAAAGTCAAAGATCAATTCCCACAGAATTTGTGCAGCAACAATAAATTTGCAGTGTGCAAACATGAATTAAATTTATTAGTTAAATATTCCACCTTTTCATTGTGGAACTTTCGTCATTCTCGTAAAAACATAGCCAGTCTATGGACTGGCATTCTATTGCACCTATTTCACAGTTAGCCTCTCATTCCCCACACCACTATCCCTCAAGCATCTTGATGGGGGCAAGGGTTTAATACTGAGACCACAACCTCTTGTTAGGAATGTGGTTTTGGTGTAAAAGGAAAAAAAACTATCATCTTCAGATCTTTGTTCCGGTTATCCACATATTTTACCTATGTACCTAATCTTGTTGTTGACCAGCAATGGAAAATATCTTCTTAACATTTTTAAATTGACTTGCATGACTTAAAATTTCTAAAATGGACTTACTTTCTGAACAAGGATTACTAATGAAACTTGGAAAGTATTGCCCTGTTTCAGTATATGAATGCAACTTTATGTATAGTGGGATCAGAAATATATTAAATGTCGTGACTCCAGTAAGGCCACAAACTGCCTAGGTGTTGTATAAGGCCAGGACAGACTTCGAAGTGACATTTCAACCGGATGCTATCAGAAACCTTTGAGAGCTACAAGTCCAGCATATGCAACCAGAAGCCAAAGGAAACACTTGGCAAATACATGGTTAGGCTAAACATGCTGACAAGCTGTGTAAACGTCAGACCATTTTGGATGTGGTATTGTGAGATCATTTAGTGTGTAGACTAGTTAATAAGAAAATGCAGTTTAAAATGCTGGTCACAGACTTTGAGGGAATGCATAAGATTGCCACCAGAATGCTTAAATACGCAAGGCAATCTTTTTCAGGACAAATCCATACAGATGGTAATAGCAACATGGTCTTTATCATTATGGCCAAGTCATGTGGATGCTTCAGGTGGATTCAGAGAGGAACCGAAGGGTCAGATGAATGCTGAAGGGAGAATGATACATGTTACTTTAATAGAAAAGGCAGAAGATCTTCCACAGACATCACAGCAGTCACTCAGCCTCAAAATGGTTCCAAGGTGGCCCAAGGCTAGTTGTCACAAGCTAGGGAAAATTGCACAATGTGCAAGATCCTGAAGAAGTCATCAGCCAATAAAGATCTGAGTCTCCAAATGTCCCAGAAGCATTGAGGCAAATTTAAGCACTGAGAGACCATGTTCATAGTAGAGCCGGAAAATGAGGAAGTGGAAATGGAAATGCTTAACGTTATGTATTCTACACCTGAGGAGAGTGATGAAGACAGTATATTTAAAGCATCCTCATTTATTGAGGAAGCAGCTATCAATACGATAGTACGTCGGTCTGTTGTAGGCCAGAACGTGTATTCAAAATAGCTGCCCAATTGCCTATGAAATGGAACAAGACAGTGTTGGGTACCTATGCAGGAGGAAGCCTAGGATTCATGGGTGAAATAAACTATTGAGCTGCTGGTGAAGACAGATTGGTCCAGTAGCCTATCAAAGTCATAGGATATGGTGTGTCCTGGGAGAAAACTGGATCAAGTTACATGGATTGAAAGACTCTGCTTTTGAAAGCATCATTTCATTGGGCAAGGAGGAAATCTGGAAGCCAGTCACTGGTACAGACAGGTTGAGCAGATATTTGTAGAGGTGGACTTTGGAGTCGCCAGCTAGCAGACGCTAGCAGGTAACACATACAGACAGCAAAATAAACAGGGTAACTATGGCAAACAGTGATTCAATAGCTCAAGAGGGAAATTCTTGCAAGATCATGAGTACAAGGAATTTACTGATAGAGTGAAAGACCTGAAAATTCTGTGAGAGAACATACAATCTAGAAGAAATTTGCAGTGGATGTGAGTAACACGATTCATGAGAGCGAATAAAGTGACTAAGGAGTAGGTGGTGATGCAGCAGCACTAGAACTGATGGTGATGAAGTATGAAGCTTCAGCTGAGAAAAAAAACGCAGACTGTTTAATGCAACATAGCCCAGAGAGGAAGAAAGACAGCAATTTGGCAGAGACTTGCATGTGTTGTACATCAACTATTGTTGTGTACCATAGAACCAAGGAATCAATATGGCAATATATAGGAGCATAATGATGCTAGATGTGGGTTTGCAGTAAAGGTGGGCAATAATAGTAAAGGGTATTACCTCAGATATATAAAAAAAATGAAGGTCTTCTTTGAGATCATGAAGTGTTTACCAGTCAGTGACTGACAGCAAATGCTGGACATTACAGTTGGTCATGATGGTTATGAAATACTAAAACAGGTATCAAGTACAGAGGCACCTATGAAATTTTGGAACAAATCTGCAAAGAAAATTAACAAGATGGTCAGGGAATTGGACAAAGGGAAGGTATTTCAGTGAAAAAAAGATTTCTGAATCCTGGACCTGTGAAGGACAGTTTATTATGAGTAGCCCAAAATGAAGGCATAAATTTGACACTAACAAACCAATTTGGAAGAAGAAGATTATTCATAAACCTCAAAGGCAGATAGTTTAAGGGACATGATTGTAACATATTTGAACAGCATGAGAGATCCAGCTCACAGAAGCCCTGGAAACCACAAACAAGGTGGGAGACAAGAGGTGCAACATGAGCTGCTGCAATAAGGTGATATTGATTCATTCAGCTAAGGTGATAAAGAAAATGAGATTGCATTAGTTCCAGAGAAGAGCACAAAGTCTACAAGACTCTTGCTATTTATGGAATTGTTGGATGAACTGAATCAAGTCCAAATTGAATTTAACATACTGAGAGAGGTCTGAAGATCCTCCAAGGATGGTAAAGCAGTGATTAGTATCAGCCCTGCAAAGTGTAGCTACAACAAGCAGAACAGACTGAAAGCAGTCAAATCAGATTTGAAAGTTTTGCTGGTGCTCAGGAAAAGAGAAGTCAGAGGAGAGGACTTCTCTGACAGCCCGGAAGAGGAAAGGTCTGGTGTTTTCAGTGATTCAAAGTCAAGTCACAAGATAGTGTGAAAATAGAGGTAAAAGAGATTGTTCCAACTAAATTCAGGGTATTCAAGAAAGTACCAAATCCAATGAATACAAGAGTTGGTAATAGGAGATATTGGATTAATTATTTTCCAGACAGTTTAGTGCCAAGAGATAATATTAAACAAGAAGAGGAAGAAGGAGAAGAAGAGGCAGAGGAGGGAGATCCAGAATATGTAATACAATGTATTCAAATTTATGAAGACAATTATGTGAGAGAACAGTAGCAGAACAGGATGTGAGACAAGATGTGTACGACTCCCACATGGAGACCGTGATTCATGTGAATCATTACTGCTACTGTGCACATTTCAGAGATATCAAGCGCAGCTTGCAGCGAATTCAGTGAACAACAGACTAAGAGCTAGAATGAATGTATTAGGAGATGTCAGAACAACTTTAAAAAAAATTTTTTACACCGTAGTGGTTAACGGTTTCATTTTACTGGACCTATTTCCCCCCACCCCCCAGACAGCAGGTTTCCTTCTGTAATGCCTATGGGTTTCTTTTATGGTATTTCAAGCACATGCAAATAGACTTTGGTAGAGCCAGAAAAGAATATCCTTTATTGAAAGCAGTAACTCTTAGCAAAACTATAGTGTGAGGGTACAACATTATACAAAACAGCTCTTTAAAGTACCTTACATACAAATATACTACACTGGTAAGGGACGGAGAGAACAAAGGGAATGTCTGTGTAGGAGTGGGAGACCAAGAGAGACTGATTGAAACAAATCATGGTGATGCCAGGTGAGAGAGAGTGGTGAAAGCTTGTTAATTGAAGCCAATCTGTTTGGAGGAGATGTCAGTAGGATTTGAATGAGAACAGAGAGGGAGAGGGAGAGCCATCACTAGAGGAACTGTAATGTACAAAACACTGCAGTTGGTGGAAAGCTCAAATAAAGGAAATACTAGAAATATCCTGCAGGTCATGCAGCTTATGAGGAGTTATGGAGTTAATCTTACAGGTGGATGATTTTCATCTAGAAATGGCCAATTCTGAAACTAACTTGAAAAGCTGATTTCCCAAAATCATCAAATTCAATGTTGACTCCTGGTGGCTATAACATGCTTAATGTTTCATTGACCTGAAGCATTAACTCTGTTTCTCTTTATAGATGCTGCCTGAACTGTTGTGTATTTTTAAATTTTCAGTTTTTAATTCAGATTTCCAACTTTTCTTGTGAATGCATGGTAACTTGCTAGCTCATATTACAGTTAAAATGTCATTGAGGTTCTACTTACATTGCAGGACCACAGTTAACATTTATACCTTAGGATTCCTCACTCAAGCCAGGTGGCACTTCATGAGCTGCCAAAATCAGGAATGTTAAGTTCCAAAGCAGGAAGGAACAGAGTCGGAACTGGAAACACTTCAATATATTGTGCTAAGTGGGGACAGATAAAATTCCTTCTCCCATTAATTCAATACTTATTGTCAAACAGATCACATCTTGGAATGTCCTGGTAAGATATCAGAACCTCCTCACTTAAACAGATAAAGGATACTGGATGTTTTTTTTTGATAGGCTGGCAAGGTTTTGGCTTCTCATCTGAAATAAAAACTCCTGTTACAATGCAGTTGTCACAAAGTTGCTCAGAATCTTGCTATTCTAAAAGCCATATCTTCTGATCTGCTGCTTACTGGCTTTTTCTTCTCTGTGGTTACAGATGTACAGTTCACTCTTTCATAAACTCACACCAGTATTGCTGAATTCCTGATGGGTATTGGCAGCCCATCCCAGCTAAGGATGCTGCCTCTGCTTCAGCATGTTCTTGCAACTGTGCTTGTTATGTAAGTTTCATCATCTCACAAGTATTGACATAGAAATGTTTGGTGACTATTTATGGTTGTGTCCTTTCTTGGGGTGAGGGGTGGATATGGGACTACATAGCCATATGACTCTGCCTCCCCTTCCCCTTCGCTCTCCAGTTAAATGTCCCAAGAGGGTGAAAGATCCAAGCCACAATCCAGAAGTCATTCAAGATAATGAGGAAGAAGGAGGAATTAAAAAAAAATACTTAGAGCCCAGCTTCCATCTCCACTTCTTTACTTGTGCAGAGTTTACAAGATTATGGCAGAAGGAATTCATGTTTAAATCTGGCCAAGACTAATGTAGATTTTAATTACCTGTAATCCCCAGCCACCAGGTCAAGTTCAGCACGAACCAGAGATCCTATTCCTTCCTGGGTTCTCACTCAGCCAGAAGCCTCTGGCCATTCAGTGGTTCAGCTGCATTGAAAAGTTTGCCTGGATCACGAATAGCAAGAAGCCATCTGCAGGTGCAAACACTGGGAGAGTCCAAGTGCCACAGGAGCTCAGTGATGCAGTCAGGAACTGACTTGAATTGGGTGATCAGAAGGTTAGAGAATTGGTGACTGGTGAATGCTTTTACCAAGGAGTCCACCTTCAGACCAAAAGTGAGGTGAGTTCCCGCATTACTCCTGTAACTCAGCAGATCAAGTGATCTGGCCTGTATGTTTAAGTGCTGGCACTGGGCTTTAACCATAACCTCCAACTCATACACGATAAAGTTTTGAACTAAGCCAGCTGCCTCTGTAAAGTCAATAACTCAACTTAACATGAGACATTAACTGATTCTGAATATCAGCATCCTCTACAATTATGCATCACTGTCAAATGGCTAGTTGATTCTAATAATGAACAATCTTTGGCTGCTTTAAAAAGCATCCAGGCAGAAAGTCAGGGTATTTTTGAAATTGCTCTTATAATGGAGAAGTTTTGTATTTGTGCAGTGATGTGGTGAATGCGTATGACAGATACTGTATCTACTTGAATACAAATACATACTTGTGTCTACACTACTTCTACTGTTTCTGTTATTTATTTTTTTCACCAAGGTTATAGTGGAGGTGTGGCATATATATAGAAAATCACCTGCTCAATTTCAGCTCTAAGGAAGGGAATTGTAAATGCATTTCATAAGCAAGTGACAAAAAAAAAGTCACCAGTGAAAATGAATGGACTAGAACAGAGAGCAAACCATGGATATATAGAACCATAGAACAATACAGACAATACAGGCCCTTCAGCCCACCATGTTGTGCCGAACTTTAAGCCACACCTAAGACTAACTAACCCCTTCCTCCCACATATCCCCCTATTTTAAACTCCTCCATATGCTTATCTAACAAATTCTTGAACTTGACCAACGTATCAGCCTCCACCACCACCCCAGGCAGCGTATTCCATGCACCAACCACTCTCTGGGTGAAAAACCTCCCTCTGATATTTCCCTTGAACTACCCCCCCATTACCTTAAAGCCATGCCCTCTTGTATTAAGCATTGGTGCCCTGGGAAAGAGGCGCTGGCTGTCCACTCTATCTGTTCCTCTTAATATTTTGTACACCTCTATCATGTCTCCCCTCATCCTCCTTCTCTCCAATGAGTAAAGCCCCAGCTCCCTTAGTATCTCCTCATAATCCATACTGTCCAAACCAGGCAGCATCCTGGTAAATCTCCCCTGCACCCTTTCCAACGCTTCCACATCCTTCCTATAATGAGGTGACCAGAACTGGACACAGTACTCCAAGTGTGGTCTAACCAGAGTTTTGTAGAGCTGCATCATTACCTCGTGGCTCTTAAACTCGATCCCACGACTTATGAAAGCTAACATCCCATAAGCTTTCTTAACTACCCTATCCACCTGCGAGGCAACTTTCAGTGATCTGTGGATATGAACCCCCAGATCCCTCTGCTCCTCCACACTCCCCAGAATCCTGCCATTAACCTTGTACTCTGCCTTGGGGTTTTTCCTTCCAAAGTGTACCACCTCACACTTCTCTAGATTGAACTCCATCTGCCACTTGTCAGCCCAGCTCTCCATCCTGTCAATATCCTTCTGTAAGCTTCGATGGCCCTTCACACTATCCACAACACCACCGACCTTTGTGTCATCTGCAAACTTGCTAACCCACCCTTCCACCCCCTCATCCAAGTCATTAATAACTATTACGAAAAGTAGAGGTCCCAGAACCGATCCTTGTGGGACATGCCGAGTCACAGCCCTCCAATCTGGATGCACTCCCTCCACCACAACCCTCTGCTTTCTATAGGCAAGCTAATTCTGAATCCACACGGCCAAGACTCCCTAGATCCCTTGCCCTCTGACCTTCTGAAGAAGCCTACCATGTGAACCTTGTCAAACACCTTACTAAAATCCACGTAGACCACATCTACTGCACTACCCTCATCAATCTTCCTGGTCACCTCCTCAAAGAATCCTATCAGGCTTGTGAGGCAAGATCTTCCCTTCACAAAGCCATGCTGGCTGACCCTAATCAGTCCATGATTCTCTAAATGTTCATAGATCCTATCTCTTAGAATCCTTTCTAACAACTTGCCTACTACAGGCATAAGGCTCACTGGTCTGTAATTCCCTGGGCTATCCCTACTACCTTTTTTGAATAAGGTACTCTCCAATCCTCCGGTACCATTCCCATGGACAACGAGGACTCAAAGATCCTAGACAACAGTTCAGCAATCTCCTCCCTCGCCTTGCGAAGCAGCCTGGGGAATATTCTGTCAGGCCCCGGGGACTTATCTGTCCTAATATTTTCTAACAACTCCGACACATCCTCTCTCTTGATATCTACATGCTCCAGAACATTAACCTTACCAACATTGTCCTCAGCGTCATCAAGGCCCCTCTCCTTGGTGAATACTGAAGAGAAGTATTCATTGAGGACCTCACCCACTTCCACAGCTTCCAGGCACATCTTCCCACCTTTGTTTCTAATCAGACCTACCTTTACTCTCGTCATCCTTCTGCTCTTCACGTACGAGAAAAAAGCCTTGGGATTCTCCTTAACCTTACTCGCCAAAGCCTTTTCATGTCCCCTTCTTGCTCTCCTCAGCCCCTTCTTAAGTTCCTTCCTTGCTATACTCTATATTCCTCACGAGCCCTATCTGATCCTGGCTGCTTACACCTTATGTTTGGAGCCACCTTCTTCCTAACTAGTTGTTCCACCTCTCTTGTCACCCATGGTTCCTTCGCCCTGTCATTCTTTCTCTGCCTCACCAGGACAAATTTATTCCTAACATCCTGCAAGAGATACCTGAACATCAACCACATCTCCATAGTACATTTTCCTTCAAAAATGTCATCCCAATTTACACTCTCAAGTTCTAGCCTTATAGCCTCATAATTTGCCTTTTCCCAATTAAATATCTTCCCATCCTCTTTGTTCCTATCCTTGTCCATGACAATGCTAAAGGTTATGGAGCAGTGGTCACTGTCCCCCAAATGCTCACCCACTGAGAGATCTGTCACCTGACCCAGTTCATTACCTAAGACTAGATCTAATATGGCATTCCCTCTAATCGGTCTGTCAACATACTGTGACAGGAATCCGTCCTGGACACACTTAACAAACTTTGCCCCATCTAAATCTTTGGCACTAAGCAGGTGCCAGTCAATATTTGGGAAGTTGAAGTCTCCCATGATAACAACCCTGTTATTCTTGCATCTTTCCAAAATCTGCCTCCCAATCTGCTCCTCAGTATCCCTGCTGCTACCGGGGGGCCTATAGAATACTCCCAGTAGAGTAACTGCTCCTTTCTTGTTCCTAACTTCCACCCATACAGACTCTAGAGAGGATCCTTCTACATTATCCACCCTTTCTGCAGCTGTAATAGTATCCCTGACCAGTATCACCACTCCTCCTCCTCTTCCCCCCCCCCATCCCTTTTAAAACACTGAAAACCAGGAATATTCAATATCCATTCCTGCCCTGGTGACAGCCGAGTCTCTGCAAGAACCACAATATCATAGTCCCTTGTATTTATCCAAGCTCTCAGTTCATCACCCTTATTCCTGATACTTCTTGCATTTAAGTAAATGCACTTTAGCCCAGCCACCTTTCTACATTTATACCCTGTACTCTGCTTCTCCTTCCTCAAAGCCTCTCTACTTGTTAGATCTGACTTTTCCCCATCCACTTCTTCCTCTGACCTACCTTTCTGTTTCCCATCCCCCTCGCAAACTAGTTTAAACCCTCCCGAACCACCCTAGCAAACCTGCCTGCAAGGATATTGGCCCCCCCTTGGGTTCAGGTGTAACCTGTCCTCTCTGTACAGGTCCCACCTTCCCCAGAAGAGATCCCAATGATTCAAAAATCTAAAACCTTCCCTCCTACACCAACTTGTCAGCCACGCATTCATTTGCCATCTCTTCCTGTTCCTACCTTTACTATCACGTGGCACTGGCAGCAATCCTGAGATTGCTACCCTAGAGGTCCTGTTCATCCTTCTGCCTAGCTCCCTAAACTCGCTCTGCAGGACCTCATCCTTCTTCCTACCTATGTCGTTGGTACCAACATGAACCACGACTTCTGGCTGTTCTCCCTCCCGCTCAAGAATCCTATGGACCTGATCAGAGACATCCCAGACCCTGGCACCTGGGAGGCAACATACCATCGGGGATTCACACTCACTTCCACAGAACCTCCTATCTGTTTCTCTGACTATCGAGTCCCCTATCACTACTACCCTCCTCTTCTCCTCCCTTCCCTTCTGAGCAACAGGACCGGTCCCAGTGCCAGAGACCTGGCTACTACTGCTTGGTCCCTGCAGGTCATCACCCTCAATAGCTTCCAAAGCAGAAAACCTGTTATTGAGGGGAACAGCCTCCGGGGTCCTCTGCACTATCTGCCTGTTCATTTTCTTTTTCCTTTTCTCTCCCCTGACAGTCACCCTTCTATCTACTTCCTTGACCCCAGAAGTACCTGCTCTAAGGGGGGGGGGGGTGGTGGTGACTGTCTCCCGATGCACAGTATCTACATAACTCTCTCCCTCCCTGATGCTGCGCAGTGTTTGAAGCTGCGACTCCAGCTCATCAATTCTGAGCCGAAGTTCCTCTAGCTTCAAGCACTTGCTGCAGACGTGGTCACCGTGCACCACAGCGAGGTTCACTAGCTCCCACATCAAGCAGCTGCAGCACACCACCATGTCCTCCATCTGAACTAATTCTTTCCCTACCTAGTTGTATCCTACTTAAAAATTTATAACAGATAACAGGTAAACCTTACCTTTACCTACCAGCTACTCTCCCGTCTCGCCACTTTACTGCCTAAGCCCGTTGAGCCAAAGCCCAATCATTCTGCTCCCTCTCACTCCACTGCCCGCTCGGATGCTGCCTGCTGGTTATGGCGGTCTTCTTTTTAAATTGTTCGCGCACCTGAGCGGTTACTCCCCGCGATCCCCGAACCGTTAGAGAAAAAAACTTATCTGTTCGGAACTCCTTGGCTGCTTCCGCTCGCTCGCCTCTCACTCCCGATCAAAAGTATATATAGTAAATAATACCTGACAATATGGAAACTGGAGGAAAGGGAACAACAGAAGCAAATGGGCCATTTCAATTTTAAAATCACCTTCTAAAGCAATGTAAATGGCAGGTTGTAAAGTGATAGAGAAACAGATATTTTCAAGAACAATAAAAACCTGGCTGTTAAATGCCTTTGGGTGTTTGTTAACCAAATACATAAAATAGTGAAACTAGGCAAGATAATAGTACAAAAAAATATGATCATGAGAGATTGTTGATCTTAACATGAATATTTTAGTTAACAAGCAATTTGGTTACAGAGTCTGTACAGAAAAGCCACAAGTCAGAAAGCACAGTTATTCTTTGCAGCAATGTTTAACACTTGAATTAATAGAGGTGATACAGGAAAGTCAAAGTACATATGATAATAAAATTTGGGTTCCTTACCAAAGAATGTCATGGAATATCAATGCAAACAACTTCATCCATAACACAGATTTCGAAACCACTAGCAGACATACAGAAGGCATATTCTTATTGGAATTTAATTATCAATGTGAACAATTGTGATCAGCACTGGTTTCATTATTGTCCACCTCAATGATCCTTAAATTAGTGGAATAATCTCGCAATGTTCATTTTTTAATTGAATTATTTGGACAATAATGATGTAATTTTTTGTGGGGAGAGCTAGACTGATGATTCAAAACATTCTTGAGGAATGCACAGATGAAATATATTTTGTTTTAACCATTCTTAAGCAGATATTTTTAGTCTCGTAAATGAAGATGCAACTGCCACAGTTTCTGTGGAGATTGCTAGCAGGCAACAAGCATAATAATGCTGATTGTTATGGGAAATTTGTAAGATTTTTGATTAAACTAGCATCCTATTATTGATTTTAAAGAGATCACCACTTTACAAGTTAAAATACATTTTAATTATTAAAACTATATTAAATGACCAGTAGAGCCCTTCACAGGATTATGCTGCAGTGCTTCTTGGAAGTCAGGTTGGAAATTGCATACTTTACTTTCAATGCTGTAAGATATATTACTGTTTCAAGATTATCATCTGTAATTCAATTGTGCAGTCTTAATTTGCTGAGACTAAGCAGAGAAAATGGATACACAGAAATAAATGTACTGCCAAAACAACAGGTAAACTTCATGGTCTTCTTTGATTGTTTTGGATTTTCTCCCCCCAAATCAAGCTACTGCCATGAGGAATCAGCATTGCTTGACTTTCAAGCTGCAATCCCCTTTTCTAACATGTTTCATAACCTTGCCATGAGTTTCATTTTTGTCCATTACCACTGTCTCAAGTTCTCCAAGACTCTATACAATTCTAACATCTTATTTAAACCTGAACTGAGTTTCAGTCATGTCACGATAAAAGTTGGAGCCTAGAAGTTGGGTCACATAGTTCATTTTTTTTAGCCACTCAGAAAATGATTTTACTTGAAGTAGGTCACACGAGTGATCAGGTCCATGTTGTAGCAATTACAAAGTCAGGTCAAGCCTTCCAGTCATGATCCATTGTGTGCACTGTACCTTATTATGGTCTCCAACTTTATAATTACAGCATTCCGGTAACATCCGTTTCTGCTTGAGACACCACATCTTACGGAGACTTCTCTGATGAGCCCAGGTTTTCCACAGCTGTCATCATTTTGCATGAAAGACCTTAGACTGCACGCTCATGGAAGTTGAAGTCAAATTGTCTCTCAGCTTTTTCACCACAGGATCTTTATTAGCAACTGTAGCAGATCTCTGTGATGTCTCCTAATTTGCTGCTCGCCAATGCATCAGAAGGCTCACCCAGGCAATGTGCTCACAAAACACACTTTCATCCCCAGTTGGCATCTTGAGTTCTAGGATATCATAGCATTGTTGGCTTCCCTGAGTGTAGGCAGCCATAAGGTCTCCCATTAATAGACCAGTCCATTTTTCACAGGCATTGTTTCCAGTCATTCATTGTGAACAATGTTGTGGATCACCAAAAGAATTTCCAGTTAATTACCACGGTTTCAGGAAGCACAGATGATTCTGGCAACTTAAGGAAGTCCACACTGCCGAACACTTCCAGTGCCCAGAATTGTCTAGTGAGATGGATCCTGGGGACAAGGGCTGCCCTCTACTTCCCTGGTCTCACATACCAATGCACCCTCCAATGACAGCATTTGAATTCCGATACAATGAACACCACCAAAAGACCAGGATAATAGGTTAAAATGCAATAAGTGTCCTGCATCATTTCCTGCATCACCTAGAGAGGCCTTGCAGTATGAACCAAGTGGAAGCAGGCATGGAAACCTAAGCAATTTGCTAATAGTGGGACAAGGAGCCAGCCAAGTTATGGTGTCCAATGCAAGCTAAATGACCCTCTCCACACCAATCGTTAGCAACGTCACACACCAATAATTAGGTGGGGGAACCCAAATAACACATAATGCTCCCTCATATTCTGCTTTGAAGCTGCACCTGCAATGATGACAAAACATCAATTAATGATTCTCTGTTTCAATTCCTAATATAGCTGGCTAGAACATTTCTGAAATTTATGAGTGGCATCTGACTTAAAGAATTCTTGGATCAGTTCCGCTCTGTGGTTCTAATCATTGTTTGACACCTCAAATCATTTGGATTGCAACTCAACATTGATGGTATCTGGTCAGCCTCATAGCCAAACCAAGCTGTGTGGTGATCCATTGCTGAACTTGCCCAGGTACTGTTGTGAAACAAGTTTGAGGTCTCGAAGGACAAGGACTCTGAACACAGCCTTAGAGTTAAATGAGTTATTTACAAAGGCAAATGCGGGGAAAAGGTAATGGGGTGACACACACACACACACATGCACACCGGTGATAGTGGGCATGGGAAAATCGCAACAAGGGTAAAATACACACACGCACGCACAACGAACTGGGTACAAACAATCAAGGAAAAGCAATACGATACCCGCCACCTCTTGATTCAGTGCAGACATGGCTCCACGCCACCAGGAATACTAACTTAAGACACTTCTAACCTTGTCAAAGTGCACAGCTTACCAGTGGTCTCTCCAGCATCGTTTCACGATTCCTCCAGGCAAACAAAGAGACCTGAGCCAGCATGTGGGGCATTTTTTATAGTGCTGGAGGGCTGAGGGTTCCAGCCCAGGTAGTTCAAAAGGGCAAATGACCTAGTTCCAGCAAGGACTAATCAATCACCAAAGACCAATGGCCCGAGGCCAGGTACAAAGGTGCTTAAAGGGGCCAATGGTCAGGTGTGCACTGATGGGTGGGGTGGAGCCAAGCCTTGATTAACAGTGGTGTGTCTTTCGACCAGGTACTGGGCAGTGCTGTCATGTGACAGCCCCGGCCCTCCACAATATAGGTACCTGACACAGCAGTGTTGTCGGTAATGATGTTATAAGTGCCACTTTTAGCCCTTTCATTCCTGGAAACACATCCTAAGTGCTGTGAGGTACCAGCATAGTTCCAATGTGATGACTGATATGACTGCACACACCAGATGCCATGCAGATATGGACTTTATATTTCTCACATAAATATTGTCCAGATTGTCAAGAATTCTGAGCATCCTACATATTTAGAGTACTGTAATACATTTCCCTCTTTTCACAGTTGCAATTAAGGGAGTGAAAATGCATTTTAAAGACTGTGATAAGGGCATAAATGTTTTCTGAAGAGTCATTAGGATTGAAAGTCAAAAATGATCAGTAATTAATGCTAGTACTTAGAACAATGGGGCAATGTGTTTCTTGCTTTAAGACATTCATTTGCATTAAGATTATTCTAATGATTCAGACTACAAGTAGAAAGATGAGCTTCTTTATTATTATATTCACTCTTTTTTTGAGATAATAATTTAAGTTCCAAATAATTTCCTCAAATTAACTCCCCACTAACTATTAGAATTTCATTAACCATAAGTAGGATTTGTTTGGAGCATTTTACGTAATGGAAAATGCAAACGTTTTCTTATCAGGATTGAATTCACAGATTTGTATCCATTATTTGTTTTAACTGGCTTCTTATTAATGTTTCTAAATGCATAAAAAGTCTTTAATAGACATGGATGCTAATGGTGGAGCAATTAGAGTCAGGAATGAGCAACCGAGCAAGCACGGCCCTACGCAACAGGGGGTTGGCAGAGAGCCATTGAAGATGATGATGTAGACAGCCATGCCAAAGCCTGCACTGAAGGACAGGGACGGAAGGAGCACCTTCTATAAGAACCATTCCAGTACTGTAACAGCGCCAAAAACCTGAATGGAGGATTCAGCCATGGAGGTCTGGAAAAAATGAGCATGGAGGTTGGAGGACACAAAACATTGGCAATGAAGTGTTGGCTTGCAAGGGTGAAAGGATAAAGGGTGGACTTTTTCAGCAGAAGGTGCTATGGCCAGAGTGAAGGAAGGAAGAGTATCTGAGGAGGGAGGGGTGTTAATAATAGGTTACTTACAGAAGGTTGTGTGCAGTCCAGAGGCATTAGGGATACTGGAGGGAAGGTTTGTGAGCTGGTCTGAAGGATTAGGGCTGAATGAGCAGGACACAGGTGCCATGAACTTTTGGTCCCCATAAATGTCACTTCTGAGGTATTTCTGTCCAAAATGTGCAAGATCTTCATTACCTGATAACTAGTCCCAAGCTACCAGGAATCTGAAGTCCTCCTTACACCATTTCTTCGGCTAACTTATTCTACCTAAGCTCATAGTAACTAACACTTAGCCTTGGGAGTTACCCAAGGATAATTAACTTTGAAAGCCTCCACTTTACTTTCCACTTAAGCTCCTGAAGCTCTGACCAAAACTTTTACTTTCTATGTCCTACATTAGTTGCACATTTATTCATAGATCCCTGCACCTTCTGCATTCAGTTCCTGTAGATTTCTTTCATACATGTTTTGGGATCTAGGCTTGACTGCCAAGGCTGGCATTTATTCTCTAGAACTGATGGCTTGCTCAGAGAACATTTCGGAGTAAACTACTTCGTTGGGTCTGGAAACCAGACCAGTTAAGGACATTAGTGAATGAGATAGTTTTGACAACAACCCAGTGGTTTTATCGTCATTATTTATTACCAATGACTCGGTGGTGTAGTGGATAGCATAATGCCATTACAGCGCCAGCAACCGGGGTTCAATTCCGGCTGCTGTCTGTAAGGAGTTTGTACGTTCTCCCCATGTCTGCATGGTTTTCCTCCGGGTGCTCCAGTTTCCTCCCACATTCCAAAGACATACAGGTTAGGAGGTTGTGGGCATGCTATGTTGGCGCCGGAAGAGTGGCGACACTTGTGGGCTGCCCCCAGAACACTCTACGCAAAAGGTGCATTTCACTGTGTATTTCGATGTACATGTGACTAATAAAGAAATCTTATCTTAATGCTTTCTTTAGATTTCAAATTATTAACTGAATTTCAAGTGCACTACTGCACTGGTGGGATTTACACTCAGGTCTCTGAATTCTTAGCCCAGGCTGCTGTATTACTGTTCTGATCATTTAATCACTGCATCACAACCACAAAGAATTTCCAGGCAATGGATCTTACCTGTGCTAATTTTACTTAAATTGCATCCATGTACCATATTTATACTTTAGCTACTCCTGTTTATTATTAAGTAATTTACATAAACTGTTTTTTTAATATACAAATTGAAGTGATGATGGTGTGTGCATTTGAATAGTGATGAAAATAATGGAATTCTTCCTTCAGGAAAACGAAGACAGGCAAGGCTGAAAGTGCAGACACAAGAGGCACATTTATTGAAGCAATAAGCTCTTGATGTAAAACTTAAGAAAAATTGAGGTATTTATTGTAAAACTATGGGGTTGTTGCTCAGGGCTTTGGCAATCAGGTTGAAGATGGCTTCTTTGTGGAAGTTTGCACTGGGGGAGTCACTTCAGTCAAGAGTGTGTTCAGTGAATAAGTGGGTGGAGAATCATTCTGTGGGAATCACAGCCTGTTATCTGCCTGAATCAGCAAATGTTATACTGATTGAGCAGTACACCAAAACATTCACCAATATGATTCTAGAGAAAATTTATGACACATCTACTGAGTCATATATATAAAGACACCATTCAAAAACAGCAGCTCCATTGTGGTTTGATTAGGTGAACTCTGGTTTTCAATGAGTGCGATCAGACAGCAACAATACTGTGGCTCCTCTTTCCCTGCCTGTCACAGACACCAAGATTAGGTTAAGGAGATTCAAGTGTGATTTCTTGAAAACTGAATTTGATGAAACCGAAGGTGAATTTATTGATACGTGGTTATTGTGCTGAAATCTTGAAAATTGCCAAAACTAAAACAGAAAGAGATGTCGAAGCCTGGAATCAAGAAAGAATACAAGAACAAAAATTAGGTTCAGAAGCGGACCACAAGACCCTGAACGGCTGATCTTCTCCATAGCTTCACTTTTCTAGCCGATTCTATATCCATTCATTTCTTTATAATCCAATCATCTATTAATCTGTGAGTTGAATATATTCAACAACTGAGCATCGACATCCCATTGAAGTAGAGAATTCTTAAAAATCCCTGAAACATTGGCCTATCTTACTCTGCCTTTCCTCAGACAACTCTAATACCAGGGATCAATCTAATGAATTTTCATAGCATAAGCTCAAAGGCTCCTATATCCTTCTGAAGGTTTGGGACTATAATTAAAAGTGAAAGACCCAAATATTTCACTCCAATCCATTATAAATCAATTTTATAAAGGTATATAGTTAATATATAGTAGAACTCCAATAATCCACAATCCAATTGTTTGGAAATCCAAAGGTTCTCTGGGTACCGATTCCCATGCTCCCCTAAAACACACCAGTCCCCTGGTTCCTGTACTCCTACTGATGCACAAGAGTCCTGGTTCTCATGCTCCCCTTAACGTATCAGGGCTCGCGCGACACTATTACAGCGCCAGTGATCGGGGTTCGATTGCCGTCGCTGTCTGTAAGGAGTTTGTACATTCTCCCATGTCTGCGTGGGTTTCCTCTGGGTGCTCCGGTTCCCTCCCACATTGCAAAGCAGTACGGGTAGGTTAACTTGGGTTTATAAATGGGCGGCGCAGACTCGTTGGGCCGGAAGGGCCTGTTACCAAGCTGTAAATAAAATTTAAATTTAAATTTTCTGTGGTCCCATCAAATTCGATCCCCATTTCCACAGTCCCTTGAAACTCATTGGTTCTGTTACCCACACTTCCTATTAACTTACTGGTTCAATGGAAAATTTATTATACTACTAAGCAACATAAAAAGCAAGTTAAAAGTCTGGAATATCATCTGGAAAATATCCAATAGTTCAGAAGATTTTTAAACTCAGCACCACCAAGGTTCTGAGTGTGCTGGATTCATGAGTTTTACTGCAGCACATACAGAAGTGGAGCTATTTGTTCAATACAAAGGCTCCCAAATTCTCCTGAATCGTACATTTAATTGTTTTAAACCATTTCATTCAAAATGTATCTTTTCTGCTAAAGGAAATAACATTACATATCCCAACATTATCTTAAATGAGGGAGGTTAGCAGATATTTTTAATCCTGATGACTCTAACTCTTTCTCATGGCTTACTCTAAAGAGAGAAACAGTAAGAAAGAGAATTATTTTATTCGCATATTTACTTTCAGAGAGGTCTCTAGAAATAATTACAATCTGGCTCTCCATTTGTGAAGGTTAATTTCCAGTCCAAGAGGCTGAGAAGATGTATCATGCACCAAAGCTCTGCAAACAGTAGCTGGAATGTTTCTAGGTGAGTTTAGCAGGAACTTGCTATCTGAGTCATTTTTTGATGTTCTTAATGTTATCATTAAACTTGGGCCATTAGGTCAAATAGAACTCAATCTGGAACACTCCTATCACTCACTGTCAGTGTTATTTCCATGGCTGCACTTTTGTGAATTTAGATCCAATTGAACTCCAATGCTGAGGCCAGTGATGGAATGGGAGGTATCTCATTTGGCTTCAGCTCATTTTGTACTTCCACACTGCAATATGCACTGCAAAGGTTAGGAACATTTGGACTATTATATTTTGATTTAATACCTATAATAGGTTGTGGGAGCTACAACTTCGCTGATGAGTTGTCTTAAACTCTATTATGAAAATCATCTCCATGATAAAAGGAAATGTTAGGTATTCATTTGAAACTGCTTTCAACAGCTCAAAAACCTGGGTTGGAAGCACATTGAACAGAAAATCTGAGATTTGGCATCAAACACTAAATGAGCTTTATCTGTACTTGTATGTTTTATCATGCAAATAGAACAGGTGTACATTTCCATATTTATCACAAAATCAATCAGGTATAATTGAGAGAAAAAAGATTGCAATCTACAATGTATGTTTGGCTAAATTTCTCCTCTGACCAGAACGCATCTACTCCATTGTCCTGCAGTACCTTGAGAATTAGCAGGCATTTTGAAAAGGACATCATAGCTGATACAAAATGTACCTTCTCTTCCAGTCAAACCATTGTATGTCAGACTGGATGTATGGGAACCACCAGGCTCATGGCAGAGGTTGGATATCTGAAAAAATAGTTGTGGTGATTGTTAATACTGTATGTGTTTGGAAACTGGCAACAATTTCTGCACAGTTCCAAACCCGGATGGACTGGGAGGTCAAAAATTGAGGTCTGGTGGAAACAAAGTCATGCCTGTACCACAACCCTTGACAGAGCAGATTGTTAGGCTTCTAAAGCAGACCTTAGAGATACTTGCTGATCCGCTGGATAAGAAAGGTTGATTGGAGATGAACAGTGGTCACCATTCCTCCAAGTGCCAAAGTTTTTATTGCCAATGAACATTTGAAGAATTGGTATTGATTTGTAATCATGTGTTCAGGTTATGTGCTCTTGTTTTAACAATTTCTCTCATTGTCAAATGTGACCTGTTTTGGGCCATTTTCCATTTTAATCAATGCTATTCTCCCGAGGTGGTTGATCTATTTTGAACCACTTCATGTCTCAGTAGTATTTTTTTCCCGCATGTTCAGTTTCATTCTCCATACACCTTACTTTTTAGTTAGCACAAAATTCAAAAGTAAGTCAGACCAGTTACTTTAAAACAAGCCACTCAGTATAAAATCAACAGAATCAAGCTGGGTTCCTACTTCGCATTCTGCCCTAGTTTAGTTTCAGTTAGCTCCCAGACTCATTAGATTACAATTACCAAACCAATTGGATTTATGAAGTACAGGGATTTATTAGAATCAACAGTATTGTTTCAGATTTACATCGTTAGGCCAGCAGTTTCACTATTTTAAAACACTCATCCTTATTTTCAAATCCCTCCATGATCTTGCCTTTCCCCATCATTGTAATCTATGGCCCAGCAATCTGAGAAGTATCTGCATCCTGCACATTCCCTGTTTTAATCAATCAGTTCATCAGTACCAGAGCCTTCAGCCACCCAGACTGTAGAATTCTCTCAATAGATTTGCTTCCTCCCCCCCCCCTCCATCTTTCTCTGATTCTTTGTATTTTTATCCTCCTTTAAGAAATGTCCTAAAACTGATCCCATCAGCATTTGTCCAAATAACTCAGCACCAAATCTTACTTCAGAAATACTTTGGGGAACTTTGCTAAGTTAAAAGTACTACATAAATGCAAACTTTTCATCCAGCATCTGTGCAATATGTCACATCTGTTAGCATTAGTCAAAGTACTGTCTGTACTACATTATTCCAACAGATTTCAGATTGGATATCTATGCAGACACACACATTTGTACACACACTTATATGTACATACACATACCACTAGCATTAATCCCTCCTTTGGTAAATAGCTTCATCTCTCTCCATAGGTTGCATCAATATACTCTTTTCCATTTAACAGTTTTCTGAGACTGTAAACTATTCACGACAATTTTCCCTCCAGTGATCATCTCAGAGTCAGATATGTAAAGATAGAGTTTATGGCCAAAATAACATTTCTCTTTTTCTACAAAAGATCTGTAATTTGATACCATAATTAGATCATAGAACAGAGTACCACTTTAAGTGAAATTTACCAATGGTGCTGATGCACTTGAAATTTAACACCTGAATATTTAGGATGCATTGTGTGATTTTCTAAGAGGAGATTGAAGTTTCAGATCTCCATGCAATCGATTTCTATAATTTTATCCTCTGTTTGTAAGAATGGGATAGCAATTTCATTTCATAGTTATGGAATGATCAAGCAACAGGCATTATGAATGCAACAAATATTCATGAAGGGCACGTTCAAATTGTAACTCAAAGGCAGCTGAATTGAACACCTGGATATTCCATGTTGATAGGTACTGTGTTTGGTTCAATACAGATTAGATTTGAGATGTTCTGTGAATTCAAAATATGTGGTGTTATTTTCCTTCTTGATATGGGTGGAGGAGAATTTGTTGTCTTCTTACAGTTATTCAATTTTTTTGCAACAATAAGAATACTTCTAATTCTGTCAGCAATTTGTTAGCAGTCTAAAAGCATGATGGTGTGGGAAAGAATGACTGGTTCAGAGAAAGGTCAGGGGGTGCTTTCTCACACTGCTGTCATGGAGATATTCACAGAAGTGTCAAATACGCTGTCCACTGATGGTCTGGGTGGTGGGAAGAGAGCTGGTCAGAGTTTCCTGTGCTATAGAGAGAGCGATGGCGGTGTTTGTGGGGGTGGGGCAGGGACGTGCAGGATGGGAGTAGGTGGCATTTCAAAATTATTTATCATCAATCCCAACCCCAAAACTGTCCCAAGTGCCATCTCCACAGTTTGCTTAGAATTGTGCCTCTTGACTAAGTTAATCTGGGCTCCAATTTAAGCATGGTGCTGTAAATTGGCCTCACTCATACCACTTGTTATGAGGCATATTTGATGAAACCTAAATTGCTCACTGATTACAGAGCAAAAGTGCCTAAGCTGTCGTAAAACATTCAGCTTTCTAGCCAAGACTATGTAAAATACGTTTAGTTATGAAGCTGAATGTTGGCAGAGTTTTAACCAGCTAAAAGTTCTGTTTATTCAAACCCAGGATTTTGGCTATCCTGTTTCCAGATAAATCAGTCAAAATATTCAAAACTAAAGACTAATTAAAGCCTAAAGTTTCTTGCTTGATTGCACCTGGAAAGGCTGATAATGCTCCATGTGTTTTATTATATGAGAGTCCAATTTCAGGGGATACAAGAAACTTAGGAAAGCTATCCCACAGTCTAGTCAAACGACAACCTCACATACTTGTACTAACTGAACCATATATAGCAGCCAACACCCACCCAGGATACACCCTGTCTCACAGAGGATAGACCCACTAGAGTTGGTGGGATGTTAATGTACATTCAGGAAGCATGAGGGAGTACTCAGCGAGTACTTAGGGAGATGGAAGAATAACCAAAAGCATCCAGGAGGGGATTGTTACATCAGAATGGCCAGTGGGGTGGATTTGTCACACTTCTAACCGTACTCTTAAAGTTATCTAATAAGTTTATAATGTCAGATTGATTACTTCTGTTGTTAATAATCAGCACTGCTAGAGCTTATTTATGGTAATGCACAAGCAGCTTGTAATGTTTTAAATGACTGCCAATTAATGATTTGATGTTCAACTGCTAAATAACATTAAAAAGTACTCAAGTTTAATCAAAGTGTGAACCCAGCTTTCACAACATTATAATCTGTGCCCATTAAATAATGATCAGTGCATAATTTTTTTGCAATAAAATGGAGATAAAATAAATGGATACTGACTGTAATCACTTCTACCCATTTTACATCCAAAAGGATGATATTCCCAACTGAAATCCAGGAATATTTCTAGCTTTTTCATGGATGTTTTGGCTAGAAAGAGCCAATATACTGATTTGGCAGTTTGAGGGTAATGTAATCAATGTTTGAAAATTTAATTCACTTGAGCAGAACTTGGTTAAATTTCATATCTGAAGGCAGTTGAGTTACTTGTCATCTGGAGGTGCAAACTGGGGCAAAACTGCTCATTGATGGTGAGGATTAATCTAGCTCCTTGATCTTATTTGCCAGGAAACTGAAAAACAGATTCTGCTTATCCCATTTGTAATTCCAAAAGCAAAGTGCAATGCATGCTTGAAAGCAGAAAATTTGAAAATAATCAGTAATTCAGACAGCACTGTTTCAGATCAATAACTTTTCTGATGAATCAAACAGATTTAGATCAAATTTAGAAAATACATGAAAATACCATCCACTCCTTCATTAATAGTTATTTCTTTCTCCCCCCCCCCAAGGATTTTCTTCATTTAACACACTGATGGCAATAGGAAAATAATAAATAGAAAACTTAAGTATTCAACAGTCCCTGCTTATGTTGGTACCAAGTTCCCACCTTAAAATCTAACTGCCCTGATCGGAGGTTTATATGTGAGAATAAAGGAAATACGGTAGAACTCTGATAATCCAACATATTTAGGACTTGTGGTGCCAGATGAGCAGATTTTCCAGACTATTGGGTGTTATTAATACCCCAACAAATTTTTAATTAGCTTTTAAATGTTACAAAGTTCACCAGTGCCTCTCCTTCCTAAGGAGGCTGAAGAAATTCGGTTTGTCCCCTTTGACACTCACCAACTTTTATCGATGCACCATAGAAAGCATCCTATCTGGATGCATCATGGCTTGGTATGGCAACTGCTCTGCCCAGGACCACAAGAAACTGCAGAGAGTTGGGGACGCAGCCCAGCGCGACACGGAAACCAGCCTCCCCTCCTTGGACTCTCCTGTCTTTACCTCTCGCTGCCTTGGCAAAACAGCTAGCACAATCAAAGACCCCACCCACCCAGGTCATTCTCTCTTCTCTCCTCTTCCATCAGGTAGAAGATACAGGTGCCTGAGGGCATGTACCACCAGGTTCAAGGGCAGCTTCTACCCCACTGTGATAAGACTATTGAACGGTTCCCTTATACGATGAGATGGACTCTTGACCTCACGATCTACCTTGTTGTGACCTTGCACCTTATTGCACTGCACTTTCTCTGTAGCTGTGACACTTTACTCTGTACTGTTATTGTTTTTACCTGTACTACATCAAGGTACTTTGTACTAACTCAATGTAATTGGACTGTGTAATGAATTGACCTGTACGACCGGTATGCAAGACAAGTTTTTCACTGTACCTCGGTACAAGTGACAATAATAAACCAATACCAACACCAAGTATTATGATACATTTCCCAGTGATCAAGTTTAAAAGGACAGCCAGAAGAGGGGCACTGACAAATCAGATGCCAAACCATCAGGATCTTGGATGCTGGATTATCAGAGTTTTACTCCAGTGTAAATTAGGCAGAAATGGAAGAAAATGGACATAGAATATTATGAACAATTTAGTAAGTATTGAACCAGAAAGTATTGATCCCAAGTGGAAATTGAAACAGGGACAAAAGGGTTGGAGATTCGCCATAATTAACCATTTTTCCTTTTGGAAACACTGACTTTGCACCCAAAAGGCAGATATTCCCAATGTGAAATGCAGGAATGCTTATGATGACAACCAAGACTTAAATATTGTCTTCTGATTTACTATATTTTTTTATTTTTTATTTTTAAAATTTGTGCTTTTTCTCCAAGTTGCTTTTATTTCATTTTAGAGTTTCTTATTTTAGCTTTAGACTAACTTTTAATTTTCAGTGCTTACTGTATAATTCTATTGGAGTACATTCCTCGACGTGGGGGTAAAGTGCTAGTAATGGTCAATAGGATGGACGTTTGTTGGCACAGTACAACTGTAGTCCAAACCCATTTAGTTCCTTCAAGGTCAATAGCAAAATTGAATCTTCAAAAAACCCATCATGACAAGAACACAAAATCATCAACCAAATAAAAAACTTTATTTATACAGCACAGTAACAGGCCCTTCCAGCCCTATGACTCTGTGCCACCCATTTTTAAACCCATGTTACCTACTCGTACACCTTTAGAATTGAGAGGAAACTGGAGCACCAGAAGGAAACCCACACAGACATGGGGAGAACATACAAACTCCTTACAGACAGTGACAGGAATTGAACCCCGGTCGCTGGCACTGTAATAGCGTCACGCTAACCGCTACACTACCGTGCCACCCACTAAGTGGATTGACTGCTTCCCACCCCCAAACAGTTCACAAATTCACATAAACTTGCTACTATTGTAAAAAGAATATAGATTTCCTATATTTTGATTTAAGGCAAATTCTAAGAACACTTAAGCAAGACTACTATATTTGTTTCAAGGGAGAAAAAGTGAATGCCAGAAAAGAAATGAAGCCTGGACCTGGATCTAAGTCAAAGAACCCAACAGTGTCATCCTTAGAGAAGCAGACCCGTTCACCATTAAGCTTTTACCCTCTTCAGTGCGTAATGGCTGGTGACCCAGCCTGCCTGCAACAGACATCATATCTCAATGACATAGAGGACATTTATCCCATCAATTCTTTACTGACAATCAGAACGTTCCTATGAATCTTATTCCAGCTTGTTTCCCTGTAACCTAACCTCTCTCTCATACCTGTCATATTGCCTTGATTCTCCTGCTATACACCTACACTACAGATAATTTACTGTGGACAGTTAACCTACCAACCAGTATGTCTTTGGGATGTGGGAAGAAACTGAAACACCCATTTGACTATGGAGTCCCTAGTTCTCATTTGAGGGAACATGGGTGAAGTGCCTTCACCTCTGGAGTGTGAAACAGTGTTGCTTGAATCTGCAGCATGTCCTCACTGAAGATGCAGCTGACCACATCCAAGGCTTTCTCCTCCACATAAGAACTTAATGCAGCTCCTGAAGAAGGAACATCTAACAATCTAATATTATCTTTGACCAACATAGAAATACAGTGGATGAGGCCATTAGTAGCTCTTTCCCAGGAGAAAGCTGACATGTGAGGAGTGTCAGCTTATTTTGTTTTAAAGCATAGAAGCTGCAAACCTTTTTCTGATACTGAACCAGAGGTTGAACCAAGTAGCAGCAATAGAATTGAAAAACGAAAGGCATATTTAACCATTCAAAGAATGGATTGCATCAGGGGTGAGCAAATTGATTTGTTTTTACCTGGGAGTTGCTATATTAAAGCAAAATGTGAAGTGATTCTGTGCTTCATCATTCAATTTTACGTCTGAGACTCTTTGTCCTTTTAATCCAAAGAAAGTGGACCTGTCATAGCAAGTGATATAGCCATTCACTCTCAGTTGTGGTTGGTCTCATTAAAGCAATATCAAATTTTGTTCTTCAAAATTGTTCATTATTCCAGGATCATCATGGAATGTAAAGAAACCATGGCTTCTTTTCTCTAATGCAAATCATCTTCTTAAGATCCTCCATGTACCTATCCAAGAGTTTCTAAAATGATGCCTGTCTCAACCACTTCCTCTGGCAGCTCGTTCCATATACTCACCACCCTCTGTGCAAAAAAATTGCCCCTCAGGTCCCTTTTAAATCTTTTCCCTCTCACCCTAAAACTATGCCCCCTAGTTTTGGACTCCACTACCCTGAGGAAAAAACTGTTACCATTCACCTTATCTATGCCTCTCATAATTTTAAACACTTCTATAAGGTCACCCTTCATTCTCCTACATTCCAAGAAATAAAGACCTAGCCTGGTCAACCTCTCCCTATAACTCAGGTCTTCTAGTCTTGGCAACATCCTCGTAAATCTTTTCTGCACTTTTTCCAGTTTAACTACGTCTTTCCTATAACAGGGTGGCCAAAACTGTACAAAGTACTCCGAGTGTGGCCTCACCAACGATTTATACAACTGCAACCTAATGTCCCAACTCCCATACTCAATGCCCTGACTGATGAAGGCATTGAATACTCACTAAAGCCTGGTCCCAAGGCCTTTCCAGAAGAAATGCAGGTGCTCTCCTATTGTTTGCTCAATGGCATTCCTTATGGTTGAAAAACACTATGATGTTGGAGGAACTCAGCAGGCCAGGCAGCATCCGTGGAGAAAAGCAGGCAGTTAACGTTTCAGGATGCTTCCTGGCCTGCTGAGTTCCTCCAGCATTGTAGTGTTTGTCATCTAAGTTCCAGCATCTTCAGTCCTTTGTTTCTCTGGTGTTCCTTATGCTTGCATTCCTGTCATTGGAGGCAATGCAGTTTTGAATGTTATCAGCTGCAGCTCAGCTGGTAGCATTACGGCCTCTCAGTCAGAAGGTCAAGCCCCATCCCCGAGGTTTGAGAACAAATCAAGGCTGATGCTCCAGTGCAGAACTGAAAGAGGGATGTAGCCTTCGAGGTGCCATCTGACAACAATACCGTGTCTGCTTTCTCAATGAGTTGCAAAGGATCCCTGGGCAGCACGTTGAAAAAAAATCAGGAATTTGTCTCGGCTCCCTGGGCCAATTTTCTTTCTCTTAATCAACAGTGTTATCATTTGGGAGCTTGCTATGTACAAATAGCTTGGGAATTTCCTGCATTATAACAGTGAATTCAGAAGCACTTTATTGGCTATATATGAGAATATCATGAAGCCTTGGAAGGTGCTATATAAATTAGTCAGCCTTTTTCCCAGTAGCTAGCATGTAATTTGGCAGCTTGATTGGAATGAAGCCAGAAGAGAGTGCTAGTGCAGAATGGTTGGGATGCAAGGTGTTGCCTGTAATTACAACTCAATTGCTTATTGAGGGAATAGAACCCCTTCTTCTTGAGAAAGATTCCAGCGATGCTGCAGAGGTAATTCTGTTAGTGGAGTGGGAGCAGTCAATGACATCTTAGTGGTCTGTCAGCATCTTTCAAATTTATTCCATTTTAAGACTCTTGAAATGTGTTTTCTTCAGATTTTAATTTTGCTATGTTGGCTTTTCTTGGTCTAACTCTATTCCTTTCACATTGTTTTCAGTTTTGGGGAACTCTTTGTTCAGATTCCTCAACAATTTGTACATCCTGTGAGGAGTCTGCAGTAAAAGGATTTGAAGACATTAAGCTATGTTTAATTTGAAGATTTATTTTTCCAAAAGTACAAAACATTGAAATTAAATCATTTTAAAATCAATTGTTGGTTACTGATTTCATTGGCTGTCAGTATTAATCAATTTACATTTTACTTTCCCCACAATTTCTCAGTTATTTTAATAGTATGAATGGATTCTTGTGTACACTTTGTCAGGAACAATAAATTCAATTACAAGAATTTAATGTTCTATTAAATGGTCTGTTGATACAATGGTCAAGTTTATTGCCCCTATTTTTCTAAAGTAATTATAGTTTTCTACAAAGGATTTTGACCTTGGTCTTTATTGAATTTTTTGAAAAATTGTATGTTGGTTGAGAAATTCTTAAAATCTGTGCCTGAAGTAGAATATAAGTAAAATGTAAAATTCATAAAGCCTGACTATATTTAAAATGTTAGGCTGAGAACCTCTTTCATCTGTTTGATGAAGCTCCTTTTAGCAGCATGGATCTCATTGTAGGCTTGTTTCCAGCATGGGCACCCAGCAGAAGAATTGAACAATGTCCTGTGTGGATGAACCTTGTCACCCAAGGCTAGGACTCTGTGCCTTGGCTGGTCATATATAGGTAGCATACACAACTGCTATAGAATGAAAAGGTGGGTGCTCCTAGGATAGTGGCTATTCACCTATATAATGCACTCTGGTGAGAGAGTAAAATCATTTTCATTGTTGAAATTGGGCATGCCTGAATAGGGAGCAACAGTCATTGCATTTGTAGTCAATGACACCCTACACTGTGGAGAATCTACAACTCTTCCAAAACTCATGCCCAGACTCCTACTTCCTTTTGACAAGAGGTAATGTGAAGCAATTGTTTCTTGATGAATGGAGAGTCTCTGTGACCCCACGTCCTCACCCTTATGCAGCAACATGCTGCAGATCGTGAGTTGTTGCTTAAACCTCGAGCAGCTGTCCAAAAGTAAGCTGAGGTACAAAAATACAAAGCCATGATCAATTAGAGTGCTACAGACAGCTTGAGGCAAGAGTTGTTATTGCAGCAGTTGGCAAATTTCAGTGACTGCTTCCTTGGTAAAGCAAAATCATTGATTTTTGTCGAAGTAGGTAAGAGAATTGCTCCCTAAAGACTCCCGATTAAAAAATGGTCTTGTACTGACAGTGCACTTCCCCCGCTCCTCTCCCCTCTTCCAGCTGCTTGTCCCACTTTGTATGGCCTCACTTCATTCTTCCAGTCATATTTAATTCCCAGCAGAAGCTGTAAGAAATCTGTCATGCCTGGAGCAAATCCTTACACCAGAATATTTTAAATGGCATAGGGTACTGCAGATCCAGAGAGATCAGTGGCTGTACTGCGTGCAAAATTTAGCCCGGACTAGGAAACATCAAAACTGTGTCCAAATGCATGAGCAGTGAAATGAGATAACCTGCAGATACACCATGATGCCTTTAAATAAATAGCTCTGGTGCAGCAATACTTCACACTGTTGAGTTTGGTTGCATTAATTTGTTTTAAATACGGAGTTTATAATGGGGGTAATGGATTCAAATCATGCTGGTTTTCATCATAATCTGCATGCCTCTGTTAATCTATCGGCCTTTACATGTAAACTGCTTGAGTAAAGCAGTGTACAAAGCAGTTCTTTCAGGATGTGTGTGAAGGTAATTTAAACCATGAGAGGTTGCATACTGCCTTAAATGTGCTACACAAATGAACCCTGCTGGATCTTTTATTTGGGTGAAGGATGGGAGAAAAGTTGCTGAATTTTGAGTGGAAGTCTCTTGCACCAGGTCAGGTCTTGATCTGCTCCACTTGTTAAATTGGAGCACAATACCTGCCAAGTGTGTAACATAAAAGATGCATTTGGTGCCTAAAAATTTCATCTTTGCATATGAAAATTGGGGTCATTAACTGATCATACTTCATCTACCCACCTGTACCAGATCTTTTGTGACCAATTCAGGTTAGTAAAATGCTTTTCAATTTAATTTTATAGATACTACTGGGCACAGGTTGATCGATTTGCTTATCCCTGCTTGACAATCCACATGCAATCTACTACCAGCTTGAAGCTGGATCTGGACTACACTCCTAAGACTTTGGATAGCTGGTCCTTTTAGATCTGAACCTATCATTTTCCTCTCAACAATATTCAAGTTATTGAGATAGGGGTGGTTGAATAGATTCATATAATTTTGTCAAGATAACTACTCTTGCCTAGAAATTCCATTGTTTCTTTCAGTACAACTTGATTCAAAAATCAATTTTACTAGAGTAATTGCATCATTGTTAATTTCTGGGTGAAATCATGCCAATCACAAAACTAGACTCGCCATTTCCCGTTGCAAACCATGTTGACTCAGTACCAGTCATCACGGGGCAGGAGGCACAGACTAAAGACTACAGCTATTATTGGAGCTGTCCACTCGCTATGCATTGCTTTGATTATTAGTATTTCCTGAGATACTTTAGAGACCAAAGCTCATACTCAGATCTCCTCAATGAGCAATGTGTTTCAGGCTCAGGTTTTCAAAGGCTGCAATAACTGAGATCTGTGACTTCAGTCCCACTGCTATGCTTAGAGTGGCCTATGTTTGGAAGTCATACTGACAGTGATTGTGAACATGAAAACCAAAATAACTACAGATACTGGGAATCTGAATCAATAACAGGAGATGCTGGAAAGACTCAGCAAGAGAAACAGATAGTGTCAGGTCAAAACCCCTTCATCTGAACTGGCAAAGTGAGAAAAATATTATTTTTAAATCAGAGGGGATGAGGGAAGGATAGATAGGTCAATGGAAACATCTCTGATACGGTGAGGTCAGTGTTGCCCAGGGATGATCCCAGTATTTGGAGAACCATTTGGGAAGCCTGAGTCAATGGCTCCACAAATATTCGGATTAGAGAAGCATGCAGATTTATTGCAAGTCGAAGTGTGTACCTGACTCCTTGAAGACACAATGGAAGAAGTGCTTGGAAAACTGGAAAGAAATGGAGTCCTGGTTTAAAAGCAAGAAACCATGAAAGGAATAGCTGTAGGCCAATTAGCCTTTCAAGCCTACTCTGTCACTCATTAAGATTACAGCTGATCTTCTACCTCAAGTATCTCCATATTTCTTGATTCCCTTAATATCCAGAAGTCTAACAATCTTTGTTTAGAATGAACTCAATGATTGGGCCTCTATAGCACTCCAAGGCAGAGAATCCAAAGATTCACCACTCTCTGCATAAAGAAATGTCTCCTCAATTCAGTCATAAATGGTCAACTTCTTACTCTGAACTATGATCCCTATTTCTAAACTCCTCAGCCAGAGGAAGCATCCTCTAGTTTGTTGAGCCATGTGGAAACTTTGCAAGTTACAATATTTCCTTTCATTCTTCTAATCTCTGGAGAATAAAGGCCTAGTCTACTTAATCTCTATTTACAGGGCAGATCAACCATCCTTGGAACCAGTCTAGTGAATCTCCACTGAACTTCCTCTATGCCAAGTACATCCATTTTAAGTAAGGACACCAAAACTGTACACAATACTCCAGGTGTGGACTCACCACAGTCCTACTTAATTACAGCAAGGCACCTTTACTACTGTACTCAAATCCTGGTTAAGTAACAAATGCAATTCAGTGAGTGGACAGCTCCAATAGTAATTGTACCAAAGATACAATTGCATGGCAGTTGCAAAGCAACTGTGAATCAAACAGTTGACAGTGAGCAACTTGCCAACATCCTAAGACCATCATGCACAGTTGGTAGGAGACAGGATATTCAGCAAACTCAACTTGTCTCGTGTACGGTCAGCTGGATTAGATGGGTATAGTCAGATGTAACTCACTATCAATAACTATAAATGGTTGTACTTTTACACTAAGTTACTGTGCAGAGTCAAGTCCACACTAAAGATCCTTCAATCCAATAATTGCATAATGGTTAAAATTTTGCAAGGCATTGATAATTGTTTATGCAATTCAGGCAGCCTCCTTCTTACTACAGTTAGTGCAGAGGATACTCTTTGTATCTTGGAGGAAGTACTGAAGTGCCTCCACCAGCAGAACTTAAAATGAAAGTTATTCACATGTGCCTATGTAAAACTTATAGAGGAAACCAGAGAGCCAGCAATTAAAAGCAAGAAGTCATGACAAAATAGAAAGAAGAGCATTCAGACGAAGCAAAAGAGTCAGAATCACAAGACCATCAAGTAAATATGAGCCATAGAAATGGGGCAAGGGTGTTGTCCTAGACTGTATTTGGTACACATTGGAATTGAGCTCAGAAGTGCCCATTTAATGATGTGGACATAAAATCAACTATTGTTGAAGAACTATAGTACAACAATGAGTTGAGCCAGGATGCTCTCAGTTCTCCAGTTCAAATAGCTGATGCAGCACCAGACACCACCACACAGCTGAGGAGGTTAAATAGACTGAGAAAGCCAAATAACTGATTGAAAATGCAAGGAGTTCACACAGTAGTTTTCAAAAAAGGGAAGGCAGTGTGATGTGTTTATGTATGATATGTAAATATGACAAGTGGGAATGGAATGGAATAACATAATTACATCATGTGACATAGGCAGCACTTGTTCTCCCCTGAGACCAGCAAAATGTACACTGCCAAGTTTTGCAGCACCTGGTGTTCGGTCAAAGTCGAGTTTATTGTCATATGCGCAAGTACATGTATGCACAGGTGCAATGAAAAACTTACTTGCAGCAGCATCACAAGCACATAGCACCAGAGACACAGCATTCACAACCAAAACATAAACTATACAAAATTATACAAGAAAGAACCCAATTAGAGCTGAAAAAAACAAAGTCCATTGTAGTGCAAAGTGGTCAAACGTCATAGTGTTGTTATATTGAGGTAGTGATTAGTGTTGTGCTGGTTGGTTCAAGAGCCCAATGGTTGAAGGGATGACCCAGTGGTTGAAAGGACGTAACTGTTCTTGAACCTGGTGGCGAGGGACTTCAGGCTTCTGTACCTCCTGCCTGATGGTAGCTGTAAGAAGATGGCATGGCCCGGATGGTGGGGATCTTTGACGAAGGATGTTGTCTTCTTGAGGCAGCACCTCATGTAGGTAATTCTGATGATGAGGAGGGATGTGCCAGTGTTGTATTGGGCTGAGTTCAATACTCTCTGCAGTTTCTTACATTCCTGCATATTTGAATTAACATAGCAGACCATAATGCAATCAGTCACAATACTTTCAATAGTACATTTGCAGGAGTTTGTTAGAACATTTGGTGATATGCCAAATCTCCTTAATCATCTAAGAAAGTAAAGATGCTGGTGCACCTTCCTTGTGATTGCATCTATGTGCCGGGCCCAGGAAAGGTCATCTGATATGCTAATGCCCAGGAATTTAAAGCTGCAGTCCCTCTTCTACACTGATCTGGCAATGTAGACAAACAAGGTCATGTTTGCCCTCCTCCCGTTATTAGATCATTATTATAGTAGTTAAAACTTCCCATCGCTCCCAACTTTGTTCACCACCCAATCTCAAATTCACAACAGCAGAGGAGAGTAATGTGCTCATCTGAGACAACTCTCTGTTCATGTAGGAGAACAATCTGCTCACCTCAGCATTGAGCTGTTCGTGTGGACAGTCGGTTGCTGGTGTGGAAGCTGTATACTCCTGGAGGGTCATGAACAGCTTATGAAGAGCATCTCTGTGTCCGTTGCAAGTAGCGATTGGCTCTTGAATCTCACTGCTCAATGACAACAGTGAACTGTTTACGAGTGGAATTTTCCTGCTTAATTAGGGCACCAGGCCAGCCCTTCATGGCATGCCACTGTTCCTAAGGAGTTTCAAGCTTAGTGGCAGAAACCATGAGACTCCGCACTAGACAAAAGACATCAGGTGGTCTCCAACTGTGTCTCTGAAAAGTAGGTGCTATATGAGAGGATTGTCACCCAGCCAAATCACCTTCAGAGTGGAGATCATGGTTTTCTGGCTCTGCACAACCTCCTGTGATGTATGGAGATTATATTCCTATGCTCCTTGACATCTCATGAAATCAGCCAGAGAGTCCTGACAACATGCTAACCATCTCATTGTGCTTCTCTATCAATTTTGTCCCCATCTAAGTGAATGCATGGATTCCCCACTCTGGGAAATCCTGCACCAGGTTCCCAACACCTCATGCAGTCTGCAAGGTGCTGGTGCCTGGAGTCTCTCCCCATAACATCTATCTCTCAAACCTAATTCGTTCATTCCTTGCATTGCCAATTTCTGAGCTGCTGATATGGGCTGTCAGCCACAAGACACTAAGGTCATTGTCATCATCATCGTCATCCTCTCAATCTCACCCCTACATTGCTGTTCATCTGCCTCTTTATGGTCCACTTGGTCTTTGTACTCCAGCTGCATGCTGTCCTTGTGTTGTGATGAAGGGGGAAAAGGGCCTCTCCTTGTACCCTGCAAAGACACCATGAAACAGAAGTGCACATGAAACCTGTGCCCAAAACAGCTGTATAGTGATGCAGCAGCACTCTTGGTAATAAAAGTCTAAGCTGTTCATCTATACAAATGGGATGGATAAAACTCAAGGAAACATTGTTAATGAGCAGGTTTAGCAGATTTCACTTGCTTGTGATTTATATGCCTGTATCTCAATGATGAGCACTTCAATGGCCCTCGCTGAGATACTGGGAGCTTTTTCTCTCCTTCCTGTGCAGCTCGCTCTGAGTCATAGAGTTTACAGCACGGAAACAGGCCCTTCGGCCCAACTCTTCCACACTGACCAAGGTGCCTAGCTGAGTTAGTCACACTTGCCTGCATTTGGCTCACGTAGAACATTGGCCCATGATGTCTGCGCTGACCGTGATGCTAAATTAAACTAAGCCTATCTGCCTGCACTGGGTCCATTTCCCTCCCTTCCCTTCATGTTCATGTACCTGCCTAAATGCCTCTTAAGCACCATTATCATGTCTGCTTCCACCACCACCCCTGGCAGCATATTCCAGGAACCCACCACCCTGTGTGTAAAAACAAAACTTACCCTGCACATCTCCTTTAAACTTTCCCCTTCCACATTAAAGTTATGTCCTTTAGTATCTGGCATATCCCTCTAAACTTTCCTTCTCTATATATCTGTCAAAATGTCTTTTAAATGTTGTTACTATTCCTGCCTCTATCACCTCCTATGGCAGTTCATTCCATATACCCACCACCCTCTGTATGTAAAAGTTGTCCCTCAGGTCCCCATTAAATCTTTCCTCTCTCACCTAAACCTATGTACATTTGTTTTAAACTCCCCTACCCTGGGAAAAAGACTGTGACCCTGTCTATGCCCCTCTGATCCATGAAATGTATGGTGCATGTTGCTGCCAAGGCAATTGTGCCTCTAAGGGGAACGTACGTACAGGCTGACACATTTCCATGATTTCCGTGCGGTGAAGTGTCAGCAGCTGTATCGAATTTATCCTTAGGTTGCCAGAATCCATGTAGATTGTGTTTTCACGCTTCATTCTGCATGGAAAACATACTAACACTATTGAGTACTTGTTTTGACCAATTTTTCAATTTTTGTTTGAGGGTAACTAAATTAGTGCCCTGCAAGAATGCTTGCAACAATGTTTTAGGCACCAAAAATTTGAATATAGCCATACAATCAGTGGGAATGCTATTATTTCATGAAGATCCTTTTTTTTTACAAGAACCTAATATAAAACAATTTGCTACTTATGGGTGCATTATACCCCCTGAGGGACACATATACAGTCAGCAAAAGAAACTATCTTAATGGTAATTTGAGTGTCTTAATCATTCATTAAAGAAATATGAATAATGAAACCTAATTTTGTCTACGTCTGCATTGTAAATTGTTGTTAATGAAGTAACATCAGTAACATACAATTGATACTGGTATGCAGTGAGCTATAAAAATTCCTACTATGTATGCCCATCACTTTTTCACTGATATTCACCAGAGGATTGTTGGTTAAATTTAAAAATGCATTAGAGCAAGTTTATCCCACATGTCCCTCTTGAGAGCTGGTATGACGCACAGACACAGATTTTTGCGGAGGAGACTGAATGTACAAAGATAACTCCTTTCTATTATTTATCTGCTTCATAAGGGAAAGGTTTTTATAATTTTAAACAAATGGAGGGTTATTCTGTAGATTTGTTTGTACAATGTTCTTCAAGGCATTTAATACTTGCCATTAAAATGTCTAGTTGACTACATTTTACACAAGGTCAATGCAAAACAAAAATTCAGTCAAAATATGGGAGAAGAAATTAAAAAATGGTACTGTATTAGTTTATGAGCTTAACACATTGAAGTTTAAAATAAAAGTCCTGAAGGGTAGTGAAGATCAGGGTACAGATATACAGATCCCACAACTTTCCTGTGAGATGTAATTATTAACTTGCTTCTCTAGTAGGCAAGTGGGATGTCCATTGGAAGGCAACGGGTCCTTCTTGTGGATACTGTGGCCATTGTGAACCAAGTACAATTCAAATCCAAGATCTGTACAGAAGAGTAATCATGAATTGTCAAGCTGACAACACTCAGCATAACCCACCCACTGCCCAAACATTCTCTACCTCCTCCCTCATGTAAGTAGCTGACAGCAGGTCGTACTGTGAATGGTTAAATGATTGGCCATCCACTTCAGCCCTGAACTGCACAATTCCTGCTGAAAATTAAAATCCAAGTTTGGGCATTTTATAAAATGTCATATTTTGGAAAAGTATATTTTTTTAATTCAAATTAACTTTTGTAGGATTTACCTTCAACAGACGCTTCCAGCCTGTGACTAAAATGACTTTCTCGTCCAGCTGAACTCTTTGAAATGAGCAAAAATAATTTTTAAAATAATACATGTTCAGCATGTCAAATGTTCAGCCTCTTCACACACAGTAAATATCTGAGGAAGGTTCTCAGGGTTTGAAGTTAATACTTTATTGATCAAAAGAGTCACAGAAGAATTATCAATTTTGGAACAAAATTGCATATAGGTTGGTGAGCGTGATAGAACGAGTGATGGTGTCAACACAGTGGTATAGATTTTCATCTTCACAGCCTGGGCTATGATCCACCAAGTATGTTGATCAGTGAGTAGCTTTTTTAATATCCATTTATGGGATGTTGGTGTTGCTGGTAAGGCTGAAATCTATTGTGTCTACTTAACTGAACTGTATCTCAAGTCTTATGTGGTCCTTCACTGAAAGACACAAGGGAACTAAAGATTTTTTTTTAACAGCAATCCATTACAGTTATGATTCCAGCTTTTTATTCATAATTTATTTAATTGGTTGAATTTAAATACTCCAGCTGCGATGATAGGATTCAAACTCATGGTCCATGATTCTGAGTGTTAGAATCTCACTCCAGCTTTGCCATACCTTAACCAGCAGGTTGCTGTCGTGCACTCAGTGCACATATGAGAATGTCACATCAATTCCCTGGTCAAGTTGCATGACTGACCTCCCTATGGGTGGTTGGTCAGCATTCCTACTGATATGTGGGAGAGCAGTCATGTACCTGCAAACTCACAAGTTATATCGGGTGGGATAGTAAGTTATAGATGTGTTTGGCAAGACAATACATTACAATTAGAATTTTTATGTGAAATTTGTGTAGTGCAAACTTCAAGTCTTCGCTTGGGCTTTCTAAAAGAGGAAAGAAATGAGGGTTAGGCTATAATCCTAAAGAGAAGCACTGGAAGATCAGTGGCAGTCCCGTCTTACATCAGATTGTTGTATTTAGGTTTGTGCCTATGTTACTCAAAGAGTTAAGCTGAAAGGGCAAGAAATGCTGATAAACCTCAACCTGACAGGACTCCAGCTTTGCCATTTCTGAGGGATGTGGACTTTTCTATTATCTCATTTGCACCCCCTTCAATAGGAATGACATAACCATTGCCCTGTACTAGCTGTGCGCCTTCTGTTGTTTGACAGCATATCTTAATTAACGTTCTTCATGGCCAAATATATTTTAAGTTCTTAAAATGCACAAGACAATTAACTATAAGTTAAAAGATAACAGGAATAAGAAGTAAATGCAGTCAATTGAATGAAATAATTCAAAGGACAATAACTCCTGTTGAGGACATGGGTGCTCGCTCCCTCTACTGAGTGAAGGACCGCCATGACAGGCAGGGAATTAAATGGTTAATTATGCAGAGGTAAAGGTAGGGTTCGGAGAGACTGGATGGGAATCAACCTGGGTATAAGAATTAATTTGCTTCTGTACTGTAGCTGGGCTTGGGAGGAAATAAAGCAGAAAATGCTGAAAATGCTCAGGAGGTTAGGCAGCATTTGAGGAGGAAGAAACATAGATAATGTTTAAACTTGATGACTGTTCCTCACAACTAGGAAAAGTTAGAGAGAAAGCAAGTTGTGGGTAAAGGGGTAAGAGCAAGAGGGTTAGTCTGTGATCTCATCAGAACTTACAAAATTCTTAAAGGGCCTGACAGGTGAGATGTAGGGAGGGGTCACAAGATCACAAGACAAGGGAGCAGAAGTAGGCCATTTAGTACTGAGATGGGGAGTCTTCACTCAGAGGATGATGAACCTTTGGAACTCTCTACACTGGAGAGCGGTGGAGGCTCAGTCATTGAGTTTATTCAAAACAGAGATTGGTCTCTTTCAGGATAATGAGAGAATCAGGGAGGCGGTGATAGTGCTGAAAAACGGCACTGAGGTAGAAGATCAGCTATGATCTTGATAACAGCACAAGCAGGCTCCACAGCCTACTCCTGCACCAATTTCTTATGTTTTTATGAGTCATAACTGCTAAAGTTTAACATCAATAACATTCAGTTTGCTTTCACTGACTTCTATAAGCATTCACCAGATCCAGTAATAAATTCATCTACCTGGCTAAATCAGAGGTGTAGGCTTTTGTCCTGTTGCTCAGCTTCAAAGTCTGCTTCACAACTGATTCATCATCATGATTATTTCCTTTCATCTGTGCAGCAGACCCAATTTTATCACCACCTCCTCCTCTGCCAACTGAAACTCTCCTTGACAACCTCCATGCTTCCACTTTACACTGGGTTACCCACAACACCATAAATATGTCCTCAATCACACAAAGGCCAAATAGCCATATCCCCACCACCGATTCCCCAACCAAATGTCACTTCCAATGTCCCATTTTAAGATAAACACACAAAAAGTGCTGGTCAGGCAGCATCTATGGAGGGAAATGAACTGTCGATGTTTCGGGCTGAGACCCTTCATCAGGACTGGAAAGAAAGAGGGCAGAAGCCAGAATAAAAGGGTGGGAGGGGGAGGGGGAGGGGGAGGGGGAGAGGGGGAGGAGTGCAAGCTGGCAGATGATAGGTGAATCCAGGTGAGGGGGGGGGGAATAGGTGAGTGGGGGATGGGGAAGTGGGAATGATGTGAGAAGCTGGGAGGTGATAGGTGGAAGAGGCAAAGGGCTGAAGAGGATGGAGTCTGATAGGAGAGGACAGTGGACCATGGAATAAAGGGGAGGTGGGGAACCAGAGGGAGGAAGGGATGAGTGATGGGCAGGTCATGATGGTGGGGGAGGGGAAAGAGAAGAGGTCATGGGGCCAGAAGGATAAGGGAAAACAAAGAGGGGGACAAAGGGGAGTGGTTACCAGAAGTTAGAGAAATTGATGTTGATGCCATCAGGTTGAAGATGACCAAGACGGAATATAAGGTGTTGTTCCTCTAATCTGCATCTAGCCCCAACTTGGCAGTAGAGGAGGCCGTGGACAGACATGCCTTTGTGGGAATGGGAAATGGAATTAAAATGGCTGGCCACTGGGAGATCCTGGCTGTTATGGCGGACGGAGCGAACGTGCTCGATGAAGTGATCCTCCAGTCTGCGTTGAGTCTCACTGATGTAGAGGAGGCCACAACGGGAGCACCAGATGCAATAAATGACACCAGTGGTTTCCCATGTAAAGGACAGCCTCACCTGGAAAGCAGCAGAACCAGATTCTTTCCAGAGGTTCTGCTGTTTTGAATAAAGACTTTTAATCTCGCAGTTACAGTATCTGTGTAGCTCAGTTTAGTGTGTCACAACAGTACTTAAGAAAAATAAAGTAACGTGCCCTAATGACTACTGCCCAGTTGCTCTGACATCCACCATCGTGAAGTGCTTCGAGAGGCTGGTCGTGGCACGCATCAACTCCAGCCTCCCAGATAACCTCGACCCATTGCAATTCATCCTCTGCCGAAACTGGTCCACAGTGAACGTTGTCTCCCTGGCCCTACGCTCATCTCTGGAGCATCTGCACAGTAAAGACACCTACATTAGACTATTGTTTATTGACTACAGCTCTGTCTTCAGTACCATAATTCCAAACAAACTTATCTCCAAACTCCTAGCCCTGGGACTCAATGCTTCTCTTTGCAACTGGATCCTTGACTTCCTGACCAACAGCCCGCAATCAGTGAGGATAGGCAGCAATACCTCTGCCATGATTATTCTCAACACTGGTGTCCCACAAGGCTGTGTCCTCAGCCCCCTTCTCTACTCCCTATACACTCACAACTGCATGGCCAGACTCTGTTCTAACTCCATCTACAAGTTTGCAGATGATACCACTGTAGTGGGCCGTACCTCAAATAATGATGAGTCAGAGTACAGGAAGGAGAAAGTGACATGATGTCATGACAACAATCTTTCCCTCAATGTCAGAAAAACAAAAGAGATGGTCATTGACTTCAGGAAGGGGGGAGTGCACATGCTCCTGTTTACATCGACGGTGCTGAGGTTGAAAGGATTGAGAGTTTCAAGTTCCTAGGAGTGAACATCACCAATAGCTTGTCCTAGTCCAACCACGTAGATGCTACAGCCAAGAAAGCTCACCAGCACCTCTACTTCCTCAGGAGGCTAAAGAAATTTGGCCAATTTTTAATAGATTCACCATAGAAAGCATCCTACCTGGATGCATCATGGCTTGGTATGGCAACTGCTCTGACCGTGACTGCAAGAAACTGCAGAGAGTTGTGGACACATTTCAGCACATCACGGAAACCAGCCTCCCCTCCATGGACTCTGTCCACACTTCTCACTGCCTTGGTAAAGCAGCCAACATAATCAAAGATCCCACCCATCCCAGACATTCTCTCTTCTCCCTTCTCCCATTGGGCAGAAGGTACAAAAGCCTGAAAGCATATACCACCAGCCTCAAGGACAGCTTCTATCCCTTTGTTATAAGACTATTGAGTGGCCCCCTAATACGATAAGATAGACTCTTGAGCTCAGAAGCTACCTCATCGTGGCCTTGCACCTTATTGTCTGCCTGCACTGCACTTTCCCTGTAACTGTAACACTCAATTCTGCATTCTGTTATTGTTTTCCCTTGCACTAACTCAATGCACTGTTGTAATGAAATGAAATGGATGGTATGCAAAACAAGTTTTTCACTGTATCTCAGTACATGTGACAATAATAAACCACACTACCAATTTGAATCATTCTTTCAGGCACAATGATCTCACCTTCCAGATCTCTTTCATCAGCAGCTCTGTGTTGTTATGTTGTCATCTGCCTTCAAAAACAAACACATCTTTTCGAGTTTCTTAAGGATGTAACTGTAGACTAGACAGAGGACAACCAGTGGATGTAGTGTATTTGGACTATTAGAAGGCTTTGATAAGGTCACACATAAGTGGTTAGTATGCAACACTAAAGCACCAGGGGTTAGGGACACGTATTGACAACTGATTAATAGACAAGGGTCAGAGACGAGGAATAAATGGGTCTTTTTTTCCAGGTAGCAGGCAGTGATAAGTGCAGCACCACAGGAGTCAGTGCCTGGGCCTCAGCTATTCAAAATATACTGTATATCAAGGATTGGATGGGGGATCAAAATGTAACATCTCCAAGTTTACAGATGACACATAGATGAAAAGGAGTGTGAACTGTAAGGAGAATGAAAAAAGGACGTAAGGTCAGGCAGCACCTATGGAGGGAAAAGAAGATAGACTGCAGATGCTGTAATCTGGAGCAACAATTTTCTCCAGAATTTTGTGCCTTAGATGCTGCCGGACCCGTTGAGTTATCCAGCATTTTGGGTGTTGCTCCAGATTACAGCATCTGCAGTCCCTCTTGTGTTGTGGATTGTGATCTGAATGGTGATAGACTGGGCAAAGGGAAGGTTCAATGAGACCTGGGTAAGGTTGTACAGCAGTTGATGAAACCAAACATTCAGGTGCGGCGAGCAGTTCGAAGACAAATTGTATGTTGGCCTCCATTGCAAGAGTATTTGAGTCCAGGAGCTAGGATGTCTTATTGCAGATGTACAGAGCTTTGGCCATATGGAGTTTTGTCTATAATTTTACCCTCCTTATCTGTTCTTGCATTGGAGGAAGTACAGCAAAGTCTTACTAGACTAGTTCCTGGGATAGTAGGACTGACATATGAAGAGAGATTGGATCCATTAGGCCTATATTCATGGAAGTGTAGAAGAATAAGAGTAAACATAAAATTCTAACAGGATTAGACAAAATAAATGCAGGGAGGAAGCTCCTGATGGTTGGAGAGTCCAGAACAAAGTGTGTTGACATTAGGATAGGAGGTATGCTATTTACAATTGAGATCAAGAGGAATTTCTTCACTCAGTGAGTGGTGAACCTGTGGAATTCTCTACTACAGAAGGCAGTGGAGGCCAAGACACTGAATATATTCAAAAAAAGAGGTAGATATGTTTCTCAATACTAAAGGGATCAAGGGATATGGGGATCAAGGAACGGAGAACTGATGTGGATGATCAGCCATGATTGTGTTGGATGGTAGACTAGGCTCAAAGGGCCGAATGGCATAGTCCTACTCCTATTTTCTAGGTGTCTAAGTTTCCTGGTTATATTTTGCCCTTCACTTCCCTTCCCTCATTCTCCCCTCTCCCCTACCCACACTGGTCATCCTTCACCTGTCAAATGCTCTGAGTATTGGTAAAGTGCACTGCTGAGATCAATGCTGTGCACATTCATCCTGTTGTGGAGGGATTGCCACAGCTTTCTTTAGCACTTCATGACTGATCTCCTAAGCTCCAACAGCTGTCACTGTGATGTACTGTTTCTGTGCTGACAGAGTGCCCTGTAAAACTTAATTGAATCATCAAAAACACCAAATTTTAAAAATTGCAATGTATTTCCCTCACATTTTCCAGATTTTTACCAAGGGCTGCATACAAAACAACTCTTTTATGGTGTCAGCCTGTTTGTCATGCAGGCTGGCTCTCCTGGTGTATTCTCGTGAGGAAGATTCCCATTGGCAGTGAGTAAATTTCCTTGTTCAATGAGAGAGCAGGGTTGCTACTGGATGTTGTAAAAACTAAAAAGATGGGAACTTTGAGGAAAAGAAATGTCTACATTTCATATGCACCAAGCTGAGAGCTGCAAAGATAGATAAGATTTCTTTATTAGTCACATGTACATCGAAACACACAGTGAAATGCATCTTTTGCGTAGAGTGTTCAGGGGGCAGCCTGCAAGTGTCGCCACGCTTCTGGCGCCAACATAGCAAGCCCACAACTTCTTAACCAGTACGTCTTTGGAATGTGGGAGGAAACCGGAGCACCCAGAGGAAACCCACGCAGACACGGGGAGAATATACAAACTCCTTACAGACAGCGGCGGGAATTGAACCCAGGTCACTGGCGCTGTAATAGCATTACACTAACTGCTATGGGAGATGGTGCTCCATTAACAATACCACCCTTAAGACACCAGAATTGCTTCCCACTTAGGTGAAATATAGATAGAACAGATGTTTGGGTTCCAGTTAGCAAATCTATAGTTTCAATGTTGACACACAGGTGAAGCAAAAATTAAAGTAGTAAAACACAACTTGAAAAGCCAAGTAAGATTGATGGCACATTCCTTGGTATGCACTATACATACATATTTATTGTCAGGAAGGAAATTGCAAATCAAACCCAGAGTCAGAATCAGATCTATTATCAATGACTTGGATGACGTGAAGTTTGTTGTTTTGCAGCAGCAGTACAGTGCAAAGACATAAAATGACCATAAATTACAAAAATAAATAAATAGTGCAACAAAAATGCAATAATGAGGTAGTGTTCATGGACCGTTCAGAAATCTGATGGCGGAGGGGAAGAAGCTGTTCCTGAATCATTGAGTGTGGGTCTTCAGGATCCTGCACCTCCTCCCCAATGGTAGTAATGAGAAGAGGGCATGTCCCAGATTGTGAGGGTCCTAGGTGATGGATGCCACCTTCTTGAGGGACCGCCTCTTGAAGATGCCTTCGATGGTGGGGAGGGTTGTGCCAGTGATTGAAGTGGCTGAGTCTACAACCTTCTGCAGCCTCATGTGATCCTGTGCATTGGCGCCTCCATACCAGGCAGTGATGCAGCCAGTCAGAATGATCTCCACCATATAGCTATAGAAATTTGTAGGAGTCTTTGGTGACATACCAAATCTCCTCAAACTCCTAATGAAGTAGAGCCGCTAGCGTGCCTTCTTTGTGATTGCATCAATGTGTTGGCCCTAGGATAGATCCTCCAAGATGTTGACACCCAGGAACTTGAAGCTGCTCACCCTTTCCACTGCTGACCCCTCAATGAGGACTGGTGTGTGTTCTACTGACTTCCCCTTCCTGAAGTCCACAATCAATTCCTTAGTCTTGCTGATGTTGAGTGCGAGGTTGTTGTGACAGCACTCAGCCAGATGATCTGTCTCACTCCTGTACACCTCCTCAACGCCATCTGAGATTCTACCAACAACAGTGGTGTCATCAGCGAATTTATAGATGACATTTGAGCTGTGCCTTGCCACACAATTATGAGTGTAGAGTTAGTAGAGCAGTGGGCTATGCACACATCCTTGAGGTGTGCCTGTGTTGATTGTCAGTGAGGAGAAGATGTTAATATTGATCCACACTGACAATGGTCTCCCAATAAGGAAGTCAAGGATCCAGTTGCAGAGGGAGGTACAGAGGCCCATGTTTTGAAGCTTGGTGATCAGTACTCAGGGGATGATGGTGTTGAATGTTGAGCTGTGATCAATAAACAGCAGCCTGATGTATGTTTTGCTGTTGTCTAGGTGCTCCAAAGCAGAGTGGAGAGGCAGTAAGATTGCATCCACTGTGGACTGTTGTGGTGGTAAGCAAACTGCAGCGGGTCTAGGTCCTTGCTCAGGCAGGAGTTAATTCTAGCCATAACCAACCTCTCAAAGCACCTCATCATGGTAGGTGTGAGTGCTACCGGGCGATAGTCATTGAGGCAGCTCACCCTGCTCTTCTTGGGCACTGACATGATTGCTTCCCTTTGAAGCAGGTGGGAACCTCAGACTGCAACAGTGAGAGGTTGAAGATGTCCCTGAACACTCCAGCCAGTTGGTTGGCACAGGTTTTCAGTACCCAGCCAGGTACACCGTTGGGGCCTGACCCCTTGTGAGGGTTTACCCTCTTGAAGGGTGTTCTGACATCGGTCTCCGAGAGACAGGTCACAGGGTCACTGGATGCAGTGGGGATTCGCACAGGTGTAGTGTTATTCTCCCCTTCAAGGCATGGATAAAAAACATTGAGCTCATCGGGGAGTGAAGCATCACTGCCATTTATGCTGTTGGGTTTCACCTTATAGGAAATAATGGCATGCAAACCCTGCCACAGCTGTCGTGCATCTGATTGCGTCTCTTGCTTCACAGGGAATTGCCTTTTCACTCTCACGATGGCCTTCCGTAGGTCGTACCTGGACTTCTTGTAGGATTCTGGACTGCTGGTCTTGAACACCACAGATCTAGCCTTCAGCAGACTGCGAATCCACTGGTTCATCCAGGGCTTCTGGTTTGGGAAGATTCAGTATGTTCTCGAAGGCGATGTTCTAGATGAAGTCGGTGATGGCCATGCCAGATTCATTCAGATCCGAAGATGAATCCCTGAATATGGTCCAGTCCACCGATTCAAAGCAGTCCTGTAAATGCTGCTCCACCTCCCTTGACCAGACCTTCACTGTCCTCACCACCGGTGCTGAGGTCCTCAGTCTCTGCCTATATGCCTGGGGTAGAAGTACAGCTAGGTGATTGGACTTGCCAAAGGGCAGGTGTGGAATGGCACGGTAAGCATTCTTGATGGTGGTGTAACAGTGATCGAGTGTGTTGGCTCCTCTGGTTCTGCAGGTGATGTGTTGGTGGTAGTTGGCCAGAGACTTCTTCAAGCTGGCCTGGCTGAAGTCCCTGGCGATGATTGGGAAGGCATCAGAGTCAGCTGCCTCGTGACTGTTCATCACGGTGCTCAGCTCCTTCAGTGCCAGCTCGATGTTTGCCAGGGGTGGAACATACACTGCTACCAGGATGACGGCAGTGAACTCCCTCTGCAGGTAGAATGGACGCCACTTGACCGCCACATGTTCCATGTCGGGGGAGCAGGAGTGAGACAAAATCGCCATGTCTGTGCATCATGAAGAGTTAGTCATGAAGCAAACAGTTCTCCCTTTACCTGATGCAGCCGTCCGGACCATGCAGTGGATAGTGAAGCCCTTGGGCTGGAGCGCTGTGTCCAGGGTGGTGGGGGTGAGCCATCTCTCTGTGAAGCAGAGTACACAACAGTCCCTGATGCCCTTCTGGTACTGCTGTCTTGCTCTGAGATCTTCAATTTTATTTTCCAGAGACTGCGCATTAGCCAGGAGGATGGGGTGGGGGCGGTGGTGGTGGTGGCCTTAGGGCCCCGTGCTTCAGTTTTACCTGGCGCCCTCCAGAGCAGCCACGTTTTCTGAGACAATGGAGACCTCCCCTGAGCTTCCAGCTACTGCACTCGCTACCTTGGTGGTCTGCATTCCTGTCTGTCAGTTCTTAACATCACTAGTTCACTTAAATAGGTTGAAACAAAATTACTTACTGCAGTCTCTGTGGATTGCAGATTTCAGCTGTAATAGTTCCCAATGAGAATATTTGCTGATTCCCTTGGGAGCTGCAAGCAAAAGGTTGCCCCTCTCCGGCGCTATTTTTTTCCAAGGTTGGATGATATTACCATCAAAGATCATTGGACAGGCGAAGGCTTCATTACAGCTATGTAGTACAAAGAGGATGATAGGACCATAAACCAATCTTTTATGTGAAATCCCAGTCAGTGATGGATGCACCAGTTTTCCCATTTCACATTAAATTTGACCCTTTCATTTTTACTTCCTGACAGATAATTTTAAAAGCCTTTTAAGGGCTGATCGATCAACCTGCTTGAAGCATTAATGGATTGAAATCTAATTCATGTGCCAAATCAAGCAAATAGGAGGTGACTCAATGATAAACTTCAACATATAGTGAACGTTACAGCAATGGGCTGAACTGGAAGATCTCGGCACTTTTATTGGCACTTTCTATGTTTTGTGTCATTGTTCCGCATTTTGTATTGTATCTTATCAAGGGAACACACTGAAAAGCTGCAGGTTAAGGCACCAATTTTGCAGTCTTGTAGGCATTAATTTCCTTTATTCTGCTTTTTCCAAGTAACAAGAAAAAGGCAAGGTCTGGACATTATTACAAATAATTAAACTGCTCTGCATTGAGTTCAGGGTAGCCAAAAATGTTGGACACCAGGTTTCAGGGTGTCAATAACTCATGAAGAAGAAGCAACGGACCATCTTCAGTGGCAACTCGTCAAAATCAACAGAAGGTGAAGAATGGAACGTCAGTAGGATGTGATTTCATGCAAATCAGATGAGAATTTAAAGGAATTTCGGATACATATTACCTGTTGATCAAGTTGTGCAGAGCTCCTAATGAAACAGAAACAAATCAGTGGCACTTTGATTGTAATTTTTCTTGATAATTTCAATGGAAGGAGACCTGAATTGGATATCAGCACCATTAATACTGGGAAATTACAATGGAGAATCTCCCATTGCATTATTCACTTCATCACTAGCACTGGGCAGAATGAAAATAGATATTTGGTTGAACAAATAGAATGGTTGAAGAATTGTCACTGTTCACAGTACACAAGGAAGCCAGGGCATGTGATAGCAGAAGTTGGAATCTGTTGTTCCTCACCAATAGCTTAGGAAAAGTCAGCCCCTGGCTCTAGACCAGATAGATAAAGATGTCAGAAATCTGTTCACATAATTAGAGCATTACACAAAATTATGGAAATTCTGTGTATGATCTTATAAGATGTACAGCAGCCAGCCAATGTCATTCTCTGCAGCCCATCCTGAAGGAAGAAGCATATGTCCCTGCAACAGAAAAGATTCTAGACCAATGATTGCCTCTATCTTGGATGCAACATGTAAATCCCCAAGGAGAAATGGACAAGTCAATGACTACTGGATTTGATTTTCTTAAATAAGCATCCTGGAGGATTCTCATCTGACTTGCAAGAACTCACATCTTGCTGACCTTCAATTCCTATGCACTCATTCAGGGATTTAGAGATCCTTGTGATTCCATTAGATCTGTTTTACTGCACATCGGAATGCTCTGATCTGTCTCCTAAGGTCAGGGAATGGTCCATTGAGCCTGCTCTCCTCCAAAACAATGGTACAGGAGACTTCTCAGGACAGTGCCTTGCACTGTAGGAAACAAAGCAGTCAATTTCCCCACAGCAGACTCCCTCAAGCAACAATATGTTAATGAAATGATCTTTGTTTTTTTTATGATGTTATTGGTGGATAAATATTGACCAGGTCACCAGGGACAACTGCTTGCTTCCACTTGTAAATATGCTGTATACTATTAAATCTACTTGGAGTTCCAGACTGATCCTCAATTTAACGTGTCATCCAACACCGTGGCAGTATCACACTCCCTCGATACTGAATTGGAAAGTTACCCTAGATTTTTGCCTTCAAATCTCTAAGATGGGACTTAAACCCAAAATCTATTGATTCAGAGGGAGAGAACAGCTGAAGTCATTGCTCTGAAAAATTTTTCAAGGCCTATAATTGTACTTTTCATGTATCTTTGGTTCATTTCTAGCCGCTGTCTGTAAGGAGTTTGTACATTCTCCCTGTGTCTGTGGGAGTTTCCTCCGGGTGCTCCGGTTTCCTCCCACATTCCAAAGGCGTATGGGTTAGGAAGTTGTGGGCATGCTATGTTGGCGCTGGAAGCGTGGCAACACTTGCAGGCTGCCCCCAGAACACTCTACGCAAAGATGCACTTCACTGTGTGTTTCGATGTACATGTGACTAATAAAGAAGACACCTTAAAATATAAACTAGAATCGCTGGTATGCACTTTACATTTGACATAAATCCTACTGAAAGTACATCCTGGAGTATATTGCAAGTACTTTTATTACCCAAGAAGAAAATTATGAGGTAAAGTATTTTCCATTACTTGCTATCTGCCTTTATTCTTAATGTGTAAAGTTGCTGTTGGGATTAAAAATGAAACAAAGTTTGTCAGAGATGTAATGAGATCTTTCTGAAGGAAGTGGTGCAGTTTGTAAAAAATGCTCTCAGGGTATTTTCACAAGAATTTAGGTCTTTTCTGCGTCTGTGGATTCATTTGGTTTCTTTATAAGGCCTTAGCTGATCATCTCCTTCATGCCTCAATAGTCAAAGTTTATAGAATGGATTCCCGCAGGGGCATCTTTGCAATCTCCAATGACATTTTAAGTAGGATTAGATATTATAAATAATATTTCCACAAAATGCTCCTAAAGAAAACTGGGGACTTAACCACAGCTTCAAAACAGGCAGAACTTACTAGTTGAAAGCATTGTGACCTGCCAGCACTTCTCAGCAAACAGTTACCAAGCTCAGGATTCCCACACAAACATGTAAAGCCCAAAATCTTCATGTTGGCAGTTCCTCGATCCTTGAACCTTGCATCCAATTTACTGCAAGTCCCAGCATTTAGACCGGGAAATTTGTCCAATAAACCTGCAGTAACTTAGACAGTGCAGGAATCAAGAGGTTGCTCATCTGCAAAGAGAGAAACAGTCTTGAGATATACAGTATATGGCTATCCAGATTTATTGAGTTAATATTGTTTGCTTAAATGCTTTAATCATTTGTTTTAAAGTATTTCATTTATTGGTTTATTTTATTTTTTAAAATTATTTTATTGATTTGAATCATTTTTTGAGTAGTTTGGATGTTTCTGAATTTCAAGAAGTTGCCAACTTGTTGACTTCTGCAATTAACCGGAACACGTCAGCTTACAAGTATGAAACTACCTCAGGAGAGACGGGAAACTGCTTTCAATATGTCAGCCCCTCAGTTAGAGCAATACTAATATGGATTTGTTAGTTTAACTCTGGCTCCAGGGGCTTATTGGACTATGCAGTTAAAGCAAGGTGAGAGCAGTGCGTCAATATACGGGGCTGAATATTGACAGGCAAATCTGTCAGTAGGTCCTGCAACCCTGTAACTACTCCCTTGAGTACTTCAGTGAAAGTGTTTCTTCACTGATCTTGTGGTGATCACCAACTTTGTAAACTTTGGAGCTCACTTTCTAAATTTTGCAGTTCACAGCCTGTAATCAACACTTCATAATTCTGAATAGATACATCAGAATGGGTGTCCCTTATGGCATCTTATTTTGGACCCCAGAGCAGAACTGTTAAGACATCCACAAAATGTTGAATATTTCAAAGATATCTTCAACATTCAACATTGATAACATTTACCAAAATTATTGCTGATGACAAAATATCTATTGTATTGATTTCTAACATTTACAGCTGAATTCTTCAAAGCATAACCAATTTAAATGTGGTGTTGAGTTAACAAGGGTTCCACTATATGCTATGACCTTACCTTAAGTTACCTTAATTGGATGTGACTTCCAATTAGGAAAATGCCCAAATTGTTTCAAAGCAATTAATTTCCATTTTGACCTGGTTTTCTTGCAAGCTGTCTACAGGGTCATCAACGTAGCAAGTTGCAATACAAACATACAGAGCTGAATAAAAACACAAAATGCTGGGAATATTCAGTAGGTCAGGCTGCATCTGTGGAATATGAAATATTGAACCTTTTGGGCCAATGTTCTTTCATTAGTTCTCACGGAGAGTTATTGATCTGAAACATGAACATCTTTCACAAAAGATGTGCTCAACCAGTTGAGTACTAATAGAATTTCCCAATTATTCCAGAAATCCAGCATCTATAGAATTTTCCTTTCAAGTAAGGAAATTATTTTGTAATTAAATAACAAGGTTTATGAGCATAGTCCAACATTTTTATGCATAATACATTTCTATAAATTACAATGCAGTCCTCCATGGATGTAATCTACAAACACATAAAGGCCATTGAGTACATGTGGGTGCACCAATCTGTACAGAACCCAAGTCATCTGGATGATTTTCTAATGGTTTAATTCAATCTTTGAACCACATCTTAACAAGAAATATAAGGTCTGCTGATTTCCTCAGAGGGCCCTCCACTCCATCATATTTCAATTCCTTCCACACTGCTTTCCCAAACTTCTCCTTGGCTACCTGTCCACTGAACTCCTCCATGTTGCCTGATCGTCTTCCCCATCAACCAACCCTTTGATTTCCTTCCCAACTTACTGTCTTGCCAGAACTCTACACTGGGCTAGTCCCACTGCCAAATCTTCCCATTGTGCCCTCTCTCCCTGGAATTTTGACCATCTTCCCGACCTGATCCACTCCCTAGCATTACCATCACCCATGGTTACCATACCTACCATAGGTTCCAGCAAATCCATCATGCAAATCCCAAGTGTGGCAGAAAAAAATTTGCAAAAAAGAGAGGAGATCCATGTTGATTAGATCAGAAGTGGGTGAAAAAAAGGAAGAAAAACATCTGACAATAGAGGTGTTAGTCATGGCAGGAAGTAGCCAGGGAAGTGCCTGTATGGAAGGGTAGGAGTGACTCAGAGACATGCACTGAAGTCAAATGCCCTTGCAGATTTGAATGCAGAAGTCGTATTTAACAAAATGCAATGCAGCAATGTACAGCAAAGTGTGAATTCCAGCAAATCTCAGCAGAAACAGCCTGCGAGGATCTGGAGGCCAAGTTTCTGAGAGTAAGATTAAAACCAGAAAATTCCAGAAACACTCAGCAGGTCAGGCAGCATCTGTGGAAAGAGAAACAAAATTTGCATTTCAGGTCCGGGCTCCTTTGTCGGGGCTTTCAGAGTGAGGGTAGACCTGACTACCACTGTGAGACTAGTGCAGGCACTTGAGTTGCTTTCTTGCAACCAAAACACCAAGTGTTGTACTGCTCTCACAGTGATTTTGGGGGTCACCTGCACTCTTGGAAACTTTACTTCTGCTGAGATATGTCATGTCTATCATTTTGCTCTCGGCTAGGTTGCAGTCATCAAGAAAAGCTTGGAAACACAAGAGACTGCAGATGTTAGAATCTGGAGCAACAAACAATGTGCTGGAGGAACTCGGCGGGTCAAGCAACGTCTGTGGGAGGAAAGGAATTGTCGATGTTTTGGGCTGAAACCCTGTGAGACTTGAAATTCTCCACCATGGACCAACCAAGTCTTGGGATACGTGGGTGGGGGTCAGGCAGCACAATGACCCAGGTTTGACCCTAACCTCAGATGCTAACTGTGTGGAGTTTGCACATTCTCCCCGTGACCTTACGGGTTTCCTATGGGTACTTCAGTTTCTCTTGCACACCAAAGACATGCTGGCAAGTTAATTAGCCACTGTAGATTACCTCTAGTGTACATAGGTGACAAAAGAATTAAAAGGGGAGTTGATGAGCATGTGAAAGAGAATAAGGTGCAGCATTTTAGGGAAATAAGAGAGGAATGGGACTGATGGGATTGTTCTGCTGGACATATTCATGGACCCAATGGGCTGAATGCCCTTCTTCTGTATCAAAATAATAAGTCTCTAACCAAGCAGTAATAGTTAGTGGGCATTCAACATGCAATTGCAAATTAATGGAAATCAAAGATTATCGGAGTCAGACACCAAGTTAGATTTCTGCTAGGGAGCCCCTCTTGGTAAGGGAAAGAATCCTTCAAAAAGAGTACATCCTGTACCTTGCACCATTAGTGTTTCTTCCAACTGATTCAGCAGCTGAGTAGAGTGGTAGGTCCATTCGGTGGGAGGACGTCTTACACATGACATGGGTTAGAGCTGCTTAAAGAAACCTCTAATGTTGTCCTTCTATCTTGTCTTTATACTGAAGATAGGGCAAAGGACCCTTAACATGAGGGCATCTTGTGACTTCCATGAAGCAGACAATTATTGTATGATTCTGCACAGGTTCCCGCATCCTCACTTAATTTAAACTGCTGAAAATGATGTGAAAGACTCATTGTACATGGCAACATGGAAACAAGCAAAGATCCTCCAGATTTTAGAATAATCTGTTCGACAGCATTGTGTTAGTCAATCGTTCTTCAAACAATTGGATGAGTGAACACAATAAAACATTGGTAAGTTAAAAGGCCAATAATTTTAAATGATGCCTGAATTATTGATTTCAATCTTATACCAATACCAGTACCATACCAATAGCAACTTGTTTAATGAAATATTTAGCCCAACTTCATTTCTATCATTGATGCTAATTTCACTTTTTTAAAAATATTCTCTAACCTGAAATTACTTCTCCATGGAATATCAAACAAGAGTTATGATCATTTTAGGATACTGTATGAAACAGTAATTATTTGATGGATCTGAGCTAATTTTTTTCACACTGTTGGGTTAGATTGCTATCTGTGCAACTATTTTAATCTTTGCTCATCCATAGAGTGTTAATGAGATTACAAAAGCTTTGCTTCTGATGTTATAAAACTTGTTTCACCACCTTCCATGCAAACAAAATTACATAGAGCAAGTTAATACTTTCTTTCCCCAACTGCTTTTTTTCTCTCTGAAACTGCTGGGTATGTACCAGCGCTGAATAGTGGCATCTTCTTGCTCAGTAGCTCATGTAACATCAAATTCATACTGCGTCAATAAAATAAATCTTTCTAATGGATTTATCTATCCAGGTTATCGAACACTACAGCACAGTACAGGCCCTTTGGCCCACAATATTGTGCCGACATTTTATCCTGCTCTAAGATCTATCCAACCCTTCCCTCCCATATCGCCCTCCATCTCTCTATCATTTATGTGTCTATCTAATAAAATTTGTGCTCACCTTATCTGTTTTGCTGATGGATTTAGGAATAAAGTTCCTTGTGTGTAAACTCTATTTATGGAATCAAGCAGTTCTTTGATTGGTTCAATTTCACATATACCAGAAAGCATAGGTTTGTGGGGAGGAAACCTGTGCAGTTCATTTCAACTTGGCAAAATCAGTGTTAACAGAATAGTGACATCTTCAAGTAGTCAACGTTGTCAGCTCTGGCCCTCCTGGCTGCAGAGAGCCATCCTTCACTCCAAGTCCATGAAATGTTGGAAAATGTCATAAATTACTGAAGGGTCAAATCCTGAATAGAATTGAAATTGGTTTATCATTGTCACTTGTACCGAATTACAGTGAAAAACTTATCATGCATAGCGTTCATACAGATCAATTCATTACACAGTGCATTGAGGTAGTACAGGGTAAAATAATACAGAATGCAGAGTAAAGTTTCACAGCTACAGAGAAAATGTAGATAGACGATAAGGTGCAAGGTCATAACGAGGTAGATTGTAGTAGATGTTTCCAGGTATCTCAAAGCACTAAATAAACACACATTCTATTTCAATAACACTGGTTGGTGGTCTGGGGGAGGGGTGGACTTTGGGGATGGTGACCAGTTGGTGGCTGTGAGGGTCTGATGGTGATTCAGTTGGAGAGTGGGTGGGACCGGATGGTTTTTAGTGAATCTAATAATGGTTGGAAGCAGGAGGTAGTCTGCAGCCTTTTACTGGTAATCTTGGTAATCATGGCAAATCACAAAGAGGCACGTTGTTCTTACTTCATAAGCTCCCATGGCTCTATCTCCACTCTATCCCCTGTTCTATCTCCACTCAGGTGGAAGAAGGTTCATAGAATTTTTTCTAGAATCATAAAATTTACAGCACAGAAAGAGACTATTCAGTGCATCATGTCCATTTTACTATAATACACTTAAACCATGAGTTTGTTTCAAGCATAGAGCTGGGCTTCGCAGGACTCTGGAAGGACCAAAGATGGACTAAATCCATGAGGTAACTAACTTTACGACACTGCTTTTAGGCCAGCCGAAGCAGATGTGTTTCTTCCGGAAAGTGCTGTAAGTATATTCAGTAGGTCAGGTAACATCTATGTACCGAGAACCAGAGTTGACGTTTGAGGATGATGACCTTTCTCAACCTCTCTGCATTCTAAAGGCTACCAGACATCAGGTGGCCTTAGGTGGGAATTCCACTTAAAAGAAGTGCTCCAGTTAAATTCTACAAAATATTTGGGACATCTTCCAACCATTGTTCTTCAACTTCACAATAGTTATCATCCTTATTAGAAATTAAATCCAAGTAAAAATCCAAGGCTAGCAATGTACATATTTGTGAGGAGCACCGGTAGCCTTAATGCAAGAGGCCAAGTTGGATCCTCCTTTTTACCAAAAGTCATTGCACATGGGTCAGTTATGAAGTATTCCTTTCAGAGGATGAAGAATGTGCTGGAAGCCAAAGGAGAAGTGCCCTGTGTGTTACCTGGTTTATTGATTGAGGATGTGGAAGCACTTGTGACACTGATCTGAAATCCTGGGGTCAGGGAGTTAGCAGATAATGCCAGGACCAGCTCCTTCTGAAGTCACTGGAAATGAAAATGTCTAATGGATGCCCTTTTCACACCATCAGCCAGTTTGTTTGACTCTCTGGATATGCAACTTGGATTTGGTTTGGTCAGGATTCTTTATGTCCGACAAGCTGACTCATAATAAATTATTTCTCAGCAATCCTATCATCAGACTCACAGCATGACCTTTCCAAAAAGCATTTCTGACAGCCGTGGAGACAGGGGATAGTAAGTTATAACGGGAAGTGCTGCCTTTTCAAAGGCAGTATCTCACTATTCAATAACTATCTCAGGCTTATTAAGATATGTCTGTGATGTGCACCAGCTCTTCAGCAGAGAAGTATTTAATGTGGTCAGAGCAACCAATTGATGGAAGTTCATCAGTGCAATGTAATGCAGAGAATATTATTCAGGATGAAAATAGTAATTAAGGTAATTAAATGGTTGCAAACACCAGCATAAACCTATTTTAGTTGTGAATAAAATTAGGGTATAATAAAAGAAATGTTGAAAACACATTCAAAACCTTTTTTTTCGTGATCAATGGCTACATTTTGATATTTGCAATAGCATAAATGGAGTGAATGAGAGTCGGTTGTTTTTATAGTTCTCCCAATTTTAATTTCCATTGATGTATCAATATTCAAATCTTTACAGTTTAGCATCATTTGCAATCATTTCCAGCAATATTTTTAATCATGGATGATTGACAGTTTTGAAGGCGGAGAACTTGCCAGTGGGGAATTCTCCTCTGGTGTTTATTTCACAAAACCAAAGACTAACAAGGGTTAAGGTAACCCGTATGTACCTAAAAGGTTTATTGAGAGGCAAAAGTCATCAGGCTGACTCAAGATTTGTAAGAAATACACTCTAAGTGAATAATAAATATAAAAAAAACACAGAAAATCCCAAAAATCAAAGGCTGGAAATATTCAGCCAATCAGTCAATATAGACCAATATTTTGGGTTAGGCATTTCTTCAGGACATAGTATAATTCTACTCAAGGTCCTAGGGTGAATCAATGATGTACTTGTTCCTCCAAAGACATTGGCATACTTGTGTTTTTTTATGTTTAACCACCGCAGTTCTGTTTCAGTCTCATTGCTGTAACTATAAATATCCAGGTGTTTGATTTGGCCATTGTGCATTTGCCTGTCAGTATGAACATTTCTATCTTCCAGGAGAGACCAGAGAACCTGGTAGACATCACACTTGATGTTCAGTGAGGGCAGCACCACAGCGCAGCTAGCAGAGACATTGCCTCATAGCTCCAGAGACCCATGTTTGATCCTGACCTCAGAACCTACGTGTGAGGTTTGCACGTTCTCCTGGTGACCACGTGGGTTTCCTCCCACATCCCAAAGACCTGTGGGTCGGTAGGTTAATTGGCCACTGTAAATTGTTCATAACATGTAGGTGAGTCGTAGAACCTGGAGAGAGTTGATGGGAATGTGGGGAGAATAAAATTGGATTAGTACTTGATGATGGCATGGACTCAGTTGGCCAAAGGGCCTTTCCATGATCTATGACTCTCAGACTCATATCCAAAATACTGTAGAATAATTTTCTTAATTCTGGGCATATCATCCCACTTACACAACAATAGGGCACAGACTTCAATTCCAATAATTGCATTGTTATAGTGCAACAAGAAGATCAACATCTGGGAAATGGCCTGAAAAAGTTGCAGGCCCTTTCATTTCTACTTTTTCCAAACCCCCCCTCTCGTGATCTCTGATGTTTTTCACCTTCCCCATCCTCCCTGCAGCTTTACAAGCTTCTTTTGTCTCCTGGAGACACAAGAGACTGCAGATGCTGGAATCTGGAGCAACAAACAATCTGCTGGAGGAACTCAGCGGGTTGAGCAGCATCTGTGGGATGAAAGGAGCTGTCGACCCACGGACTTCGACCTGAAACGTCGACAGCTCCTTTCATCCCACAGATGCTGCTCAAACCACTAAGTTCCCCCAGCAGATTGTTTGTTTCTTTTGTCTCCTCTTCAGTTGTGACAAAGAATCTTGGATCTGAAACATTGACTCATTTTCTCTTCTCACAGATGTAGCCTGATCTGCTGAGTATTTCCAGCAATTTCTGCTTTGTTTTAGATTTCCATCACATACAGTTTTTAGATCTTCACTAAAAATTGTCATAAGGTTATGAGGATGGTCCAGGGAAGGACCTCAAAATTCATCATCTGGGGCTTAGCTATCACTACCAGGACACTCCACCTTGTGAGACTGTTGTGGCAACTGCACCCATGGGGCCCCAAAGAAAATGTACATTCTCAGGAAAAGTCCATGATTTGGCCCACTATTATTGGAAGAGGAATTTGCCTGACCTTGCCGGTCTGAAATTGAGTGGAATAAGTTAAAACCATGCAATCTGCAGCTGTCTTAAGACAGGGCAGTTAACTATCAGGTGCTATATAAATATATGATAATCAGAATCTTATCAATCAGGTAGGACTGTGAGGCAACTTTAACTACTACCAGTTAGACAATTTGTAGACACTACAACCAATAGGGTTGGTAGGAACAGAAGCAGAGATACAGAAGGTAAGAACACACGTTGAAGATGTATTAACTAATTGAAGAATTTTCTTCCATGTCTCTGTAGGTAAAAGCATCTGGAGTTCTCTTTCCCATTCATTCTTAATTTTATCAACTTCCTCAATTAGTTAATGGATCTTCAGTGTGTGCTAGACACTCTTTGATACAGTTTAAGGTGTTTCACAGGACCCATATGTCCAAGGACAAGTTAGCCCGTTTTTATCATCATATAAATCCCATATGTGACAGATGTAATTCGAAGGTAGCTTCCCTGACACATATATTTTGGTCCTGTCCCCTTTTGGAAAAATATTGGAAAGACATTTTTAACATTATTTCATCTGTATTGAACATTGATTTACAACCTCATCCTATTACTGCAATTTTTGGGTTACCAATGATGGAATCTTGCCATTTATCTGCTTCTGTTCGTTGTATGATCGCCTTTGTCACATTAATGGCCAAGTGATCCATTTTGTTCAAATGGAAGGATCCGATACCTCCCACCACTTTTCCCACCACTATAGCATGTTTGAACTTAGAAAAAATTAGGACTGGTACTGTTGATCCTTCGCTTAAATTTGAGGAAGTGTGGAGTCCATTTATTCAATACTTCCATATGATATAAGCAGACCTTTTTCAGATCCCTCTCAATAACCCTTGAATACAGAGGAGCGGAGTTGACGACATAATAATGTTTTTTTTAATTGAAGAAATATCAGTCTAGTTTTTTTTAAGTTTTTGGTTTTTTTTGTTTATTATCAATACTTTTTTTGATTTGGGGGTTCTTTTTTCATATAATTAAATTTCTTTTCAATCTTTCCTTTTGTATTTGTTCACTTAATAAGAGAGCGGGTGGTCTAGGTTACTTTTTTTTACTCCTTGTGATTATATATATTAACTGTTATGATTGTTATCCTGATCTCTTTGCACCATATGTATAATTACTAATGTTATATATATTATTTTGTACTAATTTGAAAATTAATAAATAGATTGAAAAAGAAGGTAAGAACAAGCTTATACTTAGGGTATTGGGGGGAAAACTCCATACTGAAAGCTTATCCCTTTGTCACCATTAGCTTTGTCCATCTAGCAAAGTTGTCTCAAATCTTTCCCCTGCAACCTACCTGTATGTTAGCAAAATTCTCAATTTTCACGGGGTAAGGCCTTGCCACTGGCCTGTTTATGCTGATGTTGGGGTGAGAGCTGGTCACAAAATGTTAATGTAATGTGCCCATTAAAACCATCTGGCTCTCCCAGGGACATTTGCATATGGGATGTCCAGTTCTTTGCTTTCCAGCTGAGATCGAAGGTAAAGGGATAAAAACAGAAAATGCTCTAAATACTCAGCATTAATGGAGAGAGAAACAGTGCCAACTTTTTATTTTTATCATGTGATATATTTGTAGTGGTTATGTAAATGGATCATGTTAACAAATGACTTAATGACATCATTATGAATATGCTCTCCACCATACATCTACGGAAATTTGTCCAGCGCTGACCCCTCAATGAGGACTTATCTTGAGCTTATATTGAGCTCTGACGTAGAGTGTAGGAAATTGAGAAAAGAGAGGTCATAGTGGGACTGGAAAGAGAACTGAAGTAATAAATCATTGAAAGCTTGGGGTCATGCTTTCAAATTGAACGGAGCTATTCTGCAAAGCTAAAGTGCAGGTTTTAAGAGTAACAGCAGTCTGTGAAATATTAAAAAGTTATTGTGCTTCAGGGTTTTTGAATGGAAATAACTGAATGAATGGCTAGCCTGAGGAAATAAAATCTTGTGAAGCTGACACTGCCAAGGCAAACACCATGATTGGATGGTACCAAGTCCTCCCAGCTCTTATCTAGCTAACCACAAGTCACAGGCTAAGATTAGTGGTTTCAGATAATGTTCAAAGCTAAAATCTACAATGTAACTGGAATTAACTGAAATTGTGTGCTACGTTGCAAATTTACTCTTTTTGAACAATATTGTAATAGGAAATAGAAAATAATCACTTGGGGATATCATGGAATGTGTGATCATTTGATGGGTTCCAAAAAAAAGCTTTCGCTTCGTTCATTAAGGCATAAATATCCAAAATAACATTTACCTTTCATTTGATATCAGCATTTCCATACCACATTAAATCAACTGAACCTATCATCCCAGTCATTAGGATTTCCTGTACTCTGCATCATAAACCTTACTACATACTTGTCTTTCAAACATCATTTGTAAAAATAAGTTATCTTCATTGCTGCTTCAGGATTTTACTTCTGTGGCATTAAAATTACTACTGCTTCGAGAATATAAAGTCAAAGACTGTAAAGGGGTATTTGTGGTATTCCAGAGCAAAGATTTATATCTGGTAACTTCCATTTGTTGGTTGTAGATTCGAAATGACCTGGAGGTAGTTGCAGTGAAAACTGATTTATCCCCTCCTCTACAGTAATACCCTTCCTCATTACTAGGTCTATGTTGATCAGATTAATGAGGGCCATTCCTGTCAGTATTAATCTTTCATAATGCAGCTGCAGCATGGTCAAGAGTAAAGCTTCCTTTTTATTGTTTGTGTCCGTACCTCACTTCATACAGAACTGACCTCTATTTCAGTCATCCCTTCAAAGCAAACTATTTTTACTGGCAATTTGCACCACTTACTATGAGGTTACCGAAAGTAGTTTTCCTGAGGATCCTTGTGCTTGGGAGAAAAAGTTCCTTGTCCCATCACACTGAGCTGAATATACATTAGGATATTTTCATACTAATTCTCTCTAACTGTCTGTGCTTATTATACATGCAAGTTAATTTTTTTTAGATTTTGATATCTTTTACTGTGCTTAGCAGTTATGGATTTAAATGATTTTAGTTGATGCAGAATTTTTACCATATATTTTTAAATGGTTCTGTTTTTCCCTTTTCATTGTTACTGCTCATAGGAGACGTGCGCCTGTGTGTCCCAGCTCCTTAGTTGATTGCCAAGAGGTGAATCATTCATTTGGCAGCTAGAAGATAAACAATTCTATATCAGTGCCTTTATTTCATGAATCCTGCAAGCCATCCATCATCAGATATGTGACAGATAAAGTATACATATTGTTTATTATATTTTGCATAACATCTCCCAGTCACAAATCCACTATGCTGTCGTTACCAGAAGGGAATAAATATTTAGTTCTCTTATATTTCCAAGGATAAATCCACCCTGATTATTCCCCTGAATATACTGAGAGTGAATTATAATTAAAATGACCTTTTACTTCATCCCTGATGAGAAACTGTGTGTTTCACAAAGCTTGTGCATCATGGTTACAATGGTATTACGGTTATGTTATTGGATTGGTAGCCGGATTAATGATCTTGAGACATGAGGTCAAGCTCCACCATGAATTAAAATCAGTGAATTCAATGCTTCTGGAATTAAAAGATAGTGTTGGTAATGGCGACCATAAAATCACCAGAATCTCATCATAATGCACTTGGTTCATTAATGACATTTGGGGAAGGAAATCTAGCTGGCTATTGGCCTATGTGTGACTCCACACTTCTGGAATATAAAGGATGAGTCTTAACTGCTCTCTGAAATATTCTGACAAGCCACTCTGTGGCATTAATATGCGCGACAAAAAGCAGAAGCATCAATGCCTGCCAAGTCCTGAAGGACATGGTGGCCAGTCTGGGCCTGCAACAGGAGGTGAAAGAACAAGGAAGAAACAGACCATTTCAGCTGGTGCAGGTGCACTGGTTCATGACAATAGTGATAGAAGTCTTTACTCATGAAAACAAAGGAATGCTAGATACGATTGATTCAGAGCAAATCTAGCAGCTCAGAACAGGGAACCAGTAGGACATTACAGGCAAGCAGCAGCTGGAATGGCAACCACAGTCTGAAAGCTCACAGTCTAGCATATCCCTTACTCTGTGATTGCCTCCAGTCATGTGACCAACAATGTTTCAACGAAGGGTGTAGCAAAATTGAATTGCTGTCCTAGTGAAGTTAGATGAAGAGGGCTTTGCAAAACTGATTGCAGATCAGTTCAAAGCTCTGCAATCCTTTCATATTTAGTCATATGTGGCAGCAGTGAATTAGTGACTTAATGGGAGGAGATCCCTGAATATTGTCATCCAGATATTGCAAAAACGTCATGGGAGTGAAAAGGAAAGGGTTGGAGCATTTATAACCATCTTCAGCCAGAAGTACTAAGTGGATGATTAATTTTGGTCTCTACCTGAGGTCCCTAGCATCATGGGAATCAGTCTCCGGCCAACTTGATTCATTTCAATTTGGTACAAAGAAACAACTGAGCATATTGCATACAATAAAGGCTACAGAGTCCAAATACATCCTAACAGATAGTAGTAAAAGAATACACCAGAACTAGTTATTCCTCTAGTTCCAAAATAGTTGCAACATTTATGTGTTTCCAACAATGTAGAGAAATTATCTGATATATTCTGTTCACAAAAAGCAGAAAAAAATCCATATTCTGAGCCACTCTGCAGCCTATTCTTATAACCTGTCATGAGCAAAGTGATGGAAGGTGCTATTGCTGCTGCGAACAAGCAGTATGCACTCACCATTAACTTGCTCACTTATCATCAGTTTGGGTTTCAACAGGACCACGCAGCACAAGATATCATTACAACCTTGATCTAAATATGGACAAAATAAAACTGAATCCCATAGGTAAGGACAGAGTGACTGCTTTTGAAATTAAGGTACTATTTGGCCAAATCTGGCACTAAGGAGCCCAACAGTATGCAGAACAAACAATCTATTTATTGGCACCCCTTCCACCACCTTAAGTATTTGTTCTCTCGCCGTAAATACAATATGTACCTTCTACAAAATGAACTGCCGCCATGACAACTTCTTCAACTGCTCCTCCCAAGCCCAGGAATTCTACACCAAGAAAGACTTTTGGAAGCACTGCCACATGCAAAATCCTCTACAAGGAGCAATTTGCCTGACTAGGAAATCTGGGAACTCTGTACCCAATAGCACTCTACAAGTACCCTAACCACAGGGTACTACAGCAGTTCAAGACCATAATTCATTATCCCCTCCTCAAAGGCAATTAGGAATGTGCAATAAATGTCAACAACTCTCAAGTTCTACTAATGAATAAAAAGGATTAGTAAGATTAGGAAGTCTAAATAAAGTGAACTCATGGCAACAAAATAAAAATGTAAAATATAAATGAAATAAAACATCTCATTAATGGGGATTAAGACTACTTATAGACATCAAACCATTTTGCCTAATTATTTGAATGTAATAAGATAAAAATTAATAAGCTGTCAGACTGCAAGTCAATCAATTCTCCATTCATTGAGTCAGTCCAACAGCAAGCAGCCTTTGAAGAATGTTTGCTTAAGGAACATAAGTAATTAAAAGCACTGACCAGATTTATTTGTGTATTTATGGAACATAGATTTTAACGTTCAGTCCTGACAGAAAAGAAAACTCAGGAATTGGTGGCCAATTCACTTACGTCTTTTTTTTGCTGAACAATAAAACCTTAGAATTCATTGAAAAGGAGATTTGGTGGGAATTAAAACTGTGAATTGATCTCTTCTATGTTTTTGCTGTATATTAAACCCAAAATGGCAAGTATGCTTAGAGTACATCCTAGAAACCAACACACCAAATAATTTCGGATCTGTGGGTGCTGGTTATATCACCTGAGGCATTTAAGCAGTTTCCTTGGACTAATTTAGCTTGCAGCAGTAGAAAAAAATCCTAGCTACACAAAGTCAAAATAGAAAACAATTAGCTTTCTCATGGAGGATTCAGATGTCTGTTTAAGGAGCAATGTATTAGCCTAAAAGACAAAAAAAAACTGAGTGTGACATGGCTAATTATGTGCACAGTTTCTGATCCCAGTATTCTATTAAGAGGTTGGTAGGTGGGGGAATCGGGGGGTGAGGGAGACCAATGTCCTTAAACAGGCTAAGACCCTTAATTGCATATGAGGTGTTGCACTTTGGGAGGTCAAATAAAAGGAGAAAGGAAACAGTTAACGGTAGACCACTTAATAGCATTGAGGTACAGAGGGATCTTGGGGCCCAGGACCATAATTCACTGAAAGTGGCTGAGCAAGTGGAAAAGCTGGCAAAGAAGGCATATGGCATGCCTGCCTTCATTGGCAGGGGTGTTGAGTATAAGAGGAAGGAAGTCATGCTGCAGCTATATAAAACTTTAGTCACAATACACTCAGAGTATTGTGTGCAGTTCTGGTTGCCCCATTATAGGAAGGATGTGGAAACTGTGGAGAGGGCACAGAAGAGGTTTACCAGGATGCTGCCTGGATTAGAGGGTATGAGCTATAAGGAGAGGTTGTACAAATGTGGGTTGTTCTCTCTAGAGCTTTGAAGGCTGAGGGGAGACCTGATGGAGGTTTTTAAAATTATGAAAGGCATAGATGGGGTAGGCAGTCAGGATCTTTCCCCCAGGGTAGAAATGTCAAACACCAGAGGACATGCTTTTAAGGTTAGAGGGGGGATGTTTAAAGGTGACGTGAAGGGCAAGTTTTTTATGCAGAGGGTGGTAGGTGCCTGCAGTAGGTTATCAGGGGTAGTAGTGGAAGCAGGGAGTTTGGTGCAGTTTGAGAAGCTTTTAGATAGACACATGAATATGAAGGAAATAGAGGGATATGGATGATACATAGGAGGAGGACATTTAGTATAAATTGGCATCAAGATTGGCACAGCATCATGGGCCAAATAGCCTGTCCAGTGCTGTACTGTTCTATGATCTATGTTCTATGAAAGTATTCTAATGTTGATTTATAGCAGCTACCAGTGATGCCCAAATGATGCTTAATCAAATATACAACAAACCTGTAGTTTTGCTCTATGTTCCTACTCTGCAACCAATGAAAAGTAAGCAAAGGTTTATTTTTGCCCAACAATATACTTGCTGAGTATTTGATATAATTATTAAATTATTTATTTGTTAGCCATAACATATAAATTGATTTGGAATCATACTTTCCCTGGCCCCATAAAGAGAGGCCCCAAAACAAACCTCTTCTGGTCCATCATGAGCCAGGATGCATTTCTGAGCAGCTTCATTTGGTGGGAAATTACTCACTTAAATCAGAGTTAAGCCTGACCAAATGACATTATTGAACCTTGATCTCCCTATTTAAGAAAAAAACCTGTCATCTTAGGCAGGTCCTTTTGCTGCCTGCTCAGAGCAACGGGCTTGTTTTGAGGATGTAGAAATTCATGCAGATTATAGCTGGTAACTCCATACCTGCCTGGTTTTAATCAATCGTGCTGTGCTAAAGCTGTTGATTAATGAAGCCACATCAAACCGACATATTTTATTTGAATGACATGACTATGCTATTCCTGATTTCTCATTCAAAATTCAGTGGAATAAAAATTGATGCCAAGTTGAAGATAATGTGTTAAGTAGTTTTATTTAAAATTAGCTATATAGCCTCCATTAATATTTTCTTTAATTTTTAGTCAAGCAATAAAGAAAAAGCAACCATAAGTATAATATCCCCAGTGAACTTGGATATAAGGGCAGGCACAGCAGTGTAGCAGTTAGCATAACATTATTACAGCGCCAATGACCCTGGTTCAATTCTGGCCCCTGTCTGTAAGGAGTTTGTACGTTCTCCCCGTGTCTGTATGGGTTTCCGCCGGGTGCTCCAATTTCCTCCCACATTCCAAAGACATAGGGGTTAGGAAGTTGTGGGCATGCTATGTTGGCGCTGGAAGTGTGGCAACACTTGCAGGCTGCCCCCAGAACACCCTACGCAAAAGATGCATTTCACTGTGTGTTTCAATGTACATGTGACTAATAAAGATATCTTATCTTATATAACTCCTGAGTCTTTATGAGTTTGTCAAGAGTATTGCTCACTCATGTTTTCAAACTGCTGTAAACAAGGCACACATTTCTGCAGATCTACATCTATTTTAGCCCGCTTTAAATTATTCATGCAGGCACTTCATAAAAATTAACACTCCATAAAGTGGTTTACATAAAGTTTTCAAGTACTGGATAATGCTGGTCATATGCACATAAATGAAGACACCTGAAATCGAGTAAAAGTATTTTCTTTTTGTGTTGTGAGCAATTATGTAACAAAAACACAGTACATGAAATGATCCATGACATATTATCATTACACATGAATTACATTTGAAAGGTAAAATTAAGCATTGGATACTTGTTGATTCTTTAAATCACAGAACATATTGATGCCAGGCCTTGTTCTAGCAGGGCATCTAATGTATCTGCTGTTACTTAGATTTGCCTTTGTGTACTTAAGTTGTTCAAAATACAAACTGATGATGGCATAACAAGAAGAACAGGGTTTCTGGGGCTTGCATGAACAGGATAAGCAACTGTGTATCTCCTTAACTAATATGGTTTAAGGGCTGTAAGACTAATAGCTGGAGTACTGAGAACATGTAACAGAATGGATGGATTCAAAGTCAAAGAACGCACTAAAAAGGAATAAAGTGTGGGTAGGAAATTTTGCATCAAAGAGAAAGAAATGAAAGAGAAATAAGTTATTTTATTGTGTTTTGACAGAAAATCCATTCCATTATTTCCATACCTATTTTTAAAAAGGTGTTGATTAATGAAACCATAACTTGCAGAAACCTTAAACTGAAGGCTGACATCACTCCAGTAAAGACAATTCAAAGTTGACTGTAAGCTTTAATTATTCACAGAACACTTTCAATGTAAGTCAACTTTTTAATAACAGATGTGTTGGGAAAATGATAATGATGATGATGTATTCCATATTATGTTAGGGTCAGTTTTACTCTTGGTACATTACTCATCTCAGTACAATGCCCTTTCCATATCTGTGCTATTTGCTTTAATCATCTGGTTTGCAGTGTGAAAATTTTGCTTCTCTGTAAATTACAAATAATGCTACTTAATGTACATTGATACTGTACAAGATAATTTGTTTTCACCATTTTGACATGGCATTAATTAAAATGGTGAACATAAGCTATTCGTTTTAGAAATGTGATTTCTCAGTAGACCAATTGTGATCTGTGCTGGGATCTAATTCTCTAACTTTTGCTTCAGTTCTCATTGTTTGATTAGAAATGTCACTCCTTATGATAACTGCAGTAAAAAAAATGTTTAATTTGTGTTATGTCTTGAAGCATCCATCAGAGTTTTGTCTGTGGCTGTTAAGTTGACAGGATCCATCACTCTTTGGAGTATTTTTAGATTTCTAAACAATGAAAAGTTCCCCACTTTCTTGATTTCTGCATTGCAGCAGTGGACAGCATAATGTTACTTGTAGCCAGACAACCTGCAAGGTTTATGAGGGTGAGAGTAACCCTGCCTTGACTGTTAGAGCAGTGTAGCCAGTTGGGTTTGTTTGTTATACCAGCCTCAGGTTGTAAACAAACACAAGTACATTCACCAGGAGGCTGAGGGGTGACTTAATAGAGAGGTATATAAAATCTGAGGGGTAAAGATAAGGTGAATGGTCACAGTCTTTTTTCCAGGGAAGGGGAGTCTAAAACTAGAGGACATAGGGTTACGTTGAGAGGGGAAAGGTTTAAATGAGATCTGAGGGGCAACTTTTTCAGACAGGGGGTGATAGGTAGGTGGAACGAGCTGCCAGAGGAAGTGGTAGAGGTGGGTACAATTACAACATTTAAAAGACATTTAGACAGGTACATGGACAAGAAAGGTTTAGAGGGATAATGGCCAAATGCAGGGAAATGGGACTAGCTCGAGTAGATAACTTGGTCGACAAGGACAAGTTGGGCCGAAAGGCCTGTTTCCATGCTATATGGCTTAATGACTCTATGAGCACTGTCAAAATCAAAGATGGGATCACCCTCACTTTCAGAAAGTTGCTTCAGGATCCTTGAATGCTAATCCCGCTGATCTGTACTTTACTTGACATTCTGCTGCTCTCAGCTGTGTTGGAAAATCAAGAAAAGCTCTGCCATTAAAGTAGGGAACTTACCATTTTTGATAAATGTGATATTTGAATCCATATTGAAAGGGGTACTTAGCTGCAGTTCAGGACTTCCAAAAGTACTAGCATCCACAGAGGCCCTTAGAGACAACTTCCTGGCAACTTTCTGCAACAAGTGACCTTTTGCACAAGGAGGCTTCCTCCTACACATACAGTTTTCCAGAGGGAAAGAAAGCTTTCCGGAAGAACTCTGCTACTCTCCTCCCATTATTGTAGTGTGTACTCATTGAAGGAGTGCTGGTTGTATAGTATTATGACCCTTCTGATGTCAGAGCTGTAAGGGAAGGTGCTACTGACATAAGAAAATCAATTCTTAATGCCCACCATTTATAAAGCAGGGTGGGGAGTCTGCTGGCATCATTTTGGTTCTGGCACTAATACGTTTTATGATTTTTATAAGATCTTTTTGAAACAACTTTGAGGAGACAGCTAGCACATTGTAATGCTGGGAAAACATCTTAGACAAAGTTCTAGGCCAATGCAGTAAAACTGGGCTTTGTGGCATTCACTATTTGGATGTTGTAAGACCTCCTATGGTCTGAATGTGGAATCCATGTCCATGCATATACCACCAACTGGATGCTAGTCCACAAACTTTGAGACTTATGTTTCTTATTGTTTGTGGGTGCACACCCAAGAACTATTGGTGGTATGTAGAGCAGACAGTTTGTGGCAATAGTCTGAGTGTAATGTTGATCCAACTTCAGAGTTGCCACCAAGGAGTCCAGATTCCACTCTCTACCTCTCTCAACCTCTCAGAGTTGAAAATCCCATTAAATAGGACAAAGCATCTTCCATATGGGCTATTTAAAGAGGTCATATGCAGCCTACAGGTTAGTTATTAGATTATTTCCCCTTGTCAACCTCTCAGAGTTGAAAATCCCATTAAATAGGACAAAGCATCTTCCATATGGGCTATTTAAAGAGGTCATATGCAGCCTACAGGTTAGTTATTAGATTATTTCCCCTTGTTGTGATATTTGTTTACACTTTTGGTGTTGTTCCATACTTGTTAAAGTTTCAGTTGTGTACACAGGGTGGAATAGTCGGTGTTGAAACCCTACTTTCATGACGTAATGCCTGTGTGCAGATGTTGACTGAAAGGTTTGTTGCTTCTGGACACTGGTCGCCTGGTAGAGTTTTCTTTTGAAATTGTGCATGAGTGGGAGGATAATACTGGTGGGGATACTGAAGAAGGCATTAGTGCACACAGCTCATGTAGAGCAGGCAGATCATGATGCCATGTACAATGTTGAATTGACTTCAGCACTGCTCTATGAAGTACTGTGCTCCACCCAATCTGCCATCTTAACATGAGTTCAGCTGGAGGAAGGACCTGATTATTTAAATTTAAAGGATCAGCACTATATACTGGTTGATTTATTCTGGTTATTGATGTAATCCACCAAGAGTCTGATACTTTCCACAATTGTTTCAAAGTGAAAAAGGTCCACAAGGAACAGCTACTTCCCTTCAACCATTTGGTTCCTGAACCAACTGGCAAAACCCTAATTACTACCTCAGTAAAGCAAAACTATGACCATTTTGCCCACACTGCACTACAGTAGACTTTATTTTTGTTTGTTCTTTGTTTTTCTTGTGTTTTTTGTGTTCTTTCTTGTATAATTTTGTATAATTTGTGTTGTTAATTGATGTTTTTCTTGTGAATGTTGTGTATCTGATGCAATGTACCTATGATGTTGATGCAAGTAAGTTTTTCATTGCACCTGTGCATATACGTACTTGTGCATATGAAAATAAACTCGAGTTTGACTTTAACTTTGACTTTAACAAGTGTTGGAAAATATTTTGCTGATTTCAAAACATCAGTTGAATCAGTTGCTCCCAGAAATGAATACATTAAGTGTTATTTCAAATTTGGAACACCACATGAGTGGGTAAATAAGCAGAGGCCACACAGAGGATAAACTACAAGAAAATGGAGGAGGGAGAGGAGGGAAACAATGTCTTTCAGATGGAGGCCAAAACGACAAAAGATTTTCAAGGATCAATTCCCATACCTAAATTTGAGCAATGACCAAACCAAATTGATATCGCTCAAGAACTATTCATTCGAGCAGAGTTCAAAGAGAAGGGGCTTTTTAGTTTGAAGCCTCTCTTTCTTTTTCTTCACTGTTTCCTCTGCTTTTGTCTCTTCCACGTACACCCAGTCCAACAATACCACAAATGATAAAACTCCAGATGCTGAAATAAAAACAAGAAGCGCTAGTGAAGAAAGATGAATTTCTATAGCCCGGTGCTAAATAACACCGACTTTGCCAAGCAGAAAATAGACCTGCTATTTTCTCAGCAGGAGATTTAAGGTGTTCTGCCTTCAGCTGTAGAATAATGATGAGCAATAATGTGGTTTTAAGTCCCATGACAATTATTGGCAGTGCAGTCTCGGATGGCCCACATGTTAGAGTTTTGGTCATGCACAAATAACCTTATAAATGCAGTTTAATTAAAAACTGTCCCAAGGCCATGCTGAACATTATTAAATCATTTTCACACTCTGTAGGAAATCTTAGCACTATCTTAATTAATGTCTAAGCATCTGGGAACTTCTGAAGTGGGATAAAAGTGACAAAAATTTGCACAGTTCAAATGGTGATTACGGAATTGTTTAGGAATCATTGGTGAACCAACATTGTTTATGTTTATGCTATTAATCATTCCAAGTGGAAACTGAAATTATCTTGTTCTAGTTTTCTAAAAAAAAACTAAGTCAGAAATAAATATTTGATGTCCTTAGTTGTCTGCCAGCAAAATGGCCAGATTTAGCGATTTAGCAACCTTTGCACTGGAACATTAAACTCCAATCCCAGGGGCTCAGGACATTGGATTCTAACCTCAACCATTACAAAAGTCTGTTCATCATCATTTAACAGCAATGTCAATTCCTACCTTGTTCCTAAGGACAAGGAAAACTTCACTGCTTCAAAAATCATCAAAGAGTATGCTATCAATAGGGATTTTAATGCACTGACATCAAGGGTTCATGGATTTATTAAGTATATAGAAAATGTAATAGTGTTCAGAAACATACTTGAAATATAGGCCACAATATTAGGTTTTCACATTCCCCTTCTATTCATCACTACAGCTACCAATTTGCTTCCATACGTTTTCAAATCATCAGCACATATTTTTACAATCCTGGCTAATCAGCCAATTGTATGGTACAATGGTGAATTATGTTGCACACAAGCACATTGGAAGTATGTAGAGCAGGCAGTTGCAAGAAGTAAGAGATAAGATATCTTTATTAGTCACATATACATCGAAACATACAGTGAAATACATCCTTTGCTTGGAGTGTTCTGGGGGCAGCCTGCAAGTGTCACCACGCTTCCAGCGCCAACATAGCATGCCCATAACTTCCTAACCTGTACATCTTTGGAATGTGGAAGGAAACCAGGGAACCTGGAGGAAGCCCACGCAGACATGGGGAGAACATACAAGCTCCTTACAGACAGCGGTGGGAATTGAACCCAGGTTGCTGGCACTGTAAGGCGTTACGCTAACCGCTACATTACCGTGCCTGCCTCTCCTACTGTGATGTTAACCTACAGTGTCACTGATTTGATACCAGCACTGTCAAACTAGGCTGTAATGATACAACTTTTTTCTAAATTTATTTATTGATTTCTCGCATTTTGGCATTGGTTGGGAAGCCACCATTTGTTTCCCATACCTAGTTACCCTTGGAAGGTGGTGAGCCACTTTCATAAATGGCTGATGTCATTCTGTTGAAAGCATTCTCACAATGCTTTTGGGAAAGGAGCTCCAGGAATCAGGCCCAGAAACAATGAAGGAAGAGATATGTATGGGAGATCTCTGATAGTCCGCTCTCTGACAATTTGGAAATCGTGATGGTTTGGCACTTGGCTTACCAGGTAATGATTGCAGTGCTCCCTTCCCACTCACTGAGGCTCAGGTTTTCACTCGCACTTTCCACTTACCAGGGTCCTGTTTCCCGTGCTCCATTCCCACTCACCTGTTCCCCAAGCTCCTTTTCAACTTACCTTGTTCACTGGAAAAAATAGTGTAATACTGTGTAACATCTAAAAAAAAGTCAAATCAAGTTGTGTTGGGGTATTAATAAAAATAACATCCAATAGTTCAGAAAATCAGCCAGTCCGGCCCCACCAAAAACCCAGAGTATTTCCACATCAAGAAGATGTGTGACTTGGAGCGGATCCTGCAAGTGGCAGAGTTTTCATACGCCTGTTCCCCTTGTAGGAATGGTAGATTTGGGACCACTAGAATACTCCATGCGAGTAACTGTTGTGCATTTTGTAGGTTGTACACATTATAGCCACTGTGCTCCAGTGTAGTGGAAATGAATGCTGAGGGTGATGGATGGGGTTCAAATGAATCAGGCTGCTAAGTTCAGAGTCTGTGTCTGTTGGAGCTGCACTGATCCAGGCAAGTGGAGAGTATTCCATCACACTCCACACTTCTGCCTGTGGATAATGGAATGGCTTTGGGATGTCCAGAGGTGAAGCACATGCTGCAGAAAACTTAGCCTCTGATCTGTATTTATGCGGTTGGCTCAGCTGACCTTGTCAATGGCAACCCGCAGTGCATTAATGGTGGGGACACGGCAATTATAATGCAGTGGAATATCAAGGGTGTGTGGTTAGCATCTTTCTTGTTGGAGACAGATATTGTTTGGAATTCTTGGAATGTGAATGTTATTTGCCACTTTTCAGGTCATGCCTGAATGTTGTCCAGGTCTCATTGCCTGCAGAAATGGATTACTGGTGAGCTGAAAGTGAAATTGAGCTTTGTGCCACCATCAGTGACCATCCCCTTTCTAACTTTATGATGGAAGGAAGGTCCTTGAAAGTCCTGAAGATGGTTGGGCCTAAAATATATTGTTATATGGCAGTTCAATATTTGTGAAGCATCTCAAAAACTTTAGCCCACCCTCCTGTCAATAAAGCATGATTATGAAATTGGTTGCCTAATTTAAACCACATCCAAATTTTCTTTGGCTTCAATCATTACCCACAGGCAGCTGAACAGCTGTTGATTTCCATGCATTTCTGACAAGGAACTTATGGGCAGGGTGTGAAAGACCTCAGGGAATTAAAAGAGCTCCTGCCTGTAGTTGGATTGGTTTGGTTCCCCTGCCCCATCCATCAGATAATTACTCTGTTATAGTCCAGTCTCATCTCCATTGCCTGTAATATATCTCCAGTTGTAATAGTGATCATATAATGCAAATTTAATCAATCTCACAGTACTTTAAAAGAAACAAACTCTTAATGTTTGGAGAAAGTGATGCAAAAATTAATGATCTGTGTCAACTGAAGTGTGAAATGTGCAAAGAACAGATTAATTATTCTCAACACTCATACAAAAGCATGTAGACTATAGTTAAGACATCACTTTTTTCCCTTTGATGTTAAATGAGGTGGACTCAGTTGCGCAGCCAGTAGAGTCACTGCCTCACAGCATCAGAGACCCAGGTTCAATTCTAACCTTGGGTGCTGTTTGTGTGGAGTTTGCACATTCTACTTGTGTCTACGTGGATTTCCTCTAGATGCTCCAGTTTCCATCTACATCATGAGCCTCGGATGAGGTGCCGGTAGACTGAAGGGTAGCGAACGTTGTTTAAGAAGAGCTGCAAAGAAAAACCTGAGAACTATAGACCAGTAAGTCCAACATCTGTGGTAGGTAAGTTACTGGAGAGGATTCTGAGGGATAAGATATACATGTATCTGGAAAGACAATGATTGATTAGGGGTAGTCAGCATGGCTTTGTGTGTGGGAGATCATGTCTTACAAACTTGATTGAGTTTTTTGATGATGTGACAAAGAGGGAAGAAGAGGGCAGCTGAAGAGGGTCTATATGGACTTCAGTAAAGCCTTTGATAAGGTTCTACATGGTAGGCTCCTCTGGAAGGTTAGACCACATGGAATCCAGGGAGAGCTGGCTAATTGGATACACAATTGCTTGATGGTAGGAAGCAGAGGGTAGTGGTGGAAGGTTGCTTCTCAGACTGGAGGCCTGTGACGAGTGGTGTGTGTCAGGGGCCAGTGCTGGGCCCACTGTTGTTTGTTATCTATATCAACGATTTGGATAAGAATGTACAAGTCATGGTCAGTGAATTTGCAGATGATACTAAAATAGGTGGTATAGTGAACAGTGGAGAAGGTTATCAAAAATTACAGGGGGATCTTGATCAGCTCAGTAAGTGGGCTGAGGAATAGCAAATGGAGGTTAATTCAGATAAGTGTGAGGTGTTGCATTTTGTAAAGTCAAATCTAGGTGGGACTTTCACCGTGAGCAGCAGGACCCTGCAGAGTACTGTAGAACAGAGGAACCTTGGAGTTTAGGTACGTGGCTCCCTGAAAGTGAAGTCACAGGAAGACAGGGTAGTGAAGAAGACTTTTGGAATGCTGGCCTTCATCAGTCAGAGTACTGAGTATAAAAGTTGGGAGGTCATAGTGCAGTTGCACAGGACACTGGTGAGGCCACACGTGGAGTAATGTGTTCAGTCTTGGTCTCACTGCTATAGAAAAGATGTTGTTAAACTGGAAAAAGTGCAGAAAAGATTTACAAGGACGCTGCCAGGACTTGAGGGACTGAGTTGTAGGGTGAGGTTGGACAGGCTAAGACTTTATTCCTTGGAGCATAGGAGAATGAGAGTTGGTCATGAGGGGCATAGATAGGGTGAATGCACTCAGTTTTTTTTCCAGGGTTGAGGAATCAAGAACTAGAGGGCATAGGTTTAAGGTGAGAGGGGAAAGTTTTAATAGGAACCTGAGAGGCAACTTTTTTACACAAAGGGTGGTTATGTATATGGAATGAACTGCCAGAGGAGGTGGTTGAGTCAAGCACAGTAACAACTTTTAAAAGAAGGTTGGACAGGAACATGGATAAGAAATGTTTAGAAGGTTATGGGCCAAACACTGGCAAATGGGACTAGCTTGGATGGGCATCTTGGTCTGCATGGTCCAGTTGAGCTGAAGGGCATGTTTCCATGAAGTATAACTCTATGACTCTATCCCAAAAACGTGCATTGGTAGGTTATAGGCCATTGTAAAGTGCCCCTAGGTGTAGTGTGAAGAGAATGTGGAGAGGAATAAAAAGTGGGATTAATATATGATTTGTGTAAAATGGGTGGTTGATGATCAGTGTGGACTCCATGGGCCAAAGGGCCTGTTTCCGTGCTATACTGCTCTATGTCTCAATGAGGTAAAATATACAATGGAGTCCATAAACTGTATGGGGATAACTACTGTGTAACATTATATGGTCTTGCTCACCTTAACCTCTGGTACTACAAACATTCTGAACCAGGGCTGCTATTCTAGAAGTGCATCAGAGCAGGACTTGCACTCTCTGTGGACCTCCGCAAAGACCCTCCCAGAAATTTCATTTTCATTAAAGGTGATGGCACCCCCTTTAACTTGGTGAATTTATTGGAAGCATATAGTGACAATGTTAGACCAATCTAGAGAGGAACTGATTGTGTTTTCCTACTGTCAAATATACTTGACAACCTCACTGCGATAAGTGCCTGAGATTGATTCTATCCCTATAATTTTGTATGTAACTATCCTGCACTCACTTTTTTTAAACTGGAGAAGTTACCCTGCCTTTATTGGGAGAAGTTATTGTTTCTGTCATAAGCTTGTAACCCTCTTCTCAGCAATACACTCTGTTTTCTGAGTGAATTGACTTTGTCTGGTGCACAGTTAACTGTTTGCTGTGAGTCTGGATACATGAGAGCTAACAAGATTGTTAGTAGCAATTTATTAGCCTATACATTTTAGGGACATAACAGGAAGCATTATTATAAAATTACAGAGTTCTCCTTACGATGGGATTGATGTCAAAGCCTTGAAATTCCAAGATAGTTTGGGTGCCAAATGATTTTATCAGGGTGGGGAGAACTTAAGTAGCAAACACAACCTACCCAGTTTCTGTTCCTTCTTGCAATTCTAAAGGGGAATAATGATGCCTCGCCAATCTGACACTATGATGGCATGGGTATTTATTACTTTTGTGGCCTTGATATGCCCTCAACCTGGAATATTAATTCTGTTTCCCTCTCCATGGATAATGCCTGCTCTGCTGAGTATTTCCCGAATTTTCTGTTTTTATTTCAGATTTTCACTATCGATAGTATTTGGCTTTTGACATTTAAGGATCATCAGTCAGTGAATATAATAAGCAATTTGTGAACAAAGGGCCAGCTGTATTCCAATCCACTAGTGTATAACCTTTACATAAGTGCTGGGAGTAGTGAGTGCAGCGGAAACGGCTCCTATTTACATCAAAAAGCAACCATGCATTTCCATATTCAATACCTTGGAAGTTTATCAGCCTTAAAAATCAAAATAACACCTCAGTATTGTGATAGTTTTGTATATTTCATATTCTTTCTGATCTTTGGTTCTGCTATGTTATTGTGAATAGACTACAAAATATTTGCCTCCACGTAAAGGAAAATACCTAATTTTAAACAATGGATGGATAAGGCCCTCAATACTTGTTATGTGCGAGGCTGATCATTGGTTGGACATCAATAGTTAAGAAGAGTTTATTTGCAAAATAAATAAAAAAATATGTTTAGTCATGTTTTCCTTTCTTTATTTTTATGCATTTTAAAAATATTGTAAGAAGCAGTTGTGCCTAAATACACTCAACAGCTTATTTTCATAGCATATAGTGTGACAGCTATTGTGAATCAATTTCATGTGCAAATCATCTTCAGGAAACTTCTAACTACTTGCTGAGGAAGCAGAACACAGGGATGGTCTGTAGCTGCTAATGATTTAATACACAGAATGCATATTCACAACTTGCCTATCTTGGGCCTTGGTTGCAACTGAATTTGGATGCATCCAAAGAGCCATTGTCCTACCTCAGAGATGCTATTTCATTTCTAGGCATTCATGCACAGAGAGATGTATGTCAAGCAAGGAAAAACAATAGAAACTGGGCAAAAGCTAAAAACAAGGGACTATAAAGAGTTGGTATGGAGATGAATAAAGGAACAATAAAAATCAAAGTTAAAAACCTTCAGGAGTTTTTTGAAAGTTAGGCAGGAGTTTGCAAAATAGGAGAACTAGTGGAGGGACTTCCTGACAGGAAGGGCTAAGCTGAAGTTTATTAATAGTGGAATAAATGGAGTGAGAGCTGAAGTTGAAAAAGAACAGATGAGTATATGGACATGGAGTTGAGAGAACTTATTAACAGAAGATAAATTACAGTCATTGGAGGATTTGGTTCAGTAGGTTGATATTAAAATGTTTATCCCCCATTCCAAATCCTTCCAAAACTGTTCCTTATCTTAAGTTAACAAATTCACACAGCTACTGCTCAGTTTCTACAAGATATAATTCATTCAAAATATGATAATCTCTACCCTCATTTACATTATATGAACCACTGGAGCTTAAGGTTAACAGGATTTTATGTAAATGATAGCATAGATTTGAATGAGTTGTACATTGCAGGATTTCAGACCAACTAAGAGACTGTTAGATAAGTTGAGTTTAAGCAGACAAGGGCTTTGGTAGCAGTGTTGTTGAGGTGGTGGCAGAACAGGCAGTGCTGCAGAAGTAGAGGAAAGTTATCAAAAAGCATGCTGAGCTTGGAGATAAGTAGAACATCTCAGCTCAACTAATGGCAGCCTAGGAGGCTGGCAGAAGCAAATGCATATCACGGGAGCTAAAGATGATTGTTTTATTTTGCTGACAATAAGAGGAAGTTTGATCATTTTGGTCTTAATTTCATAAGGGCAATGGAGAGTACAGTAACTGTCAATATGAAAGAAAAATGGAATGTTGGACTTCATTGCAAGAGAGATGAATCCAATGGCTCTACTTCATTAGGAGTTTGAGGAGATTTGGTATGTCACCAAAGACTCTTACAAATTTCTATAGACGTACAGTGGAGAGCGTTCTGACTGGTTGCATCACAGCCTGGTATGAAGCTTCCAATGCACAGGATCGCAAGTGGCTGCAGAGGGTTGTAGCCTCAGCCAGCTCCATCATGGGCACAACCCTCCCCACCATTGAGGACATCTTCAAGAGGTGGTGCCTCAAGAAGGCAGCATCCATCATTAAGGACCCTCAGCATCCTAGACATGCCCTCTTCGTGTTACTACCATCAGGGAGGAGGTACAGGAGCCTGAAGACCCAAACTTAATGATTCAGGAACAGCTTCTTCCCCTCTGCCATCAGGTTTATGAACAAGCCATGAACCCATGAACACTACCTCATTATTCCTTCTTTTTGCACTATTTATTTATTTTTGTAATTTAGAGATTTTTATGTCTTACACTGTACTGCTGCCACAAAACAACAAATTTCACGACATATGTCAGTGATAATAAATCTTATTCTGATTCTAATTCTAATTCTGAAACTATAAATAAGCCTTACTAAATCTGTAGCAATACACAAAAAGTGCTGGAGGAACTCAGCAGGTCAGGCAGCATCCATGGAGGGAAATAAATAGTCGACGTTTCGGGCCGAGAGCCTTCATCAGGACTGGAAAGGAAGAGGGCAGAAGCTGGAATAAGAAGGTGGGGGGAGGTTGAGGACTACACGCAGGCAGGGGTTGGTGGGTCCAGGTGATAGGTGAGTCCGGGTGAGAGGGGAAGGTAGTGGCCATGCGGCTTCCTGTGCATCGGTGAGACCCAATGCAGATTGGGTGACCACTTCATCGAGCACCTTCGTTCCATCTGCCGCAGCAGCCAGGACCTCCCGGTGGCCACCCACTTCAATTCCACATCCCACTCCCATACTGACATGTCTATCCATGGCCTCCTCTACTGCCACGTTGAGGCCAGGCGCAGGTTGGAGGAACAACACTTCATATTCTGCCTTGGGAGTCTCCAACCTGATGGCCTTAACATCAATTTCTTGTTACCCCACTCCTTTGTCTTCCAATAACCCCACCCCTTCTTTTTTTTATTCCCCCCCCACTCCTTTGTCTTCTCTTATTCCCATTGCTCCCTTCCCCAACCTTGATGACCTGCCCATCTCCTCTCCTCCCCTCCCCCATCCTTTATTCCATGGTCCACTGCCTTCTCCTACCAGATTCCTCCTCCTTCAGCCATCAGCCTCTTCTACTTATCACCTCTCAGCTTATTACATCTTCTCCCTCTCCCCCACCCACCTATCTTCCCCCTCTCACCTGGACTCGCCTATCACCTGATCTCACCTATACCCTGCCTGTGTGTGCTCCTCCCCCTCCCCCCACCTTCTTATTCTGGCTTCTGCCCTCTTCCTTTCCAGTCCTGATGAAGGGTCTCATCCCGAAACGTTGACTGTTTATTTCCCTCCATGGATGTGGCCTGACCTGCTGAGTTCCTTCAGCACTTTTTGTGTATTGCTCCAGATACATCCAGCATCTGCAGAATTTCTTGTGTCTCTTTCTACAGCTGTACAGGATTTGGTGAGACTACGCAGGAGCATTGTGAACAATTTTGGTCTCTTTATTTTAGGAAAATGATTCACTACATTGATTCCAGTATGCAGTGTTGGTCTAAAAAGGAAAGACTGAATAGATTGAGTCAGTATTACCACAGTTTTGAAAATGAGAGGTGATCATTGAAAAATATATAATTCAGGGGGGCTTGACAGGGCAGATGAGGATGCTTCCCCTGTTGGGGAGTCCAGACAAAGGGTCAAAGATTGAAAGAGAAGAATAGACAAGAGGAGTAGATGAGCTACAATCTTATTGACCTGCAAAGCAGACTCAAGTATCCATATGAATTACTCATGTTCTGATTTATTATGTTCTTAGGTGAGCTGGGTGTTGATAGCAATAAAGATCTGGATTTCATGAATGGGTGTTTGATAAGATCCTGTCATGAATCACACAAAATGAAACTATTAATCTTCCAGTTTTATGGTAATTTTAGTTAATAAGTGAGGATATCAAACTACCATTGGCACGTTTGAGGACAGGAAACAATAGTGTTGGTGAACTCAGTGCAAGTTCCAACTTTTGAGGTCATTAGAGTTTTCTGTTAAGAGGAAATTTAAATTGACATTGAAGTTACATACTATGCCTGCAAATATTTCCTAACTGGATATTCAGAGACTAATTTTCAGTTTGAGTTAAATTCAGATTAAGTTAATTTATTTATCATGCCTATTAAATATTCAAAAATAACCAGCAGAAAAGGAGTTTGAAATCCTCATTTATTAACTAAAACTACCACAAACCTGGAAGACTAATAATTTCATTTTTGTGATTCATGACAGGATTTTATCAGACACCTACTCATGTTATGAGTCGTTCCACAATTATCAGTCAAAAGTGGGTCTAAAGCTAAAAACTACTTCAGAGATTACTGATCTTTGAGAAGGCATCATCTGGATATAGTTAGACACTAATCATTGCACATGCACAATTGCTTTTGTAACTGAAAAGATCCTGACCTGAAGTTTCAGCTATTTAGCAGTTAGATAAATTGCCCGCTTTATCTTTTGCTCTTTCATTTTGTTCAACAGAGTTTACTAAATTCTGAGAAAGCTGAGCATTTCAGCAAAAGAATGGCATTTATAGAAATGTGGCAAATTGATCACCACGTTCCCTAAGCTCCTGAGGAGCTGTTTTATATTGAAGAATGTCTTCCTGTAAACTTGCGTAAGTCTGAAATAATTTTAGGATGGATTGTCTGAAGTGTTAGACCCAATTAACATGTGCAAGGTTGGCATCACCGATTAATGATGGCTGTTTACAATTTATAATTTTCCAACAATTTTCTGAAAACATACATGCCTGCCAGTTTTCAGGTAATTATATCAAATTAACCTTCACTATTATTGTTTAGAAATGGATGATCCATAATCTTACTGGCACTTCATAATCTGATCCCTACCAAATCCACTCCTGGCATCTGTCTATGATGGTAATGGTAGAAGTGACCACCTCATAGTTTTTGTGGAGACAAAGTCCCATCTTCACGTCAAGGGCTGACTCCATCATGTGGTGTGACACTACAATCGGGAAAAGTGGAATAGACTCAGAACAGATCTGGCAGTTCAAAATCAAACATGCATGAAACAGAATAGCAGCACAAAAGAGACACCAACACAATCTGTAAACTCATGGTCCACACACCTCTTACCACACACCCATTACTATCAAGCCTGGGGATAAAACTTGGTTCAATGAAGGGTGCAGAAGGGCATGAAGAGAGCCACACCAGGCAACACTTGCATTCCAGGGGGAGTTGCATTCCTAGAAAATGGTCTGAAATGGTCCGTATCACTATTTTCCGTCATGTGAAGTTGTGTCGTTAGTGCATGCATCAAGAAATGCTAGTTGAAAAAAAACTTTGTTTTTTCCTTTGCAAACTTTGTAAAAACTTTTTTTTTACCTTTTTTCCCACAAAAATTCCATGAGAGTGAATTTTATTCTGTATCTCAAATGCTTCAGTAGTGATTTCCGTGGGAATCGCCTATACTAATGAACGATGAGATGCCTGCATAGTAAAGCTGCAACACAAGGCTACTTGTTTACTAAAAAGAACTAAAAAAGCCTGCAATGCCAAAGCTAAGTGATCACAAAACTAACGGATCAGATTAAAGTTCTGCAGTCCAACTACAACTAGTCACAAATGGTGATGGATAATTAAACAGCTAACAGGAGGAGGAGACCCCAAGAATATCCCATCCTCAACAATGGTGGGTCCCAGCACATGAGTGCTAAAGACAAGGCTGAAGGATTTGCAACCAACTTCAGCCAGAAGTACCAAATAAGTCATCTGTCTCACCTTCCTCCCAAGAGCCCCACTGCCACAGAAGACAGTCTCCAGCCAATTCAATTCATTCCACATGAAAGTTCGGATGCATGGGGTCAGTAGAGAATTGGCTGTGTGGATCCTGAGCTGGCTTGCCTGTAGAAGACAAAGGGTGGTGGCTGAAGGGACTTATTCAGGCCGGAGGCCTGTGAACGGTGGTGTTCGCAGGGATCTGTGCTGGAACCTCTGCTGTTTGTGATGTACGTAAATGACCTGGATGAGTATGTTGATGGATGGGTTAGTAAGTTTGCTGACAATACCAAGATTGGTGGAGTTGTGAATAGTGTAGAAGACTGGCGACGGATACAGCATGATATAGATCTGCTGCAGAATTGGGCAGAGAAATGGCAACCCAGATAAAGAGGTGTTACATCTTGGAAGGACTAATGTCAAGAGGCAGTACATTCTTAAGGGCATGATCCTTAACAGTGTTGAAGAGCAGAGAGACCTTGGGGTGCAAGTCCATGACTCACTGAAAGTGGCTACACAGGTAGATAGGGTGGTTAAGAACGCTTGTGGGATGCTTGCATTTATTAATCAGGGTATTGAGTATAGGAGTCAAGAAGTTATGATGCACCTCTATAGAACTCTAGTTAGGTCGAATTTAGAATATTGCGTGCAATTCTGGTCACCTCACTATAGGAAGGATGTCGAGGCTTGAGAGATGGTGCAGAGGAGGTTGCTGCCTGGATTAGAGGGCATGCGCTATCAGGAGAGGCTGGACAAACTTGGGCTCTTTTCTCTGGAGCGGCGGAGGCTGAGGGGTGATCTGTTGGAAGTGTATAAAATTGTGAGGGGCATAGATAGGGTGGACAAGCTATATCATGTTCCCATTACTGAGCAATCCAGTACCAGAGGGCATGCATTTAAGGTGAGAGGGGGTAGGTTCAGTACAGACATGAGGGGTACATTTTTTACTGAGAGAGTGGTGGAAGCCTGAAATGCGTTGCCTGATAGGCTGGTGGAGGCAAATTTATTAAAGGCTTTTAAGAGGAGCTTGGATGGGCACATGAATGAAAGGAAAATAGAGGGATATGGGCATTCTGTAGGTAGGAGGGAATAGCTATGTCAGCACAGCATTGTGGGCCGAAGGGCCTGTTCTGCGCTGTACTGTTCTAGGTTCTATATGATATCAAGAAACAGCTGGCAGCACAGGACAGATCAAAGAGTACAAGACCAGACAACATAGCAGCTGTGGTACTGAAGATCTGAAGTACACAACTGGTCATGCCTCTTGCCAAGCTGTTACAGTACTGGTAGGACACTGGCATTTACTGAACAATGTCCCGGTCACAAAAAGCAGGGCAAATCCAATCTGACTAATTATTCCCTGTCATTCTCCTCTCAATCATCAGCAAAATGACAGAAGCCATTGAGGGCAGTGCTATTGAGTGGCACTCACTCACTTATAGCCGATTCACTGATTCCCAGTTTGAATTTTGCCAGGACCAGTCCATTTGAGACCTTATCACAGCCTGGGTTCAAATGTGGGTCAAAGAGCTGAATCCCAGAGGTGAGGTATTGGTATTGTATTGGTTTATTATTGTCACTTGTACCGAGGTACAGTGAAAAACTTCTCTTGCATATTGATCGTACAGGTCAATTCATTACACAATGCAGTTACATTGGGTTAGTACAGAGGTCATTGATGTGACTACCATTGACATCAAGCCAGCTTTTGACCAAGTATTGCATCAAGGAGCCCTGGTAAAACTGAAGTCGATGGGCATCAAAGGGTAAACATTCCAGTGGTTGGAGTCATACCTTGCATAACAGAAGACAGCTGTGATTGTCATAGGTACCAGCTCTAGGACATCACAACAGGAGCTCTTCTGGACAATATCCTAGCCCCAACCATCTTTAGCTTCTTAATAATCTTCCTTCCATGAAACTCAAGTGAACCAGTCACATACAGTAAATACTCTGGGTACCACAGCAGGTCAAACACTTGGTATCCTGTGATAACTCACTCATTTCCTGACACTCCAAAGCTCTTCCATTATCCATAAGACACACATCAGGACCTAGCAACTATCAAGAAGCTCAACAGCATGCAGGACCTTCTAGAACAAGGCACCCCATCCATCATCAGAAACATTCCTTCCCTCCACCATCAGTGTACGGTGCCTATAATGAGTACCATCTACAAAACACACTGCAATTATTTGCCTGGTCTACTTCAACAACACCCTCCCAGATCCATGACCCCTACTGCCAAGAAGGACACAGGAACAGGTGAGTGGGAACACCACCATTACCATGAGCAGAAGAATATCAGGGTAACTACCAACCAAAATTATTGATAATTCCTCACCAACTGCTGTGCAAAAAAATAAAAAAGCAGGAAGTAGAAATTTCAATGTGTCCAGCATATACCCACCATGTCTAACCTATCACTGGTTCACTGGGCAATTTCCCAGCAGAAGGATGGAGATATCAGAGGAAGGCTGCATTGCCCTGTTGGACTCCCAAGAGGATTTCACTGGTGTCCCAGGGCCAGCACTTACCTGACACAAGTCTGCACTCACCATGTGGTTGGTTGTTCCCAGATCACTCGGCTTTTAAGTAGAAGATCCACCCCAGTGCTTTTCCCACCACAACACGTTAGACATGAGTAATTTCAGGAGTCTCCCACAACCATTGAAACTTACTAGCATTAACATCTTGCCTGCTCCTCTTTAAGGGAGATGACCACTGAGTCCAATGTACTACTGGAAGTTATTGTCCACTTGGGAACACTGATAACAATAAGGCCACACATTCACTTGAGCAGGGACCCTAGTTCATTGATGCTGACCTGAAACATGGAAAAGCAGTCACCCAGAGAGAGGGCCTTCACAGTAAGGGAGACCACTGAGACCCAAGATGAAGCAGCAGTGGGAGGAGGTATCCTGATTAATCAATGTTGGAGTTATCTGAGGGACTGGATATCTTTAATCATTGCCCCATGTGCAGCCAATTTTAGTGAAAGCTGCAACAGATTCCATCTACAAACAACTGCACAACTTACACGTATAACTATAACTTGAACACTCACACTAATATCTTACATGTTACACATGGTTACAGCTATTCAAATGTGCAGGCATGTAATACATAAACTGCAAAACACAACATTCACTGATCTAAAAGCTAAAACACTACAGATGCGAGAAATCCATAATAAAAACAGAAAATGTTGGACATCTGCAGCAGGTCAAACAGAATTTGTGATGAGGGAAACATAGTTAACATTTCAGGTCAATGATCTTTCATCAGAACCAGGAAAAATTAGAAAACAGGCATGTTTTAACTTGCAGAGAAGTGGGAGGGGTGGAGAGAACAAATATGAATGCCCGTGATAGGTTGATCAAGAGAACATGGCTTATTCAGCTTGGTGTTGGCTGTGAGAAGGTGATGAGACTTGTTTACAGAAGCTAATCTTTCACAAAGAGGTGAGGCAGAGGCATGTGACTGAGAACAGAGGACAGCAAGAAAAAACACAATGCCGGAACTGTGAGATAAAGAACACAGCAGTTGCCGGACATCTGAAAAAGGAAATCTTCAAGAAAAGTGGTACAAACTGTGTCTCTTGACTCATCCTACAGGTCCAAAGGCTACCTCCTGAGACAATCTTTCTATACATTAGTACTGACCTATCCTCCTCCAAATTCAGGACAGCCTTAACAGGCCCAATGGAAGCTCCTGCCAAAGAATATGTTTGTAGATCTTAGGGGTAAAAGACAACATCAAGAATACTGCTGGAGGAAGGTCCTACCAAACCAACACTAAATTCAAGAAGAAACAAGCATAAAGCAGACAGAAAATAATGCACTATCTGTGGTATATAAAGTTTTCTTTTAAGAATGCAAGTTTGACAAATACAGAAACTGTTTTAAGAATGAAAAAAACTAACATTTTATAAAGTGAATTTAATGACTTCAGGGCATGCAAATCTCACTTTAACCAACAAGTAGCTGAGTACTCAATGTAGACCTTATAGAGCTTTGGTGACTATTTTAAATAGGCACCTGGAGAAACAATAGCTGCATTTGAAATTCCAAATAGCAAAGCCTGCCTCAAGCAAACGTTTTTCTTGCTCTTTTTAATAAAACACATTTGAAACATTTTTTAATAAATGATACTCATTAGTAAAGTTAATAACATGTCTCAGCTCTTTATTTACAAATTAAAAAAGGAAGCTGTTTTTCACACTTTTTCTGTTTCATTTCCATAATGTAATTTAGACTAGTTCAGTGAGTGGATGAGTACAGAGTAGCTGCCGTATAACATGGAAAAATGTGAATTATCTACTTTGTTAGGAAAAGTAGAAAGACAGAGTATTATTTTAAAGTGTTAGATTGGGAAATGTTGATGTACCAAGGGACTTGGCTGTCCTTGTAAGCCAATCACTGAAAGTAAACATGCAGGTGTAGCAAGCAGTTATGAAAGCAAGTGGTATATTGGCCTCCACTCTAAAAGGTTTTGAATACTGGAGCAAAGATATCCTGCTACAATTATACTGGTCCCTGGTGAGACACACTGGAATATTATGTGCAATTTTGTTCTTCTTATCTAGGAAGGGGTATACTTACCATAGAGGAAGTGCAGCAAAGGTTCACCAGACTGCTTCCTGGGATGGCAGGACTGCCATATGAGGAGAGATTGAGTCAACTAGACCTATACTCACTGGAGTTTAGGAGAATGAGAGTGGATATCATTGAAACATGCACATTTCTGGATGCGGTAAGGATGTTTCCCCTCATTTGATACCTCGAACAAGGGGTCACAGTCTCAGAATATGTAGTAAGACATTTAGGATAAAATGAGAGAAATTTCTTCATTCAGAAGGTGGCAAACCTGTGGAATTCTCTGCCACAAAGGGCAGTGGAGGCCAAGTCACTGAATAAACTCAAGAAGGAGACAGACCAATTTTAAGAAGCAAAAGGTACCAAGGGGTAATGGAAGAGAGCAAGAAGATGGTACTGAGATGAAGGATCGTCCATGATCATATTGAATGGTGGAACAGTTTCAAAGGGTTGAATGGCCTATTCCTTCTACCTACTTGAATTCACCTCCCTGAATTCTCTCATTTTAGCTGTTTGTTGGATCAAATGTAACTTGTACAGAAGACATCATTCAGATAACCAGAAAACCATGTCTGTAGCCTCAATGTCAATGATTTAGGTAACCAGAAACTCCAATGCTCTTTGCCCTTTACCAAGCTCCCATACACACTTCCTGACTCCATGCTAATATCAGGTCCATGTTTCTAAAAATTATTAGCAATCACTAACAATGTTGACTCAAATAAGATTTAAGCCTAACTGTGGTATTATTGATCTCCAGACTTTGCAAGTGAAATGAATTGAGAGAAGGTCTGCACTGCAGAGAAACTAATTGAAATTATTTGGAAGACAGTACATGAAAGGAACCAGATACTCATGCAATTAATCATGATCACTAATGTAAGGTAGATCAATATTCTGAAGCAGCATTCAATTTTAGTTACCACTGCTTTTGCTCTGTCTTATCTGCCAGTTAACTTCCTCATCCAGGAATAATAGAAGAACATAAATGCAGCACATTGAGGACAGTCAAGAAGAGTTACTAAAAAACATTTCCAGCATTCATTATCACATTGTGCTTATTAACACTTGTACATTATGAGAATTCCTCATAAAGTAATAGATTGACCATAAGGAGATAGTTACTGTTACACATCGTATAAAATTTATGTACACAAAGACTTCCTATTTATCTACTGAAAATGTATTGGGCGTGTTTTGTCTATTTTTGTAAGGTACAATTATTTTTTTAAAAAAACAGTATTATTCACAAGCATTGAACAACAATATGTTCACCTTTAAATGATATTGCAATGGTGGCATTGTTAACTAGATGATACAGTGGCAGAGAAATGCAAAGTAGTAAGATGAATCCTAGCAATGATGACAGGATCAGACAGGCTAACTCATGGCTGGAGTGAGGGCGGAAACGTGAGGACCTTAGATTCCTGGGACAGTAAAACCATTTCTGAGTTAGATGGGTTACATTCTGAACTAAGTTCTGACATAGTTCAGAAATAGGAGAGATCAGAGAGAGGCCAAAGCAGGGCTGTCTCAATGACTTTGCAATGTTTTACCTAGAAATTGGATCATACAGCACTCAGTTATTTGGCACAATTTCACAAACTTAAATTGGGCATTTCTATGCATAATCCAGATTGGTGCGTCAAACATTTTCCCAGCAGCAAGCATGCATCTAATGATGTAATTGTTCACATGAGGCCCATTTCCACTTGTACAAATGTAACTAGAACTCAAAATTTCATGTTATGGAACAGTCTTGGTAAAACTGGGAGCATATTGCATTGTTTAACAGGTCATTTTGTTAACACTGGGACTTGTGAATAAGCAGCTTCAGAAAGGACTGCAATGTGCTCAGTCATCTTCCAAGATCTACAGAGTGTCTTTAAACTAACAATGAATGTTTCCTTCAACAGGTGGCTGCCTCACTGATGACAATGATAGCAGCACTCCATTCCTGGGAGCAAGATTATGGCCATAACAGTCATTTGGGCTGGATCAGTACTACAGAGCAGGAGTCAAACACACGCCCATTAGTGAAAAGCCTATACCCACAGAGTCTTCAGACACACTGCATCCTACCTGAACCTCTCTGTCGAACAGGTGAAGGTTTTCCATTACTGTCCATAGAGATATGTGATTTTCTGTGAGAAGACCTTCAGTTACACTCTTAAGCAGGGACTGCTCTTTCAATGGAGATCAGGGACACACTGACTTTTAACTTCCTTGCCACACAATCTGTCCAAGCGACTACAGCTGACCTCTGCCATGTCTTCCAATTTGCTGCTCACTACTGTGTCAGAGGGGTCACCCAGGCACACCACTTATGAATGAAGCATTTCAATCTACTTTGAATTCTGCGAGGAAAAGATGGTAACTCAAGTTTTGCTGGTTTATTGCAAGTGCAGCCATATTCCAAAGACGTACGGTTTAGAAAGTTGTGGGCATGCTATGTTGGTGCCGGAAGCGTGGCAACACTTGAGGGCTGCTCCCAGAACACTCTACGCAAAGATGCATTTCACTGTGTGTTTCGATGTACATGTGACTAATAAAGATATCTTATCCTTATCTACATTTATGTGCCTCAAAGGTGTCCCATTAATAACCTAATGGCTTCATTGACAGAAAGGCTTTCTGCTCCTTCAATATGCAGGTGGTTGTAGATCATGAGAAAAATGTCCTCATGGTGAATGTTTCCAAGAAGCACATACATGACTCCTTCATCCTGAGGGAGTCCAAGCTATGGGATATTTGCAGCAGTCAACACGAGGAGATTTGGGGAATTCCTGGCCAGGAACTCCCCAAACCTTCTCAAAAATGCACGTTGCTTGGGGAGTCCCTGGCCTGCTGGTGTGAATAGTGCTTGACAGCTTGGTGTCCAACAGTGATGGTGCCTAGTTAACCTTATGGCCAGGAGTGGATGCAAGTCAGAGTCCAAGGGGCAGCACAGTGGCCCAGCTAGTAGAGGTGCTTCCTCACAGCACCGGTGACCTGGGTTCAATCCTGAGCTCTGATGCTGTCTGTGTGAAGATTTCAGTTCTCCCTGTGACTGCATGGGTTTCCTCCAGTTTCAGAGGAATAGAGCATGGGGACAAGGCTGCTCTTTGCTTCCCTGACTCCTCACACCAATGCACTCTCCATCCACTGCAGCTTAGCAGAGATACTATAAGAGCCTTCAAAGTGAAAGGGTCAAAGTGAAAATAACAAGCAAGTTGACACAAGTAAATGTTGTTGCCTGCTTCTGTCTCCACGTTCCTTACAGTACACACAAGGCAGATGTGGTGACTTCATCATTATCTGCTCCATGCCACACGGCTTGGCCACTGAAGACACTAATTAGTATCAGGGCAAGAGGAGCAAAGAGTCCTGGAGCTTGAGGCCATGAGGAAGCACTTTGACAACAGCCGGAGCAAGAGGAGGGAGAGAAAGGTTACTCGGGTGTGCCAGCTCTGCATCTGCAGCCTCATCTCCCAGGAGGGAGGTCTCGCTGTCAGAGGATATAAGGGGTACCCTAACACAGAGATACTTTTCATAGAGACTCTCCAAGATCATAGTCCCTGAGATAAACTAAGTGACTCCCTCCAGTACACAAATCCTTTTCTCAGAGATTACCTTAATCATCAGTGTGGAAGTAGACAAAGCAGGGGAGAAGATTCCCAAGATAGGTATCATCCTTCATTCCAATAAGGCTGTCCTTTTCAATTGAGAAACTTCCCTCACTGGCTTGTGGCAATCACTGTTGACCTGAGCCTTGTGACCAGACATACATTGCATTAGCAACCTTATGAAGTGAGACATTGCAGGGCACACAGCAATGCCGCATCTGCCACACCACTGAAAGATGTCATTTTCCAACATTTGGATGCTTGACCTTGGTATGGGGCTGTGGCGAGGGCATGTTATTAGGGTTTGAGCTCTGTGTGTGTGTGTGTGTGTGTGTGTGTGTGTGTGTGTGTGTGTGTGTGTGTGTGTGTGAGAGAGAGAGAGTGTGAGAACATGTGTGTGTGAGTGTGTGCGTGAGAGTGTATGTGTGTGCATGTGTGTGTGTGTGTGAGCGCATGTGTGCGTGTGTGTGTGAACGTGTGTGGTGAGCACATGTGTGTGTGTGAATGTGTGAGTGTGTGTGTGTGTGTGTGTGTGTGTGTGTGTGTGTGTGTGTGTGTGTGTTTGTGTGTGTGTGAGAGAGAGAGAGAATCATAGTGTCATACAGCATGGAAACAGGATCTTCAGCCCAGTGTCCATGCTGCCATCATGCACCAGTTACAATACTACGGCCCTAATCCCATTTCATTAATCCTATTTACATATATAATCCTATCTCCGCCCATATTCTACCACTCACATACACACTGGGGCAATTTATAGTTGCCAATTAACCTACCAGCCAGCACATCATTGAGATGTGGGAGGAAACCAGAGCATCAGGGGAAACCCACATGGCCACGCGACACAGGACACCAACTCTGCACAGACAGCACCAACTGTTGCTCAAGCTTTGAAGTAACAGCTTTATTAGCTGTGTTACTGTGCTGTTGTGTGTGTGTGGCTCTGTTTGTGGATGTGAAAAAGCTGTTTTTTTAGAGGTCAGCAGCTCACCTTGACATGCCTTGTGAAATCATGAAATTTATTTTTGCACTGCTCCTTTTTATTGTTTTCCTCAGAAAGGGAATCTTCCACCAGGTTTTATGGTGGCCTGGCAGGCTCCTCCCACCCCCCTCCCCCCCCAGTCCTCAGGTCCTCTCTCCTGGCGAGTACCTCTTTAACCAGTGTTTCCATGTCCATGCATCTAATTCATTCTCCCTCTCCTCTGCGACAGCCATTCTATGCATTGCCAGTGCCTGGCTCTCACGGTAAGTGTGCCATTGAGATCCAATGTCCTTTTGTGATTATGCTTGGATGCTGCATTCAACTAATCCTGGTCCTGCCAGGAACAATGCAGGTCCCTTTTTAGTTCTTCGTTCTGGGTGCTGGCCACCCTAATAATAATGTTTCAGATGTCTTTTGGCTCAATTTTGCAATTTTTGGAGGTGGACCCAAGCTTGGCACATCAAAAAGGGGTGAAAGCCAACTTGCAGGCATTTATGTGTAAATTAACTTAGGTTAAATAGAATCAGTGAAGGGCAAGTACAACTTCACCACTTGAGACTGTGATGCAGTGGGTAAAACAACAGTCTTAGCTCAAACACATAGTGGACAGGAACTTCTGGTTGCAAGGTATTCAGAGGAAATTTAGAAGATAATAAAGGAGAGTAAATTGAAACAATTGGACAAAGGATCTTGAGAATGCGTAAACTCTCACCATTGCATTATTTCATCTGCTGTACGAATCTACAAGCCAACTATAAGTAAAAGTAAAAGTAAAAGTAAAAAGCATTAATCACATAAGATTTAAGGGAGATGAAGGAAAAGATGAAAGGAGATTTGCCAGGTGACTGACCTGATGGTGGGTGAACATTTTGGGAAAAGTGACCACAACTCATTATGCTTTAAGAGTTACACAGTTGTGAGCAAGGATAAAATTGGATCTTGTGGGAAGGTACTAAATTGGGGGAGGGCAAATTATGACAGGATAAGACAGGAGCTAAGGGGCATTGACTGGGAGCAACTGCTGTCAGACAAGTCCATGTCTGACATGTGCGAGTTATTTAAAGACCAACTGATCAGAGTTCAGGATCGGCATGTTCTGGTAAGGAGTAAGGACAAGGATGGTAAGGTAAGGGAACCTTGGATGACCCAAGAGGTCCTAAACTTAGTCAAGAAGAAAGAGGAAGCGTACGCAAGGTTTAGGAAGCAAAAATCAGACTGAGCCCTTGTGGAATATAAAGACAGCAGGAAAGTGCTCAAGCAGCAATTAGGAAGGCCAAAAGAGGCCATGAAATGTCCTTGGTGAGCAGGATCAAGGAGAATCCCAAGGTATTTTATACTTTTTTTCTTAATATAAGGATAACTAAGAAGAGGGTAGGTCCACTCAAGGATAAAGGAGGAAATTTGTGTTTGGATTCAAAGCAAGTGGCTGAAAACGAAATGAGTGCTTTGTGTTGGTATTTAGAGGAGAAGAAATTGGAGGACAGTGAAAACAGAGTGGGACATGCTAATGTGCTGGGACATTTTGAGATTAAGGAGGAGGTAGTGTTGGGTCTTCTGAAAAGCATTAAGGTGGATGACCCCAGGGCTTGCCGGCATATATCCCAGAATATTGAAAGAAACAAATGAGGAGATTGCTGGGGCTTTGACAAGGATCTTTGTGTCCTCACTAGCAACAGGCCAGGTTCCAGAGGACTGGAGAGTCACAAATGTTGTGCCTTTGTTCAAGAAAGGAAAGAGGGATAATCCAGGTAATTAGAGGTCAGCAACCCTCACATAGGGAAGCCATTGGAGAGGGTACTGAGGTACAGGATTTATGCACATTTGGAAAGGCTTGACCTGCTTAGGGGCAGTCAGCATGGTTTTAGGCGGGGCAGATCATGTCTTAAAAACTTGATTGAGTTTTTTGAGGAGATGACAAAGGAGCCTGATGAGGGTAAGGCAATGGATGTTATTTACATGGACTTTAGTAAGGCATTTGACAAGGTCCCTCATGGTAGGTTGATTCAGAAGATAAACATGCATGGGTTCCAGGGTAAATTGCAAGCTTGGATTCTGAACAGGAGTGGAAGGCTGTTCTGGCTGGAGGTGCGTGACCAGTGATGTCCCGCAAGGGTCGGTGCTGGGACCTCAGTTGTTTGTGATATACAGTAAATCAATGATTTGAATGAAAATGTAGATGGGTGGATTAGCAAGTTTTCAGATGACACCAAGATTTGTGGGGTTGTGGACAGTGTAAAGGACTACCAAAGAATACAGCAGGATATAGATCAGTTACAGATACGGGCAGAGAGGTGGCAGATGGAGTTTAATCTGGGCAAGTGTGAGGTGCTGCACTTTGAGAGGTCAAATAAAAGTAGAAAGTATACAGTTAATGGTGGCCCCTTAATAGCATCGAGGTACAAAGGGATCTTGGGGTCCAGGTCCATAGTTCACTGAAAGTGGCTATGCAAGTGGATAAGTTGGTAAAGAAGGTGCATGGCATGCTCATCTTCGTTAGTAGGGGTGTTGAGTACAAGAGTAAGGAAGCCGTGCTGCAACTATATACAACTGTAATCAGACCACACATGGAGTATTGTGTGCAGTTTCTGCTGCCCATTATAGGGAGGATGTGGAGACTGTGGAGTAGGTACAGAAGAGGTTCATCAGGATCCTGCCTGAATTAGAGAGTATGACCTATAAGGAAACGTTGGACAAACTTGAGTTGTTCCCCCTAGAGCATTGGAGGCTGAGGGGAGACCTGATGGAGGTTTTTTAAAATTATGAGAGGCATAGTTAGGGTAGACAGTCAGAATCTGTTCCCCAAGGTAGAAATGTCAAACACCAGAGGACATGATTTTAAGGTTAGAGGGGGGAAGTTTAAAGGTAAATGTGAGGGGCAAGATTTTTATGCAGATAGTGGTAGGTGTCTGGAATGGGTTACCAGGGGTAGTAGTGGAAGCAGGCAGTTTGGTGGAGTTTAAGAGGCTTTTAAGATAGACACATGAATATGCAAAGAATGGAGGGATGTGGACGATAAACAAGAGGCTGACATTTAGTATAAATCGGCACAACATCATGGGTCAGATAGCCTGTCCACAGCTGTACCGTTCTATGTTCCGTGTTCTTTGAGATCGATCAAAATATCCAAGAAGTAACAGTGGAGGAAATGAAATCCACTGTCAGATTTTTAAGAACATGAGAAGGAGGAGCAGGAGTTGGCCATTTGGGCTCTGAGCCTACTCTGCCTTGCATTGATCTTCCACTTGTTTTATGCACCAAACTGGATAATTCCACATTTTCCACATTATATTGCACCTGCCACATTCTTGTCCATTTATTCAGCTTGTCTACAGTTATATTTGTTATGAAAGTTACATTTTTTCTTCTAATATCCACATCCTTTACTACATTTTTCTTTTGGTGCATATAAAGGATGATGCACTACCCAGGACTGAACACAGGTGGGGATCCAAGCTGCAGCACAATGGCACAGCTGGTAGAGGGGCTGCCTCAAAGCACCAGTGACCTGGGTCCTGTCCTGACTTCTCACGCTGCCTGTGTGAAGTTTGCAGTTCTCTCTGTGACTGCATGGGTTTCCTCCATGTGCTCCAGTTTCTACCCACATCTCAAGGCTGTGTGACTTGATAGGTTAATTGGCCACTGTAAATTACCCAAGTGCGTATAGGTGTGTGGTAGAATCTGGGGGGAGCTGATGGGAATGTGGCGACAATGAGTGGGATTAGTATAAATGGATGCTTGATGATAAGCATGGACTCTTTGGGTTGAAGGGCATGCTTCCATGCTCTATGACTTGGTGGGTTCAGGGTGGTGGAGAGGTCTGAATCTTTCAGATCTTCTTTGTTCAAATGAAAAAGTCGTCATTTTTTTCAAATGCAGAGGATGCAGAATCTTTAAAGTAAATTTGCTGGTCATTAAAGAATAGGTTGGATGATCTACTAAAAAGTGGTAAATATTCCCAATTGCAGACAGGTAGTATGCACAGGCACAGGCAACATCACTGGTCCCTGCATGTAGACACCGACACAACAGATGATACCGATCACCATATTTCCATCTGCAAACGAAGGCACCACTTTGCATGAGCTCAGTAAAATATTGTTTGTGGAGTTCTATTTGATAAAAAACATGCTGACTTTCCCTACAGCCCCAAACTAAAATCTTATCTTTAGCAAAATAATATTGTTACCTAACATAATGCTCCTAACCATAAGGCTGCACAAAGCAAAGTTGTCTTGAAATAATATCACAGACAAAGTTATGTACAAGGGTGGATCTATTTAGCAAAACTAGGAAGTCAGGATAAATGAATCAGAGCAACACAAGAAGAATAAATATATCAAACTTTTGCCAATAAATGAATAATTACATCTTGCACTGGTTGAGTACAGTATGAGCTAATGATTGTGTTGGGTGTAGTATCTCTTGGACTGTTATCAATCATTCAACCATCTGTAAATACGTAGTCCCACAGCATAGACTCAGTAACAAGGTGAGTAATTTACTTCCCATTTTTCATTGTGTGAACAATAAAACTATTTGCATTACTTTCTTCTCCCTATGTACAAAAGTTTTTTTATATACAAGGAGAAGAAAATAATGCAAATAGAGCCATGCTCAAAGCTACTGCTTTCCTTCATGCCTCAGGCAAACCTCAAACATTTTATGTCTCATCAATCAAAGTTAAAATACAAACCATGCTGAAGTGAGTGTATAAAGGGATGGGAATGTTCTATAAGAATATTTATGTAAATGTTGTCAAAATAATTTGAAACTCATTAGTGAACAGATCAAATGAATGAGGAAAACTAAAATTAAAACTTGTGTGTTATTTAACCGTTGATGCAGAAGGTTGTTCTGTGGCAGGTATCGGAATAGAAAACATAGAAAACATAGAAAACATAGAAAACCTTCAGCCCACAAAGCTGTGCCAAACATGTCCCTACCTTAGAAATTACCAGGCTTACCTATAGCCCTCTATTCTTTTCAGCTCCATGTACCTATCCAAAAGTTTCTTAAAGGACCCTATCATTTCCACCTCCACCACCATTGCCGGCAGCCCATTCCACCCACTCACCACTCTCTGAGTAAAAAACTTACCCCTGACATCTCCTCTATACCTACTCCCCAGCACCTTAAACCTGTGTTCTCTTGTGGCAACCATTTCAGCCCTGGGGAAAAGCCTCTGACTATCTTCCCAATCAATGCATCTCATCATCTTATATACCTCTATCAGGTCACCCCTCATCCTCCGTCGCTCCAAGGAGAAAAGGCCGAGTTCCCTCAGCCTGCTTTCATATGGCATGCTCTGCAATCCAGGCAACATCCTTGTAAATCTCCTCTGCACCCTTTCTATGGCTTCCACATCCTTCCTGTAGTGAGGCGACCAGAACTGAGCACAGTACTCCAAGTGGGGTGAGACCAGGGTCCTATACAGCTGCAACATTACCTCTCGGCTCCTAAATTCAATTCCCCAATTGATGAAGGACAATACACCATATGCCTTCTTAACCACAGAGTCAACCTGTGCAGCTGCTTTGAGCATCCTATGGACTCGGACCCCAAGATCCCTCTGATCCTCCACACTGCCAAGAGTCCTACCATTAACGCTATATTCTGCCATCATATTTGACCTACCAAAATGAACCACTTCACACTTATCTGGGTTGAACGGCACCTGCCACTTCCCAGCCCAACTTTGCATCCTATCTATGTTCCGCTGTAACCTCTGACAGCCCTCCACACTACCCACAACACCTCCAACCTTTGTGTCATCAGCAAACTTACTAACCCATCCCTCCACTTCCTCATCCAGGTCGTTTATAAAAATCACAAAGAGTAAGAGTCTCAGAACAGATCCCTGAGGTACACCACTGGTCACCGACCTCCATGCAGAATACGACCCTTCAACAACCACTCTTTGCCTTCTGTGGGCCAGCCAGTTCTGGATCCACATTGTAATGTCCCCTTGGATCCCATGTCTCCTTACGTTCTCAATAAGCCTTGCGTGGGGTACCTTATCAAATGCCTTGCTGAAATCCATATACACTACATCTGCTGCTCTCCCTTCATCGATGTGTTTAGTCACATCCTCAAAAAATTCAATCAGGCTACTAAGGCAGGACCTGCCCTTGACAAAACCATGCTGACTATTCCTAATCATATTATACCTCTCCAAATGTTCATAAATCCTGCCTCTCAGGATCTTCTCCATCAGCTTACCAACCACTGAGGTAAGACTCACTGGTCTATAATTCCCTGGGCTATCTCTACTCCCTTTCTTGAATAAGGGAACAACATCTGCAACCCTCCAATATTCTGGGACCTCTCCCATCTCCATTGATGATGCAAAGATCATCGCCAGAGGCTCCGCAATCTCCTCCCTCGCCTCCCACAGCAGCTTGAGGTACATCTCATCCGGTCCTGGCCACTTATCCAACTTGATGCTTTCCAAAAATTCTAGCATCTCCCCTTTCCTAATATCTACATGTTCAAGATTTTCAGCCTGCTGCAAGACCTCACTACAATCACCAAGATCTTTTTCCATAGTGAGTACTGATGTAAAGTATTCATTAAGTACGTCTGCTATTTCTTCCTGATCCATACACACTTCCCCACTGCTGCACTTGACAGGCCCTATTCTTTCGCATCTTATCCTCCTGCTCTTCACAAACTTGTAGAATGCCTTGGGGTTTTCCTTAATCCTGCCCGCCAAGGCCTTCTCATGTCCCCTTCTGGCTCTCCTAGTTTCCTTCTTAAGCTCTTTCCTGTTATCCTTATACTCTTCCAGATCTCTGACATTACCTAGTTCTCTGTACCTTTTCTAAGCTTTTCATTTCCTTTTGACTAGATTTATTATAGCCTTTGTACACCATGGTTCCTGTATCCCCTCGTGACTCCCCTGTCTCATTGGAACATGCCTATGCAGAACTCCACACAAATATCCCCTGAATATTTGCCACATTTCTTCCATACTTTTCCCTGAGAACATCTGTTTCCAATTTAAGCTTCCAATTTCCTGCCTGAGAGCCTCATAATTCCCTTTACTCCAAGTAAACACCTTTCTAGTCAATCTGTTCCTATCTCTCTCCAATACTACTGTAAAGGAGATAGAATTATGATAACTATCTCCAAAATGCTCTTCCACTGAGAGATCTGACACCTGACCAGGTTCATTTCCCAAAACCAAATCAAGCACAGCCTTTCCTCTTGTAGGCTTATCTACATATTGTATCAAGAATCCTTCCTGAACACATTTTACAAATTCCACCCCATCTACACCCCTCATTATATAGAGATGCCAATTGATATTTGGGAAATTAAAATCTCCCATCACGACAACTCTGTTATTATCACAAGTTTCTAGGATCTGCTTCCCTATCTGCTCCTCAATATCCCTGTTACTATTGGGCGGCCTATAATAAACACCCAGTAAAGTTATTGACCCCTTCCTGTTCCTAATCTCCACCCACAGAGACTCCGTAGACAGTTCCTCCATGACGTCTACCCTTTCTTCAGCCGTGACATTACCTCTGATCAACAGTGCCACTCCCCTACCTCTTTTGCCTCCCTCCCTGTCCTTCCTGAAACATCTAAAACCTGGCACTTGAAGTAACCATTCCAGTCCCTGAGCCATCCAAGTCTCTGTAATGGCCACCACATCGTATCTCCAAGTATTTAACCAAGCTCATCCACCTTGTTCACAATACTCCTTGCATTAAAATAGACACATCTCAAACTGGTCTGAGCACGTCCCTTCTCTGTCACCTGCCTATCCCCCCCTCGTACCTACTACTAGCTTTCTCCATTTGAGAGCCAAACACCTCTTCCCCAGTCTCTCCAGTTCCGATCCCACTCCCCAACAATTCTGGTAGGAATGATTGAGAGGGAGTGGTAGAAAAAGTCCAACGACTGGTAGTGGTGAGCTGCCTTCTTGAAATACTGCACAGGGTGAAGTTCCTCCCACGGTGTGGTTAGGAGGGAGTTCCACAGTTTTGACCCAGCAACAATGAAGGTTTGACAATATATTACCAAGTTAGGATGCTGTGTGCCTTGGGGTTGGTATTCCCATGCATCTCCTAGTGGTCTTCTTTTAGCTAGATGAATTAGCTGCTTTGGGAGATGCTGTCAGAAAAACCATGGCAAGTTGCTGCAACGTATATTGTGACTGGTACATGTTGCAGTCATGCTGCAATAGTGCTAGAGGGGGTGAATGTTTAAGATGGTATATTTTGTGCCAATCAAGCAGCTGCTTTGTTTTAAATTATGTCAAGATTCTTGAGAATTGTTGGAATTGTGTTTGTCCAGGCGAGTAAACTGTGTTCTATCACACTCTGACTCTGCCTTGCAGATGATGGAAAACCCTTTCACAATTCATACTGCCATCCAGCTTTGTATCAATAGCAAGCTTGGATATATTACACTTGGTCCCCTCATTCTAAACACTGATATAAATCTCTATAGCACCCCACTGGTCACAGCCTCCTATCCTAAAACTGATGTATTTATTCCATTGTTTGTTCCATTATTCCAATCAAACCTCACCCCCATGTCAATATATCATCCCCAATCCCTGTGTTCTAATTTTGTTCAGTAAGCTTATGTGCCACACAATGTGACAAAGTGTGTTCTCGATGTGAAGACAATGTGTTTCCCCAAAGACTGTATGCTGTCCCTCCAGCCACCAGTATTATGGACAGATGTATATGTTTCAAGTGGATGGGGAGGACAAGGATAATTAGTTAATTCCTTCTGCTGTTACTCTTGCCACTTGCCAGAGGTCCATTCTGGTAGTTACCAGGACCTATGGAACTATTGAAGCAGTCTTGGTGATCCAAATCAAATAAACTCACCCAGAGTACATTCTGTGCCACAGTGCTTCTTCCAAGTGATATTCAACATGGAGGCATACAGATTCATCAGCTGGAAGTGGTGGATAAAAATCATCAGCTGGTGTCTTTGCCCATGTTTGAACTGATTTACATCAATTTACATAGAACGTTACAGCACAGTACAGGCCCTTCAGTTCACGATGCTGTGCTGACCTATATAAACTTACTCCACAATCTACCTAACCCTTCCCTCCTACGCAACCCATAACCCTCCATTTTTTCTTACATCCACGTGCCTATCTAAGAGTCTCTTAAATGTCCCTATTGTATCAGCCTCTACCACCACCCCTGGCAGTACCCTCCAGGCACCCACCACTCTCTGTGTAAAAAAACTACCTACTTCTGATATCTCCCCTAAACTTTCCTCCACTCACCTTAAACAGATGTCCTCTGGTACTGGCCATTGCCATCCTGGGAAAAAGGTACTGGCTGTCCACTCTGTCTATGCCTCTCATAATCTTATACACCTCTATCAAGTTGCCTCTTATCCTCCTATTCTCCAGAGAGAAAAGCCTTAGCTTGCTCAACCTTTCCTCATAAGACAGGTTCTCTAATCCAGGTAGCTTCCTGGTAAATCTCCTCTGCACCCTCTCTAAAGCTTCCACATCTTTCCTATAATGACGTGACCAGAACTGAACACAGTACTCTAAGTGTGGCCTAACCGGAGTTTTATAAAGCTGTAACGTTACCTCGCAGCTCTTGAACTCATAAGACCATGCTTCTCCAAATGCTCATAAATCCTGTCCCTAAAAATTCTCTCCAATAGTTTGCCCACCACTGACATAAGACTCACTGGTCTATAATTCCCAGGATTATTCCCACTACCTTTCTTGAACAATGGAACAAGATTTGCCATCCTCCAATCCTCTGGCACCACTCCTGTGGCCAGGGAGGACGCAAAGATCATCATCAACGCCACAGCAATATCTTTCCTCACTTCTTGTGGTAACCTGAGCTATATCCAGACTGGCCCCCGGGGATTTATCTATCCTAATGTTTTTCAGGTCAATGATTCCATGAGATTTCATGGTTTCCAGGTCAATGTTGAGGAAACTTAGTACCAACTCCTTCCCTCTGTGTACTGTTGTGCTTTAATCAATCTTTCATTAATTCATTCACAGGATGAAGATATAACTAACAAAGCTGACATTGATTGGACAACTCTAATTTTCCCCTGAACCACGTAGCTTGTTGGGCCATTTCAGAAGACAGTTAGGAGTCAACAATGTTACTGGATCTTCGGTCACTTATAAGCCACAGTAGGTAATGACATCAGATTTCCTTCCTTGTAGGTTATTGCTGAACCAAATCATTTTTTCAGAATTCAGATGTTTCATATTCACATCACTGACACGAGGATACACACGTCTTATTGCAGATTTACTTAATTAACTAAATTTAATCTTCCCAGCTGCCTCAGTGAGATCTGAATCCATATTTCTGGATCATTAGTTCAACTGACTGGTTTACTAGTATAGTAATATATTCATCATCCTACTGTATCCAATGCATAGGAAGTCTCTAATATATGGTGCAGTTGCATGTTGTCCATTATTGTACTGAATTTCTATCCTTGCTGACATGCAAAAATCAGATCACAAAGCACACAATTGCAGTCATGGTAACAACCTTGTATATCATTTCCATGGTTACAAGCTCCGATCCCAGTAGGGGTATGATTCATCCTTAGGTATTGTGTTCTATCAAATGAATTATTAAAATCTTTGGCCACCTGTTTGATGTGTAGTATTATTGATTTCAAACTGCGAACTCTGAATTGGAAGTGCTGGAAGGGAATTACTCTGCCCATACCTGGTAGACCAAGTCATTACTTTCAATTATTTGCTAATCCGGCCTCAGCATTGTTAAGGTGACAATTTGACACTCATTTTGAAAGTAACTAAAAGCAGGAAACAAAGCTGTCTTTGATGGGTATTTTTGTGACAAACTCAATTTTTTCTATAGTTCCTCTTCTCTTTCCCTTTATGTGCCTTCACTTCCTAAGTTATCATTACTTAAATAAATAATTTTTAAAAAGGAGCAGCCCCAACATGGTTGCTTGTGGGACATGATAATCTGGAAATATAAGAATGTCTGTTCCATAGGCAGAGGACCCTCCACTCTCCCAGATCCCACGAATGGAAGATTTTTTATGCATCAGTATAAGCTTAGCCTAAAGCCTTGGCTGAATGTCAGGGCAGCAGCATCCATTCCAGTGGCAGAGAGCAAGGAGAAAAAACTGACTCTGGTAACCACTATTTAACATATCTAAGCTGGTACCTTATTTCATTGTGGAAAAGAAATCCAAGAGAGGTGTGTTATGTACAGATAATCCAATAGTTTCAGCTTTACACAAACAGTAAAAATTAAGATTACAAAAGGAGTGATCCTGAAACACAATTTACCAAAGGTTCTACTAAACTCCCATCTCTGTTGTGGACCATTATTTAGGACAGCTCAGAAAGACACATTTCCACCTAAAACATTATTGCCAGATTTGATCCTGTAGCAATGCTTTTGCTTCTGAAGCTAGAAGATTGTGAGTTAAGCCCATTCTTGAAGAATGACTATATATTCATTCTAACTGACAGACCGATGCATTACTCAAGAAATGTAGCAATGCCTCAGGTACTATCTTCAACCAAGTTATTAAGATGAGACTTCACCAGTCTGAAAAAGTGGATGCAACAATGCAACATTCCCTCAATACTGCACTAATTTGTAGCTTCAGCTTGACATTAACAGTCCCAAGGCAAAATGTAAAGAAGAGCAGGGAGCTTTGGTGCACTGGCTAAAATTACTCTCTCAGCCAAGAGCATATTAATGATCAATTCACTTTAGAATTATGTTCATGAAGTTTCATTGCATTTGCCTACACAAATCATTACAGTCTAGGAAAAATCTGCTAAATTTCATTATGTAAGTGTAATCCTCCTGACATGATGTTCATCTTTGTGTCTCACCCAGAGGATCATTTAACTTTCAAGTATAAAACAGGAAAATCTGCCTTTGCATTTTAAATGTTTGGAGATATTTTGAAAGGCGAGATGAAGTGCAAATCTTTTTCCTTACCTTTACAAGTGTTATTTTGAATGAAAGTCAATCTCTGGAGACACCGGAGACTACTACAGGAATAATTACACCATTTCTGAACCATTTTAGTTTTGTTAGTTCTATCAAAAGCAATTATTGTAGGAATTGGATTCTGGATCCAATTTTGATCCAAAAGGCTCACAGCCTTCGTGAGCTGTTGCCACCATTCAAAAATTGCAATGTATTGAATTTTACCCACCTCCTGAAAGATTGATCCAGGAACACAAAGATATTACTTTTACCTGACTATAGTGGGAAGACAGATCCAGTGATGGCCTGTAAGTTTGATTAGCACATCTTAACAATGTTCAGTAAGTTCTTGATACTGTTTTGATCCCACATTAACTAAGAGTTCCAAGCCTAGCTGTCATTCACTGTAGTCCTGAGAAAGCCCCTAACTGATACAGAGTCTTTTGTTCCAAAATATGATGTGAAGCAAGGCACAATCTACCTGGTTCTGTTGAGTTCAGATGGAGGGAGAGGATCTCTTGATGCCTTTTGGTGACAAGATAATTAAGACACTCCAAAAAATAATTCATTGCATAAAACATTTTGAGATATTTCCATATGGTAACATGCCAAATTAATACAAGTATAATTGTTCATGCTAAGAATATTTTGAACAGAGTGAAGAGGCAGAAATAGTTTATTGTATTTTTATAGACCCTGTTCTAAAAATATCTCTTGGGGTGTTCATAATTCAAATCAAAACACAACTAACCAGCTCCACAATGACAAATATTAACTACATCTCTATTTCTCTCCCTCATGCTTGTCTCAGCAACTTACCCATTTCCATTTTACCACTACTTTTCTTCACCCTTCCATTACCCTAGTGCTCTCAAGCCTTTTCTCCATTAACGTATTTGCAAGTTCCTTACCTGTTCATGCAAATGTGGTTTCTTCCAAATTATCTCCATGTGGCTGTCAGTTAGGCTGACTTCTGGGTAAGCACCCTGTTTAATGGACCCATCCTTAGCCTGCAAGAAAAGCCAGACAATAACTCTTTCCCTCAACCCTTCCCTACTCAACCCACCCCGTAAAACCAGGGCCAAATCTTCAACTTATTGAATCATCATGATGCATTTCATTCATGTGTTTAAGAGCCTGCAATTCAGGAAGCTTATCAATATTAGCTGTGACTTATATTTATGCATAGAAATGTACTTAAGAATACAGAAAATAAAGCTTACGTCTCAGTAAGGATAACATTTTTAGAGACCAAATTAAATGCAGTCAAATACCAGAGAAATGTTGTCGAACCTCAAAATTTGGTCATTTGGGTTTCTGAGTGAGTACAATTGCAGGGAACTCCTACATAATGATCTGTGACATGGGCACTCGGCCATTTGTATGCACTCAGGTGAAGGGTGAAGGGGTCAATAGACAGTCATTGTCAGTTTGTATGGCCAATCCCCACATGGTCTGCTGTCCTGATGAATGGCCAGAAGCAAGAGCGAGGGGCTACATTTGTAGTGATACAGAGATCTCAGCAGGATGCAATGAGGTGCATTAAATTAAAAGACTGTAAACAGAGGAAGAAGATCAATACATCAATGTCAGAATAGAGACCCTGTAACTTGCATCTCATTGGAGATTTCAGCATGATGTGCTCCTTGATTTGTGAAACTGTACAACAAGTGTTGTAGGTCGCAACTTTTGAACTCCAATTTATGTTGATAAAGGTGGAAATTGGAGCTGTGCAAATGTCAGGGCATTGAGTGCATGTCTGATGCCAAGAACTCTAAAGCTGCTAACATGAATAGTAAGTGAAAGTGCCCAGTAAAATTTCCTGGTGGTGCACTTTCACCTGGAAATTATTACTAGTGCAATCTAACACAGGTTATATCACTTTTACTTGCAGGTACTAGTCAATCCATTGTCTAGCCTATTGCTATTATGTACTTAACTAACTTATGTACAAAAATCTGAGATCTTTGTACCAATGTAATTGATCTTTGGTCATGTTACATGTGTTTCTGGGCATAAACCTGCATGAATTTCAAAACCATTAATTCTAACAGTGGGCTATAGTGTTGGCTTGGTTTAGATGATCAAGTTTCAGATGGAATCTCAGAACATAACTTACTGGTACAGAAGTATGGAGACAATATGGCAATGCTAACAAACATTGATTAAATACATCAAGCAAAGTCAAATGCCAATAACTAAAGTGATCAGAATTTAAAGCTGGAATTAACCATATGGTATGACATCATAGAAAATAAATCCTTCAGGTGCTGACAAGGTGCTGGTACCTTTTATCTTTCATCAATATCAGAACATTTATAAATTTTTGCACTTTATTTATATTGTAATTTATAGTAATTTTATGTCTTTGCACTGCACTGCTGCCACAAAACAACAAATTTCACAAAATATAGGTCAGTGATAATAAACCTGATTCTGATTCTGATCTTCAACTTTCTGAACAGATTTCCAGCATCTGCATCTGTTTTGATTTTCATTTATGGAGTAATTGTTTAACACAAGACAAACTTAACGACTAGCCATCTGTAATTTGCCAAAATAAAGTTAGTTCTGCATCATCTGTCATTTTGGCACATTTTACCCCTGTGGAGAAAATTCACATCACAAACATCCAACCTGAGGAGATGCAAGAGATGGCGGATGCTGGAAGCTGGAGCAAAAAAATAAACTGCTGCAAGAACTCAGTGGGTCAAGCAGCATCTGTGGAGGAAAAGGGATAGTCGACATATCAGGTCGAGAGCTGCGGGGGGTGGGAAGGGAGAGGAGAGTGTGGAGACAGAGGCTCGTAGGTGATGGATGGAAAAGGATAAGGAAAAAACAACATTTTTCAGGTGGAACCAGGTGAAGGAGGGAGTGGAGAGGGTAGAGCCAGAGGCTATTAAGTGATAGGTGGAACCAGATGAGGGATGGATGATGGGCAGATGGGGCAGGGTGAAGAGTCTTGGTAACAAGGGGGAAGAAATAGAAAAGGTGAACAGAGAGTGAGACAGAAACCCTGGGTGGACTGATGGGAGTGGGAAAGGAACACAGGGGGTGTGGGTCACCTGAAATTAGAAAATTCAACGTTCCACCCCAGACCCACCACCAGTCACGTCTTCCTCTTTCTTCCCCTTTCTGCTTTCTGCAGAGACTACTATCTCCGTGACTCCACGGTCCACTCTGATTCCAATCTTCTATGTGTAAATAAGATTGTCCTTCTTTCTTCTAAGCTGCAATAAGTAGAGTCCTAATCTGCTCAATCTTTTCCTCATACCCCTCCATACCTGGGATCATCCTCGCAAACTTTCTCTGAACTGCATCCAATGAAATAAACCCTCTCGTCAAATAGGGAAACTAAAATTATTCCCACCATTTTAGATGTGGTTGCACTAGCACCATGTACAGTTCCAGTTGGACTTCCCTACTTTTATACACCAATTTTCTTGAAATAAGGACCAACATTCTATTAGCCTTCCTTATTACCTGTTCCACATATGTGCTTGCTTTCTGTGTTTCATATGTATGATCCCTCAGCTCCCTCAAATCTCTTTTGTGCTGTAGCTTTCTGCATTTTTTTTCCATTTAAGTTTAGTCCTTACTGAGTTTGTCCCCATAATTTATTTTCTCTCTTTGTTATCTTTCTTTGTCCTCCTTTGCTGGATTCTGAATATATCCCGGTCTTCCAGTCTACATTTAACTTTTGCTTCATTATACATTTTCTCTTTCAGCTTAATACCCTCCTTGGTTAACCATAGTTTGTTCATTTCTGCCTAAGAATTTTCCTCCTTACCAGGATATATTTTTGCTGGGCATCACATTCCTGTATTACCTCAATATGCCTTGATGTTTCTAACATCCGAAAAAAAATGTGTTAAGAGGAGAGATGAAGCAGACTAAGCTTTTACTCTGGAGAGGTTGGAGTTTAGAAGAATGAGTGATGATCTCATTAAAACATACAAAATTCTTAAGTGGCTTGACAGGGTAGATGCAGGGAGGATGATTTCCCTGGCTAGGTCTAGAACCAAGAACCACAACATCAAAATAAGATGTCAGCCATTCAGGACTGAGATGAGGAGAAACTCCTTCATCCAGAGTGTAGTAAATCTTTGGTACTCTCTACCTAAGAGAGCTGCAGAGGTTGAGCTACCGAGTAAGGCCGAGATCAATAGATATTTGGATGCTAGAAAGATCAAGGCCTTTTGGGTTAATGCAGGAAAGTGTCACCAAGGTAGAAGATCAGTGATGATCTTATGGATTGGCATATAAATGCCCTACTTAAGTTCTTAGTTCTGATATTCAGAGATATTTAAAAAACATTTCAATAAGATTTAAATAATTTTCAAAAAATACTTTAAAATACATCTATTAAAAACACCTTCAAGTTCAATAAATTAATTTAAAACTATTAATATAAAGTAAAATATAAAAAAAAGTCACTTGCTTTTACTTACCTTTTCGATCAATTTGTTGAGACCTTTCAAGTGATGTGTGTGCACTTACGTAGACTTGCCATCTCTAGCATAAAGCTGAGAAGATGGTTGCAGTGGAATAAACAGGTCACTTTCAGGGTAGGATGTGGTAAGTAATGGAGTGCTGCAGGGATCAGTGCTGGGGAATCAGCACTGATTTAGTTGAGAAGATTAAGCATAGTAAATATTGCTGATGATACAAAGACGGGTAATCATGTGGGCTGTGAGGAGAATAGACAGAGGCTTCATGGAGAGCCTAACTGAATGGGCAAGGACACAGTAGAAAGAATTTCATGCTGAGGTACATAGACCAGCTAACCCCACAGAGTCGAACATACATTCAGCAGCAGGAAATACATTGCAGTCCTCCTCAACATTTTCTTTTCTCCTTCCCCCTCCCTAATTTGGTGTCATTTTTAAACTTAGAGATTGTGTTTTAGATTCCAGAATTCCTCTCTCCAATCCTGAACTGCTTTCAAGATTTCTCCACAAACCAGTGCTCACAAGAAGCTAGGCATTAGCAGATACTGTAACTAGAATACAACGTGTCTGGGAGAACTAGCAGAGGGCACATACAGCAAGGTGAGCTGATGAAAGAGAGACTTTCAGCAGAAGGTAATATCCACCCAGTGTGCTCAGAGAGCAATTCTCCTGTCTGAATCTTAAGGAGTAACAGCATGTGAGACATTTACTCTTCAATATGGATGTCCTCACTGCAACCTGTTGCCTGAAAGAACCACGACTGCAACCTCAGAGCAGGACAAGGTCCGTACCATCAGAGACTATCAAGATAACAATAGCAATGAATCTTTATGCATTGTATGTCAGCCAGGAAAAGTTGGTGATACTTGCAATGTCTCTCATTGTTCTGACGACATTGCACTGGGGAGGTCATTGACATTCCTTATATTAAGAGCAGTGACCATATCTCATTCTCACTTTCTATAAAGCAGGAGGCAGAGGAAAGATGGTGCAGGTTTCTGGGGGCTACGTGTTAACTCCACCTACTCCCCCCTCCCCAAGCAAATTATCAAGCAATGTTCTATTGAGATAATGTGCAATACCTTGCAGTCCACCTAAACCACCAATGTCTTTAGTCCAAGAATTGTGAATCCCCTTCACTTCCATGTGAAATCTTTAGACAATTTACAATCACCTGCAAAATCATCTCCACACCTGAGGAGTGACTATCCACTTCTGCTTTAAGAAGTGCAAAGAGCTTAAAATAGTAGAAGCCAGCTTTAAGTGGAGCTATATGTTCACAATACTAAACACACTGATGAGTCACACAGCTGCTCAACAGCACAAATAGTGCTGGTTGCTGCTAAAATCATTACAATTATCAGAGAGTGTAACGTTTGTCTGTTGGCTGTACTGCAATTAACCAGTTCAGGTTGACTGCACTTTGTGATCCCCATTAGATTCTGCGAGCTACCCAGGCTAACCACTTGACTTGATACAAGTGGTTAAATTGGGCAGCGAGGGGTGATGGAAAGGGATGGAGGTCAGTGCAGGGATTATTGCTTCAAAAATGTCAGTACAATACAGGAAAAGGTTTAACAACCTAAATTCTGATGTTGCAATGAGATCTTAACTGTCATGCCCTATTAAATATACAACCAGCCACATCAGCTGTTCAGTTCAACATTCCCCAATAACTACCCAACCAATGCTCAGTACACAACCCAATATCTTTGCCCTCATACATTAAGCACTGTTTTAAGGTTCACATCCACATCTAACAGTATACGTGCACCAGCAATTATTTAACCATGATAACACAAAAGGGAAGCAGGACAAGGTGACACATAACAAGAGACAAGGGGAAGGAAATAAAGAACAGTTCTCCTACAGGTTTTAAACCCCAGGGAAGGGTCCATTGAGGGAAGGAGTATCACTGAATCCATGGCTACTGGTGGGCTGAAGGGGTTAATAATGAAAGTTTCCACTTAAAATCTCCTTCTTTTCAACTTCTCCCTCACTTTGACTCACAAACTGCAGAAGATCTAGGTAGGTACCCCTTATTCTCCCTACAACAGGGCAATCCTTGTCCATTTTTCTAATCAAATACACAAGAAGTGGTATCTTCCTAAACAGTGGAGGAAAAGGAAAGGACAGTGAAGCTGGTGAGACACGATAACTCAATATTACACTCACATCCACCAGTTAGTGTCATATTCCAAAGGATAATATGGAGGCAGGATCTGTACATGGTCAGTTACTGGGCGTTGGTGTGTCGGTGCTATGGTGTGGTGGGGGAAGAGGAAGGACAGCAGAGATGGATTGCACACTTGCTGACTAGTTCAGCTGCAGAGGAGTCAAGAGAGTATTTTGATGAGCCAGGCTCATTGATGAGTGTTTAAAATCAAACACCTGTCACACTACATAGGTGCACAATGTCAAGGATCTGGAGGATCCCAGCATTGACTTTACAAGCTCTCTGTCAAAGGTATGGATGCTGCAGTAAAACCTAAGACTGCTGTGATATCTGGAAACACCTCTTTGAAGGGCCTGTCAGGGTATCACAGCTGTTCGGCACTGATTAGTAGGATTGCTAATGTGCCACCCCAGGAGACCAGTAGGGTCTCCACCCTGGAGCATTGACAAATCTCTCCCCTCTCAGGATAACGACTGTCTTGCTCTTACCCTTGCAGCACCACCTATTGCCTTCCTGTTGTCTGATGTTGCTCATTGCTGACATTGCTCGTTAATTATTTCATAACATAAAGCACAAGAAGAAAAAGACTGACGACATTGTACCTTCACTTTGTGCTCCGTTCTGTTCCAGTTCCTCCTTCTTCTTCTCCTCCTCCCTCTTCCTTGTGCTTCTGCTCCAGAGGTGGCAGAGTTTTTTCCTTCAAAAGACCAGATTGCTCAAGATGAAGCATCCTACATGACTGTTGGCAGCCACTCACCAGATCACTGTCTAATTAGAGGAGGTGTATTGTGGTGGCAGAGATCACATTCTAAATCTGCTGTGTGAGGATCCCAAACTAGATCCATGAACCACGTTAGGATCTTTTGCCTTCCAGGACATAGACTTGAGCTTTCAATGGCAGGTTAAAAATAGAAGACACCGAGTACTGCTGCAAGAATTGTAACAATTGTCTGGATGAGATCCTACGGTCCACTAACCTCTATCGAGGGAGTGAAAATCCTTTGAGTTCATAAGAATGGCTGAGTTTATGTGAGATACACCTAAGTCAATGTGAAAGCAGTTAGTGGCATGCAGCAATAAGTGCAAGCTAATTTTCCATGTAACCTGCAACTCCTGCAACTTATTCTTCCTGTGTGTTTCTAGCAGGAAACATGCAGGAAGCTATCCAGCTGTATATGGAGAGATTCAGTGACATGCCATTTACAACAGTGTTTTCAGGCTGTGAGATGGTGCTTACATCTTGAGCAGGAACATGAAAGAAGCCAGAAATGTGAAAGGTAAGAGCAACAGTCTCCTTAACAGTCACAGGCAATGCTGCCCTTGCCCTGATTTGAGGCAGAAGCTGTGGTTGCAACAGTTTACAGATTTTAGTCTCTCTTTTGTGAAGCCAAGCCACCTCACCAATTACTGATCACGAAATTTGAGGTAAGAGAATTGCTAAATTCCCACAGTGGTCATGGGCTCCTGCTGAGAGCCCCTCTCTCCATCTTTTAGCTACTTTTCTAGTCATCGCTTGTACTGCTCTGCACACCCTCTTCTCGCTCTCCTAGTCAAGAAATCTGACAAGCCATTATCTACAAGCTTTTCAATCAACAGAGACTACTGTTTCACCAGCCTGATCATCCTGTAGACTTTTTAAACTTTCACTAAATATCAACACGCTACAAAAACATGCACAGTTGCAATAGCAACCAGAAGAAGTGAACTAATATGCATGCAATTCGTGATACTTGTAAGTCATGCTGGTGGGAGCCCTTCATTTTGTTTAATATCTTGTTCAAATGTCCAAAACTAAGAGCTGAGTCTATCATTCCCAAGTTCAAGCTACTAAAAGTCAGGAAAATAAATGTATAATTCACAGAAAAACAACTGGAGTGTGGAGTTAAGAATGACAGCACTTAGTGTCAAATCATTGTTAGACACTGATTGACTTCATAGTCTGCCTGCTCTGCATGTTGCCAGCCATGATTAGGTGCGTGGGAGCAGATATAAGGACAGAAGGAAAATAAGCAGTACAAGGCCCTTCCAACCAACCCCACTACACAACAAGATCATGCCTGATCTTCTAACTCAATATCAGTTTTCGGTCTTTTCCTGCATTTATTTATTTCTTTGTAATGCAAGGATCTTTCATTCTCTTCCTTGATTATACTCATTGACTGAGCATCTTTAACCCTCAAGGATGGATCATTTGATTGATTCATAACCCTTTGAGTTACGATTTTATTCTCCTCTCAGTCTGACCCCTTTTTCTGTGATCCTAAGTTCTAGGCTCCTGAGGAAGGGGAAACATCCTCCCAACATCTGCCTTGTCAAGAATTTTGTGTGTTAATAGATCAACTCTCATTCCAATAAAATCAAGAGAATATAGACCTTGTCTAAGGACAGTAAACTTTTCCCAGAAATTAGTGCAGTGAACATTTAGTCATAGAGTCATACAACATTGAACCATGCTGACTGTGTTGCCCAGCGAGCTTGTCCCATCTGCCCATGTTTGGCCCATAGCCCTCTAAACCTCTCCTATCCATATACTTATCTAGATGTCTTTTAAATGTTGCTCATGTGCCTCCTCAACCACAATTTCTGGCAGCTTATTCCAATTACACACCACCCTTTGCATGAAGAAGCTGCCCTTTTTAAATCTTTCACCTCTGATCTTAAACCTGTGCCCTCTTGTTTTTAGCACACCCTCCCTGGGAAAAAGACTATGTGCTTTCACCCTGTCTATGACCCTCATGATCTTATACACCTCTATCAGGTCACCCCTCAATCTCCTCCATTCCAGGGAATAAAGTCCTATTCTATGCAACCTCTCCTTGTAACTCAGGCCCCCAAGTCTAGGCAACATCCTGGTAAATATTTTCTGCAAATCCTTTTGTAGGATTCCATCCAACACAACGTTTCCCAATCTCTCCTCTTTTTAAAAAAAAATCTCCTTTTCTACTTTTCAAACCAAAATAAATAACTTTGCATATATTCACTGTCACTGTGAATATTAAATATATTCCTTGTGTCACTGTCTTCCCCACTCACTCAATGTCTTTGCATCCTCCTTACAGCTTACATTCCCATCTACCTTTGAACCTTGCTCAAATATGGATATAAACATATGAACCTCATCTGTGTTATTAATATCAAATGCAAATTGTTCTGTTCTCTTTTTGAAAGACCTAAAAATATGCCATATAGTACACCTTGAATGGAAAGAGAGCACTAGTAAATTGAACCACAGTTTAAGGTTAGGAATAGGTTCAGCACCTAAAATAATAGCCCTATAGAGATGTTTTGATTCCAAAGATCAAATTTTGCTGTCTTTGGTTGTCACAAGAAATTACTTATTCTTTCAAATGACATTTGTCATCTGCTTTATACTATATGACCGAGTTTCACAATGACACTCCTCACCCCCACCCACCACCATTTGTGGCAGGTTATAGCAGATTCAGCAGATTCTGGCAACATTGTGCATTCCTGGGATTTGACCACTTCTATCACACACTTCTCACATCATTTTCATTGAAAAATCCAAGTAAGTCTGCCATTGCTTACATCGTAGTAAGGAAGATACTGGGATGTAGGTGCTATTACTTCTCCCTTACCTTGCATACTTATATTTTACTTCTTCACCTCAATCACTGAAACCAGAGTGAGTTTCAAGGACTCAATGTTTTTAACAAAAGATACCCTGGAAGTGTACCACCTTTAAATGACTTTCTTCTCAGCTTGGTTTGTCCTTTTTTTTGCTTGGATGTTTTAATTCAAATTATTGTGCACTATAGAATCATAGTTTTAAACATTTTTAGTCATTTACTGCTGAGCTATTACCGAAAATGACAACTGAAATTTCCCAATAACTCTCTAATGTAAATGCAATATTTTCGTATATTTTATATATCCTTCTACATCCCTCAAAAGCTGCTGTGATTATGGTATAATCAGAACAAGGGGAGATAATAAATAACCACCACGTAAAAAGATCAAGTAGAGAATTTAGGAGGTTTTTGTTTTACATAGAGAGTGGTGGCGTTGCAGAATGTGATGCTACATAGAACGGTTGAACCATATAATAGACACTTAGGGGCTGGTTTGATGCCTCCATTAAACTAATGAAACAGCAGGTTACAGGATATGAAAAGGTAATCAGAATGAGGGAAGACTTATGTGGAGTGCAAGCAGATAATGTGGAGCGGTTGGACTGAATAGTCAGTGTTATACTTTTTTTGATTTCCATACAGCCTCTGCATTTGCTGGTGGATAATTAGAATTAATAATGATCCATCCAAATTCACATTGAGTTCTATGACTAATCTTTAAAACTGTATCTTTAAATCATAAAACTGTACACATTAATTTTGTTCCAGTATCAATAATGTTCCCCCAGGAACTCCAAATGAGCAACCATATTTTTAAACTTTCCAACAATGTCACAGACTTTTACATCAGAGAGTTGAGTTGTTCCTCTGGAAAAATAGTGAAAGCATTAATTTTAATTGCAGGATTATTTTGTCCACTGAACACACATAATTTTGCTACAATATTATAAAATATGGCTCTTCCCTTTAAGTTGGTTTACTGATTCAAGCAGACACTTCAGGGTTGATATTAATTGTTCTGTGCATGGACAGCTGTGGATTAGTTGTGTAGCGACTCACCGTCCGAGCAAGCGAACCGGCTCAGCGGTCGGATCACGCGTCATCGGAGCGGCAAGGCCCAAGATGGCGTTGGGCCTTCGTCTTCCCCGAGCGACGGGGAGAACCCGCATGCGGGAAAAGTTTGATGATGAATCGTATACGTCATTTCTGTTTTCAGTGGACGGGAACCGTTCCTCTTAAAAGGCCCATGCAAGGCAGGAAAATAAATCAGTTTTTGTTCTGCAGCCCACCAACTAGTGTCTTGCTTTCACATCGCGGTAGCAGCCGCTACAGTTGGCTATTTTACATCCTGCCCAACTTTGCTTACTACTGAATTCTGAAAGGAGACTATATTAGGTGCAGGTGATTTCTACAGGGAAGACAGGGGAATATTTTTTCAATCCAACATATCTGTGCCAGAATATAACCAGATTATTTAGATAAAGCCTAATTTCATGCCAGCGTCAGATCACCCAGCTGCAAACAACGATGAATCTCTACTCCAGTGACCATGCACTTAGACAAATTTGAGCTAATCATTGAGATGGCCAATAAGTTGGATTGGTTTGCTTAATGTATTTGAGATTTTTTGAAGAGGTCAGAAAATGGTAAATAGGGAGAGCTTTCGATGCTGTCTGTATTCACTTTTGGAAGGCTTTTAGTAAAGTGTCATAAAACATTTTCATTTATATAGTAGCTTAAACACTGTAAGACTTGCCAGGGTATAAATGAACAACACTGTCATTGAGCCAAGGAAAAGGGCAATGGAATAAGTGTATTAAAGATCAGTCAAATGTTTAGGTGCATGTTAGATGCGTAGGCCGGTTAGCCTGACTTTGGTGGTTGGTAAGATGTTAGAATCCATTATTAAGGATGAGGTTTTGGGGTACTTGGAAGCACATGATAAAATAAGCCAAAGTCAGCATGGTTTCCTTAAGGGGAGATCTTGCCTGACAAATGTGTTGGAATTCTCTAAGGAAGTAGCAGGCAGGATAGACAAAGGAGAGTCAGTGGATGTTGTTTACTTGGATTTTCAGAAGGCCTTTGACAAGGTGCCACACATGAGGCTGCTAAACAAGATAGGAGCCTGTGGTATTACAGGAAAGGTATCAGCATGGATAGAAGATTGGTTGACTGGCAGAAGGCAAGCAGTGGGAATAAAGGGGACCTTTTCTGGTTGGCTGCCAGTAACTGGTGGTGTTCCGCAGGGGTTGGTGTTGGGTCCGCTACTTTTCACACTATATGTTAATGATCTGGATGATGGAATTGAAGGCTTTGTGGCCAACTTTGCAGATGATACAAAGATAGGTGGAGGGGCAGGTAGTGTTGAGGAAGCAGGGAGACTGCAGAAGGACTTGGACAGGTTGGGATAATGGGCAAAAAAATGGCAAATGGAATAAAGCGTAGGGAAGTGTACAGTCATGCACTTTGGTAGAAGGAATAAAGGCATAGATTATTTTATAAACAGAGTGAATTCAGAAATTGGAGGGGCAAAGGGACTTGAGAGTCCTGGTGCAGGATTCCCTAAAGGTTAACTTGCAGGTTGAGTCAGTAATAAGGAAGGCAAATACAATGTCAGCGTTCACTTCAAGAGGACTAGAATATAAAAGCAAGGATGTAATGCTGAAGCTTTATAAGGCGTTGGTCAGACAAACATCTGGAGTATTGTGAGCAGTTTTGGGCCCAATATCTAAGGAAGGATGTGCTGGTGTTGGAGAGGGTCCAGAGGAGGTTTACAAGAATGATCCCAGGGGTGAAAGGGTTAATGTATGAGGAGCATTTGATGACTCTGGGCCTTTACTCACCGGAGTTTAGAAGGATGAGGGGGGACCTCATTGAAACCTACAGAATATTGAAACGCCTGGATAGAGTGGACGTGGAGAGGATGTTTCCAGTGGTGGGAGAGTCTAGGACCAGAGGCACAGCATCAGAATAAAAGGAAGTCCCTTTTAGGACTAAGATGAGGAGGAATTTCTTTAGCCAGAGGTTGGTGAATCTGTGGAATACAGTGCCACAGACGGCTGTGGAGGCTAAGTTATTGGGTATATTTAAAGCGGAAGTTGATAGATTCATGATTAGTAAGGGTGTCAAAGGTTACAGGAAAAAGGCAGGAGAATGATGGAGCAGACTCGATGGGCTGAGTGGCCTAATTCTGCTCCTATGTTTTGTTAAAGGAGGTTTGGGAGGTAAAGAGTGGTTATGGAGGGAAACCCAAAGCCTAACACTGCAATGACTGAAGGCATGGACACCAATGATGAAATGAAGGAAGTGGAAAAGGAACAAGAATTATCAGCAAAACTTGGAAGTTGGAAGTAACTTTGTACTATAGGTTGATAATTGGTTTGAAGGAGGAAATTAGGGAATAAAAAGCACTCTCTGATTGTGGGTATGACAGCTGAAGGTCCCCAGAGGGCCTTCACTTTTGAGCAAACATATTAAAGACTTAATTAATGCAACAGTTCACTGTACATCTTGATCTGCAGTTAGGAGACACAGAAAATTGTACAAATGGATTTAAAAATTATAAAATATTAGTGGAATATATGAATGAACTGAAGTAGATTTTCATTGTGGGGAAGAAAGAGGTCATCCACCTTGCATCTTATAAAGACATATCAGGAACAAACTGGCTGCAATGGGGCAAAAGGGCTTGTGTGTTAGCTGTGCAGATAATCCAAAGCATGTGTTCAAAATCTAAATAGTTTTATCAGAGAACTAAAAAAGCAATTTTTTAACATGTGTTTTGGTATTAAATGTTGTCCCTTTTTCCTAATGAAATTCAACATTTTAAAAGGAACCTGTGGCGACTCACCGTCTAGTCGGGCGAACCGGCTCGGCAGTCGGGTCGCGCGGCGTCGGAGCGACGAGGCCCAAGCGCGGTAGCAACCGCTACAAACCTTTAATATGAAGTAAATATGATCATTGCAAGTTCTGGGAATTGGAATTGGTTTATTATTGTCACATGTACTGAGGTACAGTGAAAAACTTGTCTTGCATACCGTCCATACGGATCAATTCATTACACAGTGCATTGAGGTAGTACAAGGTAAAACAATAACAGAATGCAGACTAAAGTGTAACAGCTACAGAGAAAGTGCAGTGCAAGTAGACAATAAGGTGCAAGGTCATATGAGGTAGATTGTGAGTTCAACAGTCTGTCCAATCATACTAGGGAACCATTCAATAGTCTTACAACAGCGGGACGAAAGCTGTCCTTGAGCCTGGTGGTACGTGCTTTCAAGCTTTTGTATCTTCTGCCCAATGGGAGAGGAGAGAAGAGAGGATATCTGGGGTGGGTGGGATCTTTAATTATGCTGGTTGCTTTACCGAGGCAGTGAGAAGTATAGACAGAGTCCATGGAGAGGAGGCTGGTTTCCATGATGTGCTGAGCTGTGTCCACAACTGTCTGCAGTTTCTTGCGGTGACGGGCAGAGCAGTTGCCATACCAAGCCGTGATGCATCCCGATAGGATGCTTTCTATGGTGTATTGATAAAGATTGGTGAGGGTTGACAGGGACATGATGAATGAACTGAGGAAGTAGAGGCGCTGGTGAGCTTTCTTGGCTGTGGCTTCTATGTGGTCGGACCAGGACAGGCTATTGGTGATGTTCACTCCTAGGAACTTGAAGCTCTCAACCCTCTCGACCTCAGCACTGTTGATGGCGACAGGAACATGTGCACCGCCCCCTTTCCTGAAGTCAATGACCAGCTCTTTTGTTTTGCTGACATTGAGGGAAAGGTTGTTGCCATGACACCGTGTCACTAAACTCTCTATCTCCTTCCTGTATTATGACTCATCATTATTTGAGATACAGCCTACTACAGTGGTGTCATCTGCAAACTTGTAGATGGGGTTAGAGCAGAATCTGGACATGCAGTCATGAGTATATATGGAGTAGAGTAGAGGACTAAGGACGCAGCCTTGTGGGGCAAACGTGGCGGAGGTGTTGCTGCCTATCCTTATTTGATTGCGGTCTGTTGGTCAGGAAGTCAAAGATCCAGTTGCAAAGAGCCTTCGCATGGGCCCCACTTCCAACAATCCTTCCTTTGGTAATCTGTGCACACCAGCCAGTAATATTCCATTAGGCTGGGGCGAAGGAAATTTCCTCAGAATATACTTCCTAGCATATACTGTGATGCCGGAAACTTCATTTGAAAAGGACACAAGTTCCAACCCACAAGCTCAGCACTGAATTAACAAGTCAGTGTGCCTGGATCCTGGCCCAATTTGAAGGACCTTACAGCACCTTTGAAAATCTTTCCTCAGAATTGCATATTCAGTCTCACAACAATTTGCTTCTACACTCTGTTTTGACACTAGGATTACACATCGATTGCATAATAATGAGCAATAAATGATTCTTGTTGAGGTTACAAAGAGTGACAATCATTGAGCATCTTCAGGTAGAGCCAGAAGTGGAACACAATCACCTCAGCAATAAGAAATAGTGACCACATATCTCCAAGTTATTAACAACTAACCCAAATATGGCCTTTTCCATCTCTGTGATATTGAGGTGTTAGGAACTCCTACTGTGCAGTGGTGCTTGTGGGGCCTTTTCTGCACTGCTCATCAACAGAATTTTGAAATGTTCCTGTTCAGTTTGGCAATTCACCATGCAGTATGAGTGCAGCATGATCATTTAGGTAATGTGATGCCTGGAGTTGAGTTCCAAACTGTAACTCAAGACAGAAACGTTGTGAGAAGTCACAGAGGAAGACGGTAAAATTCTTGCGGGTGACTCAGTTCAAGGTATAACTCCAGCACAGTGCAAAATCTAGATTAATAAATTCTACATTGGGCTTTCAGAATCTTTTAAAGTCTACTTTATGTTAGTTTTTTATAGTTTATTTAAAGGGCTAGAGCAGTGTTTCTTAACCTGTTTGATGCCAGGCTACCTCCCTAAACTGACATGAACCTTCTTTAAGGACCCAGCCATTTTTGTCTATTTTACTTCTCAATCTGTGTATGTAAACTTGAAATTGGATTAAAGTGTAAACACTGCAGTTTAATTAAGTTGAATAACCTGACACTCACCCTGTTCAATGTGGATAACAAGAAAAAGCATTAAGCCCTTTTTATTTCCTACAGAAATTCAACATTTTAGAAGAAACCGTTAACATGAAGTGAACATGGTCATTGCAGCCACTCAGTCGGTACAACACAGAGCACCCACTGGAGTCCATGCCCTGTCACTACTCAGGCACAGCTCAAAATCCGATGTCTTCTGTGATATCAGTATTTCTCTGAGAGCCAATATCATTTAACAAGGGATACCACTAATTCTCTTGGTGACTTACATTTGGCAATGCAATAGGCCAGGAGGTAGAATACTTCTGTTGTACGTCCATTTGTCATTATTGCTGTAATTGTTTCTGTTGATGCTTCCATTGGGAAAATTCCACCAGCTTTTGCTTTAAGTTTGGGTGTATTATTTCAAGGTGATAATCATTTTGGAAGTTTTCATGGTATTTTTTCTGTAAATCACACCAAACACCACAATCTAAGATAAGAAAAGATAAGATATCTTTATTAGTCACATGTACATCGAAACACACAGTGAAACGCATCTTTGCGTAGAGTGTTCTGGGGGCAGCCCTCAAGTGTCGCCACGTTTCCGGCACCAACATAGCATGCCCACAACTTCTTAACCCGTACGTCTTTGGAATGTGGGAGGAAACCGGAGCACCCAGAGGAAACCCACACAGTCATAGGGAGAATGTACAAGTTCCTTACGGACAGCAGCGGGAATTGAACCTGGGTCACTAGTGCTGTAAAGCCTTACACTAACTGCTATGCTACCGTGTTTGGGCTGTTCCTCTTCCCCATTTGGAATAAACCCATACTTCATATATGTGGCATTGTATTTTCAACTGAAGGCCAGATGCTCCTTTGATTTTTCCAACATAGAACATTACAGCCCTTCAGCCCACAATGTTGTATCGACATTTTATCCTGTTCTAAGATCTATCTAACCCTTCCCTCCCATATAGCCCCCTATTTTTCTGCTCTTTCATTACTTGGCTCATAACATGCCTCATTTCTGCCAAGTTTCCAAAAACTTATACCAGTTTGAAAAATATGACCCAATTGCACCTGCTTTGACATTCTAACTAGACAAATTAAAATCCCCCTTGTTGGACTTGCTGGTCTGTACTGTTAATTTCAGCTGAATAATTGTGTGCAAACAAAATTTTAAATGGAAGATCCAAAGCAGAACCGAATGGATCCTAATGTAAACTTACACTGAACTGTTTGGGAATTTGTGACAATTCTGCTAGCTCAGCAATTAAGAGATCTGTGCCATTTGAAATCTATATGTAAATATATTTTCATCCAGTTTCACGAAGACCAGTGAGGATGCTGCTGTGGACCAACTGCTCAAGAGACTAGTTGTTGAGAAAAACAGGGCTAGAGAATCCATTCATGCTGGCTCATTAACCAAATAGTAATACTTAGGATTAACAATCAAGTCTCCAGCAGGCAAGGAAACCACAGCTTGAGACAGAAAATAAAAGAATTGTTGCTTGGCTCCAATCGAAACTGTAGTGACTGTTCCCACAAGCATTAATGTCAGGCAAAATCCATTGTAAATGTCAAGAGAAATTTTTCAAACTTTTTTTCTATAATTATGTTCTACGTTATGAATAATCTCCACTCATTCAAAGTTAATCAGTGACAAATCTAGATGAAAGTGTAGAGTGGGCGAAGATAATGTTTGTCTTTTGCTTGACCCATGCTTGAATCAAATGAATATGACGAAGTCAAATATTCTGGTAACAACACAAACATCACATCTGCATTAGATTCTGAATGCCAGAATAGAAGAGTGATTACTACTCTTTTATTACTCTATTATTAGATAATTCAAATAAAGGTCATAACGGAGTGTGTGGAAATAATGATATCCATTAATATAGAATAATTCCTTGATTTACGAACATTCAAGTTACAAATTTTTGCTGTAATGCTGTCAACTCTTGGGATACATACAAAGCTACTTTTTGCTATAATGAATAAACCACCACTCTCTGCAAGTCCATAATGCCTTTTGCCCAGCCTTTTCGAATTATGAAATTGTGCTTGACCAGATGTTCTCCAACAATGAATTCCTTCTGTAAATTGAGGAATACCTCTGTTCAGTGGTGAGGTTAGACTCAACCCACTCAGTAAGTATTGTTTGTGGATTAATGTGGGTTTCTCAATGAGTGAACAATTGAGCCAATGAATAAACAAGAATAAAATCATGGTGCGAATGTGTGTTTGCCATTCCTTCTGTTTCCATGCTGCCTTGGGAAATCCAGCAGCAGAAGGCCACACAGGGGACATTCGACGATCTTTACAGGTAGTCTGGTAGGATGAGGATGCAAGAGATTGCGGCTTTGTTGGAAAGCTGGATTCAAAAACAAGCCATTGCAGGAGGGAGCGAGTGCAGGATCCAGATAGATGAATGGAGTGGGAAGGGACTGATGACTGTGGGAAGAAGAATACAGGAGATCTGGACAGCTTGGCAGAGGTCATTGGCAAATGGTAAGGCTGTAAGCTTCTTTGAGGAGCCATGGGCTGCAGTGCCATTGTGCTACTTGTGTCATTAACTCACAGATGTTCTTACAAATGCTGTGTGCATTCTGATAAGGAACCTTTAATCTCATTGTGTCATTTTTCTTTACTCTGATTCTATTTGCTGCTTCATCTTTATCCTTGTACTTCCTGGAACACTCGGGTTATTGTTAACCCTGTCATTGCCTTGCACTTTTGCTTTCTCCTTTCTCTTTGCCTTCCTAAATACCCCTTCTCCTAAACCTCCATCTCTGTTTCCTGCTCCTTTCTGATTCTACCCTCAAGTCCTATTCCTCTGCCAAGCCAATTTAAATCCTCTTCAACAGCATCAGCCACCCGTGGTGAACCGCTACACACCCACCCCCTCCTGTCCTTACCCACCATATTAGTCCCATTTCATCTGAGCTGCATCCCACCTGGCTTGTAGAAACTCCACCTCTCTTGGGAATGGTCCTAATTCCTCAGGAATCTAAATGCTTCCCTCCGACACTATTTCTCCAGCTGTTCATTCATCTGCTCCATCTTCCTGTCACTGTACTGACTTGTACATAGCACTGGTAGTATTCTGGAGATTACCACCTTTGAGGTGCTGCTTATTAATTTAGCTTCTTAAGTTCTGCCAATAAGACCTCACCCCTTTCTCTCTCCATGTTGTTGATGCCAATATTATCCACAACCTCTAGCTTTTATATTGCCTCTCTCGTGCCAGGGTCATTTAGTGACAGAATTGACCCTGGCACGAGAGAGGCAATGTAAAAGCTTGGACTCACAACCACAGAAATATTGAATCCCCCTTCCTCCTCCTCTCATTTCATGCACATAATTCTTTTGCACTGGATATTACCAGAGAAATTATCCTGTTTTTATTGGGACAAGTTCCTCTGCTCATTAAATAGACAGTTTTCTGAGTAAATTAATTTAGTTTGCTGTGCAACAGGCAATTTGTTGTAAGCTGTACAACCCATCCACCTCCAATTATTTGGCCAAAAAGTGTTGGCCAGTAAGTACTGAATTTAAATGAAATTAAACCACACACTGACCTACTTCAGACTTTTAACAGAGCCAGGACAGGAGCCAGCTGGCCAATCTACTGTGAGGTTGTTTATCAGTTAGAATCATCCTTAATGAGGGTTTGTGCATGCATTTTACAGTTTTTAAAATTTTTTAACATATATTTACTGGGTTTGTGCTGGGAGGTGGGAAACGAAGCAGTTAAAATGAAGTAAGAGGGGCCAAATCCATCAGTTAACTCCCCACTGAGCTCGGCTTATGTGCCAAGAAGAGCAAAGATGTTTCCACCAAACCAGCTAGCTTGTTTGTTTCCCGCTCCAGATTCATTGATTCCCCCAATTTTCCCCTGAAACCTCCACTCAACTGCATTATGTATGTTTTAAAGTTGTTATATTCATATTATAAGCAAAAGGTTTTAACATTTGGGGTCAATGTTAACTTTGAGAGGGGTAAGGATGGCATTAATTAATACTATTTGAATATATGAGTGGCAATTATTTTTAGTAGATAAGCAATACATATGAAAAATGAATTAATAAGCATTTCAGTGAATAAACAGACACAGCTCATATAGATTAATTTGGTTTGAATCCCCATCTATTGTAACAACTTAACACACACCATAGAAGACTGCATTTTATTAAATGTCTTCATCTACATAAATCTATGGGACCAATTCTTTTCCTGTACCACCTGCATGGATCCTACACCATATGGATAACTTGTTCAGAAATGTTTTGATTGGTTTGGTCAACAAAATCTAATTTTAAGAGAAATGAATGTTGTTTTGGCGACGGATTGAGACTTAATAGCACTCTGCATAGTTTTCAACAATACCTTCAAAGGTTTCCTGAAAGTGTCTTGTGGAATCGATCAACACTTTTCAACAATTGATTCAAATTATGCCAACAAACCCAAATGATTTAATTGCCCGAAGTCATTTGCTGACTTTTAGTATCTGCTGTAAATATTCCAGAAGAGGATTTTATACATTAAAAACATGACATACCAGTAAGGTCATTTTTCTTGACCTGGAAAAAGGTCAACACAGGCATAAAGTGAAGGTCATAGCAGGTACAAGCGTTTGTGCCTGCATCCACCTTCACTATTTGATGGTAACTAACAATCAGTGTATTTCCAAATCTGTATGCAGATAATGCATGCATCAGTGCCATTTCCACAAGAAAACGCAGGAGCTGCTGTTCCAGAGGTGACCCTAAATTACATTTAAATCTGAGAATATTCTGAGAAAACTAATTTGTCATCCCATGGTGGCATCGTTATCATCCCCTTATGCTCCTACTGTGAAGAGCACAGCATTTAGTTGCTCCTATTCAGTAAAATAGTGAAAAAAATTCTGGGATTTATGCCTATTTTACTGTACATGCATAAAATACTGCTGCTTATTGAGGAAAATAAGCAGATTAGTTACATTCACCCTGAAAAAACTTAGCCAATGCTTTAATTATTTGGCACTAATCCATACTGCTGTGTTTAGATCACGGTTGAAAATCCATATAATGTTAATTATATGTATAATCTTCAGAAAATTAATTTCTGTACTTGATACATGTATATCAGCACAAGCAATATGTCTCAAGATGCTGTGCTTTAAGGATTCTTTACTTAAGAAGTTTTGCCAAGAAGTCAAAGATTCCCCTATATTATAGCATGTTTGCATGAGGGATTATTTTATATTTAGGATGTAGAAAAGAGCTTTCAATATTTGTGGTTAGCAATCCTTAGAATATCACATGATGTATTAACATCAGAAGGGGTTATTAAGACACTTCAAGTTACCAGGAATATTAGCAAAATCTTTCCAGTTAAGGCCCAACTACTTTCTTCTGAGGTAGAGCAAGAGGACATCTTTCAAAACATTATCAAGAATTTCAAAATATATTAATCAAACCACATGGATTGCACAAATAGATTCCTTTTCTTCAATTTATAGCAAACATCACAACTTGAGTTTTCTCCTGGCACCATCATCCACTATAAAGGTGACATGGTGTTTCTGTAGGCAAACCCTTGCCTTATGTGCTATGAAAAAACAAATGTGTCTGTAAAGTTGATGGGTTTTGCTTGCTCTAGGATTATGAACTTTCCTTTTACCTAACTCACATCAGAAGCAATATAGGATGCCTGTATTGCCCTTGGCCCTCGTAATGCCTTCCATAAGTGCAAGACCTTACTATCAAAGTGTGCAATTCAGTTAACAAATTAGTTGCATTTATTGCAATAAATGACTATGCACAAGAAATGACAGCAGAAGAAAGCAATACCAAAGTGATAAGGGAGGAAAGTGCCTGCATTTAAATAGCACTTTTTAAGCCCTGTAAAGCATTTAACAGCCAATGAAATACTTTCCAAAGTATTGATATTTTTGGAAAGGCACAACCAATTCCACAAATTGCTTCCATAAAAGTCAATATGATAATAAGTAGATAAAATGATTTTCAGTGATGCTGATGCTTTCTAAATAGATGAGTAGAGTGGAGAGGGGAAGAATTTTAAAAGAAGATTCTTTAAGCACCTCTCTTTTAAAATTCAAAAGAGTTGGAAAACTTCTTGTTATAATGTTGTCAATGGGATCAGCAACATTTATGCCATGTTATAGAAATTGGTGTTACCATAATCACAAATGAATTGAAATTGAATATCAGACATCAGCCTGCAGAACACACCAGCGTGAGAAGATTCCAAGCAAACTGCTGTCAATCACGCCATAGAAAAGTGTTATAACAAACGACTCTGCTAAAGGGATTTGTTTTTCTAAAGCACAGTAGCAGGAATCTCCAACAAATGCTCCAATTCTTCTTTCAATTTATGTAAACATGTTCTATTACAAAAGAAATTGACATTTATAATGATGGACACATTCTGCTTTTTTAGTTTGGTAAACAAAATATTAGAGGCAATTTATATTGCTGCATATCTACTTCTCTGTGGAGAATCAGGGAAAGTAAAGGCTTTGTTCCATTAGATGCTTAAGGCTTTCCTATTGCAAATTACTAACTTGGGTCCTCCACAATGGTTTTATTTGAAGAGGTCTTGCAGGGCAGGACTTCAACAGTGACCAGGGCTAATTTTCCATCTGTGGTATCCTTTCCATATTGTGGATGATCTGCTTAACCCCTGGAGGCTAAATATCCAGCACAAGGACAAAGGTTTCCTTCAGCTGGTTTTTCAAGGCCCGTGGCAAAATAATGGCATCAGCAGAGTCAAAAGTACTCATAAAAGTCCAATTTTGTTTCTTCAATTTTTCCCTCCACCAACTGTAGCCTGTGCAACACACGATGAGTGACTGAACAGGCTTTATCACAAGAAAGAAATGGGTGATCTTAATCCTGAACATATTAACATATGAATCAGGAGCAGGAGTGGGACAGTCAGCCCCTCAATCAGCTCTGCTAGTTATTAAGGTCATAGCTGATCTGACTGTAATCTCAAGGCCACATTTCTGCTAACTCCCAATAATTTTTCACCCCTTTACTTATCAAGTATCTATCTACCTCTGCCTTAAAAATATTTGAAGAATTTGCTTCCACCATCCGTTGAGGAAGAATGTTCTAAAGACTCATGACTTTCTGAAAAAAATAATCTCCCCTCATCTCAGTTTTAGTGACCTGCTAATTCTGGATTCACTGACAAGCAGAAACATGCTCTCTGCATCTCTCAAGATCATATATGTTTTAAGCAAATCCCTTCATATTCTTCTAGACTTCAGTAGAAACAAACATAGTCTGTTCAATTTTTCTTCATTAAAAAATTGGCCATTCTGGGTATGTCTAGTAAACCTTACAATGCATTGAGACTTTCCCTCCCTAACCCTCAATATCTTCATATTCCAAGATGTGAACATGTAGATAGTGGACAATACTCCAGGGGAAGTGCTGAATAAAGCAACTCAAGTTGTTCAAGAAGGAGAGTGATATGTTGTATGGAGGAAATCCAGTTGGCAACGCCACATATATGAACTTAGAGAAAGCATTTGGCAGGAAATTCAGAAGTATCAAAGAGTTCCAAATACATGCAGTTGAGGAAACCTTAGATAAATGATGCAAAGGAGAGTACGCAGAGTTACAAAAAATTTCACATAATGGTTTAGAAATGAACAGGAAGATTCAACAGGTTCGGCTCAGTGTGTATGTGAACAATTTAGGAATAGGATGAGGGAGAGGGAGGGAGAGAGGAGACAGACTGAAAGAATGAAAATGAGATAAGATGAAAAATATTGAGGACCAAAGAATATGAAAAGATATATTAATGAAATTATGGGATGGATAAAATGATGTTTCAAGTTCACAGAGCATTAAAAGCAGATTCTCAAATATATATCAATAAATATAGACGTAACAGTGAATCCAAATAAAATCTTAGCTAGATCACAAATGGAACGCCATGTGTAATTTTAGACTGCAAATTCTTGGAATGATTCAGAATCATGGAGCAATACAGAATGGATACAGGCCCTTTGGCCCAACCAGTCCATGCCAACCAGGGTGCCCACCCAGCTAGTCCCAATTTCCTGTGTTCAGCCCGTGAAACAGTGGAGATCACTAGGATTGTCATCAAGTATTTGAAAACATGAACAAAAACTGAATTGAAAACCCAGTGCCACTTTCTACACAATAAAAAATACTATAGGGAGATTTAATTGGGCTTTACTTTATGATGGAATGCAATTGAAAATACTTTATTTTTGTCATTGAAAAGTCTGGAAAGAATAGCCATAAGTATACGATCCTCTGAGATGTAGAGCAGTGTAGAGTAAGAAACCTTTTTTGTGCAGAGTTGTGAAGTTATATTTTGCACTACTATGGTTATTGACCATGTCGACATGCAAGAATAGATTTGCTAAGCAGTTGAAGAGAAAGGAATAAAGGAATAGGAGAACAGGACAGGCACATGGCATTTTAATGAAGCTATTTATATTTTATATGGTAAATTAAACATTATGCAATTAGTAGGACATGTTTCATGGAACTTAACAAAACAAAGCATATTAAATACAATGTATTCAAAACAGCAGAGTACTCTAATGCACTGCTTAAACATAATTTCACATTGAGCCACCTAAGGAGATGGCAGGGCAAAAAGGGAGGCTTTAAAGACCATTTTGGTAGAATTAGTGAGGTGGAGAGGTTTATAAAAGGAATTCCAGGTCTTAAGCCCTTGGCAGCTGAAGACATGATGCCAATAATAGAGCAAATCTGAGAAATACCAGGATCGGAGGACCATAGATATCGCAGGAGGTGGTAGGTCAAGGGGCAGTTACAGACGTGGGGAGGGACAATACCACGAAAGCACGGATAAGAATTTTTAAATTGGATGTAGTTCAGTCAGAGGCCAATGTAATCAGCAAGAACACAGTAGCGGCTGCATAAGTTCTGGTTCATGAGGATGAGATGCTGGGTGTTGAGTAATAATTTTCTGGGAGGGAAGACGGGGGGGGGGGGCAAGCCAAGAGTACCTTAGCAATGGTCACATCTGGAGTCAGCAAAGGCATAGATGTTTCAACAGACATCTGAAAAACTTCAAAAGTAGACTAATATATGCTGATGTTTATATTCAATATCGACTGTAAGCAGCTTAATTATTAGACACCTTCAATGGAAGACATGGTTCATCATTTTTATTATTTTAAAAGAAAAACTGATTACAAAATAGAATAAAATGAATAGGCAAAGAGTTAACATGTTAAAACATGGTCCAAGGCTTAAATAAATGGGTACAATTTTAAAGATTCACTACATCATCTAGAGCCATTGGACGTTACCATATTAACTAAACACAATTTCCATTTTGGTTAACAATTATCCTCTGCAATCAATACCAATCATTCAAAAAATACCAGAACTTAATGAGCAGCTTTTACACTTTTCCACCATGTGCATCTGGTCAGAAATTTTATTTCAAGTGTGGACAACACAGCACTTATTTAGTTTTATAAATTATTAAAATATCTATGAACAAAATTCCATACCTTAAAGAAATTCAACTTAGATATTACAAACAGATTATAAAACAGAATAAATCTTTTAAATACAAGTATATAACAATGCCTCGTGCTTCAGTGAGTAGATTCTACGCATTCACAGATTAATACTTTGTGCACCCAGAACATGTAATCGGGATTTGTGTCAGAGGTCAATTGGTCTTGCAGGATTTTCAAACCATTAAAATGAATTGATAGAAAATGCAATGAGCCATGTTGATATCTGTGCCTGAATTCTCAGTCCATGCTCCTGGCAAGCAATCCTCTTCAGATCCAGCACATTGGTAAGTGTACCCACAATGTTGAATGCCTGTTTAAAACCTAAGTAGTTTGACTTCACATTAATATATTCAGAAGAGACTGTTCCTTTTATGACTGTATATTCTCTTGCATATCATTGCCAATACTATCTAACTGCTTTACATTACTCCCCTACTGTTCTAACAAGACACCATTAGAAGCTATTTTATATATTTGTAATCATTGATTAGTTGTTTATTCTTATATATATGCTCAGTTTTTAAAGGCACTGCCTACTCCACAGATTTCAGCAACTTAATACAAGATGGAAAGAGCCTGTTCAGCCATCTAGTCCATGCCAGCTTCACGCAAGGCAGTCTCATCAGTGCCATTACCATTCTCCTTATTTCCCTATAGCCCTGCAACTTATTCTCTCTCAGATGCCCATTAATTTCTCCTCGATTCTTTTTTGCCCCTACCTACTCTAGGGGTGATGTACAGTAGCCAATTAACCTGCCAGCTCATCTTCAGGATCTGGGAGGAAATGGGAGCACCCAGGGAGAAACTGGAGCATATGGGGAAACTGCAGCAAACAGGGAAAACTGGAGCAAATGGGGAATACTGGAACACAAAGGGGAAACTGCACCTGGGGAGCATAGTGAGAATATGATAACTCCAGAGAGTCAGAATTGAACTGAGATCCCTGGAACAGGGAGGCAGCAGCACTAACTGCTGCACCGCAATGGCACTACCAACAATAACTTCTGATCCTGTCTTCACTTAACATACTTCCTTCTCCATGTAGGTCACTGCCTCATTCCCTCTCCTCCTCCCTGGGCAATGAGGCTAATTAGTTTTCATGTGATCAGTGATGGATGCTTTGGAGAATGTATGTTATCATATTTAAGACATTAGATAAATACAGTATTATCTTCAACATTGCTGTCTGGTTAATAAAGCATGAAAAATTCTGTGCAATGCCACTGTGATAAATCAGCTCCTTAGAACCAGATACGTATGATACTACTTTCTCATAAGATGGTGATAGAAATTGGCAGATCTCCCATTTCTAGCTCATAGCTACTATTGGCTCAACTGATGAAATGTCTGTCTTTCCTGACTGGATGTTACTGTTTGAGCGAAGACTCTGAGGATCTTGTCTCCTCTTGTAGTTATTCTGTTCAAGCCAGGCTAATCTGTAAGAAGGGGCCATAGAAGGGAGAATATGTTCCTGCACTCCACGTTCTCTTCTGAATATATTCAAGAGAGATTTAAGTTCTGAACGAAAACTTTCATTCAACCAGCAATAGATAAATGGATTATAGCAAGTGCTACTCAGGGCAAACCAGTGGAAAGCAAAATAGAGAGCATTGTTTGTATGAATTATTTGACTAGATATGAGGACAACATAACAGTTCAGTGGAAAACCAACAGACAGCAAATACTACCACAACCAGCATCAGCATTTTTAATTGTCTTTTTCTTTTTCCGTCGGTGTGCAAAATACTGCTCTGTTGTCACATCCCCAATTGCATTGCGCAGCCATAAACTTCTTGGCAACGGTGGTGTAGGTAATAGTGATGATTAAAAGGGGAAGCACATACAACATGATAAACGTGGCCAAGTCCAGGTACTTCCAAAAACAGATCTGCTGGCTCTGGAAAATTTGGGACACACAAACTCCGAATCTTTTCTTTACTGGAATGGAAAAAAGATGATTGTCAATGGATTATGATAACCAAATAAATCAATTTATTTTAATTGGGCTGTGGAACTTTTGAATATTTTACTTGATTTTTTCCTTCCATTTTCCACAATAACCAGAAATCAATAGTTTGATTATTAGCACTAAATCTAATACTTTAAACAAATCCTTCTCGCCACATCTCATGGTGATAGTAAGGACTTTACATTAAGATACAAGGAAAACACGACTGGATTGAATGAACAAATTAATTTGACAGTAAGTATATCATACTCCACAGAAATAAGGAAAAATAAGGCAATGGGCAATCAGTTTGAACAGCAAACTAATGTTTCATGCTGGCTTCAATTAATGCTCACATTAAAAATTGTCAAAGTATATTACATATTTTATGAAGACCTCGCATTGAATTAAATGTAAAGAAAATGGGAGAATATGTTTAGACAGCATCTTCCAGTACCTCAGACAATCCAGGTACTTCTTGGCAATGAAGTAGATATGAAGAGCAGTCCGCACTCTTCATCAATACTGGCGGTTGTAATGCAGAGAAATGCAACAGCCAATTTTCATACAGCAAGATCCCATCAATGACAGAGGTTGGTATGATCAGATAATCCATTTTCTGAGACATTGGATGAGAGACAAATACTGGCTAGTAAACTGGGTGAACTCCCTGTTTTTACCTCTCAATAGCACTGGGAGATATTTTACTATCATCAGAGAAGACAGGATGAGGTCTTATCTGAAAGAGAGCAAGTCCAATCAGTGTGGTACTGAAGTTGTGGGCATGGATTGTATGCTTAAACCTGTGACTATAGAGAATAAGGGGATTATCAGATTCCTAAGGGAAAGTAACTGGTTAGCCAACCACCATTCTCTGCTGGTATGAGGCAACAATAATAGGGTTGTTGACTAATTATAATACTTATTCTCTGTTAATTTCTCTCCCACTGACCCAGACCAGGTGAGGAAAACTCCCAGCAGTGGAAAACTTTGGAAATCAAAAACCCATCGTCAACTTCTTCCCAAATATGCTACGTTTAAAACATGTCGTCTCAACTTACTCATATAATCGGCAGTGGTGTGACAGCTGCCAGTGATTTGAATCTAATTTCATATTTAAAAAAAACTTTAAGTACTAATATGCAGAACGTATGCAATGGGACCAGTCGAGATAATTATTGCTGAATATATACCTGTATTCAAATTTAAAGAGCTTCTGATAGATGGCATGCGGAAGAGAGAAACAGCTCGCCATAATCCAGATGACGGTGATATACAGTACACCCTTGGCAGTTGACATGCGTGGTTTTAAAGGATGCATTATAACCTACAGAAAATACAACCATTAACTTCTAACACGGGTAAAATTTGCGCAATATGTTTGCTAAAAACATTCCACCTTTGCATCCCTCGTACAATTTCATTACGTTATCAGGTGAAAATTTACAAACATTAAAGATTTTGTTCGAATTTCAATAACTCACTACACTATTTAATGCCACAGCTAATGGAGCAGAGGTGGAATTTGAAACTGATGGTACAGCCAACGTTGCATAAGTAACACACAGTATATGTCAGGGGCAGGACTTGCTTTGCATTGTGAAATTAATTGCAGGTCTGAACGCAATTCGGGAAGGAGATTCCACAGAACTCTCGATGGGACTTGCAATGACTCGCTCATGTAGTGCACCGAGTTGATGTAATTTTTCGAGTGGGCGTCAGTAAGCAGGCGTGCGCAAACCCCCTCAGCTCCCCTTCTGCTCGGCCGCATCCTATCCCCGGGTAGGTCTGGAGTCCTTGGCTGCGGCACCGCTTTATTTGCAGTCTTGAAACAAAAACATCAATCGAAACAGCTGCCGCAGAACCTGCAGAGCCCCCGTTAAGCGATTCGTTGTGGTGCTACGTATATGCATTTAATTGGCTGACGCCCAAAACGATTTATATGTTGGGATAACAGAAAATAAAACGTGGGAATGGCCAAAAACATAGAAAGGGAACCGAGCAAGGAATTTAAAATCAAGAACAATCGAGTCGTTATGTGCTTTAGGTGCCGATACCATTATCAATGACTGCTGAGTTATTAACAAAAAATATCTTACTGCTAATAATCATCACCGATTCTAATGGACACAGACTATATCCGGTTGTGTTGTAATTTGCATCTGTTATCAGGACAAGATGTTCAAGGCTCGGTAGGTGAGCCGTTTTAGGGAGGGCGTGCGGATCCGTGGCGGCGTTGACTATGTTGCCCAAGCTCCAAGTTCTGCACAAATGAAATTTTTATAAAGATTTTTTGCCCTTTTGTTTTTTAGTTTGGTCATTGGGTGCAAATTGTCTGATGGTTCGTTATGTGTTTGTTATCTTCGAGGGGATTAAAATTGGGATTCGGCTGAGTGAGGCCGTGAAGTGCAGCGACCGGTCCACCGTTCTACATCACTGCGCTGTTTTAGGAGATTTGCAGTTGGATCAAGAAATGAATACTTGCTCTAGCTCCCGATCTCAGATCAACAATACAATTCTGCACAAGAAGTGACCTTATCACAAGCGAAGTGGACTGCCACTCGCAAAGGCACTGGGCACCGGGGTGGTCTTGTGTGGTCCTGGCCCTGAGTTTGGAGATCACTTATGGAGTGCACCGACATGTTAAGCACTCCACTGTTCCAGAAAATGTATTCCGTGAGATTCGTGGGAATTGAGTAGGAATAGAGAGCTAGGCGACATATCCACTCATGGGCTACATCAATGCAAAGCCAACATTTCTCTCTGGAGGCATTAGCTTGGTTATTTGTCAGTTTTTATGTTTGCTGAATAAAGTGATATTTCTAATCGTATTTTCTTCAGAACAACAAAGAGTATCTGTTTTGTGTTTCTATTGGTGACTGTGCACTCTAAGAAATTCAGTGCACTTAAATGTCCCGGGAAGCATGGTTGAACCTCTACGGATGGGTGGTCAGTTACCTGATGCCTGTCTAAAGCGATGGCTGTCAAGGTGAGAGTGGAGACGTGCAAAGAGCAGTACTGAGCAAAGCGGCTGATGTGGCACATGACTGTCCCCGAAAACCCAAGTGCTGTTAACAAACCGGACCTATCAATCAAAGATAGAATAGGATTACTCATGCAGTACTTCATATACCGTAAAAACTATGTGTACTGAGCAATGCAGTTTATTGTCCATTCGCTGTCACTGTGTGTTGTCCACATGAGAGACAAACGTACAACGAAGGGGCATGCTATACTCAGGGTGCCAAACAGATGTATTGCATCCCAATCGGGAAAAATGCAGAGTTTCGTATAAAAGCGGAAAGCGCTGGTAACATTCAGCAGGTGAGACTCCATCTGTGGAAAGAGGAACAGAGTTAACGCTTCCCGTGAATGACCCTTCATCAGAAATGGAAAAAATGAGAAAATAAGCCTGTTTTGAGTTGTTTGTATGTGTAGCGGGGGGGGGGGGGGGGGGGGTGGCGTGAGGGTGCAGAGAGCTAAGGGGCTATGCCTGTGATAGGAAGGAGACCAAAGTTGTCCGTGTGACACATGCTTTCTGTGTCGTATGCTCAATAGATAAATAGTTAAAAACACTATAAACCTGCTGAAACTGTGAGAGGCAGAACACTGAGAGGTAATCTGAAGCAAAAGAGAAATATCCAGAAGTCAAGCGGTATCTGTGGAGAGGGAGAGAGAGTGAATTAATGTTACAGGAGCATGACATTACACGAGACATCGCCAGTTCTGACATAAACAGGAAAAGCTGGTTATCTGAAATTGCCGAATCCAATATCTGAGAGCTGCAGTATTCCTAGAGGGAAAATGCGAAGCTACTCGTCGAGCTTACGTCAAGCAACACCTGTTAATGGGTGTTTGATATGTGCAAATGGTTTATATGTTACATTCAGACAACGTGGGCAAAGCTTTATTTGGGCACTCCAAATGCAAAAATGATTAAATGAAATGTAAAAGAGCTATCTTTTGATCTTTGATGTTTTACTTGAATCTGTACGCTCCTGGACTGGTTGTACAGTTGGAGATAAAGGAGCATATTCTAGAACATGGTCAGAACTTCACTATTATCAGCAGTACTTCCACATGGTTTGGAGCCCATTTTACTTGGGCGAAGTGTAGAGGAAATTATAATAACATAGTACAACCTGGGTGCCGGTGGTTTCTTGTGCCAAGCCAAGGAAGTGAATGCCTACAGTCTTGCTGTATGAAAATTGTCCTCGGATATTACTTTTGCTCCATTCCAGAAATATAGCTATGTTTAGCCCAGTTTTGATCTGCATTAAAACGTTTTGCTATCGCTTTTGTTTTACATATGCTGTTCACTTGCATGTAGTTTGTCGTGAATTGAGGAGAAGGCATGCTTAAGAGTAGAAACCACGCCTGTCATTGGAGGTTTCATACTTGCATATGTCACGTTGAAGCAACACACCGAAAGCTTTATTCGGACACTCCAAATGCATGAGTGATTGGGTGTAACATTATATAGCAAACCTAGAAACTCCATTATTGCACTTTCCAATTTTAATAGAGATTCATTTACTGATTAGGCGCCATATCAATACGCGTGGATGTGTTTTGCATTTTTTATGTTATATAATTTTCAGTGGATTCGAGCAGTGAAGAGATAAAGTTTAAACATTGCACCCGCCCTCTAATAAATAATTTTAGTCTTACCAGTTGTAAAAGGAGTGTTAAGAAGAGTTATCATGATGTCCGATACGGCGAGATTAACAATGAACAAGCTGGTGGCGGAATGCATCCGTTTGTTCTTTATCACGACCTGGCACACAAGAACATTTCCAAAGAGGGAAATCACTATAATAACCGAATAAGCCACGATAAGCAAAGCCTTGACGGTTGCATTTTGGGATTCGGCCTCGTATTTTGCCGACCCCACAAAGCTCTCCCAATCGTCCAGAGTAAAGTTGCCCCAAGGAAAGAAAGTCGACCTGTTAGACATTAAGGGCAATCCGGAGAAACTGATGTTAAATAAGTTGTTTGGTCTTTGAAAAGCTTTGGTCAAGTAAGGAAGAGAGAGCCACATGTAACGGGTCATTATTATACACAAGAAATGTACAAAAAAGTCTCTGGATTTATAAACACGTCAAATCTTGGCAAAGTTGCTCTCTGAAAAGTTGCAGCGATGCTGACATCTGCACTATTCGGTCTTAAAATAAAAAAAATTGTAAATCACCCCGTTGGCTGCGCTTTTAGAAAGTGCGGTTCAATTTGTCAGGTACTGGAGTGTATTTTTGGTCTCACTGAGCCAACATCTTCCAGCCACCGAGAGACTACTGTGCGAGCTCCTTTATATATGGACCCAGCGGAAACCCACGCACAGGGTGACACGTACTGTAACCAATTGATGCCTCGGCTGCTATAACATGGTGACGTATTTTCTTCGTCAACCATCGCTCCTTTTTTGTTGAAGATCTGCATAGCATCACCTTGTGCTTTCTTTTCTCTTCAGTGCAATAGGCATGTCTCACACTGTTTCAAGCAGACCATGAACTCTTTAATTCTTTAAGTCTTCCTCTTGCGGTGATTTGCTTTATATTTCACCCTCCTTTTAATTTTCAATTTTGTTGTGCTCAAAAATATAGTTATAAATGGAACAAGCAATTATTTTTGCATTGCCAGTAACTTTTTAAACAGCAGAGCATCACATCATTTCCTTGTCTGTTTCTCTTTGTCAATCTACAATCGTTCGCCAATGATATTGCTCTCAGTTCTTTAATTTAAGTAGCAATTCAAGTTTACGTGAGGAATTTTATTCATTAACTCGGTTCGGTTCTCTGTGGCATACAGACGACGTCGACGTCATTTCTAAACAACATGTAACCCTCTTCATTAAAATAACTACCAGCTTGTCCTGGATTTAAAAGACTAATTATAAAACCCGGGAGCATTTCTACTTAGTATTTCTGGTTTGCTTGCGAGTATTCTTTTTTGTTCATTAATACATTCCGGTTCTTTTGCGTGGGATTACAAGAGGGATTCCTTATCTTTCATTAGACTTCTTCGTGATTACATTAAAGTTTCAGAGTATTATTCGGATCTAATAGAGGACACCAAACATCAGAGGATGTATGGAGACACAAGAGACTGCAGATGCTGGAATCTGGAGCAAAAAAAAAGGCTAGAGGAACTCAGCGGGTCAGGCAGCATCTATGGGGGCAGAAGGATAGTCGACGTTTTGGGTCGTGACCCTGCATTAGAGGATGTATTATGTGTATTATTTAGCTTCACTTAGATAAGTGTGAGGAAGGGGGTGAACAAGGAAAGAGACTCTGGAAACCTAAGAGATTCATAAACTCAAAGAAAAAGAGCACAGAAACGGGACCTTCAGTCTATTATGTCCATGGAGACCATCTATACTGATCCTATTTTCCAGCACTTGGCCTATAGCCTTCTACACCTTGGAAATTCAAGTGCTGCTCTGGATATTTCTTAAATATTGTGATGGTACCTGCCTCCACCACATCCTCAGGACTCCAAGCACCCTCCAATGAAAATAATCTTCCTCTGATCCCCTCAAAACCTCTTACCCTTACCTTAAATCAATGTCCTCCAGTTTTATGCTCCTCTGCTATGGGTAAAATTTTCTTATTATCTACCCAATCTTTAACCAGCATAACTTTATGTACTTCAGTCAGGTCCTGTGCCTATGTCCTCCACTCCAAGGAACAAAACCCAGCCTACCCCTGTCTTTTTTGATAACTGAAACACTCCATCCCAGGCAACATCCTGGTGAATCAAGCGTGCAGAGAAAATTCACATATAGTCTGAGACCAAGACTGCACACTGCACTCCATCTGTGGCCAAATTATAAAATTGTGCCCTGGCTATTGAAGGTGTAATCCATTTGCCTTCTCAACCACGTCATCTACCTGTGCTGCTTCCTTCAGGGGTCCTTGGATTTGAACACTGAAGTCCCCTGTTCCTTAATACTACCTAGGGTCCTACCACTCATTATGTTTATCCTAGAACTGTTGCCCCCCCCCAAAATTGCATCATTTCACACTTATTGGGATTAAATTCCTTCTGCCATTGTTCTGCCCATTTTACCACCTTATCAGTTTTGTTCTGTGGTCTAAGATTACCCTCCTCTCTAGTAATAACACCACCAATGTTTATGTCATCTGCAAACTTACTAATCATACCTCCTATCTTCACATCCAAATCATTAATGTACATGGCAAACAGTAAGAGTCCCAGCACTGATCCTTGTGGTACACCACTGGTCACAAGCTTCCAATCACAGGAACAACCCTCTCCTATTACTCTCTTCCTCCCATTACCAAGACAATTTTGGATTCAGTTTCCGGTCTATCCTTATCATTTTCCACTACTACCTTGAAACCAACAGAGTTATGGTCACTATATCCAAAATGCTCTCCCATTGACACTCCAGCCATTTGCCTAGCTATAGTTCCAAATTAGGTTCGGTGCTGCCCCTTCATTAGAAGGATTACCAATGTTCTGGCTCACAAAGCTATCCTGGATGCACTTAAATAACTCCACAGCCTCTAAGTCTTTCACACTAAGGCAATCCCAGGTAATATTGGAGAAGTTGAAATCCCCTGACTCTCTAACCCTATTATTCTTACACCTTTCTGAGATTTACCTGCATGTCTGCTCCTGTATTTCCTGCCGACTGTCAGGAGGCCTGTAGTACACCCCCAGATAAATTATCGCTCTCATTTTGTTTTTACAATCTACCCATATGGCTTTATTTGAAGAGCAGCACCATGAAGGCACCAACACTATGCTGATTAGCTGAAATTTGTAAGCTATTTGTCATGTGTCATTTTAATAAATTTGGTTTTGGACATTTATTTTGTGTCAGCTTTTATTTTGATGTTGATGCCATATGGATGCTGTGATGGTGGTGCTGTATGGACAGCACAGTGGCACAGCTAGCCTCATAGTGCCAGAGACCCTGGTGCAATCCTAACCTCGGATGCTATCAGTGTGGAGTTTGCCCATTCCCCCTGTGACCACATGGGTTTCCTCCGGATGCTTCAGTTTCCTCTCACATCCCAAAGACGTGCAGGCTTGTAGGCTAATTGGCCACTGTATGTTGCACCTAGGGTGTAGGTGAGTGGTAGAATCTAGGGACAGTTGATGAGAATGTAGGGAGAATAAAAAAATAGGATTAACATCAGATTAGTGTAAATAGGTGGTTGGTGGCTGGTGCAGACACAGTGGGCTGAATGGCCTTTGTCTATGCTTTACCTTTCTATGACTATAATATCTACCCAATTGTTTATTACAGTTACCAGGTCTGACGGAATATGTTGCAATGGATGTTGTCAACCCTGCTCATACTGTAGTAGATGGCAGTCACAGAAAAAGGCCACAGAGCAACAGCAGGCTGCTCCTTACTGACGTTTCGACAAATCTTATTGAGACATAAAAGATTGTAAAGGAGCTGACAAGGTTCATGCTGAGAGATTGTTTCCTCTCCTGGAGGGATCAAGAATTAGAGTGCATAGTTTCAGAATAGGGGATCACCCAATTAAGACCACGATGAAGAATTTTCTCTCTTGGGGGTGGTAAATCTTTGGAATTGTTTACCCAGAGAGGCAAAGCCATTGAATATTTTCAACACGGAGATAGACTTTTGAACAATAGGGGAGTCAAGGGTCATAGAGAGCAGTCAAGAAAGTGGAGTTGAGGCCAAGATCAAATCAACCATGAATTTATTGAATCTTCTTCTGATGTTTGGTTTCAATGATCTCAGTACGATGTGTGGCCAATACAATAACACCCATTCAGTGTAGCAGCCAAAGACACATTTCTATCCCAAAGCCAAATGAGAAAAGGCTTCTGACTGCTGAATATATATGAAGGCATAAAACTGAGGTTAATATTGCTTAGAGTGGACTGTGATTTGCTAGAGGAACAAAATTTAGTGTACCAGGCTTTTACACTCAGAGTTGAGAACTCCAGTCTAGTATTATTTGGTGGATATTATAAACAATTTTCCATTAAGGTGCAGTTTACACAAGTGAAATTTGCAATAACTTTGGAGCTTACTGTGGGTGGTAACTCTTGACCACTACCACAGGGAGTGGCTGGTAATTGCTGACCCATTCCACAAAGAATGACTGATATCTCAAGACCCATGTCACAGAGGGTGGCCAGTACCTGGTGACCTTTGCCACAGAGAGTGGTTGTTATCTGTTTATGCACACAACAGAGTGTGACTGGTACCTGTTGACCCATACCACAAAGAGTATCTGGTACCAGTTGATCATTGCCAAAGAGAATGTCTAGTACCTGTTGATCTGTACCAACAAGACTGGCTTGTGTCCATTGCACCAAAACACAGAGATTGGTCAACATCTGTTGAACCACATCACAGAGAGTGGCTGGTACCCATGTAGACATATCACAGAGGGTGCCTGGTACTTATTGACCCATTCCCTTGGGAGCACCCAGTATCTGTTGACCTACACTCCCACATGAATTGGTTTAAAATTCAATGATAGACAAAGTTGTCCACTGTACAGTTCACTAAAGGACCCACAATGATTTTAATGCCTATTGCTGTATTCATTGAATTGTAGGGAAAATGTGCTAGTTAATGAAAATTTTCTATTTATATGTCTAGAATTATTGTTATGACATTATGATCTTAATTATAGTGTTAACAATGACCTTACTTAGACACATTACTAAACCTGAAATTATGAGATGAATTTGTTTAAAACTTTTTTATAAATGATTATATGGAATGCGTCACTGAATATATAAGGTGATGATTTTCCTGATTAAAAGGTGGTGCAGCATTCTTGAATGTACTCATAAATTTAATTTGGATTATTGGTACCATTCACTAATCTCTTGGGATTAGGACATTTGTTAAAAAAAACACAGGAACTGGTCATTTAAAAGGGCAGGGATGGTTCTTTCTTCGTGAATGGGAGTTGTTTTAAATATTCATCCAGTTCTGTTGAATAAATGAAGAAGAATATTTTATATGAGTTATGGAATAAGATTACATTACGTATGGGGTTAACAAAGGCAATACTGTGCACAGTTAATGGATAAAAATGCAAAAACTAATGCAGAATGATCAAATTAATTGTCTGATCAGTGCTAATCTAATCACAGGGACAGCAATTGGTTCTCAGCCAGTTGCTAATTCCACCACAGTTATGAAGGAATTGCATAGAAGCGTGCCATTTTATCGGTACTTTTTATTTGTATTACTTTTTGTACAAGTAAAGGAAACATTGGATGTAAGTACAACTTGTTCCTGTAATGACACCTTCCTGAAGTACTGTGTTCTTTATCTGCACCAGCCTCTCAAGAGCTCAGTCTACTTCATTCAAAAAGTGATATTGACATTGAGCTTTGGACAATATCCAAACTGAGCTTTGCAATTTCCACATTATTTAAATATTTTTAATGGTTTTCCTGATATGGTATCCAAAGTATATAAAATAAAATCTCATTTATTTCATAAGAGACCTTTTAATTGTAATTGTAAGTGGGCTTATTTCATACTGGTGTATCTATCACTTCTAATCTGAGTTACCCTATCATTTTTAATTTGAGGACATGTTAACTAAAATATGATAGACATTTCTAATTTTCCATACTCTAAGCCTGTGTACTAAAGAATAGAGGTTGAAATGCAAGTTAAAGTAATTCTGCAATGTGCCTTCTTAATTTAGGATTTAAATATAAATGCAAAGATCTAGTGCCAATAATTCATGTTGTAAAACAGAATTTAATAAAACTATTTTACTTCATGGGTTTCATTGGGAAAATAAAAATAAGAATGCTTCCAATTGTTAATAAAATTTCAACTGATTCATACGAATCCTCCAGGAGATAACTTATCTGACCTACATGTAATTCTAGTCCCACATCAAAAGAAAACATTTACTCAAGAACGCAAGAAAAGAGGAGCAGGAGTAGGTCTACCAGACCCCTCAAGTCAGCCCCACCATTCAATATAATCACTGCTGATCTATGCTAGACTCGACTCCGCTTCTGTGCCAGTTCCCCATAACCCTCAAATCCTCGATCTTTAAAATATTTATCTATCTCCATCTTAAATATATCTAATAATCTGGCCTCCACCACCCTTGGGGGCACAGAATTCCAGAGCTTCACTACCCTCTGAGAGAATAAATTTCTATACACCTCAGTTTTAAATGATTAGCCCCTTATTTTATAGCTATATTCCCCTGTTCATGACTTCCCCACTAGTGAAAATTATCCTGTCAATCCCCTTAGGATCTCACATTTGGATAAGATCGCTGCTCATTCTAATATAGACTCTCAGGAATATAGACCCAAACTGTCTAGCTTCTCTCAGTAGGACAACCCTCTCATCCCAGGAGTTAAACAATGAATCTCTTTTAGATTGCCTCCAATGCTACTATATCCCTTTAGAGGTAAAGGAACAAAATTGTGCACAGTATTCTAGATGTAAAACTGTAACAAAACATCCCTGTTCTTAAACTCCAACCCCTTCACAATAAAGGCCAACATGCCATTTGCCTTCTTGTGCCTGCTCACTTTTTGTGATTCGTGCACCAGAACACCTAGATCCCTCTGTACTGACCTGGAATGCAAGCAGTAATAGACAGTTGCTACAAAATCTGATGGACCCTTCAGTAACAAGCCAGACATTGTATCAAGACTAAGCCAAAGACTAATTTCATTTCGGTCAACCCTGCAAAACCCCTTTCATTAGTAAGTGGGGAGAGGTGCCCTATTAAGGAGAGCACAAATTAGTCAAGGAGGAGACCAATGTAATCACATTTTGAAATCACAGTCTGGAAACTGGATAAATTAGCATTTGTTTTTAGGTGTTAATTGCACAATAATCAGTTTTACCTGCAATAGATTGTGCTGCCGATCATTTCTGGGTGAAATTATGAATATTGAAAAATTGGACCGGGAACCTCCAGGCGTGAATAAAGCTTGTGTATCTTACCTTTTCCCACCATCAGACACACACTTAGTTCACACAATGCCTATTTCTGCTCTTCCTGACATAAATTGGTGCTCAATGTGCATCCTACGACCAATATGGAACAGTAGCCCTAAAATGTGTACATTGCGCGAGTTTCTTGCTTTTTCACTATTCAGAACGACACACCATGGACTTGATTGGCCAAGTGTCTCCCTCCTGTGCTGTAATGACTATATATATAGATTGTTCAACAAACCAAATTATAATTCAGTCATATTACACAGTCTTCTGTTATACACGCAAGATTGCATTCCAATGGCAATACAATTGTACCTACAAGATAGGATATCAGGGTCACATTGAATTTTGATGCATAATGAGTGGTAGCAGATTGGCTGGATGTTATACATGCCAAATATGGAAGCCGCTCAATTCTCTTTTCCATTGAGGGAACCATTACCAAGGAGAATGGAGGTAATTGAGGCATAGAATCATAGATGCACACAACATGGACACAGGCCTTTCGGCCCACCATATCCATGCCAGCCATGAAGTACCTGGCTATGCTAAACCCACTTTCCAGTTCTTGGCCCATAGCCTTCTATGCTATGGTGTTTCATGTGTCTTATATGTCTTAGGTATTGTGACAGTACCTTTCTCTGTCACCCTATCAGGCAGTGCATTCAGCCCCTGGATGAAAAATATTCTTCCTCACATGCCCTTTAAACCTCTTACCCTAAGCCTACACTTCATCAATAGGGAAAAGTTTCTCATTACCTACCCTATCATTGCCCCTCATGATCTTGCACACCTCAGTCTGGCCCCTCTCAGCCTCCTCTGCTGCAAGAAAAAAAAGCAAGCCTATACCGTTTCACCTTGTAGTCAAAATGTTCCATTCCAGACAACATCTTGATGAATCTCCTCTGCAATCATGTCTTTCCTGTTGTGTGGTGACCAGAATTTCACACAGTTGCTCCAGCTGTAGCTGAAGTAGTGTTTTACATGGTCATACCATCACCTCCCTGCTCTTATGTTCTATGCCTCTGCTAATGAGGTCAAGAGTCCCATATGTCTTTATGCTGCTGCCATCAGTAATTCCCAGGGTCCTACTATTTGCTGTGTCTTTCCTAGCCTTATTAGTCTCCCTAGAAGGTGTCACCACATTTTTGAGGAGTAAAGTCCAGCTAACATTGCTGTCCCCATTTTACCAACCCATCACTGTCATTCTATAGCCAAATACTATCCTCTCTCACTGTCAACAACACCAATATTTGTGTCATCTGCAAACTTACAAATCATACCTCCCACTTTAACATCAGATAGTTAGTGTATATACCAAACAGCAAGGGTCCCATCACCAATCACTATGGTACACTATTGGTCACAGGATTCCGATCACAAAAACAATCCTCGCTCAGCACCCTCTATCTCTCATAACCAAGTCAATTTCAGATCCAGTTTGTAATATTGTAATTTACATCCCAAGATGTAAAATTACCCAGGAACCTGTAGGGTCTTACCTTTTGGGTCGATCTCCCATGTGGTACCTTAACAAAGACCTGACTGAAGTCGATGTAGACTGCATCAACTACACTACCCTCATCAACACATTTAGTTACCTCCCCGAAAAGCTCAATCAAATTGATCATACAAGATGTCCCCTTATCAAGCCAAACTGACTGCCCTTGATAAATTGATTCCTGATTAATTCTGCCCCCTCTAAGCCTTTCATGCTAAGCCAATCCCAGTTAATGTTAGGAAAGTTGTCACCCCCTACCACTATTATACTTTTTTCACTTCTCTATGATTTAACTACCTATTTGCTCATCTATCTCCCACTGAATGTTTGGAGGCCTGTAGTACATCCCCAGCAAAGAGACTGCCCACTTTTTGTTGCTAAGCTCTACCCATAAGATCTAATTTGAAGAACTTTCCAGTATATCCCCCTTCCTTATTGCAGTAATGGAGTCATACAAACCCTTTTGACCTCCTATGCCATGCCAACCATCAAGTACCTATCTGTACTAAACGCATTTACCAGCACTTTAGTTCATTGTCTGTTGTTCCTTGGTGATTCAAGTGCTTATCCAAATGCTTCTTAAATTGATTAAAATGTTAATTATTTAATATTGCAATGCCATCTCTTCTTTTACATTTCCTCCTGAAGATTCTATACCCTGGAATGTTGTGTCATGTTTAAAAAGCTGCTTGAGAGTGCTTGACATTATATTCAAAGGTACCGGAGCAAGAGGACGTAATGCACTTGTAAGAAACTTATTGACATTGGTTATTGTGGCAGTTATGACAGTGAAGCTACTAGTTGTGTTCATTACTCCATGAAATTGACAGAAAATTCACATTATTTACACATATGTAGCTCAACATGTAAATCCTGAATTTGTCTTCGGTGATCCAATTTCTCTTCAAGGGCTGTGCTGTCTACAACCTTCACCACCATAATCAAGCTGAAATCATTTGAACTGATGCAAATTTGAGCTTTTTATGGATAAGTTCAGGTTATTTTTCAGGGTAAAAGAACCTTAACAATCAGTTCAGTTGCTCAGTTAACCAGTACTTTAATATCCAGCACTCTCCGGTATCCAGCACTTCAGGGCACCAGCCAGGCTGATATTGGCATAGCACCAAGGGAGTGGCCAGAGAAACATCAAAATAGCCAGCAGATCTGGTTAACCAGCAACTGTCAAGTCTGGCAACTGGTGGATAATTGAGCTTTAGCTTACAGAGTCTCAGTGAGTTTTTAGTGGCACACAAAGTCATAATCACTGCTTAACAAATTATTTAGCCATAAAAATCTTATGTATGTGTACTGTAAGTTCCTTTCATGAATATTTCAATATATAAAGCAATTTTTATTTGCTTTAACATGATGCGGTAGAATCTGGGAGGAGTTGATGGGAATGTGGGGAGAATTAAATAGGATTGGTATAAGTGGGTGCTTGATGGTTGACAGGGACTCGGTGGGCCGAAGGACACAGTTCCATGCTGCATGGTTGTACGACTCTATGTAAATGAGGGGGGAAGCACTTATGAAGAGAAAGAGATTGAGAGAAAGGACATGGGTACAACTATTGAGGGAGACCATAAACACTAAGCCAGAAAGAGACAGACAGAAAATGAAAAGTGTGAGAGAGAGAATGAGTGTAAGCAGTAGATAAAAAAGGAGGCACATTGAAACAAAGGGTAAAGTACAAGAACTAGAGGAAAAATAATTGTAATCAAGTAAAATATGTGAGAGAAAAATAGATAAAGTTTCATACTGAGAGAGCGAGCCAGAAAAGCTGGAACAGAGAGAGATGGAGATAGAAAATGACAGTAAAACAAATAAAGATTCAAACAACATGAGAGACTGTGAAACAACCTGGAAGAACTGAAGTAAATCTGGTGCCACTACCAATGTGGCATGTGACAAAATGGGTGTGTGAACTTCCCAGGTCACAAGTTACCACCTGCCCCATTGGTCAGGGCTGAATAAACAATCAGAGCACCTGCCAGAACCCCTTTATGTTTGCAATAGAACATAGATCACTACAGCACAGTACAGGCCCTGCGGCCCACAATGTTGTGCTGACATTTTATCCTGCTCTAAGATCTATCTAACCCTTCCCTCCCACATAGCTCCCTATTTTTCTATCATTCATGTGTCTATCTAAGAGTCTCTTAAATGTCCCTAATGTATCTGCCCCCACAACCTCTGCAGGCAGTGCGTTCCACGCACCCACAACTCTCTGTGTAAAAAACTTACCCCTGACATCCCCTTTATACATTCCTCCAATCACCTTAAAATTATGTCCCCTCATGTTAGCCATTGTCGCACTGGGAAAAAGTCTTTGACTGTCCACTCGATCTATGCCTCTTATCTTGTACATCTCTATCAAGTCCCCTCTCATCCTCCTTTTCTCCAAAGAGAAAAGCCCTAGCTCGCTCAACCTATCCTCATAAGACATGCTCTCCAATCCAGGCAACATCCTGATAAATCTCCTCTGCACCCTCCCTAAAGCTTCCACATCCTTTCTATAATGAAACTCATCCTTATCTAAGGCCCTGTATTCTAAATAAAAGCAGAAAATCCTGGAAACTCTTAACAGGAAGGCAGCATCTGTGAAAGGAGAGTTAATGTTTCGGGTCAAAGACTTCATCAGAAGCGGGAAAGTGAGAAAACAAGTTAGTTTTAAGTTTCAGAGAGAGTGGGGAAGATAAGATTGGGGTTGCAGAGGTGATTACAATATTATTTGCTTAATAGATTAATGAGGACAGAGACAAGACAGAGAGAAACCAAAGGGGCATATTACAGCTGTAAAATGAAGGTCAGAGCTGTTGCTGAAACCTGAAACCAATAGGAAAAACTGGAAGTACCTGGCAGGTCAGAAAGTGTCTGTGGGGAGTTAATATTATAGATGAATAATGTACAGTAGAGTGGGCCATTTGTGATATAAGTGGAAAATGCAAGTTATCTGAAACTGTTGAATTTGATATAGGGTTCTGAAGGCTGCAATCTGCCCAGAGGGAGGATCAGGTACTATTCCTCAAGTTTAGGCCTCTTTGGAACAGTGTAGGAGTGGAATAGAGAATTAAAGTGATAGGCAACTGGAAGTTCAGGGTTGCCCCTGCAGACACAACACAGGTGCTCCACAAAGCAGTCACCCAATATATGTTTGGTTTCTCCAGTGCAGAGGAGGCCACACCACGAACACCTGATTGGCAGAGCTACAGATGAACTACAGCTACAAGTAAAATGCTGATTCACCTGGAAGAACTGTCTGAGTCCTTGGATGGTGGGAAGGAATGAGGTGGAAAGTCAAGTGGAATACTTAATAGCTGGAGAGGAAGCCAGTCGGAGTCAAAAAAAGAAAATAAGTTTTGATGAGGCTTGAGGATTTTAATTAGATCACATTTGGAGTAGTGTGCTATTTTGGTCTCTGCTTCTCCTGACACTCCAAAGCACAAATCAGGAGCATGTTGGAATTCCCTGTACTTGCCTGTACGAGTGCTGCTCCAACAACTCTCAATAAGTTTGACACCATCCTGGACAAAGAAGCCTGCTTGACTTGCTTTGCACACACCACCATAAACATTCATTCCCTCCACTATTAGCACAAAGTGGCTGTAGTGTGTACTGTCTACAAACTGCACTGCGTTTACGCCCTTAGGCTACTTCTAAAGTACTGCCCACACCTCTAAACTCTATCAACAAGGACAAAGTCAGCAGGCAAATATGAGCACAGCCACAAGCAGGTTCCCCTCTAACAATCCTGAATCGGGTTTAAATCCTGAATCATTTTGTATGGTTTGACGTTCTATGTTCTAATTAAGGATGGGCAAAAATGCTGGCATTGCCAGTGGTGTCCAGATTATGAGAAATGAATAAAGAAAATAAATAATAGTGATATATATACCTTGAATTCACTGCAATGTAAATTCACAATTTTGATTCCTGGGATAAGGAAGTAGATTGAGTCGAAAGGGTTTATATATCCTGGTTTGGGGAAATTAGAGGTGATCTAATTTAATTGTGTAAGAGTCTGTGAGAGACTAACAGGGTTGATGCTGAGACCTGAATTCCTCATGGTCAGGGTAAGATCACTGATGTCAGAAATCTCTTTAGGCAGAGGGTTATCAATGCATGATCATTGCACATATTCAAGGCTTAGATAACAACATTTTGAACACTTGGGGAATTAAGAATGATGGGGATCAGGCAGAGAAATGGACCTGAAGCACAGGATCAGTCATGTTCTTACTGAATGGTAGAGCAAACCTGGGATGGGATAGGAACTGCTCCTGCTTTTGTCTCTTGTGCTCTTAAGGGCACTAGCCTGTATTGTGAATGGTCTGCAGACTAACATCAGCAAATTAAATCATCTATCCCTGCAGCATTGACATTGGCCATTCATCAGTCAAGAATTTCTTTTAAGTCTTTTCTATAAATAGTTTGAATTTTGTTTATCCTTCTCCATTGAGATACTCATATTTAATTCCCCATCACATTCAATTTGGAATTTTCCCTTTTCCTCCATCAGTTTTTTTTTTCCCTCTAGTCCCATTTCACTTTACATCCCCAGTTTTAAATAATGAGTTAAATTTAGGATAAAGGATTATGAGCTCTTTGCATTTAAAATGAAGCTTTGTCTTTAGGCAGTGTTAACCAAATTATATTGGATTTCATTTAGAAATCCAATGTAATCCAAATCCATTGTATATCTGAAAATGAAATTACACATTTCATAATTATCTGGTTTTATTGTAATTTTTTTTGGGTGGCACAGTGGCCCCAGCAAGTCAAGCCACTGCCTCACAGCTCTGCACAGGCAGGATTGAACCCTGACCTTGATCTTGTCTGTGCAGAGCTTGCACGTTCTTCCTGTGACTGCGTGGGTTTCATCACACATCACAAAGACATGCAGGTTGTTAGGTTAATTGGCCAGCATGACATTCCCCCTAGTGTGTAGGTGAGTGGTAGAATCAGGATGAAGTTGATGAGAATATGGGGAGAATTTTAACAAAGAGATTAATGTTAGATTTGTGTAAATGGTGGTTGATGGTTGAAATGGTGAGCCAAAGGGCCTTTTTCTGTGCTCTATGACAGTTACATTTTAAATTATTCGTAAATAGGAAAGGCGTAGAGGGATACAGGCCTGATGCAAGCAAATGGGATCAGTGTAGATGGGCATTACTGTGAAGCAAAGATGAGGTGGACCAATGGGCCTTTTCTGTGCTGTGCAATTTTATGATTCTGTTTTCAAATGGTCCATAGCGCAGAGCAGGAATTTATCCCAATTATAAGGAGGGATTCCATGAAAGAGAGACACAATCTGTGGTGAACAAAGGTCAAGGATAATGTTAAACTGAAAGGCAGGGCATACAAAGGGGTAAAGGCTGGTGGGAGGACAGAGGACTGGGACGTTTTTAGGAACCAGCAGCAAAAGATTAAGAAGCTCAGAAGAAGGGAGAAACTTGATTTTGAAAGAAAACTTGCATCTAATATCAAAACAAATAGTTAGAGCTTCTGTGGATATAGAAAAAGAGGGAGGCCAAGGTAGGTGTGGGAACTTTAGAGAATGAGGCCATTGAATTAATAACAGGAAATGAAGAAATGGCAGGTACATTAAATCAATTTTTTTGCATGTCCTCATCATGGAGGATACCGCAAATATCCCTGAGATAACAGATGAGCTAATTTCAAGTAACAGGGAGAAACTTGTAAAAATTTCAATCACGGGATAAAGTATTAAGGAAACTCACAGGGCTAAAGGCAGACAGATCACTGGGACCCCATGGCCTGCATCTTAGATGCAGGAAGTAGCTGCAGAAATATGAGACCCATTGGTTGAAAATTTTCAAATTTCACTAAATAGTGGGAGGGCACCAGAAGATTGGAAAACAGCCAATGTGCTTCCCCTATTGAAAGAGCAAGGCAGGAGGCAGGGAACTATAGAGCAGTTAGTTTGACATCTATTGTTGGCAATAATCAAAGATGAAATAACTAATCATTTGGGAAACTGAGTATAATCAAACCTAGTCAACATGGTTCTATGAAAGGTAAATCATATTTGACATACTTGTTCGAATGCTTTAAGGATGTGACAGGGAGTACTGATTGAGGCAAACCTGTAGATGCAGTACATTTAGATTTCCAAAAGGTATTTGACAAGCTGCCACATAAGAGACAGGTGCATAAATTAAGTGCCCGAGGTATTGGAGGAAGTGTGTTAGCATGGCTTCACATAAAACACAAAGAGTTGGAATAAAAAGGTTATTTTCAGACTGGAGAGATGCAACTAGTGAAATACTCTAGGGATTGGTTGTTGGCCCTCAGTTGTTTACTAGTTACATTAATGACCTGGAGGAGGGAACAAAAAGTTTCCAAGTTTATTTGATTTGTGATTCTGCTGTGGGATATAGATAGATTGAGTGATGACTAGGCAAAATCGTAGTAAATGGAATTTGATGTGGGGAAATGCAAGGTCATGCACTTCAGTGAGCGGAATCAAAAAGTGATTATTGAAATGAATTGAAACTGCAAAAGAGTGTTCAGAGGGATCTAAGTGTTCTCGTGCATAAATCACAAAAAGCTGGTAGGCAGTTCCGGCAAGTAGTTACGAAAGCAAACTACATGTTGGCCTTCATTGCAAAGGAGTTGGAGTTTAAGAACGGTTTTGTTACAGTTGTACAAGGTATTGGGAAGGCCATACCTGGAATACTGACAACAGTTTTGGGCCCATTACCCAAAAACAGACATAATGGCATTAGAGACAGCCCAAAAGAGATTCACTAGGCTAACTCCTGCGAAGAGACAGTTGTCCAAGTCGATAGGTCTGTATACATCAGAGTATAAAAGAATGAGGGGAAGCCTTATTCAAACATACAGGATCCTAAGTGAGCTCGACCGAGTGATGGTGAAATGTTCTCACTACTGGGAGAATCATAAATAAGGGAGCATAGCTACAAAATAAAGGGCCAGTCATTTAAAACTAATGTGCACAGTGAGTAGTGAATCTCTGGAACCCTCTGCACCCGAGGGTGGTGGAGGCCAGATCATTACGTGTTTAAGGTGGAAATAAGCATTTAAAAGATTGAGGAATTGAGGGTTATAGGGTACTGGCACAGAAGGAGTCAAGGCCAGTGTAGATCAGCCACGATCATACTGAGTGGCAGGGCAGGCTTGAAGGGCCTGGCGACCTCCTGCTCCTATTTTCTTATATTCTTGCGAGAGGAAATCTCGTTGAAGTGCAAAACTGAGGGCAGGCACGGTAGTGTAGCAGTTAGGGTAATGCTATTAGAGCGCCAGCAAACTGGGTTCAATTCCAGCCGCTGTCTTTAAGGAGTTTGTACGTTCTCCCCATGACTGCGTGGGTTTCCTCCGGGTGCTCCGGTTACTTCCCACATTCCAAAGAAGTACAGGTTAGGAAGTTGCGGGCATGCTATGTTGGCACCAGAAGCATGGCGACACTTGCGGGCTGCCCCCAGAACACTCTATGCAAAAGATACATTTCACTGAGTGTTTCGATGTACATGTGACTAATAACGATATCTTATCAAGACATTTTCAATAGTTCTGACAGGGAAGATGTACTCCAGAACCAGGGATCAACCATTTAAGATTGAGACGAGGGGAAATCTCTTCACCCAAGTACTTTGAATTCTCTACCCTAGACTGATTCATGGAATACAGTTATTTTCAAGTCAGCAGCCAATGGATTTTTGGATACTGAGGGAAAATGAACATCTCAGGATGGTAAAATTGAGGTAAACCCACCACGAATTGTGGAGCAGGGTCAAAGGGCTAAACTGACTTTTCTTGTTCCTTTTCCTTGCACCTCCAGAACACTCTGCCAGGCTGGTGCTGATGTAGATACAGTCAATACCGAATTACAACAGTCTTTTCAGAAAATATTTATAAACATGATTTTTTAAACAAAGGTGAAACTTTGCAGTTGTGTTTTTTCTACATGAAGTTAATTTCTTTTGATCAAAAATATAATCTGAACATTAACAGCCTTCGACACAACAATTTATAGTGTATTCAATAACTCAAAAGCCAATTTTCAACAGATTAATTGTTAACATTGGTCACATTTTAATAGTGTATTTTCTTTAAACCAATTATTTCTTACCTGAAAAATCAGGTTGAGCAAATACGTTTTGCACTAAAATGATGCAAACTTAACAAAGTCTTTATTTCAAAACAAAATTATTGATGCATGTATTTTTCCAAACGAGCAGCTATTAATATATACGTATGTAAAGTTAATGAAAGAGAGTAAGAAGCAGGCCTTCATCACATAAATCTTATTGCAATTTTGCTTTAATTGCATCAGTAATTTATATTCACATAATCATTGCAGATCCACAGGAAACTGACAAGATTTTTTAAAAATCAAAAGGTTATCCAATTAATTAAAACAAAATTGCAGGGTAGCTGGAGAGACTGTTTTAGAGGCATCGTGTTGAAGCTTTCAAATAATGGACTTTTTTTAAAAAAAAGATCGATTCAGATTGAATGAGATTTCTAAAACAACATAGCGCTGTATGTAGGTCACAAAAAAAAAGTATTCACATCCAGTACAGCGTTTCATCAACATACAAATGATTGGTACTTTATTTTTAAACAAAACTGGTTAAACATTGCTATAACAACATTGAAACTGAATTAACTGCTGAACAAGAAAATTGATCCAGAATGTAAATGTCAGTACAATATAACAGATTCACAAGTCATCTGCTGCCTCTTCTTGAGCTGGTAGAACACTTAAAGGGATCATATTCATCCTGCGTACAAACATAATGCATTGATAAAATTAGTCTCACTTTTTGGAGATCTGTACAATCAGAAATTGAGATCAGTTAGTATCAATAAAGTTGTGATATCTGGAGTTTAAAACTAATATTTATTAAATATCTATTTTAAACAGACAATTTAAACACTTGTGTACATGGATGATGCATTGTAAGTTGAAGGTAGATAAGGTGCAACATCACTTCATGGAAAAAATGAATGTGCTCTAAAATAATTAAAGCAGTTAGTGAGGAAAGGCCAAGGCACTGACATATGAAGGTCTTTCATTAAAATTGCTGTTTCGGTTAACTCAGTTTATTCACAGCAAGTTAAATGCAGATGCAATTTTCCAACACAGTCAAAACCTTGATTAAACCTATTAAAGTGCACAACAGAGCAAAATTTATAAATCGTTTTAGAAATATGTTGAATAGTTACAACAACTTCTAAATATAATACAGTACATAACCGTAAGGGATAGCTTGAAGTTAGTTGAATCATTTTATGACTGAAAGCCTTCTTTATATGGTTTCAAATAAAAATTCTTCAATTTGGCACTATGCCACTACAATTTACATTTATATCACATTTTAATATAGGAAAATTAAAGAACCTGAAGTTTTCACAGGAGCAAGGAAAACGACTGCAAACCAGAGGAGAATATATTAGAGTTAATGACAAAAAGGTTGATCAAATAGATTGATTTTAAAGAGGGCCTAATGCCAGAAATAACTTTTATTTATATTGTCTTTTACATTTGAGAATGCCGCAAATTACAGCACAATTGATTAAACGTTTTTGAAATGCAGCTGCTATACTGCCAAATATACCAAACTACAGAAATAAATAAAAATATGTTGACAGAAGGATGACAACAGAAGAACTCTCTAGATTTTGTGGAAATAGCACAGTGGAAACATTTGAAGGACTTCTATTTAACATTTCAACCAAAATATGGAATCACTGATAATGCAATGACCTTCTCAATCCAAGAGTGTAATGGCGAGTTTGAATTATGCACCCGGGTCTGTGGTGTGGGGACAGAAGACAAAGGAAAATCATACAGGCTGCATTAATGGGCCAGTGCACAAACTGCACTCTTCCCAGCTGCACTGAAAGTGAAAATTACTTCTGGTGTGTTGCTTAGAGAATCTTTCCCCCTTGTCTGGGGAGGCAAAAACTATAGCTTCCCTCTCCCGCTGTGTCTGGAACAGCACTTCAGGGAACATTGCTGCCCTTTATGGATCATTGTTAAAATTTCGTTCTCTCTGCAGCCACAGTTCATCTTCCCTATAGTGTTAACTGCTTTTAAGTGGTCTCAGTGGAGCTCTACTTCCTTTCCCTGTTTACAGACATGTAACTGATAAATAGATGGGTCAGCCTGGCTGTACAATTGAAAATGAGGTCTTATCATCAATTTTGGGAGTTTACCTGGACAATGTTAACAGGCAATTCATAAACCATATCCTGTGCACAATTTTCAAGCATATTTGAGGTTCCAGGCCAAAATTTAAATGGCCAAATTTTTAATGTAGAGATATTTGAGGCTCATTGTCCATGAAGCCCAGCATCACTGGGGTGCCCTTGCTAAATTAGTGTTAAAGACTTCTAGATCAAAATTGTAAAGTGACCCTTCAAGTAAATTTAAGAGCCCACACCATGGATGCATGTGGCTTTCTTCAGATAGCATAGATATTAAATTACCCTGCTGTGCAAAGATATTCCTTCCTTTTCAGAAATCAAATAGTTAATATTTGTTCCAACCATTTTCCCAGCATTGTTATCACACATCCAGGACCAGGGTTTAATTTTTTTTAAACACACAATGTTCTTTAATTAAGAGAGAGCAAGTAACAAGTAATTAGATCTTCCTATTATATTGAGCCCTTGTTGATCCTGGCCCAGCTACTGAGAGGTAAAAAGATAATTGGTAGCATTCTGCAGCTATAAAACAAGTTTACTAATATAAAAAGTTTCTGAACAAAAGAGCACAGTTAACTGTGTGTCATTACAATGACACACCTTCTTCCAAGCTAACATTTGCATTTCCATATATTGAATTAAAATCTGATTTTGTTTGTGTAATTTAAATTCAGTTTATCAAACCTTAAGCCTTCAAACTGAGTTTTCTTTAATACTAATGTTTAGAAACTGAAGTAAGACTCATTCATAAAAATTATAGGATAGGTCCTAAAATTTGTGTTGATTGCCATCCTTATCAAACAGCTGGCATCTTTTATTAATGTAACAAAATCAGTCATCTCATTCCATATTCACATGCTGGAGGGAAATCCGATCACAACTTGCCAACTTCCTTGCAGCACAAGATTATTAAAAAGCTGCTCCTGAGGGCAGAGAAACCGAAAAGTAATTCAATGTTAAGTTTGGAAAAAAAAGCTGTGCCACTCAAAACATCTTAGTTGTGACCAGTAGTAGCACATCAACTCGAAGGTTGTGAATGGCGAGTCCTTCTCCAGATATTTGAGGACAAATATGGGCTGACACTCCATTGCAGCACTGAGGAAGTGCTCACCTGTTAGAGGTGTGTCCTTTGGATGAGACTTCAAACCAAAACCCCACATGGGCTCAAATTTAAATGTGAAAGACACAATGGGACTATGTTAAAGTAGACAACACAAGGTCTCTCTAATGTCCTTGGCACATTAATCCCACAACCAGTATCTCTAAAGTAGATTACCTGGTTATTGTCTCATGGATCTCTTTGCTTTTTATGGGAACTGGGGGGTGTTTAAAATTCACTGCCATTTCCACAGCCAATTTACTTCCTAAGTATTCCATTGATTCTACATCACTTTGGGATATCATGAAGGTGTCATACTGTAAATTCCTTTCTTAAAAATATGCAAACATTTTCACAGGGGTTTGAACACAGGAACAGGTTAAAATAATACAAATTAAAAGACCCCTGAACCACAGAAATAACCTTATTTCATTTGAGAGCAGCCAAGAATTCTTTTATATGGCACAGAAACCACCTCATGTTTGTGGCAGAATGAAAAACTAGTACAGGCCCTCCCCAGATAACGACAGGGTTCCGTTCCTGATAATTGTTTGTAACTCGAACAGGTGAAATGAACAAAAGTATAATGTGGGAGAGGATCAAAGAAATAGCTGTGATGGGACAGTGAGCAAGCGCAGGAAGAGCTGGTGCCAGCCAGCCTCCCTGACTCAGCAGGTGAGTCTGCTCAGCGCTCCCAGCTCTGTTTGGCTCAGTTGTTGCAGCTCGGGGGTTGGGAGAGTGGAGAGAGAAGGCATGCAGAAATCCCCTATTTCCACCCAGCAGAAGGTGCCTGCAGCAGCCGCCAAATCCATCCCCATCCATCCCTCCAGTCTCCCAAATGCTTGTTCGTATGTACCGGCTGTCTATAAGTCAGGCGTTCATAAGCTGGGGAGGATCTACATTAGCAAAGCAGGCAGAAGCAAAAATGGTACACCTGTGTGCAGGGGTGTGGTGGGCCCCTGAGGAGATCGCAATTTCCATATGTTCAAAGGCCAGTTGGAATTGTCACCCAGAAAAATATTTACCAAAATGACCACCCAGCCAAAAGTCCAAATGCCTCAATAGCCAGGGGTAAATGAAAGCTTCTTACTTCATTACTTCTTCCTTATTTTTGAATTAAATGGGGCACCAGCAAGATGAAAATCACCTCATATTCCATAATTTTATGCTGAATTTGGCTGGAACGAGAGAAAAGCTGTATTTCTGTAACCTTAATGCACTCTGTTGCTCCTTCAGGATATCCCAAAATATTTCACAGACAATGAATTACTTAATATGTCTTTCAGATGGAAAAAAAGTCAGCTTTCATACAGGAAAATCTAAAGCAGCAAAGGAGATGAATTGCCAATTAATCTAGTGTAGGATTGGATAAGGAGCAGAAGCTGGCCAGAATAAAAGGGAAATTCTAGAAAACTGGCACAGAATACTTCATATCCACCCTATTTGGCAACCAGAACCTCAGTTTAGGGTCTCATTTAAAAGGTAAACAATGTGACTGTGAGGGTGCTTTCAAAGTCATTAATCAGACTGAACAACAGACTCATGTGACAACTTGAGATAAAATACATTGTAACATTTTAAAGTCAAGTGATTCTTCAGCATATTTACGAGGTGGCTATTTATGCTTAGCAATAATTCCGACCATGGGTGAAGAAACACTCTATTAACAACTTGCATTTATATGCCAATGTAATAAAGCAACTCAAGGAACTTTAATACATTTTAATATTAAATCATAGAAAGAAATAACTAAAAAGGGGTAGGTTTCAAAGAATGAAAATTTAAGAAAAAGACTGCAGATACTGAAACTCTGAAATAAAGACAGAAAATACTGGAAACAGCAAGTTAGGCAACATCCATAGAAAGAGAATGAGTTAACATTTTAGCATGAAGACTCATCATAGAAACAGGTCCTTCAGCCCAATGAGTGGCAGCAACCATCAAGTCCCACTTACATTAATCCTACATTAGTCCTATTTTGTTCTCCCCACATTCCCATAACTCCCCTAGATTCTAATACTCATCTACTAGGGCCAGTTAGACAAAACTGTAAATCTTTGGGATGACAAAGGAAGCCAGACCACCCAGAGGAAACTCACTCAGTCACAGAATGTGCAAACTTCACACCAACAGCACCCAAGGTTAGGGTTGAACTTGGGTCACTGGAGCTGCAAGGAAGCAGCTTAACTAGCTGAACATTGCTGTCCCATCATGAATTGAAAAGTGAAAACAAACAAGTAGTTTTAAGTACTATTGGGGAGTTGGACAGGATAAAGGGAATATTTTTGAATAGGGTGAAGCCAGGATTGTCATGTCAAGTGCTGTACACAAAGCCATCTGGCTGATAAGATTAATGAGAGCAGTTGGATGAGAGAGAAATCAAATAACGGGAGATGTAAAAACTGTGAACTGCAGCTCAGAGGGGTTGCAGAGATATAAAACTCAAAAGGAGAATGCAGAAAATGTCCACTTCCTATCCAGCCCTCTCAGCTTTACACCAGTTATTTGTCAAGGCCCTTAATGATAAATTTGTTATTTAACTTAATGTTTCTAAAATGTGCTTTCAAGGACTTTTTCAAAAATAATTTAATCCCTTTCCACTGTTTTCAATGCTCTGATCATCTGAAAACCATTTAAAATTTGTTTCAAAGATCTTTGATAGCAGCAAATTGCCAAAGAGGTATCAGGGCCAGTTCAGGAAACAGGATCTTGTGATCCATTACCTGAGATCTAACTGGTTCTTGTGGGACAAACCTCATAATCAAGCCTCAGGGAGGAATTGGTCCCACAGAACCAGAAAAATCAAGCATGATCCAGTCTCCTGGTTCAGTCCTTCTTAATATTTAGACAGACGGGAACTCTGTTCATCCAGGACTGTCATAAGCAATGTGACAATCAGAGATAGTGGCAGTATTTAGTGTGATGTTGGTGAGTTAGAGCTGTATCTCATCGACGATAATGTGTAACCCAAGTTTTTTTTGGCTAATGTCATCAACAGCCAGGATTTGGAAGTGAAATAGGAGAGCACCAAGGCCAGATGCTTGGTAGCCAGAGGTAATGGCAACAGAAACAAGAAGTGCTGGCTACCAAATGAATGGAACCAAGCAAAGGCAGAAACCACCTAGCTAAATGAGTCTTTGGACCACAACACCATCAACTGTGTCAAAGCCTGCACACAAACTGAAAACATAAGAAGAAGTTTTACCACAATCACCTAGGATGTCTCCCTGCAGATTTGATTAGAATCAGAAACCTGATTGGAGGGATTCAAATGCAAGAACTGAAGGAAAGGTGGGCATGGATTTGGGAGGAGGAATTTAAAGGATTTGGGGATTGAAAGGGAAGCTGAAGATAAGTCAGTAGTTTAGAAGCTAGAGAGAACAACAATTTTTTTTGAGTTCTTGAAGATGGAAGGAAATGATTGCAAGTTGAATGGGGAAGGTTTTAAAAAAAAAAGGCGCAAATGGAAACCAATTAACTTGGTTAGTTTACAAAAAAGAAAAAGAAAATTACCTCATCATCATCATCTTCATCACAAAAAATTCACTCCTTTAGAATAGCTTTGTGGGTCCTCTCTTACTGAAAGATCCTGACATACTGGAAGTCCTTTTCAAATGAAATCAGAACACAAATCAGCAAATTGCAATTAGTTTCCTAAACACTTAACATTCAAAAGAGACTGTTTTTGAAAACCAAATATCATCAGGGCTTGAATGTTATTGTTTTAACCAATAAAGAACAGGACATAAACCTTCAAAGACCTCTTGGATAAAACTGCATGCTGGCGATAATGTACACCATGCAGAATTTACATTTAAAAAAAAATGCTGCTTATGGTTGTCAAAACATAGATGCAGGCTACTGAGCATTCCATTTATCTGTAGGATACACTGGTTATAACCTGATATGTGAAAAAAAAGTTGCAAGAATAAATCATGGGCAAACTGTAGCAAGAAACAAAAACGGTGTGCAATTATGTTAAATTCAACAAATGTAAAGCGCAGCTCCCATAATGACAGTGCAAGGGCTGTTTTAAAATGGACAATATTTAACAGAACAATTTAGCTGTATCATTTACTCCCAAGCAGTGTCTCAGGGAAAGACCCTAATCTTCTGCAACAGGTTTGAAACTTCGAGCAGATTCATAACCTAATCACCCATAGCATGCACTTCATACAACAACATGTTTGCAAACTGTTCATACAAAAAGTAATACTATTCTAGAAGATACATGTCAAACGTCAGATGAAGGTTTTTGGGAGCCAACAGAGAAAAATCATTCTTACAAAAATGTCTTAGTAAGAAATATGCTATATCGAAATTGCAATAAAAATATTTGCAATTTAGAATGTAGTATATTGTAGCAACTCTGTAGGTAGAATGTGTTCATTAATACATTCTACTTACTGAATATGGCAACTTTCTTGCACTGCAAGAAGTGATTGAAGTGCTTATTGTAACATTTTTGCAGGTAAGTGAAGATTTTATTGAAAGTGGAACATTTGCATTAATGTAATTTGTTTTCTCCATAGACTGGAATCCTCTGCTTTTCTTACATTGTAGGGTAAGTTTCTGTATTATAGGCAATTGGGAAATAGGGTCAAATTGCTCTACATAGTTTAGATTTCAAGTGTCTGTTTAAAAGCATTGTGATATCACAAGTTTAAAATCTTCCAAGGACCACCACAATCAGTCAGCTTAAAAAATCAAAATTATTTTTCTCTTTGCATTTCAAAGATATTCACTGATGTATTCAAGAATGGTGATTTCTTTATTAATAAAGTTGAAAATGGGATTAGTACATACCAATTAATGCAGCTAGTCCTCCACCCTTGAGCAACCAAATTTTAAAAATCACTGAGATAGAACAAAACTATTCTAAACTGTTTGCTTTGTACACTGATGTTCTTGATTCAATTTCTAAGGAAAATTAGTATTTTTCAAATATACAAAGACATTTATAACATATTTAAGGGTCAATTTGAAGGACTTCTTCAAACAGCCTCAATCAATGGACATTTGGCATCCTCATTATTACGTTGTGGAATTGTGACTAATTTCATAGAATGAGACTAGATCTTTAAATCAGCTTTAAAGATGATGGAAAATTTGAATTAAACTCAACACAGCATGCCTTTAAAATGCTCCAATATGTGCTGTGCTAGTTTGAATAATTTCGATTGGACTGCAGAGATAAAACAAGCACAAATTCCATCCTTGTGCTTTGGTTTCAGGTTCGTTGCTTATGCCGTCATTTGTTCATAATATTTCACAAAAGCTGGAACCAAACAGAACCCGTTCTAAATTAATAATGCATTTCAATTACCTTCATTGTTCTTAAAATTATTACTTATCTCCTCAAAACAGAATGCAATGCACAATCACATTAAATATCCTTCCAGGGAGAGCAATGGAATATTATGATTGCTGTGAACACTCACACATATCATCAGTTACTGTTTTTAGATAACTACTTATTGCCATACATGTTGATATACTTTTAATTTGCATTAAATAAATGCAAGATGTATCCACAATCCATTATTATTCAAGTGACAATATACAATGTTATAATTTTGAATACATCAGGAACAGTATATCTCAGAGTTTCCAGTAACATGCATTTATCATTAAGAGTTATAATCCCACGTTTTGATGACATGCAAATCGTACATACCTCTGATTTAGTTTGAAGTATTTTTTAAACAACTATCTTCCATCTCTGAATCATCACTACTTGTAATCTGTAATGTGCAAAAATTAACATATGCCCATTTAAAGTTCCAAATATCCAAAAGTTTATACTTTATAATGTTGTGCTTCTGACACAATACTGCAGAAAATTTTTAAGCTTGATTTAAAGGAGTTTGGATTTGCAAAAAAAAAAATGCTTTTCCAGAACATTATTTGCTGTAATATTTACACTTGTAGTAAAATCTCAGTAGGTTACAAAATTCAGTATCAAAGTTGAATATAATTAAATGATGCCTTTGTAATGAATTATCATGCAATTTCAGTTCACGTATAGCTGATACTGTGGCAATGTACAAGAAACTTGTGGTTAAATTACAGTGCAAACATTCCCCATCACCACTAAGGGGAATTCTTCAGCTGAGATGGGTGAAATAGCCGCATGGAAAGGATTTACAGACCCTGGCAATATATGAAATAATAGTAATACCCCTACACTGCTTTTAGTTTGCTACGTCAGCTGAGAAATTTATTATTCCTGTGATTTTCCTAAAAAGCTCCAAGACTGTTTTCTACCTTTTCTCCCCACTTCTCTCTTGCCCATTTCATCTTTCTCCTTCTTAACTTGAAACTTCAGCTCCTTTCTCCCTCACCATTTGCCTCCTTCCCCTTCTTTTACCTTGGTCCATTATGATATGAATACTCCCTTTGATGTTAAGTCTCTATATGCCATGCCAGGGCGATATACTGTATGCCAGTGTATAAAACTATCACACATGCCAGTCAAGTCCAGGTACTGCCTTCAGGCCTCAATTTGCAGGAAGGATGCAAATGTCGATGCAAGGCTTTACTTTACACCAAGATACAGATAGAACTACTGAAAAGTGCAGCTTTAATTTTCTTATGTGCAGATCAACCTCTTCTCCATCCTTCAGACATCGTCAAATTGTACTTTACAAGTTCAACCAATGACCAAAAAAATCTCCCATAGCTAGGCTTTGGCCCCTCCTGCTTGCTCTGCCATTCATAAGGTCATGATTGATCTTTTATGTCAGTGCCACTTTCCTGTACTAAACCTACACCCGTAGATTCCTTCTGAGACCCTAAAACCTACCTATCCATCTTGAATGAGCACAGTGACCGAGTCTCCATCACCATTTTGGGTAGAGAATCCTGAAGACTTACTATCCTCCAAGTACAAAATTTCTTCTCAGACCAGTCCTGAATGGCCATTGCCTTATTTTGAGACGGAGATCCCTTGTTCTAGGCTTCACAGCAGAGGAAATATCATCTTAGCATCTACTCCGTCAAACCCTGTATGTTTCAATGGAAGAATGAGAGCCAATCTCAAATGCCCAGTCTGCTTAATTTCTCCTCATAGGTCAAAGTCACATCCTACTTCTCAGGAACCAGTCTGGTGAGCCTTCATTGCAATCCCTCTATAGATAGGTAAACCAACCTTACAGACAATATTCCAGGTGCAGTCTCATCAGGGCCCAATATGATTGCAATAGGGCTCTTGCATTCAAATCCTTTTGCAATAAAATCATATAAAGACGATGACTTCTTGGTCATGGAATGTTCTCTACATCTCCTCAACCTACCCAAAGAGGTTAATTTCAAATCCCACTCCCTTCCCTCATCACCAACCAATCCTCAATCCAGCCAAGTGAATGTGAAACCAACTCCATTACTTTCCAGAAAAATTTTATTAAAGATGAGAAATGTTGAACTGGAGAAGTAATTTACAACTCATGCAAACCAAGATAAAAATCAAAGTCTGCAGGGAAGTGACAGAGTAGAGCTCAATTAAGAGTAGGATAGATCAATAGAACAAACCTTTTCTTTCCTCCATCCCCCCTCCCCACTCTTTGTTGGTCCTTTTATATTCTGCTTCACCCTATTTCTTATCCTGGCTGGTTCCTTATGTTCCCCTGTAGCTATCCCTCTTACCCACAATTCCTGTACTTTTGTCCTGTTTTCTAGCTGCATTATAGAAAATTGACTACACATTAAAAAATGATGGATACTGAATGTTTAATAAGGCATTACTTATTATAACCTCTATGGGCGTGGTCTGTACTTGCCGCTGGCTTGCTGCTTTAAAAGCTGGGTAAAGGAAAATTTGGTTATCAGTGATGTTCTTGACAAAGGTGGAAAATTGTAGCTTAGAGCAGCCATGAGTGAACAGGCATGTTTCAAAACCTATAATTATTTCAACAAAACTAGAATACATAACTTAGATTTATGTCCTGTGGACACTTAAAGCAATAAACTTTAGTATTGAAAAGTGTCTTTTCAGCATGTTCTATAGTGTCTGAATAACTCCCACAGATAAATCTGAGCTCAACATTCAAAGCACCTCAGGCATAATGATTAGTGGTGGTTGAGTGGAGGAGGGGGCACTAAGTAGTTCTTCCCCATCATGTAGATAACAGGAGTTGTCACCCCTCTGATGCATAAAAGAATTAGATTCATAGAGATTAATGGGGAACATGCTATAGAACCATACTAAACACAAGGCTTTACCAGAATCCAGAGATGAACCATGGGTGAGTAAGGGCCGAATCCAAAGAACAAGAAACTTATGGTAACTAATTTTAAATTTACTTTCATTGAATCAACTACCACGGGTAATAAAAATAATGTTCTGTAAACACTAAAACACTATTTTATACCTTCTACTAATGAAGATATTGCATTGGAAAACAATTGGAAAACAAAGAAAAGTTCAGAACAAAAGAATTAGTTATTGTACTCCAAATAAAAGTTTTATATCGAAGGCACCTACAGTGTCTGACATACACATTGGTTTACCTTCCATGATGGGTGCATTCTTTGTTTGTGTAACTACTGGAGTCTTGTATGCCCTGCCTACTGCTGGCGACCTTTGATTCTTTGCCAGTTTTCCCTTCCACCACTTCCTAGTGAATCAAAGAAGAAAATTACTTTAGCTTATCACATTTCAGACTACTATATCATAAGCACAAAAAACGCTGTTACCCCAGAGTAGCCCCAAATATTTTACTTTGACACCAATTGTTAAATGAAAGTAAGAAGTATTTATAAGCATTTAATTGAGTACTCTGCATTTCAAAACATAACTGAATATATACTTAGGCAATTAACGAATCAATCAAGTTACCTTTTTTTAAAAAGTGTAAACAATTCTGATTGCTTTGGAAAGTAAATAATCAATTACCTAATTGAAAAAAACATAATTAGACATAAAAATACAAACAGACTGAGGGTTAAATTTCAAGATAGGTGGGGTAAGAGTGATGGTGGTGGTGCTGCATGGGGAGGAGGTTGCCTGATGCTTGCCTGCTTCAGAAATCACTGTTTATCTAGGATTTCCACGGCACTTTTGCCAAAAGTGCAAAGGATAAAGTGCGGTCTCTATGAAAAATTACGCACGAGAGTGCTCTAATGAGACAGAAAGAATATGTTTGTATGATCAAGACATCAAATATATAATATTTATTAACAATCATTGATGTTTGAAGGCCGTACTACAAAAATTGGATCATGTAACAGACTATTCTATGGATGGTAACATTGCTTAGTGTGCAACTTGACAGAAGCTGTCCTGTCCCTCAAAGGAAAACACAGTGCAAGCCTTTTTCTTTAATAAAAATTAGTTTGAGATACTATTTTCCAGCATCTAAAGAGCAAGAGATGCTTGTACATGTCCATATTGGACGTGCTTAAAAACTGGTAAGGACTTCAGATCCAGACGAAAATAAGACTTGGAGCTGATACAGAAAACAGTCACAAAGATGGTGTATAATGTGGTAACTCCACTACTGGCCTTCAAGTGGTATTTGAATCAGTTCATAACTTGGGCAAAGATTGCTTTAATTTCAAAAGTACATAGAACACAGAACAATACAGCACAGGAACAGGCCCTTTGGCCCACAATGTCTGTGTCGACCATGATGCCAATCCAAACTAATCCCATCTGCCCTGCGCACACAGAATATATCCCTCCATTCCCCACTGTTCACGTGCCCATCTAAATGCCTCAAACATTGCTAATGCATCTGCCTCTACCACCTCCCCTGGCAGGGCAATCCAGGCACCTACCACTCTGTGTAGAAATCTTGCCTTATAAATTTCCTTTAAACTTTCCCCCTCTCACCTTAAAGTTACGTCCTCTTGTATTTGACATTTCAACCCTAGGAAAAAGACTCTTGACTATCCACTCCATCTATGCCTCTCAAATTTTTAAACACTTCTATCAGATCGCCTCTCAGTCTCCTACACTCTACAAAAAACAATCCAAGTATATCCAACCTCTCCTTATAGCAAATACTCTCCAATCCATGCAACATCCTGGTGAACCTCTTCTGCACCCTCTCCAAAGCCTCCATGACCTTTCTATAGTATGGTGACCAGAATTGCACACAATACTCCAAATGTGGCCTAACCAAAGTTTTACATAAATGCACACGACCTCCAGACTTTTATAGTCAACACCCCAATGATGGAGGCAAATATGCTGTATGCCTTCTTTATTACCCAATCTACATGTGTTGTAGGGAGCTATGGACTTGCACCACAAGAGCCCCCTGTACATGAGTGGTCCTAATGGTCCAGCCATTTACTGTATACTTTCCCCTTGCATTTGACCTCCCAGAGCAGAACCATATTTAGCCCATTCTTGGTTGCCCGAAAATCCACTGAAACACAGTGCTGCTTTAATGCCATTAGAATGTAGTACAGCAATTTCTAAACTTTGCTGTTTTTTAACTAACATTTGGTTCAACTGATTACCTGGAGTGATTTTGATTACCTGATCGAATCAGGTCAGAGAGGAATTTTCCTGAGTATATCTTCACTTATTGATCTCTCATAAGATGACATGACTACGAGGATAAGAAGAAGTATTTGACAATGATGGTGCTGCCAGCATGCTCTGGGGGAACAACTGGCCTTTTCTAATCTGGCCATTTTGTAAATTTGTTAAAATATAAACAATTCTTACTGCTCCCTCTTGTAGATCCTCCTCTTCCAGTGGAAGAACTCTGGCTTCTGGTGCTGCCCCTTCCACGACCTCTTCCTCGCCCTCTCGTAGGTACTGGTGCACTTTCATCAGGGTCTGCAACTTTTTCTTCAATACTTTCCATGTAATCCATGTCGTCATCACTAACAAACGACGAGATACCTTTTCCTTCAGCCCTATGTGCCCTGGCTCGAGTGATTGCCTTTAATTAATGGAGAATAAATAGCTAATCAGAAAAATGTTTATTGTAATTACTATTAAGCAAGAATTAATCAACTATATAAACAAAATTTATGTTCAATTTACATTGAATTCAATTTGAAAATAGTTTAAAAAATCCAGTTTCTCAATTTAATCACTGGATATTTCCAATTAATGCAAAAGCAATTTTGATCACAAATTTAAATAATTTTCCACATTGTTAGGACTTTGACCTAAGTGATTAAAAGTTACAGTAAGACAAGATATGCCTTGACTTAGAAAGTATCCCAAGAAACTGGGAATGTGGGAACATAAATTAGCAATACCCGTGAATACACAGGTCAGCAGAAGGTCATTGTAAAATCTGGTCACATGCTGCAGTTTATCAAGAGCAAATCACTCCAGTGAGCGACATCACATCGCTCAAATTCAGAAGCAGGCATGAAAATGGATGTATTATTTGAAGGCTAGAAAAAGTTTATACTAATTCAGAACATACAAAACATACAATACATACTTCTTTAACCTCTTCATCTTCTTCTGCTACATTTTTTTTCCTCATTTCACGAAATTGCCGTACCTTAAAGTTAAAATGATCAGAGACGATTAGTCTGTGTTATACATTCCAAAAGTGATTAAATTTATGCCTAACCCGATAGCCAGACCTGATGATATTCTTCCAACATTATACCAGTCAAGTATTAACTAGGCAGTTAAAAGGTAACTTTAACCATGTAATTTGAGGTTTATCATTCTAATAAACTTCTGAACATTCTAATAAACGGTGCTCTCTCACCATTGGAGAAATGGGAGATCAAGAACAGGGACATTTGGGGGGGGGGGGGGGGTTAAAAGGGATGTAGGGGAAGGAAAACAAAAATATCAGAATGAGCTGGGAAGATCAGAAGACCAAAAGGAAGAGGAGCAGGGAAATGACTGGCGTTAGAGGGATCTCTGGGGAGCGGAACAATCAATGTGGAGCTGAAAAGAAGTGAGAGGAAGAGGGTGGGAAAAAGACGCAGGGTGTCAGAGAGAAGATTGGGAGTCCAAGGAGATAGGAAGAAACCCAAGCAAGAATATATCAGGAGTGGAGACCAATTCCAGAGGATACAGGAGGGTGGGGAGGATGCCTGATTGAGAAATGGGCAGCCTTTGGAATCATGTCCAAGTAGCTATAATTCTGGTAACCCATCCCTCAGAGTGTACCAGCAGGCTGACCAACTGCAGCTGCACATCACATCTGAGCTTGAAACCGCCAGCACCTGATGTACCTGCCTGCATATTATCAACACTGGTTTTTGGATAGCAGTCATAAGAGAAAAACAAAACCCTGCACAATTTTCCCTCTAAAGAACTCCAAGACCAACAGAGCAAAAACCACAAATCACACATGAAACCTACCAGCATGGCAGAAAGGTTACTTTTCATGTGGATGTCCAGATAGTGAAAGCAGACTGGCAATGAAATTACAAAGGATATCAAATGAAACTAGATCATATCACCACCTAACATCTATATACCTTGAAATCAGCAGGAGTTGCAGCATGTCAATCAGAGTGAAAGCCCTCTCTTAGATTTGCCAGCATTCTCACCATAACTCAATAAGTGATCCATTTACCAGCATTCATATATATTTATCACATGATATCACGTTTAGCTGGTTCAGAATTTTACCAGGGCCAAACGTGCAATTGCCTATGAAGCCTCAGAGATCGGTGCCTATTAGTCATTCGTAGTTAGAAGGTCCCCATTATACCAAGTTATCATTGGACAGTAAGGTGAGGGGCACAAGTTGAAAACAGTGAGCCCCCTATCCCAGTGACTTCATGGTTAGCATCAAATAAGAGAGTTAATACCACCCTTTTTTTAAAAAGTGGATATTGGCCTGAGCATGACTCAAAGTATAGAAGGATTAAAACCTGTCTGGCCTGGTCCTACACTATTAAGCTTTGCTTCCTATATTCTAGACATTTTCCTTTCTCATAGCACAAGAACAACTGCATCTTGTTAAGAATGTGACAATCTCAACCTATATAACAATCAGTTCCATCCTTAACTGGGTAGTTATCAATATTATAACAGTTAATCATTTAAACTTCAAATGCTTGTGTTGGGATTTTTGCCTTAATGGGGTCAAGGACATTCAAGTCCCGATGAAGAAAACCAGCCAGGGATCTCAGTCCTGTCCTGATTGCAGTCCAATCATCTTGATAGATTTGTGTACATGTGTAAATACACATGTACAGATACAGTTTGAACCTGATCACAATCTCCGATAACTTCAGAATCCAATGGTTTTCTCACTTTCATGCCTTGCCGTGAGTGGTGGATGGAGACATGGAGACCGTTTTGGAAGAAAACTTGATAAAGTGATGCAAATACAAAGAAAATCAGGAAACCATGCAACTTTTTAAAAAAATTATGAACTTGTTTTTCCTAAACAAGAAGGGTTTGTATGATTTTAGTATGTTCTTAATTACTTGCATAATTATTTGAATAGTAATCCAAGAGTGGCTCAGCTGGAAGAGCTGCTGCACCACAGTTTCAGCAATATGGGATCAATCCTGTCCTCTGGTGCCATCTCTGTGGAGTTTGCACACTTTCCCTGTGACTGTGTGGGTTTCTTCCAGTGCTCCAGTTTCTTCCCATATTCCAAACATGTCTAAGTTGGCTGACCAATTAACTAATGTTGGAGGAGAGAAATTGATGGGAATGGGGGGGAGAAAGAATAAATGGGATGTGTAGCATTAGTGTAAATTGGTCCTTTATAATCCTATGAACTTGGTGGGATAAAGGGCCTGTAACCTTGCTGAATCACTTTGATTCTAATAATAAGCCAATCTGGAAATTTTTGGCAGACATTCTAATTCCATGTGACTAATTCTGCTGACCCTATACACAGATTTTTACTGCAAGTCCTAAAATACATTTAAAAAATAAGTTCTACCTGTTGATGAAACCAACTCCTTGGGGTCAGTGACTAGGCAGGGTCTCTCTGGGACTAAGGTGGCTTCAAGGTGACATGCCTACAAAAGTTGGAATGTCACTCTCAAATCAGAGGTTCAAAACAATCAAATTTGCAGTCATGGCCCACAAATAAAATGTGAATGGAGACTCTGATTATTCCCAGTTGGATCTACACGACGCTGCAGGTCAGGTAAGGTTATCTATCTGGTGCTGTGCTGGTCAACTGCAGAGTTCGGGACAATTACATTCCAGCAGTAGCCATGCATTTATCTGAAGAGCTAAGCCTCTGAGAATCTCCAAACTGTGCAGCTGAGAAATCTACAAATGGATTTACCATTTTCCATACGTACAGTGACAATATAAATTCACTCATGATCCATTCCTTACCAATAAGTAAGGTTAGTCAGAGTAGGGTACACATACATAACTGGCTGCTGGATTTTTCAGTATAATTCAACTGGATGATACTCCTTGGCAGCTTTTCCAGTTAATCACTACATAATGTAAAACTTACATCCACAAACTGCGCTAGTCTCTTGAAACAGAAATACAAAAAGGTCACTTAAGCAAAGTGACTCAGAGTTTCTTATACCAGAGTTATAAAGCTCGCTTGCATCATCTATTGGCATGTTCGGGTTACTACAATCTCCTTCAGTGATTATTCTTCATATGAGATTCTGAAGTATTGGTTAGAGCTTTCTGATCAGAGATATCACATTTGATCCTTATACTGTTTTCATTCAAAATCTACCCAAGTGAATCCGGAGCAGAGTTACTGGACAGTAACCAGGAACAGGATGCATCACCAACCCAAGGCCCAAATAATTTATTGAAGAATAATGAGATGAATTGGCTTCTCCTTTTCTTTTTCTACCATCAATTTATAAAAATATTTAGATTGAAAATGATTAATTTTTCCAGTCTTTTACCTCTGATAGCTGAGCTTTTTTCTATCCTGGTCATTCATCCTGTTATGGCTCTTGTCTCCACTCCATATAATCCAAGGGTTATAAACTCAAGCACTCCTCGTGCAAAACTGTCTTAGACATCCATAATCAGACCTTGCTGGATCATCTTGTGCTTCAGGTCCTCCTTCACCTCTGCAAAACTGATCACTACTCCAGGATCAGGTTGACAGCAAAAGTAAACTCAACTTGATTTAATTCATTTCAAACTACATCCTTAAATTCCTCTCTCTAACTTAACATGAACTTATTGGTTTGTCATTGCAATGGAGATCATCTATTTAGTTGCCACTGCTGTTATTCCCACCAAGCTAAATCTCCAAGGCTTCCTGTTTAGTTCTGAACCACTCTCTGTTCCTTTCCTATACATGCTCATTCTCTTTATGATCTAATGATATCTTTAGGACCTACCTACTGCTTGCTACCTTACAGTGTTCCAGACAAGGTCTCACCAATGCCCTATACAAATGAAGCATAGCCTCCCTACTTTTGCATTCAAATCCCCTAGCAATAAACAAGAACATTCTGTTACATTTCCTCATTACATGCGGTACTTGCACACTAGCTTTTTGTGAATCATGCGCTAGGATACCCAAATCCTTCTGCATCTCAGAGTTTGAAAATCTCTCATCAGTTACATAATTTTTAAAAAATCCTGCAAAAGTGGAGTTTCACATTTTTTCCATTTGCTAGATTTTGTCCAGTTACTGTAGCATTTTTTGGAGCCAACAGTTTGGACCTCAAATTGTCTGGTATTGTGCAGTGTGGCATGAATAGTTAATGACCTCTTCGTGAAGGCATCTCTTGTTTAAGGGAGAGAAGACCGAGTCCAAGAGTAGTATTTTAAACTTAAATAGGGCAATTGTGAGGGCATCAAAAAATAACACACTAAAAATGAACTGAACAATTAATTTAAGTGATCAGTCAATTGCAATGAAATGGCAGATATTTAAGGGGATCTTTCAGAATACACAGAATAGAAAATTCCATGGGAGGCCCTACCATATGATGTTAATTTAAAAAGCTTAAAATAGTATCAAACTTTAAAAAAAACATATGATTGTGCAAAGAGAGATAACAGATCAGAATATTGGACAGAATATAACATTTACTAAAAAAAATAGTGAAGGAAAAAGATTAGAGTATGAGATAAATCTAGCCAGAAATACAAAACAGATAGTAAAAATTTTTATGGATGTTAAATTGATGGTTGATCCTATAGAGAATGAGAATGGAGAATTAATAATGAAAAACAAGGAGGTGGCAGATGAATTAAACAGGTATTTTGCTATAAAAGGTTGAAAGTAACACCCCAGAGATATCAAGGAATTGGAAGGGAGGGAGGTAGATTGGAAATATTGCAGTTGTCTTCTTCTATGTCTCTCCTCTGTACTTTTTGTTTCACTCTTGGCTTTCACTCTTCTACTCAACTCCTGACAGAGCATTTTCCAAAATAGCTTCCATTCCCACTCCATTATCTCCGGAGGGTCCCTAATCCCTATACCTCTTCTCCGCACATCCCCAAGCTCCCCAGGGATCCACCTAATGGCCACCTCTCTTCACTTGGCCCCATGACAATGTAATCTGCAGACATGATGTCAATTTCCACTTTCAAAAAGACTGCTAGCTCTACTTCTCAAGTCATCTATCCCTGCTTGTCCAACATGCTGTCACATACGACATTTTCCCAATCTATTGGCTCCTTCAAAATATAGAGAATTTTGAAAAATTAAAACCACACATCCTGTCACACATGTCACAATATCATTCAAGTAAACATTGAAGACATAAATAGGCATAAACCCTGCAACTTTATCACAACTTCATTTTTCTCCATAAACCATCTCAGGCTCAAACTGTTTGCAACTATAGGATTATTTAATTGCAGACCAAGCTTCAAACTCCATATTCTTTAATATTAGGAACATTTAGTTTCATAACATTGCACATCTCCAAACTTATTTTATCCAGTCTCCTGCAGAAACCCTCGAACATACTAGTTTCAAAACTATTCATGCTTTTAACCCATTTCTTCATTGGCTTCCAATGGTTGCTAGTCAGGAACATCTCAAAATCATCATCTTCATGCTTAATTAATTTTCTGAGCTCACTTCTCTATAAGACTGGAAGAGATTACAGATACTACACTTCTTTTTCAGTCTTCTTTCCTCATCAATAACCCCTACTTCCCAGCTTTCATTTTCACCACTATTGGCAGCTCTGCCCTTGGCTTCCTGGGCTGTAAGCAGTGGAATTCTCTTCCTAAACTTCTTCACAGCCCTCACCTTCTTTAAGATCCTGATTAATAACACTCCATTGAACAAGATTTTGCTGATCGCTGTTAATATCTTCAGTGATTTGGTTTACATTTATTTTAATTAGGTGCCTGTCAAGTGCTTTGGGCTATTTTACTGATTTAAATTGTTGCATTAACAAATGCAAGCCAGCATTTCCTGGTGCAGATAGTTACTGTAAAGCAACTGGACTACTTACCTCTTCATCAATCTTGTCCTCAATACCATCAATATGCCGCTCTTTCAAAAAACGTTGTGTCTTTTCCAATTGAAATTTTACTAGTTCATCGATAGCATCTTTTTCTTCCTTGTCAACAAATTCTTGCACTGCTTCTCCCATGCCCCTTTCAGTCAGCAGTGACAATTGAATACTCTGTGGAGGAAAACCGGTAATTTAATAGAGATACATTTCATGTTTTAAAACACAAACACTGCACCAAATTCCCACAAATTTACCAGGCAGGTAACAGGATGGGACGTCTGTACATCTCTTCATGATAGAAACCTCCTACATTTGTTGGGGAATAAATAGATGAAAGGATAGGTTTGCAACAACTTTGATAGGATTACACCTGAGAAAGGGGGAATTGCTGTGCACACAATAAATGAAAGGGCACATGATTTGTGAACTTCTGGAAATACACAAGCAAAAGCTTAAAGAACAATTGGAGAGAAACTTTAAAGTATTCTTGATTGCTCATCTTTAACTCATAGAAATAAGAACTAAACGGCAGCACAGACACTTTAAGGAGTTGGATAAAGAGGTTTGCACCAAACGTTGCCATACCATGGCCTTAAAAAAAACATCTTGGTGACTGTCAAGTTAATAAACATGGTCACAAGAATTCAGAAAGAAGCCCTGAGTGCTCAAATTATCATCCCTTCAATAGATGGTCTCCAACAAGATCATTTCACAGGAATTTCAAAATAACTGGGATCCAGTTATTTTGTCTTTAACAGGCAATACTTATCAGATTGTGTCTGGCTTTCAGGACTGCAATAAGGCACATCCCACCAGCCTGTGTTAATGTGAGCAAGGAGAAGCCCAAGCCAAATATCACTTTCAATCCAAGAGAATAGAAGCTAGGAGGACATTACCTTGAAAGACATCAGCATCACTGAAAAGTGTCATATCTGACCTCAATGGTTCCAACAGAAATGTCAAATCCTTCATCTGAATGGCTTTTCTGAGAAACAAGAGCCTACAAATGAATTCCTCTGTACAGGGTGCCTGAGCCAGTTTTGTGTGAGCTCCACAAATGATTGTCTGTCACCAAAAAGTCCCAAGTTGTTACTTGCAGAACAAGCCTTGAAGTGGAAATTTGCTCTTTCGTCAATAATCCTCCACCATGGCAGATAAAGAACATCACAGAGGACGAGAGGGTGGCATGAATATGCAGTAGTTAGCGATGCTGCCTCACAGGTCCTGGAACCAAGTTTGATCCTGACCTTGGGTGATATCTGTGTGGAGTTTTCGAGTTCTCCCTGTGAGTGTGTGAGCTTCCATCAGGTGCTCCAGTTTCCTCCCATTTCCCGAAGATATGCTGGAAGGTTAAGGGATAATTTGCAGTAGCCAATTAATGTAGATAAGTGGCAAAAAGAAACAAGGAGGATTTGATGGACATCTGAGAGCAAATAAGGTGTAGGGTTACAGGGAAGTGAGGAGGGTGAATGGGACTAATGAGATTGTTCTGCTGGAAGCTGGCATAGACACAATCAAATAGATAGCCTTCCTCTGTGTTGTAGTAAGTACTTGGGAACATACATATTGGGGTAGTGGGGGAGGATAGGGAGTGTCAGGGGAAAGTGTGGATCATAGGGGAAGAAAGAGACACTTGGGGAAATGGAAAAGAGAGACAAAACTTTAAAGGGAGAAAGGAAAGTAATTGGGGGAAAGGAGGGAAAGATGGTAGCTGCACGGCCTAGATGCAAATCAGGAGGAACAGATTATTGTAGGTATAGGAATACCAGGAAGATGAATAAAGATGAGGAGGAAAAGGGGTAAAGTGAGGCAAGAAGGCATCAGTCAAGAACCAACATCAGTCAGGTTGGGGGCGAATGGGAGGACAGTGATGGATATCTCAAATTCCCCAGCAGTGGCCCAGAGGAAAGGGTACCTTTTAAGTAATGCTGATGCAGTTCCCAACCCTCTAAAGGCTGCTTCACTGTATAAATCCCATGCCATTTTCATGTCTTGATTGCACATTACAATTTTACTCAAGCCAAAATGCATGTTGCACACCTTTACGTATTGTGCATGCCCAAGGATACCCATATGCATGCACCTTATAAGTAAAAGGACCCACATCTCCTTTACATATATGAACTACAACCATACTAAGTACCTGATTACATTGCATTTGCACACAAAAGCATTGCTGTAGGAACAGAATTTCTGTGCTGTACTTAAAGATTTGATACGTAACTTTGCAACTTAGCAGACAGGATTGATAATATGCAGCGCAGTGAAAAATTTATATTAAATATGAAACCAAATAGCAAATTGTCAAACATATTTGTCGAGGCAGCTGGAGTAAAGCTTCAGTATTCTAGTGGATTGTTCTAATACAATCTGAGACGGTCACCTGTTCTACCCATTGGCATGCATATGTTCTGCAAGCTATGAATGTGGAGGATAATTCTGGTTCTAACCAATCAATCACTGTTAGATTGTCTGACATCACCAAGGCCGACACGATGCACAAGAATTAAAGAAAAATGACAGGTCTCTAAGATGCTGGAGGTCTATTTAATGCAGCAACCAAAATGCTGTAGTCTGAATTCTTTGCCCCATTTTTTCCACCAAAAATACAGCAACTAAAAGATAATGGAGGGGTGGAGATGTCACGGATGAATTGACAACACTTCCCAGTAATCTCAAAAAAACTCACCACAAAAATCTAAAGGACTTATACTGACTCCTGCTGCTGTAATGCTTAAAAAATGAATATACATGTTAAAATAGTTGAAATACCACAAAATTTAAAAAATATTTTAAATCAATTATTTTTTAAATAATGATGCAAGGAAGTTACAATGTACATACATAAGAATTGAGTTTTTGGGGTAAGATAGTAATTATAGCTTGCAACACCACTAAAAGCTCACCAATGGACCATGTAACAAAACGAAAAAGAGGTTCTTAGGATATTTTACAGCAGGACAATTCATAAATATCCAAAGTTCATGTCAATTCTAGTAATGTTAGCTTGATTGCTGTGGAGAAAGTTACAAACCATAGCCTGTGAAGGTATGCTGGATCTTTGATATTTCTGTTACATGACGGAAAATTCTGTAGCTGCTGTCAGTTGCCTGATGCCAATATACTAATAGGATTAGAAGAACTTGATGGAAAACAGCCTATAGTTCTTGTATCTACATTGTTCTTGTTCTTTTCACAGACAGTTGTTCATCACTTTTATATGTATTTAAAACAATTTAACAAAACCAAAGTAATTTCATGGGCATTAACTGCAAAAGGCAACAAACACAAAATGGAAATTTAACATTAGGATTAGTCCAAATAGTTTTACACCAGGCTAATATTTTAATGCAGATAAAGAAAACTAAATCTTAGGGATTCACTTAATGAAATACAACAATGCATTATTTTGTATTTTACAGCCTTTGCTGTAAAGATCTATTTATAATTGACTCAGACTGTCAAAGTGGTATTAACTTACTTTCTCTGCAGTCTCAAAATACTGCTTGACTAGGTCCTCCACCCTTAATGTCATTCCTTCCGAAGATCTATTTGCAATTTTCTCAAAATTAATCTCTGTATCTGCTGCAAAATAAAAAAAATTGTCAAACACCATCTTTCCCTTTCTATGAATTGTCCTCCATAAAATGAAGTCACTTTATGCTTGAAAGAAAAAAATAAGTAGAGTTAAAACTGCAGTCATAAATTTAACTTTAATCACGATAACTGCAAGGCTGATGGAGCTTAACATTATTAAAAGACGAGTAACATAGCAATGTCAACCAAAGAAGAGATGAGGTGTTAAATGTAAATTATTTGAAAATTACTGCCTAGATTGTGCTGTTTCATCATTAGCTTCATAGGAACAACATTCCACTCTTGATCAATTTTCTTTTGAATTGTTGTATTTTTCTATGAAATACACAACAGATCTTGTCATAGAACATGTTTTTCTGTGAAGTGTTAACATTTGCCAATCTATCTTCTCACCCAAGGGAACATGTCTTAATGACTACCGACCTGTGGCTCTGACATGCACCATCATGAAGTGCTTTGAGAGGCTGGTCTTGGCACACATCAACTCCAGCCTCTCAGACAACCTCGACCCACTGCATTTTGCCTACTGCCAAGACAGGTCTACACCATCTCCCTGGCCCTATACTAATCTCTGGAGCATGTGGACAGTAAAGATACCTACATTAGACTATTGTTTATTGACTACAGCTCTGCCTTCAACACGATTATTCCAAGCAAACTCATCTCCAAATTCCTAGACCTGGGACTCAAAACCTCTTTGCAATTGGATCCTTAACTTCCTGACCAACAAACCGCAGTCAGCGAGGATAGGCAGTGACACCTCTGCCACGGTTATTCTCAACACTGGTGCCCCACAAGACTGCATCCTCAGCCCCCTATACTACTCCCTATACACTCATGACTGCATGACCAGATTCTGCTCTAACTCCATCTACAAATTTGCAGATGATACCACCACAGCGGCTGTATCTCAAATAATGAGTCGGAGTACAGGAAGGAGATAGAGAGCTCAGTGACATGGTGTCATAACAACAACCTTCCCTCAATGTCTGCAAAAGAGCTGGTCTTCGACTTCAGGAAGGGGGGCAGTGCACATGCCCCTGATTACATCAACGGTGCTAAGGTCGAGAGAGTTGAATGCTTCAAGTTCCTAGGAGTGAACAGCACCAATAGCCTGTCCTGATTCAACCACATAGATGCCAAAGCCAAGAAAGCTCACCAGTGCCTCTACTTCCTCAGGAGGCTAAAGAAATTTGGCATGTCCCCTTTGACCCTCACCAATTTTTAATTGATGCACCATAGAAAGCATCCTATCCAGGTGTATCACAGCTTGATATGGCAACTGTTCTGTCTGTGACCGCAACAAATGGCAGAGAGTTGCGGACACAGCTCAGCACATCATGGAAACCAGCCTCCCCTCCATGGACTCTGTCTACACTTCTCGCTGCCTTGGTAAAGCAGCCAACATAACCAAAGACCACATTCACCCCGGACATTCTCTCTTCTCCCACCTCCCATCGGGCAAAAGATACAAAAGCCTGAAAGCATGTGCCACCAGGCTCAAGGACAGCTTCTATCCCACTGTTAGAAGACTATCGAACGGTTCCCTAATACGATAAAATGGGCTCTTGACCTCATAATCTACCTCATCATGACCTTGCACTTTATTGTCTACCTGCACTGCACTTTCTCTTTAACTGTAACACTTTATTCTGCACTGTTATTGTTTTACTTTGTACTATTTCAATGCACTGTTGTAATGAATTGATCTGTATGAACAGTATACAAGACAAGTTTTTCATAAACCAATTTACCATCAAAAATGATCTATCACAACTATCATTCCTTCAAGCCTGAATATTCTGGGGAAGACTGTAAAAATACCAGACTAAGTGTTACATTTTTTCTTGCTTTTCATCTCAGTCTTTTCTGAATACAATTTTTCCTTCCCACTCTATTTTACTTTTGACAATTTGACATTGAATTAATCTCACTTAAGTTTATTTCCATATCATTCAGTTTCATTGTTTAAAATGATGACCTATGGTTCACTGTTTACATGAATTCCAATTGTTAACTTTGCAGAGGTGTCCAAAAAGCCAAATGCATTAGTACAAGCAGAAAATTTTTTTTATGTACTATGTTCCTATTCAGCAGATGCTTAAAAAAAATTTTAAAACAATGTACAAAGCTCCAAGACTTGACACAGCACCATAGTGCCAGACAGAAACCAGGAGGTTTCACTTTAGAACAAGCTGCCTGGTAGTAAAGTTGCCAAGATACTAGTGTAACTCAAATTGAGTGCAATTCTTCACACTGCCAATATGAGCCAAGACATTCATCTTCAAACTTGCAATTTGTAATTAAAATTCTGCAGCACAGAACCTTTAACAACTATTTTTTCCTCCAATTTCTGACCATGTGGATGTCTAAGAATGACATTAATAGAAGTAGAAAAATATGAAAATCAAAAAATGCAGATTCTGGTTAATTGAAATAAAAACAAAAATGCTGGAAACATTCAGCAGACTAGGTAGCTTCTGTGAAAAGAAACACTTAATAGTTCAGACTGAAAACCAGAAAAGAGAGAAAACAAGTTAGTTTTCAGTAGCGGAGAAGGTAGGAAAGGGATGCGTAGAACAAAGGGAATATCTCTGATAGGATAAAATTAAATATGTTGATGCAGAATTGGAATAGCAGTTATGATCAGATGATGCTTCTTTGTCTATGTAAAATGTTGCTAACAGCAAGGCTGCCAGATATGCCCAGCAGGTCACACCATACCACTAGAAAAGAAAAACTGAATCAAAATGATGACAGACAAAAGTGGCCTGTTCTAATACCGTCAGAAAGAAAGTGAGTTACCTAAAGTTGGAGAATTTGATATTGGTTCCGCAGCTAGAATGTGCTCAGACACAAGATGAGGTGCTGTTTCTCAAGCTTGTGTTGTACTTCACTGTAACAGTGCAGGAATCCAGAAACAGAGAGGTGAGATGGAGAATTAAAGTGACAGGAAACTAGAATCTTAGGGAAACTCCTGTTCCACACTGGAGAAGGCAAACGCAGATGCTCTCCAAAACAATCACCCAATCTGCATTTGATTTCTCCAAAGGAGACCACATCATGAACACCAAATGCAGTAAACTAGACAAATATTACTGAGATTAATGTTGCTTAATTGATTACAAAAAGACATGCATCTGTATTGATAAAGATCACTCATAAAGGAAGATGCAAAATAAAATGTCATTGTCTTAAACAACACACTACTGGCAATCTTAAAGCCTGTGACTTCAAAACCCAACACCACAGTTTAAAAAATTGAATTCAATGGAAGAACTAGACAAACTGGTATCAGTAAAAACAGTCCTTTCAACCCAATCAAAAGTTACCTCAGGTAAGCAGTCATGGTATTTACTGCTAAACTTGTCCATCAATTTTAACATACAACTAACATACTGAAACTGCCAAACACAACCCAATTCATTTGGGTTAAACACAGTCAGCAGATTGATGCCAGGTTTCTGATATATTGATTCTTTTATACATTTTAAGGCTCTTATCTATTCCCAAACTCATCTGCTCACAGAAATCTGAACTCCTAAATGTCTCAGTGAGGATTCTGCAATCTGCTTGGATAAGATTACTCACCTTGATCACACAAGTTCCATGTAGTGCCTCTCTTAATTATTGCAAGTAGCAGCACAAACACCCATATTGAGTTATGAGGAGAGGCTGGGTAAGCTGGGACTGTTTTCCCTGGAGCAAAGTTGGCTGAGGGGTGACCTTGTAGAGGTTTATAAAATCATGAAGGGCATAGGTAGGGTGGATAGTCACAGTCTTTTTCCCAGGGTGGGGGAGTCTAAATTTAGAGGGCATAGGTTTAAGGTGAGAGGGGAAAGATTTAAAGGAGAACCGAGAGGCAAGTTTTTCCCCACACAGTGGGTGGTAGAACAAGCTGTCAGAGAAAGTGGCAGAGGCAGGTACAATTATAACATTTAAAAGCCATTTGGACAGGTTTATAGATAGGAAAGGTTTAGAGGAATATGGGCTAAACGCAGGCAAATGGGACTAGCTCAGGAAGGCACCTGAGTAGACATGGACAAGTTGGACCAAAGGACCTGTTTCCGTGCTGTATAACTCTATGACTCTATCACATTTATAGGCAAGTACAAGTGTACAAACATTTGTCATAAACTACAGAACGCAGGCTTACCTTTCCTGTCTTTATGTTCTCTATGCCGGAAAAAATGAATGATATCCTTGGGATTTGCCACTCGCTCAACAAATCTCTGGCTAAATCGAAGAGTATTGAAGGGTTCAAATCCGCCACTGTAATCCACCTAAACAAGACAATGAATTGCAAAACTTAGCACAACTTATTTTTCATTATCTGACGAACTGCTTGGAGTGTTTTTGAACACCCAGTACTTTGCATTCTGATAATTTTAGATTCGCAAATAAATTGGTATGTTTAAAATTCCAATAATAGTTACAAAAAATAAAATTGAAACAATAGTATGACCCGAACATTTTGTACACAAACCAAATAGAGGAAAGTCCAAAATTATGACTCCAAGTTTTTGGCTGAACTCCATTCAGAGAAACAGAGTACTTTGATTATTTGATTACAGTTCCTAAAATTGATATAAAATTTAATTATAAACTATTACAATTCATTAGTTTTCAAATGGTCCAAACCTTAGAAGAGATGTACAATTATACAGTTCCTTTTACTACCTGAAGGCATGCCAAACAAACATTGTAGTTTTTTTTTGAAAACACATTGGAAATATAACCACTATTGAAATGCAGGAAAATATTGACTTGGTTAATTTACCTAGCGTATGTACAAAATCAATCCTGTCCTATTTTGACAAGATGCAGTTTCTGCACAGCATCATCATTATTTCTCTCCATTTTGTTAAGAAAATGTCAGATGAGTAGAACATATGATCTTGTTCTACCAACCAATAAGATCATAGCTGATCTGATCAATTATCAAGATCTGCTGTCTTGGAAAGGCTTCCAAATTCTTCTCCAATTTACTATTGCAAAGGTCAAAATGAAGAACTTCTCAGCATCAAATCTAGTTTTGGATTTTCCCAATTTGTATTTATGTCCTCAGCTCCGTAAGTTATCTAGCTCAACCTGTCTAACAAGATGATCCATTCAAATTCATTTGTTTTTTTTCAAAAAAGATCTTAGGTAAATACCTTCAAAGTTTCATGCACGCCTCCCTCAAGTTAAAAGCCCCAACCCTCTTATCCTGGTAACTGAATGTCCTTAAACTGCTGGGCGATCCTCTGAACCTTTACCAGGATTTCTATGTTTCTCATTAAAACAGAATTTGAAATGAGACCTAGTCCTCTACATTGGTGAGACCAAACGCGGACTAGGTGACCGTTTCGCAGAACACCTGCGCTCTGTCCGTAACCACGACCTGCATCTCCCCGTTGTCGATCACTTTAACTCCCCCTCCCACACTATCACTGATATGTCAGCCCTCGGCCTCCTCCACTGCCAGGAATTCCAAGTGCAAACTGGAGGAACAGCACCTCATTTTCCTAATGGCATGAATATTGAATTCTCCCACTTTAGGTAATCCCCACCACCCCACGACCGCCCCCCCCCCCCCCAAAACCATGCTTCTTCTCTTCCTCCCTAGCCCTTTTCTCCCCTCTCTCTTCTTACCTTTCACCCATTGCCTGGTGGATCTGCTCCCCCCTCCCCTGCACCTGCCTATCACCATCTCTTACCTGCATCTACCTATCACCAACCTGTGCCTACCCTGCCTCCCCTCTTTTGTCCACTTATCACTGCTCTGCTTTTCCCTCCTATATATTGGGCTTCCCCTTTTCCTATCTTCAGTCCCCAAGAAGGGTCCTGACCCAAAACATTGACCGCCTGCTTTTCTCCACTGATACTGCCTGGCCTGCTGAGTTCCTCCAGCATCATCGTGTTTTTCATCATTTATCTATAAACATACCAATGATGAAACAGGCCTTATGGAAAACCTCACATTAAATCACATATATAAAGGCATCCTGTTTCATACCATGCCGGATTTCCTTTCCCATTCTCATTTCCATTAGTGCCATGAAAGCTGTTACAGACCTTTAATGACACATGAACTCCAACTCCCAGGCTTCCTTCCAGTAGCAGCCTTGAACAATTCATGTTTTAGACAAGAGTAGTGATCATCTGTGTGTTACACAATTCATTGGGATATCTCTTCCTCTTACTACGTTATTGAAGTCGAAGAATCCTTTGACACCTCTGTTCTTCATAATTAGCTCTAGTTTAAATGCGTGTTTTGAATAAAACTAAACCAGTAAAGCAAACTAACCCTCAGTCTTATTAGAGGCTTTTCTGGCTGACGTGGATTTCCAATGCGTTCTCTTTCAGCAACATCCAATAATTCTTCCACCTAAAAGATAAATACAACAGACAGACAAAATGAATATTGATTATTGTTTCAAAATAAACAATTCAGATTAAGAAGCTTCCAATCATTGTCACTATCTGAACCATGTTCTTCAAATACTCACCATGAAAGCCTATCCACCTATCCTCGATACTCAATGCTATTGCCATCACCACTATCCATATCCCAAGTCACCACTAACCAGAGACTGTACTGGATTTGCCACATGAAAAGCCATGGCTAGAAGAGCCAGTCAGAGGTCGAGTATCCTACGTCTCCTGAAACCCCAAGGCCTTTTCATAATCTACATGGCATCAGACCAGACCATGATGAAATAGTATCCATTTGCCCAGATGAGTGCAGTGCCCACAGCTCCCCAGAAGCTCAACACCACCCAGGTCAAAGTAACCATACTGATTGTTAACCATACTCTTAACAACCATTCACTCCAATGGTGCACAGTGGCTGCAGTTTCTACCAGCTACAAATGGGGACTGGGCTACTACCTTCCATTGCATGAAATTAAATTCTGCATCAGGAATTTGTTGTGACTCTCAGTGTTAGCGCAAACCAACTTCAGGCAGCTGTTATACTATCATAGCACTTTCCTCCCTGGTAGTTCAATAGTTTACTGTGCTGTTCCTAACATGTGAATTCATCCATCATCTTATACAGTACATGTCAAAAAAGAAATACATTTGCTTTCAGTTGTTAAAATATTTACGTTAATCTGCCCCTTATTCCACGATCCAAATAGGATGGCAGGAAATAACCGAATGGATAACTAAAAGATCTGCCATATCTATTTGTACTTCATTACTTAAATCCTTTAAGCAGAAAGTTGCAAGTCTGCAAGATAAACTCATATTTCTGAAACAAAACTTCCCTAAAGGTTAAGGTAGCTTGCTAATTTTTCCAGCTACTTTCTCTTTATGATGAAATTAATCGGACTTTGAGCACATTTCTTTCCTCCCCATGTAAAAATTTTGATATATCAACTTCTTTCCCCTCATGACAGAGCTATCACCAGGAAAATAATAGCTCTATGTAAATTAAAAAGTAAGCAACCTGATTTCATTGTGCAAACATGCTTAGGACACCAGAAATAACAGACAAATGATGAAATCAAGATTATTGAAATGATAGTGATTGAAGCAAATGAAATGTGTAAAAAAAAAGAAGGCAAAAACAAACTACTAGTATCCAAAGCTGATAGAATTTATAGTTACCATAGGTTTTTAGCAAAGTCCAATTCAAACAATTGACAACAATGGAATCACTAAGAGGAGACAAGAGAATGCAGATGCTGGAATTTGGAGCAAAAAAAAACTGCTGGAGGAACTCAGCAGGTCAGGCAGAATGTGGAAAGAAAGGAATTGATGTTTCAGGTTGAGACCCTTCATCTGGACTGAACAGAATCGGATAGTTATTGAATGTAATCATGAACTTTGGCCAAAATAAAAAAAACTGATCACACAATTCCAAATCTTTTAGTTCCAGTGATATGCATTTAAAATTAATTTGTCCGTTAATGTAGCTCCTTGTTGTCCTTTCAACCATTTCTTCTCCTAGTTCTTATACATCTTGCCAGCTAGAAGAACAAGAAAGCTCAAGCTTTTGCTAAAATATTTCCGAAATTGAGTGGTACGCAATAGTATAAAGAACTCTCCCTCCAGAGATGTTCTTGGCATATGCTCAGCATCCTTCTCTAATGAATGACCCCGATTAAGTGACTTACTTTCTATTGCCTTACCTTCTCTTTACAGAAAGCCTCTATTTTCTGTGTGACTTTGGGGTGATCTGGGTTAAATATATCAGGGTGATCTGCCAGAACAACATCCTCAATAAAAAACTGACGAATTGTTTTCAAAGGAATTTTCTGCATATTCATTTTCTTTCCTTTGATTCGCAGCAATCCAATATGCCTAAGTGAGAGGAATAAACTGTCATAAATATCAAAAGCAATGTGTTCATAAATGGTAACAATTTTAATGATATCCAAATGGTTTTCTATATCAATATCACCTGATGACTGTGCATAACTGAGTACTACTTGGATGAAGTTTGGTATTAATATTAGAAAGAATTATACAAACCATGCTGCTGGTATGGATAACAGCAATTTAGCACAGAAGTCAATATATGTGACTGGATTGTCACTATGACTTTTGCAGCCAAATTATTTACATACCTAATGTATGAAACTTTGTGCTAAGAATCCAGATTCAGCATCTGTTTTAGTTTTGGGTAACAATTAGATGTTTAAGATGGAAAACTTTGCAGCATCTAAGAGAAATATTTTGCAACCAATGGATGGACGCAATAATATAAAACAGGGAGAAATGAAAAGAATCAAGGAAACGAACTCATGGGCATTTCTTTATTTCCTCTCAGTAATACTAGGCTCAGATATCCCACAGGCAGTTTTCTTGACTGTGACTGGAGAAAACGTGCAACATCTCTATTGGTTCCAGGGAACTTTGGCCACAACAGCTCAAAGTGAAGGTGCAATATTGCAGATGGTATTGAGAACCACAAGTCCATGCACCAGGAACATAAAGAAGCCCTGCATAAAGACTGGAAGAAGCACACCACCTCACAACTATCCATCTACCTGCCCTGTCAGTCATCTATGCAAGAATTTGCAGTTTTCAAACTGGCCTAATCAGCCACCTCAGAACCCACAAAATTAAAGTGCAAGCAAGTCATCCTCGATCCTGAGGGACTGCCTCAGAAGTTCATTTTGTTCATCCATCCATTGACTTAACAACATATTCAATGAATCATGGTATATCCATATCTTAGAAGTTTTTAATAATTATTATGGGAGGACCATTTTGCATTGCAAATGGGCCACTACCTATATTTGGATCAGAAATTTGTCTATCTAGCAAAATAATACAATAAGCTTTGACCCAAGCTAAAGTATTAATATCTCATATCAAAGTATACCAATAAGACATGAATTAATAAGGCCATAGGAATATCATCATCTCCATGTCATGCCTTCATCAGTGCCAAGCCAATATCCTGAAATTTCCAACTTAACTACATCAATACAAGCTCTACAGGAGTTCCAGAACTCAGCTTGAAAGTCCTTCTTGAGTCAATTAGAGACATGACATAAAAATAGCAATTCAAAGTCAAATTTTTAAAAACCTATTGCTAAACCGACAGAAATGACCATCTATTAACTTTTCAGCCTGTGCTAGAAAAACTATAGCAAGCAAAAACAAAATGCACACTTTTTTACAGCTTCTCCTGGAGAAAGGGAAGTGACAACAGAGCTTCCGGGCTGTGAAACATAAAACAGCTGTTGTTCGTTTCTTGTGGGAGCTATTTTACACTCATGTTCATGTCCCCAAATGACAAGGTCAAGGAAGTCATCCAAGAATTGCTCTGGAATGTAATTGGTAGCTCCATGCTTGCTCCTGTTTGAGAGAAACACATTAACATACTTAGATTATGTTCAGTTATAGAGATATTTCAAAGCACAACACTAATCTCAATTGAAACTTTAAATTATTATTTCACTCTTTAGAACCATAGGTGATAATTACTGATACAAGTAAGATCTGCATCTTTAAATTGAACAAATGTTGACTAGCTTATGAGCTCTTGGTTCCACTGCAGAATTTAAAGGTAAGTTGATATGAACTTCACCTTGAAGACTGTTTATTTTTAAACAATTGAGTAAATTTCATGTTTGAAATTGCATCAAGAAGAGCAGTACTAAAAGCAGGACCTGAAAATTACTCAAATTCTCCTTCATACTAATTTGGGATCCTCTACAGTAAATGATACCCCATATCTCTAAACCTTGCCCACATCAAGCCACCTGAAGAATTTGTACGAGTACACATTCATATACAAGATGGCCCAAAGAATGAAATCCCGTGCAATACTTTGTAAATTATTACAGATAGGGGAACAATGCAGTAATCAAAATTCCTTTCATCAAAAATTTTACTGAAAATCTCAATTAGAGCAGCACTTGGGATTTCACATTCTGTATTTGTATGTATTTTCATTTAAAGGAGAAATTTTATTTAGTTAAATTCTTGAGTTAAATTACATATAAATGTTATTTTCCACCAAATCATAAAATGATTAATTGTTTTCTTACCTATTTTGATGAATGACAAACATGTTAAACCAGCTGTCTTCCTCTTCCTTTGGTCTCAGCATTGTGACTTGCTTATTTACAAACATTCGGTAGAGACGCTCATCGGGAATGGCTCCTAATGAATTATTAAAGCACAAAGTATTTCACCAAACTACCAACAGAATTTCATGTTCAATCTGGTGGATTTTACTGAAGGACAACTCTCAAAAACTGGACATGTATTGCAAGCCTTATTTCTATTCAATGCATTATTAATTATTACCCAAAATATGTTCAGTTAAATGAGTCTCAAAAGCATGGCTGTCAACAATTGTTTTTCTTTGGTATTTGTTTCTTTGTTCCCCCTTATAACTTCATTAAAACGTCAGATATTGCAAAATATTGATTTTATTCCCATTCACATCTTAAACTTGGTATGCTACTCTACAGTTTCCAATAAACATACAATTCAACATATTAACCACATACAGTACTTCCGTTTTCAATCCCAAAATGTTGCCCTAAAATTGGCAGTAGATACATTTTGAACAGTGGAAGAGGACATCTAAGTAACAATTACCCATGATCTTGGAGTGAGGAGAATGATATTTTTCTTTATATCAGAGATTTCAATTTCAATCATGCTGATGAAATGGTTGGCAAAGGATAGTCAATGAGGGGGGGGGAAGTCATCTGGAGTCACAGTCACATCCCACTGAGAAGTCTGAAAAAGCAGCAATGACAGACCCAGGAGATCACCTCTCAGCTACAAGGTTCGTAGTTTAGGGAGAAATGAAGAATTTTAATACCCGAATCATCAGCTACCTTGCTTTCCACTGATGCAGGCTGACCTGCTGTATGTTTGCAGAATTTTCTGCTTTTTTTCTTTTCAGATTTGTAGCATCTGCAGTTTATAGATTTTCAAGTGTAATAGCTTTGTTTAAAATAGTATGGCTTCATTCTTTGGACCAGCCTCCAAGATCCGATTCCTTCTATTAATCATGGGAAGTTCTTAAAAACTTATTCATGGTTGTGTACATCATTGACAAGATCAATATTTAACATTCGTTTCCATTAGGCCTTCTTGAAGAGACTGAAGAGGTCTTCTGCTGCCTGAGGTACCATTAATTTCATTGCCACAAGTTTAGAGTCATAGTCTCAAGTTTACTTGATCTTTTATGGTAAAACTGGTTGCTCTGTTAGTCTATACATCAAAAACAATTCAGTGTGAACCATTATGGAACTCCAGGGAGTAAGAAAGAAACTACATAAAATTCAAGTACTTTCTGTCTGCAGAGTGCAAGAGCAAACTTTCAGTTTATAATAAACTATGGTTAAAACAAATACACCCATTCAAATAAGTCAACAGCTTTTGCTTTCCCAAGCTCAAGAGACTTACCTAACCCATAGAGGGCCAGCCTGGTCCCTCCTTTCTGAATCAGAATGGGGCTAATGTCAATCTTTTCAACTGACATAGAGCGACCAAAATGGTTTATTAATCCAGCACAGCTCAAGAGATCCAAAGCACACAGTGCATCAGCCTATAACAGAATTGAAATACAGAGAGACAGTTTCAGCAGAATCAAGATGGCATACATACACCAAATGTAATCTCCAGCTGCAGTGCAAATGAAAGGTCCAATAATCTCTTTGCTGCTTTAATTTCCATGATTTCACCCATCAGATAAGGCTAGTTTGGGTTAAATGTTTCAGAGATTTTATTAGGGTACTTGCAACTTATTTTAAATAAATTCAGAATTCAAAAAGTATATTTAAAGCAGGAAACCAAGACTACCTCCTCAAAAGAGTTATGACTATTCAAAATACATGGCATAAGTGGGATAGGATGAGAGGAGGGGAGGTGGGAAGGGATGTCCAATCAATAAAAATTCTGAATGCATTAGGCACCCAGTTCCAATCCAAAGTGGATGGCAAGATACCTACTCCTAGCAGGTAGACGGGCATTTTAAAAATGTTAATGAGCCTAGCCATTCATAATTTAAAATAAAAATAGAAAAAGCTGGAAATACTTTGTGGATCTATGAGCACTTATGGAAAGATAACTTTTCATTTGACAATTCTTCTTTCCACTAACTCCTTGCAATATTCACTAAAGCCCATTGACTATTACTTACTCCAATAACAAAATCTACTCAACAAACTTCCAAGATCTTAAAAGATTAACTGACTCTTACTTGCGGCTATCAGCTGATCTATTACTTTTTTACTGGATCCTTCAATATAATGGAGATCTGGCCCACTTACAGAAATAATTTCCAAAAGTCCTGCTTTTAATACGAGTTTTATCTGATGTACCAAATTTAATGTAGCAGGTAAGGATGCTGACAAGAACTGATTGATCATTTGATCCTCAAATGTGTAAAATAATTAAAAGCACAAATCTTACCCCTGTAGGGTCATCATGGTTACCATGAATACTAAAAACAGGAATGGAGATGTTTAAATTTCCATCTTGATAGTTTACCCAAGGAAACCTGAAAAAAAGTACATAGATTAATAGTTATAATTTGAGAAATACCAAGTTTCAGTTTTATAATTGTCTATTCCCTTCCCTTACTCAATCTATTTATGGCTCAATAGTATTCTAATAAGACTTCCTCCAGTATTTCAGTCAGATTACCTTGAGTTTTGACTGAGACTAGTTACAGCATATTTGAACATAAAAACATCACAAGTGAACACAACTCCAAACTCACCTCATTCTTCCATACAAATGCACTTCTAACAGAAATCCCATAATCAGCCCAGGAGACTAAAATCAACTGTAGCTCATTGAACAGTCTAGCTAAAATTAGTTAAACACAGCAATAAAGGGAAATTGAACCTGGACTCTTCACAAAACCATTTTCAAACTGTTTGAAATTAAAATGTTGTACAGTACTATACTGCAACACCAATATGGTGCCAAAGAAGTGAAGGGAAGTAAACAAAGCGGTTTACTTTCCTTCACTTGGCCTTATTTACAATTCTGTGGAGAAGCATTAGAGTAGTTGATCTTAAATGCATAACTTTGCTGTGTATATGAGAATGCATTTAGGATTTATCTACAAATGTAAAGTGACTAGCAGAAACAGTGGTTATCATTATTCAGAGGTCTCTGGTATCAGCCAGCATCAATCAACAGTACTCTCCAAATCAGAAAATTGTGAGTTTAAAACCCACTCCAGTGACTTAGTTACAACAAAAAAATTGACACACTAGTACAGTATTGAGGGAGTGCTGCACAGTTGAAGGTGCCTTCTCTTCAGTGGACAGAATAGATCCCAGGAGGTATTTTGAAAAAGTACAGGGGAATTGCTTCTAGTCTCCCTGCGAATTTTACCTTTCAATCAACATCATAAAACAGATTAACTTGTCATTATTGTATAGTGGGACCTTGTCTGTAAATTGACTACATGAATGACTATACTTCAAAAGTAATTCATTTGTTGTAAGGTGCCATGGTGAGTTCTGAGGCTATGAAAACAAAATATTAACAAAATATTTACCTATTTCAAACTTAAACCTACCAAATCCATCTCCTGAAATGTGAGATTAAATTATGTTACAAAAATAGTAATGCACATTTACAATATTCAAGAAATAGCAAAATCTCTTTGCCAAGTATTTGTGACTGTTCAGAGATTCTCTCCAAACACTCATTTGCTAAGAGTTTTATTATACTTACTTCAAATGTTAGAAAAATTGTAGTAAATAAACAATGTATAAAAATTTACTTACTTACTAAAACCAAAATTAACCGACTGGTCACTTAATATTTCAAACTGTATTGGAGTGTCACCCATGCAGTATTTCCTCATTAACTCCATACAGGTATGTAATGTCTTCCGGGAAGGTTTGTTGTCATGAAAGAGGTCACCACCCAGTAGTATAAAATCAACCTAAGAGATGGAAAGAAATGGAAATCAATAAATGACTTTCTGTTTAATCTTGCATCAGCCAATGCTCAAAGCCAAAAAGTACACTTTTTCAGAGCTATTCTGAAGTTTAACCTTTTCGAAATAATCTAAATGACAGTGGTACATGTATTGCTCAGGGAAATCACTTTTTGTGTGTGATCCTCAGTGCCATGACAACATAATTTCTCATTTCAGCAGCTAGGCAGGGATCTATGGGTTTTCACCGAGGTAAAGGCTCTTAAGCAAAGTTTCCAATGCTGCTCTAGACAGCTTATTTTCAAAGCAGCACTTGTGAGAACAAGCAACTATTCCTTGATAATAATCAAATAAACAAAATAGCTTCTTATTTACAATACTACAATTTTGGCAATTTTAAAAATTTGTTACATCTGCATAATTAAACCTTTACCTGTATTGCTTCATGGCAATTTAGCTTCCCAGTATCCAACCAGATGCAGTACAACATATATTACTGATTTAGATCTAAATGTACGGGGAACAAGTTTATGAATGCTACAAAAATTGGCTATGTGGATGACAGTGAAGAGGAAAGCTTTAGACTCCAGGAAGACGTGGACAGTCTTGTCAGCTGGACAGAAAAGTAGTAAATGAAATTTAATCCAGAGAAGTTTTAGATAATGTACTTGGCTGAACACTGAGTTGTGTGGAGGGGGCCTTGGAATGGATGCCAGTAGATCCTTAAGTAAGCAGGGCAGGTTAATAAAGTAGTTAAAAAGGCATGCTGTTGCTTTCCTTTGTTAGCTGAGGCATAGAAATCTAAGAGCAGGGATTATTACAACTGAATACAACCCAGGTTCGGTCCAAGCTTGAATGCTGCATGTAATTCCAATGATCACATTTCTAGAAAAAAAAACATGATTGAACTGATGAGGGTGCACAAGAGATTTACATTGATATTGCTAGTACTGGATAACAGTAGTTCCAAAGAAAGATTGGATTTTTTTTTTAAAGAACTGCATGAGAATTAATTGAGTATAAGACAGTGAAGGGGACTAGATACAACAGATAATGAAGATCCCCCAGCTGAGGGATCAAAAAACTCAGAATCGTTGGAAGGATTAAGAGGAAAAAAAAAACCCAGAGAGTAATAAAGAAAGTCAGAAACTCTGCTCACATTTAAAAAGTACTTGAAGGGTTGTGACCTAAAGGCTACAGACCTAGTGCTGCAAAGTGAGGTGAGGCTAGGTAGTTTTTTTTTAATATTTACACAGATTAATGAGTGAAATGGCCTTACTTCTGGTAAATTTTCTACAATTCTGTAATCCATGTTTCGTGGGGCTGACATCAGGCCATAAAGCCTTTGTTCATAAATAAGATGATAAAGTTATATGTATAGCCTACCTTCAGCATAGCAATATGATAAAAAGAAATTATTTTAACAAACACCAATGCATTTTTTTTTACTTATAGACTAATGATCAAGGTAAATCACATTTCTGCTCATGGTAACTTACCTCATTATCCTGTGCACATTTTAAAATCTCATCAAAAGTAACAAGAGTATCACCTTCCCCTTACGGCATTCTTTTTCCAAATAACCAAGATGAATGTCAGTTGCAATCAAAATTTTCAAAGTATCCCTGATCATCTCTGTAATAATTATGAAATAATCAGATAATTTACCATTAGAGAAGTACAATTAATTTTTAACTAAATAGTTCATTTAATAAGTTGCTCTCAATTATTCAGAACAATTCAGCATGTAGTATACAAAACTAGATTAATACCTCCACTATTTTTTTTGAAAATAATAAAATTTCAGATACTGGAAATCTGAAATAACAAACACTCAGAAGGGGCTGGGAAAGAGAAACAGAGTTAACATTTCATGTGAGAGAATCTTTGCCAAAATTGGGAAAGACATATAAAAAGAGTAATTATAATTCACAGAGAAGGTAGCAGGAGGGATGGATAGGACAAGGGGAATATTTGTGATAGGGTGAGACCAGGACAGATGGGCTATGGGGGGTGGGGGGGGGGGTTAGTTAGAGGGTGATTAGAGTCATACAGCACAGACACAGCCCCTTTGGCCCATTATATTCATACTGACCATCAAGTATGTGTCTATACTAGTCCCATTCACCAGTACCTGGTCATTAGCCCTCTATGCCTTAGAGATTCAAGTGCTCATCCAGGCATTTCTTAAATTTTGAGATAATACCTGCCTCTACCACCTTCTCAGCAAAAAAGTTTATTCAGTTTCCCCTTGAAACCTCTTACTCCTGACCTTAAACCCATACCCTCTGGTCTTAAACTCTACCATGGGAAAAGTTTCATACTATTTACCCTATTCATGCCTCTCATAAATTTTGTGGCTATCCCCTCAGCATCATCTACGACAACCAGGAGAACAACCCCAGCCTATCCAGTGTCTCCTCATAACTGAATCATTTCCACCCCAGGCAAAATTCTGGTGAATTTCCTCTGCACCCCTGTCTGGTGGGAATCACCTCCCTTCCTAACATGTGGCGACCAGAACTGCACCACAATATTCCAGCTATGGCCTAATCAATATTTTATGATAGTTTGCCGAGACTGGCTAATCAGGACAGGGACCCATATGCCTTCTTCACCACCCTATCTACCTCTGCTGCCACCTTCAGGAATGTTTGGAATTGTACACTAAGGTCTCCTTGTTGTTTATCCATATTCCCGAGGCTCCTACCATTCGCGGTACATGTTCTACTCTTACTTGAAACCTACCTTCCCCCCCCCCCCCCCCCAATGCATCATGTCACATGTATCAAGATTTCATTTCCATCCATATACTTATACTATTTTTCTTCTCACCATTATAAGAACGTGGGAATAAGTGTATTGTATGTGTATGAAGACACGAGACTGCAGATGCTGGAATCTGGAGCAACAATCTGTTGGAGGAATTCAGGTGGATCGAGCAGAGTCTGCGAGGGTAAAGGAATTGTTGATGTGTCAGGTTTGAAACCCTGCATCAGGACTGCCTTTTTTTAAAATGGGAACTATTAGGGGAGAGGTGTACGGCAGATGGAACCGGAATCAGAACCAGAACGGGTGTGTGTTATTATGTAATTATAATAAAGAGGAAGGAAAGCAAGGCCAGCCTGTTTGTCGGTTAATAAAAATGTTCAGATGTTAAACCCACGCGAAGTTTGTCTCTTGATGAAGAACAAACATAGCGGGGGGGGGGGGGGGCAGCCTGTGGATGAACTGTGCGTGTAGTGGGCGGGTGGGGAACCAGGAGTGGAAGGGGGGCAGGGTGAGCTGGGAGGGAAGGGGGACTAAAACTGGAGGACCAGAAGAAGAGTAGAGAGATTCGGGTCCTGATGCAGCGTTTCGACCCAAAACATCAACAATTCTTTTTCCCCGGGATGCTGCTCAACTCGCTGAGTTCCTCCAACAAGATTGTTTGTGTATGGGTATGGAATACTTTCTCACTCTTTCTGTTCATAGCATTTGACAAATTTATAATTTTAACAGGGTCAGTAAGATAACCAAGTTTGTCTTGAAATGCATCAATGACCACTGTAACCTATAAGCCCATAAGATCTGCATGTGCTCTTTGAGGACCGTCCTGGTAATATCAGCTATAACTAGTATGTGAAGTTTCGAATAATTTTCTCGAAAATACCTTGTATAGAAAAATATAAGATTAAAGTTACTGATTTTGTTGATCATCCTAAGTCTTTAGTCAGAACAGGAGAAAATATAACAATACTTGGTGTATTTCTATCTTGAAATAAAACTACTACTCAAACAACATTCAGACCCTGCAAATTCCTCCAGCTAATCTTGCAACCTAAACTGGCAAAGTTGCCAAAATCTCAAAAGGGCAAAAGAAAACCAAATGCTGAAACCTTCGTTGATCACAACCACACCTTGAGCGTAACTTACGGGGTGTTTCCAACACTCATCTCTACTGCTCTGCTCCACTTTCACAGATTCATGTGCGCCGTGGATTTCCACAAGACGGGAACGTGAATGACCGAGCAGCTTCTCATAACCTACAGTTCAGCCGGGGACCGCTGCAATCTCCGGCCTTCTCCAGGGACCCGATGAGCTGAGACGCCCGGACACTTAGAACTGCGACACACGTCCCCCCCTACCCGCCAAATTCACCACCAACTGCACCTGCCGGAACCAAACCTCTGGTTCAACCCGGAAACAAAAGGGGAGGGGAGCCCGACAGAGAGGCGAGCTGGCACAGTGAGTACTCGGCTGGTCGTCACCGCTGTCGGTTATACTTTTGCTCCATCCCCTTTCCACTGAGGTTTCGGTTGCCCGACACCCTTGCATCAGCTTGTTACAGTCATGGGGCCGCCTCCTGCGTAATGCCAGCAGCAACATCAGTCCTGATGCAGGGCCTCCTGCCTGCACAGGTGCTGCCTGACCCGAGTTTGTTCTCTGCTTCAGTTACAGTGTGTGCAGTCTCTCTTGTGCCACCAAAACATATCTTCTCTGCGATATTTTGCACCTACTACTGCTCAATCGTGCCCAACGCTGCTCTTTATCTCCTTTGCAGCTTCCCGAGCAGATGGGACGGATTGGAAGATATAACAGCCATTTTACCTATTGTATTTCCTTTGCCCAGAGCCCAAATGGTGGTCCTGGGTTAAATAGGTTTTCTTTTCACTTACAGTAATGTGCCACACAAGTGGAGAGAAAAAAAGAAAATTGTTCGCCCTCTTTGCGGTATAACATCTACAACCTTGCAATTACCAGTTGCCTTCCCATTCTGACCTTTTTTATCCACGCAAGATCGAGGAACAGCATTCATTTTTAACTTTGATCTGTCAAGACCCCCAATGTTGTGTTAACTATCGTGGATCATAATTTGGCATGTTTGGAGAATGACTGCCTCACAACTCCAGGGACTTGGGCTTCCATTCTGACCTCTGGTGGTGGGTGTATTGTGGAGTTTGCATGTTCTCTGTGACTGCGTGGATTTCCTCACGGTGTTCTGGTTTCCCTCAACTTACACCCCCCCCCCCCCCCCCCCCCCCCCCCCCCCCCCCCCCCCCCCCCCCCCCCCCCCCCCCCCCCCCCCCCCCCCCCCCCCCCCCCATCTTAAAGATGAGCTGGTTGTTAGGTGAATTAGTTGCTGTAATTTGCCTTTGGTGTAGGAGAATTGTTTGGGTAATATTGGGTATGTGTGAGAAAATAGATTACAGGCAAATAAGTGGGGTTTGGGGATTAATAGGATAGCTCTGAGAACTGTCTTGGACTTGATGAGCTGAATAGTTTCCCCATGTCATTAGGAACATTACAATAATATGAAAGAATTGTTCTGCTGTTGTCATTCTCACCTCCTCCAGGACTCTGTGTTGTATTTCTTTTCATGACCCATACTTTGACTTGAACCGTGATTTCTGTTTGTCATTTCACTAGCCTTGCACCCAATCACGTACCTATTTTTTTTAAGTCTTCTTCCCACCACAACCAGTCCCCATTGCACTAATGTTAAACTTGTGAAAGGCCATTGATCTGAAATATTCTGTTTCTCTCACCACAGAGTACTTCCAAGCTGATTCTAATTTTTCTTTTAATAGCTTTATTCCCTTCACCTTGATTACACTTTCCTGTACACCTACTTACTGAGGCAAAACTTTTGTTGCCAATTTCAATTGGTGAAAAACTTCATATTCTGCTCTACACTAAGGTCCATTCAATTCCATTACTGAGTCAAATACACTGATTTGATCATGGCTATGGCCAAAATCCCTGGCCTCACTTTTCATACCTTAACTTAAGTGCTAACATAACATAGATGTGAACAGCAGCTTCAAACACCCCTTTTCTCTCCAGTTGTTTCGCTAAACTTCCCTTTAGGAGATGTTGCAATTATTTCTTTCCATAAGTTATAATAGTTGAATACATTGCTGCACAATTTTCTGTTGAACTGAATATATCAGTTTTCATTATTTGATTGTCATTTAATATTTTTGCTTCAATTATCTTGCATGGTATTTTGGGGACGACGGTAATGGTCCAGCAAAAAAAAAACACAAGAAAATGGGAACAGGAAAAGGCCACCAGGCCCCTCAAGCCTGATCTATGCTGGGCTCAACTTCCCTTCTGTGCCAGTTTCCCCACAGCCCTCAATTCCTTGATCTTTCAAATAACTGCAATTATATGACTCTGCCATATAAGTGAAAAGGGTAAGTAATTATGCATCTTCTTAACCAATCAGATTGAAGGTTTGTGAAACTAACAAAGAAATCCAGTTCAGAATGCATGACATTGATGTCAAATCAGCTACAGAAGGTGAAATAAAAAGTGATAGAGAAGTACTGGATTAAATGAGAGAATAAAGAAACAGATTTAATTTCCAGTAGCAGATATGAGTGAAATTCAATGCTTGTACTAGTTAATTATTAATGATAGAAAAGTTGGCTGGCCTTTTAAGAACACAACACTGAAAGGCTATCTAGAATGAAATGGGAAAGATTTGATTTTCTAGCGTGAGTTTTGTTTGTTCCAACTGTGCTTCATGTGCAGTGTATTTGATTCAGACAGTAAACTGTCATTTTTTGCATGGCTAGTAGTAGAGCAGTATATCTTGTACAGCAGCTTTTGGATTTCTGATTTAACCCCACTTCTGCTCTAACCTGAGCTTACCTGTAATATTTGCACCCCTTTAAAACAAAATTCTTTTGACTGTACCATTATTTTGATGGCAAATTATGACCCAAATAGGTCAGTCACAAATCATCCTTCCTACTTCTTCTGTGCCTTTTTATTTTGATTACTTTTGTCCTCCAATGATATCTGTAATGCTGTTTGTCCCATGGTTTCTGTGAATCATGTTCTCCTATGTTTATGCTTTGTTTCCTCTAATCTCTCTGGCTTGAATTTTGACCCTTGCTCCCATCTTAATAGTTCACTTGTAATTACACCTCTTTATGCATTAATGTTTATTTTCATTCTCTGTAAGCATAATGTCTCTACGTTCAATTTGTGCTTTTTTCCTTTTATACTTCCATTAAAGAGCACTGTTGTGAAAAAGTCTTAAAACGGTTCATTAAAATCTATTAAAGTTCATCTATTACTTTATTTAGTAGCAGCATATCCTTAATGCCGGGATCCATCCCCTTCTATGCCCTTAGAGGAAATCTCTCCTGGTGTCCTACATTTACAAAATTGCACCACTTAGTTACAGCAGAAGAATGTTCTTGGTTCTCCAAAGATAAATTGTAAGGTAGAAAAGCTCATTTAGTCCATTCAGTCTGCTAGCACTTGTTTTTTTCATTCGAAATCATCATAGTTTATTTATATACTATATGCCTGTTATACTAATACATAATCCTTTCTATCCATCTGGGCTACATTGAAGTGCTGTAATCAAACTACTGTCCAACTTCCATCAAGTACAATTAACACAAAAGTAAAGTACAGTTTTGTATTATATCTTGTATTCACCAATATATATGCCGCCATTTAAATGGTTAAAAAAAAAACTACACCTTTTACAAAGGTGTAAGATGGCACCATGTCAGTGCTGATTGTGATTTTTGTTTTGTTTTTCTTCACAGTGGATCTCATTCAGTCACAATGTTGAATCAAAATTGTACTTTTAAGTAATAAAATCTAAGTATTTCAGAGGAAATGAATGGGCAGGAGAAAAATAACCCTAAAGTGAAAAAGAAGGTGTCATTTGTTGCAAAACCTTCAGAAGAAAATCAAATACCTGAAGAATATGAGAATCAAGAATGCAGCACTGAAGGAATTGCTGACGTCACAAACTACTTCAATCAACTCGATTATTAGAGACACATGGACATCTGATACCTGTGGGGACGCACAGCATGTGGCATGGAGAGTCTGATGATGAAGAAGAGGAAACTGAAATGATGCTTATTTTAAAATGAAAGAGAAAGAACTGGAAAATGATCCAGCAAATCTGTTACTTTGGGCATCTGAGAAAAACCAGGTAGGTGCCCTGACTGGTTTGTCCATGGTTTATGTTTTTGAACTACTCGGAATTAATAGATCCAAATACTTTAATAATGAAAAATTACTAGATAGAGAGTCAAACAGCATGGAAGTAGATCCTTCAGCCATCGAATCTGCAGCAGTCATGAAGCAGTTATTTATGTTAATCCTACTCTAATCCCATTTTATTCTCCCCACATTCCTATTGACTCCCCCCAGATTCAATCACTCACCTGTGCACCTGGGGTAGATTCCACTGTCCAATTAATGTACCAATCTATATGTCTTTGGGATGTGGGAGGAACCAGTTCAAAAGCACTTCACTGCTTGTGAAGCCCTTTAAAACTTGCTGTGAATGTGATTAAAATGCTACTTGGATCCAAATTCTCTCTCTCTCTCTCAGAGTTTCCTCTCTTCCAGTTTTAAAGAAAAAGCACCATTTTTCCAAAAGTTCTTTATAACTATGATCTCTCTCTAGTTAGTGAATCTTCAATTTTCTTCCTCCATGAAGTAGTTTTTTAAGAAGATATCCAAAATGACATGCTATAATCCTAACTAAAGCAGTGCCCTGGTACAAATTCAATAACTTCATTTGTATATCCAATGTCCCTTTTTAACCCAGTTTGCTTTTAAATGGTTTTAAATGTACAATCAACTTTTAAGTAATACATCTGCATTTTGACATCTTTGTTTGTGCATACGTAATGATCTTACTGTCTTGCTAATGTGTACTATTTCATGTCTCTTGTTATTTTTCAGCCTCTTCCATATATCTACTTACTCAGTATCCTGAAATTTGCCTTATTTATCACAGTTCACTATGCCATTTAATTGTTCCTTTGGCATTATCTTTGCCATTTGTATGAATAAAACATAAGGCCCCAGAGTGAAATCCTGGAGCACACGATTTTTCAGCATTTGCCAGTCTGAAATCCAAAATACATTAACATAGTCCTGAATTACTCAGTTTATTTTTTCTGCTATATCTTGATGAACTTGCATGTTTGTGTAGCACAGATGCATGTTAATAAGATAACGTCATGAAATTTATATTCAGGAAGGCAATTTAAAAGGGTTATCGATAGCTATTAATGATTTTGCACTGTATGATGTGCAAGGTGAACTTAGTAACCAAAGAACATTTTGTATTCAGTAAAGCCATTACTAACTAGTTTATATGTGTAATAATACTTGTTATCTTTCTCATTATTTTCATTGTGTAGGTTTCGATAGTATGCAGACTTCTCTCAGAAAACCCAGGTCTTGTTAATGTTAAAGATGATGACCACTACACACCACTTCATAGGGCTGCCTACAGTGGTCATATTGAGGTTGTCCGCAGGTTGATAGCTCAAGGAGCAGATGTGCATGCTCGTACTGTAGATGGCTGGACACCCTTTGCACAGGCTTGTAAATGGAACTAATGCAGAAATAGCTTCATTTCTTCTGCAGCATGATGCAGACATCAATGCCCAAGACTAATGGTCTGCATACAGCATTACATCTTGCTTCAGGAAGTAAGACACCAAGGAAGCCATTGAATTGTTGTTAATGAATCGCTATATCAATTCAGATCTAAAAAATAACTTGGGTTGAGACAGCATATGATATTGCTTGTCGAACAAATATTCACTATTACCTCTTTGAAATTGCAGAACACTGTACTAATTCGGTACCTGAGCCAAAATAATCCACTTTAATGTACAGTCGCCCTAACACCAAACCTGTGGCCATTTTGTTAGGTGGAAGTTTGGTGTATCTCTTTAAGTTCAAATGACCATTGTAACTGTTTCAATGTCAATATGAAAGAGTCAATTTCCTAATTTACCCAAAAATTGGTTGTGTTGATCAACTTATTGAAAATGTGTTGCCATTTTTGGTGAAAAGTTATAAATATTCTTTTTTGCAGTCAATATTGTCTTTTTTCTATTGTAATGAGTTGAGGAAAATCAATCAAATACTATTATCTATAACATTACTCTGATCTGAATCCTTTGCTTCCTCCACACCATAGTATCAGATCCTCCATCTATCTTGTGAAACTCTAACTTGCCATGGGAGATTTACTGATCTTCGTTTCTATGTTCTAACATTATTGACGGTAAGCTGGGGAGTTTTTTTTTCTCTGGTAAAATGATAAGGAAAATAGTTTGCTTTAATGGCATACCTAATACATACATTGGATATGTCTACGTAATAAAATTACACTGGAGACAAACATTAAGTGTTGCACTGTTAATATCATTTGGGAGAGTTTAATCCCCTAACGTTTTCTAGCACTAAAAAATGCTGGAACTTGGTGGTCAAATTTTCTACTGGTCACTAGGTGGCCCACAAATGGATGTGATTTTACTCTCCTGCAAGTTAAACTTGCTTAAGTGAACAGCACTTCTTTCAGTGTTGTGGAAAGGAATTTCTTGGCCATAGTATTTAATAACATAAGGGAAGCAGGAGTAGGCCATTTGGCCCAACATGACTGCTTTTGTCTTTTGCTAAGATCATGGTTGATCTTTTATCTCTGGCCACTTTCCTGTCCCTTTCATATCCTTTGGGTCCCTTAGTATCCAAAAAGTTATCATTCTTTGTCTTAAAATGGTGTCTTATTCATTACTAAAATAATTCACAAGTTAATTTGTCAAAACACAATCTTGATTCTGGATATTTAATAAAGGAATGGAGAAACTTAGATCCTTTGACCCAAAGCAATGAGATGTGAGGGTTGATCTTGGAGATCTGAGCCTGAAATTCCTTGTCTTTACTGCCACTGAGACAGCACTGAGTGTCACCGAACACTTTAAAGTCCCATAAACATTCTGAACTTCTAATGCAAGGTTCCCAGAACAGCATTGTGTAGTTTCCCTGTGCAGGGCTGCAGCAGGTGCAATTGTTTTGAACTGCTATAAAATTTCGTAGCTGCTGGTACTTAGCCTTACTTCTGCAACTGCAGGAGCCAGCCAATATATGCCCAACACAAGCAGCACTCTTCCAGCTACAGAATAGTGCTACTGCTTCAGGAATGGATGTTGCAATGATATGTGAGGAGTGGAAGAGTGCTCACAGGAGGTAAGGTAAAACTAGAGTAGTGAAGAATATTTCCCACATTATTCAAAATGGCCATGAAGACTTTTCAGGGCTACAGTCAGATGCTTGGGGCAGGAGGATGCCAGTGAGATCTTTGTAAGGAATAACACCACAAGTGTGCAGTCTGTGTATGTGTACACTTTAGAGAATCCTGCAAATCAAGAAAATCCTAGTGAATGATCTGTCTGTACCTACAAGCTGAAGGAAAAGTAGATGATGTCTTTTCTCTAAGTGTAGAGCTTGAATGACCTCCCAAAAACAACACTGAGCAGCAAACTTCAAGACGCGGTATGGATCAGCAAAAGCAGCCTACAATGACTGAGGCTAGGAAGTTGAAAATGACCACTGTGGTCATAGCTATACAACACACATCCATGAGCCCGTATTGGAGGTTACAGATATCAATGAGGATTGCCTTTTTTTTTCAATCTTTTTATTAAATTTCAAATTAATTTCAAATTAATATACATAACATTAGTGATTATACACATGGTGTGAAGAGATCGGGATAACAATAATAACAGTTAATATATACACTCACAGAGAGTAAAATATATAATCTGAACCTCCCAATCTCTTACTAAGTGAACATGATACAAAAGAATTTGAAAAGAAATTTGATTATATGAAAAGAGAACCCCAAATTAAAAAGAAATAATAATAAACAAAAGCAAACCAAAAACTTCAAAAAAAAGGCTGGACTGTTATTTCTTCGGTTAAAAAAAACATTATGTCATTAGCTCTGCTCCTCTAATTCAAATAAAAGGTTATTAAAAGGGATTCAAAAAGGTCCTGCTTATACCATACGGAAATACTGAATAAATGGATTCCAAATTTCCTCAAATTTAAGCGAAGGATCAACAGTACCACTCCTAATTTTTTTCTAAGTTTAAACATGTTATAGTTTGAGAAAACCATTGAAATGTGGGTAGGAGGTATAGGATCCTTCCATTTAAATAGAATGGATCTCTTGGCCATTATGTAACAAAAGCAATCATACGACAAGCAGAAGCAGATAAATGGCCTACCTTTCACCTTTGCTTGTGAATTAGAATGAAACTGTTGACCCCTCCAAAATCTAAAAAAGCACTGATTATCCTCTCTCCTAATATGAGTCTCCTGAGCAAAAATAATCTGAGCGTTCAGTCTATGAAAAACTTTAAGATCTTCTTCCACTTAATTGGATTATTTAAACCATTTGTATTCCATGAACAAAATTAATCATATTATCCATTTTAATAGACTAAAAACATATGGTGTTGTAAGGGTTAACCTTACTGCACAGGAGACTCATTAACAGGAAGAGGAAAAAGAGTTCAAAGAGGAGCCGGATATGACGACAATTCAGGCATATTTGTAGTTTATCAGTCCAGAAGAAAAAAACTAAACTAAAAACAGCCCCACCCCCCATCCACAAAAGCCCAAAAACTGGCCAATAGACAGCCAGAATGCTACCCACTAAATCCCTTAACGCCACCTCTTTTGGTGGCAAATCTCCAAGTTAAAAGGAATGCAAACACCACCGTAGTCAAAACATTAAGGTACAAGTACCCAAAACAACATTTCGAAATTATAAACAGGCCTTGCTGAGAAAGTTCTACACAGTCAAAAATATGAGTCGACATTTTAAAAAATACAATTTTACTATTATTTCAAAAGGAAAAAAAAGCAATCAGTCACCCCATCAGATTCTTAATTATTACCAAACAAACCATCTAAAATATTAAAGTAGAATAATATAAGGAAAAAAAAGAACTGTTAAATAAAAACATTATAAGTATCCCATGTTCCAGAACCAAACACAAAATGTTAACAACGGCAGAAAAAGATCTCTTGGACTTAAAAACATTCAAATCTGTAAGTTAATTATTACCTTGTAGACCAAATAGGTAAAAAAAAATCAAAGAATAGCACATTTCTTAACCATCTGAAGTCAAAAGTTAATCTTTGAGAAATTCTTCGGCTTCATTCACGGAATTAAACCATTTGCATGATTTGTCAGGGAGTACAATCTTCAGGTGAAGCTGGGAACAATAATGCAGGTTGGTAGTTCCCTTGATAAAGTCGCGACATAATCAGTTTATAACGCAGTCTCTCTTTCATAACTTCCGGGCTGTAATCTTTAACCAGACGATTGCCTGGTGAAGCCCAGCCTGTGTGAATCCTGTAAATTCTGCAGGGATAGATTTTGGATGATGAGTCCTTCTATGTCTCCCATGTGATCTCTGTGATGTTAATTATCCATTTCCATGGCATCGAACAAGTATGAGTTGCAGACAAATTTACATAGGTTGTGTCATGCAGAAAAGTCATTTAAAAATCCAGAGGCGGCTAAATATTAAACACAAGCAAGGTGTAGAATAAGTACTGAGGCTGCTGACTGCTGTGTCCCAGCCTAGCAAAAGTTTGAATGTTGTGCCTTTAAATAGCACAATTTCAGGAAAAATGGGATTAGGAGGTAAATGATTATTCTGTGAATGACAGTTTTCAGATTAGTGAGGTGGAAAATTGCACTGTAGACATTCAATGTTGCACTGTTAATGTCATTTGGGAGAGGTTTATGCCATAACAATATTTCTGGAGTTAAAAAAAATCTTGCTGAGTGTCAGTCATCAAATTTTCCACTGGGCAATTAAGAGGCCCACAAGTGGATTTTTTTTTTGTTTTCCTGTAAGTTCATTTTGTTTTCGATTGAACAGTATTTTTCTCAGTGTTGTGAAAAGGAATTTTCTTGACCGTGGTATTTAATAACATAAGAAATGGAAGCAGGAGTAGGCCATTTGGCCTATCATGACTGCTTTGTCTCTTAATAAGATCCTTGCTGATCTTTTACTTTGGGCCACGTTCCTATCCCTTCCATTTCCCTTGAGTTCCTTAGTATCCAAATATTTAGGATACTTAATGACTGAGCTTCCACAGCCCTCTTGGGCAGAGAATTCCAAAGATACACTATACAAGACAAAATTTCTTCTCATCTCAGACCTAAATGCCCAACCCCTCATCGTCCCTGAATCTATGCTGTCAAGCGCCATAAGAATTTTGTATTTTTCAATAAGATAATTGGATGACTAAGGTAAATCTGAATTTAAATTGTATGGTAATTGCAAGATCATTGCAGAACCATTATCTGAAAATTCTTTCTCAAAGAAAAGTGATCACACCACACAATATACATCAACTAGAGAAAAGAGGCAAAACCTGGAAATCACACCAAAAAAAACGCAAAAGAGAAGGAACATTAAAATGATTGAATTGCCTTATTTGTTTTTACTAAACTTATACAGTTATTTTTAGTTCTTCCAAGGGTTCTTCCATATCCTCCCATTTTAATTATAGCTAGGTAATTTTCTACTTCTTTGCTTGGAGAGGCTTTGCTAACAAACTCAAAAGACATCAGGTACCGAACCTGAAAACTTATGATTTGTTCCAAAGCAAGCAGTGCATTCACCAACTAACCCAATTGAGATATCTAAATTTTCTGTGCTTGGCAAAGCCTTCTGAAGCTCAAAGTCCCCACTGGTTTGACTTTCAATTCGAATTGGCATGATGTCACACCAGGCACATGTGAAGCCATTTATAGCATGTCTGGGCTCCAGTAATCAAGAGCCAAATTAATGGAACCAGGAAACATTGAAATTTCTTAGGATCCTGAATAGTGGTAACTCATTTTAACTTGAGACACAAGTCCACAGCCTCATCTGCATCTGGGAAATGGAAAACATGCCAAAGGACCTCAGATGCCTGAACCATAACCATTTAAAAAGGAAAAAAATTCAATTGTTACCAAAAGGAGTCCTCCTCAACTGCTTCCTGCCTGTGACTAGACAGTGACAACCCCAAGAAAAATGCGAGCAGCACCATCAGCCACTATACATGGCCTCTTTCTGACTTCATCAATTGAGAAACTTTGAAGGGTCCTTCTCAAATTTGACAGCCCACAGAAATGTGACTATTCTATGACTGTTAAAAGATGATATGCAAGCTGTGGTTCTAACCAATGGACCCGCCATAGACCCCAGTGCAGATTGCGCTGAAACATGGTTGTGTCAGTCCTTGAATTCTTTTCTCAGTCTTGCCCACCAAAATATTGTTTCTCACCTCCTTCATGTCTTTGCACTGGAGTGGAGCTCACCTCCAGGAAGAACAAGAAACTCCATCCCCTTCATTCCAGAACTTCATCCTTCCAAGATCTGCACAACAAATGCTGCTGACATGCACATTCAAAGGCAAAGCTCAAAGTCATCATCAACTTGTTAACCAATGCATACAACAGAATGGGCTTTACACCAAACATTCACAAAACAAAGGTCCTTTTCACAATCTTTTCCTGCACAACATTGCTCTTGAAAATAAGGTTCATCACGAGACCTTGTAAAATATAGACCACTTTCCAAAACACAGAAGCCACCTTTCAGTAAAGGCAGACATTGTGATAAAATTCAGCTCTGATGCACTGGCGAGAGTGCTGATCCTTGCACTCCTGTATATTTCAATGATATCTAATACAGGCATTTCAAACCACTAAAGCACCACGCATGCTACTTCCACAAATTCTTCTAAATCCACTGGCAGGATGATTGAACCATCATCAGTTCTTCCCAAAATCAACATCCAGCCTTGTTACACTCAGCCAGCTCTTATGGTCAGGCCATATTGTTCACACGCCTGACACCTGACTCCCGAAAGATATGTTTTACCCCGGGATCCGTCAGAGAAATACATGCAGGGTGATCGCAAAGCCTTTTGAAAAACATTAACATTCTCATAAATCGTGGGAATCTCTCCCCTGCGATAGATCAAAATGTTGGCATATTTGGGATGGGACTGAAAGCGTCAAGTACCTTCAGCGTGAGCACGGGGAAAATGCTCTTTCCCATAGGACTCATCCTGTCAACACCTGCTGGCCGTCCGAGGCGGAGTCCACGGTTCCCAGAAGTGGGAAGTGGAACCAAGTCATTCTCCCTCCTTAAGGAGAAGAACTTATTTTAGATCCTGTGGGCTATCCTTGTGCACCCACTGCTTCAGATCGTCACTGTGCCCACACCGGGCACACTGCTGTCGGGCACACCACGTTCAGATGCGTCATCACCTCGGCCCGCGCACGGCACTGGGTCCATTCACAAATCCCACGTCGCACGCTGAGCTGACGTCACGTGGCAACGACGCCCCCGACGTGTCGGATGGCGTATGACACACACGGGACATTCCTTCTGGGTGTTATGGAGACCGCCGGCGGCCCTGTGTGTTGCCACGGCGACGGCATGGGGACGCTGCTGTCGGTGCACGTGAGAAAGACGTGGTGCGTGAGGCCGAGGCGGCGGCGGCGGCGGCGGACAATGTGGGCCGCTGAGGCAGACACTGCGCGGGGATGGCCGGTGCATCCAATGAGTAACCACTCGCCAGCGAGGAGGCCTGAGAAGTGTTAACTGGCCGACCTGGTGCCCGGCCAAAGGGAAGGGAAGGGGCCCGGAGAGAGTCGAGGCTACCGGCCAGGATCTTAATTCTGATGATGCTTCGCCCATTGTTGTAATGCTGCAGGCTTGTGTGCTGAAGGTTTCCCTGTTTGAAATGAACTTGCCGTCCGTGGTGAATTTGCATGTCATTATTATTACTTGTATTGCTAACAAATCCTGACATTTTTATTTCTGTAGTCTTCAATCCCTATGGAACTTTTATCCCATTCTTGCTGCATGCTGCTTCCAATCTTGAAAGTAAAACGTGTGGCATGTGACTTCACTTTAAATAACTTTTTGGGGGGCTGTCTTAGTATACGGGGTTGAGATGGGGTGAGTAGGTATAAGCCAGGAAACTACAGGCCATTGAACCCTACAGCAGTAAATTCAGATTCAGATCACTTTATTGTCATGTACACCAGGGTGCAATGAAGTTCCTTGCTCGCGTGAAGCTCACAGAGTAAATGGTATACATGGTAATAATAAATACAACAGTAAGTACAGTAACATGTTTAAAACAACAGAATGGTGCAAAGATAATAGTGCGATCTGATAGCAATGGGGAAGAAACTGTTGTTGAGTTTGGTCATTCAGGCTGTCAAACTCCTGTTTCTTCTCCCAAAAGGTGGAAGAGAGAAAAGGGAATGGCCAGGGTGGCATCCTTGACTAAACTCAGCAACATACAAAAGCTGGAGGAACTCAAATGGATCAGGCAGCATCTATTATGGAGCGAACTGGACAGTCGATGTGTTGGGTCAAGACCTTCCAACCTTGACTGTACTATTAGACTTTCTGAAGCAGTGCACCATGAAGATGGACTGGATGGAAGGAAGTGACGAACCTGTGATGGACTGGGCTGTGTTTACCACTCTCTGCAGGTTCCATTGGTCCAGAGCAGAGCAGTTGCCATACCAGACTGAGGTGCAACTGTCAGGATACTTCCTATAGTACATCTGTAAAAGTTTGAGAGAACCCTCATGGACAAGCTGAATCTTCTCAGATGTCTAAGAAAGTACATATGCTGATGCGCTTTCTTGATCACCACATCACTATGGAAAGATCAGGTGAGGTTGCTGCTGATATGGATGCTTAGGAACTTGGAGCTGTCGACTATCTCTACAGCAGCTCCATTGATGAGGACAGGGTTGTGTTCACTCCTGCTTCCTTAAGTCAACAACCAGCTCTTTCAACTCCATCTCATGTTGTTGATCCAGCCTATAACACTGGTGTCACTGGTGAACTTAAAGATCAAGTTGGCACTGTATCTGGCCACACGGTCATGGGTTTACAGGGAGTGGAGCAGGGGACTGAGCATGCAACCTTGAGGAGCACCAGTGTTAAGAGTCAGGGTGGATGAAATGTTATGACCAACTGAGGTCTACTGGTCAGGAAAGTCGAGAAGCCAGTTGCAGATGGAGGACCCATGGTCAAGTTCCAAGAGTTTAGAGATGAGCTTATTAGGTATTATGGTGTTGAAGGCTGAGCTATAATCAATGAATAGTGTCCTGACATATGTATTTGTCTTGTTGAGGTGATCCACAGCTGAATGTAGTGCAAATGATGGCATACTTTGTACATTTCCTGTATGCAAATTGCAGGAGTCTAGATTGTTGGGAGGCTGTGTTAATGTGGGCCATTACCAATCTCTCAAAGCTCTTCATTATGGTGAATGTTAAAGCTACTGTTTGGTTGTCATTGAGACAGGATACTTTACTTTTCTTGGGACTGGAATGATAGAGGTTTCCTTGAAGCAGATGAGGACAATAGACTTTAAGTGAGAGCTTGAAGATGTCAGCAAAGACAGTGGCCAGTTGATTGGTGTGTGATTTCAGAACCCGGCTCCATGTGGCCCTGTCCCTTTCTGAGAGACTACCTTTGTGAGAGCAGATCTGACTTCTGCTACTGACTTCTGCCACTGAGATGTAAGGGGCAGAGTCAGTGGGGATGGGGAGACATGCCTTGGCACCTGCTCAGAACGGGTGTAGAAGGCATTGAGCTCATCCGATAGAAATGCATTGTTGTCAGAGATCACCCCGCTTTCAGCTTGTAGCCTGTGATGGTATTCAGACCCCGCCACAGTTGCTTGCCATCCATCTGATTGGATTGAGCCTTCAGCTTGCTGTCTTGGCATCCCTGATAGCTTTATGGAGCTCATTCTTGGCTGTCTTGTACAGTGCAGGGTCATCCCTCCTGAAAGCTTCAGATCTGGACTTTAGCAGAGAGTGGATCTCCCTGTTCATCCAAGGTTTCTGTTGGGATAAACCCTAAATGTCTTCATCAGAATGCGGTTGTCAACACATTTCTTGATGAAACTAGTGACAACTGAGGTATTTTCATTCAGGCTGGATAAAATGATTAAGTCACTTAAACAATGCAGTAGAAACCTTTGTGTTCTCTGAATACCTGAATGCTGGGCTTGCCAAACCTGTTAAGCTGAAATTTTATATTACTAGGTATGCTGTCCAGTTCTTTCATTATTTTGCTTTACTCTTATCAGATATTTAATGGAAATGTCCCTCATAAGATTCACAGTGTAGCAATAATCAATACTGGAGGGTACTACAATAGTGCAGCAGTTGATGCTGCTACCTCATTGCTCCAGGGTTTTGATCCTGATCTTGGATGCTGCCTGTGTGGAACTTGCATGTTTTCCCTGTGACCATGTGAGTGTCTGCTGGGTGCTTCAGTTTCCTCCCACATCTGAAACAGGCGCTGGTAGGTTAATTGGGTGGCACGGTAGCATAGTGGTTAGCGCGATGCTATTACAGCGCCAGCGATCGGGTTTGATTCCTGTCGCTGTCTGTAAGGAGTTTGTACGTTCTCCCGTGTCTGCGTGGGTTTCCTCCGGGTGCTCTGGTTTCCTCCCACATTCTAAAGACGTACGAGTAGGTTAATTTGGGGTTTAAAATGGGTGGCGCAGACTCATTGGGCCGAAAGGGCCTGTTACCACACTGTAAGTAAAATTTAAATTTAAAATTGGCTACTGTAAGTTATACTCAGTGTAGGTAAATGGTAAAATAATTGGTAAAGAAGAATTGATTGCCCTGTGAGAAATGATAAATTCCAAGAGTATAGGAAACCAAAAATGGAGAATGGGACTGATGAAATTGTTCTGTCAGTAGCTGGAAAGGATCCACTGCGTCAAATGACTCCTTTCTTTGCCAATTTACTTAATTGTTATAACAATGTGAATCTGACTCTCTTTGGTATAGATACAATGGGCCAGATGATTCTATTAGGATTAAGGTACGCATTAAGAGTAAGTACATTTAGATGAAAAATTACGGTGATATGATGTCTAGAACAAATAGGGAGAGAATATCATCTCTCTGTCTAATGTGTGTGCAGTGCATAGGTACAATTTATGAATATCTAAGTAAACATATTAAATTATAGTTGATATTATATATTTACAATTCTGACTTTTTCTACAGAAAAAATGTTTCTTTATAATGGTCCAGTGAAAAAATCTCGTAACTTAGCTATGATCCAGACCCATAAGCTGCAAGGCAAGAAAGAAATGAATTGTGAGTCCTTTTTCAGATGACTAGATACTTCACACCTTATACTACACTAATATGGATAAAAGAACGTAGGAGTAAGCCATACAGCCATTCAAATCTGCACCTTCATTCAGTTAATTATGGCTGATCTTTTACTTCAGCACCATTTTCCGGTATTATGACCATATTCTTTTTTTCCCTTAATGTCCAGAAATTGATCAATCAATGTTTTGAATGAACACGTTATTGAGCCTCCACAGTCCAACAGAGTAAAGATTTTCAAAGATTCAAAGTCAAAGTTGAGTTTATTGTCATATGCACAAGTACATCTATGCACAGGTGCAATGACAAACTTACGTGCAGCAGCATCACAGGCACATAGCATCAAATAAGTAGCATCCACAAGAAAAAACATAAATTATACACATTTTTTATAAAAGAACAATTAAAACAAAAAAAATGAAGTCCATTTTAGTGCAAAGTGATCAAAGTGGTCATAGTGTTGTTAAACTGTAGTGAATAGGTTTGTGCCAGTTGGTTCAAGAATTGAATGGTTGAAGGGAAGTAGCTGTTCTTGAACGTGATGCTGTGGGACTTCAGGCCTTTTTACCTCTTGCCCAATGATAGCTGCGAGAAGGTGGCATGGCCCAGATGGTGGGGATTTTTAATGATGGATGTTGCCTTCTTGAGGCAGCACCTCCTGTAGATTCTACCGATGGTGGGGAGGGATGTGCCCGTAATGTATTGGGCAGAGTCCACTACTCTGCAACTTCTTACATTCTTACGCATTTGAATTGCCTTACCAGACCATGATGCAATCAATCAAGCGGAACCTCCTTAACCTCATAAGAAAGTAAAGACACTTGTGTGCCTTCCTCTTGAATACAGAATTTTCTCCTTATCTCAGTGCTAAATCTCAATCCCTTATTCTGAAATTGTACCTTCCTAGTCCTAGACCTCAGCAAGGGGAAATGCCCCCTTTACATCTAACCTGTCTAACCAAACCCCTATACAATTGTGATAAGACTTCTTTACTCCTGTATTCAAATCCTCTTGTTGTAAAATCTGTCGTACCATTTGTCCTCTTAATCACTTACCACATCTATTTATTGACCGTCAGCAACGTGTACCAGCACACATCATCTTCCCTCTTTCTTTCCAGTCCTGATGAAGGCTTCTCAACCCAAAACATTGACTGTCATTTCCCTCTATAGATGCTGCCTGACGCGCTGAGACCCTCCAGCATTCTGTGTGTTGTACAAGCACACCTTGGTCTCTTTTGAACATTGACACTTCACCATTTAACAAATACTCTGCTTTTGTGTAACCTGTACCAAAGAGGATAACCTCACATTTTCCCACATTGTATTTCATCTGAAGTGTTCTCACCAAATTACTCAGCTAGTCCTTATCCCCTTGAACCTTCATTAAATCCTCTTCCATGGGTACAGTCCCATCTAGTTTGGTATCACCAATATGCCTAGAAATACACCTCTCATTAATATAGACTGTAAAGAGCTAGGGCCCCAAGCACTGATTTCTGTGATACGGCATTAGCCACAGTTTACCAATATGAGAACAATTTGTTTGTATGCACTTTGCTTTCTGTCCAATAGCCAATTCTCAATCCTTGATAGTACATTACACTCCATTCCATGTGCTGCAACCTTGTTGAGGGTGACACAGTGTTGCTGTAGGTAGTGCAACTGCCTCGCACCTCCAGTGACCCTCATTCAATACCAACCTCAGAAGCTGTCTTTGCGTAGTTTACATGTGCTCCTGTTGATGTGCTGATGTTGGAGAGGGTTCAGAGGAGATTTATGAGGATGATTCCCAGAATGAAAGGGCTTACATGTGATGAGCGTTTGTCGGCTCTTGGACTGTACTCACTGGAGTACAGAAGAATGAGAGGGGACCTCATAGAAACATTTAAAATGTTGAAAGGACTGGACAGAGTAGATGTGGCCAAGCTGTTTCCCTTGGTGAGTCCAGGACCAGAGGGCACAATCTTAGAATTAGAGGGTACAGGTTTAAAACAGAGATGAGAAGAAATTTCTTTCGCCAGAGGGTAGCGAATTTATGGAATTCCTTGCCACGTACAGCAGTGGAGGCCAGATCATTGGAGGCGTTTAAGGAGGCGATAGATAATATCTAATTAGTCAAGGTATCAAGGAATATGGGGATAAGGCAGGAAATTGAGGTTAGAATGGAGCATGGAGCAGACTCCACCACCCCCCCCCCCCCCCATTTCTCTTTTCTTTTTTCTTTTTCCCCTTTTCTTCGGAGCAGACTCCATGGGCCGAATGGCCTACTTCTGCTCCCTTGTCTTGTGATTGCATGGATTTCTCCAGGTTCCTCCCATATCCTAAAGGTATGTTGGTTGTTAGATTAATATTTGTATTATAGTGTAGGTATCTAGTGGGAAAACCGGAGGTAAGGGGTTGTTAATGGGCATCTGTGAGAGAATAGGTTACAAGAAAATAAGTGAGAAAATGGGATTGATAGGATTGCTTTAAGAGCCAGCATTCACTCTAACCTTTATCCCATCCTTCAGTCAAATCAATCAAAGTACTAAACATTGTAGAATGAAATAATCTCTGAATTATTAGAATGTCATAAGGTTTTTCCTGTGACTACATCTTACTTTTTGAACTGTTAGGAGTGAACAAGCTTTAATCATTGTTATCTAAATGTCAAGTTTGTTCTTTATTGACTGCCTCTGCATTATAAAAGGTGGCTTGCTCTTCTAAAGTAAAATTCTCATGAAGCTAGTATTGGATCACATTCCATGATTGAAGAAACCATCGAGGAAAGTCAGAGTTACACTTCCCTGGGGCAAAATCAAAAATGTGCTTATTCCTCCTCATATTTAGCAGTGATGAAATAAATTTTCTTTAAACATGTTCTTTCTACAAGTTTATTAATGACGACTTGTATTTCGTCACAGTTTTGCCTGGTCTTATCTGTTCCTCTCAATTTGGAGATATCAGCAGGTTTTGAAAGTGTGCTTCTTAAGCCCAAATTATAAAAGTAGTTATAAAACTACTTATAAAAGTAGTGATAATATGAAAGGAGGTTGCAAAAGAATTAGGTGATGCAGAAAAAAAAGAGAAACAGCCACTGGAAGCACTTTCCTTTGCATCAAAATCTAGTGTTTTCTAGTAAGATATAATCAAAATAAGATAAACTTATTTTAGAACCCTATTTGTATTAGGAATACTTTGACAATAAGCAAGTGATTTGCAATGAGCAAATTCCTTCTATAGAGTTAGTAAATTTTAGTATTGTTTTATTAGCTTTAGATTTGGATCAAGTATGGAACATTAGAAGGAACATACCTTTGGGGCAATTAAAAACTGCAAAAACTTCATCTTCTATTATGAAATACTACTCTCGTTATGGTACAATGAAAGGTAAGATTGAAGTTGAAATTGAATTGTCTTAAAAATTGCTCCTTATGATGCTGATAAAAGCTGTGCCGTGTGGTTAGAAAAAGGCTTAACCCAGATGAATTCTATTCCCATCCACAAGTGTCCAGTGGAAATTCAACCTCTCATGACCAGGCAGGACATTTGTTAGCATTAAAAACATTGTTCTGGTGTAAAACTTCCCAAATGACATCAACAATGATTCAACATCCAACATTTGTCTCCAGCATACCTTCAGCTTTGCTGGTCTACAATATGACAGGTTTTGTTGTTGCAGAGGACAACCACCTATTATTAAACCTGTCTCCCCTGAAAGTCTGCTGTTTAAATGACCAGAACACAGCCTTCATTCTTTGCCAGGCTCTTCCACAAAGCTCAGTAGCCTCACTGCTTGCACTATAAACTGCTGACATTCAAGACTGAGTCCTCCTTCAATGACTTTTCTGCAGTCCAAACTGATTTCCAGTGGGGACTTGTCTACACCTGGAATAGAGATTTACCATGCATGTCAGAGATATCCTAGATAACCAAAGGAATCACATTGGAGAAGGCATAGAGTAGTTTGCCAACCAAGGCCTATCCACCCTAACTGCACAGCAATCCAGGCACTTATCTAGACTTCTCTGAGGACCAATGTCTCTGCAGGCTAAACTACACCAAGAAGGTTCTTACTGAGGTCTGTGACCTCTCCCCCTCCACCCTTAGCTGCTTTGACTGTGGAGGTTGAGTTCACTGTCTCATGGCTTCCTGGCCAAAGGATCATTCCAGGCTGCTTCTGATGGTCACTGACACATCCCAGTTTGCTGCACATTACTGAATTAGGAAAGTCATACCGCCTCTATATTCGAGGAGAGTAGACTTCCCTTCAGTCACCAGGCAAAGCAAATCCTTCTTGGTATTGCAGGCTTCCCCAAGGTGCAGACATTCAAAACTCCACCTGTGTAAGTTCTTCTGGGGAAATTCCCTGGCAACTTCCTGCCAGGACTATCTGGCTATACCTCTGGAGGGTCTTGCATGATGAATATGTCTCCTATGGACACTTTATCCCTCTCCAACCTGTGCAGTTCCTTCTGAGCCCTTGGGGGGCATTCTCCCATTTTTGCATCATCCATTCTTGAAGCAGAAGCTGAGTGACTATGAAGTCAAATCTTCACAGTCAAAGCAGTTTAGGCACCCATGTGTTGAGGCAAAGGAGTCACAGATCTCACTAAGGACTATCTTGGTGTAGTCTAACCTGTATTATCACTCTCCAGTAACTGGAAGAGTGCTGCATGTTGTGTGCTTATGTTCCTCTTAAGGGCTTACTTGTGAAGTCACAGCTGTGAAGCTAAACACCAGCTACTACAAAACCTTGCAATAATTTCTTATTCCAAAATAAACTTTATTCATAATAAAAGACAAACTATATACAATTATAAAACAGTGCAAACCTTTACATTCTTGTACACATCATTCATTAGTGTTACCTTTTTATATAAAAAACAGCACCGATGCCACACGTGTGGCTCCCTGGGGGCTACCCAGTCCCGTATTTACAATATTTAGGGGCTTTCTCGCCTGACCCCGCCCCTCCCTCTCCAGTGGCAGAAAAACCCTAAACTGTAGTCCTTCTCCACCAAGCCTTTGTGTTGGCTGTACTCAGCTTCAGTGCGTCCCTCAGCACGTACTTCTGTAACCTGGAATGCACCAGTCGGCAGCATTCCCCTACAGACATCTCGCAGTGCTGGAAGACCAACGATTTTCGGGCAGACCAAAGGGCGTCTTTAACAGAGTTGATGACCTTCCAGCAGCAGTTGATGTCCGTCTCTGTGTGTGTCCCCGGGAACAGCCCGTAGATCGGAGAATTCTCTGTTACGCAGCTGCTGGGGATGAACCATGACAAGGACCCTTGCACCTTTCGCCACACCCTCCTCGCAAACCCACAGCCCGCAAAGAGGTGGGCGACTGTCTCGTCCCCAGCAAAGTCCTCCCGGGCGTAGCGCGCACTGGGAATGAGGTTCCGACCATGCAGGAAGGATCTGACTGGGAGGGCCCCTTCTGCCGCCAGCCAAGCGAGGTCTTGGTGCTTGTTGGTGAGTTCTAGCGATGAGGCATTCTGCCAGATAGCCTGGACAGTCTGTTCAGGGAACCACCCCACAGTATCCACGGAGTCCTTCTCCTGCAGTGTCTGCAGGATGTTCCATGCTGACCACTGCCTGATGGACTTGTGGTCAAAGGTGTTGGTCTGGAAGAACTTTTCCACGAAGGACAGGTATAATTTTTTTTATTTATATACAAAATAAACTTTATTCATAATAAAAGACAAACTATATATAATTACAAAACAGTGCAAACCTTTACATTCTTGTACAGACCATTCATTAGTGTTACTTTTCTATATAGAAAACAGCACTGATGCCACACGTGTGGCTCCCTGGAAACTACCCGGTCCCGTATTTACAATATTTAGGGGCTTTCTCGCCTGTCGCTACCCCTCCCTCTCCAGTGGCAGAAGAACCTTAAACTGTAGCCCTTCCCTTCCGAGCCTTTGCGTTGGCTGTGCCCAGCTTCAGTGCGTCCCTCAGCATGTACTCCTGCAGCCTGGAGTGTGCCAGCTGGCAGCATTCCCCTACGGACATCTCGCAGTGCTGGAAGACCAACAAGTTTCGGGCAGACCAAAGAGCGTCTTTCACCGAGTTGATGACCTTCCAGCAGCAGTTGATGTCTGCCTCTGTGTGTGTCCCTGGGAACAGCCCGTATATCAGAGAATCCTCTGTTACGCTGCTGCTGGGGATGAACCGTGATAAGGACCCTTGCATCTCTTGCCACACCCTCCTCGCAAACCTACAGCCTGCAAAGAGGTGGGCGACCGTCTCGTCCCCAGCGCAGTCCTCCCAGGGGCAGCGCGTGCTGGGAGTGAGTTTCCAACCATACAGGAAGGATCTGACTGGGAGGGCCCCTCTCACCGCCAGCCAAGCGAGGTCTTGGTGCTTGTTGGTGAGTTCTGGCGATGAGACATTCTGCCAGATGGTCTGGACAGTCTGGTCAGGGAACCACCCCACAGTATCCATTGAGTCCTTCTCCTGTAGTGCCTGCAGGATGTTCCATGCTGACTACTGCCTGATGGACTTGTGGTCAAAGGTATTGGTCTAGAAGAACTTTTCCACGAAGGACAGGTAGTGCGGCAGCTTGCAGCTGACTGGGACGCCTTGTGGCCATAGGGCCAGGCCTATCCTTCGCAACAGCAGGGACAGGTAGGACCTCGGTACGTAGTGACACTTGGTGCCCATATACTTGGGTTCCACACACAGCCTGATGCAGCCACAGATGAAGGTGGTCATCAGGAGGAGGGCGACATTGGGGACACCTTTACCCCCTTGTGCATGGTGGCCCATTGGACCCGCTCCATCTTGGATCCCCAGATGAACCGGAAGACGGCGCGGGTATTCCCAAGCCAGAGAAGCGAGGAACAGGCCACACCTGCGCCAAGTACAGCAGCCCTAAGAGCGCCTCACACCTGATGACCAAGTTCTTCCCAGTTATCGATAGGGAGCGCCGTTCCCACAGTCCCAGTCTCTGCTTCACCTTCCCAATCCGCTCCCGCCAATTTTTGTTGCATGCCCCAGCCCCTCCGAACCAGATCCCCAGCACCTTCAGACAGTCAGGCCTGACAGTGAAGGGGACGATGGATCGGTCGGGCCAGTTGCCGAAGAGCATGGCCTCGCTCTTCGCGCGATTGACTCTGGCCCCGATGCCAACTCAAACTGGTCGCAGATACTGATCAATCTGCGAACTGACCTCAGGTCCGAGCAGAAGACGGTGACATCGTCCGTGTACAGGGAGGTTTTCATCTGGGTGACCTCACTGCCTGGCAACGTCACCCCTCTGATGCTCTCATCCTTCCTGATGGACTGAATACAATAATCCACATTGAAACTGACAGAGTTACACAAGGAACCAACAGAACTGTGTGGAAACCACAATTGGGAGGGTCACAGTAGAGTTAGGGTATTTAAGCAAATTGAAGAGTGGAAAGGAATTTTTAGGCTAATGTACTGTTACTGGAGGAACCCAAATTTTCAAATCTATTTGAATTAGCCAGTTTATGAAACATTTAATTTTATTCCCCAAAAGTGCCACAGATTCGCTAATGCAAAACCTAAGAGTAGCTGTTTTTAGGTGTCTGTAGGGGAACACTGCCAACTGGCACATTCCAGGCTACAGGAGTACGTGCTGAGGGACGCACTGAAGCTGGGTAAAGCCAATGCAAAGGCTCGGTGGGGAAGGACTACAGTTTAGTATCCTGTTTAATATTCCTACCAACTCATTGTAAAAGTCTTATTCAAGTGATTTATCTTTCACTGAGGTACCATAAAGGAGTATTTTAATATTCATGTTATGTTACAGTAATCCATAAAGTTGTATTCACAAACCATCAGTATTTTTTGATTACCAACCCTGGAATACACTATAGGGTGCTGTACTTTGGCTAGAGCAGCTATTTTTTTTTCTTTAAGGCATAAGCTACAATCTGCCACTATGTTCAAAACACACAGAGGTACAGACCTTCTGATTTTTGTTTGCTAAAATGGTCAAGCAGATGATTAAGACGAACAGTTATTAAGCAAACATTCCATTTTTGTTATTTTTGCTGTTATCTTCAGTGATTTGACCTGAGTCATCCCACTTCAATTAGTTGTAACTTGCATTAATGGTTCTTTCTACTCCCACATTTATTTATGTCTCACGTTCTTTCTTAGTTAATGTCTCTTGTCTTTTGCATCATCATCTTGCGCACCTTCTCCTACATTACTGCAGTGACTATCTTTCAAGAAGTATTTCTCTGTCTGTGAAGCTCTTTGGGAGTCCTGAAAGGGTTGCAAAAGACAGTATATAAATGCATATTTTTTCTATTATGCTCAATTCAGGTACTCAAGTTTATTATTTGTTTTGTTTTTCAAGTTTGCTATGCTGCTCGCTCCTATTTGTATAAGTTACAGGAATGAGTTTTGGCCAGCCATTCTCAGTTGGCTCGCTTTCTTTTGCACTTTGTCATCCTTTCCAAAGAAAACAAGAAGCTCAAAAATGAAACCTTTTCTTCTTTCTAAATGTCTGCATAAACATATACTGTATACCTAGGTGAACATGCTGTTGATGCTTAATGGATTTCATTAAAGGAGAATGTCACTAAGATTCTAGATGGGCTAAAAAATGACAAAGAGGAGGTACCAGAAAAGCCATCTGCACTTTAAACTTGATAAAGCACCTAGCCCAGACATGATGTATCCTAGATTGCTGTGGGGAGGAAATTGCATGCACACTGGATATAATCTTTCAGATTATTATAGATTCAGGTGAAGTGCCTAAGGACTGGAAATTTGCAAACGTTACATGCTTATTCAAAGAAAGGAATATAAAGATAAACTGAGTAATTGCAGTTTAACTCAGTAGCAAGGAAAATTCTAGAAATAATAATTAAGGAAGAATGCAGTTTGATTAGAAAAAAACAGTATAGTGGATTTGTTAAAGACAATTGTTGCTCGCTAATTTATTAAGAGGTTTTTGAAGTAACAGAGACAGTTGATGAGGGAAATGTAGATGATGTATTATACATCAGCTACATAGGGTTTGTTAAAGTGCTGCAAAGGCATTTGATAAAGCGCTGCTTAATGGGCTTGTCATCAAGATTGAAGCCCAGGGAATAAAAGGAATGGTAACATCACAGATAGAAGGGTGGAGAAGTGACTTTCTAAAATTATTTCAGGAATGAGGGTCTTCATTTTATTAAAAGAGTGGAGAAACTGGTGTTGTTCAGAAGAGGTTGCAATAGGAACTGATAAAGCAAATTAGAATCATGAAGGGGATAGAGAGATTGAGAAAAGAGTCAAGGACTAGGGACATGAGGAAAAATTGTCTGACACAGTGAGAGGTTAGGGTCTGGATTGTGCTGCAGAGTTAGTAGTGATTCCGTTGTAGTGTTCAAAATGTATAAGTATCTGGAAGGAAAGAATTTGCAGTATCATGGGGAGAGGGAGGGGAGCAGGACGAGTTGTTGCATACAGCCATTGCAAGCTCAAGGGGCCAAATGCCGCCTCCTGTACTGCAAACATTCTGTGATTCTATGATATGAATAAATGGGGTATTCACCACTGATACACTGCAAATTGGCATCATTGAGCAGGAGTCTGAAGAAATTCTTAGCCCGTTTTTGTCTCGATATACCACTTTTATCATTCTAAATATGCATTCTTGTAACTTTTGAGCAGATAATACTTTTGAAATGAAGCAATCTTCAAGATCAAAGGAACAACAGAAGAATAGGGAGGCCTACAATTGTCTGAATAAACAGGATGAGATTGACTTCTGAGTTTTACTTATATCCTTCATCTGAAAGTCAAGCAGTATTATTTAAATTTCCAATAATTAGAAGGCAAATACCTTCTTAACATCGGATTCAACTAAATATTTGAATGTTTGAGACTTAGCACAGAATTTGGTATTGTCTTAGAGACAAGTGTATTTAAAATGCTTTTGGTGAAGAAAAGTACATTTTGCAGCATATTTAATTGACCTGTTGAAAAATCTTCAAATTTGAAACATAATTTCTAAGAATGTGGTTGACAATGGAAATAATAAACAAGTATTTTAAGTTTTCATCAAATTCCACATCATTAGGTATTTGCCGTTACTTTTTAGTCTATTAGATTAATTTTGGCAAAAAAAAATTAAAGTTTAATGATACGCTGCACAAATTACTTATGCAAAGATCCACAGTCTTCAGATATTAAAATGTTCTAAATAATTTAATATAAATGACCATTGTATAGAAGATAGATTAGTGCATGTTAAGATCAGTAGTGACACTTGGAGCTTAGCATTAAGTTTGGATTCAAGCAGGATGGATGAAGCTGAAACTGGACCTATGGATGAAATTAAATGTAAAATCTGAAAATTCTGGAAATACTTGGGTGGGACGATACCTGTGGAGAACGAAATAAAATTAACATTTCAGATTGAGTTTTCATCAGAACTAGGGCAAATTACAAAACAAGCATATTTTAATTGCAGAGAAGGAGCAGAAGTGGAAAGAAAAAAAATGTCTGTAAAAGGGTGGAGATTAAGAGAGACCAAAATGTTCAATTGGTGGGTTGTGCCAATAAATACAAGAGAACTATTGCGTCACCTGGGAGGAGTATTTGGGTTGCTGGATGGTGGGAAGGAAAGAGGTGAAAGGGCAGGTGTTGCCTTTCCTGTATTTGCATGAGAAGGTGATATCAGAAGGGGAGCTGGAGTTGGTGGATATGGAAGTGTGAACTAGAGACCTGGGAATCAATTGTTCAGTCAATCTAAAATAATTATTTTGATACCAGATTTAGTGAGTTTGATCTGTAGACAAACAGTGACCTGCTTACCCATTTCAGAAGTTAGTTTATTTAAATGTAATCATTTCTACCAGTCATTGTCTAGGGCATTGAAAGTTAGTATGTGCTGATTTAACTGGCTGAAATTTTCAATAAGGCATCTGCCCTAACTGTGACTATGATTATCAATGGGTTGGTGAGATATGAGTATTAATTATATGGTAACAGCATTGAATAGCAATGATCTTATATATGGTAGAGTAGACTCAAGGTGCTTCCTCGCCTACTGCTGTTCCCAATTCATGGGTTTGTATTGAAAATCAGCAGACCATTCAGAGAAATAGGAATTTTGGTTGGATAGGAGCAAAAGTACTGAACATTTGTTTTCTAAATGACATTTTATTGGCACTTAGGCTGAATGATTCCTGTCTGGTGATATGTTAACACTGCTAAGTCATTCCAAAAGTAATGCTTGTTAATTGCTGAAGATACTCAAAAAAACTGCACGTGCCGGAAATCTGAATTTCTTTACCTTTCTGATTAAGACTCTTCGGCCTGAAACACTAACTCTGTTTCTCCTTCCACAGATGCTGTCTGAACTGCTGAATGTTTCCAGCATTTTCTGTTTTATGCCTGGTAGTTACTCCTGTCATGCATTTATTTGCACCTTGACCCTGAAATAAGTAAACCTTACGAAAAAAAGTTTTTTTTGATTAAAAAGAAATAAAAAGCACACCTCTGTTGAATAAATAAAACTGGTATTGACTTGCTATTTTTATATTTTGTTCAGAAATAATTAACTAAATTAAAATAGAATTGAGTTTTGCTTGGTGATCTTCACTAAAACATGAATATGGATGTATTATTTTGCTGATTGAAAGACACAAAGTAAGTTTCCATTATCCTGACTCTTGTTGCAAAACCTGGAACAATACAGTAACTAGCTAAATTATAATTTTAGTTTTAATTTAGAAACAAAGCTAAGCTATTCCACACATAGTCTACTGTCATAGTTATCCATTTACAGAGGGAATGTTATTTTTTTTAAAAAGCTTTAATTGTACTTCAACATGCAACTTTGTGTTACAAATTAATTATATTGAACATATATTGAGAAATGAAGATTTAAATGAAACAGGAAGTAGTTTTGCCAAACTGCATCTAGCAGAGGTTCTCACCTGCTGTAAATGCATGCAGTATATTGGAGCAGATGTTCTTCCTGACCACTTTGATGAGAGTGGCAAGTTTATTTCTCCCACTGTTGGGGAAAATATGTCCTTCCTCCTCCTCTACCTGCACCCAGCAGTAATTTCTACAACATTTATTACTTCCTGTGCAGCACTCACTTAGGTATTCATTGCAAATATTGACAGGTTTTATTTTTCATCCTCCTTTTTCAATTTGTCATTTATATTTGTTCCGATCAGTCAAATAAATAGGCTGTATGTCCAAAGATTATATAGTGTTTTAAATTTCGTGTTGGAATTTGTGACTTTCTTAGTTGCACTGAGAGGATTCAACTGCATATTCTGCGATAAGTGTCACATGTAGGTCTTGCTGTACAGATTGTACAGATACCCTCGACCCTGAAGATCATTAATGAATGATTTGGGTTTATAGAAAAATCCTGCAACCTTCCTTTATGGTCATTTATCTGGTGTAAGCCCAAAAAATGCCCATTCATTAAAATTAAAGGCAACCTTCATTCACTGGCTAATATTTTTTCTTGTATGACATACCTGTTCCAAAGACATATGGGTTAGGACATTGTGGGCACGCTATATTGGCACCGGAAGCGTGGCAACACTTGCGGGCTGCCCCCAGAACATTCTACTCAAAATATGCATTTCACTGTGTTTCGATGTACATGTGACTAATATAGATACCTTATTTTTAAACCTCATTTTAAGGCTGCAGACTTTTTGTATATACATTTATTAGAAAAGAATATTTTTCTGTTCATGTGTTCATAAACAGTATGTTACTTTGGTGCTGCCATCTCTTTTTCATCAGCCGGGGGTGCAGCCAGAAGAAGCAGGGCTGTTCATTGATTTGGGCAGCTGTTAGGAAGGAGGTGAGGATAAATTGATATTCACAAACAGCACTTAAAAGATGCCAACAGCTTCTATAGAGAAGATGCAGTATTATTGCAGACAGCAAAGTTGTTAAGAAAGAAACTGCTGCACAATCTGCAGACAGCCAGTCCAGATGAAGGGTCTTGACCTGAAATGTCGACTGTCCATTTCCCTCCATAGATGCTGCCTGACCTGAATTCCTCCAGAAGCTTGTTTTTTGCTCCAGATTCCAGCATCTGCAGTCTCTTGTGTCTGCAGATCACATCTCTAAGTTCTCCACTAATGCTTTGAAGGCCCTCGTATACTGGTGAAGAACAGGGAGGAAATTCTCCTCCACCCCCAAACCTACCAGTGTGGAACAGAAAGCCATCCAGGGGACAATTTAGAAGCCAGTAGAAAACCGTTGCAGACAAGATCAGTGTCTGGAGCTCAGCTGCAAGGGTTGGTTACAGTGTTTAAACTGACAACTCTCCTGAGTCAATTAACCTCCTGAGAGACATCAGTTTAAAAACCCAACCTTTTGCCTCAGTGATTTCCCCTCCCCATGTCTACGGCCTCACAATTAACAAAACACCTCCTCCTCCATATCCTTTCATCTTTATGCAGTCAATGCACCAAACTTCACTTCACCCGCTTACCAACTGCTTGCACTTCTTACTTTCAGCACTATTGCAACTCTCATTTCCCCACACTTAACATCTACCACACAATATACAAAATATTGTCTGTAACAGTACATTTTCTATATGCTTCACAAAGCTGATAAGAACTGTCTCTTGTCTGTGAACATTAGCAGGGAAAAAAACAATCTGACCTGCATGATTTGTCTTTTTTTGTGAGAGAACATGGCTATCACAGGCAGAAAGAGGGATCAACAACTTGTTTCTGGAAGTAAGCCTTCAGAGGGCCTTTCAGAAGGCAACATTTTTAATATCATGCATCCTCTGAAGAAAGCCATAATTGCTAAATATGATTACTGCAAGAAAGCAAGGCTTTTCATTTGGAAATAGTACCTAAATATGGAATTATGGGTGTGGTAGAGCAGACATCCAAAGAAAAATATTCCTGTACTGCAGCCTGAGTGGATATAAACAGCAAACTAACAAGTTAAAGTATTCCCTGAAAGAATAATTTTACAGACGGTAGTTTGCAGGAGTCACTGGATTAGTATGTAATATCCCTGCATTATAATCTTGTTAATTTTGCTATGCTTGTTTTGCTGCTTGTCTGTACAGACCATTGTGTCAAAACCCAATGCCACAGGACAACAATGTAACATTTCTGTAAACATAGAACAACAGTACAGGTACAGGCCCTCCGGCCCACCATATCAGCATTAGGTTTATTATCACTGACATATATCGTGAAATTTGTTGTTTTGCGGCAGCAGTAGTGTTGACCATGATGCAAAGTAATCAATGAATTAAATATTTAATTTTGTGCGTTAATTTGCTAGCATTCTATATTTTGAAGTTATTGTATTTATTCCTTTTATGGAAGATATACAGTGTTGGAATATACTTACTATGTTGAATTCCTCTTTTCCTTCAGCAGATTACTATACATGTTGCGAGGAGTCTCTTTAATTTATTGATGCATTTTCTATTGGGTTAAATATTAATAATTTAAACAACGGAAGTTCAGAGACAGCAACACCAGGAACAGGGAGTAAAGATGATTAAAATAACCATGGCATTTGTTTCATTCGATTCACCAGAGAGATTCATTGGGAATTCCGAAATGTCATACCAACTGTGGGAGACCTTAAAATGCGTTCACAAGGAAGGTGCATTATTGCATACTTGCATTTCTAGTATAGAAGGTGAGTTTAAAACAATATTGACGTCAAATTTTGCTAACATTAAATATTAAAATCCCGAAATAGAACGGCAGGTTTGGGGTCTAGCACTTGGTAGAACAGTCATCCACTTTCGGCATCTACCGGTTTCCCTTTGCAGGGATGCTGGTTGATTGGCTGAGTTTTTCCAGCATTTGTGTTTCTGTCACGGATTCCAGCATCTATTGTCAGACGTCGGCCTGGTGCAGAGGTGAGCGATTCGGAATGTAATCGTGTCAATAAAATGCGGAAGGCTTTTCAGTTTCAGGATTACACCCATTTGCTTACAAGAAGAAATGGGGACACTTTCCGTTAAATGAACGAAAATAACATGTTTTTTTAATAATGACACTTGGTCAGGAGCTACTACAATTCGACGTGTTCCCATCGGATTTAATCGGCCAGGCGCTCCTTAACAAATGTCTTTGTCCTAGTGCTCTGAAGCGTCAGCCACATTGCAACGTGCATTAACGTTACCTTAAATATATAAGAATAATCACAACCAAGTAGTCACATTAGCCGTGATCGGGATAGTGTAAAGCCTTCGGGTTTTTTTTGGCGGGGGTGGAGAGAGAGTCGGATCCTGAATGATATTAACGGAAATGGAAATGTGTATGGAAATCTGACGCATTACTTTAAACCACCTTTGGATTAAGTAATCAAAAACCTGTAAGTGGCAACACCCTTTCCCCTCCCCTTATCCACTCCCTTTCCAACTTGTGCCACGTCAGGAACTTATCGGGAATACTGCGATCTTTATCTAATTCTGATGTATCTGAGCACAAGCGCAGTCGAAAGCCCGGCGCTGGCCGACTGCCTCCCTCCTGCGGATTCCAGCCTTTCCAGTTAATTACTTTGATCGTATTTACTGCAGTGCTCCAAGATTGCGTTTAATGTGATGTCATCTTAGGTTCATGCATATCTAGATTATGAAAATAAATTATGCATAGAAGTTTGTGCCGACGGTTGTCTTTAGCTGCTTCCGCCAGTATTGTGCTAACCACGTACTTGACTGTGCGAGAGTTCCTCCTGGTCAGCCGTTCCTATACTTTACAGGAAAGAGTCGGAGGCAGAAGCCCTGCCCCAACAGTGACTGTGCTCATCTGGTGGTATCCGTTCGGCAAGGAAACCGAGATCAAAAACTGCGCGACTCTCTACAACATTCACGGCTGTCGCTTGACAACAGACCGACGGCTTTATGTTCGTTCACAGGCTGTAATCATACATCACCGAGATTTGGAACACAATCTGTATCAGCTTCCCCCAGGACGGAGACCTATTTCCCAGAAATGGGTCTGGATGAATTTCGAGTCTCCCAGTCACTCTTCCCGGTTAAAGAAACTAAACGGTATCTTCAACTGGACGATGACTTACAAGCGTGAGTCAGACATTTTCGTTCCTTATGGATATCTCTATCCCAGAGAAAGGGGAGATCGGCGGATAGTGCTGCCCAGGAAAACTAAGTTGGTGGCTTGGGTCATCAGTAACTGGAATGAAGATCATGCACGGGTTAAATATTACCATCAGCTCAAGAAGTATATGAACATTGACGTATATGGAAAATATGGCCTGGATCTTAAAAACGACAATGTTGTTCTGACGGTATTGCCGTATAAGTTCTATCTGGCTTTCGAAAATTCGCAACATGAGGACTACATAACCGAAAAACTTTGGAAAAATTCCTTTTTGTCCAGCGCTGTGCCCGTGGTCCTGGGACCGAGCAGAGACAACTATGAGCAGCACATCCCCGCGGATTCTTTTATCCACGTCGATGATTTTTCGACTCCCAGGAAACTGGCCGAGTATTTGAAGTATTTGGATAAAGACGAGGGAAGCTATAAAAAATATTTCGAGTGGAAAAGGCACTACAATGTGCATCTGACAAAGTTCTGGGATGAGCAATACTGCAAAGTATGCAAAGCTGTCCAAAGTGCTGGGAGGCAATACAAGACTGTCTCAAATCTAGCAACTTGGTTTCAGTGATTGTAGTTTGCAGGTGCACATTTCTGTTTCAAAAACAAAGGTGGGAGTGGCAGCGAGTACTGTTAATTGTGAAGATTGTGGAATCTGCTGCATTATTGCGGGATGTACAAAACTTAAAGTGCAATATTGAACGCATAAATTTACTCCTAAATACTATAATTCTTTAAGTATAAATTATTAATTTATAAACAATAATATTGAAGTACTGCATTATTTTGATTCTAGAAAATTAAGGCCAATTGCCATAAAACTTGAACTGATTGTTAAAAAATGACTGCAAAATGTGGACCTCTCAATGAAGATGCAATCTTATTTATATCCTGTAAGGTCCGGGATGAAATGAACTCGCATCAGTTCAACTCTCCAGTTAACTGGGCAGCGTAAATTCGCAAGAGTTTTTTTTTAAAAATCTCCATCTGCCACAAGGTGCTGTTTGGTGCAGTGCAAACATAAACTGATAATATTTGTTGCCAACCACTGCTGCTGCCAGACACTGGAAGCTGATTGTTAGAAAACTGGGGACCATTTCTGGATTTCACCTACAGCCAAGTCATTATGCTAGAGTAAAGCCGGAGAAACTTGCATTACACTGCAACTTCTATTACCATTATAACTCCAGATATTGTTGGGAATTTGTATCATGAAGATGGTGCATCAACTGTATTCTCGGTTATTAACTCATAAAATCATAATATGTGGAGTATATAAGCTGCACCATGAAACTGCAAATTGCTGGACGATTTGTGCTGCTCTGCCACGAGCCTTGCTAAATCTCTTTTTCTTATGACTTATTTGAAATTTATGGACATTGTGAAATCAATAGATTTACAACATTATTAATATTATTCCTGCTTTAGCCACTTATGGCTGGGAAATAATGTAATTAAGGATCATGTAGTTTCTGTCTTGGCATTTTGTCAAGACAAGCAGAACAACCAAAGGCTACACCATTTTAGTATTTTCATAACTTATTGAATATTGTACAGCTTGACATTGTGAAAATTATTGCCTTCCAACGTGAAAAGGATTGTGAATGGCAAGATTGGCATTAAGGTTCAAATATAATTATATATTCTGATTTCACATTTCCCAATAATTAATGTAAAATGAACAGCATCTTATTTTGCTTGGCCTTTTTACAACTCAGTACTAAAAATAATCACACTGCTTTCCAATTTGTAAATTATGATCCTTTTCTATGTTTATTTATCTGTTAAATGTTCTTTCTTTCTGTTATTTTATTGCAATAGCATATTTATTGGAATATCATGTTGTGAACTAGCTGCATTTCAGTTCATTTTGGATTAAGTAACCCGAGACATTCATTAAGAAAGTACTTTAAGATTAATGTTTTATTTAGGATAATTGCTCTGAACAGGAGTTTCAAGTAAGCTGCAGTCAGATCAGATTTCATCCCAAGTAGAAATACTGATATAAAACAGTTATTTATTTAGAAGTATATCAAACATCAACCTTTAAAGACAATGTAGTATTGGTGTATTTGAGACTTTTGTGACTTGATTCTAATGCAGCATGTTTGTCAGATCAATGTCATTTTGAACATGGGTGTTTTATTAGGTCACATGTATGGCATGTTTCTTTTAAAATTGTGAGGAAATTCTTAGACATGCCCTATAAAAATGTTTTAAAAATCAACTCTCATAAGAACAGAATTTCACATTATGGTTTTGTAACTCATTTAGTTCTTGTAATGAAAGAAATGTTGCCTTTTTACTGATTCTACATAGTTTTCAATTTTTTTTGCAAGGAAGTAAAGCCTAAGATTCTCTAAGCAGCTCTGAAAGAAGTTTCTATTTTATTTGTGGTAGTACAGACAATTAAATAGTAGCAAATTAAAATGCTATACATTGAATTTTGTAAGTGAAATCATGACCACCACTTGAATATTCTAAATACTAGGTGCCTTTTGTTACAGTCATTCTTGAAAGCTAAACAAACAGCTGGCCTGGTATTTAAAACACAGACTGGAATTTTTAAAGAAAAGCGCCATGAAAATATTTGGGATCAGAATTATCCCGGTGCAGATGCTACTGTCACTCTGCTAGCATAATGGATGGAAATAACATTTTATTAATCTATACATGTTGCTGTTTAATCTCACTGTGGGACACTAACAAAAGGAAAAAAAATATCCATTAAGCTGCCAGCAGGTCTCATAGCATTAGTTATGATATCTGGAATGCTATGGAATATTATATATACAGGCCTCAAAATAAAATAATTAGTCAATGGGATTAATGTAGAGAAGGTAACGAAAAGTTAAATGATAATAGTCAAGAGGCTATCTGGGTAATTTAGAAAAAAAATCAATTAAGATTTTAGCTGAAGAACTGATTTATTTTCTGGATTCAAACTGGGCATCAGGTGTTGTCTGTTTGGAGTCTGTACATTCACTCAGTGACAGAGTGGTTTTCTCTGGGTGGTCTGGTTTCTTCCCACCTCTCAGAGATGTGGTAAATTAATGGCAAAAGAATCAAGGTGATGGGCAATTGTGAGAGAGAATACATTGAAAAGTAAAGGGAAATAAGAAAAGGAGGAATGGACTAATGGGATTGCTTCCTTGGGAGCCAGCATGGAAGTGATGGCTGAATGGTCTTCTGTGTCATTTTACTGTCAGAATTTATTTATTTATTATTTAAATCTATGAGAAAAGTATAACATCTTTTTCAATGGCATTAGATTTTTTTTCTGGCCTTCTTTGTTTTGTCAGCACATTAGTTTTTAAACTAATTTTGAGTTCTGTTAATCTGTGATCCACTGAGGTAAAGATAAATTGTGCTGAATTGGCTAATTTCAATGGCAGATTGCCATTAGTGCATTGAGATAAGTAGGAAAGAAAATGGACTGATTCCTTTTTTTATTAGTATCCAGTAAGTGATTTGAGAAACACTTTGCCATTGGGTGAAGATGATGGAAGTAACAGAAGTTGCTCATCAGCATGATTGTATTACACTATTGCTGATTTAACGTGTACAGATTGGGTCAACCACTTTATTACTGTACACCTTGCAGGCCTGGACCAGCCTACTTTTACATGTAGATGAAGCAAAGTACAAGTTCAATTAAATTCAACCTTGGGACTAGATGGTTGAATACCTGCTAAAGCTCATTCTCCAGGATCACACAAATAGTTTTTTTTTAATTTGCTCTAAGAATTCTGATCCTGATTATGGTTCTCCCACAATGACATTGGGCAAAAAGTTCCAGGCTTTTAACCAGGTGATAATGGAGGAAGGACGTTGGTTGTCAGAGTTATGACTTGGAGATGACATTCTCATGAGGATGTAGCTTTTGGCTTTCTCAGTGGTAGCATTTTAGAGTGTTGAATTAATTGAGCTGCTACTGTGCAATCTCTTAAAAGAGCATACTGCAGTCACAATACACTGATGCAGGGTCTCAACCTGAACCATCGAGCATCCCTCTGCCTGCACAGATGCTGCCCGACTTGCTGAGTTCCTCCAGCAGTTTGTTTTCTGCTCTGGATTACAGCATCTGCGATTTCTTGTATCTCCACAATACGCTGGTGGACATTGAGTTGAGTAATAGAAGTGCATATCACTCTGCTTTCTCTTGGATTTTGTCAAGTACCTTGAATGTATTTGATGCTGTGTGCATCAGACAAATGGCAACTATTTCTTCAAGAGTTCTGACTAGATGATATAGAACTATAGAGTTTTGCCCCAGTTTGAAGACAACTATCTCTCTGTACCCTGTTAGTTTTGATGTTTGCATTATAAGTAGCCCTATGCTATAGTTCCATTTAATCAGTGTCACCTTGCAAGGTGTGCTTTTTGCTGTGTCTGTTTTCTACAATGAACCAGAATTGAACACCTGGTATAATGTTGGTAAGAGAGGGAGGGATCTGTCACTCCCAGATTGCTTCTGCTCCAGATATCCCTAATCTATTTGTTTACATGGCTGAGGTTGGTGAAGGGTACATCAACATGCAAGTGACTTTCTTGGTCTTGTTTGGCTGAAAGTGTTCAGATACCTTCCGAGTAAACACCACCAACAGTCAACAGATGTAACCATACACTAACAAAATATAACAATGCCATTGCAAACTGCTTTCAATAAAAACAAACTCAAGCTTCATCTGCTTAGGGTTTTGTATTCCATTGAGATTTAAATGCAGATTAATTTAATTCTGTTAATATCATCAGTCATAATTTCCAAATCCTAGACATTAATATTACAAAAGATAGGTTAATACTGAGTGATGCAGCTAACATGTTCCCCTAATGGTAAGAATAATTGTTTCCCCCCCCCCTTCAGACTTTGGATTGCATCATAACCAATAGAATATTGGATTGCAAAAAATGAAATGGAAACTAAAATCGCATTTTCATTTCATTGTGTCCTTGATTATGTTAATAATTCATTAATCTCAGTGGCTGAGACAATAGGTCCAGAAATTTAACCATGCTTGAAATTCGGTGCAAATTGTGCCACTTTAAATGCTTAACCTAGTCCCAGAGACTAAATAAAGTTTGTGCTGGATCATCATTACAGGTCTTGTTTGTCAGCTACATGCTCCAAGAAATTGGCATTAGTGTCAGCCAGGCCACCCTGTACTTTTTCCACCCTGTAAAAGAAAAGCTGAGGCATATCGGGACAATCTACATAGTCGTAAACAAAACCCACTAATTACTTTGTTCAGCAAGAGTGATCTAGTTCTTGTAAATCCTAAACTTAGACAAAGTCAGGTGATTAAATAATATGTTTGGTTTTGCAGTTCTAATTAAGATTAAAATGAATGCCTGCTAAATGCTGAGGTAATTACACCAGAATTTGTAATATGCTTTAGTGGCAAGCTACATTCTATTGAAGCCTAATGTATTACTTTCCATCTTAATACTTGGCAAAATTTTCTGCAACTCTTGTACAAAGACCTTGAAATTAACATTTCCTAATCTCTTATTTTTCCCACATTATTTTACTTTTTCCAATCTTCTGACCAAATTGCCTTTTTTTTACATTTTCACATGTTCCTTCTGATGTTTTCTGTCCTCATCACTTAATCTGTCTATATTTCTATGCAGGCTCCTTATTTCCTCCTCCTAACCATCCCATCTATTTGTAGGAGGCATGATACCAGAAATATGCAACCAGCTGCTGACTATGAAAATGTGATCTTGTATGTAAATGCTTGTTAAGAAGGGGATGCTATAATGCTTCAATTATTCAGTGGTTAAGTGGCCCTCATTTTCCTGAGAAACATTGGCATACCCATTTCAAATTGCCAGCACTCCCTCATCCAAGTCTTTGGACATTCAAGACTCCCACAGAGGTATGCTTGAATGTGGAAGTCCTGAATTTCGAGTAGTCATTTTCTTCATTTTAGGAATGTGATACTCTCTCAATTACCTAATATTTTCATGATGTATGACTATGATTAGATATTCTTGATCATTTTTAAGTTGAAAAAGGTAATTTACTCAATTTTTCTATAGGTTAAGCTTGATTTGGCCATGACAAATGAAAATACTTGCATGTTAAGTGCCCTGTTCTGTGTGGGGCTTTGCTAATGAAGTTGAAAAGGCTTTTTTGAGGAAACATTTTTTTGGGAATAAACAGAATAAAAAAAGGTCTGATGTGATAAAATCAGGAATGACAGTCAACACAAGTGATCATTCCCCTACATATTTACTGCTTTAAAAATGTGTAGTTCCAGACTGGATTTTGTATAAATTAAAAAAAAGAGTAAGTTATAAGCATATCAGTTTCTAGGAGTAAGACTGTCCTGCATAGTGTTTATTTTCATTAATCCTCTTTTTATGTACTTGAAAAAGCATCTACAATCCAAGTTTACATCTTTAGCAACTCTATACTAATTTTCTCAATGGCTGAGACAACCTTTGAAGCATTAGATCAAAAAAATTTTGCCAAAAGTATAGCAAACCTTTGTTACTGATTTATAAACTTTCTCAAAACTAGGGTTTGCTATCTTTTTTTGGCAAAATTTTCTAATGTTATCTTTCATTTCTCTCATTAGTTCCTTATGAGGAAATTATGCTAGAATTTGTAACTTGCTTTAGTGGCTAAGCACATTCCATTGAAGCCCAATGTACATTTCTCTTTCTAATATTTTGTAGAATTTTCTGTAACTCTTGTACAAAGATTCTGAACCCAATATTTCCTAGTCCTGATGAACGGTCTAACCCCAAAACGTCGACTGTTCATTTCCCTCCATAGATGCTGCCTGACCTACCAAGTTCCTCCAGCATTTTGTGTGTTGCTCCAGATTTCGAGCTGCAATTTCTCGTGTCTCTATATTTCCTAGTCTCTCATCTTTTCAAAGGTATCTTGCTCTTTCAATCTTCTTACCAAATTGTCCTATTTTACATGTTATATTCTATCTGATGGTTTCTGGCCTTTTCACTTAACTGCTCTATATTTCTATGCAGGCTCTTTATTTACTCATAGCCTACTTAGCTACCTTCCTCTGGGAGACACGATGCCAGAAGTATGCAAACAGCTGCACCATTTTACCAAAGAAGAGTTTATTCCTCAGGGGAATATCTATTTGAAATTTAGAATTGTTTTGTTAATTGTTTGTATATTTAACAAAACAATATATAATTGCTTACGTATTTTCTTCTCATTAAATTCATTATCCTATCCCAATTCTGCAAATGCCCTTTTAAATGTAATGCCTTAATTTAATTTCAACCAAACCACTCTATGAAATTCTTTTGTGTTAACATTGCTGGCCCCCGGAGGAATCATTCTGCAATTTCTAATTAACATGTCTCTTTACACAAATGAAGTCAAAAATAGCCTGTTTCTTCACTGACTCTTCAACATAATGTTCTAGAAATCTCTCCTACTCCTCCTCATCCTCCAAGATAATTGGTTTACCCAGTTAATATTTAGATGAAATTCCCAAGATTATTCTTTTCCCCTTTTCCATATGCTATGCCGATTTGCTGATTTGTATTAGTCCTGCTGTAGGGGGCTGTTATAAATAACCAGTGTTTTCTGCCTGTATTTTTTCTTAGCTTCACCTTTACTGATTCTATATATTCATATTTTAATATACATTATAAACTCCATTAACCTTTGTTACTAATTTATAAGCCTTCATCTTATCCCTTAATAGGTTACCCCACCCCCTTTACCATTTGTTTAGATGTTCTAAATGTTAAGACTGTTGGAACATTTAGTTATCAATCTTAGCTACCTTGTGACAACATCACCATAAGGGCAACTAAATCAAACTCATTTATATGTATTTGTGCTATTAATTAGTTGCATGAGATGGCAATGGCTTCAACTCACAAGAAAGATTCACTTTTTACAACTGCACTGTTTGTCCAGATACAACCAGACATAGTTGAATAGCACAGAAACCACATCCATGCCAACTTTTTTGCCCATCCACACTAATCCCATTTGCCCTATTCTCCTATGCCTTGCCTATGTAAGTATCTGTCTAAATACCTCTTAAATGTAGTGATTCCACCACCTCCTCTGGCAGCTCGTTCCAGATATCAATCACACTGTGTACAAAAAACCTTACCCCTCAGATCCCCTTTAAAACTCCTTCCTCTCACCTAAAACCTCTTATTTTTGATAGCATTACCACGGGAAAAGCATTTTGACTCTCTATCCTATGACTCTCAATCTTATATACTTTTATCACATCACTCTTCAGCCTCCTTCACTCCAGGGAAGCCCAGCTTATCCAGTCTCCCCATAACCAAAGTTCTCCAATCCAGGCATCATTCTGATGAATCTCCTCTGCACTCTCTCCAACACAATTAAATTTCTTACTATAGTATGGCAACCCAAACTGTACTCCATACTCCATGTGGGGAAATGGAGCCTAACCAGTACTTTGTAAAGTTGCCACATAGTGCCCCAACTCTTATATTCTATGCCCCAACCCATGAAGTCAAGCATACCATATGCCTTCATCACCACCCTATCAACCTTTGTTACCACTTTCAGGGAACTATGGACCTCGACCCATAGGTCTCTCTGTTCATCAACATTCCTTAGTGCCCTAGCAACCCTTAGTTTACTTCTCAAAATGTATCAACACACCATCTGCCAACGCTCCACCCAACTTTCCATCCAATCTATATCCTGCTGTTGCCTTAGACAACCATCCTCACAATCCACCACAGCACTGATTTTAGTGTCATCTGCAAACTTACTAATCATATCTCTGACATTCATATCCAGGTCAATAACATACATCACAAACAGCAAAGATCCCAGCACCAATCCCTGTGGTATGTCATTGTTCACAAACTTCCAATCAGAAAAATATCCTCCGGCATCTCCTTCTGCGTTCCTATCATCAAGCCAATGTTGTATCTAATTATCCAGCTTGCCTTGGATCCCATGTGCTTTAACCTTCTGGACCAGCCTACCATGTGGGAGCTTGTTAAATGCCTTACTCAAGTCCAAGTAGACAACTTCTACAGATGTTTTCATCAAACTCCTTTGCTACCTCCTCAAAAAAAACTCAGATTACTGAGTCAGGATTTCCTCTGCACAAAGCCATGCCGAGTATCTCTAATCAGTCCCTGCCTTTCCAAATGTACCAAAGTTCTATCCCTTAGAATTTTCTCCCTACCACTGATGCAAGGCTCATCAGCTTGTAGTTACCCCACTTACCCCTGCTGTCCTTCTCAGATAAAGTAATAACATTACCTATCCTCCAATTTTCTGGTACCTCACCCGTTGCTAACAAAGATGCAAAAAAAAAGTCCCAGCAATCTCATCCCTCGTTTCCCATCACATTCTGGGTTAAATCACATCCGGTCCTGTGGATTTATCAACCCTTATGTGTTCCATGACATCTAACAGCTCTCCCTTCATAATACTGACATGCTCTGGACAATCAACACATCTCTCCCTGAACTCGCTATCCTCCATTCCTTTTCCTTGATGAATACAGAAAAGACCTATTCAATTTTAGACCTCGCTGCACATCTCCTAATTTCATAGACTGACTACCCCTTTGGTCCCACTCTTTTCCTAGCTACCTTCTTGCTCCTTAAAAAACTTGGGATTCTTCTTAATCTTACCTACCATGGATATTTAATGGCCACTCTTTGCCTTCCTAATTTCTTTCACCCTCCCCCCAATGCTCCTCAAGGAACTCCTCTGACTGGAGTTGCCCATGGCACTCGCTTGATTGTAGTTGCCTGTACCATGCAAGGACATACGTTGGCCCACTGTGAGGGGCGGTGCCTCCAGGTGACGGACAGGTGAGGGGACGAGGAGGAGGCCGAATGCGCGTGCGCTGAATGCAGCATTGAGACTTGGAAACGGAGCTGCTGTGCTAGAGAGGCGACTATAAGTATGGATTGCACACTTGTTAAACAATGGCCATGCCCTCATTCTCGAATAAGTAGGCAATAACATTTAGCAGTTGTGTTTGGTTTAAAGGTAGTATGAACGAACGACTGATTTTTCGGGGAAGTCGGTTCGTGTGCGTCACGTTGATGGGTACAAGAAGCCCAACTTCTTTGTAACTTGTTCTAAAACGTTGGGGTTTAGTTGAATATTGCTGCAAGAAAACGGGGTGCCGCAAGAAACTTAGTTCACTTAGATTTGTTGGCAAAAATCTGAAGTTCTTACTTATTGTAAAATGGACGTTTCTGCAGAACGTGGCATGGCAAGAGATGATAATACGATTTTGTCAGCCAACTCACGTCGAGATGTTGCAAGATATTTTGAGGACGCAAAACGTTGGCAAACTTCAACTTTTCCTGGAACATCTTAAAATACGAAATGCTCTTTCAATTCACTTATTTATAGGCTAAACCAATTTGCAAACTCTGGCATAACTCTAAAATTAAAGACATTGACATCGCCAACTTTCAATATTGTGTAGTATTAAATTAAGCATTTAAAAAAAAGTAAAGCAAATTTGCCAATTAGTTACCATGGCGCCTTAAAACAGCAATTGACTAAAAGAGGGAAATAATTTTGTACAATCTCAAATTTTTTGAGGCTATTACAAGTAGATAATTCTTTGCAGCCACTGAGGGGCTTGACAGCTTTTCAACGCATTTGCACAAATATATACAGTACCTACAGGTTTGCCTTCCTCAAACAAAAAGCTGCTGATCTAACTACCCTCCTTAACATATCAACCAGGTAATTTGAAATACATCTTATCTCCATGGCAACTCTGGCCTTGCCCTATCACAGATATTGCTGTTATTCTATCCATCACCTGCCCTCTATGCAGTGTTAAGATAATTTGTTTTCTTGCTTTCCAATCCCAGTCCTTGAATGTAAAATGTTGTTTCTTTTTCCACAGGTGCTGCCTGACCTGCTGAGTGTTTGCAGTGTTCTGCTTTTGTTTCAGATTTTCAACATCTGCTGAGTTTTGATTTTGAAGCCGTAATACTGTAAGAGATAGGAGCAGAGTTAGACCATTTGGCCCATTGAGCCTGCCCTTCAATCATGGCTGATTTTTTTTGTCTTTCAACCCCATTTTCCCACCTTCTCCCCATGACCCCCTTACCAATCAAGAACCTATGAGTCTCTGACTTAAATACATCCAATGACTTGGCCTCCACAGGCATCTGTGGCAATGAATTCCACAGACTCACCATCCTCTGGCTGAAGAAATTCCTCCTCATCTCAGTTCTAAAGGTATGTCCTTTTATTCTGAGGCTGTGCCCTTGGAATAAAAGGACATACCTTTAGAACTGTCCTATGCAGTTTTTTAAAACATCTAAATACTTTGTGTATATTATCTAATTAGTGTTGCTAAAATTACAATTACAGACTTACTGAGCAATTTATCTTTGCAAACAGTTCAGGAACTGGAAGTTAACAAATCTTACCCACTCTTACCCGGACCTCTTCTTGCCAAAGCCTCCCCATTCAAACACTGTCTGCTCGAACCTGATGCCTGTTATTGGCTGCTTGGTCTCCCAATTGACCAATCAAAAACAACTTTTTTAAATCTTACTGGACTGTTGCTGGACTCTGCTAATGACCTCCTAGAAGATGAAACTAACAAACTCCCAAGCTCCCTTACTTTTAAAGCGATTTTTAAAAGCCACTTTTATTTACCTAATTACAGCTGTATCATTTCCAGCTATAGCTATTCTTTCATTGTTCAGAATATTTACTTGATATAGCCTTAGTTTAGCTCCAGGTTTAATCAAAATTCTGCAATCTGTATGTGATTCTGGTACAATTCTAATCACCCATCACCCTTCTTGCTTCCCTACATTGGGTTAAGGTTAAACTTCAAGCACATTAATTTTCTGTTTATGCCTTTGTAGTCAGTGTCAATGATTGGGAGCATTGTCTTCAAAATGTAGACAAACAGCACAAGTAATACAGTCACTGTTTATGTAATAGCATCTACAATTTTGAACAAAGAAAATGTTTTGAATCCTTAAGATATATAGCAGTGTTTTCCAGTATATAATGTTGATTTCATTTTGCATGGGATAAGTGTTTCTGTACTTGATGTTTTTGAAGTTACTTTATGAATTATTAATGAGGAATAATAACAGTGTAAGTTCTATTGTTAGTACTTTTTGTTGTTCATAGTGGATGAATGAGTTTCATTTGAAACTGTTAACACATTTACCACTAGCCCAGCTGACTTGATAGCTTAGTTCCCACCATCCATTTCTCTTATGGTTCTGGTCAGAAGGATTTGCCCTGTTTTAATTTTCCTCAATATATGTGCAAAATTGAGATAATGGCATACATCAAACCCAGCTGTTTGATTCAAAACTGATCCAAATAGCATTTCTCTTCTAGAAGTGATTTTATATTATGTCATCCTGGCTATGAAGTGTGCTGAAAACTTGCAGTCAAAATAATTTTATCTTCTGACTATGGAGCTGTTTATCATTAGTGAGTATAGAAAATTGCAGCTGTACTTCCCCAATTCCCATGATTCTCTACCTAATTAGGTAGAGTTTCACTTTGGTGATTTACAGTAAGTGTGGCGACTCACTGTTTAGTCGGGCGAACCGGCTCGGCAGTCGGGTTGCGCGGTGTCGGAGCGACGAGGCCCAAGATGGCGGCGGGCCTCGTCTTTCCGAGTGACGGGGAGAACCCGCGCGCGGGAACGTCTTGATGACGTAATACTTACGTCATTGCCGGTTTCATTGGGTGGGAACAGTCCCTTAAAGGGCCCGCGCAAGGCGGGAAAAAAAAACCAGTTCTTGTTCGGCAATCCTCCGACTAGCGTCTTGTTTTATTCCGCGGTAGCAACCGCTACATTGGTGACCCCGACGGTCCAAACGGCTTTTGGACCCGCGCAATGGACGACAGCGCAGCAGCCAACGCAGTGGCCCTCAAGCTGCCCACCTTTTGGACACTTCGGCCCAGCATCTGGTTTGACCAGGCCGAAGCGCAATTCCACCTTCGGCAGATCACCTCCGACTCCACGAAGTACTACCATGTGGTTAGCTCTCTGGACCAAGAGACAGCCGCCCAGGTTGAAGACTTCATCCAGTCGCCTCCGGAGGAAGATAAGTACCCGGCTTTCAAAGCCCTTTTGATTAGGACCTTCGGCCTCTCCCGTCGTGAGCGCGCCACCCGCCTGCTTCATCTGGATGGCCTGGGGGACAGATCCCCATCCGCCCTAATGAATGAGATGCTGGCATTGGCCGAGAGTCACAAGCCATGCCTGATGTTCGAACAGGCCTTCCTCGAACAACTCCCCGATGACATCCACTTGTTGTTAGCTGACGCCGACTTCAGCAACCCCCGTGAGGTGGCCGCCCAGGCAGATGTCCTGTGGAGGGCCAAGCGCGAGAGCAGTTCTTCCGTCAGTCAAATCACCAGGCCGCGAGCCCAACGCCCGCCTCGCCCGGCCCCAGCAACCGAGCAGCCACACCCCAGGAACACAGACGACGACACGGGTGATCAGCTGTGCTTCTACCATCAGAGGTGGGGTGCGGAGGCCCGTCGATGCCGCCCACCCTGCAAGTTTCAGGGAAACGCCAGGGCCAGCCGCCGCTGATGGCTACGGCGGCTGGCCGCTGACAGAGCCTCCTCTTCGTTCAGGACAAATCTGGACGGCGTTTCCTCATTGATACTGGAGCAGAGGTCAGTATCTTGCCCCCAACCAGCCGCGACACTCGTGCCAGGCCACCAGGTCCTCTACTCAATGCCGCCAACGGTACAACGATACGGTCTTTCGGCACCCGTACACTTCAATTACAATTTGGCAGCAGCCGTTTTACCTGGACCTTTACCCTTGCCACCGTCACCTGACCACTCCTAGGAGCCGATTTCTTTCGGGCCCACAACCTGTTAGTCGACCTGCGAAGGAAGCGGTTAGTCCACTCTAGCACTCTCCGGACCTATCCCCTGGGAGAAATCACCCCACCAGCCCCGCGCCTGGACTCCATTTCCCTTTCTGGCGACGATTTCGCCAAGCTCCTAGCCGAATTCCCATCGATTTTGGCACCTTCGTTTACAAATTCTAGGCCCAAACACGGGGTACGACACCACATCATTACTACAGGGCCACCCCTTCATGCCCGAGCATGACGATTACCTCCAGACAAGCTCCGCCTGGCAAAGGAAGAGTTCCGTCACATGGAGGAGCTGGGATTGTTCGCAGGTCAGACAGCCCCTGGGCCTCCCCCCTGCACATGGTCCCCAAAGCCACCGGAGGGTGGAGGCCCTGCGGCGACTACCACAGGCTGAATGACGCCACCACCCCGGACCGCTATCCCATCCCTCACATCCAGGACTTCGCAGCGAACTTACACGGGGCCCGCATCTTTTCCAAAGTGGACCTCGTTAGGGGATACCACCAAATCCCGGTCCATCCGGATGACGTCCCCAAAACTGCGATTATCACCCCATTCGGCCTTTTCAAATTCCTTTGGATGCCATTCGGCCTTAAGAACGCCGCGCAGACCTTCCAGCGGCTGATGGACGCGGTAGGCCGAGACCTGGACTTCATGTTCATTTACTTAGATGACATACTGATCGCCAGCCGTAACCGCCAGGAACACCTTTCCCACCTCTGCCAGCTGTATTCCCGCCTCCGCGATTTCGGCCTCACGATGAACCTGTCCAAGTGCCAATTCAGACTTGACTCTATCGATTTCCTCGGCCACAAAATCACCAGCGATGGGGCAACACCTCTACCCGCCAAGGTGGACGCTATCTGCCATTTTGCCCGCCGCGGCACAATCAAAGGCCTTCAGGAATTCCTTGGGATGGTCAACTTTTACCATCGGTTCATCCCTGCAGCAGCCCATATCATGCGCCCTCTGTTCTCGCTGCTGGCTGGTAAGGGCAAGGACATCACCTGGACTGATGAGGCTGCGGCTGCTTTCATTAAGGCCAAAGACGCCCTGGCAGACGCCACGATGCTTGTACACCCTAGGACTGACGTCCCGACTGCCCTCACGGTAGACGCGTCCAACACCGCGGTGGGTGGGGTACTGGAACAGCTACTCGAAGGCTGCTGGCAACCCTTGGCATTTTTCAGCAAGCACCTTAGACCGCCCAAACTGAAGTACAGCGCTTTTGATCGGGAACTTCTAGCGCTGTATCTGGCGGTCCGGCATTTCCGATACTTTCTAGAAGGCAGGCCTTTCACCGCTTTCACCGATCATAAGCCTCTGTCCTTTGCCTTCTCCAAAGTCTCTGATCCCTGGTCAGCTTGTCAGCAGAGACATTTATCCTACATTTCTGAATTCACAACTGACATCCAACATGTCTCCGGAAAGGATAATGTCGTTGCTGATGCACTTTCCAGACCAACCATCCACAACCTATCCTTGGGTGTCAACTACACGGCCCTAGCTGACGCACAGCAAGCCGACGACGAACTGCCCAGCTACAGAACCGCAGTCTCGGGTCTGCAGCTCCGAGATTTCTTGGTTGGTCCAGGTCAGCGGACCCTACTTTGCGACGTTGCGACTGGTCAGCCCCGCCCTATAGTCCCTGCAGCCTGGCGGAGACGCGTTTTTGACTCGGTACATGGGTTGGCGCACCCGTCCATCAGATCTACCGTCCGACTGGTCGCCAGCAAGTTTGTCTGGCATGGCCTGCGCAAACAGGTCAGTGAGTGGGCCAGGACTTGTCCGCACTGCCAGACGTCAAAAATCCAGCGACACACCAAGGTCCCACCACAGCAGTTTGAGCCTACCCGTAGGAGGTTCGACCACATACACGTCGACCTCGTGGTCCCTCTGCCGGTTTCAAGAGGAGCCCTGTACCTCCTTACCATCGTGGACCGGTTCACGAGGTGGCCTGAGGCAACCCCCCTGACTGACATCACAACTGATTCCTGCACCCGGGCGCTGCTCACAACTTGGGTCTCACGTTTTGGTGTTCCGGCCCACATCACTTCAGACAGAGGCACCCAATTCACTTCCAGTCTCTGGGCTGCATTAGCGAACCTGCTAGGGACGCAGCTGCACACCACCACGGCCTACCATCCTCAATCAAACGGGTTGGTGGAACGTTTTCACTGCCATCTGAAATCAGCCTTGATGGCCCGCTTGAAGGGCCCTAACTGGGTTGACGAGCTGCCTTGGGTCCTGCTCGCCATACGCACTGCCCCCAAAGAAGACCTCCGCACTTCGTCAGCTGAGCTTGTGTACGGGGCGCCCCTAGTTGTCCCCGGGGATTTCATACCTGCCCTTCGGGACTAAGGGGAACAACCCCCAGCAGTCCTGCAAAGACTGCCGAGAAGCTTGGCAACTTGGCCCCGATTCCCACCTCACGGCACGGTCAAGCCCCATCCTGCCCAGCCCAAGGAACTACGGGACTGTAAGTTTGTTTTCGTTCGCAGGGGCACACCTCAGGGCGCCATTGCAACGACCATATGAGGGGACGTTCTGAGTCATACGGAATAACGGATCCACCTTTATTTTGGACATTGGAGGCAGGGAACAGGTTTTCATGGCGGACCGCCTCAAACTGGCCCATTTGGATCTGCAACAACCTGTCGAGGTTGCAACGCCGCGACGCAGAGGCCGGCCCCCTAAGCGGCAGCTGGCACAGCCCCTCGGACCTTGGGGACTGTATCGCCGGTTATGGGGGGGGGGTTGTTGTGGCGACTCACCGTTTAGTCGGGCGAACCGGCTCGGCAGTCGGGTCACGCGGCATCGGAGCGACGAGGCCAAGATGGCGGCGGGCCTCGTCTTTCCGAGCAACGGGGAGAACCCGCGCGCGGGAAAGTCTTGATGACGTAATACTTACGTTCATTGTCGGTTTCATTGGGCGGGAACAGTCTCCCTTAAAGGGCCCGCGCAAGGCAGGAGAAAAACCAGTTCTTGTTCGGCAATCCTCCGACTAGCATCTTGTTTTATTCTGCGGTAGCAACCGCTACATAAGCTATTTTATATTCCCCTAATCAGTATCCAGCCAACCTGCTCTCCGAGGGGACAAGAAAAAGCAGGCCATACACCAGTGATATACATATTGATTTTTTTCTAGTTCTTTTGGAGGGTAGGGTTTAAAAGCAAGTTTGATCTTTATTGCTTGAGTTAAAATAAAAAGTTAATAAACATATATTGTCCTAAAAAAAGTTAGTTCAACAGGATTAATTTAATCAAAAAATAAATGATAATAGTTTTGAAGCCATCTGGTTAATTTGGAAAAATATCAATTAAAATTTTATCTGAAGAACATGTTTATTTTCTGGGTTCAATCTGGGCCGCGTGTGTTGTTAGCATGACAGGCTGAGGGTCTGAGTGGCCTACTCCTGCCCCTTTTTCTTATGTTTTGTATTCATATTTTTATGGGAAGATTGTGGAACGCTCCTATTGTTTTCCACCATACATGCCTTGTGGAAGAAGAATGTAGCTTTATAAAATGATCTAGAGGTATGAAAATGTTCAACTTTATTGGTTTTTTGCAACACTTTTTTATTATTCGTACACATATGTACTCCTGACATATCTTCTGTCAAAGAATCGTGGAATAGTGTACATCAGTAAGAGATAGGCAGATGAGGGAGGGGGGAGAGTGGGAATGATGTCAGAAGCTGGGAGGTGATAGGTGGAAGTGACAAAGGGCTGAAGATGATGGAACCTGATAAGAGAGCATGGTGGAGCATGGAATAAAGGGAGGGGAACCATTGGGAGGAGTGTGTGGGTGATGGGCAGATGGAGATGGTAGGGGAGGGGAAACAGAGTGGTGGGGTACAGTTGGATCAGGAAGAGAGAGAGAAGTGGGGGAAAGGGACAAAGACGGAGCAGTTAACAGAAATTTGAGAATTTGGTATCCATGCCGCCAGGTTGGAGATTGCCCAGGTGGAATCTGAGGTGCTGCTCCTCAAATTTGCATTTAGCCTTGACCTGGCAGTGGACGGACATGTTGATGTGGGAATGGGAAGAGGAATTAAAATGGCTTACCACCAGGAGATCCCAGCTGGCACAGCAGATGGAGTGAAGCTGCTCGGCAAAGCGGTTCCCCAGTCCGCATCCAGTCTACTGATGTAAAGAAAGCTGCATTGAAAGCAGTGGATACAATAAATAATGCCACAGGAGTCACATGTGAAAGACTGCCTCACCTAGAAGGGCCCAGGATGGTGGTGAGGAAGGAGATGTAGCGACTGGTGTAACACATTGTGCGATTACAGGGGCGAGTGCCTGGGGAGGGAGGGGGATTGGTGGGGAGGGATGAGCAGACAAGGGAGCCTCAAAGTGTGATCCCTGCAGAAAGCAGAGAGAGGAGGGGAAGATGTGCCTGGTGGTGGGATCCCACTATAGATGGCAGAAGTTGCGAAGAATGATATGTTGGATGTGTAGGTTGGTGGGGTGGTAGGTGAGGACTATGGGAACTCAATCCCTGTTATGCCTTGGAGGGGGGGTGGGTGGTGGAAGGTGGTGGGGAAGCGGTGAGAGCAGAAGTGTGGGAAGTAGAGGAGATATGGGTGAGGGCTCCATCAATATCAGTGGGGGACCTACATCTGTGACACTTTGCATGCTCTCCACTACGTCAACAACTTTCAGTTCCCTGGCCCTGACCTCCTCATTTTCACTATGGACGTATGGTCCTTGTACACTTCTATCCCCCATCAGGAAGGCCTCAGTGTTCTTCATTTCTTTCTGGAAGACAGACCCAACCAATTCCCCTCCACCACCACCTTCCTCCACCTGGCAGAACTTGTGCTTGCCCTCAACAACTTCGCTTTTGGCCCCTCCCACTTTCCCCAAAGCAAAGGTGTAGCCATGGGCACTTGCATGGGCCTCAGTTATGCTTGCCTTTTTGTTGGCTACGTGGAGCAGTCCATGTCCAAACCTACCCTGGCACCACTCCCCAACTCTTCCTCCACTACCTTGATGACTGCATTGTTGCTGCTTCCTGCACCCGTGCGGAGCTTGTCAATTTCACTAACTTTGCTACCAACTGCCACCCCACCCTCAAATTAATTTGGTCCATTTCTGTCACCTCTCACCCCTTTCTTGATCGCTCTCCATCTCAGGAGACAGATTATCCACCGACATCTACCACAAACCCACTGACTTCCACAGCTACCTCGACTAAACCTCCTTTCACCCTGTCATTTGCAAGGATGCATTCCTTTTCTCAGTTCCTCCCTCTCCACCATATCTGTTCTCATGATGAGCCTTTCCACTCCAGGACCTGTCTGCCTTTTTCAGAAAATGGGGATTCTCCCCCCCCCTCACCACTGCTATTGATGGAGCCCTTACCTGCATCATCTCTATTCCCTGCACTTCTGCCCTCACCCCACCTACCCCCAAGCATTACAGGGATAAAGTTTCCTTGGTCCTCATCTACCACCCCACTAGCTTACGCATGCAACATATCATTCCTCACAATTTCCACCATCTACAATGGGATCACACACATCTTCCACTCCCCTCCCCATTTTCCACAGGGATCACTTCTCCATGACTCCCTGTTATGAGAAAGGTTCTTTTGGATCTTAAAGATAGAGGTATCTAGACACAGTCTTTGTACTTTAAAAGGAGGATTTTATTTACAAAGACTGATGCGGGAACAGAATGTGAAGGAACAAATGCACACTCACACTCAGGTGATCACGAAACATGGGGGGGGGGGGGAGGAAAGAGTCACAACAGGGGTGAAGTGCGCACACGCAACAAACTAGTACAAGTGATCAGGGAACAAAGAAATACATTGTCTGAACCTCCCTGAATCTGGACAAACAACAGCTCTATGCTACTGGGAATCTACTTAGGATGCTCCTAGACCCCTGTGGAAGTGCACCCTCTCACCTGTGGTCTCGACCCCAGCAGCAATCGGAAAAGAGGGAGAACTACCCACGTGTACTACCTTTTATAGGGCTGTAGCTGGGTGGAGCCTGCTCAGGTAATTCAAACAAGCCAATGATTCAGGGTCAAGAACAAAGGTGGGTTACAAGCCAATCCTTAGGTATACTCTTAATGGGTGGGGCGGAGCTGGACCCTTGATTGACAGTGGTGTAGCTTCCGACCCGATAGGCAATGCTATCATCCGACCATGGGGGTCAGTAGTGTTGTTACTGTCATCTGGCCCCTGGCCTTTGGTACTGCACTCCCTCAGTTTAATCCTGTTCTTAGAATTTTTATAGACACCTCCTATTCCAATATTGGTTGTACATATGTGTAGGCTTCAGCCCTAGTAGTTAATAAAAAGCTTTTGTAAGTTTACATCTCCTTGTTCTGTTCCTTTGCCTGTTAATATTTTCTTGATATTACAGTTATTGACTGTTAAAATAGTTCAGCCAAGATTATTGCTATAGGTCATAAAAAATATTATTTATATGGGCAAAGATAATGGAGCTCTTTTGGACTTAAGGTGTGTATGCTGGTACATTTCTAATTTCATTCGTAATCTTATCTACAATTCCAAATACACATTGAAGTATATTGTTTTCCACCAGTATTGCAAATATTAGACTGCACAGGAGAGCAACTGGGACCATTTAGATAAATTTTAATGAACCAATATTGTTTCTAGAAAATACAATTCACTTTTAAAGACAATATTGTAGCACCATTTTATGCTGAGATCATTTGGAATTGATCATCCAGAGAAGCAGTTATGGCAATAATATCAGCAGTTATAAGAGGTGATTGGGAAGACAATTGGCAGGAAAATTAGATCAGAAATATAGATGGTAAAGTCCATTTTCTTCAGAATGTTAAGACTGATAGCACAGATGTTGTTGACCTTTACATGCCAATGTTGCAGCAATAGTGTATTATGGCCATGTGTGTTCTAAAATTCTGCAACATGACACCCATCATCATTTCCACCTATCAGCTAATAGAATATTATTGGAAGACTGAAAGAACTCCAATGAAACTTCATTAATGATTCCAACGTGAGAGTTTCAGTCTTACAAATGCATGCTCCCAATGATCAAACTTTACTGGAGATTCATTCATCAATCTTAAAAGCAATCATCTTCTTGCTTAACAGTGTCTGCTGGTTTTGAGCAGCAAGTAATGATGGATAGAGGACACTCCAAGCGGCGCAATTTCTTCGATTTTGGTGTAAATACAAGAAAAATGATGCAACATGTGAAAGAATCTAAATCAGGTAATGGAATTTTTTAGCCTTAAGTAATTATTTTAATTTTCTTTTCATGCCAGCTACCATTGAAAATATTAATTTATTCATGTGGAAATTAGCTACTGCAGAAATAATTCCTTTGTGATCAGTTACAATTATGGGCAGAGAAATTATCTGCAGAGAAATGGCAGATGGGAGTTAATCTGGCAAGTTTGAGGTGTTGCACTTTCGGAGGGTCAAATGTAAAGGGAAAGTATACAGTTAATAGCAAGACCCTTAACAGCATTTATATACAGAGGGATCTTGGGGTCCAAGTCCATACCCCCCTGAAAGTGACAACACAAGTAGACAGAGTGGTAAAGAAGGTATACGGCACGTTTGCTTTCATCGCTAGGGGCACAGAGTATAAGAGTCATGAAGCAGTTGTATAAAACTTTGGTTGGGCTGCACTTGGAGTATTGCATGCAGATTTGGTCACCCATTACAGGAAGGATGTGGAGCTTTGGAGAGGGTTCAGAAGAGGTTACCAGGATTGCTGCCTGGATTAGTGGGTATTGGCTATAAGGAGACAGTTGCACAAATTTGGGTTGTTTTCTCTGGAGTGTCGGAGGCAGAGGGGTGACCTAATAGAAGTTTATAAAATTATATGAGATGCATAGATAGGGTAGACAGTCAGAATCTTTGCTCACAGTACAAATTGTACATAGTACAGTACAAATGCTCACAGTACAGCTTCTACCCCACTGTGATAAGACTATTGAGCGGTTCCCTTATATAATGAGATGGACTATGACCTCACGATCTACCTTGTTGTGACCTCGTACCTTATTGCACTGCACTTTCTCTGTAGCTGTGACAATTTACTCTGTACTGTTATGGTTTTTACCTGTACTACATCAATGCAATCTCTACTGACTCAATGTAACTGCACTGTGTAATGAATTGACCTGTACGATCGGTTTGTAAGACAAGCTTTTCACTGTACCTCGGTACAAGTGGCAATAAGATACCAATACCAAAAATGTTGAATACCAGAGGGCATAAGTTTTAAGGTGAGAGGGGGAAAAGTTTAAGAGGATGTGTGGGGCAAGTTTTTTTTTACACAGAGAGTCATATGTGCCTGGAATGTGCTGCTGGAGGTGGTAGTGGAAGCAGATGCAATAGTGGTGTTCAAGAGGCTTAGATAGGCATATGAATATTCAGGGAATGGAGGAATATGGATCATGTGCAGACAGAAGAGATAGTTAAATTGGCATCATGCTCAGCACAGACATCATGGGCCGAAGGGCCTGTTCTTGTGCTGTAGTTTCTATGCATATAGTTTAATTTATGGAGTTTTGGTGTTCTTTATGTATATGTAAGACATTGAAGGGAAAATTAATGGAGCACACTCCAAAGTGCAATGACATTGATTGTGTGGCAGAAAGCTTCTCTAAATTCAGATTATTTCTATAAATTTAACATCACCATATGATTTCTAATAGTTAGACCATAAGTCATAGGAGCAGAATTAGGCCTTTTGGCCCATTGAGTCTGCTCTGCCATTCAATCATGGCTGATTTATTTTTCCCTCTCAACCCCATTCTCCTGCCTTCTCCCCGTAACCTTTGATGCCCTAACCAATGAAGAATCTATCAACCTCCGTTTTAAAAATACCCACTGACTTGGCCTCCAGAGCCATCTGTGGCAATGAATTCCACAGATTCACCACCCTCTGGCTAAAGAAATTCCTCCTCATCTTTTTTCTAAAGGGGCATCCTTCTATATTAAGGCTGTGCCCTCTGGTCTTAGACTTTCCTACTACTGGAAACATCCTCTTCACATCCACTCTATTCAGGCCTTTCAATATTTGGTAGGTTTCAATGAGATTCCCCGCCCCCTTTTCCTTCTAAACTCCAACAAGTACAGGCCCAGAGCCATCAAATGCTCCTCATACGTTAACCCTTTCATTCCCAGGATTATGGGTTCCATCTCCTCCAGCTGTAATCTTACAAATGCCCAATGGTCTTGAGCTGGTATGGTAAGACACAGTGGCGCAGCTAATGGAACATCTGTTTCAGAGCTCCAGCTACCCAAGTACAATTCTGACCTCCAGTGCTGACTGTGTGGAGTTTGCACGTTCTCCCTGTGATGACATGGGTTTTCCTTGGGTGCTCCGATTTCCTCCCACATCCCAAAGGTGTGCAGGTTTGTAGGTTATTTAGTCACTGTAAATTGTCCCTCAAGTACAGGTAGGTGGTAGAATCTGGTGGGAGTTAATAGGAACGTGGGGAAAAAAAGATGCGATTAGTGTAGGATTGATATAAACGGATGCACCATGGTTGGCGTGGACTAGGTGGAGCAAAGGGCATGTTTCTATGCAGTATGACTCTAAGACTCATGAGAAGGAGTTACATTTATCTTCCTGTTTAGTCTCAGACAACACCTCAAGCCAAAACTATTCAGCTACTGAAATCACTGGGCTTAATCAGCTTCAGCCTAGTTAATAGGAGGCTATTTTCTCTATATCATATACCTGATATCACGAGGTCACCTGGGTGTACTGTTGCAGAAGAACATGGGAATCCTGACTATTGCAATGTTTAAAGTGTTGGCACACTTAAAAGAAGCACTTTCTGGTTTTTAAAAATATAGATATCTATGTTATAGAGATTGTCAGAGGGTCTCAGAACAATTCCATTCACTAAAAAGTGCCCAACAATCCAGCTGGAGGAAGCTTGCAGAGAAAAGTAGTAACTTTTCAGACCATTCTTTGCATTCAAGATACCCAAAATGAAGAATAATACTTTTTTTATTAAAGTTCCAGATGAGGCAAAGGCTGAGATGGAACTTTGGATCAGAACAATAGAAATTAAGTGAGCCATGCAGCAGAAGAAAGATCGCACGTGAGCAGTTCCGGCAAAACATGCTGTTGACCTTAAGTCACATGAAGTGCCAAGGGCAGTGGTAAATGAGAAAATTGATGAGAAAGTTATGGGTAGATAAATGCAAGAGAAGAATAATTCGCAGGTAGAAGACAACTGATGAAGTCTGGTGATTTCAGATAATGATGACTCTTGGCTGGAGGTTATGTCTAAGACAGAAAGAGTTAAATGTAAATACAAGTAGAAGTCTCATGAAGATGACATTAGCTTTTGGAGAATTTACGAGATTAGGCACAGCCTCCATTAACTAGTTGGGGGATGTGGCATGGGCCTTGGTCATTCCTACCTGTAAAAGTTATATTTGGTGTTGACGCATTGATCTGTTGGCAGAGGTTTATAACATCATGAGGGGCATAGATAGGGTAGATAGTCACAGTCTTTTTCCAGGGTAGGAGAGCCTAAACTTAAAGGTCATAGGTTTAAGATGGGAGGGGAAAGATTTAAAGGGGACCTGAGGAGAAGTTTTTAATATACAAAGTGGTGGGTATATGGAACGAGCTGCCAGAGGAATTGATAAAGGCAGGTACAACTACATCATTTAAAAGAAGTTGGACGGGTACATGGATAGATAAGTTTTAGAGGGATATGGACCAAACCTCAGGCAAATGGGAACTTGTTCAGGTACGCACCTTGGTTGGCATGAATGAGTTGGGCCAAAGGACCTGTTTCTGTGCTGTATAACTCTATGACTCTTGGTAATTGGTTTATTATTGTCACATGTACTGAGATACAGTGAAAAACTTTGTTTTGCATGCCATCCACACAGATCATTTCAAAACATAAGTACATTGAGGTAGTACAAAGAGAAAAGCAATAACAGAATGCAGAATATAGTGTTACAGTTACAGAGAAAATGCATTCCAGGTAGACAATAAGGTGCACGGGGCAAGACAAGGTAGACTGTGAAGTTCATCTTTATCGTACAAGAGGCCCATTCAAGAGTGTTCTAACAGAGGAACAGAAGCTGCCCTTGAGCCTGATGGCTCCTGATTTCAAGCTTTTGTGTCTTCTGCCTGATGGGAGGGGGAAGAAGAGAATATCTGGGGTGGGAGGGGTCTTTAATTATGTTGGCTGCTTTCCCAAGGCAGTGGGAAGTGTAGGCAGAGTTCATGGAGAGGAGGCTGGCTTTTGTGATGGACTGAGCTTATGTCCACAACTTTCTCCAATTTCTTGCAGACATGGGCAGAGCAGTTGCTATACCAAGCTGTGATGCATCTGGATAGGATGCTTTCTATGGTGCATCCTTAATTGCTGCAGGTCAACAGGGACATGCCAAGCTTCCTTAGCCTTCTGAGGAAGCTGAGGTGCTGGTGTACTTTCTTGGTCATAGAATCTACGTGGTTGGACCAGGATAAGCTATTGGTGATGTTCACTCCTAGGAACTTGAAGCTGTCAACCATCTCCACCTCAGCACCATTGATACATACAGGAGCACGTGCTCTGCCCCCGCTTTCTGAAGTCAATGACTAGCTCTTTTGTCTTGCTGACAATGAAGGAAAAGTTGTTGCCTTGACACCATGCCATTTGGCTCTCTATCTCCTTCCTGTACTCTGACATCATTGTTTGAGATACAGCCCACTCCTGTGGTGTCATCTGCGAACTTGTAGATGGAATTAGAACAGAATCTCGCCCCACAGTCATGAGTGTGTAGGGAGTACAGTAAGGGGCTGAGGACGCAGCTTTGCGGGGCACCAGCGTTGAGGGTAATTATGATTGTGGTCTGTTGGTCTGGAAGTCAAGGATCCAGTTGCAAAGGGAGATGCTGAGGAGAGGGGAGGTGACTAAAACTGAAAGTACTGATAAATTATTTAATGTTGGACATTTGCAGGTTCCAGTGGGATTCCAGTGAAGATCGTCACAAATCTTTTGCCTTCAGATCACCCCCGAAGTGGTTCTTGTACCAGTATCATGTGACTTTCTTGCCCGACATTGAATCAAAACGTTTACGGATGGCACTACTCTTCAGCCATAGTGATCTATTAGGAAAGATCAGGGCATTTGATGGAGCTGTTCTCTTCCTCCCAAAAAAACTGCAAAATCAAGTAAGAAGCATATTTTGGATTGTGCTCACAAATGTTGGGCTTTTAACATAGTGAAATGTTATGAATTAGATTTAGTTCCAAAAAGTGACACAAAAATGAAACCTATTTTAATACCTTTCATTAAATTTCCCGATCAGTTGTTGATGGTGTGGTAGCTCATTTACTACCAACACACTGGAAAATCATAATCATTGTTGATGGATATTTCTATTATCCACTTAGTAGATATAGCTCCACACTGCTGATGCAGACAGTCCACACCAAGGATTCCAAAGCCTTTTATTTTTGTTGTGCCCTATTTTAGGGATTTTTTTTCCTCTTTCCCACCTACCACCTAAGTTTTTCCACGCTAAGTTTTTATTCAATGCTTATCACATGCTTATAATTGTGCTCAATCCTATCTCTACCATTCCAACCCATCCGAGAGATGCCTGTCCCCATTCCCCCAACAACTTGAAAACCTGAGATTGAGACAAATGAGTTGTGCTTTTCTAGAATAAGCGATATCAAGTAGGTCAGAGTTTTGAATGGGATCTCACTATAATTAAGTAAACTTGAAAGGCTGGTTGGTTTAAATTCAAGGGTATCAATTTCATTTAAGAATTATAATTAATTTTAAAATTCCATTGTTTAATATTGTTATACTCTGGTTTTCTTCATCAAAGGTGGTGGCAGGTTTAAAAGAAAATCATATAATCAGTACCTCCTTTTAGATATTAGTATGGATTATTTCTAAAATTAAGCCATGTAGTTTTGTCACTAACCCTGGCAGATTAATTATCTCGTTTTACTTACTGTTGGCATCTGCAATGACCTATAATAATTTGTTAAGGTAATTCACTTTTATTTATCTTTCAGCGAATTGGGGGTACAACTGTTAGAGTTGTCCTCTAGAGATTGCCATAGATTTTCCACTCAAAGGCATAATTTAAAAAAAAACAAACCACAAGGATGTCCTTTTACAAAATTATTTGAAATAATTTATAGTTTTGATGACCTAGACCAAATTTACCAGTATAACCAGTATCTGAATACATTCTTGTCGGGTTTGACTCATCCTTTGCCATCTGGAATTAAATCCTGCTGGTCTTTTACTCTTGAGTTTTTTTTCCATCTTCATTTCATTTTTTTCTTTCAGATTTTTCCGCAGATTCCCAGTTAAAATTGCTTTCATCCAACAATCACATTTAACTTTTGTAACTGCAGCAGTTCCACAGGTGTTAATGTATGTTGATGTGCATGAGCATTGTTTCTGCTGCATCTCAGTATATATAATGCAACAAAACAAGAATATCTCCAGAGGAATGTCCCAGCCCTTGTCTGATGAGTGTTCTTGGTGCTACTAGGGAGAAATGCATTTCAGTTTGTAGCTGGTGATGGAAGTAAAGGTGTAGTCTGCTCCTTACCATATCAGTGTTCCTATCACCTACTCATCAGAGGAGGCTGACTCTATGCATTTCCAACTGTCACAGAGGAAGCTGTGTTTTTTCCTTTGCAAAGACAGAAGGAAAAGAAATGACAGAAGTATCAAGTACAAGTGAAGTGGCAAGAAACCCAATGCCCAGCCATAACACTATATGTTTAGTAGATGATCACCCAACAGTAACTAACACTTGTTTTCTGAATGTTAAAGTAGAAGCTGTGGTACATGAAATGGCTATGTTAAAGTTTTGATCATCATCGCAGCTCAGTTGTTTGCATTCTAGGCAGCATGCCAATTTTGTGCCATTTGTTTATTTGAATGACTTATGTGTTCAACTTGTGATAACTGCTCAGCTTTTCTTTTATCTTTTATGGAATGTAGGTTATCACTGCAAGTCCAGCATTTATTGCATACTTGAACAGCTGCTGTTTGTGTGGTGTGAGTACTCCCCCAATGCTCTTGGGTTGGATGGCCTTATATATTCTAGCAATATATTCTATTAGAATGTCACAGTGTTTGCAAAGACTTGAAGAAGGTGGTGTTCTATGGAATAGTTGCCATTATTTTTTCTAAGTGATAGGGGTCACCAGCTTGTAAGATGAAGCCATCGAAACCTTAACAACTTGCTGAAGTCCATCTCTTAGTTCTCATAGACTGCAGCCAGCATGTCCATTGTAGAGAGATTGAATATTCAGGGTAGGGGGTGGGATAGCAGTGTGGTGGGTTGCTTGGTCCTGGATGTTTAGTGTTGTTCAAGTTGCATTTATATGGTAAAATGTAGAGTACACCTTCACACACATGATTTACATGGGAAATCAGGGGATGCCTCACTCACTACAGGATGCTGAGTCTCTGATCTGTCCTTATAGTCACCGTTTTTAGATGGTTGGTTCATTTAAGTTTATGGTTCATAGTGAGACACTTTCCCCATTGCAAGGATGTTGATGGAGGCGATTCAACAATTATTATGCCTTGGAATACTTTAATTGGAGAAAGTGATTTCCTGACACTTGTGTGGCATGAATGTTACTTGCCACTTATTAACCAATGCTTGGATATTGTACAAGTCTAAATATGGACACAGGTTGCTTCATAATATGAGCAGCATTGTGCAGTCATTAGTGAATATCTCCACTTGTGACATTATGATCAGGGAAAGGTCATTAATGAAACAGCTGAAGACAGTTGTGTCAAGGATCCTGCCCAAATGAATTGAAGATTTCAGTAATGTCCTGAGCCTGACATAAACGACATCCAACAAGTACAAACATCTACCATTATAATCAGGTAGCATCTGTGGAGCGAGTTGATGCTGATGAGAATGCACAGTTAAATGTATGGTGCACTAGCAATTCTCCTCGAAAGCCTGGTCACCAACTTAGCACAAACTTTTCTACAGAACTGGAAGCTGCATCCATTCCAGCATTGAGGGTTGGGCAACTTCGATGCAGCATCTGATGACTGATGTAACATCCGTTGCAGCTAAATTAGTGTCTGTACCCCAATTGCCCTCTTGCGTGCAACTCCATTATCTCTACCTCCCATTTGCCTTCTTCCTGCCCTTTCCATTCCCTTCTCTCTAGGCACTCCTTCTCCATTTCCACTCCCTTCCTCTTAATCCTTCCTGTCACCCCTCTCCCTTTTTTCTCTATCCTGTCCACCCTCCTTTTAACTCCTTCTTCCCCTTACATTCTCTTTCTTCACTTTTTCTCCTTCTCAAAGATATGTTTTCCTTCTGAACCATTCAAAAATATTGGCATTTTGTTATTGTTTTACTATGCGATTGCACTTAATATGATTAATCATTTTACATACTTGAAGGAATAATTACAATATTTTTAATCACTTGACCACCAAATCATAATGTTAGACATTGATAAGGTTATGTTTTATTATGATAGTATAATGTTATTAACAAACACATAAACTGATGGAACTTGCATTTTTACTGTTTAAATTATTACACTGCTCAAATTTCTGTATTTTAAAAATATTTTTACGCCATGATTTTGTGTCATTTTGTAGTCAAATTTCCTAAAGGTTGGAAGCATTCCTTAACAGTTCAAAAACTCTGATATACAAATTGGGCTCAAAAAGGTCAAAAAAGCAGCCATTCAGATTATTTCCTGTCTTCCTCTCCTCCTCCTGTCGCCTTTTTCCTCCTTTTTCGTCCTCCCTTCGCCCTTCTCTTTGTCCTCCTCCTCTTTTGCTGCTTGCCATAAATTGACACCAACTCCTGTTCACATAGGCTCATGACAATCACTGTGTGGAATCCTGTACGGCAGCTCCAGAGATTTAACCAGTGAAAACGTTTCAAAGAAGTGGTCTGCTCTAACCCATTTTGTGCAGGATTGTGACTACCATTGTACACATGCTGCTTGCAGTTGTGTCAGATGTGCACAGAAGTTATCAGTCAGCCCTTTATTGTTCCTGTGATCACACTTTATTTTGACTTCCAGGTAAATTCTTTGGGTTTAGAGCTGACAACTGAATCTTATTTTCGATCTACTGTGCACAATTGAAACCAGTGGACCTTGACACGATGTGTGTTTCAGTTCATCAGGTTATTGCACTAATATGTTAACACTTGACATCCATGTACTCCTGATGGAAAGACTCAAAGTGCCTGGAGTCTACCCAGATGCTTCACTGATAGTTAGTCTTGGGTCGATTGTCAAGAATCTGTGAGAATATTAATTGTTTTGAAGAGGCTTTGAGGACAGCGGTGAAATCGTGCTCCCTTTAGTTTAGCATAGTGGCTACTGCAGAATGAAGTTATCATGAATATAGCCCAGATATTGGACCAGTGGTACACTGAGGGGATGGAACCTCTTTCAATTCTATTATAGCACAGTGTTGAGGGAATGGAACCTCTCTTCAATTCGTGTTCACGGCATATGCACGTGGAGAAACCTTAATCATTGCAAAACTTTATGTTTATTCCATCTTCTTATCTCTGGAAAGGAGAACAAAATTTTGTTAGCTATCTTTGAATAGAGAGCCTCAATGATCTCCCCACCGACCTAGAAGGAACCGTGCATTAATGTTCCCTACCATTGTCACATTTCACTAGTAATCCAGCCATTTCCTGGTTTACTATATGGCTAGAGCAGGTGACAAATTTCAGTGACTGACGTAAAACATCTCAGACATTCTTCCTTCAGAGATTCACATCAGAAAGTTGCTCCCTGAACATGCTGTGTTGATATAGATCCTTACTCCTTCCTTTTCTAGAATCTCAGCCCTCTGTGCCCTTTGATCATTTTCCAAGGCATCTATTTTCCAAAGGGAATTACTGATGCCTGAAGGCAGTTGGTTTCCTCTGAAATTTTTCAGCTTGAAACAATTATGGAAACTTCCAGGCACTAGCATAAATGTAGTTGAGCCAATGAGTATCTAACCCTGAAGTAATTGATGGTCCCCTTAAATAGCACTCTGATTGACATAATGAACTGCCAAATCTGCATGGCTCCAATTGACATTAGGCAATTGTTAGTGCCGTCAAATATGTGAAATCCTGAGAGATTTGGAGTTCCAAGACCACTCAGAATGCACAAAAACAGGAGCTAACAATAATGGTTTCTTGCCTTGATCCTAACTGTTGTTTTAATTTTTTTTTCAAGGTTACAGAAGTGACAAGCATAATGAAAAACAGCCAAGCAGTGAATATAACCATTGCTCTGACAAGTGAATTTCCACAAGATTCTCCCATGTGCATCCAGTTTTTCAATATCACTATCAGAAAGTGAGTTATTCTCAATGACATAAAACAGAGAATTTGAGTAGTCTGAAAAATCAGAAAACAGTTTTAAACAGGTTCCAGTAATAACAGAAAATGCTGTGAATACTCAGCAGGTCAGGCAGCATCTGTGGAAAGAGAAACACTTACCATTTCATCAGACCTAGGAAAAGCTAAAAATCAAAGATGTTTTAAATTGCAGAGAAGGGGGAGAGGTGGAAACTAGAAAGGGGATGTCTGGAGAGAATGAAAGCAAAGAGAGGCTGAATGAGACACGTGGGGGTGGTACCAGCTGAGAGAGGGTAGAGATTAGCCACATTGTTTTTCTGGTGCATAGAATGCCTTATGCATGTCAATATTTTTGTACAATGCATCCTCATGTTTTCCTTGGAGTATTAATTATCCATAATTATCCACATAATTTTAAACACTGTCCATGTGGCAACACAAATGGATAGGGTGGTAAAGAAGGCTTACTCCATGCTTTCCTTCATCGATCAGGGCAATCAGAATAAAAGTTGGCGAGTCATGTTGCAGCTATATAAAACCTTAGTTAGACCACATTTGGAATACTGTGCGCAATTCTGGTCACCACATTAGAGGAAGGATGTGGAGACTCTGGAGAGGTTGCCAAAGAGGGTTCACCAGGGTATTTCCTGGATTAGAAAGTATTAGCTATATGGAGAGGTTGGACAAACTGGATTGTTTTTTCTGGAGCATTGGAGGCTGAGAGGCTCCCTGATCGAAATAATATCAAATTATGAGACAGTTGATAGAGTGGAAATGTCAAATACTAGAGGGCATAGGTTTAAGGTCAGAGGGGGGAAATTTAAAGGGGATTTGTGAGGCAACATTTTTAAATAGAGAGTGGTAGCTGCCTGGAACATGCTGCCAGGGGAGGTGGTGGAGGCAGATATGATAGCAACATTTAAGAGGCATTTAGACAGGCACATGAACAGGCAAGGAATGGAGGGATGTAGACCAAATGCAGACAGATGGGATTAGTTTAAATTGGCATTATGGTTGGCGCAGACATCATGGGCTGAAGAGCCTGTTCCTTTACTGTACTATTCTATATGAATACAAATATGTAACTCACTTCTGTTTTTAATTAGAGTTCTCAAAATGCTGTCGATGTACCAAATTGGGCGAAACTTTTATAATCCATCAACTCCAATTCAGATTCCTCAACACAGGTAGGCCATTTCTACAATTATTGTCCTAACTTTGTGCAGAGTGAAAATTATAACCACTTTGTGAGTTACTGCACCTGGTGAGAAGTAGTTTTTCTTGATCAGAATAGCCAGTATGCTATTTTTGTAGGCACCTACCATGGTTGGTTTGGACAATCTGCCAGCAGATTTCTTTTTAAAGTTAACTTACTTTTGTTAGCATGAATGATAATCAATTGGCAAATTACAAGGTGCCTACAATTTTGCTATTTTTACATTTATTAAGCAGCTGATCTATTTAATAGAATTAATAGATGAAAATATTGCTTGTACAACTGTGGAGCATTGAAAAGTAGAGTGTTTACTGACATTATATTGAAGTGATCAATGTGCCTAATTTACTGCTCCAGCTGTTTTTGAGATATTGCAACAACTTAGCAGACTGAATGAATTCCCAGCAATGACAATTATCTCATTCTTTCATGGGAATGTGAATGACTGCTCTGAAAATATAATGACGTGTACATTGTTAACTTTTGAGAACTGAACACGGAGGGGAAAATGATTTACACGACTGCCAACAATGTTTTGGTTAGTGCTTCTAAAGGGTAAATTAAAGACTGACCAGGCAAAGTTACAGACTCCTTATGATAGAGAATATATGTAGTTGTATGCTCACTTTGGAATCTAATATTAAGTTTTAATTGCAAACAGTCTAGTTGAGCCTGACCCTGACCCAAAAGCTGTAGGGAAGGATGAAATTAATGACCAAGACACAGAATTTGCAGTGAAAACCATAGTTTTTCAGTTGTTTAGCTAGAGGACTTCGGTGTTCATGCAAGATTTCATACCGAAAAAGAATTGAGGTGATAAATGATAAGTAACATTTGCTCTACAGAACAAAGCAACGATCATCTATAAGAAGGGAGTGTCTAACCACTTCCCCTTTACATTGAAAGACATTACCTTGGTTCTGTTCTACACTATCAGCTTCTTAAGAATCAGCATTGACCAGTTGCCAGGCAAAGTCAGAGACTTTTTATTCCACAGTAGCTGCCTTACCTTCTAACTTCCCAAAACCACTTCAAATCATAAAGAGCAGGTCAGCACTACAATAGTATATATGGTACTTGCTTGGCTGCATGCAGCTGCAGCAATACTCAAGATGCTGAATATCTTCCAGGGCAAAGCAATTTCGTTGATTGACATTTTATCCACTGGCATGAAGATCCTGCATGGTATCATGGCAAAAATGTATCCTGTCTGCCGTTTGCATTACAAAAACTCAATCCCCCTTTGGCATCATCCACCAAACTTCCATCAGTAAGAAAGACAAGATATATGGGAATACCATTACCTTCAAATTCCTTTCCAAGTTTTACTTCATCTTGACATGAACACTAATGCAATTCACTGTTCAAAATCCTGGAACTCTCTGCTTAACCATATTGTAGGACCACCTTAGACTGGAGCAGTTCAGCGATTAGGACCCATTACCAGTTTCTTGGGAGAAACCAGGAACGTGCACTAAATACTAACTTTACCAGTGCTGCCTATATTACCGAGGATTTAAAAAAAATTAAGTCTCGGTAGCAAAGATACAGTGGAAGGGTCAGAGAATGGTGGAAAGGTAGGACTGTATATCATTAAGTCTCAAGTGGAAATTGTGGATGGGCATTTTTGTGGATGGGCAGTTTTATAAAGGAGGAAGGTGGATCCTTGGGATGTAGAGAAAAATCATTGTTAATGATATAAAGATGATCAAAGATACTCAGCAGGTCAGACACAATGATGGAAAGAGGGTGAAAGTTAATGTTTCAAGTCGATGACCTTTGATCAGAACAGAGACAAGTTAGAAATCAAGACGGAGACACGAGAGAGACTGGAGGTGTTGGAAATCTGGAGCAATACACACAAAATGCTGGAGGAACTCAGCAGATCAGTGATACAGTGGACACCCGAAATGACTGAGTGATAAAAGTGGTGGTTGTACTGGCTGAGAGAAGATGGCAAAGGCATGTCATTCATAAGTGATCTAAGAGAGATGTAAAAAAGGAGGAAATGAATGAAAATGGAGGAAAAAGGAAAATAAAACAATAGTGGAACTCTGAGATACAAATTGGAAAAGCAAAACCTGCAGATGCTGGAAGCCTGAAATAAAAGTAGAGAATGCTGGAAGCACTGACAGATCAGGCATGGAGAGAGAAACAGAGTTAATGTTTCGAATAATAGCTTGAGTCAGAAAATGAGATGTTGTTCCTTGAGCTTACATTGGGTTTCATTAGTACAGTGTAAAAAGTTGGAGTTGAAGCGATCAGAGTGGAAATGGGATGGAAAACTAAATTGGCAGGCAGCTGAAAACTCCAGTCACCTTTGTGGACTGAACAAGAGTGGTTTGCAGACTGGTCACCCAATCTGTGTTTGGTCTTCTAATGTAGAGGGGAGTGTATCCAGTGTACACCAAACTGGAAGAAGTACAAGTGAATCACTACATCACCTGGAAGGATTGTCATGGTCCCTGGATGCTGGAAAGGGAAGAAGTTAAAGGGCAAGTACTTCATCTCCTGCAGTTGCATAGAAAGTAGCCTTGAGAATGGGATTGGATTTGGAGATTTTTATGATTCTGTAGTGGGTGGAATGGAAATGAGTCAGCGGTCACTGGAATTAAATTGATAGCAGTAAAATAAAGTTCCCAAACTTATTGGAGGACTATCTGGTGCAAGAAGGAAACCACCAAAAGCAAACCATGGCTGGTCCAGGTGAGCATCAAAAGCGGGAACCGAACTTGTAAGAGCTTTTCTTCCCCCTCTTCCTTCCTCCGCCTCCTCCTCCTTATCCATTCTCTTTCTTCTGCTTCGGCAGTCTCTTGGAATCAAGGATGTCTTGCTTCCGCTCCAGTTTTGTGGATACTGAGGTGGCCAATGTGGGAATTGAAGACTCTTCCACTGATGGTGCAGGAGGTGGCTGACGGGGTGTGTGGGTGGATAGTTTGTAAGGTGGGCTTCTTTGTTCTCCCAATGCATGCTCTCAGGGGTGAATATGATCCTGAATGCTCCTCTCCTTTGAGTGCTCAGAGATTCCCAAATATTAGTGGGGATGCTACATTTCATCAAAGAGAGTTGGTGTATATTCTTGATTCTTTTCCTCTGTCCACGTGGTACTCTCTTCATATGATGAAGCAGGGAATACAGTGTTTCAGGAGTATGGTGTCAGGCATGCAACTGAAGTGGCCTGCCCAATGTAGCCGACTGAGTGTAGGGCCTTGATGCTGGGATAGTTAGCTTGGCAGAGGATGCTGATGTTGGTTCATCTATCCATCTATTGAATTTGGGGGATTTTGTGGAGACAGCATTGTCCAGTGCCTTGACAGGCTGCTGTAGGTATTCCAGCTCACTGAAGCATACAAAAAGAAGACATAACTCATAGTCAATGGGACAGCAGTTATGTGCCAAGTCTGAGATCTTGATCCTCAAATGCCCTTTTTCACAGTCGGCCAGAGGTTATGCTGGTGCTGGTAATGTGCTTTGGATAGGTCCCTTTTGAGTATTGGATTTAATCATTTCTCCCTGGGGTTCTTATAGCTTGTGACCTTGGTTCAACCTGCCCTCTCACCACTGACTTGACAAAATTACTTGCCCCCATCCTCAATCATTTTTTTCACCCTGATCCAACAATCATTTTCCCTCCTGTCCCACTGAATCTGACAGTCAACTTTCATCTCTACTCTTTACCAATCCTGCTCCTGACCTCTCTGATCTTTCTTCTGATCCAAGATCCTCCTTCGCTGCCCACAAGCATCAGCTCCTCACAAGCCCCCTCACCCATGGTCCCAGTCCCATCTGATTGACAAATCCTTTAGCTTTTGTACTATTGAATTTCCCAGCACTGAGCTCTCAGGCAAAATGTTCCATGTGTTTGGCACAACACAACAGATACTTATAAATCTTAGGGAAATGTCTTTAAAACTTTTATATTTTTAAATTCCAGGTTGGTTCTATGGCCAGGGTTTGCTACCTCAATCCTGAGGTATGAGACCAAGATATTATTGTCTGTTGATGTAAGTCATAAGATTCTACGGAGCGAGACTGTATTGGATTTCATGACTGAGTTATACAGCAGAAATGGTGACCAGCATTTCATTGACACCTGTATGAAGGAATTAGTGGGATTCATTGTCCTTACAAGGTAAAGAAGACATAATTGCTTCAAATGAAAAACCCAAAACAGTTACAATGGTGCTTATGGTACAAAAGCCTGTGGTGCTACTTGGTATGAAAATCCTTGTCGTTTTACTTTGGTTTGATGGTACTAATAATGACAAAGATGAGAATTTATTCTAATTTTAAAAAAACTAGCCAGAAGAAGAAAACCAAAACAAATCACAATCCTACAGTTGCTGAAGAAGCAAACTCTTCATTCGGGTGTTGAAATTGCAACTAGTATTGACTGAATTGAAATGTTTCCTGGTATTAATATCTTCAAACTGTTTCTCAACTAAGTTCAACAACATTGTTGCTATACTGAATTAATGCTTCTTCAAATATCTATAATTGATGTTATTATTTCATCAGTCATACATGCTGCACTAATCTGGTATTGGTACATTAAAAATTAGCCTAATTGCCAGGCATCTCACATTGATGGAAACATTAGATGTCAGGCACTACTTCCATATCAATTACCTGGCTTGCAACTTCCGTATATTATCATTAACAAGTATTTTTCCAAATCCTCTGCAGAAATATCATAAGATCTTTTATAGACGTGGTTACTTATTCAACAAAGTGAGAACATTTCCTCTTATATTGATGCCTAACATTTTACTATTAATGTAAATGTGTGGTTTATGAAATACTGTAATATGTTGTAAAATACAAAATACTGGAACTTGAATACATATTTAATAAATTTTTGCCCCATTGTTTATGTTACATTAATCTTGTAATTTTTAGTAATTGTAAGATCTACCTCTAGGCACAATTTCCTCCAGAACAGAATTTTCACACAACTTCAGTTTGATAGTCTTTTCAACCTTACTGTAACCAAAGTTGATTCTTTGATATCAGGCCTTTCATTTGGTGGAGGACAGAGGGATGAGACTTGTATTGACTTTGAGAGTGTGTTTGTACCCTGGCTCAGCCTGGCGTCCTGCCTCAGGTTTTCTGGAGGATGGCTATGTCAGGTCTTGGAAGTCTGTTGCACTGTCCTGAGTGAAGTCAATTAATGATGCAAGGGGCAAACAAACATCTGACAGTGATGAGAGTTATGATGTTTTGTTACATTTTCTTGTCATTTATAATTAATTATAATATGCTCATCCATATTTGAGCAAATGTTATCTAGTTAGTGTTATGAAAATGCCAGAGAAAGCAGGGATTGAAGTGGAACAAGCGTATGAGCAAAGGACTTTTATTCTGGGTGCATTGAGTTATAGCTAGAAGCTGGCATTACTTTAGAAAACTCCAGTCTAGTTTTTAGATTAATGCATTGTTTCTTTATCCTAGGTATAATAATAAAACATACCGCATTGATGATATTGACTGGTCTGTGAAACCCACTCATACATTCAGAAAGGCAGATGGAACTGAAATCAGTTACGTTGATTATTACTCACAGGTAGGAAGGGTTACCTAAAGGAAAGACATGCATTTTCTGATCAATAAGGCCAATACTAAACGTGCTAACTGCTGCCCAAGAATATTGCGAAGGAATATGATATGAGTATATTAGATGTTTTTGAACTTTGCTGATATCAAATTTAACAAAATGTTTTGTACGGTTATTCAGGGACATAATGGAGTTATTTGATAGTGTGTGCTTGTTCAAGCTCCATACAGGAGAAAAGAAACTGATTAAAGAAGGAGGGGCAGTGGATAAGGATTCATTGCACTCCATGTTAAATTTCTATTGTCCTTTTTCCATTTATGTGAATTAAAAGTTGACAAATAAAACAATAAATTTGTTTCCAGATGTATTCTGGAAAAGTTCATTTGAGAATGGTTAGATGCTGGGCAGAGGTGCAGTGAGTAGAATGCACACAGATTTCCAAGATGGAATTGATTGCATCTTTATTCATAGTTTCCAAAGCAGCTTTGTGCTTGAGAAGTGAACTGGCCTAGTTATAAGAAAAGACACGACAGTGATCTACATGAAAGTTAAAAGATGTATCATTTAAAAGGATGAGGGGCAGTGGGGAGAAGTGTGGGTAATTCTTTTTGATTTTCTGAAAAGGCAAAAAGCTTTTCAAAACAAAAGAGGAAAATTAATAATGTTGACTGTTTATAAATGAAGTGCAAACCAGTAGACATGCTGGAGGTGGTGGTGCAGCCCATCATTACACTCTTATTACTACCATTGCATTTAAAGGGTGTAACAGAACAAAAACAACCAATAGCTGGCTCCCCTCATTCTACTCTACATAATCAGGAAGTTAACTAAAACTTTGCTGCTGGTGTCCTGACTCTTTGGAGTTCTGTTCGTCCATCACCACTCTAATTCATCTGCACTGGCTTCCAATGTATTACAATGTAATTACAATGTATTACAATGTAATACAATGCCACAATTTAAAAACTATCATACTTGTCACAGCCAAACCTGTTTTTGCAGCTATCCCTCCCTATATCATTCAAAATAACTTGCATACCTTTGATTCTTGACTCTAGCCTATCTCTAGATCTAATTGCTCCACTTTTGACAGCCATTCCTCAGCTGCCAAGGTATAAGCTCTGGAAATCCATGCCTAAATCTTTTAACCTCTCTATGTTTTTTTAAGTCTGTCTCAGGTCTTTGGAATTTTAGCTAACAAGGGAATCAGGGAGACCTAGTGCATGATTTCCAAAAAGCTAGGATGCATCAAGTACTTAAGAAAGTTAACAGAATATTATTGTTTACTGCAAGAGGAACTAAATACAAATGTGGGAAGTTATACCAGTTATATGGGACAAACTAATCTAGATGTGTGCAGTATTGGTCTACATGCAGTATTGGTTTCCAGTCTAAGTAAGAATGTAAATGGAAGCTGGAAACAGTGTACTAGACCGACACACGGATTGGGTGGGTTGCCTGATAAGGAAAGGTTGGACAGGCTATGTTCATATCTGTTGGTAGAAGAGTGAAAGGTGATTTGATTGAAAGATATAAGATCCAGAGTTGTCTTGTAGGAAAGTATCTGTTCCTCAACCCGGTGGTGTAGGTCTTCAGGCTTCTGTACCTCCTGCCTGATGGTAGCAGCGAAAAGAGGGCATGACCTGGATGGTGGGGATCCTTGATGAAAGATGCTGCCTTCTTGAGGCAGTGCCTCCTGTGGATGCTGTGAGCGGTGGAGAGGGCTGTGCCCATGATGGACGGAGCTGTGTCCATCACTCTCTGCAGCCTCTTGTGTTCCTGTGCATAGGAGTTGCTATACCAGGTTATGATGCAACCAATCAGGATACTTTCAACAGTGAATCTGTAGAAGCTTGTTAGTGTATTTGGTGACATGCCAAATCTCCTTAGGCTTCTAAGAAAGTAAAAACGCTGGCGTGCCGCCTTCATGATTGAATCTATTTGCTGGGTCATGTGAGACATTAACGGCCAAGAATTTGAAGCTGGTTACTTTTTCCAACCAATGAGAACTGGCACGTGGTCTCCCAACAAACAAGCAAGCAATATGGTTAGGCTTAACATTACATCTTAAATGTAAGGTGTTCAGTGAACAGGGCAGTTGAACTCATCTGTTTATTTTCTGACACCACCACCACCTCTCTCCATCCTCCTCGCTGAAGAACTCACTAGCTTCAGGAATTGTGAAATGATAAAAGACGATGTCAGTTTTACCAACACCTCAATAAATTAAGTAGTTTGTGGATACAAATTAGGTGCCCCAACACTGCCTGCAGAGACTTTAGAACTGTACACCTGTGCCATGGCTGAGGCTCAGAGCTAGAACAGAAGGAATGGGGGAGATGTAGAAAATGATCAGAAAGTAGATGAGGGCAGTTTGATTGTCGTCTCCTGCTCCTGAATGTACAAAGTCCTAAAATTGTTCAGTATTTTGGACCAGTTTTCAGTAGCTTCCTTCTAAGATAATGACTAAGCAACGGAAATTCAGGAAGTAATACTTGGATCTAAAGCACTGCACACTCTAATTAAGGTGAACATCTTTAATTGGATGTGAAATAAGCACACACCCTCAATACCAAATTAGCCCTGTCTTATTTAGGGTGGCCTGTATTTATGATTTGGTTATTGGTTACTCATAAAAAGTAAACATCGGTGTTAACTTTGGACATTCTTTGGCTTCTTTTTCCATGAGGTATTCAATGATTTTGCTTTCGTCTCCATTATTCAGTGGTACTTCTTAAAATTTGTTGAGCTGTTAAATGCTCTGTTCAGAGATATCAAATTTTTTTTACTGGCTTATTATTTATTGCATGGTGTGTATAAAAGTATAAATTCATAATTGATTTTCTGGAGAACACAAAAGACAACATTTCACAAAATTTGTACAAGCAGCAAGGGACCTCACTAAGTGTCAGCACCTGTTGTAAACTTGCAGGAGCACTATCCTCAATTGTTCATTCAAATAGACAATAAATTATCGGCAGCGTGCAATAGTAGGAAGGTTCATCACTGGTCAAGAAGAGATTTCTAGAAAGAAATTAATTGAGTATGAATGAGTAATTCTTGCTTAATTACTGCAAAATTGTAAGATATTCAAAAGCAGAGTTTGTGTAAAACAAGTTGCAGATTGTTCATTTCGCATTGCTGCTATTGACTATTTTCACCCCTTAGTATTTATTTTAGTCCTTGATGTGTTTTATTTCATAATATCTTTCACTTTTGTTTGTACAGCAATATGATGTCTCGATCTCTGATCTGAATCAGCCAATGCTAGTCAGCCAGTTAAAAATTAAACGTTTTGAAACAGATGCGGTTCCACGTATTGCTCACCTCATTCCAGAGCTCTGCTTTCTGACAGGTAACAGACAAAAGATTTCTAGTGAAAAAGACCTTTCTTCAAATGAGAACTGAACAGTGTAAGGATACTTATGTTTATATCTCAGTCGAACCTGTTGTTAGGAGCTCATCTGTCTTGTTTTAAGCTGGTCAGCTTGCTTTTAGACTGACCAGCAATCAATTTTCAGAATTAAAAGCCAAACGAAAGAAATCTATTACAGCTTGTATTGAATTATTTGTCCAATCAATTAGGAACTAGAAAGACTAGCTTTGCCTTTAAAAAATATACATGATAAACTGAACTAATGCAATTCCTTTTCAAAATGCTCTAAATCATTGCAAAGTGGTGTTAATTGATTCTGGAGGAGAATGTTTCTCGCTCAACATATGTTGCATTGGTAACAAGGAATAAAAGAACTGACTCAACCATTTGAACCTAACAGTGTTGCTCAGAATTTCCAGGATGATGTCGAGGTGGGTGCCACTAATGGTTCAGTGGCCTGTTCTGTCTATGCAGATGATCCTATCACTGAAATTTGGGGCAACCTAGTTCTCATCGAGCCATGGATTGAGTCATAGATTCACACAAAATGGAAACAGGCACTTGCACCCACCAAGTTTGTGTCAACTATCCATCCCCCAGCTACAGCGATCCTATGCCAGTCCCCATTTTATTCTCCTTGCATTCCCCTCAACTCCTACTACTCAACTACACACTAGGGGCAATTTACAGTAGCCAATTAACATACTAACCCGAACGTCTTTGGGACATGGGAAGAAACCGGAGCACCTGGACAACACCCACATAATCATTGGGATAAACAACACCAGAGGTCAGGATTAAACCCAGGTTCCCAGAGCTGCAAGACAGCAGCTTGTAGAGCTATGCCACTGTGTTACCCCAATGGGCAGATATAGGGCCTAGTCCACCACTCTAAGGTTGAATGCTCCTACAAGAAGTTTGAGCCATGTGACTAAAAATTTGTTCTCAGTCACATTTAACTTGCCATTCACACTTATGAAATTTAGTTCCATTGACTTCAACAGAACTAGATTTTGGACATGGAATTGGAGTTATTTCTTCATGATACATTCTGTCCCATTGTCTTTATTTTCACATATTGAACGAAAGGGTTAATGTTCACCAGAATTTTAAAATCATTTGAAATTTGGTGTATGGTTTCTCAGGATCAGAATGGCTCTCAGGCTAGATAGAAACACCTTTGTTAGGCACTTGCTTGGATGACTTGCTTCCATTCCAGTTTTGTGCATTATGAAGCCAGTGTGGGAACCACAGACTCACAGATGGGACAGGAGGCAGCCAGCAGGGTGAGCAGGAGGGTTGTTTGTGAGGTGGTGCACTCCCTATCGCTTACACAGAGCCTCTATGTACATCCAGTGCATGGACTCATGGTCCTCAATGTCATTTGAAATGCTTCTTCTCTGTATAGAGTGGTCGTAGGCAAGAAAATCCCAGGAGTCAGTGAGGATGTCGCATTTCTTCCATGAGGTTTTATGCACATTCATGAATCATTTCCTCTGATTGCCTGGTAATCTCTTCTCATGACAGAGTTCGGCGTTCGGCTCTGTTTCAGGAGTTTGGTATTGGGCGTGTAAACAACATTGCTGACTGAGTGTAACAAGGATGTCAATGCCTGGGATTTTGGGAGACAGTTTTGGTGGTGCCTTGAGAGGCCTGCTATAGTAATCCTGGTCTACCATTTGGAGTGGAGCTGCTCTGGCCTGTGATTGATGTCATCAGTATAACCCGCCTTGAAGTGAAATCTGATGTTCGTTTCACTCATTGAAATAATCATTTTGATTCATTTTCTCCGTAATTCTTTCCTCACAGGGCTAAGCAACCAGGCCCGCTCTGATTTCCGTATTATGAAGGATCTGGCTGCGGAGACACAGCTGACTCCTCAAAGGAGACAACAGAGACTCCATGAACTGATTGATAGTATACAAAGGTAAGCAGATATGTTTGGACAAATGTTTATTTACATGAGGACTACATTGGCAAAAGTAAATAATATCATCATTCATCTGGGGCCTTCATATATAGAGCAACATCTGGCACTCCATTAATTTAAGTGAGGGCAATCCTCAGAGTATCTTGTTCCTACAGAATGCATGTACTATGCCCTTGGTGAGGCCAGTTAAGCAGCTGGCTGTGTTTTCTTCTGGTGATTCATAGTTCACAAGGGGACCTGCTGGAAAAGTACACCTAATAACAGTCTGCAATGGGGACTGGATTCTATTTCAAAATTTGCTTAGGTGGGCACAGATGCTGAATGCTGGGTCTAGGAAAAGGAAAATCTAGAGAGGTTGCAGTGAATTTAAAAGGTACTGACGGATAATGGAAAGAATGATGGAATCTGATTTGACTATTAGTGGATTACTTCACAAGTTATTACAGGAATATCTGTAACACACTCACACGTCTCACCAGTTGCACCCGCCCCCTTCCCTCGCCTCACTCCACCATCAGCCAGAACCTGACATTCTGCTCTATCTGCTGACAGCCAAGTCAGCTGCTACATGATTACAGGTGGACAGTTTTTGATGAAGCTCCCGACCCAGATATCATTGGCTATGAACACTTCCTAAATCAGAAATGAAATCCAAGCAGTCTCTACGTCAGTGGAAGCTGTATGAGTTGCACCACCATGTAGAAGTGGAAGGTAGACCTAGAGAGAACAATTTCAGTTTACCTGGGGTATCTAAAGTTGATTTCACATAATGTTGTTTTCTTGTCATTGCACATTAAATTCATTCTTCTTTCCTGTGCTGACTATTCTTGCATGGCATGTGGGAATTTACTCTTATGGTTGTTTTGTGATGAATGTGAAACTCCACTTCCTAACCTCACTGCTTTGCAGCTTCACAAGGCCAATAGCTTGCTTGATGATTTAACTGTTAGATATATCATTGTCTTGCTTTTGGGCTTTCTTGTTGGGCTTCCTTTTTTGGATCCTATGCCAAATTTGAAGGGTTACCTCTTTAGTCTCCTTGCAGATGAAAGGAATCGGGGACGTTGAACTGCTGCAGGGCAAAATCATCTTGGAAATGCTGTGAGAATTTGATCTACATTTGCATAAACCTGATTGCTGAAAACCAACTGCACACTGATGGAATTAAATCCTTGACAACTGATCTGGTGTTTCTTATATTGCAACATGTATGCTGACAGGGAAACCCCAAATTTTTGTGAAGCCAGTCACAGATGCAGATCCTAGTGCTGTCTAACTCTGGCTGTTGTCACAGAGGAATTTGATGTAGGTTGATGCTCATGCAAACAACTTCAATAATTCACACTTTGAATTAACATTCGGCCAAAATGTTAGAACCTTGTTACATTTTCAATGGCATCTTAGGAAAACCAGATGCAAAGCAATTGATGATGACATATATAATAACATGGCTCTATAGCAACCAATAACATATGGCCAACAGGTCCAGCAGAAAGTTGTCCTTTTTCTAGGAAGCTGGAGTTGTCATCAACCATCTGATATGTCCACTTTTGTCTTTGGTCTTCAGAATTCAATGAAACTGAGCCTTTGTCTTGACACCCTGTTACGTGGATATTGCATCCTACCATCTCAACTTTCTTGTTGCCCCTCCCTTTACTCTCCTGTTTTCAGTTGCAGCTTCTTCCACATTCAGTACAATAACTCACAGGAAAATCTGCAATGGGGGAACTGAGTGTCCAACTTTCTATTGGGCAAGCTGAAATAAAATCACCTCCCTATCTGGCAGTAGATAATAATGAACATGTCTTGTGAACTATTTTAATAATTTTGGTAGAAAAGCAAGCATTGGAATATTTACCCCAAGTCGTCTTGGGTTTAAATTCCTCCTGAGTGGTAGCAAGGGCTGTGGGTGTTAGCGAATCAACAGTTTGTTGATTTTGTTTTCTCAGCCTGACTTTGTTTTCTCAGGGAAGGATTGTGTGGATCTCAAAAAAAAAATGCTCCTTTCTTATAATCAGTTAAAATCATAGAATGAGACAGCACAGAATGAGAACGTCCAGCCCATCATGCCTGTGCAGGATGATTGAGCTAGAGCAATCCTCAATTTTGGCATTGTAGCTCGAGATAAATTTATATGCATAGGTTTGAAGGTAGATGCATAATGAAAGTATGACTCCATGGCAATGTTTTTTTACAGAAACAAAGTAGCACGTACCGAGTTGGAAGGCTGGGGATTACGCCTTGATGAGCAGATTTCATTGTTTGGCCGTGTCCTTCCTTCTGAGAAAATTCACATGCTTGATCATTCTGTAAGTAGTTTTTGATGTTCCAGAGACATCATGATGATGAGGTCAATAATAAAATTTACATTTTGATGAATTATTCAATTTGTGAAAAAGTCATAATGTCTTTAATGCACTAAATTTGTTTTAATCTTGATCTCCCTTTACCAACCTGTATCTTCTTGAAATATCATCTCTAATATTAGTAATTTATGTCAACATGTGAAGATAATAGAGTTTAAATTAGAAATGGCACAAGCTCTTTGGATACACAAAGCAAATTATTTTTTCCATAGATTTTACTAAAAAGAGTAATGATGTCTGGATCATTTCTTGTACAGCATGTAAATTAGCATTGAGACAGATATTTTAACATGTGACTAAAGGGCTGGTGTGGGATAGAGAGACACTTGCCTCAACACAAAGACAGGAAGGAGCTGCACCAAAAGAACAGACTGCATGTGAACCAGAATAGAGCTTCACATGCAGTCTGTTCTATTGATGCAGAAGAAATAAATAATTAGAAAACTAAGGAAGTAATAACTAAACGGAATGGTGGAGAAGGCATTAAATTAATAACACAGGAGGGCAGTTTTAAAGTAGAGAGACAGTGAGAGGGTGGAAGGAGCACAATGGAAGGTCTGTCATAGAGAGGAAGATAGGAGAGATTGAATGTCAGAAGAGATAGTGGAGATGGATGAAAGAGGATGGTAAAGACTATTGATTAACAAAAGGTATATCTGCTAAAGGAGAAGACAAATGACTTCTGAAATTAATAAAGGACAGAGAAGAAAAACTGCCATCACTGGAAATGTTGGATGATGAGTTACATTGTGGACCAAATGATAATGTCCTGCTATGTGGTCACCAAACCTGTAATTTGGTTTCCTAAATTTGAGGAAACCACATCATGAGCACTTAATTGGAAGGAGGGAAATTGGGTGATCTTTTAACAGGATTTCTCATCCGTTCCACAAGGGTGATTCAACATTATCATTCTCAATCTCATTCCCACTTTAAATCTCTGCTTTTGGTCTCCTACACTTTTCCAATGGAACTCGACACAAGGTAGGGTTACAGATCATTTCATTACAACAGTGCATTGAGGTAGTGCAAGGGAAAATAATAACAGAATGCAGAATAAAGTGTTACAGTTACAGAGAAAGTGCAGTGCAGGCAGACAATAAGGTGCAAGGTCACGATGAGGTTGATTGTGAGGTCAAGACTTTACCCCATTATTCCAAGTGCTGGGAAGGTCTTGCTCTAGGCTGTGTATTCTATGTTGTTTTATGTGATCTTGACAAAGCCATTAAACTGTTTAATATAAACCATTTGCCTTTTTCATACCAGTTTGTGCCAGTATCACCAGTAGACTGGTCCAGAGATTCTCAGCACTCAAGGATTATTGGCAGTCACCCACTCCAAAATTGGCTGATGGTTTTTAGTCAAAGAAGTTGTGAAGCAGCTGGGAAGCTTTTGTCATGCCTCAGAAAAGTAGGACCATCAATGGGCCTTTCAGCTGAGAATCCCAAAATGTAAGTGAGCACCAACAGTAAATGATACGTTATTAAGATGCTGTTCATTGCTCCACAAGAACACAAGGAAACAGGAACAGGAATATGCCACTTGCACCCCCCCCCCCCCCCCCCCCCCCCCCCCGCCCCCAAGCCTTCCCTTGCCCTGCCATTCAATATCATCAATTCCTTGTTGCCAGATCTCCAACTCCCACATCTTTCAAATATTTACCTACCTCTAGTTTAAATACTTATAATGATCTAGTCTCCACAACTCTCTGGAGTAGAGAATTCCAAAGATTCACTATCCTCTTTGAGATGAAAGTTCTACACACCTTAGTTTTAACTGACCAGCCCCTTTTCTTGAAACAACATCCCTTCATTAAGACTCCTCCATTTGTGAAAACATCTCTCTATCTTCCTTGTCATCCCCCCTTAGGATCTTGTGTATTTCAATAAGATCATCCTTTGTTCTTCTAAACTCCAAAGAATACAGACTTATCCCATTAAGCCTCTTTTGATAGGAAATTCTCTCATCCCAGGAATTAGCCTGGTGAATCTCTTTTGGATTGCCTCTAATGCTGACATATCCTTTCTTAGGTAAGGGGGCCAAAACTATGTGCAGTACTCCAGGTGAGACGTCACCAAGACCCTATACAATCGAAGCAAACCTTCCTATTTCTTTTTGCAATAAATGCCAATATGTCATTTACCTTCTTAACTACTTTCATAATCAAAGGGGAGGTTCTTTCATGTTGTGAATACTGTTGGGACAAATTGTTACACTTTCAACTGTTTGCCACATTGAGTAGGTGAATATCTTTATCTGTTATTCAGGATTATCATCATGACTGGTTTTCTGCTCTGCAGTGGCCAACAAAATAAATCTTGCCATGGCTCTGTGAATTGTCAACAGGTTGCTGGCTTGAGTTAATGATGTCATCTCATCACTGTTGACTGCTCCTGATCCACCCCTTCCTGAGGCTTTGGCTTTCTTCCCAAAGTGTTGTGCCCAATTAGACAATACTCTCACTGCCACTCCTTATTTCCTATGACTTTGGAAGGAGAAATTATGACCACAATTTAATCTTAGGTGCTGTAACCAATACCCAACTGAAGCACAAATATAACTTGAAGATTTCACCCTGAAACTTATGTTAAGGCAAGATATTGTTATGTGCCCCATAATTTTATCAGATTTTCCACAATCACACCCAGGCAAAGTTTTCAGTTCCCTCTTGTGCATCAGATCATGATCGGTGCTTACCCTGTTTAGGGAATGCCCAAATGCTCAATGATAGATTGAAGTTGGTTGTTGAATTGTCAGTTTGGATCAAGGTGTTTGTTTGTAAAATAAGTGCTTTCTGCCCAGTCTTTCCTCCAGGATTCTTTGGTGTTGCTTATTTAACTCCAAGTGGGGTTTTGGGAAATCACCTGTCACATTGGGAGATCTTGAAGGTGTCTATGAATGGGAGGGTCCGGATTGCTGTTTATATTAGTTGTTTCTCAGAATATTGCTGCACCCCATCTAATCGGGAGGAAGGACAATGTTAAAAGGATTAAAACCTCTGAACAAGAGTTGATTTTAAAGGTGCAGTGGTTGCCTGCGTTACAAGTGGAATATGCTTTGGTGAGTTTGGTGTGATGGCTTGAAGCCTTGACTGGAACATAGTATTCAGCTGTTGGGAAGATCAGAGCTGTGACAGAAGTGTAGAAGGTTTCTGTTGAGAACAACCGCTTTTGCCTCCCCAAGTTGTGCTAGTGAACCTTTGGATGCTGTTCCCTCATGGCTTTATTTTTGAGCTAGTCTTAAGGAGATAATGATAGATTATGGAGCAGTCAAAAGTCAGTTCAAGACAGGTGAAGGTCAGATCATTATGTGCCTTTTCTCCACAGAAGGTGACGTTGAGAGTGTTGTGTGCCTTGCAGTAGTCAAAGTAGAAAGCTGAGATGGCAGATTAGGTTGGACTGGGTTGCAGTCTCCAGTTGTGAAAAGTAGTTAGTCATAGTTTTTGGATGGGATTAATATTGCTTCAAAATCCTGGATCCTTAATTTCTTCTCTGAAATGCTTAATTTCTTCAGCCAAAGTATGGTGAACCTGTGGAATTCTCTATCACAGAAGGCAGATAACCCAGGTCAGCCATAATCGTACAGAATGGCGGAGCAGGCTCAAAGGACCAAGTAGCCTTCTATGTTTCTATGAAAGGGGCTATTGTCATTGCTTTAATTTTGAGTTTCCCTCCTTTAACTGAGAGGTCAACCAATTGTAAATAACCAGCTGTTTCAATGACATTAGTTATGATTTCAGGAATCTGTTCAGACTGATGAGGCCACATGAAAACTCTCCATCATTCACCTCTGTAGGACTAGTGTCTTCCACTGCTGATGGTGCAGAATTCCTGACTAGGGATGAAATAAATCAGTAAAGATCAGAATTCCTCTTTTGAGTGAAATAACTTTACTTGAGGTTGAAAAATTAGAGTAATCTTATTGTAACACCTAACACTGATACCCTGTCCTTTCTCTTTACCTCTCTATTCCAAAATCTGAGCCTGTCTTGGGAGTCCATTTGCCAATAATTTGATGGGGCATAACTTATGCTAATTGATCAGGTCACTCTTCCCTGACCACAGGTGCCCTTATGGCTGACCAGTTAAGATAAAACCCTGTTAGGCATTAATAGCTGTAATTACAGCTTTCCCTGTTTCACATTCCACCCCCCCCCCCCCCCCCCCCCCCGCCGTTTCCCTCCTGGCATAAACAAAAGGGCTTTCAGAGTTTTCCCCCTCTCCTATCTGGTATCTGTGTTAGGTGTTTAATACAATTTGAATATGTCATACCATCTGTAGGCCATACAGTCTTGAATCATGCTAAATAATCACAATGGTGTTACACATATAATAAGGTTTCATTTATTGTGATTTCAAGTGGGAAGCTGGTTTCAAAGGAATTACATATTCACAATGGGGTTACATTTGGTTGCAAACTTTGGAACTTCTCCACCTGCATTTTTTCTGTTGAAGCAAGTCAACTGCATATTGACGTGAAACACCATGTGACAAACAAGTCCTTCAGACACAAAAGGGCTTCATTGTAATGGCTCTTTTATTTATTTAGAAAGCTAAAGTGCTTTTTTTAATGGAAAAAAACTCAATAGTTTCTGACTATTAGCATTTGCAAAGACTTGGTGTTTAGAATTCAGCCAAGTGAAGCCTGTTCATGACTCTGAACTGACACATACACACTTGTCACCTGCATTCTGCAGCTCGACAACCGAGGTTGAGGTGAAGTGCAATACTGCTGTCAGAAAGATTGAGAGCAGTATCAGGACTATGAAGCAGCCTCATTTATCACCAATCTTCATTGAGATTGGTTCTGTTGCAGATGCACTTGGAAGGATCAGGACTAGTTTCTCACCACAAAACAAACATAAAATGATGATGAATTTCTGTGGGCAGCCAAATTTGAGGAGAGTGTTCGAAAACCCTCCTAATTCATGGTGTCAAAGGTTTAAGTAGGGTCCAAAAGGCCATGTGAAATAGTTGGAGCTGCTCCCTGCATTTTTCTAGGAGTTGTTGCATGGTGAAGATTATGTCCACTGTACCTTTAGATGACAGAATCCACAGTGGATTCAGAAAGTAGCTCTCTGGCAACTGGGAGCAGATGGTCGTAGAGGACCCTGATACTGACTTTCATACAGTGGGGAGACCCATCAATAGTTACAGCAGTCAGACTTACTTCACTTGTTGAAGGTGGTCTTGATTACAGCATCTCAGAGGATCTCTTGGAGGACAAGCTCCAAGACTTGTTTACTAAAGCATGCAAGAGGATGAACCTAACACTCAACATCCACAAGATTAAAGTCTACTACCAAGTTGGCCCTGCTGCACAATACAGCACTTCAACCACAGAGGTTCCTGTCCAGGCCCTGGAAAATGTGTCAGGAGCCACCTCTCAGCAAAGGCAGATACTGTAGCCTTCAATGCACCAGTGCAATCTTTGATCTGTTCACAAAAAGAGTGTATGAAGTTGAACACCTCAGACAGAACTCATGATCAACCCTGCTATCCTATCTGCTTCTGATATCTGGACTACCTATAGCAGGTGCCTTGATGTGCTTGAAAGATGATGTCTCCAACTAAATCTTACAAATTTGCTAGAAGGATAAGGAAATCAATATCAGTATCCTCTTCCCAACCCAACATCCTCAGCATTGAGACCCTAATTACACTTAGTCAGCTCTGTTGGGTAAATTACATTGTTCGCATGCCTGACACTAGACTCCTGAAGAAGATACCCTGCTCTGTTATGGGAAGAGATTACTTGGGGACGGGGGGGAAGAGATTCAAGGATGTTGTCAAAGTCTCTTTGAAAATGTTCCTACCAAGTCTTGGGAATCCCTGGTCCATGACCCTCTAGCCACCTCTGCTATGTTCTTGGACATGTTGCGAACACAGTTATTTTCCACCACTGTCTGTGTTTTGTTTCTTATGCCATTCATATAAGGCTGAGTGCCCTGTAGTCACTATGTCCATCCATTTATGTTTTTTTGAACACTTAAAACTCTCCACCCTCTGGCACTGTTCCCATAACCAAGGATCGAGAGATTATAGCCAGAACCACCTTTGCTTTCACATTCCTTCCTTCAGCAGTCTGGGATGCATCTAAAGTATACAGATGATTTTAGATTTGTGCATTGGAGACATTAAAGTACTTGCTTCAAAAATAAGTAAATATTTCTTTCCTTTATATTAAAGATACATTTCAATAATAATGCTCAAATATGGATGTTTTCTATGCTTCTTACTTTTGGATAGCTGAACTTATTGTGTAATGTAGTTATTGCTTAACGTTTGGTTTGTTATTTATTAGGGTGCAAGTAAATGAAAATACTACATCCTTCATACAGGCTTTGAGGCATCACATTGAGCCAAGTACACAGTTGGTAAATATGCATGCTGTGTCTGCAATTTTTATTGCTTAAGAAGTAATACAAAGTTTGATTCAGTTGAATATTATTTGTTAAATAACAGCATTTTACAATAGCCAAATTCAGTTTGGCTATTATGTTCTGTCAAAATGATGAAGAATGTACTTCTATTTTACATTGATCCCACTCACTTAACACCCTCCCTGAAATACAAAGAAAAGGGCAGTAAATAGAAGAATGGTTGTCTTAGGCAGTAAGACATTTGTCAGCTTTGTTATCATTGAGAATTTTGTGGCATTGGTGGAATGCAAATAACAGAATTATCCCTTATCAAAACCAGAATTGGTATATATTATGACTATATCTCAGGTAAACCATTCCACCTCATCATTCCCGATCAGTTTGCAATCTGCATCATTCTTCTGCAACAACTATTCTCGCTTGTCCAGTTTGTGGAACTGTTCTTGTCTGGTCTTATTCCTTTTAGTGCAGTTGTAGCCGGACAATCATCTGAAATGTCCTCTCTTCCTGCTCCACCACCGTCATCTCTGGATTTATCCAGGATCTAGGTATCAGAATAGCTATGCAAATAAAATAGATGTGCAGCAATTCAGTAACAGGAAACAACCATTTAGTTTTTTTTAATTAAAGAAAGCTAGGGTGGGTGAATTCAGCTGGCAATATATAGGATCTTGGTTGGCTTATGAAAAGATTTTTGAGTTGTGTTCACAGCTGGTATAACTCATTTATTAGTTTTGGAGGGAAGAATATTCTTATGAAACATTGCCCAGAGGTAATGCTGGAGTAATCTTCCTGGATTTGCATCATGAGTGGATAGCAGACTCTTCCTGCCTCTGTGTAGGTGGTCTTCCTGATCCCCTCATTCTTACTCTTGAATGCAAACAAATAGTGGTGGTTATAGAAAGTCCAGTTAGGAACATTATCTTCCTTCAGCATCTTTCTTCTGTCATCCATTTGGAAGGCATTGCTCTCGCCTTATTCTATTCCTGTGCAGTTGTTGAATGTAGTCTTACCCATAGTTTATGAGACTTAATGTTTGAACCCCTCCAATCAGGTTCCTGCTCCTTCCACAGCACCTAAGTAGCCTTATTCAAAATTGTTATTGACCTTCCTTGTAACTGTGGAAAATTTTGCCTGTTCACCATTCTCGAGTACTTGCAGTCTTTCACCAGACCACCTCCTGCAACACCTCTCCTCAGCTGTCCAGGAGAGTGGGATTGTCCTTGGTTATTTCATTCATATTAGTTCAGCCAGAGTTAGAGAATCAGTGCAGTGACTTCTCTTCAAGTTACAAAGTTACAAAGGAGATTCAAGTACCAGATTCCTACTCTAAAATTCATTGAGGATAATTTCCTGGAAACTGTTGGGAGCAGCCCAATATGTGGACAGTCAGAGACTTTTTCCCAGGGTGAAAATGGCTCACACCAGGGGGCATAATTTTAAGGTGATCGGAGGAAGGTATGGGGGGGATGTCAGAGGCAAGTTTTTTACACAGAGAATGGTGGGTGCATGGAACGCACTGCCAGCAGAGGTGGTGGAGGCAGATACATCAGGGACATTCAAGGGACTCTTAGATAGCCACATGAATGATAGAAAAATGGAGGGCTATGTAGGAGGGAAGGGTTAGAGAGATCTTAGAGCAGGATAAAATGTCGGCACATTGTGGGCTGAAAGGCCTGTACTGTGCTGTAATGTTCTATGTGCTCAGGCAACCAAAAACAAATTATAGCAGATGGATGAAGTTTCCTTATATGCCCCATTTCCTTCCCATACAGATAGTGCCTGTGGGCAAATCTCTGTGCATCTGCAAACCTTTTGTTGGTTAGATGTGATAGTCTCTTTATTCCATGGTCAATAACTACCCAGGTCAGATTGAAAAGAAAAATTGTTTAAAAATATTTATTGAAAAGAAATTTGAAGGTATGTAAATTAACTTTAAAAAATTAAATGTATTTTCTTATTTAATTAACTGCACTCAGACCTTTGTGCCTTTAACTGTGCAAAATGTGTAGTCTGCCACAAGTAAAACCCAATGATGACTTACAGAAGCATGGTTCCACCAAATGTGAAGGAAATGTGGCCTGCAAGGAAACTTCATCCATCAGCTGTGACTTTAGGTGGTCTGATCACACATTGGGCTGATCCCAGCAGATTCCAGGAAATTGCACTGAGAATATTTTGAAGTAGAGATCTATTATTGGAACCAGCAACTGTTCTTTGTTGCTTCCCCATCCCTCTCCAGGGCCAGAAAGGGAAATATTTAAAGTGAGCTGCCTGTGATGACAGCGCCTCCACAGGCACCTCGTCCCATATGAGGGATGAAACTCAGCCTTTCTATCTCACTGATAGTGACCTTCAGATTAGTTCCAGGAGAGGGCTTGGGAAGTAAGGGGATACAAGGATTCCTGTGACATTAAAGAGATAGTCCTGCTGTTCTTGGATCAGTTGAAAGATGTTTTTGAAATTAAAAAAAATCTTATGAGTAAAGGTTTTGTTTGCATGTTTTAACCCCTACTTTATGTATCAAAGGAACCTAATATCTAGTGTATGTGTTGAACTGAAGTTGTGTGAGTTGTGCACAACCCACCCCATTGCACTGCTAAAGTAATATGCATGGTGCACATGTTATTCCCAAGAATTGGCCACCATGCATACCAGTGTCTACCCCAATATGTTCTTCATAACTAATAACCTTTTTTTGAATCATAGGTGTTGTGCATCCTACCCTCAAATCAGAAGGATAAATATGATTGCGTAAAGAAATTCTTGTGCATAGAGAAACCAACTCCAAGTCAATGTGTGGTGGCCCGTACACTGAACAGGGCAAATATTATGAGTATTGTCACTAAAATTGCTCTACAGGTGGCCTGCAAAACAGGGGGAGAATTGTGGATGGTGGAAATTCCTGTAAGTACTGAGTACCTGATCTAACATGTATCTTTTTACTTGGCTCTCATTGATCTCGGCATGTCCATTCTTCCCTTTCAGTTTGCATTAATTATTTGTTTTAAATGTTTATTTACTATTTCAAGGAATCTGTAAATGTATGATTGTTCTCTTGACTACCTCTGCAGCTGGTTGATTTTCAGCAAATGTAATTAGTCAATCCTAAACCTTTTACCACTTTGTTAATTTTCTTTATTTGCATTAATGATGTAACACTTTCCTTCTTGTCTTTTTAGCTGCTTGTTCACATTCACTTTTGGTGAATTTTCAGATTTTAAAAGACATAGATGCCAGACTATGTCATACAGACCTTCAAACCTACACCATTGTTCGATGTCATGCTTCATCTGATCTTTGACTACTTTCTTGCTTGACTCCCATAATTCTAAATTCTCTTTTAGTTCAAAAATCTAACTCAACCTTGAATATGCTTAATGACTCAGTAGCTCTGAGTTATTAAGCATACTCACCTCATCAGCTCTCTGGGAAAGAGAGATCTATCGATTTACAGCCCTTTAAGAGAAAAAATGTGTCCTCATCTTGGTTTTAAGTATTGATCCTTGTACTAAGACTCTGTCCTCTAGTTGTAGTCTTCACATTATCTGCTTTATCAATTCCCCTCAGAAATGTTAATGTTCAAGTGAGGTGGCCTCTTATTCCTCTAAACCTTCCTCAAAAGGCAAATCCCAGAAATCAATCTAGTGAACCTTTCTTAAATGAAAGACCAAAACTGTTTCTGTACTCACCAAAACCCTTGAAGCAAAACTTTCTTACTCCCATACTCCATCCTCCTTGCAATAAAAGGCCTTCTTCGTTACTTGCTGTACTGGCGTGCTAACTTCCTGTGCTTTTTGTACTTGGATACTCTGATCTCTCTGGTTCATCTGATCTTTGAGTACTTAGCTGACTGCACAGTTATGACACTGACGAAAGTTTGAGGGGCTAGTCATGGTGTCTTTTCTGGAACATTCAGATAAGTAACCAGGTATTATTTGTGTCAGGAGAATTTTTTTGTTGCATACATTTCATTCCAATATGTGTTCAACCCATATTAGAGGATGTTTTGGAAGATCCTATGATTTCAACATTCATACAAGGAAGAAATGGAAGAACTATATACTTAAACCTAGCTTACATTTGCAAATGAATTACAATGGTTTTGTGGTAATCTTAAAGATAAAACTTTATTCTGCAGTTAAAATCCTTGATGGTGATTGGCATTGACATTAATCGAGATGCACTTAGAAAGGGAACATATGTTGGATTTGTGGCAAGCATCAACAGCACAGTAACAAGGTAAGTCCAGTTTAGTTTTATTTTAACAATTTCCAACTATTCAGATATTAAACATCCAGAGAACTTCCAGAATATCAGCTCTGAACGAATGCTTTCCACCAAGATTTTCTGGAGCTTGACTTTCTTGGGACCTAGCTATGCTGCTGTTGGTCTTCCACTGAGTTTACTCTTCACATTATTGAGGGAACAGGGCTTGATAATCTAGGAATTCTTCGGTCCTTACCCTCTCAGAAGCTGGATGCATTTTCTGGAATTGGTATTCTGAAAAGAAAAAGGATTTGGTGGCCTTGTGATCAGGAAAAGTGAGGTCCACTGTTGGAATCCAGCCTTGGCAGTGGCCTGGATCTCCAAAGAGGTAAGAATTTGATTTTTGTTTGTTGTTCTCATTAGTTCAGTTTTGAAGAAGCCAGGAATCATATACATTCTTCTCTTGGGAAGGGGAAGTGCCTGGGTGAAGCTGACAAACTATGCCCTTATGCTTCAACCAGATGGCAGCAGAACTTCTCAAAGTTCTGGGTATTGCATTTCTAATAATATCTGGTGCAGATAGTTGTGCAGCTTCTGCCCACACCTGGTTGAGGGGAGAGGAAAAGATGTATCTCTACACATTTACGAAGCAAAACTGTGTCTTCCCTACAGTTGTAGGCCTCCTTGATGTGGATGAAGGAACAATGGCAATATTTTGGCAGTTTATGACTTCATCTGATGGAAGATTGGAGTGACAGTTGATGTACTTTTGCATTTCCTGTGCACATTATACATTTGAGAGGGGAGATTCATTCTCAATGTGATCCATTTATAACTCCATCAAAAAATGTTTCCATTTGGATGTTTTTGAGCACTGAAAGATTACTTCCCATTTCACCTTATGTGGCACAACAAAACTGATGCATAGTTCAAGCATTCAAAAAGAGATTTTAGCAATTTTAATTTTTTGGATCAGTCTTACAATTTATCCACATAATAATTAGAATACTTCGATGGATGGATTTCTCTACAGATGGTTTTCTCGCTGTATCTTCCAGCCTTCTGGTGTAGAAGTAGCTGATTGCTTGAAAGTTTGCATGAAAGGTACTGATTTCCACCCCCTTTTCTCTCACTTAATCTCTTTAGGAATAAGAACTGTAAATTTTTGTTCATGTGTAACACAGTTACAATAATAAGATTGATTAGATGAGTGGGCCCAATGCTTGGAAGCTCAACTCCAGCCTTACAAATTAATGAAACTGAGCTGACAAAATCCAGTAATATGTGGATTACAGCAAGTACCAGAATTTAACAATAGGAATGTCTGGATTGTAGTAAACATTAGAAAAATTCAGCACAGGAAACATGCCACTATTGTGCTACATTATTTCATGATTTTTAATCATGAAGTGGCATGGTGTCAAGACAACAACCTTCCCCTCAATGTCAGCAAAATGAAGGAGTTCAGCTATGGAGGGGCAATAAATGTTCCCTGGCCAATCCCCTATGATATATAAAAATAATATACAGAAAGTTTCTTACCTTTGTGTTGTCCCTCACTTTCAGTAATAATCTATAAAACACTATCTGATTGCTGCCATGAGATAGAGTTTTGATGAGGACATTAACTGATGCTTGGAAATTGAACTATGGTGGATGTCTCCATGCCAGAGGCCCTGCTACAAGGCAGATGAGGCCACATGGCAACCAGACCGCAGATGCAGAACCTGAGGTCCTACTGCTATTGATATTAGTTTATTATTTTCACGTGTAATGAGATACAGTGAAAAGCTTTTGTTTGCATGCCGTTCAGACAGATCATTGCCATACATAAATACATCAAGGTAGAAAAAGAAAAACAGAGTGCAAAATATAGTGTTGCAGTTACAGAGAAAGTGCAGTGTAGGTAAAGTGCAAACAAACAAAGGGCCATGATGAGGTAGATTGGGAGATCAAGAGTTCATCTTAAGCATCTGAGAGGTCCGTTCAAGAATCTGATGACAGCAGGATAGAAGCAGTCCTTGAATCTGGTGGTATGTGTGCCCTCAAGCTTTTATATCTTCTGTCTGATGGGTGAGGGAAGAGGAGACAATGACTGGGGTGGGAGTGGTCCTTGATTATGTTGGCTGCTTTCCTGAGGCCACAGGATGTGGAGCCCAAGTCAGCCGAGGGGAGGCTGGTTTGCATGATGGACTCTAATTTCTTGTAGTCTTGGGCAGAGCAATTGCTGTACCAAGCTGTGGTGCATCTGGATAGGATGCTTTCTATGGTGCATCGATAAAAATTGGTGAAGGTCAATGGAGACATGCCAAATTTCCTTAGCCTTTTAAGGATGTGGAGGTGGTGGTGTGCTTTCTTGTTCAGCCATGTGATTGCTATGGCTAAGGACAAACTGTTGATGATATTTACACCTAGGAACTTGAAGCTCTCAACCATCTCCACCTCAGCACTATTGATACAAGCAGGGGTGTGTACTCCATCCCGCTTCCTGGAGTCAATAACAAGCTCCATCATTTTGCTGGCATTGAAGGAAAGGTTGTCTTGACACCGTGCCATTAGGTTCTCTATCTCCTACTGGCTTTGATAGTTTGTTATCATGAAAGCTGTTTCCACTGTTTTTAAATGTCTTTGCTTTTTAAAGATACTTAAAAATAATTTAAGTGATTAAATAATCTAAAAAAACATTTATTGTAAGCATAATTTAAAAATGTTAAAAGGTTAAAAATATGCCAGATTACTGTAAATTAATTAGAAAATAGCGAAACGATGCAAAGTGAATTAAAAAAAACTGCACCAGGACTTAACATTTTAATGGAAGTCGATGACCCCATTCAAATGATTGCAGTAGGAACTTATATACCAACCATAGCTATTGTACATCTAAGGAGGCGGATATGAAGTGAGAAGCCTAAACAAAGCTAGATTAAGCAGTACTGTATATTTAGTTTTTCAGCTGTCTCCCCTGACAGTGCTTGACACTGATACTGGATTTCCAAACAATGTATAGCAGGCACACATGTATTGAGTAAAGTATTCTATTCACCAGAATTAATAGCCCTCAAGTTTAATCTTAATGCAAATAAAAATTTGCTGTTAATGATTTATTTGCTCTGGTGAAACAGTCTTGAAAACTCAATGAAAAATGTAATTTCATGGCTCACATGATATTTTGTAGGTGCTTTACATAAATGGCTGGAAATGAATCATGATTTGCCGGGCCGCATTGTGGTTTATCGTGATGGTGTAGGGGATGGGCAACTAATGACACTGGTGGACTATGAAGTTCCCCAAATACTTGACAGCTTCAAGTATTATAGGTCAGATTATAGGTAAGGCTTAAATTCTTTCTTGACAGAAGCATCAAAACTGCTACATTACTCGAACAATGAGCTCACGAACTCTCACATAAATATGTGTCGATAGCATATTTAAAAAGTCTGCTTTCTGTGTTGAAACCTTCCTTTCAAAAACTAAAGCAATGCGAACCTACTTGAATTTATTATTGTAGTCTGGCATTTGGCAGCTAAGTACGTCGCTGTCTAACAGTTCCTCAAGATTAGCTTACCTCAATTGATGGCACTTTCATTCCACACGATGAGAGCCCTGCCGACTGAACAGTATGTCGCTCAGTCACCTGCCGTTTCCATAGAATTTCTCCAACATAAATTTGCATGGATTGTGAGGAGGACCTCAGCCAAAATTCTACTGGGATCATTTTTAATTAATTCATCCTTCTATAAAGACATTATTTCAGCACCCAAGCTGTTATAAAGAAAACTTGGAAAATATCAACAGGATTAGTCAAAGTCTGTATGGATTTTTGAAAGGGAAGTCACATTTGACAAGCCTACCAAAGTTTTTGGAAGATGTACAAGTAGAATAGATAAAGGAAGACCAGCAGAAAATTTTGATAAAGTCCCTTTAAAAGATTACTGTGTAAAATTAAACTGCATGGTATTGGGGAAGAATGTGAAATTTGCTACTGCTGAGGCCAAGTCACTGAATCTATTTAAAAATGAGATAGATAAGTTTTGGATACCAAAGTTATAAAGGAAAGGAGCGTGTGGGAATATTGCACTGAGATTGCTTCTCAGCCATGATCATACTGAATGGCAGAAAGGTTGAACGACCCACTCCTGCTCCCATTTTTCCTGTGTTTATGCACCCTTAACATCTCATTAGTTCATAACACAATTGAGTGACAAACTTATCTTCAATTTCTAATAAAATGATAACTATTTTTCTCACTATTGATGCTGTCTGACCTTCTGAGTATTTCCAGCAATCTTTGTTTTTATTACATATTTCCAGTATCCACAATACTTCGTGTTTGTTTTAATGGAAGTCTTTATATTTTTAGCCCTAAAGTTACCATCATTGTAGTTCGGAAGAAAGGTACCTGTCGATTCTTTGCTGGCACGAATGGAATGCTTCAGAATCCACCAGTTGGCACTCTGATTGACAGTGAAGCTACTCGTCCTGAATGGTTTGTGAGAAGTATAAATAAATGGAGTAATTTCCACATCAGATTGCATTCACTGAAAACCTTTTGAGGCAGTCACCCCTGATGAGATACTGCAGCCTGATTTGACTGAGATTTAAGAGACTGGTAGGAAGCTTGGGATAGCCAGATGCCAATAGAGGCCCACGGCAGTAATCTGAGGGACTTCCACAGAATGTAGTAGCCAGGTCCCTCTCTCAGAGCCTCTAATCAGCTTCAACCCCTTCTCCAGTACCACATTTTGCAGCCTTGCCCCTATGTGTTTTTAGCATCCAATTATAGTCTTTGTGAGTGACTGAACCAGGTCCCTTTGCAGATGGAAATCTCTTTGCTATCATGACCTTGTCAGAGGCTGATGGAAGCTTTGGCCTTTACCACAAGCCCAGTTAGAATGTTAACTAAAGCTGATAAACTATCCTTATTATATTAATAGCAGACTGGATCACAACATAATGAATATAACTCAATTTTGTTTTATGATATTGATAGGTATGACTTTTTCCTAATCAGTCAGTGTGCACGTCAAGGGACAGTTTCCCCAACATACTACAATGTTGTGTATGACAACAGTTGCATGAAGCCAGATCATGTGCAGAGGTTAACCTACAAGTTGTGCCACCTTTATTACAACTGGCCTGTAAGTCAAATTATTAAATGGAATGATTTATTATTTTCAAGCTGTTTTCCTGAACTCAAAAATTTTTCAGTCATTGTTTTGTGATAAACTTAGCACTAGCTCAGTTTTTGGGGATAGTATCAGTTGGCCAATATCAATTATTGGCTGTGAAAAACATTCTTTATAAAAAGAAGCTAATCAAAAGAGGCTTTGATCCTGAAATTCAACTTATAAAAAGCAGTATTTAAATATGAATTTCTAAACATCTTCTTCTCTATCAATAAATGCTCATTTAAGAAAATCTGCACTTATAGAATGTTGCTTTACATTGTGTTGTGCCAGTTTAATGCAATTTAGACTTTGAGAGTGCAGACTGAAGTCTAGGATTTTATTGAACTATTTCCTGGGTATTAGTTTATTTGTTGGAAATCTGTGTTGTGGGATAGAGCAAAAGTAAGTGCCTACTCTGTTTGTTTGGTGCATCTCCAAGTGGCTAGATTCTGAATGGTATCAAGGTGAAGCTTCCTGAAATTTTTTGGAAAAATATGTTGCAAAGCAATAATGAGAGGGGGAATGGGACTAATGGGATGATATGGACCCGATAGCTGGACATAGAGGATATGGATGAATTGATCGGATATTCTGGTAGAGCTGTGACTTTTATTAATTTGGGTTTTATTGATTTTACTGTGTTAGATGGTGCCGCTCCCCCACCCCCACCCCCGAGAGGTTGAATGGGTTCCTGTGTTGTTTAAGGTTGTCTTAGTCTGAAGAGAATTCTCTTCTAAAGAGGAAGTCTCCACCTGCTGTCTATTATTGTAAGAGTCCTATGTAAGGTAGCTTTGTCCATATCGAGTTAGGGATTGAGACATATTGATGTAAAATAGTAGCAGTTAATTGTTTTGTATCTGGATTTGAGAATGCCTGATTCTGGTATTGGGTACCTCCGATAATATTTGTTCCATTCTGATTCTCAAGCTTCCTCAGAAGAAACTTATTTTTAGAAATATAGTGAAAAATTCAGATATTCAGATCTGGAAGAGTACAAGGCTAAAAGGAAGGAACTTAAGAAAGAAATTAGAAGAGCCAGAAGGGGATATGAGAAGGCCTTGGCGGGCAGGATTAAGGAAAACCCCAAGGCATTCTACAAGTATGTGAAGAGTAAGAAGATGAGATGCGAAAGGATAGGGCCTATCAAGTGCAGCAGTGGGAAAGTGTGTATGGATCCAGAAGAAATAGCGGAGGTACTTAATGAATACTTTACGTCAGTATTCACTACGGAAAAAGGTCTAGGGGATTTTAGTGGGGACTTGCAGCGGCCTGAAAAGCTTGAGCATGTAGATATTAGAAGAGAGGTGGTGCTGAAACTTTTGGAAAGCATCAAGTTAGATAAGTCGCTGGGACTGGATGAGATGTACCCCAGGTTGCTGTGGGAGGCGAGGGAGGAGATTGCGGAGCCTCTGACGATGATCTTTGCGTCGTCGATGGAGATGGGAGAGGTTCCGGAAGATGGGAGGGTTGCGGATGTTGTTCCCTTATTCATGAAGGGGAGTAGGGATAGCCCAGGGAATTATAGACCGGTGAGTCTTACCTCCGTGGTTGCTAAGCTGATGGAGAAGATCCTGAGAGGCAGGATTTATGAACATTTGGAGAGGTATAATATGATTAGGAATAGTCAGCATGGCTTTGTCAAGGGCAGGTCCTGCCTTACGAGCCTGATTGAATTTTTTGAGGATGTGACTAAGCACCGATGAAGGGAGAGCAGTAGATGTAGTGTATATGGATTTCAGCAAGGCATTTGATAAGGTACCCCATGCAAGGCTTATGGAGAAGGTGAGGAGACATTGCAGTGTGGATCCAGAACTGACCCACAGAAGGCAAAGAGTGGTTGTTGAAGGGTCGTATTCTGAGTGGAGGTCAGTGACCAGTGGTGTACCTCAGGGATCTGTACTGGGACCCTTACTCTGTGATTTTTATAAACGACCTGGATGAGGAAGTGGAGGGATGGGTTAGTAAGTTTGCAGATGACACAAAGGTTGGGGGTGTTGTGGATAGTTTGGAGGGCTGTCAGATGTTACAGAGGGACTTAGATAGGATGCAAAGTTGGACTGAGAAGTGGCAGATGCAGTTCAACCCAGATAAGTGTGAAGTGGTTCATTTTGGTAGGTCAAATATGTTGGCGGAATATATTATTAATGGTAGGACTCTTGGCAGTGTGGAGGATCAGAAGGATCCTGGGGTCCGGGTCCATAGGACGCTCAAAACGGCTGCGCAGGTTGACTCTGTGGTTGAGAAGGCATATGGTGTATTGTCCTTCATCAATCGGGGAATTGAATTTAGGAGCCGAGAGGTAGTGTTGCAGCTATATAGGTCCCTGGTCAGACCCCACTTGGAGTATTGTGCTCAGTTCTGGTCGCCTCACTACAGGAAAGATGTGGAAGCCATAGAGAGAGTGCAGAGGAGATTTACAAGGATGCTGCCTGGAATGCGGAGCATGCCTTATGAAAGCAGGCTGAGGGAACTCAGCCTTTTCTCCTTGGAGAGATGGAGGATGAGGGGGGACCTGATAGAGGTGTATAAGATGATGAGAGGTATTAATCAGGTAGATAGTCAGAGGCTTTTCCCCAGGGCTGAAATGGTGGCCACAAGAGGACATAGGTTTAAGGTGCTGGAGAGTAGATATAGAGGAGATGTCAGGGTTAAGTTTTTTTACTCAGAGAGTGGTGAGTGCGTGGAATGGTCTGCCGGAAACGGTGGTGGAGGCGGATATGATAGGGTCTTTCAAGAGACTGTTAGATAGGTACATGGAGCTGAATAAAATAGAGGGCTACAGGTAAGCCTAGTAATTTCTAGGGTAGGGACATGTTCGGCACAGCTTTGTGGGCCTAAAGGCCTGAATTGTGCTGTAGTTTTTCTATGTTCTATGTTATTAAACTGCAGCTATCAGTATTAACCCAGCAATTCCATTTGATCATTTTTGAATGTGCTGGGATAGTTCAATATTTTTTCAGCACTGGGTAACATTATCCTAGTTTTCTTGATAAATAACTGGAAATCATAAACTTAGATGCTGTCTCTAACAATTCTTTATATGGAATTCTCTGTAATCCAAAGATTGGTGGATTAAGAATGTTATCTTTATATTCTTCCATAATTATTTATTACCATTTCTAATTGAGTCATTTTGTAGTTAAAGGTGAGAAATCTATGGCAAATAGATATTAATCCTGAAAAATTAACTATTATAATTCATGGACTACAAGTTAATGATGCATATAATTCTGGTTCAGAAATACTACAAAGGTAAAATGTAAAAGTAAGTATAAAAATTCCTAATAGATGTAGACAAATAATTATGGTTTCAGTTTACATAAAAACAGCTTTTAATGTTCAGAAGTACAAACATTTTAACCAGTATAAATTCAAATCCTGGAGACCTTTACAGTCACCATCCCATGCATTCAGTTCACCTGATGAGTGGTGCAGTGAACCTGAGCGCAGAAGCAGGCAGAAGGTGTGAGCTCTTACCTGAAAGAGCTAAGATATCAATACTCATCAAATTTTAATGGCAGCTGACTGCTGACCCCTAAAATAAATTTAAGTTTGCAACAGAGCAATCCTCCCAGCGGGAGTATCCAGCAACAGCATACATACATCATATTTGAAATCCCTCGTGTGGTTCCATAGTATTAGAAGAGGGAGTTGATACCTTCAGCACTCCACATTATAAGCAGATGTCTAGTTCACAAGATGCAACATTTTTTGTCTATTACAAAGCAATTTTGGTAGTTCTATATATATTGCTTACTTCTCATTTGGAAAGAATGGAATCTAAAGAATGGAATAAAGACATCCACCAGCAAACCATCTGTTTCTGTTTCCAGTATTAGACTTTTTCATCATCATCTTCCCCCCCTTACTTTTTCTATTAATTGTACCCACTGTTTTATCAAAAACAAGCAGATTTTTTTTCACTCAGAGAGTGGTGAATCTTTGGAATGCTCTGCCCCCAAGGGCTGTGGAGACTCAGTCATTGCTTACATTAAAATTGAAATTGATAGATTTCAGCATATTCAAAGAATCAGGAAATAGGGCAGGAAAATAGTAAAGATAGAAAATCAGTCTTTTTGAATTGTGAAGCAGGCTAGATGGGCCAAATGGCCTACACTTATTGTAAGATGCGCAATGGGAAATAATTTCAGTGGATTTAGTCTGATTTTTTTTAAATCAATATGTAGTAAGCCTGGTTAAAACAGAAAACATCTAGAAGATCCAAAATTAAAGCAGATGGGATTTTATTTTTGTAGCTAATGTCATATAATCTAAAGACGTTGTGGTATCTGTTGAAATTTCCTTACTTAAAAGCATTCACTTTAAGAAGTGCCATTCCCCTTTAATTTCATGAAAAATAGGATCTTGAGACTTGTCTGGCATGTGGTACATATTAGAATCAATTTATCTTTTTTCAAAGCTTGAATGGGATGTCCTTCCTGTGACATCAGAAAACTCCATCTGCTGGTTATACATTTTCTCTCATCTTGTGGGAATAATAATTAAACTATCTTGAAGCAGTGTATGAAGAAGTTCATCAATATATTCAACTCATTTCTCACTAAAATTCATATCATTGACCATTTATGTTCTTGGTGGATCACCTGGGAGCTACAATGATGATCATTAACACCTACTCGTTGAAGAGATTATCATGTTTAGACAAAAGTTTTGAATTGGTTGTTGCTCCTTTTTCATCTTTTTACTATGAAAATATACTTGTTTTGCCTTTTTCCAGGGTGTGATACGTGTTCCAGCTCCATGTCAATACGCATGCAAGCTTACAGGTTTGGTGGCCCAGAGTGTTCATAGAGAGCCTGACCTGCAATTGGCCGATTGCCTTTTCTTCCTCTGAAACCTAACCATCAAGCAAGCAGGCGGTGACATTTCTTCTCTCTTTCGGAAAAACCAAAATGCTACGTGTGTTAGGTTGGTTTTGAAATCCACAATAGTCTTTGCTTTAGGGAAGTTAACTATTTTAGGGAAGTTTATTTTTGTTCTCAAGTGTCATTTGCATTAAAATGAAAAAGTTCTTGTTAAATTTCCATCGGTCTTTTTATAACATATCTGAAAAAAGAAAGTCATATTTCTTAAAATGTGTCTATGATGAGCCTTAAACATTATCTAAAAGATGGTAAATTACCTGTGATAGAAAAATATGTTCTGTATTTTTTTACTTCACAGCACACAAGAAAGTGCTGTAATTTATGTTGCTTTTCTTTTATTCAAGATTGTTCTGTATTTGCACATTTCTAGAAAGCAAATGAACAGCTTTAATATACATATTGTTGCTTTTCAATATCTCAATTTAAATTATAATCTTTGATAATTTTGTTGTAATTGACAAATTAATCATTTCAGGTTGGTAAAGCTACAGGACTTATTATTTTAAACCATTTGATAGAGTATTAATCTGTTACTGCAAAAGGTCTTCCTTATTCCTTTAGTTTCTGAATTGTTTGGTTACTTGATGCTGATTTTTTTTTCATTTTTGCACATTATACTATTATAGTTATTGCTCAAAATAAAACATTTTGTATCCAAATCACTGCTGTTTAAAGGTATTAAAGAACTGATATTCACATTTTTTGATCATTAAAGGTTTACTTCAATAGTATATGCATTTTTTTTGTCAGGGGTCACATTTTTTCATAAATTAAATCTACTCTATTGATTTGGAGTTATGTTGAAAGAATCATCATGCTTCTTGAGGCAAGATTTGGATCTCTGTACCACCAAAGACCTTTGAATAAGTAACTGTCAGGAAGTCAACGCAGTGTCACAGGTAGACAGGGCGGTGAAAAAGATATTTAGTGTGCTGGCCTTCATCAGTCAGGGCACTGAGTGTAGGAGTTGGGACATTATAATGCAGTTGTGTATGTCATTGGTGAGGCCACACTTGGAGTACAATGTGCACTTTTGGTCACCCTGTTATAGGAAAGACCTGGTTAAACTGGAAAGAGTGCAGAAAAGATTTACAAGGATGTTCCCAGGACTAGAGGGCCTGAGTTATAGGAAGAGGTTGGCTAGGCTAGATATTTATTCCTTAGAACATAGGAGAATGAGGGCAACCTTATAGAAGTGTTTGAAATTATGAGAGGCATAGATAAGGTGGACGGTAACAGTCTTTTCCCCAGGGTAGGGGAGTCCAAAACTAGGGGGCATAGATTTAGAATGAGAGGGGAAAAATTTAAAATGGACCTGAGGGGCAACTTTTTCACGCAGAGGGTGGTGAGTGTATGGAACGAGATGCCAGAGGAAATGGTTGAGGCAAGTCCAGTAGTATCATTTAAGAAGCACTTGGATAGGTACATGGAGGGAAGGGGCCTTGAAGGATATGGGGCAAATGCAGGAAATTGGGACAGGCTAGGTGGACAACATGGTTAGCATGGACTTGTTGGGCCAAGGGGCCTGTATCTGTGCGTATTGCTCTATGACTCTATGAGTATTTCACCTAACAAATGAGCCACACAAAATGAGGAGCTGTAGATGTAACAGATCCTTATTCAGCACAAGCAAACATGCAGGGGAGACTGCTGGGAACCTCCCTGACATCAAAGTATATTAAGCTTTTATGCCCTTAGGTACAATGATAATTAGATGTGGTTTAATACACCATATATAGTTAAAATTGCACTGTTTACTTCAACATGTGATGAATGGTTCCATCTACAATAGGAGCACATCTTCACTGACAAGCCCAACTCTGAATATTCAAGTACCTTTGTTGTTCAAGGTTGTTGACAAGGTAGTTTGCATCAATATTTGAAAAGCTTCCCAGGACAACATCTTTCTTTCCACAGTATTGTGATGGGTGGCTCTTTAGATACATAAGCACTCCAAGTATTGTCTTGTAAGTTCCCAAAGTATATCAAGTGGCCTTCCAGTGTGAGCAGGTAGCCACAGATAGTAGTGTTTAATTACGCAGCAGTCCCTGTAATTTCACAAACTATTACAGCTTGTGGGTTACATTTGAAAGAAGTTTGAATACCGGTTCTTGTTTCTATTAATGGCCACTACGCCTTATAGTCTTATACTTTCTGACTATGGTTCCTGTTCCCTAAAATAATCTCCTTTTGCCTCTCTGGACAAACATCTTGTTTGGAGATGTTATGTCCAGACACACATCTCCCACTTCACTCTGTTTAATTAGGCCTACGATCACCATCACCAAAAATCCTCCTGAAATCCCTGGCTACTACAAAGCATTTCCCTATGTTGACCTAAATCTACATTATCTGCTGTGTGCACTGTGTATTGTACTGTCCTATACTGTGTTACACTGTGAGAAATTTTAAAAAATGTATATAATTATCCCTAACTGACTATCCACAAGAATATGTGGAAATAACCCAAATATAGCACTGATAGCAACAGTGTGTTTCTCTGGGTGTTTCAGCACATCCCTTAAATGTACGGTCTTGACCCCATGCAATTCTAGATTCCCTTCCTGAATAAGGTTCATCTTCTCCATGAGTTCAACCTCCCTGTTGCAGCTGTATTTTAGAGCATGGTCTAAACTTGCCAAATCCATGGCGTTTTGCTGCCTTCCACCGCTGGCTTGTTGTTTCATACGTTGCATCCTGATCTCTTTCGTTCGTATCTTTGCTCATTTGGTCCCAGTGCCACTTTATGAGACCCTCAGTCATGGCTGAGAGTAGTTGTTATATGGACAAGGAGCACCAGCTAGGTATCTTAAGCAACAAACAAGCTGCTGAAGGAACTCAACAAATGGAGCAGCATCTGTGGAAGGAAAGGATTGTTGATGTTTCGGGTCGAACCCCTGCATCAGAACATCAGTTTATTGCTCCAGTCTCTTGTGTCTCCAGCAGGTATCTTAACTTGTGTCAGGTTGGGAATCACAGGCACTTGTTCATGTTATAAGCTATGACAGACGGGATGTCCTGCATGGGATAACCACAGGTCTGTTGGTATGTCCTGGGGGGAGGGAGAGATATGTTGTCATGGGGACAGTGCCAGTCCTATGTGGTCTCTTTGAATTATCAACAGGAGTTTTTGGGGCAGTTGATATCTGAGCAGTTGCAAGGACCTCACCCTGATGCCACTCCATGACATAGCTTGTTGCTAGTTGGCCCTACCAGTGAAAGAGGCCCAGCATATTGGTGATCACTCCCATCCAGGCTGGCACAACATTCGCATAGCTTCTTAAAGAGATGCTGCCTTTTAAAACATCAGGTCCTCCAAACTTATTTCACATGAAGTAACAGAATGTTTGGTCACATCCTCTTTCCCTGAAGCATAGGGTTAATTCAGTTATCCTCCCAGCACAGATTTACCAAGCACCTAACATCCTTTTCATTTCCTCAATCACTCATGCATTGTCTGTTTTTCTCTCTCCTTGTGCAGTCGAAATCAACTCGCAAGTTGCCACACCTTATACCACATTTTGAGCATCACAGACCATTCACAGTTTAAACCAGTTCAGAAAATAGGACTTACTCTCCAGGGTCAAACCATTAACAAAGCAGTTTAAAATATAATCATTCTATAGAAATACTTCTGAAATCTGGTCCGCAACGAGTATGGACAGAGAGGGTTCTGCTGTAGTTTCTGTTGGCTTTGGGCATGACTCTTGTGACTTCATCCCTTATTAAGCCTCCAACCACCTCCAACTCTCTTCCCTCTGGTCTATCCCCAGCCCATGATACTATGGCAAAGTAGTAGATCCCACTGCTATCCCCAAGTCCAAGAGTTCCTGGGGGGTTGAGTTTAGGTTTTCCTTGAGCATTTATAGGAAGACTGGAATACCCAGTATGGATTGAGTCTTCCTCATAGTCCTGATATTCTGTCCTACTTAATCCATGTGGCTCATCAGCCTTTTGAACTACTGTCATTATCACTCTCCAATTACCCTCATGTTCTCCCGTGACCCCAGTCGCTCACTCGCTTCCCCCTTAAAATTGTGATACCTCTCATTACTGGGTTTCCTGCTAGTCATGATGTAACTTCGTGCACAACCTTGCCTATAGTGTCCCAAACATTTCTCAGGCATATCATTTTTACTGGAACATGTACATCTTTGGGGTGCATCTGCTGAATTTAAGTCAACCTTTCAGATGTAATAACATGCCAGAACTCAGCATTGCCATGCAGAACCCTGAGTAAGGGCAGCTTGGACAGAATGCTCTGCTTTTCCCCAGGATGAAGGGTGTATGAGTGGTGGTAATGAGTGAGAGTAGCTAGCTGGGGTCATCAGGGTTCTGAGCCTGTGGTTGCCAGTGCCATGTATAGCCTCCCCTGATTGCTGGCACGTTCCCACTCGCCAACCAACTTCCCAATCTATTTCATCACCTTCCTCTCTGGCCATTCCCATGGCTGCTATCCATCAAGCATCTACCTGTTGGGCCACATTCTATTTATCTCTCAGTCTGCAGAATCTATTGATTCTCAAGATATGTACTTTTCTAATCCTTCTGGTTACTTATCACCCACGTCTCTCTTGGTGAAAGCAGCTTGAAGGCTGGTTCTTGCTTGTTTTAATGGCTACTATACCTCGTATAGTTCCTGCCCATGGCTGCTAAACCTTAACAAATGGGTGATTCCTTATGGGGAACATACTGCATTTGCCAATCAAATATCACAGATTTCCTTTTGACTTAGATCTAGCAGATTATTTCAAGAATTACAGAATATGTCCTAACCATTAACATTTGTCACTAGTATAAGCTAAAAATGCATCAGTTGTAAGACAGGCAAAGCAAATGGAAATGGTTTGATGGTGATGTTCAGATAACCAAGTAGGTAGAAAGCCTACCCCTCACCAGATTACTGTGAAATAACTTGGGAACAAATTGATCAATCGTTCTTATGGAGCCATGTTTCAAAACTTAGCCTTGATTTCAATTAAAGAAAATCCATTACCATGGTGAAGTTATGTGATTACACAGACCAGGTGTATGGGTATTACTGCAAAATCTTGTATTCTGTAAGCCCTGTGAAGCTTCCCAGCATACGGTGGTCATTTTGTTCCTGGTGAGTGTTTCGAAGATTGTACATGGGAAGGTAAGACAGTGGAAGGACACAAAAAATCAGTGATGAATATAGGTTGGTGAAGTGGTTTGATAAAAAGATAACATTAATGTTGGAATATGTTTGATCGGGCATTTTGATAGGAAGAATGGAAAACAATTACTTTTCCTAAGCCTTGGTGCTGCTTGTGCATGAATCACAGAAGGTTAACACTTATGGCTATCAGGCGGTTGGAATGCAAATAGAATGTTAGTCTTTATTACAAGGGGCATTGGAGTATAAGGGTAAAGAACTTTTAATGCAATTATTTAGTACCTTCATAAAACCACATTTTCAAAAGGCGATCAAAACTGAAGTGGAGCAACAAAGGTTTATTAGATTGATGAAGATGGATGAAATAAAATTGGATTATATTCTCTGGACGTGATGTACAATCTTTAGAGTGCTTGACAGGGTGGGGATTGCCTTCCTTGATGGAAGAGTCAAACCAAGGGGTTGGTCACTTATAACCAAGGTGAGAATATTTTCACCTCAGATACAAGTGACCAACCTTGCTAATTTTTCAGGCTTCCATTTCTGCCTGCCACTTCCTTAAGATGTTCACACATAGTGATTTGTCTTTTATTTTTCTACTTTGTCTGCTGTCATTAGCCCATTTGACAGTGTCCTGTTCTGCCCTGAATGAGCATGTAATTGTTTACTCCACCACCGCCCCCCCCCCCCCGCCCCCCAATTGGTTCTGATCTGAAGAGGCAGCCTGATCTGTTGAGTGTTTGTTGCAATTCCTTTGTTTCATATCGGAAGCACCTATAATTTGTTGTTTTCATATTCATATATTTGAATTTCCCTATTTATCCAGCAGTCAACATTGTGAACTCTTGGTTTCATACCCCTACTATAACACCAAGCCACACTTCCAAGCCTACTGTTTTTGAAGTACAACACTTTGCTGTCTCCTGAACCCACCACATAAAATCTTCAGCATTTTTAAAGTTTCCCACTTAATTTATTTAATTTTGTGCAGATCTGATTCTAATACTCATAACTGTGCTCCTTTGGCACCTGTATTACTGCCCTAAATATTAATATCAGCATTGCCAATCTTGCACCGTTGACCACTCTTATCTCCAGCTCTTCTTCATATAATTTTTTTCTATACTTCTAAAGGGAACCCTTATGAAAGTGCAGGATAAGAATATTAGGCAGCTTTCCCTTTCCAAGGAAATAGTGAACATGGGACATATTGCTGAACCATGCAGTGATAATTGGCTCAGAGTCAAAATCAGATTCTGAAAAAGCAACACAAGGGGGTCTAGTATTGGACCTAAATAATGTTAGCCTGCATCTGTTTAAAGGGGGTTTATTGTGTCTGGTGATGGTACTAGGAGTGTGTAACTGAATCTGATCAGGGGAAAATTGAAGAATGGATTTGTATGAAAGAAAGCTTTAATTTTTGGATGCTGCACTGAATATCTTAGTAGAGATGGTTGTAAACAATGAGAGATGTCTTTAATCATCTAGTGATGGAGGGAGGGAGGGAGGGGTGTGGAATGAGGAGCCCTTGTACACACATTGAGAAGGTGGTGAGAACAGATATCCATAGTGGTGAATTCAGTAATGTAACCTCAAGAACCTTGATGCAGCGTTGGAAGATGTTTAAAATCTTCACGTGATTCAGGGCAGTGAATACATTTTCAAATGCCACGTCCTACCGATGGCACCAATAGCATTAACTACTGCCCAATTCACTACATGTTTATTGAGCAAGGATATGTCAGAACTCAGCATAATATTGACATGCTTAATATTATCCAAGCATATTACACGCCACACACACTGACACATTTTCCTCTCTCTTGTGGAAGGTGCCACACAACTAGAGTTAGTAGGAATGACCCAGAAAGAGAGGGGTGCACTTGCATATTCCAAGCACCAAGGAGAGGAGGGTGCCGACATTGTGGGAAGGGTCATTGCAAGACCATCACCATTGACTGTGTGAAGCCATTGAAGATGACAGTATCCTCATGCCTAATCATCCTCATTTCCTCACTTCAAATTCTCTTCCACCCTTAAGATTAACTTCTGCTGTCCCATCACCTAAACACAGCCATGTCTATTTATAATCTCAAGGACTGTGACTTGCCCAATAGGTACTGGACGAGAACGAAGAGTAAATGCACACCATCACTCTGTTTCACAGTTGTAGCCACCAGCTCAGATACTGACACCATGCACAAGTTATAAGGATAGCATCTCATCAGGCACAATCATTGTGCAAAGAGGGGCAAATGTAAAGGAAGCACAGGTCCCTGCTAGCTGGAGGGTAGATTCGCACACTAATTCTCTGGCAGTGTACTCAGACAAAACTTCAATCAGTCAGGCTACGGAACACGTGCGGACCCCTGTGCCCACTCAGGAAGAGAAAATGAAATGAAGTTATCTCACCACAGAGACCTTCAGTTACCTCTGTATAATGCTATTGATAGCTCAAGTAGCCACACACAAAGTTCCCTTGACAGACACTGGTGTCCTTGACCATCCCCGAGGTTGGAACTGTTTAGCTGTGTTTAATTGATTTTAATGACAACCTGCACAGTGAAGTATAGTGAAATATTAATTGTCACTGATATTCATGTAGACAAATTGCTCCCTAAACCCAGGCAATACATGGACTGCTGCTAAGAATGCTTTTGTCACTCCTTGCCCTAGAAAGAGCTTCTAATCATTTCTACTGCATGTCATTTCTATTCATTCTCCCAGTTTCACACAATTCCAATACCTACTAGTCCACCATTGTGTGAAAACACTTGATTTATGCAATATCTTTGGTATTACCGGAATATTACTTCAGCCCACACCAGACCACTCACTATAGGCTTTTGTAATTGTTCTAGGATGTGTAGAACTGTAGCAGTAGCCATAAGAAATAATCAACAAAGAACCTTGCAGTATTTAAGAGGGCAAATCTTATGTTGGCCTTCATAGCAAGAAGATTTGAGCACAGGAGTAAGAATGTCTTGCTACAATTATACAGGCTCTTATTGAGACCACTCTTGGAGTAATGTGTCCCATTTTGGTCTCCAAACCTAAGAATGGATATAATCACCTCTGACGCAGTGAAATGCAAGTCTACCAGATTGATTTCTGGAAAGGTGTGAGGGAAAATCAGGTTGACGGGGTTTGTATTCGCTGGAGTTTAGAAGAAAGAGAGAGGATCTATTGAAACTTATAAAATTTGACCAAGCCAGGTGAATTGAATGCAGAAGAATGTTTCCCCTGGCTTGTGATCTCAAAAAGAAGGGGTCTCAGTTACAGGGTAGCAGATTTAGGACTGAAATGAGGAGAAATTTCTTCAGAGGATGGCGAAATTTGCGATTTGCTGCCATAGAGGGCAAGTTGCTAAATATATTTAAGAACAAGATAGATATATTTCTAGGCACAAAAGGCATGAAGGGGTATGGGAGAGTGTGGGAATGTGGTATTGAGGTAGATGATCAGCCATGAGTGGAGCAGGCTTGAAGGGTTTAATGACTGATGTTTCAATGTTTCTAAGTGCATAATTGATGAAGCTTTAGATAGTGTTGGTCCATCCTGCTGTTGACACTGCCATCCTGTGGCTAAAGCCTGTAAGTACATATACATTGACAGCAGTTTTATTTATCACAATTTGTTACATGTTAAAAACCTCTTTAGGAAATGTGAGAGGGTCACCTTTTCTTCTACTACGAAGCTAGTAAAAAGATCAGGAGATCATAGTGATGGCAAAGAGCATAGAATCCTTCAGTCCCAACGTACAAGAATGCATTTTGTTGGTATCTACAGATCCAGGAAAGGTGAATTTTATAATTTGTGAGTATTTGGAAAAGATGGATTTCTGACACAATTTTACAAGCTGCAGGCAGAATTCATATGGGGTTACCCACAGCCAAGTGAGATCTACTTTCAAATTAGACCGCAATTCAGTCTCTTGTTGACTTGTCTTCAAACTGCCAAGAATCAATAGCACCTCTTTCCCAGAGCACCAATGCTCAATACAAGAGGGCATGGCTTTAAAGTGATGGGTGGGAAGTTCAAGGGAGATATCAGAGTAAGGTTTTTTTACCAGAGAGTGGTTGGGGCATGGAATGCGCTGCCTGGGGTGGTGGTGGATGCCGATACATTGGTCAAGTTCAAGAGATTGTTAGATAAGCATATGGAGGAATTTAAAATAGAGGGATATGTGGGAGGAAGGGGTTAGATAGTCTTAGGTGTGGTTTAAAGGTCAGCACAACATGGTGGGCCGAAGGGCCTGTATTGTGCTGTATTGTTCTATGGTAATCGAAGTGGGAACATGTTCTATTCCTTCCTGACAGGCATCCTGTCATCTTGTCTTGAATTGTTCTGCATCCACACCATCCATACCCTCATTAATAACCCATCAACAATAAAGTGCATTTATATGATTCCTCTAATATAGTGAATCAGCCCAATGCTATCAAATTTTGAATGAGCTCAAAATTTTCCAGCGGTTGGGAGATGGAAGGCCTGCACCTCTGGAATAGCCACACCTGGAGGGAAGAGGTGAATGGTTGACGTCATCAACCACAGATGGATGTTAGAAGGGCACTATTCCAGAGGAGGTGACCTCGGTGACAGAGAATAAATAGTTTGAAACTTCAGGACCGGGGTCAAGTAGGACGCCAAAGATTTTGACCTGTGTGGTTAAATCTTAGACAGTAACATAGGATCAAGGTAGAATGTGGTTAGGGAATGATATCAGAGGTGGTTCTGAAGCAATGGCTTTAGTAAATTAAGATATTGGAGTAGGATGAGCATGAATCTGGGAGGCCTGAATGTTTCTAAGTATGTAATTGATGAACCTTTAAATACTGCCTATCCTTCTACTGCCGAACACCACCATCCAGTGGCTAAAGCTCAAAAGTATGTACAAGTTCACAGCAATTTTATTTCAGTTTTACTAGTTCAAAGACTTTGAAGGCTTTAAGGGGGTTTAAAGATATGTCAGTACTTTACAAGCATAGGAGTATCAAGGGTGAGTTTTGAAGCAGAGGACAAGATGGTAGATTTAAAATGGAGAGGGACAATACTGATGTTAAGGAAGCATTACAAGGTCAGCTAACATGGGAACAAGGAAGGGAAGTGATGGAGTCAGGAAGTTACTGGGAATACAGCTGAGGAAGAGCTCATGGAGTTCATGTAAAAGATAAGCTCAATGAGAGCATAAGGGGAGGTAGGAAAGAAGCTGTTTGAAATTGTGAGCTACCAGCAGAAAAGATCATGGTAAAAGGAGATGGTTAATTCTCACGATAAATACATCTGCTGCTTGGATTAGTTGGAGGGGTGAGCGAAGGGAGCAGGTGTTGGGACTTTTAAATGATTTGAATGTAGAAAAGAGAAGCCAGGTATTTTCTTTACATTGAATGTGACTTCTTTTTTTTGGCAGTCCAGGATCGTCTTTGAATATAAAGAATAAATAGGACCCTTGAGTGGTCCAGCCAGGATTGACAATGAGTGGCCAAAATGAACATCCAGCATAAACACTCAAGAAGGGAGATGAAGGCTACAGCAGGGGAAATGGCAGGGATGGGAGTAAGAAATGTACTGGGGAAAATAGGGTATCAGAGGTAGAGACATAGGTATGAAAGATTGGTAGTTGAAGAAATAATGGGCTGACTCGTGCTTACCTCTGGCTGACAGTCTTATTGGTGTTGTCTTCCTCAACACGGAGTCCAGCAGCTGAGCACAAATGTAGTTGGCTGAGAAGCCAAATACCCTCCCCACTGCTGGAACAGGCCTGACATCAACTGATAAGGTAGATGGTTTGTATATTTTTCTTTATTTTACATCATCCTTGTGTTTATAATGAATTTCTTGAAATTAAAGATTTTCTTGGTGCATTTATTAATTGTTAACAATTTTAGTTTTTAAATCTATTTGAACTGTTTAAATTTCTCTGATTTTGAGAGACAATTACAATCAGTTCAAATGCTTTTGACAACTACAAGTTATCAAAAGGACGTCAGGGCATTTGTGGGGGGGGGGGGGGGGGGCGGGGGGCCTCAGCATGTGCTGCTCAAAGCCTTGTCGCGAGCTGCTGACTGCTTTGCTTCAGGATGGCCATGGCAACAAGGCCTTAATTGAATGGTGCCACATAAAGCAAATGTAGCCGTGGGAAAAGAGTGGGCAGCAGGTTGGGATCGAACGTGATGTGGTCCCTTGTGGTGAATGGAAGGCCAAAGACTAGAGACACTTGGGAATTTGAAAGTACAACCATAAGTGACTCAGCGAGAGATTTTCTTCCAGATAATGTGCAGAAAGACATGAGACTGTAAAAGGAAAACAAAATTACGGGGAGAGGGGCCCCGGGGTTGATTAGACATGACCTTAGCTGAAAACAAGATGAGAATCAAGGATTTAGAAAAATCACTAACACAGAAAATTGTGAGAATAAAATTTGGAAAGGAATTGAGGCAACAGAGTGTAGGTAGACAATGCCAAAGTAGCTACAAGGCTACTTTGAACAAATTTTGACCTGTGAACAAATTTTGGTGTAGTTGCAGATTTCACACTTAATGTGTAAAAAGATGAAGGAGTAACACATCACAAAAGTCTCCCATCATGGACAGGACCACAGTTTTGAGGAAGTCTTGTTTCCCCTCCAGCTCTGAGGATTGCATGATGCCTGTGTGTGAATGCTTTCAACATGGGGATGGACATTGCACATCCGCTACCACACAGGATGAGATCCTGGACCTGTGGTGAAGAGATGCAAAATGACTGTAGATCAGGATCTGCTGCACAGACTCAGCACACACATGTACGTGAACACGTGCACACACATTCAAAGCACACAGGCACTCTGACCATATATACACATATGGAGAGAAACAGGCCTCAGCTAACAGCTGCAATGTAACTTCTTACCAGTGAATTAAAATGTGAGAACGATAATGAATTTAACTGGAAGTAAACTCAAAAAAAAGCAGATACCCAAAGGGATAAATCCACTTTCATCCAACAAGATTGGTAACTGTACTTAAAATGTTCAAAATAGTTTTCTTTTCCGTATCTTATTTGATTCCCAGCAGAAGTCTATAAACAGCTCAAGGAACTGCTGAAATGCCAACAACAATCGGTACTTTCTGACTTACACCTTCTTTACAGTCCCAGACTTACTGGTCTTGACAGAGTTTGTGCAGTGATGCAAAATTAAATTCAAAAGACTCACCACTTTGTCCCTTAGACTACAGTTCAATCATGAGAGTAGCAATGGTTCATTTAATACATTAAACCTCAATATCAAACAACCTCAAGGACCACAGAAGGCCACATGACTTGTCAGAACAGTGAAATTTTGTGAAACATTGTAACTAAGTATTATAATAGTAATTCTTTGGGCATGAAGAACAACAATATCCTGAGAACATGTTGTGGTGCTACGTATAATTTTATAAATCATTTTTAGTTTTGAATACTAACCTATTGAAATCTGATGGAAACCTGCTCCCAGGGATGCATCCCCATTAGTGTTCCCTCTCCCCTGAACGGGACTGGTAGTGATATGAAAACTCACATCACAGACCAGTGACGTGCTACCTGGAACCCCTTTTACTCGACAGCACTGGGTTACGATTGTCACTGCATGGACTGCAGCTGCTCAAGATGGCTGCCCAATGCCACCCTCTTAAGTAATTGGAAAGACTCACTCAATGGTTGCGATGTGCAAGTCTCAAGAAGCTGGAAGCACTCCGCCAGTCACTAGCATCAATGATTAAACACCCACTATACTGGTTGTATTTACAGAATCGAACTCGAGAAATATTCCGTAGATGTAAGAAGACAAGATATTGGAGCCAGAGCAGGCCCTTGAATTTGCTCTGCCAATCAGTAAGACCATGGCTGATCCAATCCTGACCTCAACTCTACTCTTCTTCCTGTTCTCCATGACCCTTGGCTCCCCTTTGGATCAAAAACCCTGCCTGTCTCGGCCTTGAATATATTCAATGATTTAGCCTCCATTGGTTTCAGGATAAAGAATTCTGAAGATTTACAACCCTCAGCAAATAAATTTCTCTTCATCTCTGTCTTAAAAGAGTGATTCTTTATACGAAATTATCACTCCTAGTTCTAGATTCCCCTATGAGGGCACTATCCACCTGACATCTACATTGCCAAGCCTCCTCAGAATCTTAAGTTCACTGAGGTTACCTCTCTTTCTTCTAAACTACATAGAGTAAAGGAATCTCACACCTCAACATTTCCTCATAAAATAACAACACTGACTATTTCTCATAAGTACTTGATTGGCTGTAAAGGAAGAAAAGAACACCTGAGTTTATGTAGCTCTTTCACATCCTTTACAGAATACTTTAAGCATTTAATGGCCAATTAAATATTTTTAAAGGTAGTCATGGTTGTTGTGTAGAGACTAAGGAGTGTCAGCTTAGATTTTTGTGCTATGGAAGTCCATGGAATGGGTCTTGAACCCAAAAATTCTTTGAGACATCCTGATGCTCTTTATTACTCTTTAAAGTATCATCCTGATGATACTTTATAAATGCTTAATGATATTGTGAGCTATTATCAGAATATTAAATTGGAATTGTACAGAATTGAGACTGTTTTTAGCCAGCAAGGCATAAGCTATGGAGAAAGCTAAAGGGTTGGTCTGCAGTGAGAATGATGAAGAGGTGAACAAGGGCACCATTTATAGGAATATGGACTGTACATTATATAGTGTCTACACATTAAACCCATGCATATGGGGGTGCACATCAGTTCTGCTGAAGGTAGTCTGGCAATAAAATTCCATCATGCACAAGACCCAAGGCATCACGTGTGAAAGAACCTGTCATTTGAGGGCAGGCACGGTAGTGTAGCGGTTAGCGTAATGCTTTACAGCGCCAGCAACCCGAGTTCAATTCCGGCCACTGTCTGTGAGGAGTTTGTACGTTCTCCCCGTGTCTGTGTGGGTTTCTTCCGGGTGCTCTGGTTTCCCCCCACATTCCAAATACGTACAGGTTAGGAAGTTTTGGGCATGCTATGTTGGCGGTGGAAGCGTGGCGACACTTGCAGGCTGCCATGAGAGCAGTCTAGGGAAAAAGATGCATTTCACTGTGTGTTTCGATGTACATGTGACTAATAAATAAATCTTATCATTCTAATTTTGTGTGTACAAAGGGCTTACCACACTAGTTCTGCTTTCTCTGAACAAGCAAGGAAGTCGGTTCAGTTCACTCACCACCTGTCACAGACCCAGCTTTACATACTTGTCATTGAGGATTTGGCGGTTCAATCAATGGTCGTGCTATTGAATCATTCTTGGTCACCTCCAGAGTATATTCTGTGCCTTTGCTGCCTTCAGTTTATCTTGTTCAACATGGAGGAGCATTGATTCATCATGTGGGGGAAGGAGGTAGCTGATGAACAGCAGGAGGTGTCCTTGTCCTTGATAGGCCTGATGCTAGGGTTGGAATGGATGTTGGGGATTTCATCTGCCATCCTGTGCCACCTGAGCCACTTCTTACTGTCAACTTTGGGCGTTCTGCCCTTGTGGTGGGACAGGATACACACAGGGATTGTGATGGAGGGGTCTGGCACATTAACTGTGAGATTGCATTCTGTAAGGATTACTCTGACTAGTCTGTTGGACAGCATTTCAAAATTAATTCAAAGGTGAAAATGTGGAAAAGTAAGTACTTCCTAATGACAAGCTAAAATATTATTGGATTTGATTTCCTTTTCCACAGAGTAGCTGAAGCAGAAAACATTGCAACTCTTAAGGGAAAATTCAGGAGCCCTTTGAAACAGAGGAAGGTACAAAGCGATGAAGATATGCCTTTGATTATTCTAACTAAGTGTTTGCCTAGAAATGCTGCAAATGCTGCTATGATTCTACAATAAATGATCTCACTTTTCTTTACCTTGTGAGCAAGTTGACAAAAATCTTTTTACGTATCATTGTCTTGCTGGTAGGTTAAATGGCTAGACTCAAAAGGCACTTGATAGACATTGGAAGAGAATAGGTTACAGGTGACAGGGAAATAATTGGGGGGATGGGCTGACAAGATAGCCCTCATTGGGAAATGATGGGCCGAATGCTCTCCTTCAGTGTCATAATAAGTAAGTAGTTAAGTGTGTGAGACAATTTGAGTAAACTCCCTGCAGGCTAACACACATCTTCATTGCTCACAGCATAGGCTCCTGTTTACTGGGGAGAGTTTATCGGTTGATCTCTTTGCCAAATATTTGCATCCTGTCTGCAAGAGAGATTCTGACCTTCTTGCAACCCGTTGGTTCAACTCCCCCTCACATTCCTACTTTGACATTTCTGTCTTTGACTTCCCACAATGGTCAAACCAAACTCTGTTCTAATTTTAGGAACTGTATTTCATGTTTCTCCCTGACATTCTGCAATCCTCATGCATTTGAATGTTGATTAAACCTTTGCTCTTCCTTTTGCTTTCAAGTTTCTCCAATTTGTTTCATTCCTCTCGATCTTGGGAGCTTATTTAAGTTGCTTCCCATGCCTTTTCATTGACTTAGTTATTTTGGTACATAGTTAATGTTTGAATCAAGATGATGTTTGATTCTCATTGACTAATAATTGCCTCTATCCCAATTTTAAAGCATCTGCTTAGTAATCATTAACCCAGAATTGATTATGGCTGGACTAAACATGCTTGACTCATGGCTTTTACCTGATTTTCTTCCCATTCACCCACTCCCTATTATATTCAAACTAATTTCTTTCTTTCTGATTTTCATGAGCACCAAATGATGTATAGTGGAAGGAAATACAAACAAATTTTAATTTAGATCATGCATTGTAAGCAGGCGAATGGCAGCTTAAAATGTCTTACTGTCCCTTTTGCGTTGCTCTCATCCTTAAAGGGCCTTCTGCTGGGCAGTCAGTCAATCGTTTTCTTATGAAAATCAGGTTCCTGTGACATACACAGAATCCTCAGCATAATGTTTACTAAGGTTTTAGCGGGCAGTGCAACAGGAGGGACACCAAAAGAGTTGACTGCTCCCCTAAAGCAGGAATGTTTTCTGCCCTGCTCACACCAATGCCCCTCCTGCTTTCCTACTGAACTCCTAGTTGGCATTTTTTGGCTGGCAGCCTTAAGAGGAGACAACTGTTTGGTAGCAAAAGTCTACTAGAGGGGTGAAATGTGGTATAGCCCCCATAGAGGACTGTGCTTCCTACTGACGAGATCAGAGACACAGCACCATGCTTTCTCAGGGTGGCACGGTGGTGCAGCATTTAGTGCTGCTGGTCCCACATCTACAGGGGCCTGGGTTCAATCCTGACCTCAGGAGCTATCTATACGGAGTTTTCACCATCTTTCTATGGCCCTGTGCGTTTTTTTTCCCAGTTACTTCGATTTCCTTCCACATCCCAAAACATAGTGGTAGGTAAATTGACCACCACATATTACCCTTTTTATGTACGTAGGTGGCAGAAGAAATAAAGATGGAGTTGATGGGCATGTGGGAAAGAACAGATTTCAGGGAATTAAGGAGAGGGGGAAGGCACACAGGATTGCTTCACTGAGAGCCAACGTGGACTTGACACAGAAGGAGGCCATTTGGCCAATCATTATAAGCAGAAGATTAAGCATAACTTGCCTCACATAGGAACACTGATGTAGGAAAAGGAAAACTGTTTCCCTTTCACCCATAAATTAATTTCCTCGTCTCATTTCAGATATCAGAGAGACCTTTGAACTTATTTTTTTCATGGATTTTCGTAAATTAATTTTACTGGACTATGAACGTCATCAGAGCTGATGGAACTCACTGACACAAGTGGAGCCATGTTTGCAGAATTCTGTAGAAGTAGCCATTCTGCAGTCTTTCTGTAATATTTGGTTCTATTTAACTATGAACAATCATAAATGTTTATCAATGCACTACCTGGAGTCCTGTGAAACACTGACAACTGTCTCAACATTCTTACATTTATTTACTTCTTGACACAGGGCCACAGGTAAAACTAAAAGTCTATATGTAATTATCATCATGGATCCTGTGTAATGTTAACTCCTAAACTTCTGTATATGATGCCTCTTGCTCCATTTGAGTGAAGAACCATGATGTCAGGGGTCTTTCTTCTGATCTTACTCCTGTCTCAGGCATGGTGTCAAATCTTGTCCTGTAGCAAGCTAATGTGACAGTGAGTAACTGTTGGTGAGTGGAATTGTGTGTGATTTGTGTACAGCTGGTGTGCGCACTGGAAGGAAATGCAAGAGGAATGACGTGAAATAAGTGAAGTGTTAGGATGTAAGGAAAGAAATGCATTGGTATGTGATGTGAGGACAACCGAGTAAGTCATGAATATGTTTGGGCTAAGAATAAGAGGTGCCCTTGGAATTGGCGACTTAGGATGTGATGAAGGGAACCGTTGTGTGCGTGAGAAAGGTGAAAAGTGTTATCAGACGATACTAAGAGAAATGAAATGCTGTACTCAGCTGTACTGTTCTTGAGGTCAGTTGCATTCAGATCCTGGTGGTGAAACTCCTGCATCTCTCTAGACCTGCTGGATTTGGCCCTGGGCATCTATCTGCACATGTTGGGAGGAAGCATTTCCCTCTTCGCCTTGTCCTTCACCAATATCATTCAGGAAACAGCAAGAAACCCAGGAGCAGCCCGCTGACTCATTTTGTTAATGATATTTTTCCAGTAGTCCAACAGGCATCAGAAGAGGAGTGGAACAAGAAATGAAAGTAAACTATGATTGGAAGCTGACATCCCTCTTGTAAACTGAACTGAGTGTACTCCAAAGCAATCACTAAATCTACATGGGGAGGCCATTTAAAACCTTCATTACAATATTTAAATATTGTCCTTGTTGAGTGTCAGTGAGTGATTGGGAATAGTTAGATGGTGAGAATAGAGACAAAAGAATGCAGGAGTGGCAAAGTGCAGAGCAGGAAGACATGCGTGGAAGGTCAGGCTGGGGGTGGCCTCTGTTCCCAGCGGACAAAGTACATAAAAAGACAAACAAACTGAACCAATATCACAGATGTATGACTGATACAGATAGAAGTCACGTTGTCTTAAGTTGTAAAATTCATTATTAAGTCCATAAGGTTGCAATGTGCCCGGCCAGAAGATGAGGTGCTGTTCCATAAAATTTTGTTGGGCCTCATCGTAACAGACCTGCTGGACATGTCTTCCTGCTCTGCATTTTGCAACTCCTACAATCTTTTGTCTATGTTCTCACCCTCTAACTGTTCCCATTCACTCACTGACCAGATAACCTTGTTTACAGCCTATCTCCATGGTCTCCCCAGTGGTACCCTATGAGAGACATCCCCCCTCCCTGACTATTCCTGCAACCCAACGAGGTCCTTTTGTCTCCTTCCCAGTTCAACCTGAAACGTTAACTCTGTTTCTCTTCCCACAGGCCTGGCCTGCTGAGTATTTCCACCATTTCCTGGTTTTATTTTAAATAACCCTGTTGTGCCTTATTTAAAGTACTTGGCCTCTTCACATAGAAAGAAATAATGTTGGAAATACTCAGGTCAGTTAGTGCCTGTGGCAAGAGAATCAGAGATCATTTCACCAAAATTTATGGAATCATAGAGAAATACAGCATGGTACAGGCCCTTTGGCCCAACAACTCCATGCCGACCATGCCACCCAGTTAGTCCCAATTTCCTGCGTTCGGCCCATATTCCTCCAAGCCCCGCCCTTCTATGTACCTATCCAAGTGCTTCTTGCATGATACTATTGTACCTGCCTCAACCACTTCTTCTGGCAGATCGTTCCATACACTCACCACCCTCTGCGTAAGATCTCTCCCCTCTCACCCTAAATCTATGCCCCCTAGTTTTGGACTCCCCTACGCTGGAGAAAAGACTATTACCATCTATCTTATCTATGCCTCTCATTATTTTAAACTCTTCTACAAGCTTGCCCTCACTCTCCTACGTTCCAAGGAATAAAGACCTAGCCCGGCCAACCTCTCCCTATAACTCAGGCCCTCTAGTCCTGGCAACATCCCTGTAAATCTCCTCTGCACTCTTTCCAGTTTAACCACGTCTTTTCAATAATGGGGCAACTAAAACTCCAAGTGCGGCCTCACCAACGACTTATACAACTACAACATAATGTCCTAGTTCCTATACTCAGTGCCCTGACTGATGAAGGCCAGCGTGCTAAACACCTTTTTCACCACCCTGTCTACCTGGTGTACCTGTGACACCACTTACAATGAACTATGCACTTGTACTCCTAGGTCCCTCTGTTCCATTACACGCCCTAGTGCCCTACCATTCATAGTGTAAGGCCTACACTATTTGACTTTCCAAAATGCATCACCTCACACTTATCTGTATTGAAATCCATTTGCCACTCCTTGGCCCACTTCCCTAACTGATCAAAATCCCCCTGTAATCTACGATAACCTTCTTGACTTTCAACTATACCTCCTAATTTTGTGTCATCCACAAACTTACTGATCAAGGCTTGTGCATTCGCATCCAAATCATTTATATAAATAATGAATACAAGGGTCCCAACACCGACCCCTGTGACACACCACTAGTCACCGGCCTTCATTCCAAGAAACAACCTTCAACCATCACCCTCTGCTTCCTACCTCCGAGCCAATTTTGAATCCACCTAACTAGCTCTCCCTGGATTCCATGGGACCTAAACTTCCAGACCAGCCTACTATGCGGGACCTTATCGAAGGCCTTGCTAAAGTCCAAATAAACAACATCCACTGCCCTACCCTCATCTACCTTTTTGGTTACTTCTTCAAAATACCCTAAAAGATTCGTCAAGCTCGACTTTCCACGTACAAAGCCATGCTGACTCCTCCTAATCAGACTCTGTCTATCCAAATGCTGGTAGATCCTGTCCCTCAGAATTCCCTCCAGTAACTTCCCCACTACTGATGTCAGGCTGACGGCCTGTCATTCCCCGGTTTGCCCATGCTACCCTTCTTAAGCAATGGAACGACATTAGCCACCTTCCAATCTTCAGGAACTTCACCGGTGGCTAACAATGAAGCAAATATCTCCACAAGGGCCTCCACAATTTCTTCTCTAGCCTCCCACAAAGTCCGAGGATGCAATTGGTCAAACCCTGGGGACTTATCCACCTTAATGTGCTGTAAGGCTGCAAATACCTCCTCCCTGGTAATATGAATGTTCTCCAAAACATTTCCACTAGTTTCCCTTATCTCTTGAGCAACATGATTTTCCCCTCAGTAAACACAGAGGAGAATTATTCGTTAAAAATCTCACCCATCTCCTGTGGCTCGAGACATAGGCAGCCCTGCTGATCTCTAAGGGGACCTACTCTCTCCCTAGCCACCCTTTTAATATAGCTATAGGTTTAAAAGACATTTAGGCAGGTATGTGGATACAAAGGGTTTAGAGGGAGATGGGCTAGGCAGGCAAATGGAACTAGATCAGGTAGGCATCTTGGTTGACATGGGCGAGGCTTTGGCAAAGGGCCTGTTTCCATGCTGTACAACTCTATGACTCATTGACTTTATGACCTATAGTCAGAACTGCATAAAATTAGAAATGAAACAAGTTCTAAATTCCAGAGTAAAGGAGAACAGGGTGGGAGTGCGGGCAGTGGGTGAAGAAGAAAAGGAAAGGGTGAAGACCAGGAGAGATTAAGTGACTCAAGTGCTGGTGGTTTTGACTGAATGACAGTGGTAAAGGCTATCGAATAACAAAAGATATGTCTACAGGAGTTTCCAGCAGGAGGACATGAATGAAGTCTGAATGAAGGCAGAAAAAAAACTGAACACCAGAAATGTGACATAAAAGATGTGACTGAAATTATTGGATTCACTCCTGTGTCCTGAGGTTGCAACATGTCTATTAAGAAGTGAATTGCTGTTCCTTAAACTCTAGTGGAACAGTGTAGAAGGTCAGACATGTCAGAGTGGTGGTGAGCAGAGGTAAAATGACAGGCAGCTGGAACTCAGGACCACCCTTGTGAAGTGAACAAAGGTGTCCTGCAAAGAAGTCACCCAATCAGCACTTTGATTTGGAGTGTAATAGAAACCACATTGTGGACACCAAATGCAGTACACTAAGAAGTACTAGAAAGAAGTACTAAGAAGTACCAGAAGTACAAGTAAATTACTGCTTCACTTGTATGGGGTGTCTGGATCCTTGCACAGTGAGGAGGGAGGTGGTCAAAAAGGCAGGTGTTGCATCTCCTGTGAATTCAATTCTTTTATCATGTTTGGAATAAAAACATGGCGCATTTTACCCACTCATTAGTTCTTATTATGGAATAGTTTGCCTACTTTACATTTTTATGTTTATTTTGCCAATACTTCCTTTAATTATTGTTGTTTGCCTTTGACATTGAAATCATAGTTTACAAAAGGTGCAGATGGTCGACCTGTGGCACAGGCCACCTCGACCCAAATTTCTTCCACATAGTTCAAGCTTAGCCCCACCTAGCCTTTGGAACGGCAAATCACACTCTTGGATATTGATGCTTTTGTTGCAACGATATGGATGATGGATTATTCATTCCACAGCTTATTTTTCTCCTTGTGTTTTTTCATAGATGTTAGTAGGATCAAATGCTTTGGCAGTTTGAAAGTGAGCAGGCAGACACAACCACAGCTGCTCTGTTACTCTTAAAAGAACTTCTAAATTAACTTAGAGTTTGGGGATGTGTCTGGCAAGTCCACATCACGGCATTTATCAGAATTTGTCCTTGAAAAGATATTAGGGAGTTACCTCTGTGAACCACTACAGTCCAAATAATGAAGTTCTTTTGTCCCAATAGCATAAGAACTTTACTTCCCTCTTCTCAACTAATAAATAATTCATCTGGTGACTGGAACAGAGCACAAGGTTCAGGGTCTGTTTTCAAGGACATTGGCAAGCTCTTTGTAGAACACTATTTCACCTCCCATGCCTTTATTCCTGGGGATGACACTATCTGTGGAGTAAACAGTCTCTAAAACATAAGGAGTCTATTTGGTTGAATGTGTCTGTGCCAATGCTTTGCTAGAGCAATCCAAAACTAACCCTGATATCTCACTTCACTCCACCAGTCTCTCTCTCCTGTGGTACGGATCTATCCTTGCTTGAAAAATAATCAGTGGTTTTGGCTTTGTAATCCTCTGTGAGAAAATTTCTCCCAATTCTTCTCCTCTTGATGTCAATGTTAAGGGTTGACCTTTCATGAATGACTTCCCAACAGCCTCCTGTAAGTGCACAGGGTCCCTGAACCTGTGAGAAGCTAACCAAAGATGAGAACCTGAGTGACTACTCACTTACCTCCAGCCTTCCCAAACAATCCATTTGTAAAATGTCTTATGCATTCATGTGCAGCTAAAAGAGGACATAAGCCATGTCTGTAATATTACCCTGAAACTATACAAAAGACATTGGAGGTAATTTTCATAGCTATTGTTAATGCATGCCCACCTGGACCAGCTGGAAGTGGGTCTTCTTCTGGAAAACAATAGCCTGTTGCAAACAACTGGCATGAAAATGATAGCCTCCAGAAGTACTCTGGAAATCAAAGAATTTGAGTCTTTTTCTATAGACTGTTAGCTGAATAGTACTTCCTGCAAACTCAACCTTTCTGTATGCTCACTCTATTGTCCACCTACAACTCATCCCACAACCTGCCATCGCTGGGACTGCTGCTTGTGATCCAATTCCAAATATGCACATAAATGTCTCACATCAAGTGCTCTCGCCCATCTGTATCCCAGAGCTGTGAGCACTAAAATTTGAGTTAGACCCAGTCCTGCTGGCCACTAACCATCTCAATAAAGGTCTGATCAATCTCATTTTGGTTGACGAGCCTTTCCCAAACCACAGCTAATCAGCAGCAGATATTAATTGCAAATTGGATTCAGTATCGTGTGATAACACACTAATTTGTATATATCAATGATGGACTTGCAACTCCAGAATGGGATAGCTTCATGCAAAATGAAGAAGTAAAATGATAATGAAGCATAGAAACTGGACATACCCCACTGTTACAGACCTCCCTAGTCTCTGCATTAACACTGAGCTGTAGGTGCTAGTTGTACCTATTGGATATGATTTCTGCACATCTGGTATTGCACAAGAGTGTCTAACTTTTGAATGCTGTCTCTATAGTTTTGAAGTACCCACAGATTCCCTTAGGATCTATATTCCTAATGGGATGGTTAATCCTTGTCAATATATAATTGCCAGTCTTTCTGTATTTCACCTCCATATTAGTTTGAAAGGAACACCAATCCCATTTTCTTCCAGCTTGCTGTGACAATGTTATCTGATTTGTGAAAAGTTGTATCATCGATGGGAAAGGAACTTCAATGCAAAATGATAAAAGGCTTTTATACATGCTATAGGTCCACAAGATATTAAAGGGAAGTCCTGAAAGTCCCTTCCAATTACCATTCAAACAGATGTTAAAATCATAGATTTATAAGTGCCATTAAATAATGTACTACAGTTGCAAATTTAAATAAATTATTAGTTGATGCTTCCAGTTTAAACCACCCATTCTATCAGAAGCACCCAACATGTTCAGACACATGTAAGTGAAGGGATCTGCAGCTCCTGCCACAGTCCAACATAATTTCAAGTTTGCTATCAGACTTTTAAAAATATTCTTCATTTATAATACATCATTAAATAACAAGTTTACATCAAATAATAGAAAAGAAAACTTTAATGCTTTAGACAAGACCAAAGCACAGCTTTTTTCTTGAAGGCTGTTTTCAAAGCAAGTTTTAATAATCAGCCTCATGCATCATACAATCCATTCATCACTTGAAAGAATGTGTTTAGCAATCTAATCACCAGTGTAAGTGTGCAGTAATGCTTCCAGCTAAAGGCAAGTTCAACCAACACACCTGATGTACACAAGTCCAGACATAGCTGCATTCCTCTCTCAGAAGGAACTACTATTAGTTGACTCACAATCTGTTCTCCAAGCTGTGAGTTCATTATTTTTAAATGATGTGAGTTGCTGGAAAAACCCTGTAAACCTTTATCACCAAAGGCTTTATATTTCTTTCTTACAAGGTAAGAAACTAAACATGGAATTTGTACCTAGATATATGCCAAACAATACTTGGATGTTTGATGATTGTTAAAGTTCTTGTTGTTCCATGATTTGAGAACAAAGAGGAGACTGAGTGTGTGAAACGTGACCTCCAATTGTAAAACAAGCACCATTGCCTTTATTTTTGAGAGAAATTTATCGATTCTGGTTCAAAAGTTAGAGAAGTCAAGCATATCCCTTAATAGGGTTGGATTTTTAAAATTATTTCCAATGGAATGTGGTGTTACTAAACACACATTTCATGGGATCCGTTTCTGAGATATGAACCTTCAGTCTGTAATTGCTTAAAACTGTTGCAAAGGATATTTGTTTCCTTCAATATGGCTGCCTCCAGTACAGAAAGTAATCCTTTATAATAAGTCATCAGTGCAACACTTGCATGTTTTAATCATTTTTTGTGATAATTTAATAGTCTGTTTACATTTTATTTTCATGTAAACTTAAAATTCCCATTAAGCTTATAGAGTTAATACGAAGCATTTAATTGTCCAAAATGTAACATTCTGAAAGCATTCTATCAACCTTGTTATACATATTCTACTAACAAGATTACTGTTTAATAATCATAGCCTTTTTTCCAACTGGGTGTGTGGGAATTTCATGGTGCCAGTTATATATTAACAGTCTAACATAGCTTTAAACAACATAGCATTGTAACTCAGATGCTTATATGGTGGATAATTCATAAATCTGCCTGCAATAAGTTGATTTTTTGAGTTTTATTGATAGCTGACATCAATTGTGTTACCAGTATTTATCTAAGTGTTAGCCAATGAGACCAGTGTGTGATTTGCTCAATATAAAAGTGGGCTAAATAATTTTATTACTTGTTTAGTTTACAAAACCCCATAACGTGAATCAACTGGGAGGGAAGAAACCCACGAGCATTCATTTTGTCTGCTATCAGGTGTCCCTACAGTAGGCTACATCTGCATAAGGCCTCATGTGATGCTAATATAGCCAACTAGTCAAAACTCAAGTCTCTTGGTTGACACATAAAAGACAGAAAAAAAGAGCAGAAGGCTGCCCAAGCTAACACTGAAATTCCCTATTCTTTCAATTTTGTGCAACAACAATACCTGACCTGAAATCATACCCATCATAAGTATCACCTTTATGAAGGAAGAGTTAATGGAAGAAGAATGAATAAATAGTAGTGGCACCAGTAAAAATGAAACACTCAATTTATTTCATTGATTGTTAAGGTTTTATAGACAGTACAGCCAAGTTCATTGAATTCTAGGTAAAACTATTTGAAAAGGGCCCACTTTTCTTAGAAAGCTCAGAGTAAAAGGAAAGTAAATTAAGTAGAATATATCAGTCAGTAGGGGAGTGGATAGGAGTTGCAGGCAACACAACACTGTACCCCCTCCCCTGTCCCACTCAGTAAATCATTAAGGACATGCACAAACATAAGTTTGTATATACTATGTATCTGAAGTTTCAACTTCTGAGCATATTCCCATTGGCAAGTTTAATCTTTTAGCAAACATATTCGGTCTCAATAATAATTATGAATCAAAGCACCAACTAAATTCATTTGGAATTATGCTCAATACCATATAAGGGAAGAAAGATGTGCGGCTGTAAATTTGCATTACATTAAAGGCTTTAAAAATAAACAACAAAATTCTGGTCTTGATCACAAGGCATGGAATATAAAAGCCAGTACATTGCAATGAACTACATTAAACTGTAAAGGACTTCAGGGTACTGAGTGTGTCATTGGGCTGCAGTATTAGGATTTGGAAGCTTTAGACCAACCACAATCTGGTTCATTAGGAACAGCATGAAGAAATACAGTTGCCAGGAACTCCTCGCAAAATTGGGTTATTTTTCAATGGAATATTGCAGATTACAAGTTGGTGTGACAAAAGGATTTAGAATTATTAAAGATTAGGAGAGAGTAATAAAGCTCTGATAATCCAGCATCTGGCTCATGCATTAGTCCAGAATGTGAGCTGGGGATCCAGAGTGCAAGCAGATGCGCAGCCAGAGCTGCAGGTTCAGAATACAGCTAGGGCTGGGGTTTGGACTGTGGGCCACGTGGACAGCCAAAGCCAGGGTTGGGAATGTTGGTAGGTTTACGGCTAGATCTGGGATCCAAAGTGCTTGTATATTTCCTGCTCTCTTTAAATTCATTATGCTACTGAGAACATGTAAAAAAACGTGAAATAAAGGTGTGTTTGCATATTAATAGGAATAACAATGAATAGTCTGGATAATTTGTACCATCAAAGGCTCAAGAGTGCCAGATTATGGAAGTTTTACTATAGATATAATCTGTTTTGAACATAGAACATTACAGCACGTGAAAATACAACAGGTAGAAAATGAGTAGAATTCCTATTTCCCATGACTGCCCACTTGGAATCGCACAACTTTTGGGAAACCTTGCCAGTGACACCCAGACATCAAAAAAGGAATTAAAAAATGACTTACTTCTTGGAAAGAAGCACTTGTAAAATATCTATATTGGCCTAGATCTTAGTTGCAATGTATGAACAAGGTAATTTGAAGCAAATCCAGAAAATGCTAGAAGCATTTCTGAAGAAAGGGAGGACCCACCTTCTACCAAAATGGTGCTTGACCTAAAATGTTAACTCTGCTTCTCTCCTCACTGATGTTATTTGATCTGCTGGCTGTTTCTGTTTTTGTTTCAGATTTTGTAATTGGTAATTGGTTTATTATTGAAACATGTACCAAGATACAGCGAAAAACTTTGTTTTGCATGCCATCCATATAGAGATTTCCAGCATCTGCAAGTTTTTTGCTACAATAAAATAATCCAGTTTACTGGCACTCAGTATAGACATCAAAATAAATTAGCATGATCAAAATCCAAAACAAATGCCTATCTTTTATTTCATTCTGCCTATTAGATTTGACAATGTAAAAATAACAATCTATTTTTCAGCATTGTAATAAGTTGAAACAAGCATATAAATTCCAGCTCAGTATTCAATATACTTAAATCTAGGAATTCAAATAGTTTGGGCTTTGATGCCAAGTTAAGAGTCATTTTTATTACTAGGTTTGTTCTTGTTAAGACTGAATTGGAATCTTCTTGCTCAACATTGATAACGTGTTAACTAGGAGTGAATTGGCAGCAGAATGTGAGAACAAATTCCCTTCAAATATTCTCACTTGCTTTCAGTCTCTTTAATCTGTGTTTCATTTTGATTAATTCAACTACGCCAAAGACAATAATGTTAGAGAAGTCAGTGGAGGAGGCAATACAGCTCGCTTAATGAAAGGAAAATATATGGAAATGGTTTACAGCTCTGCAATTGAAAATAATGGCAGAGGGAGACAAGAAATAATGGGTAAAATTTTAACTTTCAGAAACAAACGGGTTTTGGTATTGGTTTATTATTGTCACTTGTACCGAGGTACAGTGAAAAACTTGTCTTGCACACCAATCGTACAGGTCAATTCATTACACAGTGCTGTTACATTGAGTGCATTGAGGTAGTACAGGTAAAAGCAATAACAGTACAGAGTAAAGTGTCACGGCTACAGAGAAAGTGCAGTGCAATAAGGTGCAAGGTCACAACAAGGTAGATCGTGAGGTCATAGTCCATCTCATCGTATAAGGGAACCATTCAATAGTCAACACAGTGGAGTAGAAGCTGTCCTTAAGTCTGGTGGTATGTGCCCTCAAGCTCTTGTATCTTCTACCTGATGGGAGAAGAGGGAATGTCCTGGGTGGGTGGGGTCTTTGATTATGCTAGCTGCTTCACCAAGACAGCGAGAGGTAAAGACAGAGTCCAAGGAGGGGAGGCTGGCGTCCGTGATGCGCTGGGCTGTGTCCACAACTCTCTGCAGTTTCTTGGGCAGAGCAGTTGCCATACCAAGCCATGATGCATCCAGATAGGATGCTTTCTATGGTGCTTCGATAAAAGTTGGTGAGAGTCAAAGGGAACAAATCGAATTTTTTTTAGCCTCCTGAGGAAGTAGAGGCGCTGGTGAGCTTTCTTGAATGTGGCATCTACGTGATTTGACCAAGACAGGCTGGTGGTGATGTTCACTCCCAGGAACTTGAAGCTCTCAACCCTCTCAACCTCAGCACCGTTGATGTAGACAGGTGCATGTACACCGCCCCCTTTCCTGAAGTCAATGACCAGCTCTTTTGTTTTGTTGACATTGAGGGGGAAGGTTGTTGTCATGACACCATTCCATTAAGCTCTCGATCTCCTTCCTGTACTCTGACTCATTGTTGTTTGAGATACAGCCTACAACGGTGGTATCATCTGCAAACTTGTAGGTGGAGTTAGAGCAGAATCTGGCCACACAGTCATGAGTGTATAGGGAGTAGAGTAGAGGGCTGAGGACACAGCCTTGTGGGGCACCAGTGTTGAGAATAATCGTGCTGGAGGTATTGCTGCCTATCCTCACTGATTGCGGTCTTTTGGTTAGAAAGTCAAGGATCCAGTTACAGAGGGAGGCCTTGAGTCCTAGGTCTTGGAGTTTGGTGACAAGTTTGCTTGGGATTATTGTATTTAAGGCAGAGCTGTAGTCAATAAACAATAGTCTAACTTAAGTATCTTCACTGTCCAGATGCTCCAGAGCTGAGTGTAGGGCCAGGGAGATGGAGTCCGCTGTTGACCTGTTTCAGCGATAGGCGAATTGCAGTGGGTCAAGGTTGCCTGGGAGGCTGGAGTTGATGCGTGCCATGACCAGCCTCTCAAAGCACTTCATGATGGTGGATGTCAGAGCCACTGGTCGGTAGTCATTGAGGCATGATACCTTGCTTTTCTTTGGTACCGGGATGATAGTGGTCCTCTTAAAACAGGTCAGAACTTGAGATTGAAGCAGGGAGAGGTTAAATACGTCTGCAAATAGTTCTGCCAGTTGATCAGCACAAGATCTGAGCACACAGCCAAGGACACCGTCTGGGCCAGATGCTTTCCTCGTGTTCATTCTCCAGAAGTCTGATCTTACATCCTCAACGTTTGGATGGAAGGTAAAATTGTAAATAAATCTCAAATCTGACCCCAGCCTTACTTGCAACCATGCTCTCTGAGCTTAACAGAGAACAGGAACAATATACCCAAAGCAGGCGGCTGATCCCTATTTTGAGACAGTGACCATCACATTTTATACCTTTATCAGTTTTAACATTAACCAGTGAACACTGGTTTGTCTCACAAACATTGATCTTCCTGTGATTACTAATTCCCCAATGGTAGTCCCCATATCATTAACAATACACCCTCTCCCCTAAATTCAGCAATATCACCCTGGAAACACTGAACCCCCACAATCATCAACTCTTAACCCCCATCTATGCCTTGATCCTCACTTTGGCCCTCCACAATGCTCCCAGACTCTTTAAAACACATATCATGTTCCCACCCACATCTCAGAACTTTGAATCAGATCATTAGAAAACCTATTTGCCTCTCACATTCTTTTCTGAAAAGTTCTCTTGCTGAAAGGAAATCAGACCTTCAAGTCAGGATGGCTTCAAGTTTTAGAACCTGAGTAAAATAGTCCATCAACAACTTACAATGTTCCCAACCAGAATTCCTTCCCATCTTAAAGGATCTCCTCTGGTAGTTATCTGGGTGTTAACTGCAACAATAGCAATGGCATGAGCTTTGTATGCAAAACTCATGGTCTATTAGCCAGCTGTATTCCCTGCCTTCCTATATGTATGTTTGAGACTTGGACTGATTACAGAGGTATCTCAAGGTACCGGCAAAATACAACCATCGTTGTTTTAAAAGTTCCTCCAACGTCACTGGAAGAAGAAGTAAACCATTGTCAGTATCCTCTCCCAGACCAACATCCACAGTGTTGATGCCCCAGTAACTCTCAGTTGGCTGCCGTTGGCTGGCCAAGTTGACTGCCTGCCTGAAACCGAGCTCTGGAAATTGACCTTCCATTCTGAGTCCTGTCATGGGAGGACATTAACGGGTGGACAGAGAAGAAGATTCAAGGATGTACTCGAAGCTTCCTTAAAATGTGCAACATCCCCACTGACTCCTGGGGACCTCCGGCCCATGACCATTCAGTGCGGAGAAGGACCAATTGAGATGGTATTGAGAATCACAAGGCCATTCATCAAGAGCACACAGAGGCTCAATAAGTGCAAAAGGAGTAGATCACCTCATAAACTACCCACCTCCCACCCTGTCAGCAACCTTCTGCCCCATCTGTGGTTACCATATTGCCCTCATCAGCCACTTCAGAACCTGTAGGGGAACTATAGGGGAAGCAAGTCATCCTCGATCAAGTGGGACTGCCAAAGTGGAAGAGGATGAAGAAAAAAGAAAAAGTATTAATGGCATATATATTTCCAGTACCTTCCAATTGTAACTTCTTTGGAAAACAGTGAAATTTTATGCCATACCCTCAAATTATTCACAATATATCTACTTTGTCTGTAACCTGATTGTTCAGGAAAAATAGCTAGAACACATTTAGAAGGTGGACCAAATCATGGTAGCACTGTGACACTGCAGGTAGTGCAGCTGTCTCACAGCTTCATTTTTGACCTCACAGTTGCATGTGTAGTTTAGACATTTTCCCTGTAATGGTGTAGGATTCACCCGGTGCTCTGGCTTCCCCTCATATCCTGAAAGTGCTGTGGATTTATTGGCTTTTGTAACTTACCCCTAAGTAGGAGAAACTGGTGGGGATTTTGGTTAATGATCGTGTGGGAGAGAACAGAGAAATAAGTGGGAGGACGGGATTGCTCTCAGAGTTGACGTAGACTCAACAGGTCAAATTGTAAGGAAATATGAGAAATGCTTCAATATCAAGATCCAAGAACCAATAGCCCTGAGCCTGGGAGCATCTTTTCAGATAATCACAGATGAAGGAATCAAGATATACAGTATGTTTGATCATCAGCCAGTTTCTATGCTTGTGATGCCTGTGCATAGAATCCATTAGTTAATAAACAAATTATCTTTTTTTTAAGAAATAAAGGAGCCTTTGTCTCCTTCCTGGGCTTGTCTGATGTTACTGCTGCTTGTTAGGAATGAATCGAGTTTTTGAATGTTCAGTATTGTTGGTCATTGTACAAAGATATCAAAATGAATGCAGAATGCCAGCTCTGAGATATTGCATTTCCCTGTACTGTAATTTATATTTAATTTTATGAGAGGCTAGGTGTGGACAAAGGTAAGGGACATGGTAGGGAGGAGTAGGACATTGATCAGGGGATCAGCAAAGGAATTGAGTCAGAGCTTCGCAAGTCAGGGTCATGCCTGGGTATGGCAGGTGGTGATAAGGGATGAAGGGATGGGCTTTGAATTGGGTAGGACTGAGGACTTGGGGTAGGGGTTATGTACAGGATCCACATATATCAGCGTGACATCATTTATTTGTTTTATATAACTTCCATGGCTAAACAGTTCAAGGTATTTTTTTACATGGGTTATGGGACCTCAACATGCAATGGAAGGGGGATGTTAAGCAATAGCCCGCACCAAGCTTCAATGCACCCCTCAGCCTGTAATCCTGAACCTTGGGACATGCCAGTCTGAAAGACCAGTATGCTTCAGGCAGAGCAAAGGGTGCCTTCATTGAATTAATCATCTTTCAACAGCAGTTGATGTTTGAGACACAAGAGACTGCAGATGCTAGAATCTGGAGCAAAAAACAAACTGCTGGAGGAACTCAACTGGTCAGGCAGCATCTGTGGAGGCAGAGGGATAATCAGGGTTTCGGGTCGAGACCCTGTATCATGATCTTAAAAGCGCAAAGGGGAGGTAGTGTAGGAGGTGAAGGGGAGGGGTGGAAGAAAGAGCTGGCAAACAATACGTATGTCCAGGTGAGGAGGGGACGATGGGCAGGTGGAGCCAGGTGGGACAGGGAAGGGTGGAGATGGCAACGGGAGGCCAGGAGGTGATAAATGGAGGCAACGAGGGCTGCAGATCCTGGAATCTGACAAGAAAGGAAGGTTGATGAGTGGAACCAGATGAAGGAGGGATGATGGCAGAGGGGAACAGTGGGGATAAGGGACACAGTATGTGGGTGATAGGCAGATGGAACCAGGTTTGGGCAGAGGAAAGAAACTGTTTAACAGGGGGCTGGAGGGAAGGGGTTGGAAAGTGGTGTGTCTCTGAGGGGTTTAGGTTGATCAGAAGGAAAGAGAAAGGAACACAGCAGATGTGGGTTATCTGAAATTAGAGAATTCAATGTTCATTGCTGTTGGATTGTGAACTACCCAGGTGGAACATGAGGTGCTGGTCCTCTAGTTTATATTTGGACTCACCCTGGCAGTGGATGAGCCTGAGGACAGACAGGTCTTGTTTACCATTTTGCTTTTGTTACACTTGTAGGATCTGTCATCATTTGAGAATTTTGTTGAGTATCATGAATTTGTGAAATGCCATACCTGCACTCAGTATTATTCATAAGAGATGATACAGCTGTATCCAATAAAAAAAACTACGATATTGTTCAGGAACGATGGAAAGGAAATAGAATATTCAGTCCCTTGGATTCTGATTTATCATTCATATGAATTATGACTGATACACCTCTCTGCTCCCTTCACCTGCCTTTGCTCCACATCTTGCATCACCTTTATCTGACATAAATTTACTGTAATTGTGCAAAGTATCCAGTTTCCTTGGGAACAAGAATCCCAAATATTTACTATTCTTTTGTCACTCCTTGCTGGCCTACTTTAATTTTATTTAATACCTCTCTTATTTGGGATCTTCCATCAAAATAAATAGTTTCTCAATACGTACTCTATCATTTTTATCTTCTTAATTGCCCTCAGCCTTCCCACTCAAGTCAACACAAACCAAAATCTTTGCAAACTGTCCTCATGAGTAAACTCTTTAAGACACTTATTGTTTGGTGAAGATCAAAATTCTTCAGATGCTGGAAATTTTTAAATAAAACAGAAAGTGCCAAAAGGATAATTATATGTGGGTTGGGCGATATATGTGGAGAGAGAAATGGTTTATGATGATTGACTTGAAATGCTAACTCTTTTTCTTCACACATGCTGCCTAATCTGCTGAGAATTTTCAGCAAGTTCTGTTTATGTCATTCTGGAGGATCTGTATTGTACTATCTCCCAGGTCAATAGATCCTTAAAAGTATGTGCAATATTCCCAATGGGTTCTGACTGAGGCTCAGGACAACTAAAGCATCATGTTCTCACTTTTCAATTCTATTTCCTGAGTTAGAGGACTATCTTGCACATAGATAGCCAAACCTCCTTGCTTTGCTACAGTTCCTTGTATCTCATTATTTATAAAGTATACAAAAAAATATACAAAAAATATATAAAAAAGCGGGTAGAAAAAAAACTTCAGAGGTTTCGTGGGTTTCGCTTCGGCAGGTGTCTGGACTTCGGAACAGATAAGTTTTTCTTTTTTTAAAATAAGGTTTTATTATAAAAAAGAATCTTGTATATAAAAAACTTTTAAGGTTTTGTTTTCAGTTCTCATCGGGAAAAGTGGGGGCAGGATCTGCGCAAGCATGTGACATCAGCAGGTAAAGCACATGCAGTTTAAAAAGCAAACCGCCATATCCAACATATGGTGTATTGTCCTTCATCAATCGTGGAATTGAATTTAGGAGCCGGGAGGTATTGTTGCAGCTATATAGGACCCTGGTCAGACCCCACTTGGAGTATTGTGCTCAGTTCTGGTCACCTCACTACAGGAAGGATGTGGAAGCCATAGAAAGGGTGCAGAGGAGATTTACAAGGATGCTGCCTGGGATGCGGAGCATGCCTCATGAAAGCAGGTTGAGCGAACTCGGATTTCTCTCCTTAGAGCAACGGAGAATGAGGGGGGACCTGATAGAGGTATATAAGATGATGAGAGGTATTGATCAGGTGGATAGTCAGAGGCTTTGCCCCAGGGCTGAAATGGTGGCCACAAGAGGACATAGGTTTAAGGTGCTGTGGAGTGGGTATAGAGGAGATATATGGGTAAGTTTTTGACTCAGAAAGTGGTGAATGTGTGGAATAGGCTGCTGGCAACGGTGTTGGAGGCGGATACGAAAATGTCTTTTAAGAGACTGTTGGATAGGTACATGGAGATGAGAAAAATAGAGGGCTATGGGTAAGCCTAGAAATTTCTAGGGGTGGGACATCTTCGGCACAGCTTTGTGGGCGAAGGGCCTGAATTGTGCTGTAGGTTTTTCTATGTTCTAGAAACTTATCTTCCTTGGTCCAAAGTAGATGATCTTATATGCTAACCAAATTACATTTAACATTGCTTTGCCCATTCACTTAATATGTTTGTGTCCTTTCACAGACTCCTGCTATTTACATTATTTACATAAACCTTGATATAAAATTCTCTATTCCTTCATCCAAGCCAGTAAAATATATGATGAAAAACTGAAGCCCCACTTTAGATCCGTGGGGAATGCCATTTGTCCTCCTCTCACCTATTGAAAATATTTCTTTGTTCTACCCTATCCTCCCAATCAATTAACAACGTTATCTACACCTGCTTTTATTTTTGCCAACAGCTTCTTGTGCAACATCGTAATGCCACTAGGAATTCCAACCCTTATATCCATTGTTTTATTGACCCTCTAGATTAGTCCACAGAGATAACTCTTTCACAAATCCATACTTGATCAGCTCAGTTGTGAAGTGCTCAGTTATTTTGGCCCTGATGGTAGATTTCAGTAATTGCCCCACAACTAATGCCAATAACACAAGCCCTAGACATTCCTTCCCTACTGTTTAATGATGTTAAAACAGTGTTGTGTATCACCTTAACACAGTTTTCAAAAGTATCATGTAGATTATGATCTTTAGTTGTGATATTCCAAGTGTTGTTGGGATTCCCTGTGTAATACCACACCGCGTCATCTGCAGTAGCGCTATTCTATTGATCTATTGCCAAACCTTGCAGCTGCAACCTCATTAGGCAACCCTTAAAGTGACATACACACAACAACAGCAGCACTCTTGCAACTATTGGAGAAACTGCAGAATGGAATGATGCAGTGATGGAAGAGAGCAAGCATGTTGCCCAGGGCTCAGAGGCTGGTGGAGAACCTGTACTCAGAGGCAGCATGCTCCTTGTGTGTAGGTGCTCACGGAAATCCTCTAGGGCTACAGCCAGGTGCTCCTGGCAGGACTGCAGTCTATAAGGCCTGCATTTTTGGAAGCTTTCAATCCAGCAAAATCCCCATGCCTACACTGCTTGCTCTTGTAGGCTAAAGACAAAAACATGGAGAAATAGAGTATGGAACTGAGTAAACTGCAGCAAACTGTGAGGTGAGATAAATCACGGTAGTGTCTGAATGATCCTGAAGGTGGGAAGTTGAAAGTGATTTTAACATTGACCTTATCAGCCAAAGCAGTCCAGACAAGTGCATAAGCCTGTATTTGAGATCACAGGAGTGGCCAGGTGAGGATTATTTTGGTGAATCCAAGCCTACATATTGCTGCAGTGAAGTCTTCATCTACATGAGCACATGTCATTTTGGGTGGAGAAACTGATGAGCACTACAGTGCCTCGTGTATGTGGCTCCCTGGGATATCTTTGATGCCCAGGGTCTATCTCCAGACTAATCAATAAGAGAAGTGTTACGTATAAACAATCCACATTGGAATTCAATTTGCAAGTGCATGGAGTAAGCAGCGAGGCTACAAGAGGTTGTGGGTAGCATTGGATATTTAACTAGCACTGTTTCAGGGGAAACAGATCCAGTAAAAGGTGGTTTTCTGTGCATAAACAAGACGTGCTGTTATGCAGAATAGTGAAGTTGAAAATCATTCTGGAGATAAATATGGGCCACTGCACTTTTGCTGATGTAATTTGAAGGAGTTTATGCCAGAACAATGTTTCTAGTACTAATGAAAATTCCAAAGCAAACGCAGGAATGAAATTTCCCACCAGATGGTAAGAGGCACGGAAATATGGTCAATAGTGCTTTATTCCAGGTGAAGTCTGTTTACAATTTGCAACACAAAGGTTTCAGTGTTGTGAAAAGGAATTCCAAGGTTCTAGGTTTCTCCCTCTCTCTCTTTCTATTCATATATAAGACAAGTTTCTAAACGATAGTCACACTTCCTACATCTTTGGAAAGTTATAATCATGGTTTCTGCAATTGCTTTACTGATATCCTTTAATAATCTAGGATCAAAACCATCCTGTTGTGACAATTTGTCTGCCTTGAGTCCTAGTTATTACTCCATTGCCATTTCTTGATATACTAAACTCACAGGTTTCTCTGCTTGTTTTATTTCTATTGACCCAGTGTTACTTGGCTCTCTCTCTCCATTGTGAAAACAGATACAAAGAATTTGCTTCATAAGCCAATCATATTCCTATTGTCCTTTGTTATGTTTATATTCGTTTTCACTAGGCTCACTTTTGCCTCCATCAGTGGTGTCATCAGTGACTCCGTTAATATTCCCACCCCAAGCCAGGAATCTAGATGTTCAAATTCAACTCCAAAGGCTTGAGTACAATAATTAGGATGATTCTCTAGTGCATCAGTGAGGAAATGCTGCACTGTCAGAAGTGCTACATTTCAGATCAGCTATTAAACCAAGGACCTGTCCACCCTCTCAGGCACACATAATTGATCCATGGATGGGGTGTTATTCCCTAAACCCTTCAATCAACATTACTAAAACAGATCATCTGGTCATTAGCATATTGCTGTTTGTGGGATCTTGCTATGTGCAACTTGGCTGTTGTGCTTCTCACATTGCATTAGTGACTATGCATATGAAGAACTTCGTTGGTGTATAATGTTTTGTGACATCCAAAAAGGGATACATCTCTGTTTCCTTCTTTACTAATCTCTAAGGATAAAATTAATATTTGGCAAGATGCAAAATAAAGGCTAGCATATTAGCTATAATTTATACTGTTACCCTATTTCCCTTTCTGTTGACTTCATTAAAAAGGTACATTGGGTTGGGTGTATAATTGGCTAGTTTTTAAATCTCTGCTGAAGTTGAATTTTATTTTATTATATTTATTAAAAATTCACTTATCTTTCAGATTCCTTGCATTCTTTCTGTTCCATTCCTGCTCATCTTATTACTTCCTTTGTATCATTTTATCGTTAATATTAGCTGGGTGCTTACCATTTTTCCCTGATGTTGTGTGAGCCTTTGTACTGCCTTTACCTAGTTTGACCATCATTGCCCAACTCAACAAATAAAGCCTTTGTCTTTTAATGCTAGGCACTGGATAGAAAACATTGAATACTTCACAGTGTCTGCCTGCAGTTTTACCCATTAGTACTTCATTATTTCAATTTAACCTTTGAATATTTGCTTTACTAAAATGTTAAATCCTGATTCCACCTTTATCCCTGTCAAATTTAACATCAAATTCAGCCATAGAAAGGCTACTATTTAGAAGATCTTCCCTCACTAATTTTGGTACATAGTCCATTACTAATTCTATTAGTGTCTGTTTCCTAGTTGGTATTAGATCCTAGTGGATGCATTTTTAAAACTCCAATACACAACCTTGTTTTTGCAACATGCTTGCTCCTGCCATGTTAACGTAAAAGGATATCTCTGTGGTATCTTCCTCACTACAGTTACCCAATTATTCACTATTATCCTAATCTGAGTGTGGTGGAGCTCACGATTCTTCCAAACCAATCTGGTTGGTTGAAACACTCGTTAGTTCTATGTCTATAGCTAGCTGCTTTTGCTTCTTCAGTAAGTACATTGAAAGGTACACTTCTTTTCTGAAGGGTACCTGTTGCTGCTCCTGTAATGCCTCTCTGCACTCATCATTCGGGTAGGATTAGTTTTCTGACGTGATAGAGATGGAATGGTGAGCAATGTGTTGTACTGTGAGATAACAAACTGTGGTTTGGAATTCCGACACTACTGCTAATGACACACTGCTCAGGTTTTAGCTGCTAGATCTATCCCATCAAGAATGTGAGTGTCACGTTACCCAGTGGATAAGTGTCAGCATTGAGGCTAGAGTCACTTGTATTGCAAATTATTTGGAGTGATTCAGTTACCTTCCTTTAAAAAACATTAGTGAACCACATGCTTTTATAAAAGTCCACAGCTTCCACAGTGTCCTATGTAGGGTCTTGACCCGAAATATCAACAATTCCTCCCCCCTTCCCTCCCCCCACAGATACTGCTGGACCTGCAGAGTTGCTTCAGCAGATTGTGTGTTGCTCTAGATTCCAGCATCTGCAATCTCTTATGTCTCCACGGCTTTTAATTATGTTTTTCTAGGCACTGAAAAATGAATTCATTAAATTCATTTTCACAACTGACTACAGTCAAGCTGTAACCACCACTGGGTTGTTGGCCCTGTACTGTTTCCATCACTCTGATATCCCTGATAAAGTACTGCCATCTTGAAAATGCTCCTCAGTCAATAGGAGCATTGATATTTCAAGATTTCTCATGAGAAGCAGTAAACTTCCTTAATCATGAATTTGGCAAGTCCAGTCATATTTTAAAGTAATTATATTTAGTAAAATAAATCTTTAATGAATCATCAACTGAGATACTTCTGTAAGAGGTCTTTATATCTGAACATTACATTGCTTGTAATTTTAACCAAGATGAATGCCTCATTGTTTCTTAAATATAATGAAATTCATTGAAAGCATAAGGCCACATTATGGTAGAGAACTGATCTACATCTATCTTAAATTTGTATCTTGAGCTGCTAGAATTATTTCCCAGATATGGACAGTTCTGGGGTGACACTTCAGCCAGTCTTAAGTAGTAACTCTTGTTGCTTCTGCAGAATAGCTCCCATATAAATTGGTACTTATCATAGCAGTCAGGCAGTAAAGAAGACCTGACCTGATAAGCTCCATCTCACCACAATTGTCATGACTTCAAAAACAGCATCTCTTATGTCTTCAGAATTACTATTTGTGTTAACCATATTAAGAGTAATGGTTTTGTGGATCTTTGCACTGAATATTCCTAAAGTTCACAAAATATCCTGAGTGACTGAAGTCATCCAGAGATTCAACAAGATTGTAAAAAAGAAAAAGAATTTTGTCCAATGACAAAAAGTTGGACAATATTATTTATAAAGGAAAAATAAAAGCAAAATAAATTAATTGACAAAGGAATACAGCCAGACCATTTAATCACAGAGGATTAATGACAGTTTGTATTAATATTGATATTGTGTTGCAGTTTGGCTTTAACTCTCTAATGGAATGGATCCCTGTGAGGACTGGGCTTCTGCAGCTTTGACCAACTGGTTAACTCACATTGGAATCCATCACATTGCTGATATGCTGAAAAGTGAAGGTAAATAAATATTTAGATAATTATTTAAGACTTTAAGTAATACATGATTTGTAAATGATTATTTCAGTACAGAGTTAATACAGTGCAGGTTAAAATCAAGCTATAATCAATTGTTAATAAGTTATACATATACACATACTTCAACACGTTGCTACTCTTCAAATCAGTGTCAATTACAAGAAACAGTTCTTTGGTTATGTATTTTTATATTGTGCATAAATTAATAAACACTATGATTTTAAAATTTATCTTCCTATCCAATAAACTGTTTAATGTTAATCCCAAACTAGAGTTACCTTTCCTAATTCTTGTATTGGCACAAAGTAACTTTACTTTGAGCTGTTCAATTGGTACAGATTAACTCATACAGACCTAAAGGCTCCTTGGTTCAACCAAAAGTTTATGTTCTGGGTGACAGTAGGAGCACTATAAATGTCTGCCCCTGTACTTGCACACTCCAATAAGCCAAAGACCAACACTGAAATACACATCATCCAACAGTTGAAAGTCATCAGCTACAACAAGAACACACTGCACTAAAAAAATTCACAAAAGTTTACTGTTTTGCTACCCAATGACTACAGACTAACTATCATCTAGTTAGGAATTATTGAGCCTCTTTATAGGGATCTCTTACCTCTGCCACTGAAACCATTGTCTATGCCTTGGTTACCTCCTGATCCGAATGTTCCAATGGACTCCAGGCTGAGCACCTGCAATAATCCTATGCAGTCTGTGCACTTTAAGAATTGGTCAGATGAAACACAAGGAGTCATCTACCTTCCACTTTACCTACACTGAGGCAATGATCAACTTGATAGGGATGTGTGAATTTAGAGTGAGAAGTAGTGAAAGTGAAGCAAAGCTGATTGTTCCAGGTCAAGAATCTTATTTGATGGTCTGGAAAGTAGAAGGCTAGATAGGGAGAAATCAAGATCTTAAATGAAACCATCTGAATTTGATCAACTTGATTGAATTAAAGATCTACTTAGAATGACAGCTACAGATGTTTCCTACCTTCTATAAGCAAAGTATCAGGCTCTATACAACTTACTGAATCACAGGGAAACATAGAAGTGAACAAAGAAACAAGAATGTGTATTCCAAAAGTCAAGGCACTGACTGCTCAGCTCACTGATTCTTTTTCATTATGATCCAATGAAGCCAGTACCACTGTCCTGTGATACATGGCCTTGGTATAACTTTGTCAGACTGTATGGTGAATAGAGGTAAGGGTGTGATTGGTTCCACATCAAGCTCTCTTTCCAAAGTAGAATAATGATGAAACCAGACCAAAAAAGTTTAGCTATTGTCAGTGGAATAACACAGTCCCACAAGTACTTGTGCAGCCAGGACTCTATAATTTTAGAATTTTCATGAACCACAAGCCTCTGCAGAGTATTTTTGGTGAATCCAAGTAGCACTTAGATGGCCTCAGTCAGAGTACAGAGAGGAAGATATGGTGAAACCCAGAGCCCTTACAGTCTCTCTATGAACATCACTGAGGGCTGCTATTATGGGTGCCGCAGGCTCCTGCCAGAAGGGCCCAACTTCAGAGTCCACGGAGGTGACATGTACTCCATAGTTAATTGCAGTGTTTCACTGTTATCTCTCAGAATCCAATGAAAGTGTAAGGTATGTTTTTCCATTGATATGTGGCAGTAACTCTTAGGCAGATTTTCCAAAACATGTTACAATAACTGGTGAAAGTAACATTTTTTACTTTGAATATTGGGTCTCCAATATCCAAACTTGCCTTCCAGCAAACTATTCCCTGCGTTGTCCTATTTGCTTATATCTGCTCCACTACTGAATGAATCACCCTGTAGAGACCGCTCTAACTCAGTAACCCAGTTGCCAATCTTTGCTGGTGTTCAAGAAGATGTGTGAGGAATTATGGATCTTCAAAAGTTGTTCCTTCCTCTGTTACCTTGGAAGTCCTGTTATGATCAATGACCCTTCCCTGGAACTTTTGGGATTATTCTGCTGGCATTGAACTACTCCCACATTTCACCCAGTGTCTGTTGACTGATTAGTTGTGTTACCCACTGCCATCTGAAGAAAATAGGACTATTTCCTGTTCTTAATTTCTTTAATAAGTATCTCCCCAACGATATCCAAAAATTAGGATCATTTAACTATTAACATTGTGCCTGCTTTCCGTGCCAGACTCACAAATGCCACACCTTTCCTGTAAGGAAGTGGGCTGGCTTTCAGAAGTGGCACAGGCTTCTATATTTTCGTCTATCATTAACCACAAGCTGGCTACAAGTAGCAGAATTAGTAAAGGTGACTTGCCAGCTACATCGAAATAAAGCCCAAGAATTACATCTAATCAGTCCACTTTCCACTGGTAGAAGGAGTGGACGCTGCCTAATGTTTGATCATAGTCCAGGCTCAAACATGGAATCACAGCAATGATGACAACAAGAGACCATGTAACTCACTGGGCCTAAACTGGTATTCTCTCCCCTCCCAGACCTACCCTTTCTTGGCCCCTTTTGCTTTTTTTCTATATTTTTCTTAAGGTTTTTCTTCATGTTTAGCTAATTCTCTAAAATATTAACAGATGTAAGGATAGACCAGATGCTGGTGAGCAGCTGATGTGGAAAGTTACTCCTCACAGATTAAACTTCCAGAAAAATAAAGGAGAGAAAGTGTAGAGGGATGAAAATTAATTCACAGATGATTTACTGTAAGACTAAGCACACCTCTGGCTTTTTGTGTGGCTTTGCAGTAGCTATGACCAGAATCCTTTCCCTTACAGCTGCCAATGGCAACATAGTCTGTTTATTTGTGTTAGTATGGAGCCATGGAGTCCATCATTCACACTGACTTCATTGCTCACTGTTGAAGCAAGCAGTGTTTGGGACCAAAAACAGCCAAAAAATTCAATCGCACACCACAGGATTTTAAACACTACAGGATTTATTGAATTGTGGTGTAAAATAGATCAGTAAACACAATTGGTGCCTTACAACACATATAGCACAGGTTACTTTTGATCACTTGCATCTGTGTGAGTGCCATTTACCTGAAGCAAACCAGGCATCAGTTATCCTGCAAAACATGGTTGATACTGTTGCTGGTACATTGGTCCATGTTCATGGGTCCTTTATAGGAGGAAGCAACCCTCTCATGGGATACTTAAAGTGACACACCATTATTTATTACTTTTGATGGGATCTATTACTAAAGACTGACCAAGTCAGCTGAGCTGCCAACATTAAATAGATTTGTTATTCAGTGATACTTCTTGTCAAGTTTGGGTAGACTCAAGTGATCCGAATCTCTGCCTGAATCTTAAAATTATCACTGAAGAGGAGTGCTTGCATCTCTTCCAAAGAGTTCACCCTAAGCCATCCAGTACCTGATGATACAGGTATCAGTTAGTCATCGCTGCTGTAAGAGTTCAATCATGATTTCAAATGGTGCAGGTTTGTTCACTTCCAAAACTATGTGCAGTTGATATATGCAATCATTGGAAGGATAGTGAATTGCATTGCTTACATGAGGAAAGTTTGCATAATGCGGCATGACAAAACTCTTTCACCAGTGGCATGAGAACAAACTGGCATGGGTCACCTGTGCAGTACATTTTAACATGGGTTTTCAAGTGCTTGTGCTCTTAACAATTTAGATTGAATCCATTTTTCATTTAAGCTAAACTGTACATGGTTGAAGAATTCACCAAACTTGCACCCTCTGCATAAATCTTTAAATGCAACAGTATAGTCCCTGACTGTTTCTTCCCCATTTTGATTCCTCGTATCTCTGATCTTTCAAATGGCTGTAGGTAGAACTATTTTCCCCAATCTATGCATTTCTTCTGTGAATGTGAATGGAGTATGTTTGCCTTTCTATGGGTCTACCAGATTAGTAAACATGCAGTAATGTCCCATAGCCTACTTCTGACAATAGAGTGTCACAGCTGCCTCACAGTTCCAGCAACCCAACTTCAAATCCTGACCTCCAACGCTGTCTTTGTGGCGTTTGTATGTTCTCCCTGTGACCATGTGGGTTTTCTCCAGGTGCTCCAATTTCCTCCCACATCCCAAAGAAGAACAGGTTCATAGATTAATTGGCTACTGCAAATTGGACCTTGTGTAGATGGGTGGCAGAATTGTAGAAAATGTGGGGAGAATAGGTTACAGAGAAAATTATCAGGGGATGAGATTTCTCTGTGAGCTGACATATATTCAATAGGCTGAATGGCCTCCTTCTATGTCATAAGGAAATATGGAATATAAGTGGTTGTTTCCCTGGCTGAGTAATCTAGAACCATTTGTCACAGTCTCAGAATAAAGGAATTTGCTATTTAGGACTGAGATGTGGAGAGATTTCTTCATTCACAGGGTGTTGAAACTGTGGAATTCTCTACCACAAATGGCCATGGGGGGGGGGGGGGGGGGTCAGTCATTGACTTTCTTCATAAAGAGATTAATAGGTGTCAGGACATTAAAGGAATTAAGAAATATAGGGATACTGCATAAAATGGCATGGAGATGGATCAGCCATGATTTTGAATGACAGAGGAGGCTTAAAGAGCCAAGTGGGCTGCTCCTGCACTATTTCTTATGTACTTAAGAACTTCAGGCATTCTCCTTTAAAATATCCTTCTACGGCAATGGAGTAATATAAATTAAATGTTCACAATTTCACAAAAACCCATGACACTCAAAGGTAAAAGTTGTGCCAACATTGGCACAATCTCTTATCAAAACATTATCAAACAACATGGTAATTCCATCGGCCACCTCCTGCATCATCTCTAAAAGAGTCTCCAATTCCCACATTGGCCTCATTAGCCACCTTGGAACCCAGAAAAAGTGAGTGGAAGCAAGTCAACTTTGATCCTGAGAAAAAGAAAAAAGAAGCTTGGAATACAGCAGGTTATGGAGAAATGTTTATATCAGATGGAATGTAATTTTCTGTTGCTTTGTCAGGTTAACACAACATTTTTGGAAGAAAACTTATCAAGAAATATTTCTCTCACACAGAAAATGCCCCATCAGAACTGATACCTCCTCCAATGGATAGCAATCAAACAGGTAAGATGTTATCCAATCAGATTACACCATAAGTACTAACACTAGTAATCTGTTTTGACGCATGAATTCTCAGAGAGTCATGTATATTTGCACTAATTGTAACTCAATCCTTAGCAACCATTGCTTTGGGAAATAAATGAACTGTCAGATAATTAAAAATCAATAATAAAATGGTTATTAACTGAAGGAGTTTAAATGAAAGAAGTTGTGGAAGTACACAACACTATGAGAAAAAAAACTGCATTTGATATACTAGAAGATGTAATATTAGAATTCTCTTGCGCTAGTTTCTTACGTTATAAACATGAAACAAATCAAAGAAAATGAAGAGGAGATGAGATGAGGAAGGCTGGGAATGAAGGGTAAAGATAGTAATAAATAAAGACGGGACATTGAGTAGATGGGGAGAGGCAAAAGGAAATAGATGAGGGAACAGTGTTCAGTGAGTTAAAGGTTGGATTGCAAAGCCAAATGCTACTTATTGGGTGGGTAGGGGGAAGCGATGCAAATAGGCTAAAATGAAAAGGCAGTGTTTCAGAATCAAAGTACAGTAAATTAATCCAGCATTGAGGTTGAACCATGATGGGGTTTGGTACAGGGCGGCTGTCAGGCCCAAAGCTAAAGACTATCAAGCACAATGCGAGAGGGCCAGCAAGTAAGTGTCCCTGATAACATTGGTGAGATGAGGATTTTTCAAATCAAGGTAACAAAACATATGATACAAATTAAATATCAATTATAGTACTTGGTGGGTTCAACACTACAACCCCACAAAATACTACTGCCCTTATTTTAAAAATTTTACAAACAATCATCGACAACACTGTGGGAACCAAGGAATAGAAGGTGGTGTAGAATCCACAACCCTCAAACAATCCATGGCACTTTATCAGCATCAGCTGCTCCTAGTTTTGGAATTATCCACAGTGTTTCTGCTTCCTATTCTGTATAGTTTTGCATCACCTGCTTTTTATTTGTGGTTGCAACTTTTACTCAAACACAAACACCAGTAGGTTAATCATAAGTAAGAGCAGCCAGAAACATAACATCACAAATGAAAGTGAGCATACGAGGATCCGTCAACGACAATTGCCCTGTAATACTTCCATGAATGGGGATAATTAGTTAATGCATGGTATATGATGATGCAGTTATCATTTTCAAAATATCCTTATTAGGTGCTGTAACATACTTGTAGGAACTATTTTACCAAGAATTTAATTGAATTATTTTTCCAGGTAGTGACATCTTTATCTGTTGAACATATGATCATCCCAAGGGTCTTCTCTTACATTCAATTGTTAAGCTATAGTCATAAAAGCAATTTGCTATTCATTGTTGTTTAAATATGTTCTTTCATTTAAATGCTAGTATTTTCCCTCGGAACAAAGAGCTTGAGCTTAGTTAGAAATATTTGGAAGTGAGACATTTTCATAAATCTTCATATTAGCTTTATCACCTTATTTCAATTTTAAAATGTTACAATGACCAAACATGTTGAAAACCTTCAGCCATTGAGAGAGCCAGCACAATCTTATAAAGGGTAGATAATGGCTGATTGCTGTTAATAGGAAGTGACTACAGAATTTTGTGATTTGTAAAGGAAACACGGGAAAATTCAAGTTTTCAATGGAATGTTTGACCATGGTTTTATTACTATGAAGGTCAAGGTTGCTGCCAAGATGGGCACAGGAGGCAGTGCACAGCCTCTGAGCACTTCACCCTCCTGCTACAGAGCTTAGAAGCTGATCAGTTGTAAATCCAGAATTTTTATAATTCTGCATCCACAAATACTAGACAGTGCTGAGGTGGGATAATTTTCCCCCTTAACCCAGCTGGCCTCCATAGGTAGGCTTTAACCAGTGTCTGCCATTACTCCAGTGGAACAGCTGCAGGAACCTTGGAAAATCAACTGCAATTGTATTCACAACAAATTTCCTACGTTTTTGTGGCTCTTCTACAAAGCTACGCTACACAAATGTGAGAATCCCCGTGGAAGTTCATTCTCTTTTGTTTCCATTGTCATTCCTGACCAACCATAAAGTTGTGAATCAATGTGTTCCTTTTGTTCCAAAATATTATAGACTGTGAATGACTACTAAATACAACTGTCTCTTGAACACCTTTCTATGCTGATTTATTTTAATAAAGTACATCTTATTCAATAGATTATTTCCTTATCTGTTTAAACGGGCTTTTGTGATCTGATGTGGATATCCCTACTGATGCTTTATTTCCTTTGTGCCTGTTATGGTTAATGAGGGGCACAATTTTTTACATTAGGTAAAAGAAGGTGATCAGAAGCAATCTAGGCTCCTTGAAAAATGATAACAGTAATATTGTAAATAAAAATAAGGAAATCATAGCTCTGTTGAACAATTATTTGTCATTAGTATTTACTGTGGAGGAAGGCGTCAACATGCCAGACATTCCAAGTAACATTAAATCAGGCACCATCTCACTGAAATTAATGCAAACAAAATTACAGTAATAAAGTTTGACAAATACTCTGGACTAGATTGTTTTATCCCAGGGTTTTAAAGGAACTTGGTGGGAAACTTGCAGTTGCCCTAACTATAATCTTCCAAAGTCCTTCAATTCAGGAATTATTTCTTTACATTGCAAAATTCACATGACACACTGTTATTTTGCAAAAAGTGAGAGCAAGGAAACAGGAAATTATAAACCAGTCAACTATCACCTGCGGTTAAAATATTGGTGAGCTCAGCAATGATCACTGAATGATCAGCAATGATCAATAATCAGATTGACTGAATACATTGAAAACATAAGGCCAATGAGAGATCCAGCAAGAATTTTTTTAAAGGGCAGGTAATGGCTGACAAACTGGATCAAATATTTTGAAGACACAATTAAAAGTAGTAGACAGGAGAATGCCTATGGGCGTTATTTATTTGGGCTTCTTGAAGGGATCTAATAATAGCAATGGTCTTTCTAAAGATAGTGCTAGTTAAAGTTGAAACCTGTGGAATTAAAGGCAAATTATTGACTTGGAAGTTGGCTGAGCATCAAGGGAAAGAAGAATAATGGGTTTTATGCTCCAGCTAGGAGAATATAATGAAAAATGTTCCACCATTGTTTATAAGTAAATTAGATGATAGGATAGAGAGACAAGTATCAGAGTGTGGTAACACAAAAATTGGTGGCATTATAAATGGTGAAGGTGGACATATGGAAACATAAAATTACAAAGAGATTGAACAAACAGGCACAACTGTGGCAAACAGACTTCAGTATAGGTAAGTGTGAGGTCATCCAGTTTAGAGTGCAGCATAGAATTAGCAGAATCTGTATTCCAAGGACTAAATTTCGAGGAGTGATTGCACAAACTTGTGATGTATTCACTGGAATTTAGGTTAGGGGTGACCTGATCAATGTTTCAAGAAGTTACGTAGAGCTGATAGGGAAGAGATTTACTATTTCTGTTCTTGGACTCCAGGACAAAGAGATCTAGGCTAAAAGTTGGAGTTGTTTCCTGGCTGACTCTATGAGTGAAGGGTTGTAGAAGTTTGGAACTTTCTTCCACAGCAATGGCAGCAGATGCCAAGTTAATGGTTAATTAGATTAGTTCTGCTTTTAAAAAAAAGTGTTTTTATATCTTACAAACAAACCCCTTTCTAGTATGTTTTCAACAAAAAGCAATATGTAAACATAATTAAACAAAAATGTCAACTATTCAATAGAAGTACATTCATTTAAAGAAATGCACCTTTCAATGAATAATGTTAGAGAGAATAAAACAATTTTTTTACAGGTAAACCTGAAGAAGTCAAATAAATCTACCTGATCACTTTATAACCCACTAGGTGGCAGGGGTTCCTACCTTTTCATTCAGTGCTTCTAGCTTCTCAATCACAACCCTAATATTTTTTATGACAATTTAAATCACCCTACTTCATCCACAATGTACTTTGGTATGCCAGCCACAGACCACATAGTGAACCTGTTTCAGGCTTCCAGTTGTACCTTGTATGTCATTTGACATATTGTGCGTTCATCTGTGATCTAGGAGAAAGTCGCCTGTCTCTAATCCCTACTCACCACACCCCTTCCTTATACTTATAAACCTCTGCTTTGCTTCATGGCTGAGATGAAGAAGACACCAAAGTTGGCTGATGCTCCAAACCAAGTACAGTAAATCTCTCTCAATCGAGGCTGACTTCCTTTTGCTCTTGTTTTGTGGCCAATGTGGGAATCAAAGACTCTTCCAAAGGGGTGGGCAGGTGGATTGCTTGTGAGGTAATGCACTCCCCTTTTTATCCAAAAATATACAGCATTCATAATATTTACAATCAGGATATGTCTTTCTCTGCATTCATTGTACCAGCAATCCAGTACATTTTCCTAAGCTATGTCAACACCACTCATGTTTCTTCCTTTAACAATGCATCCATGCAGTGTTTGAGAGGCCTTTGCACAGGGCCCAGCCCCTCAGTGTCCAGTGGTGACAGGACCTTAGACTATGGTCCTTCCTTACAAAGCCTTTGCAGTGACTGTACTGAGTTTCAGTACAGCCCTCAGAACATACTCCTGCATCCTAGAACATGCCAGCCAGCTCATGGACATCTCCTTACATTGGAAGACCAACAAGGTTCAGGCAGAGCAAAATCCATCTTTCACCAAGCTGATAATCTTCCAATAGCAGTTGCCATTTGTCAAAAGGTGCACCCCTGGAGTTTTTTATTCCAAAATAAACTTTATTCATCATAAAAGACACTCTATATACAACAATAAAACAGTGCAAATCTTTACATTTGTGTACAGATCAACCATTAGTGTTACCTTTTTATATAAAAAAACACAGCACCAATGCCACTCGTCTGGCTCCCTGGTGTGCTACTCCAACCCCGTATTTACAATATTTAAGGGGCTTTCTTGCCTGGCCCCGCCCCTCCCTCTCCAGTGGCAGAAGAACCCTAAACTGTAGTCCTTCCCCACCGAGCCCTTGCGTTGGCTGCACCCAGCTTCAGTGCGTCCCTCAGCACGTACTCCTGCAGCCAAATACGGGGCTTCTGTGTGCTCCCGATGTACGAACTCATGATTCTTAATACCATCCTGAATGCTCCTTCTCCCCTTTTAGTGGTCATGGGCCAGAGATTCCCAAATGTCAGTGGGGAAGTTGCATTTTTTCAAGGAGACTTTGAGCCATCCTTCCCTGTCACAACGTTTTTCCCAGTGTGCCAGAGCTCAGAACAGACAATCCATTTTGGTGTCGGGCATGCAAGCAATGTGGCCTGCTCAAAAGAGCCAATAGAGAGCAATTAATGAGGTGTGTTTAAGCTAGTGACCTTTCAGATAGCTTTATTAGGGGGCTATAAAAGGATGACTGTCAGCACATCAAGGTGGACAGATTTTAAAATGTTTATCTAAATGTGGAGCTAAATTGTACAGGGTTGCTTCATTCCTTTATAAGTCATCCTTTGCCCTCACAATTGCTCTGAATCAAAGCACTGAAACAGACCCTTCAGCTCATCAAGTAACCACTGACCATCAAGCACCTATACTTACTAATCCTACAGTATTCCCACTTTATTCTCCCCAATGTCCAATCAGCTTCCCCAGATTCCACCACTAGGGGCCATTTACAGTGGCCAATTAACATCTTTGCAATGTGGGAGGAAAACAGAGCAGTTGGATAAAGCCTACAGTCACAGAGGATATATCAATATATCAATATCCTCTCATTAATTCATGTTTAATACTACCAATTGGGGATGAGTTGAAAGGCAAATCTATTTTACTGATGGTATCACAGAGAGGAATGTCTTAGGAACAGCTGCTTCTCCTCCGCCATCAGATTTCTGAACGGAGAAACAAAGGACTGCAGATGCTGGAATCTAGATGAAAAACACAATAATGCTGGAGGAACTCAGCAGGCCAGGCAGCATCCATGGAGGAAAGCAGGCGGTCAATGTTTTGGGTCAGGACCCTTCTTCAGGACTGAAGATAGGAAAAGGGGAAGCCCAATATACAGGAAGGAAAAGCAGAGCAGTGATAGGTGGACAAAAGAGGGGAGGTGGGGTGGGCACAGGGTGGTGATAGGTAGATGCAGGTAAGAGATAGTGATAGGCAGGTGTGGGGGAGGAGAGGAAAGCAGATCCACCAGGGAATGCATCAAAGGTAAGGAGAGAAAGGAAAAAAAGGGGTAGAAAAAAGAGAGAGAGGCTAGGAAAGGGAAAAAGAGAAGCATGGTCGGGGGGGGGGGGGGTGTGGGGAAGGGGGATGGGGATTACCTAAAGTGGGAGAATTCAATGTTCATGCCATTAGGCTGCAAGGTTCCAAGACAAAAATGAGGTGCTGTTCCTCCAGTTTGCACTTGGAATTCTCCTGGTAGTGGGAGGCCAAGGACTGACATATCAGTGATGGAGTGGGAGGGCGAGTTGAAGTGACTGGCAATGGGAAGATGCAGATCATGGTTATGGACAGAGCACAGATGTTCTGCAAAACAGTCACCTAATCTGTGTTTGGTCTTACCAATGTAGAGGAGGCCACACTTGAAGCACCAAATGCAGAAGATGATATTAAGGGAGGTGCAGATGAATCTCTGTCTCACCTGGAAGGACTGTTTGGGTCCCTGGATGGAGGTGATCTAGAGGCAGGTGTTGCACCTGTGACTGGGGTAGTGGAAAGTTCCTGGAGTGTGAGTGGGATGGGTGGGGGGGGGGGGGGGGAGAGTGAACTAGGGAGTCGCAGAGATAGCAGTCCCCACGAAAGGCAGAAGGGGGTGGGGAGGGGAAGATATGCTTGGTAGTGGGGTCCTGTTAGAGATGGCAGAAGTGGCGGAGAATTATGTGTTGGACACGTAGGCTGGTGGGATGAAATGTGAGGACAAGGGGGACCCTATCCCTGTTGAGTCAGGGTCCTGAAGAAGGGTCCTGACCCAAAACATTGACTGGCTGCTTTTCTCCACAGATGCTACCTGGCCTGCTGAGTTCATCCAGCATCATAGATTTCTGAATGGTCCATGAACCCATGAACATTTACCTCATTATTCCTCTTTTGCACTATTTTATTTATTTATTGGTAACTTATAGTAATTTTTATGTCTTGCAATGTATTGCTGCCGCAAAACAACAAATTTCACGACATACGTCAGTGATAATAAACCTGGTTCTGAATTCCACATAGACAACACCTGAGGTCAAGATTGAACTCAGGTCACTGAAGTTACGAGGCAGCAGTTCTACTTGCTGTGCCACTTCAGACATCATTTAGTAGCAGGTACTCTTATTTCCAAGACAAAACATTATGGAATAGAGGCCGCTCCAGGGACTGAATTGTGAAATCCAGGAGTGTTGCACTGTTAGAGATGGTGTCTTTCACATGACCTCCATTTGTCCTTTCAGATGGACATACAAGATCCCACGGCACTATTCTGAAGAACAGGAAAGTCACCTGCAGTGCCCTAGTACATAAGCAACTTTCAATCACCATCAGTAAAATAGATTTGCCTTGCAACTCAACCCCAACTGGTAGTTTTAAACATGAATTAATGAGGTGCATTTACGCCAATGAGGCAGAGAACAATGCAGTATCACTGCTAGTTGATGTATTCAGTACTACAACCAGTGATGCATTTCTAGGTTGTTTTTACTTGCTTTTGTAAAAGCTCGAATCACCTTCTGTACTTCCTGCACATTGAAAGTATTTTGGGTTGTCTTGAGGTCATCAAAGGTACTGTATATAAGCAAGATTTTATTTATCGCACCACTCCTGATCCCATGCACGTTTGTTTCTCTTGTGCTCTGGTCACTGTATTTGTCCTGTTCTTTGCTTCTCTTCCTGTTATCACCCTCCCTCCCAATCACTTTCTTGGTTTTTGTGCTGTAGCACCCAGAAATGGTCTTTGTTGATAAACTGCCTGCAACTACCCAATAGGAACTTTCAGCTTATTGGTCAGGTCCAGTATCAGTAATGCTCCTGGTCCACCTGCTCCAGCACAGAAATCTGCAACTGTGTGCCCACACAAACCATTCTTTCCCACATGTTTTATGATGTTATGAAATGTTCAACTCTAGAATTAGTACACTGACAATAATCCCATGAGACACGTAGGTTGCCATCAGTAAAACTTGTGGATTATAATAGAGGCACCATGTTAAAATAAGAATGTCCAAGTTTGAGATTGGTAATGTATCCAAATTTAATGTAATATGAAAACAGCAGTGGATATGTGATTTTATGGAGCTAGAAGTAGATGTATTTTGTGATGAAGAAGACCTGGATTTGGAAGCTCACCTCAGGCTTTCAGCTCTGGGTACTGGGCATGAAGAGAAATGGAAGAGGTGTTTAGCTTCATAAATTCATGGAGTTACACAGCACAGAAACATGCTCTTTGGCCCAACACGTGCACGCTGACCAAGATGCCTATCTACACTAATCCCATTTGCCTGCATTTTGCCCACATCCCTCTAAATCCTTCCTGTCCACGTACCTGTTCAATGTCTTTTAAACGTTGTAATTGTACCTTCCTCTACCACCTCCTCTAGCAGCTCAATGCATATACCCAACCCCTCTGTGTGGGGAAACTTGCCCCTCAGATCTCCTTTAAATCTTTCCCCTCTCATCTTAAACCTCTACTTAGGTAATACAATTTGTGCCAGTTGGTAAAGACAACGATTTCCTAGTGTTTAAATGGAGGAACATTTGACTTTTGCAATCCTGGATGTTAGACAAACAACACAAAGCAGTGATAGGATTGAGAGAGGTGATGTTGAGGTAAATTGGGGTATTCAGGCCAACAGAGCAACCAGATCATAGCACAGTGCAAACCAGAACCAAACTCAGGTGTGCTATCCACGAAAAATTTTCAAAAATCATTGCTGGAACTTTCAAATGACAACATAAATGAGATATCGGATGGCAACCCATATCTCTTCTGCAATTGTACATCAACATTGATAAATATCAGAGGTACGGAATTTAAAGTAAAATGCTGAATCAGTTATCAATTTGTATAGAATTTCTTCTTAATCACAACCAAGAGTTTGGAACTTTTCTCACAGTGCTGCTGAAACATTAACAGAACTTTGCAGGGGTTCTCTTTACATACGTCAGGTGTACAGAGATCTGGATCGGGCTGCAATCTTGTCATTTGCTGTCTTGTGGGGAAAGTGCTCTATAATGACAAACAGGACAAAACCTTTCACCCAGCTCACAGCTGCACATCCACTTCAAATAGAGAAGGGTCCAATTCACTCTCCCCCTTAGACATTGTTTTATGCCTCAACTTTGGATTCCATTCCTCTTATTCCCCACATCCACCATGCATCTCCCACCGTGCCAAACCATTTACAAACGTTAGAAAGTCTAACAAATATTTAGAAACAATTTCAACTACGTAAAGCTTGAAAGAAACTTTGCTCACTATACGGTCACTTAAGTGATCCAATCCTTTTAATTTTTTTCAAGCAGCACACTGGACATCCAATGCACTCTGAAAGTATATATACTGCAGATGAGTCAATGTGCAGGGGATAAATGAAATGACCAGATGTCGAGAGGTCTGTCGGTGTATTAATGGCATAAGTTGCCTGGAGCTGGCACTCTTGTTCCCACCAAAGCAAAAGTGTGGACTCAAGCAAAGTCACTGAATGTTTTTAAAAGCCCATTTGTTTCAAAACAAAATAATAGCATTAGAGAAAAGAGAGGAATTTGGTGCAATTATATTTAGTGCAATTATTACTATTGTTCTCCTGTAAAATATCACACATCTGAACATGCATACTTACTTTTAAACGGTGAATAGGGACCTACGGACACATAGAGAAACAGCATGCACGTTGCACACTATCCTGATTTCAAATATGTTGCTGGACCTTTATCACTGCTGGGTGTAAATCCTAGAACTTCCTACCCAACAGCACTGCAGGTGTACCTTCAGCAGCAGGAATGCAGCAGTTCAATAGGGTAGCTCACCACCACTTCTCATGGACTATTAGAGAGGGGCAATTAATGCTGGCCTTGCAAGTGACATCTAGATCCCAGAAAGAGAATAGAATAAAAATCAGGGCAGTTCAGACCCAGTTCTTGTTTATTAAGAACTACTCTTCAAAATTGAACACAGCAGCAAAGGGTTTACAGTCTATCATTGTGACCTAGTAATTATTTTTTAAAATAATAACTTTACATCAGAGACTATCTGAGCTGTGGGGAACTGGTGGGGGTGAAAAGAATCAAACACTTTGTCCCACCTAAATTAACTGTCAGTCTGTTTAACTATATGTGAAAATAACTTGAAATCGGATATTAGCAAGATTAACATTATTATTTTACTCAATACATAAATGAAGAATAAACAGAAAAAACTACAAAAGTAGTGCTAGAAATATACGCAGTAGGAGTTTGAAAGTAAACAAAGCAGGGATTGCAGGACTTTCATTCTTTCAGAGGAAGGCAGTGTCCAGAAATCAAAGAAATTAGTGAATTTTGATGGGTGAAAGTTACAATTGGTACACTCTGACGCACTTTCCATTATTTTGATACATTTTTCGTTAAAGACAGACTAAATATATACCTACACAAAATATGGATTTTGTGTATATATTAAGCCAAGATAAATAAATCCTAACACAATCGCTCTGCTGTTTCTCACCATAATAAACCATTGTAACTTATAAACAATAGGGTTGAACTTGCTGATGGAGCACATTACACTTCTCTATTGATTTCTAAATAATGGATATCAAGCATGCCCTATAAAGAGAGGGTTATGGGCTGATGGATTATTGCCAGGTGAAGAGAACTCCTGTGAGGGATGCTCCAACCATCACTGGCCGATAACCAAGTCCCACTGTGATGCCATATACTGGTTTGAACTTTTCTACTCGAGAATTCTAAAGAACCACGTCTTTTCCTGCCTCAGGTTTAAAAATACTTTAATTATATCCAAATGAAACAAGAGGAATTACCACTCAGCCATACTTTTACCACCTTTTACTTTAACGTTGTGAAATGATTTGAATCAATAGTACTTCTGGTAACCAAGGACTAAAATATTAATGTGAATGTGTCATGTAATCATATGGCTTACACCATAGACCATAAGATACAGGAGCAGAATTAGGCCATTCAGCCCATCAAGTCTGCTCCACCATTCAATTGTGGCTGATTTTGTTTCAACCCCATTCTTCTGCCTTCTCCCATAACCCTTAACCAATCAAGAAACCTATCACTTCTCCGTCTTAAATCCACCCAACGACTTAGCCTTCACAGCCCTTCGTGGCAATGAATTCCACAGATTCACCACCCTCTGGCTGAAAAAGGAAAATCCTCATCTCAGTTTCGAAAGAGTACGTCCCTTGATACTGAGGCTGTGCACCTCGGATCCTGGACTCCCATGGGCAAAGAGGAAGATGAAAATATTGTGATGCGCCTCAAAGGGGGTTAGCAATTTACAGTATGATTACAACAATTACTTCACTGTTGTTAAGGTCCAGAAATTCACCTGATTTGATAATGAAATAAATTCCTCCTGGTAATACTGGATTTTCTGCTGGGCATTAATGTTATTGTGCCTGGAAGTTCAAGAAGCAGTACGTTTTTATAACATCTATAACTGAAAAATTTATACTCACCTGCAGAGGGAGACCGTATAGAATGCGTTTCTGTTTTTACAGTCGGTCAGCTGGCATGGGTACCCCGTGGAAATCAGCGTTACAGCAGGTGAAGCCTTGCAGCCTCGGATGCTGTCTGGTTTGCAGTGGGTGCACAGCGGCGCTAGGACCCAGAGGGCCAGCGCTCTGCTGCAGTAGGTGAAGCCCTGCCATTCCTCTCATTCCGCTGTGAATGGGGCTGATTGTTGTTGGCTGGCGCTGCTCTCCGGCTGAAGCCTTTTCCCCTGCATCAGCCCCTCGGCTCAACTCGGTTCGTTGCTCTTTCTCTCTCGGTTGGGAATGGGGGGGGGGGGTGTTTGCAAGGATTGGTTCCCAAATCGTTAGTTCCTGCAAACTTTTGAGAACCTTAATTTTGGCAGAGGCAGCTGGAAACTTCGGCCAAATTAATCTGCAGACTGGACACGAAGGTTTGAGCCTTGCGCGATTGCGGGTACCGCTTGTTTACGCCAGCTGATGCTGTGGGGGACATGGAGAGGGAGGCGTTGGGCTACGCCTCAGTTCCAGCCCGCCTGCGAGAGGGGAGGCCCCGGGGGCGGCTTGGCGTGGCTCCTCTGGCGGCCGATGAATGGGAAGCGGGCGGTGGACTCGGCTCACCTGCCGACACGTTGACTGTTGGCTTCTCGTTGGCGGCAGAAGCTGCCTCCTGTCACCGGTTTCGCCCTTGTCCCGGTGAGGCGCGAGTGGTTAACGGGAGGGGCCCGCCCGAGGTGTGCGGGAAGTTTGCGGAGCGCTTGGTGATGCAGCATTCACTTGTACTCCTGACGCTTTAACTTTCTCGACAGAGCGGGGCCCGCAGTTAAGGTACAGTTTTAACATTTAAAGTCGAGTTAGGCTTCAACTTTGTGTGGAACTTTTGTCGGACGGAGTTTAGACCTTGTGCGAGTCTGTCTGTGGCTGCTGCTCCGAGTATACTTTGTGCTGAGTGGAGACAACGTTACGCGGCAAACACTGTGGACTTAATCGGAATAACTCGGCCATAAGCGCCCACTTTTTCTCCGGCTGGTGAAACTACTCGTTTCGCACAATGTTTTTGTTCCAGCCGAGCAATTCTCATCGGCGACGGGCCCGTTTCTGATGGGGTGGGTAGTCCCCACTTCGCCGCCGCCCAGTTTGTGCTCGGCCGGGGCCAGCGGTAGTCAGACCCCGCGTCCCCTCCGCTCCCCCTCTTCCACACCCGGCTCGACTTCAGGTGTGGGCGTCAATCCCGGCAGCCAGAAACTGGCGGGAGCCTTGTGCAAGGCCATTCCCCACCCTGACAGCCGCCTTCTGCCACTCCCTAAACCGCGGGCAGTTTGTCGGCACCCGTTTGAAGCCAGAGATTGGAGTTAGAGAGACCTTAGCTACTCGCAGGTAAGGTCGCTTGGAACTTTTGCTGGATATTTGCTTGGTCATTCAGGCTGAACCAAACTGCTCACGACTTCGACATCAGATTTGACGCTGCTTCCCGCCTTGTCTGTTTAGACGCAAAGACTGATTAATTCGACCTCTAACATAACTGCCGGTGGACTGGGCAAATCCCCCTTGTCTTCAGATCCAACTCTTCCAGTGGTCTTTTGACCCACCTCCCAAACACTTGAATAATCAAAACTCACACTAAGCCTCATGCTCCTTTAACTACTCTGCTCGTTGAGTATATGGCTCCAAATCACCATTAGCTCTATTTTTAAATTCTCATGTTTAGATCCAACCATAGACTTGCCCTGCTGTGCTTCAAGTCTACAATTTTCTAGGAATTATGATTTTCTCAAATTCAGGCCTTCTGTTTTCAGCTTCAGTATCCTGGTCCAAACTCAGAATTCCCTCCCAAAATCGGTTTCTCAAGCCCTTCCCCATATCCCCATAATACTCCTTAAATTCAGTCTCCAACATTTTTAATCATCATCCAAATTTAAACATATACCTGTTTTTGTCTGAATACACTCCTGTGAAGTGCCTTGAGGTATTTTGCTACATTAGAAATGGTACCAATTATTGTTGTAATTTTAAAAAAAATACAAGTTTTTTTTTGCTTGCTGCTCCATTGTGTTGAATCTATCATGCTAAAAATATAGTTTTCGCCCTAAGCTGCTGTGGCCCCCCCACCTCTTCCACACCCACTTCGACTTCAGGTGTGGGCATCAATCCCAGCAGCCAGAAACTGGCGGGATCCTTGTGCAAGGCCATTCCCCACCCTGACAGAAATGGCCATATCACTCAATTTCCCACCTGCAGATTAGTAAACTGCCTTGATGGGGAGTTTGGTTTCATGCTTTTAGCTTGCATTTCTTCTATTGATGAGAACCACCCACAACATTTTCCCCACAGTCTTTACCAGATGGCAACTGCCTTTGTGGCACCACATAATGAGGCTCCTGCTCCTGTCCTCCCTTAATACTTGCACAAGATAATTGCACTTGGATTGGAAGTGGGTTATCAATTCACATCCATTTAAGCAGAGTTTGCTATGCAGCAGCACTTTTTTACTCTGATTCACTCTCACTACTTCCTTTTTACCTTCCTTTGTACTTTGTACATTTTTCAATTGAGATGATGATCAAGTTGCCCATTTATAGATTCTTAGTTGTTTCTATTTCCGAAACAGTTAAGAGTTACATCAGTGCAGTGTAAGTAGTACTGCTTCTATCCTTTCCTTCCTGAGTGGTTCAATGCAATTCATTTGAGTTTGTGAACTCAAATGAATTGCATTGAACCCCCCTTTCAGATGCACCACATTAAATCATTTATGTACGACACTAAAATGGCTCTTTTAATGAAATGGGGCTTTCGCTGGCCATAAGCTGTTTCCTGCGAGGAGCTCCTACTGGTTCACGTGAGATCATAACTTTCTCTGTAACTTACCAATGTATCCACACCATTACTAGCCAATTGTGACCCTTTGCTAAACAGAAGTAACAAATTGTGTGGTAGAATTAAATCCTGATTAGTTCATGTCAGTTGATATCACAGATTTCCCAGAACACAATTTTAAAAAGTCAGAATTGATTCAGGTCAGCTACTTGCCACAGGAGGTCACCCATTATGTGCATTCCAACTTCATCCTATCCTAATGATGTGCTGGTGCCAGGCTTTAGCACTAATCCTACAGTATTGAATGGCATTACTGTACTTCTATAGTAACATAGAAAACATGGTGAAAACAGTGTCATCTGTTTTCAGTTCTGATGTTATCTCCAAACTTGAATGGTTTGCCACGTTAAGATTAAGTTTATTATGTCAGTAAAATTGAAGGAAAAGAATATTTTGCTCAACAAACATATTATTTTGATTTTCAACACCACTTTATGACATACCAATTTAGATTGGTCCTCTTCACCATATCCTTTTGTCTTTCTTCTTAACTGTTTTTAGTTGTTACTTCAGCTCTTTGTTCCTAACCTCCCTATTCCCTATAAAATGAAACTTAATTTACTCTTAACTTCCTCATTTTTACTGGGTTCCATGATATTTATTGTCTTTAGTACTCTAAACAAATTGTCTAGACTACTTCATGAATTTTTGATGAATCAGTTAGTTGGAGAAAGTTCAAATGGATGTGATACAATCCTGCATTGAGGACCAGCTGTACAGATGTTAACTGTACATAAATGATAATTAGTTTTACAAGAGATTGTATCAAATTCGAATGGGTGAGGTGAAAATGTAGTCAAAGAATCTTGGTATAAACTGTTCTGATAAACTACTTTGCAACCTCAATATCCCAGCAGAATGTAACAGGCCTTTGTTTGTGGAAGTCCTCTGACAATAGCAGTACTGAGGAGGGAGCAAGAGATTCTGGTAAAAGATCAGCAATCCAGCACTGGCGATTTGTTTTGCAGATTGCAGCTGAGGGATACCCCAATAGAGATGTAGTGTGGAAAAATTGGTGAGGATATTGAAGGAATATGATTGAACCGTCTGTGTACATGCTGTGCTACATGAAAAAGGGGTGTTTCAAAATTAGATACGTTATCTTCACTTATAACATAGGCAGCTTGTATCACAGTTGTAAGGTTGTACCACAATACCAACGTTATATCAAGATTTCCTGAAATTCTTTGCTGTTGTTGTAAGGCTTTGAGAAGGAATCAGAACACAGTAATTCATAAGACTACTTGATACTTTTGCATTACATTTGATCAGTCCCAAACATTACAATATTTTGTATCTTTCTCTACCAAAAATCTATTTAGTCTCCCTTGAATGTGATGGAATTTGTCATCACAACTTCCAAAGTGAGCTTGTGCTATGTATTCACCACAGTTGTTATAAACTGGTTAAATCTAAATTGTCTGTATAGGATTCTCATTAACTAAATGTGGCAGAACACATTACTCATCATGTGATGAGGTAACAGGCTGGATGTATAGAGATACTTATTATTAATTGTTATTCATTAAAGCATTACTGCAGTGGCTCCAAGCTCCATCCATTATCTACCTATCAATGTCAATTTAAACCACTGAATGAATACATACCAATGGGAACTAACCAAAAAATGCAGCATGTGGGATGGTTTAACCATTGCGTCCTTACTGATTAGTTGCACTGGGTATTTTGGGGTGCGGTATTAGTTCATTAATGGGCATAACAGACTATCAATCTTGTTATTCACTGTCAAACAAAGAGAGCAAACATTCCGTTGCAAAGACTGCACAGGTTGCTTGAGGTGTGGTTGATGTTTAGTTCCATGCTGGTTGAAGAGCTGACTTTTCTACTTTTGTATCCTTATTACTACTAATCAGTAAGTCCATTGCTATTACTATCAAATATTGCATAGTGTAGACCTAATATACAATACTTATTTAGTTATCAGATTTCATAACCACAGTACAATGCAAGCCCCTATTTATCTGATGGATTTTTAAAATTTTTGAATACAAATATGAAAGGAAACCTTTTTAAATAGATGAATTTAAACTATTAAAACATTTTTGAATTTTTGTCTTTTGTTTACCATAACGGAATGCAATGGAATGAATTTTTCTAGAGTACTTCAGGACTAATGAGAGAGATCTGCACATAAATGGTGTTAAATGGGCAATTATGATAATTAAACCACAGTTTAATTTGCAACTTGTTAAGCTCCTTTAGTTCATAAATGTGGCATAAACCCTAGAATTGCATAACCTTTCACTTTTGTGTATTTGTATTTTAATTTTAACTTTTTATTTATGAGCATGTTTGAAAAATTCAGTGAATTGTTTGTAAATATGGATTATTCAGATCTTTTGCATCCTTGATAATCAAAGTGAGAGTGGTGATGTAAACAAGTTTATGTTATCATTCATATGAATGATAAAAGAACTATTTAAAAATTTTCTTTGCTGTGAGGAGCACTCACTGTTTACATCTAAGTAAAAAGTATTACTTTGTTGGTTAACATTGCTGTTGGGCACATTTGATATTTGGTTTTCTATGAAAGCCAATGAAATATGCTTTGTTCTTTAGCATTTGTTTCCATAATATTTTCCTCTTTTCACATCTCTACCTGTTATTTTCTCCTCTTTCTATGGTTCTGAACATTGATCAACATCCCCTGCCAAAAAGGCAGGGGAGTGAGACTTGGCTTAGTAATACTTCTCCGTGGAATCTTTTTGATTATAGGTTTAAGCCCCACTCACAGCAATGTCAGCATGTACAAGACCAGAGCTCCAACCTCTGAGTACAGTTGGATAGACCTGCCTATTGATAAGGAATTGGCCACCCCATGTTTTACATAGCTTATCTGAATAGGGAGTTGTGAGGTGGGCTATAGAACTATCTGCAGGAAGGGGTTTTCATTACAGAAATAGACTGAGAGTAATACAGCACGGAAACAGGCCCTTTGGCCCAACTGGTCTGTGCCGTCCTCAGCATCCTCCCTGCTAGTCCCACTTGCCTGCATTCAGCCTATAATCCTCTAAGCCCCTCCCCCCATGTACCCATCCAAGTGCCTCTTATATGTTGCAATTGTACCTGCCTCGACCACTTCCTCTGGCAGCTCATTCCAGGTACTCACTACCCTCTGTGTATAGAAGTTACCTCTCAGCTCTCTTTTAAATCTCTCCCCTCTTGTGTACTGCATGTGCTCTCTGGTTTTGGACTCCCAACCCTGGGGAAAAGACTATGACCATCCACCTTATCCATACCCCTCATGATTTTATAAACTTCTATGAGCTCACCCCTCATTTTCCTACACTCCAAGGAATAAAGATCCACTGTGGCCCACCTTTGCCTATAACTCAGGACCTCTAGTCCAGGTAGTGTCCTTGTAAATCTCTTCTGCACCCTCTCCAGCTTGACAATGTCTTTCCTATAACAGAGTGACCAAAACTGTACACAGTACTCCAAGTGTAACCTCACCAATGACTTGTGTAACTGAAACATAATGTCTCTGCTCCTAAACTCGATGCCCTGACTATTGAAGGCCAGCATGCTAAACACCTTCTTCACCACCCTGTCTACTTGCACGGCCACTTTCAGTGAACTGTGCACTTGTACTCCCAGGTCTCTCTGTTCACAACACTCATCAGTGCCCTGTCATTCCTATCCTGTTTTGAATGTCTAAAATGTGTCACCTCACACTTATCCAAGTTGAAATCCATTTGCCATTACTTAGCCCTTCTCCCTAACTGATCAAGGTCTCTTTGCAATTTATTGTAACCTGCTTCACTATAAACAAGCCCCCCTAATTTAGTATCATCAGCACACTTGCTAATTGTGCTGTGTATGTTCATATCCAAATATTATACATGTATAATGAATGACAGAAGTCCCAACATCGACTCCTGGGGCACCCCACCAGTCACAGGCCTCCAGTTGGAGAATCGACCTTCAGTCATCACCATCTGCTTCCTATCATCGAGCCAATTCTGAATCCACTTCACTGGCTTCCCCTGAATCCCATGCGACCCTAACCTTCCAGATCAGTCTGCCATGTGGGACCTTGTCAAAGGCCTTGCTGAAGTCCAAAAACAACAAGATGCTGGAGGAACTCAGCAGGCCAGGCAGCATCCTGAAGAAGGGTCCTGACCCGAAACGTTGATCGGCTATTTTTCATCACAGATGCTGCCTGGCCTGCTGGGTTCCTCCAGCATCTTGTTGTTCTTTCATCTTGATTCCAGCATCCTGCAGTCCTTTTATTTCTCTTGCTGAAGTCTATATGGACAACATTCACTGTCCTACCCTTCATCTATCCCCTTAGTTACCTCTTCAAAAACTCCAAAAGATTCGTCAGACATGACCTCCCCACACACAAAACCATGCTGACTATTCCTGATCAGGCCTTGACTATCGAAGTGATAGTAGATCTTGTCCCTCGGAATTCCCTCCAGTAACTTCCCTACAACTGAAGTCAGGCTCACCTGGCTGTAGTTCCCTGGCCTGTCCTTGCTACACTTCTTGAACAATGGAACAACATAACCACCCTCCAGTCTTCTGGAACTTCGCTAGTGGCTAATGACAAAGCAAATATCTCTACAAGGGCCTCCGCGATTTCTTCCCGGCCTTCCATAACGTCTGGAGGTGCGCTTGGTCAGGCCCTGGACATTTGCCCACCTTGATGCCCTTTCAAGGCTGCATGTACCTCCTTCCTCAGAATAAGCATATGATCCAAGACCTCACTACTCATTACCCTCATTTCTTTGGCATCCATGATATCCTCAGTAAACACCAAGGAGAAATAGACATTTAAGATCTCAGCCATCTCCTGTGGCTCCACACATAGGTGGCCCTGATGGTCTTTAAGAGGACCTAGTCTCTCCCTAGTCACCCTTTTACTGTTAATATAACTGAAGAACCTCTTGGGGTTATCTTTAACCCTGCCTGTTAAATCCATCTTGCACCCTCTTCTTGCCCTTAACTAAAGCCAGCACAAGATATAAGTAGTAGAACAATAGGGGGAGAAAAAACATTTGTAAGGGACGAGAAAGTGTGGAAGCAAACTTGATGGTGACTTCCCTGTTTCAATGCCTGTGCCTTTAACTGCAGTTATGATGCGGGGAGATATACAGAAGAAGCTGTCAAGAGTTAAAAAGATGTAGGAGAGGAGGAAAGTGTCTCCCTACTACTGGCCATGTAGGACTCTGGTAAAATGCATGGGATGTTAACCCAGTTCTCAGTAGATGGCTTGCACACAGTTGTGAAAATTTAGCATTAATTGGCATTTCATTTCTGACAAAGGCATGAGGATAGCTGTAGGTACATTTCTAAAGATGAGGTCAATGGATAGTTAACAGATGCAAAGGATCTTTCCAGGGTTTGAATCTTGCAGGAAATGCTGACAGAAGAGAAGGGGTGCATTGGTGATGGTTGGAAACGTGTAGTGTTTATCTTCTGTTATACAGTATTACACTCCCTCCCTAAATTATAATGTACTTATCATATCCCCTAGTGAAAGAAAAGTCATGCCAGAAGTCTGTGAAGGGGTTGGGGTGATGGGATCAGCTGTCTAATATTTTTCACTCACTTTAATTTTGTTGGAGGTTTTGAAATGAATAATTGTGGGCATTTGGGGGGAAGGTAGATAAATAAAAGAAATAACTAAATGTAGCGGTTGTATGGACCCTTTTATATCCTGGGTTAGTTATCCAGTGCTTTTACAGCCATTGAAGTATCTTTGAAGTGTTGGCCAAATGAATAGAAGGAGACTTGGTATAGAATCAAACACCAGCATGGGCCAGTGACACCAGAGAATTACAAAGAATGTGAGGCATCTTTAGTTTGCCACTTTAGGATGAACTTAACATCATTACTTTAGGCAATTGCTGATAAGTTTTGTTTTAATGTAAACCTCCTTAAGATGGTTTAGTTATTCAAAGGAATTTTCCTCCTAGTTATTGAATTAGAAGATTCCTTTTTTTCTCCATAATGGCATCAATCATTTCAGTGAGCACAGTTATTCGTTACAAACAAATAAGTGGCTGCTTTATCCAAATACCTAGTGTCTCACTCTAACCACTGTTTCGCCAAGTTAGTCCTGGCTACAATCAGGAATGTATCATGGATGAATTATGAATGTGTGTTTCATACAGGAGCATTAATATGCTGCATAAATTTATTTCTGTCTAAAATTTTTCCACAATGAGCATCTGTTGATATGTTGGCATTGAAGTTGACACCCTTCAGGGTGTAGTTGCATGTATAGGAAATGTCACAGCTAAGTAACAAAGGTTGTGTCCCTGCTGTTATCTGAAATATAAAGAAATGCAACATTACTTTTTCTTTAATACTAGCACACAAATTTAGACATAGATAAACTTGGAAATGGGCTATTTGGGAGCTTAGGCTGCAGCACAACCTTTTGCTTGATAGAATAATTAAATATGGTGCAAGCATAGCAGTCCCATTGAAATTAATAGGAGAAACCTCAGCTTGGAGGAAGGTGTTTTGTTAAATTCATTCGCTTTAGCTAAGAGAAGCCTCATAGAGCACTGCCCCAGACCACCGTAATGTGCTGAGAGCTAGACTCCCAGTGAAGACTGTGTCTGGATCCATATGGTGGAAGCAGCCAGGTCCAGGGGCGTGTGCTTAGCTATCTCGGGGCGGAAGAAAATTATCCTACAGGGATTAAGTTTCTTTACATTTAGATACAAAACAAAACTATTGTTGTTACTATTGCTAATGATGTTTTTTAGATATTGCTAGGAAAGGAGTTGTAATGTTCAGCTTAAAAGGGAATGTTGCCATTAATGCAACCACCTGATTCTTATCTCCATTGAAGTTGACCGGATATGGTGCATGACAAGGTTGACTTTCTGCCAATTTGTTATCCCGGTCAAAGTTGAAATTTAGCCCAACATGTTTTCAAATTTGTATTGATGTACAAAACCAAGAAACTGTCTATCTTTAACTGCAATGATAGTGAACACTTATAAGTATGAGATTACAATATTCCACAAGGTGGAAATGAGAACAGTAGACAGCTCCTGGGAATGAATTTCAAGTACATTTTAAAGCTTTCTTGATTGTACCTTGAAAGTATATTTTATGCTGTGGGCTTTTGAAACTGGATTGATACTCCCTAAATGGCACTTCAGTTCCGTCCGTCCAAACTTGAGTATTGGTATCAAAAAGATAGTGTCTGAGGTTGCATTTGTACAGAATTTTGTTCTTGCATACACAGAAAAGAAACTCAAGGAAGACTAAGTGATTGTAAAGTGCTGATGTGTTAATAAAGAGGACCACTGATTACACTTTCATCAGCATACTTCCTTAGTACATCTGGAACCAGCCAGGCTTTTGGCCCTAGAAATGGAGCGATGTTGAGCTGGGAGCTGGGTCTCTCCAAGGTATTTGTGAGGTTCACTCATTCCTTGGAGTATGATACTCAAGTCCAACCATGATCACTACTTTGGAAAAATAACAAACATTTTAACATTTAAAAATAGTTATTATTGTTGAAGATGCAGATTTTAAGATTGTATGCTTTTTTTTTAAAAAATGCATATTTTAAGGATAGTGCAGCATATATTGTGTGCTGATTTAATGTATCAAGCCTTTTTTTTTTCTAAGTTGCCTACATTTTGGCACAGTATTTATGGTTAGTAACAAAGCAACGGTGCTCACTGTTTTCCTCAAAATGCTGCAGACAAAGATCTAGCAATCCCTGACGTGGCATTTTCTGAGTCACTTCATGTCAGGCAGTGGTTCGTGGGATCCTTGTCTCAATAGTGACGTCCATCAGATTGGCCTGAGCAACCAATCATATTAAAGAATTCTCATGACAGCAAACCAGTAAACAGCCATTAGTTAACTTTTTCAGCAAATGTCTTGGAGCATCATGCAGGAATTACAATAAATGCTAAATAACCACAGGATTTGCCAATTGGCCCTCAAGTAAGCTCTGCTGTTGAATAAGATCTTGGGTAATCTGATCTTGGTCTTAGCATCTAATTTCTTGTCTGTTCCCTATAATCCTTGACTTCTCTGTAGATGAAGAACCTGTCTGCCTTGGCCTTGAATATATTTAGTGATTTATCCTCCACAACTCTGGGGAGAGAATTTCAAAAATTCATAATACTGAAAGAAGACCCTCCTCATTTTTAGTCTTAAATGGGGCATTCCTTATTCTAAAACTATGACCCTAGTTCTAGATTTCCCCCATGAGGGGAGGTATCCTCACACCATTTGTCTTGTGGAGCCCCCTCAGAATCCTACAATTTCCAGTAAGGTCACTCTCTTCCTTCTAAACTCCAGTGCAGATAGGCTCAACTTTACTCAAACAACCTCTTTATTTCAGAAATTAACTTCATGAACCCTCTCTAAACAGCCTGCAAAAGAAGTATATCCCTCTGTACCTTCCACAAAACTTGCTTTCCATGTAACATTGTATTGTTAACAAATTTGGCAATGTTACACTTGGACCCTTTCACCTGCAGAGGTCATTTAATCTCAAATGTATGAGACCCCAGCACTTATTCCTGTAGTTACCCCACTTAGTTACAGCCTGCCAGCTGTGCATAAGCCTTTTAGAATCAAAATCTGGTTTATTATCACTGACTTGTATGATGTGAAATTTGTTTTATTTTGCAGCAGCAATACAGTGCAAAGACAAAAATTACTATAAATTACAAAATAAATAAATAGTGCAAAAAAGGAATAATGAGGTAGTGTTCATGAATTATTCATAAAACTGATGATGGAAGGGAAGAAGCTGTTCCTAAATTGTTGAGTGTGGGTCTCCTGTACCTCCTCAATGGTAGTAACAAGAAGAGGGCATATCCCAGATGCTGAGGGTCCTAAGTGATGGATGCTGCCTTCTTGAGGCACTACCTCTGGAAGATGTCCTCAATGGTGGGGAGGGTTGTGCCCATGATGGAGGTGGCTGAGTCTACAACCCTGTGCAGCCTCTTGTGATCCTGTGCATTGGAGCCTCCATACCAGGTGGTGATGCAGCCAGTCAGAATGCTCTCCACTATACATCTGTAGAAATTTGCAAGAGCCTTTGGTGACGTACCAAATCTCCTCAAACTCCTAATGAAGCAGAGCTGCTGGCATGCCTTCTTCGTGATTGCGTCAATGTGTTGAGCCCAGGATAGATCCTCTGAGATGTTGACACCCTTTCCACTGCTGACCCCTCAGTGAGGACCAGTGTGCGTTCTCCCGACTTACCCTTCCTGAAGTCCACAATCAATTCCGTGGTTTGCTAATGTTGTTGTGACACCACTCAACTAGTGGAACTATCTCACTCCTGTACGCCTCCTCGTCCCCATCTGAGATTTCACCAACAAGAGTGGTGTCATCTGCGAATTTATAGATGGTGTTTGAGCTGTGCTTAGCCACACAGTTATGAGAGTAGAGACTAGAGCAGTAGGCTAAGCACACATCCTTGAGGTGCACCTGTGTTGATTGTCAGTGAGGAGGAGATGTTATCACCGATCTGCACTGACTGTGCTCTCCCGATAAGGAAGTCAAGGATACAATTGCAGAGGGAGGTACGGAGGTCCAGGTTTTGAAGCTTGATAATTAATACTGAGAGGATGATGATATTGAACACCGAGCTGTAATTGATAAACAGCAGCCTGACATATGTTTTGCTGTTTTCTAGCTGCTCCAAAGCAGAGCGGAGAGCCAGTGAGATTGCAATCGCTGTAGACCTGTTGTGGCAGTAGGCAAATTGCAGCGGTTCCAGATCCTTGCTCAGGCTGGAGTTACTCCTAGCCGTAACCAACCTCTCAAAGCATTTCATCATGATAGGTGTGAGTGCTACCAAGTGATAGTCATTGAGGCAGCTTACCCTGCTCTTCATGCATACCGGTATGATTGCTGCCATTTGAAGCAGGTGGGAATCTCAGACTGCAGCAGTGAGAGATTGAAGATATCCCTGAACACTCCAGCCAGTTGGTCAGCCTAGGTTTTTAGTATCCAGCCAGGTACACCGTCGGGGCCTAACACCTTGCAAAGGTTCACCCTCTTGAAGGGTGTTTTGACATTGGCCTCTGAGACAGAGATCACAGAGCCGCTGGATGCTATGGGTATTCGCACAGGTGTAGTGTTATTTTCCCTTTCAAAGCATGCATAAAAGGTGTTAAGCTCACTGGGGAGTGAAGCAATCACTGCCATTTATGCTGTTAGGTTTTGCCTTAAAGTATTGGCATGCAAACCCTGTCACAGCTGCGTGCATCTGATTGTGTCTCTAACTTCACACGGAATTGCCTTTTCGTGCTCACGATGGCCTTCTGTAGGTTGTACCTGGACTTCTTGTAGGATTCTGGACCGCTGGTCTTGAACATCACAGATCTTCTAGCCCTCAGCAGACTGAATTCCTGGTTCATCCAGGGCTTCTGGTTTGGGAAAACTCAGTATATTTTCGAAGGCATACACTCATCCACGCAGGTCTTGATGAAGTTGGTGACAGCTGTGGCATATCATTCAGATCCGAATATGAATCCCTAAATATGGTCCAGTCCTGTAAATGCTGCTCCGCCTCCCTTGACCAGGCCTTTGTGGTCCTCGCCACTTGTGCTGCAGTCCTATATGCCGGAGGTAGAAGTACAGCCAGGTGCCAGACTTGTCAAGGTGCAGGCGTGGGATGACACGGTAAATCTTCTTGATGGTGGTGGTAACAGTGATCAAGTGTTTTGACTCCTCTGGATTCTGCTGGTGATACGTTAGTGGTAGTTGGTCAGATGTTTCTTTCAGCTAGCCTGGTTGAAGCCCCCATGTTGAATGGGAAGGCATCAGGGTGTGCTGTCTCGTGACTGTTGATCAAGGGGCTCAGCTTGACGTTTTCCAGGGTGGAATGTACACTGTGACCAGGATGACGGCGGAGAACTCCTTCGGCAGGTAGAATGGATGACACTTGACCGCCAGATGTTTAGGTCAGGGGGCAGGAGTGAGACAGAATTGCCATGTTTGTGTATCACAAAGAGTTAATCATGAAGCAAACAGCTCTGCCTTTACTTGATGCAGCCGTCCAGTCCATGCGGTGGATGGTAAATGGTGAAGCCCTCGGGCTGGAGCACTGTGTCTGGAGTGGTGGGGGTGAGCCATGTCTCTGTGAAGCAGAGTACACAACAGTCCCCTGATGTCCCTTCTGGTACTGTAGTCTTGCTCTGAGATATTCAATTTTATTTTCCTAGAGACTGTACATTAGCCAGGAGGATGGGGTGGGCCTTAGGTCCCCGTGCTTCAGTAAGCTTTTGGTTCTTGATTGCCACCTAATTCTTTCTCTGTGCTAATACCTCTTTTGTCATCACATCTTACCTTGTGCAATTACTTTGAAGTTAGCTTCGCGAAATCCACAGCACATCTGCTCTTTTCTCCTTTATTCACCCTGCTAGTTAGATTCTCCAAAAACAGTAATCAATTTGTCAGACACTACTTCCCATTCTTAAAACAATGTTGACTCTACTTGATTCTCCTTTGATTTTCTGTAACTACTTCCTTGGTAATGGGATTCATTCATATGTAACATTAAAATTTTATAAGGGTCAGAATGTTTGCTGAGTTGGACACATTTAAAAACTTAGGCTTTCTGCAGCAAAGTGTAGCTTTACAGTAAATCTTACAGTGGGGTTTGTTTAGAAATAACTTAAATTCATTACAGTACAAGTGGTCCCTTGATTCTGTAAAGAGGGCTATTAACCACAGCCTGTGGAGGAGGGCTAAATCATTGACAACTTCAGGATTTATATGTTTAAAGAATGCTCATATCAAATCCCAAAGTTGCTGTTAACTTCATGGAAATAGGATGGTGAGCACTGATAGTTTCACTGTTATTACAGCCAAAAACCCAGGCCTCAGTGTTTAACTCCAGTTTTTTAAACTAACTGGCATGTAACATTCAGGGGCCACATTAATGTTTCGTGAAGATTTGTCGCATATTAGCTTCAATGACAGCTTGACAGCAGGTATTCATGTGGGTGGGATTTAGAAAACCAATTCAGGAAGTAGAGGCAGCTGCTTGTAAGGCTTCAGTGATTGGCTGTGATGTGTCCTCCCTGAGGCAGCACATTGATGAGTGGAAGATGTGGTTTGTAATTGTAAATACATCAGGAGGCATTCATGGAAAGCCATGGGACAAACATTCTTATTCCAATTTTGTTGCTTTACTGCTCTAGTGCTGTTCTCTTGCTTCAGATCTTCTTTCACTTGTATTTGAGTTTCTCTCAACGTATTAAATTCTACTTCAATTAAGCCACTTTTATCAAAGTCTGTGCATTCAGTTATCTAATTTTTTATGCACCACCTTCAACTGATTTTTCAATTTTCTTTCCCTTCATGTCTCCCAACACCTTATGAAATACATAACTGTCTTTAAAATGTCCACAGTAAGAAACCACAATGTTTTAATAAGATCTTGAGCTGCAAGATTTCAGTCACAATCTTCTGCCAATATCCACGTGGATGAGCTTCCCAGCCGGAACACTACCTCGGCCACTTTCCCCCTTCCTAGCCAGAAGGCATTGATGAACATTTAGTGCTGTCATACTGTTCTGCCTGACGTCAGTTAACTCAATAGCACCTGATAATTCCACACAAAATTAATCTTCATCATTATAGTACAGTAGCTTTGAAAAAGGCCTGTCCACAAGTCCATTTTTTTTTGGCAATTGCAAAATAGGTTTTATTTCTGACCAAAAAGGCCAGGTTAGATTATTAAACTTGGTTTCTAAATTTAAGTAAGATATTTTGATTTTTAAAATGTTGGTTAATTTTTTTAATTTAATAATTGCATTTAATCTTCAAGATGGAAAAATTGTAGCATTTTGTTGACCATTGTGCATGATTTCCAGGCGTGGGGTTTTGTGTTCAAATGTTCTGTTGTGGTAGATCTTCCAGAATTACAAATGCCTAGAAAGTTAAAAGCATGACATTTTTCTGTTTTATACATCTGAAAGCTTTTTGTTTTTGTTGTGAAGCAGGGTAATGACTATTTCCAGATCATTTTATGTAACACTCAAAACTCGACCAGGCAGGAGCAAGTCACCTTTGTGGCCTAACTTGTTTCTGAGCTGAGTGCAATATTCTCATTGCCTTGTCCCTTCTGGAGTATTGCAAGAGAACTTCGACTAAATTGTCCTGAGAGCAATCATTGTTAGTCACATCTGGGACAGCCATGTTTCAGTAACAGAGCACTGGATTGAGAATGCTGTAAAGTTAGTCACACTACTTGCCTTTTGATCTTATGCCCACTTCCCTTCCTCCCTCATCATACTTCACTGCTTCCAAAGCCTAACCCATTGTTCACTGCTGAACCCGACTACTTGCCTGACCTCGGGCTACAATCCTTCCAAATTGTGAAAATGTGCAGTTGAAATTTACACTGAAGGGTTCACCCATGTAACAATCATCAGTGGCCTGTTGCAACATCAATTTAATGTACCAATAATGGCCTGTTTTGTATTTATGCTGCCACCAATCTTCATTCCACCCTTCTAACCATATCAGTATATTCTCCTATTCCCCTTTGCTATTCTAATCTTCCCTAAAATGCCTCAACTATTACCAGTGGTAACGCGTTCCAGCTTTTGCTGGTCTTTAACAACATAAGGTTCTCCTGAATTCTTATTGGGTTTATTAGCGATTGACTTTTATGATTTCCAATTTTGGATTCTCTATAAATGAAAAGATTTGCTCTACATACCTCAGTAGAGTTAGATCCTATCTTAGCATTCACTTTTTAAGAGAAAATTGCTCTGGCCTGCCACCTTCATAGACATTCCCTTTGGATTGAGGATGACTTGCTATACCATAATTTTGTGGGTTCTAAGATGTCTAAATCCACAGTCAATCCATAGTCAACAATTCAGGAATAGCTTCTTCCCCTCCGCCATCAGATTTCTGAATGCTCCATGAACCCATGAACACCACCTTGTTATTCCTTTTCTTTTTGCACTATTTATTAATTTTTGTAATTTATAGTAATTTCATGCCTTTTCTACTGTACTGCTGCCACAAAGCAACAAACTTCATGTCATATAAGTCAATGATAATATTCTGATTCTGACAGAGACCCACAGACTCTTCCATAAATGGTACAGGAAGTGGCTGACAGAGTGGGCTGGTGGGTAGTTTGTGAGGTAATGTGCTCCTTCTGACACTTACACAGGGCCCAATGGCCTTGAGGTTCTTGATACCAAATGTTCCTTTCACACTTTTAGTGGCCATGGGCTGGAGTTCCCAAGAGTTGGTTTGGATATTACACTGCTTCAAGGAAGCTTTGAATGCATCCTTGAATCGTTCTCTCTGTGTGCTGGGAATCTTTTCTCATGACAGAGCTCAGAATAGGCTGTTTTGGGGGGACTGGTGTCAGGTATGTGAATAACTTGGCCAGTCCAGCATAGCTGACAACATAAATAGGGCCCTAATACTAAGGATGTTGTCTGACGGAGGACACTGGTATTGGTTTGCTTAGCATTCCAGTGGATTTTGATGAGATGAGTTTGGTCATATTCTTCCAGAACCTTGAGATGAATGCTGTATGTACTCCAGGTCTCAGAAGGATTTAAGAAGGCAGGGATCACAGCTGCCCAGTAGATCATGAGTTTTACAGCAGGCCTGAGGTCTTGATCTTCAATACCTTTTTCCCTAATTACCCAAAGGCTGTGCTGGTACTTAAGAAGGCAGTGATGAATTTAATCATTGTCAAGAGGAGACTCTTAAGATATGGGAAGTAATACAAATTTTCTGGGGTATCAGGCTATTGGTGGAAAGAAGTGGAGGAAGATTCGTAGATCACCTTAGCCTTGTAGATGCTGAGTGTAAGGCTATCCTCTCCTGCTTTAGTGATCAAGCTGATGATGTCTTGGATTTTAGTCTCTGAGCTTCACAAATGTGAGCATTGTTTGCATATTGCAGCTCAGCATTTGAGGTTCGGGTAGCGTTGATTCTGTAGTGTAGTCACTGTAGATTGAATGGTTTCCCATTATTTCTGATGATTAACTCCAATCCAACAGGCAGTTTGCTGGAGATGAGGTTTTTGGATTTCAGTTATCTCCTTCCCAATATACTGTTTTAAAAAAATGTCCTTTAACCTCTGTTGCATGTTTTAATGATTTGTTTACTTACAGCTCGAGATCTCTTTGCTCCTCTAATGCACTCCAACTTCTGTTAACCAAGCGGTATGTGATTCCCTTCCCCTCAAATGTATCAATGTGCAGATCTGAACATTCTGTCAAAGCGACAAATATCAGCACTAACTTTCATTGTAGGCAATTTATTCCATTAAGGAATTAAATTGCAATTGTTTACTTCAAAATAAACATCATGAAAAGTACTGGTCAAAACACTTTGGCCTCATTTCTGTTATTTCTGATTTTTTTTCCCCACGTACTGCATTGTTCTTACTACTTTTAATTGTTTAAAATGTTAAATAAGATCTTAAATATAAAAAATACTTTGAGGCCACAAAATGATCAATCCACGTACTGATGGAACTTTTTCTGCTTGTGCAACCAGATACTTCTCCAGAAAGCTTCCCCTAGTGTTAAAGACTTTTGCTGTCTGTTGCACTTTCACTTTTGAGTGACGTTCTCGTGTCACTCAAAAAAGCTTTGGAGTACACTATGCCATCGATATTCACAAGGATAGGGACATAGACTTACTATAGGTAGCAAAAATCGCAGATAATTTTAGGGATACGGGCAATGACACCAAAGCTATAGTGACATACAGCAGTCAATTCCTCCATGGATATAACAATCTCTATGTAAGCTTTAGCTTGTATTTTTCAGCACAGTTGCTTTTGATTTACTGCAGCCTTATAGGGAGAAGATTAACTGTGGACTTTTTCTCACCCTTTACAGCTGGTAGCTAGTGGCTGACAAGTAATTCCAGAAAAAAATATCAGTAGAATGCATTTACCCCATTAAAATTTGCAGAAAGAATTGATTTAATAAAATTGACAGCCTCAAACCTTATCAAACCTGTTATCAAAACTAATTTCTCAGCCAATTCAAGGGCATAGTGAAGACAGTACTGTTTCTTAATTTTGGCTTCAAATTTGGTTATTTCTGTTTTCCAGAATTTTGTTTTGATCTTTTTTTACCACTGTTCTTGGTAATTTCTGCTCTTAATGGCTCAATTTCTAAATGAACTTCTCCTCTTTCGGATGAAACTCTGTCTAGTTTTCATGCTCTTTGACCTGTACCACTCCTGATGGCAGCTGAACTTTTGATTTCAACATTTTTGTAAACATTACTATTACTGTTCCTATTTTTAATTTCAAATTTTAAACATTTTGAATTCTCTTCACAATGAAGTAGTTTGGCATCCCAGGTAGTTGCCATCAATTCTACGGTCTTGGCTTGGCAGCATTGTTTAGTTTCTGCAGAAGCTGGTTGCTAACAAGAACAAGAGTATCAGCTGTATACTGTACTTCTCTGCTGGTTCAGTTTTGTTGATACAAGCAGAGTGAAGCACGCATCGCAAAAAATTTCTACCAAAGATGAGGGACATTGGAATGTGAGGTATTGATCAGTTACTCAAAACAAAATGGAGAAGTTGCTTATTGGTTGCAATCTTTGAGGACACAGTTTCAAAGGCTCATTAGTTCTCATAGCCACCATCAGGCAGGAGGTACAGAAGCCTGAAGTCCCACACCACCAGGTTCAAGAATAGCTACTTCCTTCAACCATTCGGTTCTTGAACCAACTGGCACAACCAGTTTAGCAGCGCTATGACCACTTTGATCACTTTGAACTAAAATGGACTTCGTGTTTTTTTCATTCTAATTGTGTTCTTTCTTGTAAACGTTGTGTATAATTTAATTAGGTTTTTCTTGTGAATGCTGCTTATATGATGCTATGTGCCTGTGATGCTGCTGCAGGTAAGTTTTTCATTGCACCCTGTGCGTACATGTACTTGTGCATATGACAATAAACTCAACTTTGATACTAAGTTTAAATTTCCTTTTAAGGAAAATAGAAGGGGGGAGCTATGCACAGTGCATAGGAATTTGGAGATATTATTAAATTACCAATCTAATTGGGTCAGTGTCTTTAATTTTTGGTGGTATCTAATGGTGAAGAAAATAGGAAGAAAAAATAAAATTCAAGGAATATTGATATTTTGCACTGGATTGGTTTTAAAAGTACAGGAAGAACACAAAGCAAATAAAAATAAGCTAAAAGCCAAATTACTGTTAAATTATACTTCTGTTGTCTTTCTACTATAGTAAAAATCATCAAAAGATAGTATTTACAATGAAGAACCCTAGACAACCCAGTCTTTGTTGCAGACTTGGTGTATTGTTGCTCATAGTTGGAGTAAGGTTAAGTTTTTCTGATCAACAGGCACACCCCTTTTGGTCAACAGCTGTTAAAGGCAAATGCAGATAACTGAAGTACTTGATGTTAACCTGATGGCCATAACAGCTGAAAGTACATTCAGGCTCCAAGCTAGTAGCTAGCTTCACTTCTCCTTGTTTACTGCTGTAACTTTGTCTGACACTTTGAAAGAGAAACAAAGGACTGCAGATGCTGGAATCTAGATGAAAAACACGATGATGCTGGAGGAACTCAGCAGGTCAGGCAGCATCAGTGGGAAAAAGCAGGCGGTCAACGTTTCAGGTCAGGACCCTTCTTCAGGACTGAAGATGGGAAAAGAGGGAAGCCCAATATATAGGAGGGGAAAAGTAGCGCAGTGATAGATGGACAAAGAGGGGAGGCAGGGTGGGCACAAGGTGGTGATAGGTAGATGCAGGTAAGAGACAGTGATAGGCAGATGCGGGGGAGGAGGGGAGAGCAGATCCACTGGGGGATGGGTCAAAGTGAGGGAAAAAAAAGGGGGTAGAAGAAAGGAAGACTAAGAAAAGGAAGACAAGAAGAGGCATGGTTGGGGGTGGGCGTGGGGATTACTTCAAGTGGAAGAATTCACTGTTCATGCTGTTAGGCTTCAAGGTTCCAAGGTGGAAAATGAGGTGCTGTTCCTCCAGTTTGCACTTGGAATTCTCCTAGCAGTGGAGGAGGCCAAGGACTGACATATCTGTGATAGCGTGGGAGGGGGAGTTGAAGTGACTGGCAAGGGGGAGATGCGTAACCACGATCTGTTTTTCCATCCTATATATTGGGCTTCCCCTCTTCCTATCTTCAGCCTGAAGAAGGGTCCTGACCCAAAACGTTGACCGCCTGCTTTTCTCCACCAATGCTGCCTGGCCTGCTGAGTTCCTCCAGCATCATCGTGTGACACTTTGAAATGTGGTATCTGTGGTGGGATTGATATATGTTGGACACAAGACTTTTTTGATCTATCATAGTAGCATATACATATGTGGTATAAAATTGTTAATTGACATTTTCTTTTAATTTTCAGATTCCCTTGATGTACATTACCCTGGTACACCATTTCTGCCTATTAGAACAAAGTGGATATCTGTATGAAACAGGGTTCTTATGGAAAGATTGAACTGTATCATGAGCATTTCCCATTAAACATAGAGAAACTGATGCAACTGAAGAAGGTACCTTTCTGAATGACTTTCACTGATAGCAAGAGTTAAATGAAAATTGAGTTCTGCTTGCTATCAGAAGGGGGTCTGGAAAAATTATTTCTATCCATGAGTGATTCAAGATGTGTGTTTGAAGCTGAAAGCTCAAATTAAACCACTTCTGACCTGCAAATAGTGTGATTATTTCTTTTAAACTTTTAAATTTTAGATGAATTGAGAGAATAGGCAATTTTTAAAGCATATGAATTTTTATTCATATTGAAATATTTAGCAGAGAACTCACTGTTTTCTTATGAACCTGGATTATCTCCCCAGTGTTTTACAGAATAACAGAGGCAATGTATTCCAAAGAACCATTGCATTACATGTCTCCTTTGGACACCCAAAAAAAGGTCTTGCATTTTCCTCATCTTTCATGACACTTCACAGACATTGAAGTATTTTTTGAAGTCTACTTAGTCTTTGTAATATACTGCAAAACACATAGAACAGGGGTGTATAACAAAGTTAGGAAAACATAAATAATCAGGTAATATGTTTTAAAGCAATGATCAGATCCATTTTGCATTTTCAAATAGTGTCATGGGCAGAAAGAGAATTGGTTGAACATTTCAGTTGAAGGACACACTACAATGCAAATGAAGAACCTGCCTAGAATTTGTGCTCAAGTTTCTGCAATGGATTTGTACCCTTAACTTTCTGACTTGTATGAAAATGCTGCTTTTAAGCCAAGGCTGACATTTGCAGCTTATAATTGATTTCAATATACTGCAATATTTGACTGTCCTATGCAGGACAATAACATGCCTTGTATTTGTATTCAAATAAGGCCAACATCTGTATTTTAAGTTATCAAAATATAAATTTTAACAAACTTATTTTCTAGGTAAAGAGCTACTTTTCAGCCGTCCTCCTCAGGACCTCATCAGGGCTCCGAAATTTGAAATGCGAGGTTCAGAGGAAGTAGCAACAGGAAATGTTTTGCAGCGCTTAATTCAGGAGCATTTAAGGTATGGGAATCCAAATGAGAACATGAACTTACTGGCAATACAGCAACAAGCCACAGGGAGTGCAGGACCATCCAACAGCATTGGGAGCACGCACTCTTCTACAGAAAATCTTGTGCAGGAAGATCCACAATGGTCCACCAGTCAGCACGCCAAGAACCTCAAGGGCAAGAGCATCAGGTGGACAACAGTGTGATGGAGAAGCAGGCACGGCTCACTCTAGCACAGCAGAATATCGATGAACTACCAACCTATGAGGAAGCCAAAGCACAATCTCAGTTCTTCAGAGGACAGCAGCAAACAACTGTTGCTCCTGGTTTATATGTTGCTGGAGTCGTCAGTCAGAAACAAGAACTGAGGGGAGACCTACAGTTAACGAGTAAGCTCTGGGCAGGTGCACAAAGATGAAGCACTAAAAGAACTTAAACAAGGTCATGTTCGCTCACTTAGTGAGAGGCTAATGCAACTTTCTTTGGAAAGGAATGGTGTAAAGTCACATCCTGCTGCCTCAAGCAACAGTATTCCTTCCCAACAAAGCAACAAAACCTTCAAGAATGGAGCACAACCATCTCCACAGACCCCCACAAAAGGAGTAGACTCGAGAGGTCCACCTCCAGAATACCCTTTTAAAGCCAGGCAAATATTTCCAACGCTTGATCAGCCTCAAGAGCTTGGGCACTTTTACAATGATGCACCCTCAGGAATTCTTCAGGAATTGCCTAAGCCGTATACCGGTACACTTGCGATTAGACAGGAAGCAACTATTCTAAGATACCAATCACCACCAGAATATGGATCTGCGAGGTAAAAACTGTTCTGCTTATATTTTTAACAAAAATACATGTTGATTCGAAGAAATTGTGAAAGTGTAATATTAGATTCTTTATGATGTGTACAGATTAATTTAATATGGGGTTGTTTTCTGTTCTGTTTTCACTCAGATTTCTAGAAAAAATAGTGGATGTGTAAGATATTGATCCTAACCTGGTGCATGCTTCAGAAATTCAAGAATGTGCCTCATGAGAATTTTAGTCCATTTGGAATGCCAGCATTCATTTAGAGATTTTTGACCTTTTAAATTTCTATCATGTCTGAAAAGAACATTTTGAATTACGTTTTGAATTCACTGATCCTGTATTCCCAGTGAAGACTGTCCTCTGAAAGGTTGGATCAGAGGATTGTCTACAGTACTGCTGTGCCACTTCTTCAGACTGCAGTGCCTACACACACACACACACACACACACACACACACACACACCACACACACACAACACACACACCATGGCAATGCTGGGATTATGTGATTATTGAATTTATGCTTGTAGAACAGAGTGAAGTGGAGATATCGGGAGCAAAAAATAAACTGCTGGAAGAACTCGGTGGGTGAAGCGACATCTGTGGAAGCAAAGGGATGCTTGCCATTTCTGATGCAGGGTCTCAACCTGAATCATCAACCATCCCTTTGCCTTCACAGATACTGCTTGACCTATGAGTTCCAGCAATGATGTCACTGATGAAAATAATGATAGAAGGAATTTGAAATGATGAATTAAGAACATTACACAAGAATAATATTGCTTTAAACATGATTTATCTTTTCCTCCCATCATAAGCCTGAAGTTAACACTAGTTTTCTCTACGTAAGCAAATTATGTTGAATTAATTTTGGAGGTGATTTATATCCCCATTTTCATTCGTTGTTACAGTTATTAGTATGCTAGGTATCAAATGGCAATGAATTAGATATAATATTTTCTGGCTTTTGTACTGATTTTAGAAGTTAAGGAAGTGGCTTTTCAGCACACCAGGTCTATTGGAATAGGTTTGCGTTGACCTAAGCTCCCCAATCACCTACTCTGGACCATGCTTTTCTTTTCGGCATTATCTGGGATATCTTCTTCATTTGTGAGGCTGGCTTGTATTGGCACAACCCAGCAGACAATGCTCAGTTTTGCTGTGGAGATAGCGTGCTATAAGAAAAGTGTTGAGTTTTTGTGTTCTGAACTTCATGTGTCTTGTTTCCTGCTGACCCTATTTGCTTACATTTGGCAAAAGGTGCAGGAAATGGCCACTGGGCATATCAATTATTTTCTAAGTTCATGTTTATAATAGCTTCGACTGTCAGCAACAACATCGTTTAAAGATTTAAAAGTGGCAACTTTTGTGTTTACAATAAGAGTTGGCAGAGGAACATATTTTTAAATGAGCAAAGGGAGTTACATGTGCATTTCTTGTGAGTCCCAGTGAATAAGAGAGGCATTTGTGTGAAAGACGTAAGAGCGATAAGGAATTGGGAGGTCACTAGCAGAAGGGAGGAAGCGATTTGGGGGTGGGAGTTATACTGAAGGAGGTGAAAAGATTGGAAGGGAGGGGGCAATGTTCTTTCAAGTAGCAGTTCAAAATCACAATGTTCAGTGGTGTTTCTCTGCAGCAAGTTGACTGATGCTATATTGCATTGGTGTACTGTTTAATGTAGTGCTGGATTCCTTGGTTCTTCATCCAGTACGCCACAGACTTCATTTGATTACAGTGGAGCCTATCAGTGAACTGGTCCCATTGTTGGTTTGAATATCACCAAGGCATTATGAGGAAAGACCATGGTTTAGGGCCCTCCCATTACTGGACACTGAGGAGCTAGGTCCCATATAATAATCTATGTTTGAGAAAGAAAACATTGATGCTTGTTAATGTGAGGTCAAATATTGTAAGCAGATGTAATGAAATGCAAAGTGGAGTGAATGACAGCAGAAGAATGTCCCATATTGTGTAATTGTAAATTTTATGAATAAAGTGTATTTTTTTAGAATAAACTATTTTTTCGGTGGGAAGAAATGTAGGTTTGATAGGGCCACTGTACTTGTCAGGTGTACTAGTTGTCTCAGGTTAAGTTTGCAGACTTTCAAACCGAAAAGCTGGGGAATCCTGTGGAACTCTGCACTGCTGCATTGCAGTTAATGAGGAGTCCATCAGTGCAGACCAGATTGAGACTGGAGCGGAAGGTTGCACTTGAGCCTGTGCTCGGGAGGCCCAAGCTTCCATTGAGTTCAGTGCATAAAAGTTGGCAGATCCACACATCTAACTTTTCAACAGAAGGTTGGCCTTATTAGTTCAGTAACCATTGTCAATCCATCTTCTTAAGCATCTAAGCCACGAAGATTCAGAAACACTGTCAATATCATTCATTTGTTATCTTCCAGACAGCATTTATAGCTGAGAAATCCTGTATCTCAGAGGTGGTACTTAATTTCAGCCTGTAACAACAGCATGTTTTTATATAACAAGCTTCTGTACCCACCAATCCTATTCTCGGCCAGGTATTTTAGAAATCCTACAGTAAACCAATCACTAATCATATCAGCTTTATTGTAAGCCTTGCTTAAGAGTTGTTAATTCTATACTTGAAAATAGTCTGTTATATCTACATAATTTATGCCTCTTGGCATTTAACTGTTGCATAACTGTGGAACACGCCCTGTTGTGATTTCCCCATAATATGCCTTCCTGCTCAAAAAATATTGCATGGAGAATACAGAACAATATTCAGCCTTAAGAGGTGCCAGCACACTTTATAAATCAACTAACTGTCCTATTTTGAAAATAATTTAAGAGAGAGCTTAAAACCAGCATAGTGTCAATGTTCAAAGGTAGTTTGTAAAGATGAAAATTAATATCTGTAGTGCACCTCTTTGTTATTGAGATATCAGTGAACATAAGCACATGGTGTTTATATTACAAAAAAAACACTATTTGGCCAACAGTTATGTCATTTTTGCTGTGGAAATTTCCAGAATATAGAGTAAGCTACAGTAGCAAGTCAAAATACTCTTCCAATGCTGGGACTAATGTGTTGCAAACTTAAAATCTGGCATGTAGCCATGATTTGCTGGGCTGACCATACTAAACACTATCCTAAAGAAACAGAAAATGTTCTGTTCTCCAGACTTCATTCCTTAGTGCAAGTACAAACAATCTGATTGTTCACCAGTTCTACAGCAAAGTCTAATCAATGTTCTTGGTAACTCCCTCAAGAAAGGGGAAAAAGTTCTTGCACCAAATTATTTGGCTTCCTGGTGACTTTTTTTAAAAAAAAAGAATCTCTCAGAAGATTTGGATTACATTTGAATTTTTAAAAAAGCTGCCTAAATACCTTTTAAAGAAGAGCAATATATAATAAAATACAAAGGAAATTTTCAAAAGTAAAGAAAGAGTTGAGTTAGTTGTTAGTTGGCCCATAACTACAAGAATTCCTTCGCTTTCAGGAGCAGCTGATTGAATTACATGAAAATTAAATCAACAAGAAATTTTAAAACACAAAGAACCTTTTAAGTGAATGTGTATCTACAACATTCTTTTACCCTTTTTTTGCAAGATATTAATATGGGGGAAAAAAATAAAGCCTAAACCAATGAAAAATACAGATTGAGAAATGAACTGAATGGAAAATATAATAATGTTTGGAATTGTTTGCCAGAAGGAATATGAAATATTGGTTAATTTAAAAGGTGTTTAAATGACCAACTGTTCCACTTGAAGAGTTGGCAGACCTTGTACTCAAAAGTTTAATTTAGTAGCAGTATTTACAAATGACAGGAGATTTCAAGAACTGCAATGTGATGGCTTGCACTGGGCACTCTGCAGCACAAGCTTTTGAGTGACTGGTGGTTGCAAACTAGTTTTTCTATATTCCAGCAATTGGGCTTGACCTGAGTATTTCTGAAAGTGATTAGAGGGGTGGGTTAATGGTTAATCATTTTTAATAGGAATAATCAGGAGAGAATATTTATTTTTTTAAGACTAACAATTCTGTCATATTGCAGAGAACATTGAAGTCATAATACTGTCCGCGATGAGGCAGAGATAGCAAACTGGGCCTATATGGTGAATATAATAGCCAAATTGTAGAATCTGGATTTTGTAGTGATTATGGCTAATCTGAGAGTGTTTTGAATCTGACAATTCTGTCAAGTAACATTTGCCAAATGGACTCCATATACATTAAGATGTGATACCAGGTCACAAGAGTATATTGGGTTGGGTGATCAAATGCTTGGTCAAAGAGGGAGGTTTTGAGGAACATCGTGAAGAAAGAATGGCAGAAAGCTTTAGGAAGGGAATTCTAGAGTTTTGTTATTAGCTACATAGTCATAACCATCCACATGTCCGACGCAGCTAGATGCATTATGAAGTGTGCTGCTTCATGCACTTGTATTAATTTTATTTTTGTTGTGATGATTGCTTTGTTTTTTTCCAGACAATGCCAGGCATTTTGTCAACCACAACCATTGCAACACCACAGCCCCATGTCTTCCCAGAGCTCCTTGGAAAAGAATCAGTTGCAACTTGCAATAATACAGCCTACTTCTCCCCAGCCCCAGCCATCATCTGTGTCAAACCAGCAACTTTCAGTTGACGCTGTTTCAATTGTGGCACGTGCACAGCAGATGGTGGAGATGTTATCAGAAGAAAACCGTGCCCTGCGCCAGGAACTGGATGGTTTTTGTGAAAAAACTGCAAAGCTACAAAAGGTACTGTGGTTCTTTTGTTCTTTCAGATTGACGGCAAGCCAAGTTTCAAGGGTAGTTCATTGTTAAGGTATTTCTAGCAGTTGCTAGCCATATGACTTGTTCTGTTATATAACCAATTTCTAAAAGTAACATTATTGCCGTCATTAGGTCAAAGGAACAGATGATATAGTTAATATAAATAAAAGCTGCATAACAAGAAAACCAAAACCTAAACATATGTCTTGATTTTAGCAATTTTTTTCTTTATATTGCAAGAATAAGCAAAATTATGTTGTGAACATAGCCCTGGTGTTGAATCCTGCTCAAGAGGAATGAGCTTAATCAGGTGTGACAGTACTTTGTCTGAGTTACAGTACTCAATTTTTCAGTCACAGCTGATGATTCTATTTTTCTACTCAATTCAGTACTACTTCAAGGCTACTCGGCACTTTCTCAGCATATCCAGTCAATTTGTTCACAGGCAAATGCATGCATATGGCTATCAAAAAACAAGCTGCTAGAGGAACTCAGTGGGTCATCTGTGGAGAAAAATTGACAGTTGATGTTTTGAGTCAAGATCCTTCACCTGGACTGAAAAAACAGTGGGGAAGATAGCATACCACACTACACCTTCTCCCACCCTGTCTCTCATCAGGATGCCACCCCTTTTTCTCAGTTTCTCTATCTCCGCTGCATCTGCTTTCGAGATGAGACCTTCCACTCCACCACATCTCAGATGTTCACCTTTTTCAGGAAGCATGGCTTTTCCCCCACCTCTGTGATTGATGGAGCCCTCACCCACATCTCCTGCATTACACACACATCTGGTCTCACCCCACCTCCCCCAAAACAGAGAGAGTTCTATTGGTCTTTGCCTTTCACCTCACCAGCCTCTGCATTCCAGCAAGTTATTCTTTGACATTTTTGCCAGCTGCAGTGTGATCACACTACCAACCCTCCCCACTCCTTTCTGCTTTCTCTCTGTGACTCCCTGGTTCACTCGTCCGTTCGCCTCTTCAGGCACTTTCCCCTACAACCGAAGAAGGTGTAACACCTCTTCCTTCACCACCATCTGGGGATCTAAACAGCCCTTCCAGGTGAGGCAAGGATTCACATGCACCACCTCCTTGACTATTGCATTCAGTGCTCTTGATTTGGCCTCCTCTACGTCAGTGAGACTAAGCACAGACTTAGGCAACTGTTTTGCCAAGCACCTGTGCTCCGTCCACAGTGGCCATCTGGAGCTCCCGGTTGCAAGCCATTTTAATTCCTATTCCCATACTGACCTGTTCGTCCTCAACCTCCTGCACTGCCAGGGTGAGGCCAAACACAAACTAGAAGAACAGCACCTCATAGTCTTCCTGGGAAGTCTACAACCTGACAGTGTGAACACTGAATTCTCCACCTTTAGGTAACCTGCTCCATCTCCGTCCTTTTGTCTCTCCTTTTGATGAACCCTCGTCCTCTCACACAGACCCTTCTTTCCAAAACCACTCCCAGCCCCCTATCACCCAGTTCATTTGCCCTCCCCCACTGACTCCATCTAGTCACCACCCACACAGTCTTACCACTGGGTTCCCACCCCCCACTGTTCCCATCTGCCCACCTTCCCTCCCTTATTTGGCTCCACTCTTCACCTTCCTTTCTTATCCGATTTCATAATCGGCAGCCTTTTGTTGCCTCCCACGTATTGCCTCCCAGCCTCTGCTCTCTCTCCCAATCAACCTCTCCTCACCTGGTTATACATTTTCCTTGCCTTGCTCCACCCTTTCCCCTCCCCTCTTTATACTGGCTATCACCCCTCTACTCTTTCAGTCCAGATGAAGGGTCTCAACCCAGAACATTGACTATTTCCCTCCAGATGCTGCGCGACGTGCTGAGTTTCTCCATCAGCTTGTTTTTTGTTCCAGATTCCAGCATCTGCAGTTGCTTGCGTCTCCCTGTGGTTGTCGTGCCCAAGGACAAAATAGCATTAATTCAATGGCTCCAAAGTGGACTTCCAGCTCAATAGGGGACATCTGCAGTTGCTAGTAGCCTTAGAAATAAGGGCCGTGGATCTTTGAAGTACTCAAAATGTACTGCATTCTTACAGCTACCTAAGTCCTCCATATTGGTATTGGTTTATTATTGTCACTTGGACCAAGGTACAGTGGAAAAACTTGTCTTGCATACAGTTCTTACAGATCAATTCATTACACAGGTGCATTAAGGTAGCACAGGGTAAAAACAATAACAGAATACAGGGTAAAGTGTCACAGCTACAGGGAGGTGCATTGCAGGTAGACAATAAGGTGCAAGGTCATAACAAGGTAGATAGTGAGAATTACCATCACTCCTCTCAAAGGGTTCCATGAATTGACAAGGCTCGTTGCTTACTTTTCTGTAAGCTGGTCCTGGATGACTCCCATCATTGATGAGCAGCTGTTAAGACCGGACTTCTATCTAGCTGCTTTATGCTATTATGCTCCCATCTGCACTTGCTCCTCCTCATGTGGATGTTGGCAGATGGAATTTAATCTCCACAAGTGCAAGGTGATACAGTTTGGGAAGTCAGATAGGGGTAGGACATGTACAGTAACTGGCAGGGTACTAAGGAATGTTAATGAACAGAGACCTAGGGGTCCAAATCCATAGTCCCTGAAAGTGGCAACAGAGGATAGGGTGGAGAAAAGGCATATAGCCTACTTGCATTCATAGATCGGGGCACAGAGTATAAGACTTGGGACATTACATTGCAAATTTACAAAACGCTGGTTCGGCAGTTCTGGTCACCACATGATAGGAAGCATGTGATTGTGCTGGAGAGAATGCAGAGGATTCACTAGGATGTTGCCTGGATTGAAGTTTTAGTTATGGGGATGGGCTGGGCTCGTTTTCCCAGAAGCGAAGGAGGGTGAGGGGTGACCTGGTAGGAGTATATAAGATTATGAGAGGCATAAATAGGGGAGATGGTCAAAATCTTTTTCCCACGTTAGGGGCATCGAAAACAAAAGGGCTTAGTTTTAAGATGAGAGGTGGGAGACTTAAAGGGATCTAAAGGGCAAATTTGTTTATGTTGTGAGTGGTTGATGTCTGGAATGTGCTGCCAGAGGAGGCGGTGGAATCAGATACAATTATTACCCTTTTATATATAAAAAAACATTTAGACAGCCGCTTAAATAGGTGAGATGTAGAAGGATGCGGACCAAATGCAGGCAAATGGGATTAGAGTAGACGGGCATAAAGGTCAGCATGGACATGGCAGGCCGTGTCTGTATGTGGTCTATGACTCTGATCAATATAGCAAAGGAAAAAAAAATCAGCCTCTGTTGATGTTTCTGATTGGAAACATCCATCAATGTGAATCGGCAAAAGGGGCAGATGTTGATAAAGAGAAGTAGTTCCACGTCATCATCTTCCTTCAGGAAAGGAGGCAGATGGGGGTGAAACTAGGAGGTCATAGATTCTGATGAAGTCCATTTGTAAATTGTATATTAATGTTTTGATCTGGTATCTTTCATTCTGAAGAATAAACGAGTATAATCATTCCTCCTGCATACTTTGAATTCTCTGTGTATATCTGTTTAATATAGTACTAATAAATAGAATGTCAAGGTGCAAGAAAACTTCATGAAACCCATTAAACAGGGTAATTTGTAACTGTCAGAGTTTTGAATATATGCCAACCACCTCACCAAAAAGGCAAAGCTGATAATTTTAAATATAAACTAATCATTTAATCTGTCATTTGTCAATTAGTACAAATCTGTGTAAAACTTTATCTTCCTCTGTTTACTCCATCAGTAATACAACCTTAATCCATCAAAGTATTATGAAAATTTCTCCATTTTCAAAAGCAACTTTAAAATGTGCTTTCTTTTTTCTTTTAGAAACCTGACTCTTAAATTCCTGCCTAGTATCCAGTTTTCGTCTTTTTTTCCTCCACCTATCCCCTGTTACTCTCCTAAACCATGAAGTAGTTTAGCTATCAGGTGCAGATTATTAATGCTACCTGCTATAATTTAGCATTTTTGATTATTTAGTAAAAACTGTGCCAAATAATGGACTTTTCCTCCCACTTTTCTGCTTAGGCCACATTAATTAACTGCACTTACCATATACCTGTGTCAGTTCTGCTTTTATATGTACCAAACTATTACTGAGCTGTAATCGATATATGGAAAACATTTAGGCTCTTATAATAAAGTCAGTGAAAAATGATTCTTGTACACTCTCACAACTATGTTCTACAGTTTACATGTTCATGTTGTTTTCTTATCAAAGAGAATTGAGTCCTGATTTTTTTTGTGGTATCATGAACCATGCTCAATCCAAAAAACAAATATCAAGAGTGTACAAAATTATGAGGGGCATAGATTGGGTGAATGCACGCAGTCTTTTTCAGAGGGTTGGGGAGTCGAGAACTAGAGGGCGTAGATTTAAGGTGAGAGGGGAGAGATTTAATAGGAACTTGATGGGCAACTTTTTCACCCAGAGAGTGGTCAGTATATGGAATGAGCTGCCAGAGGAAGTGGTTGAGGCAGGTACATTAACAACATTTTAAAGGTGCTTGGACAGGTACATAGATAGGAAAGGTTTAGAGGGATATAGGTGAAACGCAGGCAAATGGGACTAGATTAGATGGGAATCTTGGTCAGTGTGGACCAGTTGGGCCGAAGGGCATGTTTCCATGCTGTATGACTCTAATTGTTTTCTACTAGATTATAACTAAGCCCTGCTAAAGAGTGGAGCACCAATGTTTTCAGATAACACTCTTTACTGCACAAGGTGAAAACAACATTTTTTTCCACATAAAGTTAATGGGATGCAGTATGGCTTTGATTGTGGGATAGGGTAAGACATTCAAGCAGCCAATAGTTGATGTCCAATTCCATTGAGATCAAAATCGGCAAGAATGCTAAACTGATTATGTGATTTCAGATATTACCCAATTTATACTGTTGGTTGTGTAACTAATTATTCACAGTAAAAGTGTGTCAAAGGCATTTGTATCCATTAAGCAGCAAAAACAAGTCAGAGCTGAATTTCCCATCTAGGAAATGACTTCTCATTTTGAAAATTGTATTTGTATACAGAATCTATTTCACTTTCATTCTAATTACATCTCCAGCTTGGATGGATTTGGACATTTCCTTGATGTTTTCTGCTTCTCCATCTCTGGAGCAAATGAAATGATGCTGGATGTTGTTAAATTTGCAAGTATTTTATACCCCTGAAGATACAACTTACAAGATTATGCCTTGTCCATACCTTATCGGGTATGACAAATCTAGCTAGGGAAAGTAATATCTTAAGGATGCATAAAACCAGGACTCTGTTAACATGCATCTCAGATTTATTTGCCTATTTCAGGACCTTGTTGCCTTGTTGCAAGATACTCAAATGTACTTCAAACTGCTGGAGTGAAAGACATTCTCATGACTAGTATGTTTTCAGCTGTGTGGGTTTACCTACCAAACTCTTCTATTTGCAATAACAGGGAGAGAACAGTACAAAGGAGAGTACCAGATAACTGTATGAAGATAACACAAAACTACAGCTGTTGTCCACCATAACTGAGCCGTAGATCTTGCAGATATTAGTGACCATGATGAATCATGGTTTCATCACTCATTTCACTAAAAAAAGAATAAATGGGTTGGGGTAGGATTAGTGTAAAAGTGGGTGCTTGATGGTCAATGTAGACTGGGTGGGCCAAAGGGCCTGTTTCTGTGCTGTAAGGTCTTGAATTATGTCTCGTTCTACATTATGACATAAAGTCCGTATCCATTCTCCAAATACCATTGCCAGTGCATGTGTCAAATTGTGTGCTTTTTAAATTTAAGCAAATATTAGGAAGAATTTCTTTCCTCAAAGAGATGATAGAAATGATCTGACCAGACAGTACAGCAGGGTCATTCAAAATGCAGTTGAATTCAAGGTTAGGTGAGTTGATATGAGTAGAAGTGTGCTCTAATTGGCTGGTTGTTTTTTTTTTGCTCTCGAGTTGTCTATTTGTACATTCTGTGCTCTGATAGCTGGGATAATAAGTGCATTGCACATATTTGCAACTAGGTATTTGAAGTTGTTACCCAAAAGCGTGATGATTTTTTTTCTTGCTGCTTTTGCTCATGTTCACTGAGAGAATTGTATTTGGTGTACCTGGACCCTGGGCTAAGGAGTGGGTGAATGAAAAGTCGGTCATGTTTTTCTGTGACTATCAAGTATCTCTTAAGAAAAGACACATGTGGCACAGGCAATCTACTCTGCAATTTTACATTTTCTTCAGAGGAGGAGCTAGAAGAGCCATTTCACTTTCTGCATCTGAAACCTCTAAGGACTTAGGTCTTCCTCACTATTTGAATACCAACAATGATGCAAGCCATTTTATACCAGGATCAGCATCCATGACCAGAGAGTGTCATGTTCTACTTACTGTATGCAGCTTATTAGTGATGGGACCAAGCAGGTACATTGTCTGTTTCATCTTTGGCTTGAAAGGAATGAATTTTTTTTTAAACAGACATAGGGAAGACTTAACTATAGGTTGCTGGGTGTTTACTTATTTTCCTCTAATGCTAGTTCTCATTTGACTTTATTTTCTACAATGGTTGAAGGATCAAAGTCGAGAGTTTCTGTGGTTGGTGTATAATGATTTGTGATGAACAGATCCAATGTGGTGTTTGTACCAGCATAGGCATAATGAGCAAAATGGCTTCCATCTGAGACACAACTGACTGCAGATTCTGGAACCTGGAGGAAAAAAAACAAATTGCTGGAGTAACAGTCAATGTTTTGGGTCAAGACCCTGCATCAAGACTAATGCAGAGAACATAAAAGAGTACAGCACAGGAACAGCCATTTTGGCCCATGTTTTTGCTGACATGATGCCAATCCAAACTAATCCCAACTACCTGAACATGGTCTATATCCCTCAATTCCCTGCCTGTTCCTGTGCCTATCTAAATGCCTCTTAAGCATTGCCGTCATATCTGCTTCCACCACCTCCCCTGGCAGCACGTTCCAGGCACCTACCGCTCTCTGTGTTTGTTAAAAAAAAATACTTGTGTAAAAGACTGGTACAGGGTCTTGACCTGAAATATTGACTATCCCTTTGCCTCCACAGATGCTGCTTGGCCCACTGAGTTGCTCCCACAGTTTGTTGTTTGGTTTCCATCTGAGCTGAGATTACAACAACTCTTTATTCCATAAAAAGGAATGCACTCAGCATTGAATGGGCTTCTTTTGTTTCGTGCTTTGTTATGTTCATATATTCTAGAGTACAGCATGTTTCAGCAGATATCATTACAGGTCAGATTGAACTAGAACTAATATCTGTTGGGCCCAAACAAAACCAAATTAATTGCAAATCTGTTAAACCTTTTTGTTTTTGTCTAGAGATCTTGTCTATCCAGCACAAGTATGTTGGTATAAATGACTGCCTGCCATTTTCAGAGATTTCAGTAAAAATAAAATTGGTGTTTAGTTTAGATTAATTAGATCATTGGAATTCCTCCAAGTCATTTTCAAAGTCTGGACTAAGAACAGAATTTTTAATGAAGGGCACTTTCTAATTCTGGACCCAACTAGTAAATTGCAAATGCATGAACAAAGTAAATTCAAGTTATGTGAAAACAGTTTTGTTAATTAGATGTAATTTTGCACTGAAGCTAATAACAAAATGCACTCATTTGCATGTTTTTACCTTGGTTTAATGCAGCATACTATCTCAACCATGCAAAATGATTCCCAGTACACAATATCTGATGGTTTCTCTTGTCCTTGGCTAGAAGTATGCAGTGCTGCGATAGCTAGCACTGAAGTATTTTTATGCATTATCAAACCTTCTTGTTTTTTCAGTGAAATGTAACATTGCTGTAGTGGTATTCCACCCATCTTCCAATATTGTTTACACACAAGATGCTTAAATGAGACACCTCTGTTTTTCGTAGGTTGGTGTAGATTTACATTTCTAAAGTATAACAATAGGGCAAGTAGAGCCAGTAAGATCTTAAACATACAAACAAACATACAAGTAAGAGGAGTTGAGTCCCTCCAGCCTGTTCTGCTATTTAATATGATCATGACTGCTCTGATTGTAACCTCAATTCTGCATTCCCATCTACCCTTGAAACCTTCACCCCTTACTTATCAAGAATCTGTTTACCTCTGCTTTAAAAAATAGAGCTTTGCGCATCAAGGAAGAAAATTGAATGATAACTTCCAATACCTGATAGACTGTAAAAATATGGAAGAATAATTAAGCTCTCTGAAACATAACTGCACCATATTTAGCTGATGAAGATGAGAATATAGTCATAGAATATAGAATCGTATACCATACGGAAACGGGCCTTTCGGTCCAACTTGTCCATGCCAACCGAGTTGCTTACCTGAGCTAGTCCCATTTTGTCTGCATTTGGCCCATACCCTCTGAACCTTTGCTGTCCATATACCTGTTTAAATGTAGTAATTGTACCCACCTCTACCACTTCTCTGGCAGCTCATTTCCATATACCCACCACCCTTTGTGTGAAAAAACTTGCTCCTCAGGCTCCCTTGAAATCTTTCCCCTCTCACATTAAATTTGTGTCCTCTAGCTTTAGACTCTCCTACCCTGGGAAAAAGACTGAACATTTACCTTATCTATGCCCCTCATGATTTTGTATACCTCTCTAAGGTCACCCCTCAGCCTACTATGCTCCAGCGAAAACAGCCCCAGCTTACCCGGTCTTGCCTTGTAACTCAAGCCGTCCAGTCCTGGTGACATCCTTGTGAATATTTTCTGCACCCTTTCTGGTTTAATGACATCCTTCCTATAGCTGGGCAACCAGAACGGCACACAATTCACCAAATGCAGTCTCACGAGCGTCTTGTACGGCTGTAATGTGATGTCCCAACTCTTATAAATGCCCTGACCAGTGAAGGGAAGCTTGCCAAATGCTGCCTTCACCATCCCCTTTACCTGTGCCACCACTTTCAGGAAACTATGTACTTGTACCCCTCAGTCTCTGTGTTCTACAACACTCTTCAGGACCCTGTCATTTACTGCATAAAAATATAGAACTACAAATGGATTAAACTTGTTCCAGACCAATCTGGGAGTAGACATACTCAGATTATTCACCTTAAGAAAACCAATGTACACTCAATAGATGGAAAAGTGAAGTGAGTGTGACCTGGGGGAAATATGGCTGTGGGACTGGCCTCCCAACACTCCGTCTGTGGCCGTACAAAGCACAGCTCTTCAGCTGCACAACAAATGTGATTAAGGTTTTTGTCTCCACCACCCTTTCAGGCAGTGCATTCCAGATCCCCACCACCATTGGGGTAAAAACAAAATCCTCATCTCTACTCTAATCCTTCTTTAACTCTAAATCTATGCCCCCTGGTTTTTGACCTGTCTACTATGGAAAGCAAGTCCTTGCTACTTTGTCTCTGCTTCTCAACTTTATGCAGCTCATTTAAGTCTCCCTTTAGTATCTTCAGTTCCAAAGCAATCAGGCAAAGGACAAATTTTTCAGTCTTGGCAACATTCTCTTAAATCTCCTCTTCACCATTTCCAGTATAATCACATTTTTCCTGTAAATGTGGCAACCAGAACTGTACATAGTATTGAAGCTGCAGCCTAAGAAGTGTTGTATACAATTCTAACATAGCCTCCCTGGTCTCATATTCTGCATTCTGGCTAATAAATGAAAACATCCCATCAAAAATGTGAATCCTTTGGCTAATTTGGTGTAAATAATTTCATGTGCTTCTCATCCCATTCTCTGTGATGTGCAAAATACGTTAATTGACTTATGTGAACCATAGGAACTAGATATCTGCTAGTTAAACATTGTAATTCTAAATGGGCTACGAAGGTGGTGAAGGAAGAGAAGAACAATTTTAAAATGTTCTTAATGTTAAATGTTTTAATACTAAAAATATGGAATGAGAAAGCAGCAAAGACAATGGGTAAAAGTGATGATCACAGTATTAAAATCTGTTGAGATACAGTGGTAAGTTTAATCTAACTTGAGATGCAAGAAAATGACACAATTGCTTGAACCAACAGTTTTAAACTGCTGGGATTTAATTTTTTTCATTGATACTAATATAAGGTAATATTGGATCTGGCATTAAATGGGTGATGCAGGTTTGCAGAGGACGGATTAAGTCACAATTACCAGAAAGTAAGGAGGTTCATGAGGAAAAATGATAAACTGCAGAAAGTCAGCTTTTCCTTATTCAGCATAAAGAATATTCATTGGATTTAATGCCATCTTGATATGCGTTCAGTAGTCTGTGGGGCCCTTGATGAGCAATCCCAACAAAGATGTATTCATTTCAAAACTGCAGTAGAATGTCCCAAAGCACTTCAAAGATACAAGACATAAATTGACACCAAGCCCACCCATTCCACACTAACCAATTCTGAATTCAGGGGACTGGATGAACTGACCCTGTTGTAAAAAGCTATCTTTCAAGGGGAATGGACTGCAAGCAACAATCCTTTCTCAGGTGCCAATGTCAAAAGCCTTAAATTGATTTTAAAATGCCCTTATGTTCAAGTAGACATATGAAAACTGAAACAGAAAATTAATACCTTAAAGTACAAGAATGTGGCGACTCACCGTCTAGTCGGGCGAACCGGCTCGGCAGTCGGGTCGCGCGGCGTCGGAGCGACGAGGCCCAAGATGGCGGCAGGCCTCGTCTTTCCGAGCGACGGGGAGAACCCGCGCGCAGGAAAGTCCTGATGACGCAGGACTTACATCATTGCCGGTTGTTTTGGGCGGGAACATTCTCCCTTAAAGGGCCCGCGCAAGGCGGGAAAATAAACCAGTTCTGTTTGGCAATCCTCCGAGTAGAGTCTTGTTTTATTCCGCGGTAGCAACCGCTACATTGGTGACCCCGACGGTCCAAACGGCTTTTGGACCCGCGAAATGAACGACAGCGCAGCAGCCAACGCAGTGGCCCTCAAGCTGCCCACCTTTTGGACACTTCGGCCCAGCGTCTGGTTTACACAGGCCGAAGCGCAATTCCACCTTCGGCAGATCACCTCCGACTCCACGAAGTACTACCATGTGGTTAGCTCTCTGGACCAGGAGACAGCCGCCCAGGTTGGAGACTTCATCCAGTCGCCTCCGGAGGAAGATAAGTACCCGGCTTTCAAAGACCTTTTGATTCGGACCTTCGGCCTCTCCCGTCGTGAGCGCGCCACCCGCCTGCTTCATCTGGATGGCCTGGGGGACAGATCCCCATCCGCCCTAATGAATGAGATGCTGGCATTGGCCAAGGGACACAAGCCGTGCCTGATGTTCGAACAGGCCTTCCTCGAACAGCTCCCCAATGACATCCACTTGTTGTTAGCTGACGCCGACTTCAGCAACCCCCGTGAGGTGGCCACCCGGGCAGATGTTCTGTGGAGGGCCAAGCGCGAGAGCGGCTCGTCCGTCAGTCAAATCACCAGGCCACGAGCCCAACGCCCGCCTCGCCCGGCCCCAGCAACCGAGCAACCACGCCCCAGGAACGCAGACGACGACATGGGTGACCAGCTGTGCTTCTACCATCAGAGGTGGGGTGCGGAGGCCCGTCGATGCCGCCCACCCTGCAAGTTTCAGGGAAACGCCAGGGCCAGCCACTGCTGATGGCTACGGCGGCTGGCCGCCGACAGAGCCTCCTCTTCGTTCAGGACAAGAAATCTGGACGGCGTTTCCTCGTTGATACTGGAGCGGAGGTCAGTATTTTGCCCCCGACAGGCCGCGACACTCGTGACAGGCCACCAGGTCCTCTACTCAATGCCGCCAACGGTACAACGATACGGTCTTTCGGCACCCGTACGCTTCAATTACAATTTGGCGGCAGCCGTTTAACCTGGTTTACCCTTGCCACCGTCGCCCGACCACTCCTAGGAGCCGATTTCCTTCGGGCCCACAACCTGTTAGTCAACCTGCGAAGGAAGCGGTTAGTCCACTCTAGCACTCTCCGGACCTATCCCCTGGGAGAAATCAGCCCACCAGCCCCGCGCCTGGACTCCATTTCCCTTTCTGGCGACGATTTCGCCAAGCTCCTAACCGAATTCCGATCGATTTTGGCACCTTCGTTTACAAATTCTAGGCCCACACACGGGGTACGACACCACATCATTACCACAGGGCCACCCCTTCATGCCCGAGCACGACGATTACCTCCAGACAAGCTCCGCCTGGCAAAGGAAGAGTTCCGTCACATGGAGGAGCTGGGGATTGTTCGCAGGTCAGACAGCCCCTGGGCCTCCCCCCTGCACATGGTCCCCAAAGCCACCGGAGGGTGGAGGCCCTGCGGCGACTACCACAGGCTGAATGACGCCACCACCCCGGACCGCTATCCCATCCCTCACATCCAGGACTTCGCAGCGAACTTACACGGGGCCCGCATCTTTTCCAAAGTGGACCTCGTTAGGGGATACCACCAAATCCCGGTCCATCCGGATGACGTCCCCAAAACTGCGATTATCACCCCATTCGGCCTTTTCGAATTCCTTTGGATGCCGTTCAGCCTTAAGAACGCCGCACAGACCTTCCAGCGGCTGATGGACGCAGTAGGCCGAGACCTGGACTTCGTGTTCATTTACTTGGACGACATACTGATCGCCAGCCGTAACCGCCAGGAACACCTTTCCCACCTCCACCAGCTGTATTCCCGCCTCCGCGATTTCGGCCTCACGATCAACCCGTCCAAGTGCCAATTCGGACTTGACTCTATCGATTTCCTCGGCCACAAAATCACCAGCGACGGGGCAACACCCCTACCCGCCAAGGTGGACGCTATCCGCCATTTTGCCCGCCCCGACACAGTCAAAGGCCTACAGGAATTCCTTGGGATGGTCAACTTTTACCATCGTTTCATCCCTGCAGCAGCCCGTATCATGCGCCCTCTGTTCTCGCTGCTGGCTGGTAAGGGCAAGGACATCACCTGGACTGACGAGGCTGCGGCTGCTTTCATTAAGGCCAAAGACGCCCTGGCAGACGCCACGATGCTTGTACACCCCAGGACTGACGTCCCGACTGCCCTCACGGTAGACGCATCCAACACCGCGGTGGGTGGGGTACTGGAACAGCTACTCGAAGGCCGCTGGCAACCCTTGGCATTTTTCAGCAAGCACCTTAGACCGCCCGAACTGAAGTACAGCGCTTTTGATCGGGAACTTCTAGCGCTGTATCTGGCGGTCCGGCATTTCCGATACTTTCTAGAAGGCAGGCCTTTCACCGCTTTCACCGATCATAAGCCTCTGTCCTTTGCCTTCTCCAAAGTCTCCGATCCCTGGTCAGCTCGTCAGCAGAGACATTTATCCTACATTTCCGAGTTCACAACTGACATCCAACATGTCTCCGGAAAGGATAATGTCGTTGCTGATGCACTTTCCAGACCAACCATCCACAACCTATCCTTGGGTGTCAACTACACGGCCCTAGCTGACGCACAGCAAGCTGACGACGAACTGCCCAGCTACAGAACCACAGTCTCGGGTCTGCAGCTCCGAGATTTCTTGGTTGGTCCAGGTCAGCGGACCCTACTTTGCGACGTTGCGACTGGTCAGCCCCGCCCTATAGTCCCTGCAGCCTGGCGGAGACGCGTTTTTGACTCGGTACATGGGTTGGTGCACCCGTCCATCAGATCTACTGTCCGACTGGTCGCTAGCAAGTTTGTCTGGCATGGCCTGCGCAAACAGGTCAGTGAGTGGGCCAGGACTTGTCCGCACTGCCAGATGTCAAAAATCCAGCGACACACCAAGGTCCCACCACAGCAGTTCGCGCCTCCCCGTAGGAGGTTCGACCACATACACGTCGACCTCGTGGGCCCTCTGCCGGTTTCAAGAGGAGCCCGGTACCTCCTTACCATCGTGGACCGGTTCACGAGGTGGCCTGAGGCAACCCCCTTGACTGACATCACAACTGATTCCTGCGCTCGGGTGCTGCTCACAACTTGGGTCTCACGTTTTGGCGTTCCGGCCCACATCACTTCAGACAGAGGCACCCAATTCACTTCCAGTCTCTGGGCTGCATTAGCGAACCTGCTAGGGACGCAGCTGCACACCACCATGGCCTACCATCCTCAATCAAACGGGTTGGTGGAACGTTTTCACCGCCATCTGAAATCAGCCTTGATGGCCCGCCTGAAGGGTCCTAACTGGGTTGACGAGCTGCCTTGGGTCCTGCTCGGCATACGCACTGCCCCCAAAGAAGACCTCCGCACTTCGTCAGCTGAGCTTGTATACGGGGCGCCACTAGTTGTCCCCGGGGATTTCATACCTGCCCTTCGGGACCAAGGGGAACAACCCCCAGCAGTCCTACAAAGACTGCGCGAGAAGCTTGGCGACTTGGCCCCGATTCCCACCTCACGGCACGGTCAAGTCCCATCCTCCCACAACTACGGGACTGTAAGTTTGTTTTCGTTCGCAGGGGCACACCTCGGGCGCCATTGCAACGACCATATGAGGGACCGTTCCGAGTCATATGGAATAACGGATCCACTTTTATTTTGGACATTGGAGGCAGGGAACAGGTTTTCACAGCGGACCACCTCAAACCGGCCCATTTGGATCTGCAACAGCCTGTCGAGGTTGCCACGCCGCGACGCAGAGGCCGGCCCCCTAAGCGGCAGCTGGCACAGCCCACGGACCTTGGGGACTGTCTCACCGGTTCTGGGGGGGGTTGTGTGGCGACTCACCGTCTAGTCGGGCGAACCGGCTCGGCATTCGGGTCGCGCGGCGTCGGAGCGACGAGGCCCAAGATGGCGGCGGGCCTCGTCTTTCCGAGCGATGGGGAGAACCCGCGCGCGGGAAAGTCCTGATGACGCAGGACTTACGTCATTGCCGGTTGTTTTGGGCAGGAACGTTCTCCCTTAAAGGGCCCGCGCAAGGTGGGAAAATAAACCAGTTCTGTTTGGCAATCCTCCGAGTAGAGTCTTGTTTTATTCTGCGGTAGCAACCGCTACAAGAAATTAATTAACGTTGGAGTAACCCATTTAGCTACAAACTTGTTATGTCATTCAGAGATCACTTCCAGGCAATGGGCTCACACTTGTAATGCCTGCCAGTGCTGGTGAAAGCAGAGGGCCCAGAAAGAGTCAGAATCATACAGCACAGAAATGGCTCCTTAGATCCACTATGTCCACGTTGACCTTTTTGCCCATCTACACTATTCCCATTTGCCTGCATTCGGACCATATCCTTCTCTGCCTTGCCAGTTTAAATGCCTGTCTAAATGCATCCTGCAATCTGTTTGGCCCCTACCAATGTGTTCAATGAGGGAAGTTCATGAGGGCCTAATATCTTCATTTGCAGAGGTGCCTTGGATATTGTTCCCATCCATACCCAAAGAAATATTTTATAAATGATGCCAGCTCTCGCCGGGTATGTCAGACACCTGTTCCGTCTATTCCACTTCACTGCCAAGGCATGCTCCATGCTGATTTACACACTTCTCTGTATTTGGGATGGTGCTGCTTCTACTTATGAATGTTCCAAGAGCATTGTTTCTAATGTGTTCCTTGCAAGTCATTGAAAGGGTCGTTTGCAGATTCCTATAAAAATCAAATCATTGGCGCATTGTTTGTTCAAATATTGTGTTTGGAAAGGAGAAAGGTGAAGTAAATAACTGAAAGTTTGCCAAAACTTTAGACATTTACAAATGGAATCCACATGACCAGTGAAGGCATAACAGATTGGCCTGCCGCTCGATGAATGTTTATATGATTTTTAACCATAAAGACATGGCCCTGCACATTACTCCTGGTTGTACTTGTGCTGTAATTTTGTGGCAGTCTGACGTCTCTGTTATTTGAAGGGTGTTTGCATCCAAGACTGATGATCCAAATCACTAACATTGGAAGAAAGCATATAATGAGACTCCTATTGCCACCCAACCAACTTTCAGCATGAGAATGCTAAAGCAACAGTTCCATTTGAATTGCCCAGAGTGTTGTTCTAGAATCTGACCAGCCTAAAAAGTTATCAACGTTTTCAAACCTATTGCACAATTTTGCTGTCTAACAACAAATGGGAAATCTGGTGTTGGAAGCCACACAGTCAATCTTAAATAATTTAATGATATTTCTTTGGTTTCAAGTCCTCCTTAAAGTGTAGATGCCTTAAGGTTTGATATCTTTTTTTCCTTTTTGGTATCTCTTGCCTGTGATAAGGTTTCAGATTTTAAAAATCCACTTTATATTTAAAATTAGTTATCAATGCATTGCATTGGCATTGCTCAGTGATTCAGAGCTGGGTGTAGAGTCTTGTAAGAAATAACAGGCCATGAATTTCAATCCAAATATAACCAGATTTAAGAGTACAAATCATTATTTGTTTAAATACCGCAGCAATTTTAGGGATGGGCAGATGTAACTGATAATCCAAATGAAACTGGCAGAATGTGCTGTCTCAACGAGAGCTTAGCTTGCTACTATCTGCCTCGCCATCAAAATGCATTGAACGTAGTGAAGTTGATGTGAACTAAACGTCACAGAAACTTATTTTGTTCATTTCATTCTACATACCATGTTACCAATTTAATACATGTTAATTTTTACCATGTAACCTCTGCAATGAAAGTTAACTATTACAACTCTGTAATCTCATTACTTTGTTTTAAGAGTTTGAAATTTTAGAGGTGTAAAGTTTATTTTCTTTTTCTCTCTTTATCCAATCTTTCTTTCCTTTATCTTTCTCTATGCATGATTTGACATTTAATTTTATTTCTTCTAATTCACACTTCCTGCTCAGTGTTTGCATTGTTAATTTCACAATCCTTCAATCTGATTGGTTAAGAAGTTACATGTTGCTCTATTCACTCCAATCTCAGACACTTCACCTATGAAGTTATCACCTTGTACTTTCAGCAACGTGGCGTAATATGCTGCAAGTATAACTGTTGCTTCCTACCTACTCATTCTTTGTTATTATCTATAACTTTGTCTTTGCTCTTCTCTGTTTGTACAACTTAAGACATTTTGTCCGTTGTGGTAGTTGTGCTGCATTACTTTGCTTTTTTGGATTTGTCTTACTGTCATTTCCCTCATCACTTCTGCATTCACTGTCTCTTTGTGGCCTTTGTGAGTGATGTATATAGAGATGGTGGTTTTTATCTTCCAAAATTCCATAGATTCTGTTGTTACTGTAGTTTGGAGGGTAGCAATCACCCTGACATTTAAGAATGGCAGAGAAAAAATAGGGAACCACTAACCTGTTAACCAAATGTCAGTGGTAGAGACAGCATTGCAATCTGTAATGAAGGATAAAATAACCTTAAAGAATAGTGGAATTGAGCCGAGTTGGTGTGGATTTATTAAAGCAAAATCATGTCTGAATAATCTGTTAGAGATGTGGTTAGTGGAATTGATAAGAGGGAGCCAATATTTGGAAGGCTTTTGTTAAGGTCCCACACAATAGGTTGGTCAACAAAGTTAGAGCATGTGGAATTGTGGGTAATATACAGATAGCAATTTGGAATAGCTAACAGGAAGCAAAGAGTGGGAATAAACAGATTCTTCTCGTGTTGGCAGGCTGTGACTAGTGGTCATTGCAGGGATTGGTGCTTGGGCCCCAACTATTCATAAACTATATGTATGTTTTGGCTGAGGGGACCAAATGTCATATTTCCAAGTTTGTTGATGGTATGAAACCAGACTGGAGTCTGAGCATTGAGGGGGATGTAAAGAACCTTAAGGGAATGTCAACAAGCTGAGTGAGTAGGCCAGAAACAGCTGGTGCAATATAATGTAGAAAAATGTGAGTTCTTCCATTCTAGTACACAAAGCAGAAAAAGCAAAGTATTTGTTAAATATGGGACCTAGATATCAAAGGGGCCTAGATGTCCTTTTATACAAGATTAGAGGCAAGGGCAGGAAATAGATAGTTGAATTGTGTATTTTTCCCTGTTGTACCCTGTTCAAAGCCAGTCCCATCACCCCAACCCAAGAAGAACAGTTGGTTGTCCACATTGTTTAAATTCTGTGCTTGCTCATCCCACAGTATATATTACTTTTAATGCAGTTCTTAATGACCTTGGAACATACAAGCAAATGTTTACCAGCTGTTATTCCTGACATGTTCCCTGCTGCTTTCTCTTTATCCGTCCCAGGAAAAAGTGGGGCATATTTTGTTAAAGCAGCCAACATTTGTGGGATTCTATTGTTAACATTATGTCAGCTCGTGTTGGTCTCTGGTCCAAAGTTGATGAACTACAGAGCACAAACTTAAAGATTTCAATGGAAGTACACACTCACTATGATCTTCAGAAGGATTATTTTTAAAAAGGAAAATTAATTGAAAATAGTAGTCTCACTTTTGTTATTGGGTTGACACTGATTTCCTTTCTACAGTCACAGATTGGGTTTTTCTACACTGTTGTTGTGCTGTGCTTTCTCATTCTCCCTCAGGCAAATACAGTTGAAAGATTTTAAGTAACTGCTTTTATAATTGGGTGTCTGGAGGAAGCAGTTCAAGTAAAACTTTCCATTGAGTTCCATGTGAATAGAGGAATGTGTGGCCTTCCTTTCATTACCCTGCTATTGCCTGGTATAAAAACAAACTTTCCCTTTCATTCCACTTAAAACCAATAATATAACTACATCTTTCAAACTTAGTATGTCTGCATGAGCTTCAAGAAATTTGTTTTTGATTTCTGTTCACATTAATAAAATCACATGTACATGTTTTTTCTAAAAAGCAAATCATGTGCTTTCCCCTCTCAATAACCCGTTAAGAAATGAAAATAAATGGAGACAATAGCTAACAGTGCATTATTTTATATTCTTTTGCAGTTTGAAATGGAAATCCAGCGGATCTCAGAAGCCCATGAGAATTTGGTAAAGTCCAGCACCAAACGAGAAACTCTGGATAAAGCCATGAGGAATAAACTGGAAGGGGAAATACGAAGATTGCATGACTTCAACAGGGACCTTAGAGGTACTTGTAATATCCAGTGAGATTGTTTCCTAAAGGTATTGTTACGTACCAGCAGCAAAAGAAACACACTGAGTCATGTATAAGTGTTAGAAACTATTTTATTAATAACTACTTATGATAATAAGAAAAATAAAAGTAAAAATGTTAGAATGTTAGAAGTAAAAATGTTAGATCTTAAACATTAACCCCAAAACTAAACCCGAAGTGTCTGGCAAATTCCCAAACTCCAAGTCCAGGAATAGTTCTCAAAGTTCAATTCAGCAAGTCATAAGGTGAAACGTGAGCAAAGGCCTTTGCAAAACCACCGTTGACTGAAGAGAAAATGTAGAGAGAAAATAGAGAGGAATTACAAAATCCAAATGTTCCACGATGGAACCCATACGACACCTCAGTCACTGATGATTTCCACTGCTTTGTTCCGAAGTATCTACCACCCTGAAAGGCATTTGAGACGTGGCCATCCACACAAATACCTGTTTCCCTCTACAGGTTAACGACAAAGTGGACTCTACTGGATTATTCCAAAAATCCATATGTGGATTGTAGTGACAGACATAGTTATTGTTTTTTCATCCATCGATGCAGAGACCAGCAGGCAGTGTCTCCCTTTCTCCTCCCTCTCTTTTCTGACTGAACCAAAACGTCAGCACATCATTATCTCCTGTTGTTGTCGTAATAACGCCACACACACACACCCACAACTGTACTATGTCTTAAAGGGACATTCACCAAATAGTAACCTAATCTGTAACAGTATGTTTTTGCCAGAAGCACATTCTAGAATGAATTAATTTACACTTGCAGAGCAGGATAACATTCATTGCTTTATGATGACCAACAAAATCCAGTGCAATATTTTTGAACTTGCCATCATTCAACTTAGTGTTTGGTTTGCTTGCTCTTTCCCTTTAAGCATCCATGTACATTGATCATTGTCATTCTTATACTCATTTGAAGATTTGGTTTGAAGATTTGTGGTTATAGGGCAAGTTTGGATAAAGAAACTCAACAGCTCTTTTATGTTTTCTTCCCAGAAAACATTCTCCACGTCTCCCTATTATGGCTTCCAGCTGTGGTCCACACTTGTGTAACACTTTCATGCATATAGTATTTTATTAGCACTTTGCACCTTCAATTATTTTATCTAAATTTGAAGTATAGATGGAAAGGCTGATTGTGTGATCTGGCACTCCCATTGAGAAGCTGCACTCCCAGGGATCATTTCTCAGGCCAGTTAAAGGTCAAGTGCAGTCCCTGTGAGCACCATTCTATATTGGGTTCATCCTCCTTGGGATCTTCTGATCCTGTCAGATGCATTTGAAGTAAGTAGATATATTTTGGAACTTGTGTAACTTATTCTGATCATTGTTCCTTGCACCTGTAAAATCTTCATTGAAATAAATGGTCTGGTGGTTCCTTTGTGGGGTCTAAACCCTCTCAGGATCCTTTAGTAGAATGTTTAGTGTAAGTGCTGGGGAATCTCAGCAAGTTCATGCTCTACTGTCAGGTGTCAAATTATCAGGATTTCCTCTAGTTCAAAAGTTAATTTTGCATTGATTATTATCTTCAGGGTATTTTACATGTCATGTCTCATTATCACATTCTTGCTTCTGGGTTTAAGTGCTGAGATTTTATCTTTTAATTGAGATAATAAAATGAAGCCATATCTGAAGCAGCAGTTTTTTTTTGACACAGTTTTCCTGGCTAAAGAAGATATCAATCAAACGATCGCAACAAAAAAATAATCCAGTTCTTATTTCACTGATGTTTATGAAAGCTTATAGCGCACAAAATGGTTGCAGCATTCCCCACTTCAAAAGTTATTTGGTTATAACATAATTTGAGCCATTATAAGGTTGAGAAAGGATGATATAAATGAAAGTATTTTGTTTCCATTATGGGTAGTGTTGTGAGACCAGGGGTGGGAATAGAAACAAGGCTCTGGATATTTGGGTGAAATGAATGAGTAGTTATCTGAAACCTGAGGATGATTAAGTGGGTTGAAAGTCAATTGGAATTTTTGAAGGTTGTACTCTGAAAGTACCATTCACAATCTCTGTGACACAACTTTTGGGGAAATTTTAATGGAAGTAGAATTGCTATGCAAAACAAAACTTGGTTTGCCTAAGTCAGCTTATTTTGCAACATCTTGCCAGAAATAGTATTCTAGCATTTTTGAAGTAAAGTGTTTTATTTCTACACAGATCGCCTAGAGACTGCCAACAGGCAGATAGCCAGCAGGGTGTATGATGAAGCTGAAGATGGCATGATAACAGAGGGTCATTATACAACTCAGAGTGAGTACTGTGGACCACAGTTCCTAGAACAAGCTTTATGATTTGGGTGAATGCTGTGTGTTAATGGTAAAATTCTTCTTTTGATGTGCAGGGAAAGTTAAACTTTAGTATGAAGGACACATAGATCACGGCAAAGTGTAATAGTTTCCACATTTTTTTAAAAAAAGGTGAATTGAGAGTACAATTTCTGTATGTAGTTAGTTATGTAGGGGTGAAATAGGGTGGCTGAGCTGCATCATTGTAAGCAAGCAGGACAAATTCAGCATCTACCCAAACTAAATAAAAATCAAAATGCAAAGTTAAAATTCAGTCCCACTCTCTGTTTGATTCATGTTCCTCTTCTTTGTTTTGTTTTATTTTCCAATTGGAATGGAAAGGCTCTTTTAATTCCTTTGAATTGTTTTTAATGTTTTTTTTCCAGTATATGTCAAGACTCAAAGCTAACATTGATCAGCTCCTCTGTCCTAATGCAAGGAGAAGTTTTGCAATTTGTTTTGTGTGGTTTATTGAGTGAAGCTTGCAGGGGATGTGGTTAATAAAACAGATGGTCATCTGGTGCAAATAATTTGGATGAAATTACCTAGAAAGTCAGTGGAATGATTTTGAAGTGAAGAAATAACACAATAACATTACTGTATAATCCATTTTGGACTGCTTTCCAGGGATGAACCTCCAGCACGTTTTCCAATCCAGATATTTAGAATAGATCCGTTACTACTTAAAACCAAGACTAATATCTGTAAAAAAAAAAAAGTGTACACTGCTTGTTACCCTGACCCATGGCAAGCATTTGGATTTCTCAGCTAAGATGTTAGTACTAGGCCTGAAAGCAGGTTTGGGACGACTTGAAATTGATATTATGAAAGGAAACCTGCCTGACCCAAACCCAGCTCCTTTCAGCTAGATGAGTCAATCTCTATATGACTTCTGAAAGATGATAAATAAATTTATAAATATATCTTGTGCAAAAGTGAGGGGAACTATTCACAACACAGATATATTCCAATTGTTTTACAGGAAATCTGTTTTATTGCTTTACTTTAGGAGGATTGTGCACATGCTTAATTGAAGCTATGCAGCAATTGAATGCCATTTACTTAGGGATGTAACCCTGCTTGGCTTCTAATTGAATTACATGTGCTGACATGTTTTGTATGTTGTGACCCAAGGGTGCTTTTTTAATGTAACTATTAAATACTAAGTAATTTGATGCTTCAGAACTTTCCATAGGGACAGCTGTTTTAAAGCCCTGACTTGTAAAAGAAATACTCCTGATTATACTAATTTTTGTCCTCAAATTGCTAACCTGTTCTCTTGATTAACAAAAGCAGAGGAAAACAAATGAAAGAGAATTGAAATTGCATAGCACCTTTCTTAAGACATACTCCCAAGCTGACCTAAAGTGGGTAGTCATATTCTGTTTCTCCCAATACCTTTGAAGGAAAGTGCCAGATCTAGCAGAGCTACAGTATGTTCTGGCTGTTTTCTAAATCCAATACAGTGTTAATCCACAAACAAAAAGAGACAGTAAATGTAGAAAAATGGCTTTTGTTTATACCTTTAGCTGTACACAGTGATTTTTTTTATTTTAAAGGGACAAGCATATTTGAATCCAAATTAAAATGATTACAAATTGAAGGGACAAGTTTGGGCAGCATAGTGACACAAATAGTGGTCCTGCACTTCACAGCTCCAGTGACCCAGGTTCAATCCTCATTTCCAACAGTGTGTGTGGAATTTGCATGTTTGTTCTGTGACCACATTGGATATCTCCATGTGTTCCTGTTTTCTCCTGTATCCCAAAAAAAACGTACAGTTTGATAGGTTAATTGACCATGGTAAATCGACCTTTGTGTGGAGGTGAGTGGTAGAACCTGGGGGGACTGTGGGAAGTGACAGGAATGTGGGAAGAATAAATTGGGATCAGTTTAGGATTAGAGTAACAAAAAATCGTTATTTGATGGTTGACTCAGACTCGATGGGCTGAAGGGCCTGTTTCTGCACTGTATCTCTCTATGACTCTAAGTTGAGTAATTCTATATTATTTAAATTTAGTTGTATAACTATACAAAGCAGAAATTAACCATGTTGCAATCATAACATTATTAAGCAAGAGCAAAACTTTATTTTTGAAAGTAATAGTTGTTTGAACCTTAAAGTAGTAACCTCCTGGTGTAAATACTCTGATTAATTGTAGTATTACCATTGGTTTCTGCCTAAAATGTTAACTTTTTATGCATCAAAACCATTAGTGGAAAGATAAAATGATTAAAAGTTGCATTACACTAACACTTACTGCTCAGATAGCTTTTGTTTCCAAAATTTGAACTGTCCTATTTTGTTTTCCAACATGAAGTGTTTTGCTATTAGATTTTTTTTTGACATCAAGTGACCAGAAACTCGATACTGGCTGTCAGGAGGAGAAACTTTACATAAAGATACTCACCATTTGAAAGGAAGCTATGATGTTGACCTCGAGTAATTAAAAATAAACTACATATTATGAAACTACGTTGTTGTCTATAGCCTAGAATCAGTTTACACCTTTAACCAAATATAAACCATGATGTAATGTCACGTATGTGATCAAGATACTATAAAAATAAAGCAGATGCAACTGTCTCAAATTAATATTTTTCTTTCATTTTAACCACTGATAATATCATGGGAGGTGGGGGTTGATAGAGTTAGAATTTTTCATTTAAGCATTTAGAACTCTTGAATCTGTCAGTAAAAAAGGAAATTCACTATTGGGCTTGAATATGTTGAGTAAAATGAGAATCTTGCACCGTGTGATAGCAGTTTTATTTCCATAACTAAATGGGCAAAAATAGTACGTCCACTTCTATATTAGCACATTCCCTTGAATTAAGTTTGGATGGAGCACATGTTAGGAATGCCAACAGCAGCTGCATTGCCGGTTAAAGGTCTACAGTTTCTCACTGGATTACTCCTGCCAGGAGTTTTACATGCTCTAAATAAGCAAAGCACATAGTGAGCTTCAATCATCAGACTCTAACCTGGACCACGAGAAATGCCATTCATTGCTGTTTGAAGATGCTCTAGTTTGGCAGCTTGCCAGCTCTGTTTTGCCATCCCATCTGTTGGCTTCTGAGTTAGTTTCCTTTATGGATACAGAATACATTAGAAGACTTGATGTAAATACTAGCAGATTCAGCTCTAGGTTTTGAGGATTGTCTTTCATCAGTTCATTTTTTTGCAGAAATGAGTGGAGAGCCTCAAATTGCATGCAGTGAATGAGAAGTATGGGTGGAAATAACTAATGAGGTTAGGAGTTTGCAGTAAAATTTTATGAATGTCTGCATGGAATATAGAATAAATTATTGAGATTAATGGAAGAAAAGATGCAATCTAACTTAAAAATAACAGTAATTTAGTTTCAATAAATCAATGTAAGCTTCTCTAATCTAGCAATACTATACTGTTATCAGCTATTAAGTTGCATATCAGTTCATTAGATATTGAAGAATTGATGGTACCCACTGTTATTGCAACGCATATTATTTCGACTGAACAATGTCCCTTTGATTGAATTTACTCAGTATTTAAGTATACTTACCCAACTTTTAAGCATGTTTTTCTGCATCAGAGCTAACCAGTGAAGTTGAAGTATTGGTATTGGTTTATTATTGCCACTTGTACTGAGGTACAGTGAAAAGCTTGTCTTACAAACCAATCATACAGGTCAATTCATTACACAGTGCAGTTACATTGAGTCAGTACAGAGTGCATTGGTGTAGTACAGGTAAAAACAATAACAGTACAGAGTAAAGTGTCACAGCTACAGAGAAAGTGCAGTGCAATAAGGTGCAAGGTCACAAAAAGGTAGATCGTGAGGTCAGAGTCCATCTCATTGTATAAGGGAACTGTTCAATAGTCTTATCACAGTGGGGTAGAAGCTGTCCTCAAGTCTGGTGATATGTGCCTTCAGGCTCCTGTATCTTCTACCCGATGGAAGAGGAGAGAAGAGAGAATGTCCCGGGTGGGTGGGGTCTTTGATTATGCTGGCTGCTTCACCAAGACAACAAGAGGTAAAGACAGAGTCCAAGGAGGGGAGGCTGGTGTCCGTGATGCGCTGGGCTGTGTCCACAACTCTCTGCAGTTTCTTGCAGTCCTGGGCAGAGCAGTTGCCATACCAAGCTGTGATACATCCAGATAGGATGCTTTCTATGGTGCATCTGTAAAAGTTGGTGAGAGTCAAAGGGGACAAACCAAATTTCTTTAGCCTCCTGAGGAAGTAGAGGTGCTGGTGAGCTTTCTTGGCCGTGGCATCGACGTGATTTGACCAGGACAGGCTGTTGGTGATGTTCACTCCCAGAAACTTGAAGCTGTCAACCCTCTCAACCTCAGCACCATTGATGTAGACAGGTGCATGTACACTGCCCCCTTTCCTGAAGTCAATGACCAGCTCTTAACCCAAGTGGCCATTCCTTGTATGTGGAGTTAAATGTTGAATAATATTAAATAAGGAATGTTAGAAGGTTAGGAATAGCAATGTCTATTACCACCACTGTATCAGCATAATTTACAGCAGTATTTGATGGATGGAAATTTCCATTCTGGCTGGGAATAGCACTTTAAACAGCCCTCATTGTTATGTTTGCACAGATCTAGTTACTGCAAAGCACTTCTGCTATTCATTTTATCATCTGCCCTTTTCCTCTTAATCTTTATCCTTTCTTAAATTCATGCTTAAATTTAGTTTCATAATATAAATTAGTTCAAAAGTACTTAATAAAAGTTAGTCAGTTAGAATGGGCTAAAAAAGTTAGGCCAAGTCATGCTGACCCCCTGCTCAATCACAGCCATGGTCTGCCCTTGCCTGCACTTACCTGGGCTGATACAAAGGACTGATCTTGAGAGTCTGGCAGCATGGTCCTGATTGTGCAGTAAGTGGATCCTGTCCATAGATTCCCTTGACAGGTGGCAAAACCAGGAAAGAGGTATTGTGGACTCTGAAAATGTCATTGATTTTTAATAGTTTAAAAATGTCGACAACAGTTAAATATATTTATAAAAACTGAAATATATTATTTTTTTAAAAAATAAAGTTGGCAAGAAACAGTGAGTTAAAATATTGAAAACATTAAAGAGTTTTTTTTTAAATGTCTTTTGCCCCCTTTGCACTACAATCCCTGCTGAAATCAGTGGAGTCTAGAATCCTGCAGGTCATGGTGGGGGCTGACTTGGGGGGCGGAGCGAAGTGACAGATTCACCCCTCTGAATCTGACAGTAAGTTTCCAACCTGGCGTTTGACCCTGCGTGCACACAAATTTGAGACAGGATATCACTTCCAGTAGCTGTTGGATACAGTTGGCATCATGCAAAAAATCGGCACAATCTGGCAGATAGGCTGATTCTGTATTCTTTGGCATTCAGCTTGAATTGTAATATAGACAATTGGTTATTAGGTTTATACAAAATTGCTTTGTGTGCTTTTATAATTGTCAATTATTCACATTTTTCAATGTAAGCTTCATTCATTTAGTGAGACTTTCTTTCTATATGATGTAATTTCTTTCTATATGATGCATTGTTACTGTTCTTCATGTTGCTTGCCTTCTACCACGTCTTACTATATATTCTATATATTGTGTGTAATTTTAGACACACACACACACACACACACACACACACACACACACACACACACACACACACACACACACACACACACTCGATCCAAAACATCAATCATCCCTTTGCCTCCACAAATGCTGCTTGACCCGCTGAGTTCCTCCAGCATTTTTTGTTGCTCCAGATTCCAGCATCCGCAGTCACTAGTGTCTCCATGTATCTTGCTAGCTTCTTTGCACAAGTCAATGTTCAAATGGACAACCAAACTAATACTTCCTTGCATCTGCTTGACCATGATTAGTTCGTGAACAATAGTTCGAGAACAATAATTCTCATTGTTGTCACACTGAAAATCTGATCTGGAAATTTGCTTCTAATTCTCTTAGAAATTACATTCCGGGTTGTCCCTCTTTGACCTGCTCTGCTATTTCTCAACCATTTTCACTACTTCCCTGCAGCCTGCTATTAGCTACACATAACACAGACAAAGAAACATAGTGTATTTCTAACTTCTACATTACCTCACTTGTCTTGTCCTTTCAGAGAGATTCCCATTGTTCTGACCATCTCTCCCCTATCTTTGCTACTGAAAATAAAGCTGTTTTCTTTCCCAGTTCTGATGAAGGGGCTCAAACAAGAAACATTAACTCTGTTTCTCTTTCCAGTAGTGCTACCTCACCTGCTGAGTCTTTCCAGCATTGTCTGTTTTTATTTCAGTTTCTATCTTCTGCAGTTTTTTTTTGATTTTCATCTTCATTACTTCCTTTGTGTTCCAGAAAGCAGCAGAATCTTGTATTAATTCAAGTTCAGAAAACCAAAATGCACAAACATGAAATTACCTTCTATAATTGGTATTGTAAAGATATTTATTTTCAGTTTTGTCCTTGCATTGTTACTGTTCTTCGTGTTGCTTGCCTTCTACCACATGTCTTACTATGTATTCTATATATTGTGTGTAATTTTACACACACACACACACACACACACACACACACACACACACACACACACATGTGCTCTCGATCCAAAACATCAATCATCTCTTTGCCTCCACAAATGCTGCTTGACCCGCTGAGTTCCTCCATTTTTTTTGCTCCAGGTTCCAGCATCTGCAGTCACTAGTGTCTCCATGTATCTTGCTAGCTTCTTTGCACAAATCAATGTTCAAATGGACAACCAAACTAATACTTCCTTACATCTGCTTGACCATGATTAGTTCGTAAACAATAGTTCTCAATTTTCATTGTTGTCACACTGAAAATCTGATCTGGAAATTTGCTTCTAATTCTCTTAGAAATTACATCATAAAGAAACTGTTCCACTGTGTATTCTTTTTACTGGTTAAAGCAGTAAATTAAAACCTGTCAAAATAATTAATTAGCACTTTTAAAGGCCTTGCAGATATTAATGGGCATCACCAAAATGGATGACCACCTGTATTTTCTGGCTGCAGTGTTTCCTGCTCAGTGTTTACTGATGGGCCATTTGTTGATGACTGGTCCCCACATGTAATAAACACATGCCCCCCCTACTGTGAGACTGCTCAGCATATTAATTTCTTCCTCAACCCTTGTCCTCTACTGGAGTTCTGCCCCCTGCTAGCCAATTCCCTAGGTTCCCAGAGCTCCATTTAATGAGGCCTCCTGCTGCTCAGTAATCCAAATCCACCGAAAAATTCCAGTGGAGGCGTAATGGGGAGAGGCCCACCAACACATCCAAGCACATTCAGCTTCCCACGGCAGTTTAAGGACCTGATCCACTGGCGGATACACGTTCAGAAAATCAAAGGTTCAGCTATTACTGGGGAAATCTGCTGTTCTTTCCTAAAGCAAAAGGAAATGCCTGCAGGTCCACAGGCACTGCTGGTCCACAGATTGGATAGTCCAGTACAGTAGCCCAGAATTTCCATTCCCATCCCAGTATTAATGTGTGCACTTATCCAGGTTTACCCACAAAGTCCCAGTTTCCAGCATGGGTTTAGGCCAACAGTGACATCTTCCACCATATTTTTACTGTATCAAATGTTTAACAAAGAAGTATTCATAAGCATTCAATGGCCCTGATAACCATGACACCTTTGATAATTAGGACCTCACCAGCTGCAAAAACCTTTTCTTTCAATATTCATAAGCATTCAATGGCCCTGATAACCATGACACCTTTGATAATTAGGACCTCACCAGCTGCAAAAACCTTTTCTTTCAATGCAGCAGGTTGTCCTTGCTGAGACACTCACTGTGGTAGACACTGCTATGCTGAGAAGCTGGGAGTTAGATGTCCTACAGAGGTCTCTGCCCTGGGCCATGCTGGAAGAAACAACATGGCTTGGAGCAGATGACCAGTGATGGGGGTAAAAGGTATCTGCCCCTTAATTTATTGCATTTTAATGTGTAGATGAATTCATGGGTTATCTTATCAATTTCTGAACTTAAATTGGTGCAGATCATACCATGCTAGTAAATATGTATTTTCTGAAAAATAACTGAATATGGATTGTTTACATTTGCCATATTTGGTGCTTCCATCCCTGACGTATTTCAGCTCTAGTACCCTCAAAAATATGCACTTCCATGTTTAAGCCCAGAGAGCAAGTTGTTTCACAAACTTGTATCGCACAAGCATCACCAATGTAGATGTGCTCCTTTAATTGAGACATTGCCTCAAATAAAAACCTTGTCTCTTTGTTTGTCCCGTTACCACCTGCTTTTGCCTCATCCATAATCCTTTTGATCATTTAATCTGTCTTGCATTCCATTATATGAAAGAGCCCCTGTTTTGTGCTTTCTTCATCACTCCCACTCGCAACATATCTTTTCATCTTAAAGAAAATTGTTTATCTTTAAATTGTTGAAAGATCATCGACCTGGAATGTTACTGTCTGATCTGCTGAAGGTTTCCAGCAATTTTCTTTTTCCATTCCACTCCCTTTGTGGCTCTAACAGTGTGTTCTGGTTTCTGTAATTTTCATAAATGGTATGAAATTAATAAATCTCCTTTGTATCTTCTGCTTGGCCTTGACAATTGTTACTAAAGAAGGGTTCCAGAAACTACATACAATTTTCTAACTGTGGCTCAATCAATAGTATTCTCTTTCGCTTTTGAGTCAACTTAAAAAAAACAACTGAGGGTTCAGAATGATTAATCAATCTCATTTCATGTCTGATCTTCAGAGATTTTCTGCTCTTCAATTCCTTTGAATGTTTTATCTCTCAAAGTGTGTATCCCACATTTTCTTTAATGTTAAAAACAAAGCTGGCTGAATTGTGATTGAGATCATTGTAAGAAGGATTATTACAGGAACGCACACTTCAGAGAAGAACCTTGGTAATTGATCATGCTAGAACAGATTTTTTGACTATTGTAAAATAGCAAAATGCCTTGATTGTAAAATGCATTGTAATATCTATTTTCAGATCAGTGAATATTTCTGAAGACTTTTAGAGGCTTTTTTTTATTTAAGGTGTTGTAACAATTGCCTTGTAGCTGTTGCTCACCATCAGCAGAAAGGGTGACACAGTAGATTAACTGTGTGAAGTTCACATTATCTGTATGTTGCACAGATAGAAAAGGCCCCATCAATGTGATGCCAGAAGCATTCTGCACTTATCTGCCAGAATTTTCACATCTTTAACTGTAAGTTTATGAACACAGATGTTGCCTAACCTGCTGAGTATTTCCAGCACTGCCTGTTTAATAACCGATGAACAGAACCTCACATTGTCAGGATTAATGTGTGGAGATTTTCCACATGAAGATACAACTCCCAATCTGAAAACACAAATGCAGTAATCTGAATTCTGATTGTTTCTCAGAAGCACTCTGCAATTTTTGTGCTTTAAATAGTACTGGTTAAAAGGAAAGACATGAGGTGGCCAACAATTGAAAATCCTGGTTAGTTAGTTTTATCTACCGTATTTTTACCCTGCTGTGTGCCCTGGCAGTTGAGAGAAACTGGCTGTATTATTTCCAGATCTGTGGAGAGCTGGATAAAAAGCTGAGTCGTATGTTAAACATGTATGTACAGTGATTGTAAAACATAGAACTGCTGCCTTTTGGACGTAATGCATTTCAGACCTTTGGAGATATTGCCCTGATGTCATGAACATGGTAGCCATCCTTGCAATTGTCTCACATAACATCAGGTCATTTTCAGTAGCCATCAAACAGACTGGTCTGTTCTGTCACTTGCCTGCCATTTATGAAGCATTTTGATAGAATCAATAAGTGACGGCTTTCTCCTTTTTGTTTCCTTATTTATGCAAGCAGATTAATAATATTGCTTCAGTATATACTGGTTGTTAGTAAGTTAGATCATAAAATTCTATAAAATTGAATTTATGGGGAAGTTGGGTTTGGAAATAAGCCTTGAGGACAGTCAAGTAAATTAATAGATTTCAAGTATTTTCTCTGCATATATTGCAATCAATGTGAAGCATTGTTATTTACGTCAATGAAGGAGTTCATTATAATAGCAAACGTAGTATCATATTTGTGTCAGTAGCTGCGCAGCTGATGTTTTTGCTGTTTTTACCAACCAAAGCTAATGTGTGCCATCTTTATCTGGAAATGAGGGTGGATTCTAATGTGTTTAGTAATTCAGTGGCAGTGGTATCATAAGCCAAACAGCTGTTGACAAAATTGTGATGTCAAATTGCTATTATAATAATTTATTCCATTGTCCAAATTAGTCATAATTAAATATTTTGGGAGACGAAGACAAAAGAGCTCGATTGATCTACTTGACTGCTGCAGTTCCTTCCTTTTCAGTTACAAAATTTGATGAAAAATTATCCATTCTTGTTTTTAAACCCCAATGAGACCTTTTTCCATCCTAGTTTTGTAATCGCCAACTCTATAATCCTTCAAGAGGTTCCAATTCTGGCCTCTTGCTCATGCCTAAATTTAATTGTTCCACAATTGGCAGCCATGCCTTCAAGTCTCTCGGCCATTACAACTGGAATTATGTCTTTCAAGTCCTCTTCTTCTCTATAACTTGTTCTTTTCAAGAGGTCCCTTTTAAAACCTACCTCTGTGTCTAGGCTTTTTCTAATTTACACTAGTATTCCCTTATGTGGCTTGGTCTCATATTTTGTTTAATAATACTCCTGGGAAGTGCCTTTAGTCATTTTGCTATACAAGACCAGTATGTTTGCTTAAATGGAGAATACAAAAGTTGATCTGAAGGCCAAGACTGCATTTTGAGTTCCTTCTTCCAAATAGCCTACTGTACCTTGGATAGGATTGACTTGGTCATTATTGTTTAGCTCCTGCTTGAGAATTTAAGAGATTTCAAAATTATTGCCTAGGCTCATATTAGTTATAAAGTTTTCCATTATTGCAGCCACCATAAATGAATTGGTTGATAGATAGTTATGTAAGGCCACATTTGAAGATAATTACTTTTGGGTGTAAATGCTTTCAAACAAGAGATTGTGCATCTTTCAACCAATTAGGTTGGTGCGCATTGAAGCACCATAATCAAAATAAATTTTCCAACGTATTTTATGTAAGATATTAAAGGGAAAGTAGAACATTAGGGTAATCTAGGAGGGAACATAAAAGACTGCAAAACACAATAGATAAGTAAAAAGAAAACAATTAGCAAATGGGTCTCTTATAGATTGAGACAGAAGAAATGGCAGAAATATTAAAGAAATATGTTGTCCTATCCTCACAAAACAATGTGTTGAAAACCACATAGTATAGCAGACCTAAATTGTATGAGGAACTGAAAGAAATTAGCTTGAGGCTTTTTAAAAAGAAAAGTATCAGATAAATGAGTAGGACTGAGAGCTGATAAATCTCCTGGACCTAATGACCTGTAACCCAATGTTTTGATGAAGATGGTGGATCTACTGGATGCCGTCTTCCTAAATTCCCCAGATTAATTTAGCAAATATAAACTCAGTGCTTAAGAAAAGAGGGAAAATATAGACCAGTTAACCTGACATCAGTCATATGCGAAATGCCAGAAGCTATTGTCAAGGAAGTTTTAAAATGGCCTTTAGAAAAAAAAATAGAATTGGTCAGAGACAGCATGGATGTATTAAAGGGAAATCATGTTTCACATATCAAATGTTTTTTCTGAGGTTGTAACTTGGAAGCTAAATAAGGGGGAAACTGTTACACAGGGATATTTAACAACATTAGAGCACATGAGATTGGGGATAATATACTGGTGAGGACAATGGACAGAAAATGTAGAAAAGGAGTAAATGTGTCATTTTAGGGTTTGGGAGACAATGGCTTGCAGGGAGCCATAGTGATTTTTGCTGTTCACAATTGATGTCAGTCATTTGGGTGGGGGGGGGGGGGGGGGCTGCAAGTGTAATATATCCAAGTTTACTGATGATATAAACCTAGGTGGCAAAGTGCGTTTTGAGGAGAATGCAAAGAAGCTTTGGGGAAGTAGACAGACTAAGTAAATGAGCTAGGACATGGCAAAGGGAATGTTATAATATGGAAAAAATGGGACGTCATCTACTGATTTTTTTTTTAAATTAGGAAAGCGGGGTTTTTTAATGAAGAGATTGAAAGTATTCAGAGAGACAAGTGTCCTTGTACACAAATTACTGAGAGCTATCATACGTCTGGTAGCAATGGAAGGCAAATAGTATGAGGATTTGAATACAAGCAAAGAAGGACATTTTACTTCAATTACAAAGGGCCTTGCTGAGACTGCTCCTGGAATATTATGCACAGATCCGTATCCGAGAAAGAAGCTATTAATGATAGTATGCAACAAAGTTTTACCAGGTTGATTTCTGGCTTTGTCCCAAGATGAGAGATTAAGCAGACTGGGCCCATTCTCTGTTAAGTTTAGAAGCATGAAAGGTGATCTTAGTGAAACATACAAAACTCTCAAAGGGCACCAGAGAGTTGATGCTAGGATGACATTTCCTCTTGTTGGGGTGTGTAGAACCAGGGGCCATAGTCTCACAGTCATCTATTCAAGATGGAGATGAGAAAACATTTCTTCACCCAGAGAGTGGTGAATCTTTGGAAATCTTTATCCAAGAGAGCTATGGAAGTTCAGTCATTCACTGTTCAAGGTAGAAACAGATTTTTGGTTGTTAAGGGTATCGTGGGAAATGGGGTTAGTGCAGTGGTTAAAAAGATCAACTGTGATATTGAATGGAAGTGGATGCACAAGGTCATAATTCTACTCTTTCTTAAATTTTAAGGCCATGGTGGGACCCTGTTTGTTCTCATTGGGGTAAAAGAGTCATCCTGTGAAACTAAAGACTACATTTCCATTCTTGTCATCCAGTGTCACTTTGAGCACTTCCACTTCAAATGTCAATTGATCAAATGGGAATAAAACAGTCTTTATTCTACCAGTTTCTGTGGTTCATGTGATTTCCAGTTTCCACATCTTTGACATTTTATTGAGATTGTTTGCTGACTGCCAAAATACACCCTCAACCATCTTCCTTTGTGCAAAATATGATTCCAACCACTGAAGGGTTTTCCTTTTTGATGCCCATTGACTTGAGTTTAACCAGAGCTCCCTGATGCCAGACCTACTGCAAGGTTGATGCCAAGGTCAGTCACTCTGAGCTCTGGAATTCAGCCCCTTGATCCTTGTTTGGACCAGGCAGAGGTGGGGTCTGGAGTGGAGTGGTACTAGCAAAATCCAGACTGGATATTGGTGACCTGGTTATTGGTGAGTAAATGCTGTTTGATAGAATTTCTGATGCCTTCCACCAATTTGCTGATGATAGAGGGCAGTCACTGGCTGGTAACCTTCTGTATTGAATTTGTCCTATTTCTGGACATTCTTGGGAGATGTCAATATTGTAACAATACTAGATTACCTTAGTTAGGGACATAACTAGTTAGGGAGCACAAATCTTCAGTATAGTTGGGATATTGTCTGATCCTATAGCCTTTGCAGCATTCATTGCTCTCATCTGTTACTTGATAGCTGGTCCAGAAGGTTAGAGGACATGGTAAACCATTTAAGAGTCAACCACATGGAGCTGGTCTGGAAGTTGCATAGAGGCCAGACCAGGCAAGAACAGCAGATTTCCTGCCTGAAGGATGTTAATGAATCAGTTGGGTTTTTACAACAATCTAGTAAGTTTTGTGATCATAATTACTAAGTCTAGTTTTTATCCAAAATCCAGATTATTAACCGAAATTGAATTTCACAAGTGCTGTAAGTGGATTTAAACTTGGTTGTCTGGTAGACCAGGCCTCTGGATTACCAGCTAGTCTGGTCATTTAACTGCTGCAAATATTCCACAATTGTGGATAGTTCTTCATGTAAATCAGAAGCTAATTTGAGGTTGCTCATCCAAATAAAACTCTTGTATCTGCTGCAGACACATAGAATGTCAGCTGGTGTACATATCTACTCCACCATCAAGCCCATAAGGCCATCCCTTAAATCCAACTCGTGACTGGTTTAATTGTTGTTCTTTGCTAGGATTTCATCATAGACATTGACTAATCAGCAAGTAAAATTGGATACCTTATCACACAATAACACCAAAAGTTGCAAGGCCTTCTTAAAATGCTCTGAAGTGGATACTACACCAATTTAAAAAGAATAATTATGGCAATAGGAGGTTAAAGACTAGATCTTGCATTAGATCGAAAAATAAAACAAAATCAGTTTGTTCCTTGTGTCAAGTAGTTGGAAGAGCTAATACAAATAGAAAATACGAAAGGTCTACCATCTAATTCTGAAGGGTGGCCATTGATAATTGCTGAAATCCGCTTTAACAGTGAAGAGAAATATGAGCTATCCTAAACTGCTTTAGGTTTCCTTTCTACGTGAGTCTGTCTGGCTTGGTCTCAGCTAACAGGAAACCTACCTCACAGAGCTAACCTTGTTTTCCATTTTTAATGCAGACAAGGAGTATTTGAAAGAGAAGGAAAAGCTGGAAATGGAACTGGCCACAATGCATTCAACCAATGAGGACCAGAGGAAACATATTGAGATCTTGGAACAGGCACTGAACAATGCCCAGGCCAAGGTGGTCAAATTGGAGGAGGAGGTGAGCTGATAACCACAATGTTTGAGTATCATTTAATTTGATTTGTTTGTGCTCCTTGGTGAAGGCCAGATTCAACATGTTGGCCACACTGCAGTTAGTATTTGATATCCAGTGTTAACAGACTTACTACTTTTACAGATTTATGTAGTGCTGTGGAAATAATCCATCAAAAAAAATTACGCACAGAAGTCAAATTTCAATTATCCATATTCTTGATTCTTCGTGGATGTATGTTGATCCTCTTAGCTGATCCTCCTTTGCATCTGCTTTTACTTAAATTATTCTTTATAGAAACAATTACTGAAGTATAATGTATAGTCACTTTTTGAAAGCCCATTTATTTTTCCTCAGACATCAGAGATTGAACACAGTTGAAATGTGTGGTGAAAACATTTCCACAGGCAATCCTTTTTTTTAAATGCATGTCTGTTGGTGTGTGTAAATATTGTGTAAAAATTTAAACATTTTACATTTCTCATATGAAGCATAGTAAAATGCAGAACAAAACCATAATCCAAATTTGCATTAATTTCAATATCCAAACAGTTTTGGCACAAGAGTGTAACTCTTTTCACATCCCAAATGTGTTTTTTATTGTTAAGCTGAGATTGAGGATGATTGTGTTCCAAGGAATGTTTTACCTGAATAGTCCAATCTGGCAGTAGCCTCGTCTGCTGCAACGCAATGAGGTGGGATGGACAGGGCCTGGGTTCCACACTGAAGAGGCCACGCTGTTTCTGCGTTTCCCAGTTTTCCATTTCCTGTTACTGTCATGTGGTTTCAAAGTGCTGGCTCCTTGTGGCATATTCTTAGTCCATCTAGAGCAGTGCTGGGTGTCAGCGTCCAATAACTTGGAGGTGTTTCTGCATTACTTCATGTTTGCCTTAAGGACCTCTTTGAAACACTTGCTGTGCCCTCCTCTTGAGGTTGTGCCAGGGCTGAGCTCATACTAAACCATTTTCTTGTGGTCTCTCTGAATGAGGCAGCCATTTCAAATTTAGTGGTGCAAAATGCTGTGTTTTGATCAGTCCTACTGGAAACTAAATTGAGGCAGCCCAAATTTATGCCACGAATATCCTGTTTATAATTTGTAGCTGTTCTTGCCATCCAAACTTCACAGACCTTTTACAAGTAAACCAGTTATAATGTAAAGAACTTCCTCAGCAAGGGGTAGAATGCACAGATGAAAGCAAGTTGACCATTGCCAGCCTGTTTGCTACAACCTCCCAAGCCCTAAATGAACACTACTTTTCCCTGAACTGCAGTTAATGTTCTTTTAAATGGCAGCACTTGCCATCATTCTAGTTTCTTAATCCAATAGTTTAAGATGGGAACATTAATATGTCCAATGGAAATTCTTTTAAAATTTGTGTTAGTAATTTTGTAAATGGACCATACATAAATTTATATAAAATGTAAAGTATAAAGCAAAGTATGCTTGCACGCAGTTACTTCTGTGTGTACATTTTGAACAACATTTTCAATGTACCTTTTATGTAATGTTTTGAAATGTTAGTTAGGAGCCTATCATGTTGAAAAGGCTGCGCCCCAACTGGACCCTTGTTCACACATGCTCATTGCTAATTTTAGTCATCCACCTGAAAAACTGCCTGAGCCAGTGTGTCAGTGCTCTAAATTTGATGGACCTTCTCCTGAAATAATATATTGCTTAATTTTATGGGGACTGGTGGAATTTTTGGCAAAATGGCATAAGCAGCTGAAAATGACCAATTGTCTCAGTTCAACAACGTTCCACTGATCAGTCAAATTATGCCAAGACTTCAGGACAATCACACTCAGAAACTGAGGATCTTTATCAGTATTCATAACTTAATGGATGAGGGACCATTGTTATCAGGACCTCTGGACAGGTGCCCCAACATAGCAAAAGCATCTTCAGAGGCTAATTTGCAGTAAGGGGACAAAAAAGCAACCAAGGGAAAAAATTGTGTTTAATGAAGTAAATAAAAATATTTATAGATGTGTTCCTAATAAAATTCTTGAAAGGCTGTAGTGTCTGGTTTGTTCCTTGCTGTTGCTACCGTGTTCTTCCATATAGAGAATGCATTGTTTTAATCCTTCCAATGTTGTACTCCCTGAAGGGACCATTTTATGCCAGAGAAAATTAAAACCGTATTAAGCTCTGCAATTTATTTTTGAAGCAGTTATAAACAACAGTAAGTTCTGGATCAAGAAAGCATTATAGAATAAATGGGCCTCTGCACAGGATATTTGGTTCATGCAGCATCACTTGTATTTTTTTTTAACTCCATGTATGCCAGAGTTTGTCTTGTACTGGGCTAGCTGCATCTGTCAATGAATCAGTGGATATTCTATCAGTGTTGTGAAGTACAACTTAATATGCCAGACTTTGCATTTGTAATGACAGTGAAACAATTATACTGTGAAACTTTGAGAATCTTTGGAATTTCATATGTGTAGTTTATCACTGAAATCCCAAATTTGCTTTCGGTGGTGTACTGCTCCCACACTATGATTGCACTTCTGATTTTGAATAAAGCTGCCTACAAAGATCTAGTGATCTCTGTGGCACAAGGTTCTCCCTTTCAGATGTCAGTTGATGCCAGTCATAAGTTCCAAGGTAGCCCTTGCACCCAGCTGTTGTGATATCTTCGAGCAGGTTGAGCAGTCGGTCATTGATCAATTCTCAAAGTTAATAAATGAAGATGTTAAATGGCCAATTATTAATTAACATTTTAAGAATTCTATGGAATTAAAAAATGGAATATACATATTAGATTAAGGTAGCAGCTGAAATGCTTTTATTAAAAAATGTGTATCTTCTTGAAATATTTAGCTGAGGGAAAATATATTTTTTTAGTGCTAAGCAGTAAGCATAATTTTTAAAACTTCCTTAGACTTCGTGGCCTAACCATATATGATGTTTCTCCTAACAGTTAAATATTAGAATTCTAATCTTTTGTCTAAAGTTGTCATAATGAATGGCATTTTCAAACTGATTGAATACTTCAAAGTTCATTTCAGAAAACAGACTTGCTCTGGAACAGCAGAGCAGTGTTGCTTTGGGCCTCATTAAGATATCTTTACCAGTCACATGTACATTGAAACACATAGTGAAATGCACCTTTTGCGTTGAGTGTTCTGGGGACAGCCTGCAAGTGTCACCAAGCTTCTGGCGCCAACATAGCATGCCACAACTCGTAACCCATACATCTTTGGAACGTTGGAGGAAACTGGAGCACCCGGAGGAAACCCACACAGACATGGGGAGAACATACAAACTCCTTATAGACAGCGGCTGGAATTGAATCCGGGTCGCTGGTGCTGTAATAGCGTTACACTAACCGCTCATTAGACTGGTGAGCTATGGACTCTTGGGCATCCCCAGGTACCTTGCTAACAAGGCTTGGAAATTTAGACCTCTGTGTTGCCAGTAGCAGCTCTAGGGTGAATGTTGTAAAGGGGAGGGAAGCGGACAGGAAAGGGGGACAAAAAGAGAAGGCATAGAGCGGGAGAGTCAACTGGGAAAAGGCACAGTCAGGAAGAGATTGAGAAGTGACTGGCAGCTGTCCATGATTTTAACGTGGATCAAGTAAGAGATCCTGCTGCTTGCAGCTACGCATTCATGTAAATATTTTTTGACCAACTTTTTCCACAGGTGCCTGCAATGGCAGACATCCCTTCAAATAGAAAGCTGCAGTCAGCCATACAGCCCCTCATGCTTGTTGTGCTGCTTTATAACATTGTTGCTCATCTTTGACCTTAACACCGCTTTCCTGGACTAACACCCCCATTCATTTAAAATCCAAACATCTGTTGATCTCCATTTGGAATGTATACAGTGATTGAGCATCCACAGCCCTCTTGGACAGAGAATTACAAAAGTTCACTACCCTTTGGGGAGAAAGGTTTTCTTATCGTCTCCATTCTGAATTGTTATCCCCTTATTTCAAGACTGTGACCACTGGTTCCAGTATTTCCAGCCAGAGAAAACATCATCTCAAGCCAAATAAGAATTCAGTGTGTTTCAGTGAGGTCACTCTCATTCTTCTGAGTTTGGGCCCGATATAAGAACCCTTATTAGGCCGCATACTAACCTGGTTTTCTTGAGTGTAATCAGAAAGGAGACAACTACATTCATGGCAACCTAATGTTTGCATAAACACTGTTTTAAAGTAAATCACATTCTTATGAGCCAATATAAGCTGAGAAAATTTCTGCCTCCTCTACTGCTTTGAGGATTAAGTGCAAGTCAATAAACTGAAGTATTTCTTTGTTGAAAAACGCAATGATGCTGGAGGAATTCAGCAGGCCAGATAGCATCTGTGGAGAAAAGCAGGACCCTCCTTCAGGACTGAAGATGGGAAAAGGGGAAGCCCAATATATAGGAGGGAAAAGCAGAGCAGTGATAGGTGGACAAAAGAGGGGATGCAGGGTGGGCCCAAGGTGGTGATAGGTAAATGCAAGTAAGAGATAGTGATAGGCAGGTGCGGGGGAGGGGGGAGAGCAGACCCACCGGGGGATGGGTCAAAGGTAAGGAGAGGAAAAAAAGAGGACGGTAGAAAAAAAAAGCTAGGAAAATGAAGAAAAGAAGAGGCATGGGTGGGAGAGTGTGGTATGGGTATGGGGATTACTTAAAGTGGGAGAATTCAATGTTCATGCCATTAGGCTGCAAGGTTCCAAAATGAGGTGCTGTTCCTCCAGTTTGCGCTTGGAATTCTGGCAGTGGAGGAGGCCAAGGACTGACAATATTATAGCATCATAGTGTTTTTCATCTAGATTCCAGCATCTGCAGTCCTTTGTTTCTCTTGAAATCCTTCTTTATAGCTTATTATTTATCTTTTCAGTATCTTTACAACTGAGCATTTTTATCTAGTTTGCTAAATGTTGGAATAAACTCAGTATTTATGATCTTCAGTTTGACGTTAGTACTGTGAGCACCAGAGATAGAAATTAATACTTAGTCATATACACTGAATGCATGATCTAATGCCTTCAGCAAGTTGAACTATTTTTTGAAATGCAATTCAATTGAAACCAATGAAACTTTATTTTGGAAGCAATGTACATTGGGCATAACTTAGCCTGCCATGCACAAGGGTCAAACAGAGCTTAGGTCAGCAGGGATGAATATTTACCTGTAGGAGTTATTACTTGGACATCAGGTAAGGAAATATAGAAATGCACGTTGTGAGGTTTGCCTAAGAATTCCTAGATGCTGTCAGAGATGGAAAAAATGTGCTGATGTATTCTATTCTTGACAGTTGAGGAAGAAGCAGATGTATGTGGAGAGGGTGGAGAGGCTGCAACAGGCCTTGGCACAGCTGCAAGCTGCATGTGAAAAGAGGGAGCAGATGGAACGAAGGCTGCGTACGCGGCTGGAGAGAGAGCTGGAATCTCTTCGAGTACAACAGGTACTTCCTGCTTTCACTCAGCCTATTTGTATCAGCAGTAAGTCCAATGCATTGTTGGATCGAATGCAAAAGCATTGAATATAGAAGTGTAGTCAATTATAGAAGATACAAAGATAGACAAGTTAATAGTTATTTATGTTTAATAAGCATTTACGTTGTCAATTTTTCCTTGATTAATTAGCTCTGTCAGTTGGAGAATTTTCTGTTCAATAAAACAATCAATAAGCTTTCTGGCATGAATGACTTTTGGATTACAGTGGAAATTCTAAATGGAGAACATGAAGACAAACTTTCTCAATGTTTCTGCAACTTAGGAGCAAAACTAAATGTACCCATTTATTATTTGTGGTAGGTCATGGCGTCTACCTGGAAACCACCACGTCTGCCACTATTACCCACCTTTCATCCTGGTAGGCCTCAAGTCCTGCGCTAGCACTGGCTTAGGTTAGCAGTGACAGTTTTTATTTTGCCACCTGTGCCACTGACTGTCACTATGCTAAGCTGGTATGTTCCCCCTGGAGTTCATTGGAACAACACAAACTTGGTCAGATTTCCCAGCTTTTAAACCTAGCGCAAAGTCAGTGGGACCCATTGAAATAAATGGAATGAAAAGAATATTGTAAGAAAACCAAGACTCTCTATTTGAATTAGTTGGCTTAAAGGCACCTATTAGTGAATTTCATCATTCTGGCTTCCAGGATTTGGGAAGTGGTCCACAATTTTCAAGGTCTCATCATAAACATTTGTTATGGGAGGGCAGTGTGGTGCAGCAGGGGCAGACTGACAGATTCCTATCGTCTTTAAGAATGTCAAATATATTTAGTCTATGAGGGTTTGAGAGCCAATAAGTCAAGGGGCAGGGCCTCACTTGTTGTTAAGTCACATGACCAGAAAGTCCCTGCTTTACACTGTGCTGGCAGGAACAGTATAACCCAAGGGAAGGCAGTTGGCAATCACGGGGTCAACAAGAAACCTGTTCCAAAGGAAATAGTAAACTCCAGAAGCTACTTTAACTATCATTTAGGTTGAAACTCTCTAGTCTGTCATTTTGTTACAGCATGTTTTGAATCTGTAGTACAGATCTATACTAATTAACTAATTCTAACTAAAATCTAAAATTAACTAAGATCTGTATTAGTCTGTAGCTAATTAACTTACAAGTATAACTTTTGTGATCCCAGCCGACAATGTTTCTGATTACAGAAACTTAGGATTATGAACAGTTCTGCTCAGAGGAAGATGATCAGGGGCATCTTCTGTGGTTTGGATTTTCTGTGGTCTGGCATCAGTCAGGTCCCAAGGGTGTCAGACTAAAGAGTTTCACCCTTTAATGACAACAGCATTAAGTGAGGCCTTTAGCTGTATTGTCTCTGTGCTGGAAATCTTTATGAAATGGATTTGATATATTCCCCTCGAATAGCTAACTGGGCTGAACAACTTGTTTGGTATAAAGTTACTAATTTTATTACATGTATTGGATGTTTCATTCAAAATATCAACTTGCAGAAATTAAACATTACACTAAGACTGCTTGTTGTAAAGAGGTTTGCATTAGAAACATAGAAAACCTACAGCACAATTCAGGCCCTTCAGCCCACAAAGCTGTGCCGAAAATATCCCTACCTTAGAAATTACTAGGCTTACCCATAGCCCTCTATGGATAAGCATTATTAGAAAGAACAAAATTGAATGATTTCCTCTAATGTGGTGCTTTCCAAAACAGTTTTTTGTTAACTTTGTGAGAGTAAAGTGTATTCCATCACACTCCTGACTTTTGAGTCTTGTAAATGAGGAGATGGGAGGTGAGCTACTCGCCACAGGATTCCGAGCTTCAGACCTGCTCCTGTAGCCACATTCTGTCCACTTTTGGATTACTCCTTGTAGGAAAGGTGTCAAGGCAAGTGGAAAGCAAACAGAAAACAAAAATCAGAGAAGCGATAAATGGCATCAGGGGTTAATTATGAGGAGACAATAAAAATTGCCTCTTGTCATTAAAATAAGTTTGAGAATATCTGATCAAAGCCTTCGTAATCCTGCAGCAGTAAGGTGATAAATTGTGGTGAATCTATTTCCAGTACTTGGGGAGTTGGCAATTGGAGGGAATAAATTTAAGATCACACAAAAAACAAAGGGGGAAGTTAAGACAAACATGTCCTTCCAGAACATCCTTTCCTCTATATTTGAACTGTTGTCTTACAGCAGTCAGTGGAATCACTTGCCTCTAGTGCTGTCACGCCATCAGGCTCATCAAGAAGCAGTTACTGTCTGTGTGAAAGATGAAATGTGAATTAGGAAGGAAGCACAGATATTTTAATTGATTTCTTTTAGTCCTCCAACAATGAAAGATCAAATATACACAGAATTTGGATAAAAGCTGGAAGATTATTTTCTTCAAAAATCAACAAAAGTTATATTAAATTGTATTATATTTTAAAATATTTAGAATGAAATTATAATCCAGATACAATTTGTTTTTCTCAGCAAAAGAATGTTTACTGAACAGTAGGTAAAGCACAATATTCTATTGAAAAACTCACAGTTCATGTAACAAAAGATTTTTCAGGTATTTTAGAGCAAGACGAAAAGGACGTACTTTGAATTCTGCTTGATTATGTTTGATGCAGCAAAAACTGCAAACATTGCAAAGGCAGTAGAATCTTCAGGATTTCTGTGTTAAATTCCACTTAAGTGGATATCTGTTTCACATCATAATGACAGTGAAAATGCAAAATCTGGGCCTATGTTTGGTATTGGTATTTGCTAAAGAAAATCTTGCATATCAAAATAAAAGGTCATTTTTAAGAATTCACAAGCACCTCTATAATATTTTGCCACTGAAGGTGCACATTGGGATTTCACCCACCAATTGTTGAATCTAGATTTCTATCTTGCACTCACAGGTCTAGCCCAAAACAAATTAACATTTGAAGGCAGACATTGCAAGATGTTCCTTTGAAACTTCACTGAATACACGAGATTCCAAAAGGCAATTGTTGATGTCTATTAGCTGTACGTGCTGAAAACTAGGCCTTTCAATTTTTGCTCTATCCTCTTGTACTTTCAAAGTGCTTCATGTCTTCCTCCATGTAATTGGCCCTGAACTCTGATTTAATTTCTGTGTAATATTATGCCACGTTCATTAATAACTGACGTTGCAACAGTAATCCTTAACCTAGTTGATCTTGCATCCAGTTTCTGTCTTAACCCTACCCTCACCTTACCTCAATGTGTGAAATTTCTTTTTAAAAAAAATTGGGAGTATATCAGTTGTTTCCCACGATAAATATTGATGAGTTATTTTGCTGCTGCTGTGAATAATAGTTTGGTGACAGAGAGCAGGTCTTCCAACTGTTCATTTTAACAGGAGCTTCTATGATAACCAAGGCTCAGTTAACCGCTTTATGTCCAGGCTCATCAGAAATTTGGACTAAAACAAAAGTACTTTACGCAAACATAACCAAACTGTATGTCATAGAGAAAACATCTATCTAAATAAACAGCAAAAATCTACTTTCATTCCAGTAGCACTTTTGGTTCTCCATTTCTTGCTGTAAATGTATTTAACTCATATCTGTATAGCGTGAAAAGTAATGGGAGTGTGAGAGGTGTTCAGATGCAGGAACCTTTCAGTTGTACTAGAAATGCCTGGAATTGAGTCGTCAGACTTTTTTGTATTAATTGATTTTTAAAATCCTATTTTCTATTTATCTTTGCAGCGGCATGGTGGCCCCCTAATGGCCAATGTTCCCGAGTATGATGCACCAGCATTGATGGAGTCATTACGGGAAAAAGAGGAACGAATCCTGGCCCTGGAGGCTGACATGACCAAGTGGGAACAAAAGTATTTGGAAGAAAGAGCAATGCGACACTTTGCTATGGATGCTGCTGCTACTGCTGCTGCTCAGAGGTAATGATAAAACATTGTGGGAACAAGGAGTTACGGGCGTCAGTTTTGGCAACACTAGTTAACATGTGGCTGATTCTCAAATTGCACTGAGCTTTCTTGGAAATTATCCTCTCCTTGGATAATTTCTGTCTTCCGGCTGTTGAACTTCAAGTGCATTGTTCTTATCTGAGAGGTGATCCTTGTATTAGCTCTCTATTCCTCTGATTTCCTTTCCCCTTTTTAAGCTGCAGGTGGCAACTTCAATTCCAAGACACCTAAAACTGGAAATTTATTGTGAAGGATATTGTGAGCTTTAACTAGCATAACATGTCATGGTGCATTGGTGTTCCTACATACCTTCCCACAAAACCAACTGCTATACAGAGTTCATGTGTAATACTGAAACCCAGCCAATCCAAGTCTGAACCCTTATTTTTTTGTTCCTGACCAAACCCAACCCTACAAGGAGGCATTTGCAGAATATTGCACCAGGACACTAGCACCAAATCAGACTTGACATCTTTGACTGAAAAAGTCTCTTAAATCCTGTGAGTGAACATCACTGCCTAGCTGTGGCACAGAGGCAAACTTGAAGGTGTTCCCCAGGAAAGCGCATCCAACTTGGGCAATATTTTCCTTCCACTCCCATGCCAACCATCAGGTCCTGCTGTTGACAACAAGTCAAACATGAAATCAACATCTCAAAATGATGCTCACATCACAGGACAAGTCCCGCATCTACTTCCTGGCCAAGTGTCTAGCTAACATTGCTACCACTTGTTGACATCAAGACAAAATACCCTAAATAAAGAGCTGAGCCATCTCCATTCCAAAGTGTTCTGGCGGAGCATGAACCCAAAGCATATAGTGTGATCCCATTTGGTTTGCTTATGTAGACAGGCAGAATGACAGTGGCTGTGCAAAGAAAATTGGAGAAATACCAAATGAAATGTAATGTTTTGGACAAAAAAATGTGAATGTTTAAAGGTGATAAACCAATGTGATGATTTGACTCTCGAGCATTTTCAATAAATATAGATCTCACATGGTCTTGAGTTTGGAACTTTACACTGAAGGCTCATTCATTCTAACAATATACAGAAGTAAAATATTACAGATGAAATATAAAGAAAATGCCATAAAAACAAAGCAGTTCACACAGCTCAGAGAGAGACACACAGATTTCAGGTGGTTGACCTTTCATCAGAACGAGTCTGGGTAGGTTCCTTTCAGAACTGGAAAATGAAATCTGTCCTTTTTTGTTATGATTTGACTGAATTAAGAAAGGAGAAATCTGGGGCCAGATACAGGTTCTCCTGTGGCTCGGCTCTTTTCTGGATTACGTTGTCCAGCCTGAAATTCAGTTTGTGCTGAGGTGCAGGATGGGGAAACAGATTGCCTTGTCCAACTTTTCAGTCTGATCTTCATTATCTTTTAATTTTTCTTTCCTTTATGGTGCTAATATTTAATTTTCTTAGGATTGCAAAATGTACTTTCAGAATCCATCAAAGCTAAAGTGATGTGTACAATTTGGTCCTGTTTTCTATTACATCAGTGTGTCAGACAGTGTTGACTACATTAAGAATACTGAATTGAATATGTTTAATGTTGAAAGGTATGCATAATAGGTTCATTGAACACTTGGAAAAACTGAAATTCTCCTATGTCACCAGGGACACCACTATAATAAATCACTCACCAAACAGCAGTTACAATGACAGTTCACTGGAAGCACGGAGCTGGAAGGAGGAGGAGGAGAGAATACAGTCAAATCAGAGATACCAAGACACAGAACACAGGTACATTTCATCTCCCCAACTGAATGTTTCTTGGATAGAATTATCTTTTTGAGATTTCTTTTGATAATCACAATTGCAAAGGTAAACACTATAACTGATTCTCAGAATATTCCACCAGCACTGATTTAAATTACTGTGGAATAATTTTAACAGCATTATGATTAAGGTATCTAAGATGGTTATAGGAAGGACAGATACTGAGTGTGAAAGTAAGCAAAGAGACTAAGATTCAAATTAGTAGAAGTCAATTTTAAGTAAGGTGTTGGAGGAACTGTGTGGTTATATGGATGGATGAGACAAGATGGGTGGTTTGATCTTATTTGATTGACAAATCTTGGGATGTATATGAACAAATTCTAAACAACTGATTCATTGTCACTGTTATGAGTCAGTGTCGACTGGTGATCTTTTTGGCAGGTGAGGCACATGCTATACATGCCTAACCAAGCCAGCTTGTCTCCATGGCAACAACCCCCTCGTGCATGCACACTATCTTTGACTGCACACACTACAAACCAGGATTGGAACCCCAGACACTCCGTGAAGAAACTTAAAAGGGTAACAAAAATGTTAAAAATATGGCTTTGCAAATGATCATTCAATTTGGCACTTGGAATAATTCTAAAATAGAAATTTTTTCTCAAGCATATCATTCTGTAATTATCACGCAAGACAATTCTAGCTGAAACAATTCCTCGGCTGATGAACTGGATTTTGAACAGCATATTAACTGGATTAATGAGGGTTGGATGGTTGATGGTATTTGTAATGTCCATGATTTTGAACTTGGATTTATCACATGTAGCAACTGATCAATTTAGATATTCAGAACTGTACAAAATATAAAGGGAAAATTAAAATGCCTGGAAACTCTAACTACAAATTGAAAATGTTGAAAATAATCTGCCGTTCAATGCTCATTTGTGAAGAAAATCTGAAGACATTGAGTGGATTGGGGAAAAAATGGATTGAGGAGCGATAACTAACAGCTGCAACAATCATAGTGAAAGTTAAAAAACCTGCAAACTTCTAATAAAAGATCAGCAATGTAAAGATGCAGTGTTGTATAAAATACAAAATAGTTGAGTGAGAGGCAGATGGGAGAAGGTACAAATGAAAATTTTCTTTAATCCTGAAGGATAATAATATGATATAATATATGAACAGCTCTGCACACAGCAAACTAACTTGGCATCCTCAGGAGTGAAAGGGGAATAAACAGCTTCACAATGCACATGGAAATCAATGAGTGGGAACTACATTTTTTTTTCCAGTGGTATGTAATTAATAATCAGAACGTTTTTATTTCCATCAGGTTGGCAGAAATAACAGGATTCAACTGCATTTCTAACAGAATAAAAAACCTTCATGCACAGCTTATCGAGAAAGATGCCATGATAAAAGTGCTCCAGCAGCGATCTCGGAAGGAGGCAGGAAAACTGGAGCCAGGTTCTCTAAGGTCCGGCAGGTCAATCGCCTCCATATCTGGGCTGCATTCTCGCCAGACATCTCTGAGCAATTCTCAAATAGCAGATGGGAAAAAGGAGGAAAAGGGCTGGAATGGAAGTATAGGTGAGCATAATATGAATACAGTTTTCTTCCTATTTCCGATATGCTGCTAAAGCATCAGGCCATCTGAAGTCCAGCGGAAAGGTGGCCCCTTGAGCTGGGATGGGGCCAGTGGCCCACACAATTGTGCCTAGTAAGAGCATTTCAGGTGCCTCCTGCCCCCTTAAAAAAATATATAATATCAATCTAACTAGGCTGCATACTCTTGTTCGAATTGTTTTAAAGGGAAAATCTGAGCAAAGCATGCATGGAGAACTATCTGTTGACATTGCATCAGGGTCTAATGAATACTCAGCAGGCAAAGAATTGTATTTCCCATAAAATAGAACCATTGAGTCATGGAGCATGGAGACGGGCCATTCAGTACAACAAGTCTGCGCTGATCATCAAGCACATATTTATTACTAATCCTACTTTAATCCCGTTTTATTTTCCCCATATTTCCATCAATCTCTCCAGATTCTACCACTCACCTACAATCTCATGCTGGCTGTACCAGTCAATGTTCCTTGAGTTCTTTGCAGCAGATAAAAGTAGATGATAAGTAATCCAGTGGATGTTAATCTTGTCAGTACTGAGAAATGAGATAATTTGATAAATATACTTAAGATCCTATGTTGAGCATGCTCTATTCAAGTAATTTTTCCAGTGTTTTTGAGACTCTGTCCCTGATGCAGTGAATCATAAGAGAATACAGTTGTACTGATGCTGGGGTCCCACTACTTCTTCAACCAAAAGGCAGCTCCAGTTCTAGGAGTCATAGTTGTTGAATAATGGTTATTTGTCCTGTCCATAGTGGACAATTCAGTCCGTGTATTCCGCATGTCAAGAAAGAATATTTTGATCACTTGTCAGGGAAAACTAGTAGAATCAGTGCTGTTTCCCCAACCACAATGTACCTCAGCACAACCTTAGGATGGAGCTAGAAGCTTTGCTGGTCTAAATTGTTTTGTACCACACAAAGTTACTAGCATGGACATTTTTAGCAACTACTATAAAAGTGAATTTTTGAAACATGTAAAGCTTAAGTAACGGATTATGCCAATTAAATGAACATAAATCTGTCATTCAATACGAAAAAGTACTACCCCATGTTCATTATTTGTAACTAAATTATAAAAGTTTTGTTTACTATTGAATTTTGATACAGATAATATAGAGGAAACCTTTTCCTCAAGCTTGCAATATTATAGTTTTATACCTAGCAATTTTTAATGTTAGTTTCTTGTGACTTTGTATATGATATTTTACCTTATAAATCCCTATGAAGGGCTTTTCATTGAAGCAGTCTACTCTGGTTACATTTCCAAGAGCAACAATCAAATCCATAAAAGGAAGCAATAACAGATTTGCACTTACTAAAAGTGTATTCCAAATCAGTTTTGTTTAATGCTCTGGTACGTGCCACCAATTGTTGAGAGTGGCAGCATGAATGAAGTTTTAATATGTTAGTATAGGAATAATGTATAGCTGATTGTTCATCCATAAACACTGACAGAAAATTCTACCCATATGTTCAAGTTGGGAAAGATTTGAATATCAGGTGATTCTTTAACATAGCTATATTTCTTGTATTTATATGAGACCAAGTTAAGATGTGCAAACAAATAAAGCTATCAAACAGCCAACTCCTAATCTGGTTGCATTTCACAGGGATGCTCAATACTAAAGATGGACAAGAAAACTCTTTGTGTTCCCCACTTCAAGCGACTATGCTTTCAATTCCAGTGGTTTCCGCACACAGTAAGACTGGCAGTAAGGACAACAGTACGCAGACAGATAAAAGTCCTGAATTGATCCGTCCAAGTAGCGCTCCTATCCATGGAAGAAGGCGGCTCAACACCACCCCTGTCAGCAGCCCTGTCGTGAGACCTAAATCAGCACGAAGCAGCGAGAAATCAGGTAAATCATTGTAGAGTTGGTGGCAAATAAGGTGGATTTTAACCCTCCTCCCCTTCCGGAGATGTACAAAGCAAAATGCTTTTTTTCCAGAGTTTTAAACTTTAACGCAGTGGTATTAGACCCATTTGGAGACCATCTTCGGCAGTATCTGCTGGTCAGACTTCATTACTGTGTTTTTCCCATGATTAGGAAAGTGAAAGTGAGCCTGGTTCATGACTTGGTATTCGGTGATATGTTGTTGTGTCTCTGAGTGCATTTTGGGTGAGGATAACATTCAAATTGAAAGCCTGTTCCCCATGGCTGAATAGCCAGTTGGTGCTGTTCATCAGTTCTCTCACATGAATGATGGCCATATGTCTCCAAAACAAGTAATATCTGTGGGATCACTTTGAGGAGAATCTGAGTGAACGAAAAACTGAGAGAAACAGAAGTGGTAATATTTTTAATAATGATTAATTGTCATTAATTTTAATGTTCTGGAAGGCATACTTTAAATTCTGCACATTAAACTATTGAAGTGTTAAAGTTGAGTTATCAAGAATTTCTAAGGCAACATCGCAATATACAGTGCCTTTGAGGTATTTTGAAACAATTGCATAATGTCTTCAAAACAAAGTATAATAAAAGTTTACAAAACACTCCAGGATTGGCAGTGCCTCTTAAATTTGGGGGGACTCCATAGAGAAATTATCCATCCTGAAGCACTGATTCAACATAACATTTCCCTTCTCTCCACAGATGCTTCCACCTTGCATACCCGGTCACATGACAGTAAAGGAAGAAGTGGCTGTTTTTCCTACAAGCCTGACCTTGATGGAGATGTGGTAGAAATCCTCATTTAAAAACAGGATATTGCCTGCTACTGCTGCTGCTCGGTCTATGGATGTATGAAGCTTGCACTAAAGACTGAAGAATCACAAAGATATGGATCTTCAGAAGTTGTGAAGAATAGTTTTCAAAGAAGATGGACGCTGCTTTGGAAGTAGATTTATTTGTCTCTGAGAAATTGTGAAATTGTTTGCGTGTCTGCACATATGCCAGATGGAATATGGTGTAAATAAGATGGAAGTGTAAAGAGGAAAACAGTGGATGAGATGGGAAGTATGGGGTGGGTGTTTTTTATTATTGGAATGTATTTGATGGAGTTGTAAGCTCAAAAGATATGAGCTAGGAGCACAATATTCTGAGCAACCTGTTTCATTGTAGTATACCTATGCACTTCTCTTCCATTCATATTGTAGTGGATCAGTGTTTTGTGGCTCTTTTGCACTTCTGAACACATGACCATGTGTACATGGTAGGCGATATAAAGTAGCACCTTTATTGCTTTTCAATAGACCATCCAATTGTGCAAACATTGAGATATTAAAAAGATAAATGAATAGGCACCAGGCTGCTACTGTTGCTTTGTGTAAATCTGCTCTTTGTCTACTTTAGTATTTTTCTGTTTTTAATCTAGAAAATACAATGTGTTAGGCTTAGAATTTTAAGCTCAGCAAATCATTTACAATGAGAGATCACTACCGAAGCAGGTTTTCTGGTGTATATTTTAAGAATCTAAGAGAAATACCTGCATTAGTGTTCCATGTAATACTATCAAAGACAGGATACTACTTTAAAAGGCATGGTCTAGAAAGGTAAAACCAGACCTTAGCTTACTCATAAATAACTGAGTCATTGATGGTGTTGACCATCACTATATAATGTGTTATATGTATTGCTAATACTTTACAGATTACAACAGCATTTACCCTACCCTGATGATTATTTAACATCACTAATTCCATATAAGTAAAACACTAAGAGGTGGGATCTATCGTCAAACACTGGAATGCTTTAGCCATTATTTTGCCGTGATTATTATGGTGAATCTAAATATTGGTATAAATTGGCATTTTATTTACCATCTGTACCATGAAAATGATAAATATTGGTAGGGTACAATTTCCTAGGGTCAATTTGTTATGTTGTTTGAAAATAGATGATTTGTTTATTGTCAAATTAGGCACAAGCAGAACAAGTAACCCACTCATTTATCAGATATAAGGAGGTTGCATTGTTTTTCAGGAACAGGAGTTCATCATAATTCAAAATTTAGTGTATACCAGACCTTATAGTGATCTATAAAGTGTGACTGACCAGGGTTTTCTCTTTCCCAGGTTATAGTGTGTTTTCTAAATGTGTGAACTTGAAAAAGCACACCCAAGATCCATGCTTGAGCAGCATATGCATACTATCTATTTGATGAAAATCTCTGCTTTAACAGCCCAGTTGCTGCTATATCCTGATCCTGCTTAGATATATTACAGGAAGCAAGGGGACACAAATTCCCTAATGTAGTTTTGATGCATCCATTTAAATAGTGACAACATCTCAAAATTTGAACTGTAAAAGACCCAATATGATGACCGTTGGTAGAAACAGCTTTAATTGCAGAATTATATCTCGTTAATCTTCATGTGCAAAGCTGTTATTTAGAAGTATCATACTTGATTTTAACTCGGTGGTAAAAGCTCTTGCCAAATTAGGAAATGCAAAAGCCCTATGTTTACAAAAACAATAGTCAGAATCATGGAGGGGGGTGGGGGAGATATAATTTCTCCAGGGATTTCCCAGATTTCTCACCATACCTTGGGCAGAAAATTGGTGGCCACATCAAAGAAATGACATCAACAACTGTGTAGCCGTTTCTTCAGAGAATCTATTGATCTTCCACAGAAAGGATACTGGAATAACTCTGACGTTAATTCCAGGTAATGATCAGTAAAAAACATCTACTAGAAAACAATTTGCAGAGATAATTTAGCAAAAAAAAAGCTGAGTATTTATGATGAGCTTGCAGTATTGGTGAACAGAATAAAGCAAACACACTGATGATGCAGGGAGGCCATTATTACTGATATAATAAATGGGACTTGCTGGGGCAATGTGGGTGCTTTCTGAGATCAACATCAACAGATGGTGTCTACCTCCACACCAGATCAGACGGGAGACTGTTTAGTCTGTCCCGACTAAGGGCAAAAACCAAAGTTCGTGAAGTACTCATCAGGGACATGTTGTTTGCAGACGACACGGCACTGGCAACGCACTCTGAAGAGCAACTGCAAAGCCTCATGGACAGCTTCTCAAGACCCTGCCAGGACTTTAGGTTGACCATCAGACTGAAGAAGATGAACATTTTGGGTCAAGGTGTTGCGCACCCCCCTGCCATTACCATCAACAACTACGAACTGGAGGTAGTCCACGAGTTCACATACCTTGGTTCCACCATCACAGACAGTCTCTCCCTAGACTCCGAGATCAACAGACGGATCGGACAAGCAGCCTCAACATTCGCCAGGTTGGCAAAGCGAGTCTGGGAGAACAGAAAGCTGACAACACGCACCAAGGTTGCAGTCTACAGGGCCTGCGTCCTCAGCACACTGCCTTATGGCAGCAAGACCTGGAGCCTCTACTCCAGACAGCACCGGCATCTTAATACCTTCCACCTTCGTAGCCTGAGACGCATCCTGGACATCAAGTGGACTGACAGAGTCACCAACAATGAGGTCCTGACCTGCGCTCAGATACCCAGCCTCTTCACCCTGCTTCAACAACGTCGTCTCCGCTGGCTGGGCCACGTACATCGCATGCCAGATGGGAGGATCCCGAAAGACCTGCTGTACGGGGAGTTGGCCTCCGGCAAGAGAGCGCAAGGACGGCCCCATCTTTGCTTCAAAGATGTCTGTAAGAGAGATATGAAGTCACTGAACATGAACGTCGAGAGGTGGGAAGAAATTGCAAGCAATCGCTCTCGCTGGAGGCTGGAACTACACAGAGGTCTGAAACGAGGAGAAGAGAAGCTGAGGTTAGCCGCTGAAGAAAAGCGCACTCGCCGGAAAAACAGCACCAAAGCAACACAGGAGGACAGCGCCTTCAAGTGCAGTCGCTGCAGCCGAGACTGTCACTCCTCTGTAGGCCTCTACAGTCACAACAGACGCTGCTCTACCACTACCGACTGAAGCAAGACTCTCCATGCACAGATCCATGGTCTCGCGAGACTAACGGATGCCACCATGGGTGCTTTCTGAGATGCATTGCTAGAAGGAAGAGGGGAGCTTCACTCTAGGTCTGCTAATGCAAGTGTTAGAAATGGTAACATGAAATTGAAATGGGGAATGCATGAAACTAATGTGATTAATTACTATTTAAGAAAACTATGCTGGTGGTTCAGAGAACTTGTGATTCTGTCAAGGGAAACAACATTGGACAGTGCTGGGATCAATTTACAATTAATGTGATCAGTTAGCCATTGTTCTCTGTGTCATAATCATAACTATATTGTCCAATCAGTACCAAATGGCTGGTTTATTGACTCACTGCTTATCCAAGGGTTCCAATGTTATGAGTGGCTACCACAAAGTTGGCTTGCACTGACTTGGTCATGTGCTCATTGCCTGGGATTGCTGGTAGAAGTCATCCCATAGATTTGAGAAGATTGGTGAAAACCATGATAGAATACAAGGAGAGTAATATCCCATTTTTTTTTCCCCAAAAGAGTTCTAATACAACGGAGAGGACACAGTAGGTCAATATCAGAAGCACCAAACATTGATCCAATTCCACATATTGCTAAGGACCTCATGCACAGTGTAATCAAATCTCATTTCATCAGTAGCTTCACACAGCAAGTAAAATACCCCATTGCTCACCAAAAATAGCCTCGAGCTTGAAAGATGAGGTTGCACATACTCTGCTACAGAGTACTCGGGGGAGGAGTTCAATCTGACTGGAAGCAGATAAAGGCTTCTGGACCTAATAGTGTGATGCTTGAACATTGCCAGGCCTTCCCAAAAGCTCTTAGGTTGCACATTAGTTTGTGCAGATCCTAGAGCTCTTCCTGGTATGACCAGATCCATTCCAACACTTGTTATATAATCATCATGATGACCAAGACATCAACTTCCACTACAGTACCAGCAGTTGCCACCAGAATGAATGAGTGTCACCATAGAAGCTCTGACCTCTGGCATGTAAACTGATATCCAGAGCCACAATGGCAGTAAGGTTTATGCAGGTATCATCTTTATCCAGCAACTTTCTCTAATACCCAGATCACCTGTCTCTCTGGAGGTCTCACCACTGTCACCACTGAACACCTTGCTGTCAGACAGTTACCTTGAATGCTATGCTTGTGGCGAGATGGTGCAGCCTTAAAAAAGTCATCCAAGTCTGGAGCTCCTCACATTCATCCTTGGTTAGCCCCCTTCATTGTGTTGCACTGGGTTGGCTGCATCCACTATGAGACAATCTGTAAGACTAGATGGATAGGGGGAGGAAAGCAAAAGACAGGAACAGAGGGTGGGGGGTGGATGCACAAATATTTTTAATCAATAGTGGTATAATCTTAGTTTTGAGTGAATGCATAAATAGAGTTTCGGAATGAATTGTTTAGCTTCTGTATTCTTGACTTGTGGCTGAGGGGAAGCTGAGATGATCAGCAAACCAGAAGGTAATGTGCACTGGAGTACTTTAATTGCTGGGATGCAGATGTTGCTGGTAGGAGAGAACCATCACCCTTCATTGCCCTTAACAAGGTGTTAACTACTGCAACAACTATTGTTGGGTATAGTGCTGTTACTTGGGGAATTCTAAAATTTTGGGCAAAACATGCACATGTATTTCCAAATCAGGATGGTGAACTTACCGGTAATGGTGTTTCCATTTCATTGTATTCCTTCCAATATAGCTGGTAGAATCTTCCAGATAACAGTGTGATTCTCATAGCTGATTCCCCTCATGCACATGAAGACATCATAGAACCTGACGGAATAAATTGAGCATTGACCATCAATAATAAGCTGAACATTAATGGAGCGATGCCCTTTTTAGTTCATGAATATCTCAAAAAAATGGGGTTGTGGCTTAAGGCCAATGTTGGTCAAATCAATAACTTCTTGCACTGTTGAGAGTCCTGCCCTTCTGGAAGATCACCTTTGCTGCTCTGCTGGCTGCTGTCTGCCCAAAGAGAAAGGGAGGAACTTGCCCTCCTTGAGCAGGGATTCTCTGTATGCTGCCAGTATGGACATATGACTACTGTTTCCACTGTCAAACTGGATCTAGCCAAGGCATAAAAGTCAGCACCAGTGTTACCTTGACTGGAACTGCTAAAATACTGTTAGCTGCAGGTCTGCCTGCAGCATGTGATAAATCTCCATGGGAGCCTCCTTGGAGGAGCAAAGACACTTTGAGTATTGCTCCTGTCATGATCTTCCTAAGACCCTGACAGAATGGGTCCTTCTCCCCCTCCTACTCTCTCTCTCTCTCTCTCGTGCCAAGTTGTTCTGCCCCCTGGGCCCTTTCCTCCTCTTCACTTTCACTGAAGATCTAGAGGCAAAGCCAGCAAAGCCTTCATAACTCAATGCAACTGGCATGGGCCCAAGTAAGAATGCACCTTTGAACTTTGCATTCCTGCGTATCTTTGGAAATTCCAAGTTGCATCACGATGAAAAACAAGCAAATGGGCACAAATTGACTCTTCTACTCAATTCCCAACAAGTCTGCAAGTTATTGAGGATGCTTTTAAATAGGGCAAAGGAGGGATTTTACCACCAGCTTTTCTATGTGTGGTTAAGAGATGGCGTTAGCTAGGATGTTATATCCCAATTTGACAGGGTTGGCATCAAACCAGTTTGGTATGAGAGTTGAGGTCACCAGTTGCCTATTCTAAATACCTCATCAAAACAGACCAGAACTGTGGGCTTCTGATTCACATATGAGACTAGAAGCAAATTAGTTGTAAAACTGGTCAATTTCACAGCCATAAAATGGGATTCAATGACTGGTATGACCCACATGCTCTTATTGAGCTGCATTGTTCAACAACATTGACCAATAAGGTTTCCCAGTATCTTTATAATAATCTGAGCGCTTTTCAGATTCAGGGTTATTTTGTTTTATTAGTTAAAGTTAAGTTACTTATGGTTTCTTCAGATTCTTTGATTGTCAAAAGATCTTTTGATCGCAATTACTCCATGTGTGAAGGAGCAGAAATTTAACTTATTTGAAACAGGAGAAGTTCTTACCTCATTAGTCAAAAGCAGCTTTTGTATGGCTACAGATGAAAACACCCAATTTTCCAGGGTAAGTTCATCATAAATGTACTTGGACAAGTACATGGATAGGAAAGGTTTAGAGGGATATGGACCAAATGCAGGCAAATGGGACCAGCTTAGATGGGAATCTTGGTCGGCATGGACCTGTTGGGCCGAAGGGCCTGTTTCCATGCTTTAGGACTCAATAATTATTCCGTCTCAGGTGCAAAGTTAAGTGCTTGCTTAGAGCAAGCTAGTGGTGGTAGCAGAAGATTGTGTAAAATAAGGTTGCAAGCTGATGACAATTCAATGAGACTTCTGTGACAAAAATTGTATGTCTTTACAAATGTTATAAAGGCAACGCAATCCATCGGAAGAATTTATTAAGACTAGGGTTGAGAAGCCTCCCAAGCAACAGATTAATAAGTAAACAGGAAATCATAGGAACCTCCAGGTAAGAGTCAGAATGTTGTTGATGTGAAAAAGGAGCTGAATAAGATAAGTTGCACTGCTCATGTGACCATCTCCACACATCACCAGGCTTGCAAAGAGACTGGGCCAAGCTTTAGATCCTCCATTTCCTGTTGCTGACTGTAGATGCTGTAGGTCTATCATACTTGATATCTTCAGGTACCCTTCCAATGGATGGAAGTGTGTCGCTTCTGGTAGTCTGATGGTCTGAACTTGTAAAGACACTTCCCCAGATGGGCTTATTAAGACCAACAGATTTGGGTTCTGGCATCATAGTGGTGCATCCAATCAGGATGTCTCACTAAAAGCCTGATGTACCATTACAGGAGTGCTTCAGGAAATACCAATATTGCAGGTAATCAGTTAGTGGTTCCAGATTCCTCCAGAAGAGGACTGTCTGTCTACAGAGAAGAATGATTGCTTTGTCTGCAGATTCCTCCATAAATCTTTCTCCTTTAATTCACTCAAACAGGTGGGTTCCCACATCTAGGAGCACTGGAGCAAAACCAATTATGTTTTCTTTAAGTCTGTCTCATAAGAAATTTAAATGGTGGGGAAATAGCTGAAATGTGCTTTCCTTTGCATAACTTTGTCATTCCCGTAGTCCTACTAAAACTTAGCAGTGCTGATTATTTCAGAATAATATGCCACTCACCAAATTACAACTTAAAGTAAACTCCCAACAATTAAACTGGTACTCCCTGCCCATAGAAATTGTATATTGTACATAAATCCAAAACGTGTTCAGTCTTACCGATCAAGCTTTAAATTTGTAACTCAGATGAGACTGATTTGGAAATCCAGACAGGGTGGTAATAAAATAGTTGACATTTAAAAAGTCAATGGATGCAATGTATTTAAAAATATGCAAAATAAGACATTTATTAGCAAGGGATAACTAGTGAGCACAAAAAATAATGCCATGTAAGTTTAAACAGCTCACACGTATTTTCATAAATATATACTACCAGTTTTAAGAGGAAGAGTTATTTTTAAATGCTTAGTGACCATGTTGACAGCAAAGCAAAGTTTTCCAGAAGTCTGATTTTTGGCCATTATTTGTTAGTGTTTACTTTCTGGTTCTTTGCTGAGTTCATTCCAGGCAGCACTTTTTTTTCTTTTGGCAGACTTGTGTACAAGTATTTCTACTAATTGGTACAGTTGTGAAAAAAAACATTTTTACAGACGGGGAGGCAATGGCTGGCCAGTGCTTAACTGGTGATTGAGTAAATAAGCCATGTCTTTGTACAGTTGTTAATGGGGGAAACATTGTTTGTAAAATAACCAAAGGTTTTTTTTTTGCTTGATTTTTGAACATTTGCTTTTTGTACATAATAAAAACAACATACAATACTTAGAGTGAGTTTTTTTTTCTTAAAAGCACTTTTATCTTGGAAAGATTACAATACCAGTATGTTAATTATTATTCACTGAGAAATTTGTGCAGAAGAGCATTCCAGATTTCAACCATCATTGAGAGCCGTAAAAATTTTGAACTGGTCAATAAATGGCATTCGATGCTGGGCTAGTTGTTCATTTCTTGATAGGTTTTTGTTAGCCAAAAGTACATATGGATATAGAGGAAATGTGAAGTTAGGAATCAGATGAGCATATTCTCAGTGAACGGTGGGACAGTCATTTACACGTCCTCAGCACTCTCCAATAAGCTGTGTTTGTGCATTTAACAACTGTCTGATGAGATTTCAGCTGAGTGGCTAAGTGTGAGAAATTCAAATAGAGCTTCTCAGTAACACACGCAGAAACTAAATGTGATCCGACAGAGCAGCTCCCCTTTCCCTCCATTAAAATTAACTGTTTATCTGTAACTTTTCTTTATTTTCCACCCTTGTGCTGGGATAGTATTTTGCATTTTTCTCCTATGGCATTCACAGACCTATGGTCACTAATTCCCTTCCCTCCCTGTTAAAATCATTGCTGTTCTGGCTTCCTGATCTTTTGAATCATCAAGAAACCCTGAGTTGCCAGATCACCTTGCGGCAATCATTTCTCTTGACTTTGAATCCTCCCACTCTTGACCTCTCTTTGTCCAGTAATGGGGAAGTATGGGGTGGAGCGAGTAGGGTAGTTGTGATCAATACCTTTTACTATTCCCTGCTTTAGGTTAAGGCTTCTTTCTCCTTTCAGAAACCAATTTGTGTGACATGTGACTTGACATGTCTGGCAGCCAACAAAACGTTGTAGGAAGAGCAGATACACAAAGGAGGCAAGTGTTTGGAGGTTCTGAGAAAGGACAAAGTTGGGGATGAAAGAAAAGCTGTGGAAAGTTATGCAGTGCTGCTTTTATCAAGATGGTGAGATGGTGAAGGAAGGAGGGAGTGTAGGATAGAGCTGTAATTCATGGCACAAGGAATTGGGACTGAGCCCAAGTCATACCTAGATAAATAGTGGTTTTGAATTGAATGAATCTGGTAATTTATTTACCAGAGTTGGCACCAGATAAACTTGTCATCAAACCTTTCAGATTGTCATTAAATCTTAACTGCTTCAGTAATGTTATTAAAAGGAGAAATGTACCTATCTGGTTGGCTAACACCTTAGCAACTGGAACATGTGGGAAAGAGGAAAATTGGCCCAATATAAATAAAAGACAGGTGGTTATTTTGGTGCAAGGGTGAAAACGGGCCCTATGGGGACCCTGTGCTGATAGGAGGTTTAGCATTCATGAGCTGTGAGAAACAGTTTGAGTGAAGCAGTATGTGCGTCCACTCTCACACTGAGTATGGAGCAGATTGGCTGAGGGACAGAGAGTGATCAAAAAGGTCCTAGTGGAGGAAGTCTGGATTTGGTGGATATTCTGCATTCACAGTCAGGGAAATGTCCTCCCTCCTGCTGTACCTGGTCTGGTTTCCTCCTCCAGATTAAGGTGCCATGACTGAACAAAGCCTTTCCCTTGGTGATTCCGTGGACCAGAACATCCTGTACTCACCGTCGGTTCACGTCAGAAAGGCAGTTTGAAGGAGCTCCTGGCTGACCATCCTCTCCAGCGTCTCATGTCCCTGGCTGCTAGGGAGCTAGGGATCCTGGCGTTTCCCTCAGCGGAAAGCAGGGTAGCTAGAGGCCTTGTGAAATCCCAGGAAGAAACAGACTGTCTGGCTTGTGCTGGGGTGGGGGAAGAGGGCAGAAAGTTAAGATTACAAGGTTAATGGCAGGACTCTCAGCAGTGTGGAGGAACAGAGGGATCTTGGGGGTCCTTGTCCATAGATCCCTCAAGGTTGCCGTGCAGGTCGATAGGGTTAAGAAGGTGTATGGAGTGTTGGCCTTCATTAGTTGGGGTATTGAGTTCAAGAGCCACGAGGTGATGTTGCTGCTCTATAGAACTCTGGTCAGACCATACTTGGAGTATTGTGTTCAGTTCTGGTCGCCTCATTATAGGAAGGATGTGGAAGCTTTAGAGAGGGTGCAGAGGAGATTTACCAGGATGTTGCCTGGATTGGAGAGCATGTCTTAGGTTGAGCGAGCGAGGGCTTTTCTCTTTGGAGAGAAGGACGATGAGAGGTGACTTGATAGAGGTGTAAAAGATGATAAGGGGCATAGATCAAGTGGACAGTCAGAGACTTTTTCCCAGGGCAAAAATGGCTAACACGAGGGGACATAATTTTAAGGTGATTGGAGGAAGAAATAAGGGGGATGTCAGGGGTAAGTTTTTTTACATAGAGAGTGGTGGGTGCGTGGAATGCACTGCCTGCAGAGGTTGTGGAGGCAGATACATTAGGGACATTTAAGAGACTCTTAGATAGACACATGAATGATAGAGAAATGGGGGGCTATGTGGGAGGGAAGGGTTTGATAGATCTCAGAGCAGGATAAAATGTTGGCACAACATAGTGGGCCGAAGGGCCTGTACTGTGCTGTAATGTTCTATGTTCTATATTCTATGTTGTAAAGCCACGGGTAGAAAAAGTTCCTAAAGTTGCCTCAATCTGTCAACATGCATCAACTCTGTTGTGAAGACAGGTCAACAATGGAAGTGTTCCCTCTCCACAGATACATCTTATTTTTTTTAAACTAGTGCAAGTTATCAGCCTCCACTTCTGCAACAGTGTGATCAGGCCCCTGGCAGGGTTGAAATGCAACATTGGGGCAACAGAGACTTGTTGACACAGTACTTAGAAAGTCCTCTGTTATGCTGGCCCCTCGTTATTACTGTTATCCCAGTTCAACAGGATTCCTATCACACAACTTTGCCAATCCTTAAATATGTTTGCCATGTCATACTTTTTCTTTTATTCAATAGATGAATAGAGTTTGATCGCTAATGAAATTTGTACATTATGTTGAATTTTGCATTGATGCAGAACCCTGCATTTCAACAACAGTAGCAATTCTGCCTTAGAAATGCAGTTAATTTTGAAATACAAATGGCTTTTGATATTACGATGGACATGTGTTTAGACTGCTTTAAGTTGAAGCAAGAGCAAAAATGTTCCATGATGTGTCTGCAAATTGGTTGTTAATTGATGTTTACATTTGTCTGAATAAAATTATTCCACTGAAACTGGACCCGATTCCTTAACCATAAATTGAAATAAAGAATCATATTTATCTTTCATTTATTGTTTAAATTATATTCAAGTATTTGGATAAAATGGTTACCACAATTAATTTTTCTTTTGCAATGATATATAAACTCAGTTAATGGCCTATATACAGCCTCAGATAAAGGCCTATTTTACACCTTCTTTAATTTTGTTTGTACTCTTAGTCCAGTCCAAAGACCAAAACTGTGGGATAATTTTCCACCTTTGTTTGCAACTCCCCAAGACATTTAATCCAAGATGATTCATTCTCCTTTCCATATCTTTCACGTATAAAAAGCCTGTCAGCTTTCAGGCATCAGATGTCGTCTACAATGAAGCTGAAAAGCCAGTTTTTTTTTGGTTGGATTTCAGACTGGTGGAATTGGTATGCACTAGGGTCAATCATATGTCCTCTTACCTGTATCGATAAGACCAGCATGTAGAGAGTAGAGAGTTAGGCAGAATTGCCAAGGTTTCACCGAACAGTACTCATTGCAGACATTCCCCTCCGGTAGGAAGCCAGCACTCAATGTGTCAGATGCTCCGGTCCAATAGACATCAAATGCTTCAAGGTCTATGGAGCCACAGGAGATTCTGGAATCTGAAGCAAAAAGTAAATGGCTGGAGGAATTCAACAGGTTGAGCAGCAGCTGTGAAGATAAAGGAATGATTGACATTTCCATTAAGGACTAAGAGTGCAGAGGGAAGATAGCCAGTATATAGAAATGGGAGGGAAGGGTGGCAGGCGATAGGTGGGACCAGATGGTGGCGGTGGGATGTATTGCAGGGATTGGGGGAAAATGATGAGCAAATGAGGCCAGGTAGGGGAGGGAGAGGGGGAGTGTTGGGGCAGAGCCTGATAGGTGGAAACATTAGAAAAGCTTCAAGGTCTATCTCCGGCAAAAGGTAAACTGTGAAAGCTAACTTTGTGCTAGAAATTGCCAGTAATGACATGTTTATTTTTTCTATCCAAAATAAACTTTATTCATAATAAAAGACAAACCTTATACAATAATATAACAATAATAAAACAGTGCAAACCTTTACGTTCGTGTACAGAGCAATTGTTAGTGTTACTTTTTACACAAACCACAGCACCGATGCCACTCGTGTGGCTCCCTGGGATGATACCTCAACTCCATATTTACAATCTTTACGGGGCTTCCTCGCCTGACCCCGCCCCTCCCTCTCCTGTGGCAGAAGAACCCGAAACTCTAGTCCTTCCCCACCGAGCCCTTGCATTGGCTGCACCCAGCACGTACTCCTGCAGCCAGTCGGCAGCATTCCCCTACAGACATCTCGCAGTGCTGGGACACCAACAAGTTTCGGGCTGCCCAAAGGGCATCTTTCACCGAGTTGATAACCTTCCAGCAGCAGTTAATGTCCGTCTCTGTGTGTGTCCCTGGGAACAGCCTGTAGATCAGAGAATCCTCTGTTACGCAGCTGCTGGGGATGAACCGTGACAAGGACCCTTGCATCTTTCACCACACCCTCCTCGCAAACCCACAGCCCGCATAGAGGTGGGCGACTGTCTCATCCCCAGCGCAGTCCTCCCGGGGGCAGCGCGCGCTGGGACTGATGTTCCGACCTTGCAAGAAGGATCTGACTGGGAGGGCTCCTCTCACCGCCAGCCAAGCAAGGTCTTGGTGCTTGTTGGTGAGTTCTGGCGATGAGGCATTCTGCCAGATGGTCTGGACAGTTTGCTCAGGGAACCACCCCACAGTATCCACGGAGTCCTTCTCCTGCAGTGTCTGCAGGATGTTCCGTGCTGACCACTGCCTGATGGACTTGTGGCCAAAGGTGTTGGTCTGGAAGAACTTTTCCACGAAGGACAGGTAGTGCGGCAACATCCAGCTGACTGGGACGTTGTGTGGCCATGGGGCCAGGCCCATCCTTCGCAACAGCAGAGACATAGTGACACTTGCTGCCCACACACTTTGGTTCCAAGCACAGCCTGATGCAGCCACAGACGCAGGTGGTCATCAGGATGAGGGCGACATTGGGGACACCTTTACCCCCACTGTCCAGGGACTTGTGCATGGTGACCCATCAGACCCGCTCCATCTTGGATCCCAGATGAACCGGAAGACGGCACAGGTGATTTCCAAGCTGGAGGATCGAGGAACAGGCCACACCTACGCCAAGTATAGCAGTCCTGAGAGCGTGTCACACCTGATGACCAAGTTCTCCCCAGTTATCGATAGGGAGCGCCGTTCCCACAGTCCCAGTTTCTGCTTCACCTTCCCAATCCGCTCCCGCCAATTTCTGTTGCATGGCCCAGCTCCTCCGAACCAGATCCCCAGCACCTTTAGATAGTCAGGCCAGTAATGACATGTTTATTCATGTTCAGTTGGCCATTATTAGGGAAGGTTGCTAACTGAAGCTACCAAGGTGGTGTGCATTCTTTTTGATGGGCTTTAGCAGGCACTTTTATTGTCAGTCAGACCCTTAACAATCCTTTAAGCAGCTGTTCCAAATCAATTCAAATCCTTTTCAAAGATAAAGGCTTGTACTAAAGGTGGCCTAAGCTGGGTCTTGGGATTTAAAACTCCATCTTGGACTTTAGTGTCTTAGATTCATGAGCAAAATTAGTTTCCATCTCTAGCAATTATTCAAAATGTTTTTCAATATTTAAATATGTGTGAGGTTAATCAATGATTGACTGCGCACAGGGAGATCCTGGATTCGACCTGCAGTCTGACCTCAGGCGGTCTGGATGAAGAACAATGTCCTTGGCCTCAGTGGGTGAGGGGATTTAAGCTTGCCTGCCATTTGCACTTCACGACACCAACCAGTGACCCCTACTGGAGATTGTGCAGACATGCAAATACCACCACAAGACAGAATCTGCCTCTGGCATGGTGCCTACTGCGAGGAATAATTCCCATCACAAACAGAGGCTGATGCCAGAATAATGACTACTTGGCTTTGGTGTCTGTGGAACTGTCCCACTGCAAGGATTCAGTTCCTTCAGAAAGTATTTACAATTTTCCAGTTTTATGAACGCTGCCCTTTCACAAATCTGCAAGATTCACACCTCTGAGGAAACCAAAGTAGAGAATAAAACTGCAACTCTACCTTCTACTCTTGTACAAATACAAACGACTGTTACTTTGAAGCACATTAAAAAACACTTCCCATGTGTCCCTGGCACAATATTAATTGCCAAGGTTTTCATGTGGTTAAGCAGTCACTCTATTAGCAAATTCCTGAACTGGTTTCGACAGCTCCCAGAGTGTTCCATCTATGTCTGGTATGAATACCACCAGTGTGCTTCACATACTTCCCATGCATTTCTTTCCCTGCACCTGTTTGCAAAAAATCTGGAATTAACATGTGTCAGCAAAGACATTCGGATGACACAGATGCTTGTGAGGATGGTGAAAGCCAGTCATCCCCTGAAGAGACCTGCTGTACATTCAGTGCACTGGTTGGATTCCAAGAGGGTCATTTTGACTTTGTGCAATCATGTAAATGGGTGACAACAATTAACAGGACGGAAAATAAAAAATTGGGAAACTTGAGCAAGGGGCTGCATATTTACAAAGAAGGTCAAAGTTTCTCCCCTAATGTTTAACCAATTGTAGACAGTCATCGAAACTGACAGATTAAATAACATTCTGGCCACCAGTGATAGACAAGCACCAGATTCACATCGGTCCATTTATATTCTGCATAGATCAATAAGTTATGTTTGTTATCGGTGCAACACCATTTCATTTACAAGATATACACGAGGCAAAGCTGCTTAAGAAACTGTAGGAATTCACAAATACACAGATAACAGAACAGAAAAGTACACAAGTTGTGCACCATGTTACTTGTTTTCCTAGAATCATAGAAAATTCATTATACAGAGGGAGACCATTCAGCCCATCCTGCTTGTCCCAGCCTAACCCCACCTTCCAGTACAAGATCATAGCCCTCCAGCCCATGGCTTTTCAAGCATAAACCCAAGTTATATTTTAAATGTGGTGAAGATTTTTGACCCTAAACTTATTTTTGACCCCTCTGCTAAGGGAAATAGTTCCTTTCTACTTACTCTATCTACTTACTCTAACTTACTAAGAAAATAAGTTAAGACTAAATTGGTCAGAATAATTTTTAAATGATGGGGGTAGTAAGCTCTGGTGTTTAACTATTGGGATAATCAGAGCTCTAACTGGAGGAGTCTGTGTAAAGCTGGCAGCCAGAATTGGGAGTCTAAAATTTGAAAGGATAATTAATTTATTTCAGTAAATCAAAGAATTTGGCAGCATTGAACCAGTTTGCTCGATCCATTTATTTAGCATCTGAGCCATCTACTTCAATTCACACTCCTCCTCATTTAAAAATTCTCTTTTTTAGTCAACAACCTAATTTTTGCTTTGAAGAAAAAATATTGATATTGAGTCAACAGCAGTTTGTGCTGGAGTATTCTACACTCCAAAGACAGTCTGAAGTCATAATGACTTTTGAGCTTACTCTCTTTTTAACCCTTTTTGTAGTTACCTCAAATCTATCAAGCCAGCATCTATATTTATTATCTAATTGCAATCCCCCATTATTTAGATAACTTCATCAGGCTATCCTTAACTTCATCAGCCTATTGCTTTAAGACCACCAACTCCGAAAAAAGCCCATGAAGTATTTTATCAGGAAATCCTGTTCATTTAAAAAAAAACTATAGATGGTTACCAATTTCACAACTCAATGCATTTCACTGGTGATCGTGCCATATGCAATATAATGCACCCAGTACTAGTTTTCTTCCAGTCACAGGAATGCAATTGCAATTCTCAACCATCAGTAGACCCTGTAACTAAAACGCTATGCATTTACTCCAATATGAAAGTAAACATGAATGGGTAACCAGTAAAGATGACATTACTCTGAATAAGTGCTTGAATCCCTAGGTTACAACTACACTCAGCAAGTTTCTTCATTGGATAAGTTCTTTCGTACTTTCTCAGATTGCAAAAGGAGGTACTTAAATACAAATCCCCATTGAGAATCTGCTCATTTCAGGTTGTGGTTATTGTGTTTGACATTGGGGGGCTTTACTATGAACTGCTTGCTTTATAAGCCAGGTTTCAGCTAATTTAACTCTAAAGATCCTTCAGTGAATTCTCCCCTGTTACTCCCCCATCGCATTTGCTTTCACAGTGGTAGAGGTATCTAGCAAAGGGTAGACTGCAATATACGGATCAGATCAAAGCTCTGCAATCCTGCCGCATCCAGTCGTGATTGTAGATGGGCAGTTCTACAACTAATGGGAGCAGGAGGATCCATGAAGATTACTTACCTGAACAATGCTAGAAAATACAAAAGGCACTTTCAGTGAGTAGTTATGAATGCACCATTGCAGAATCATCAGTGGTAATTGAAATGTTCAATTCCATTCAGAGTTCCTCAGATAATGAAGCAGCCTGTGAGACCTGAATAACATTCACATTTGAGCCACTGCATGGCATGTAACATTTACACTGCATAAGTGCCAAGTGATAGCCATCTCCAACAGAGACTTCTTCTGATAGTCAACAGCATTATTATTGTAGAAACCCTCACCAGAACTTTAACTGGACCAGCTACATAAACGCAATGATTTCTACAGCAGGTTAAGGATTGTGTACTTTGCAGCAAGTGACGCATCTCAGATCAACGTCAACATTGCACGTCAGGAGGGTAGTGGAATTCTTTCCAGTTTCCCAGATGAGTCCAGCTCTAACAACATTCTAGAATTTCAACACAATCCAGGGCAAAACAAATCACTTGACTGGCACCCCATCCAACACCCTGAACATCAACTCCCTTGTGTGTACCATCTATGTAATGCATTGCAGTGACTTACCAAAGTTTCATCAGCAGAATCTCCTAAACCTGTGACCTCTACCACCATGAAGGACAAAGGCAGTAAGTGCATGGGAAGACATCTGCCTCCATGCTCTCCTCCAAGTTGCACACCATCCTGACTTCGAAATATATTGCCGGCCCTTCATCATCTCTTGATCTAAAACTTCCTACAGCAGCACTGTGGGAGTATCTTCACCAGAATGACAACAGTGCTTCAAGAAGCAGCTCATCACCACCTTCTCAAGGCAACTCTGGATGGGCAATAAAAGCTGTTCTGCCACTGATGCCCACATCCCATAAATCAATAAAAATAAAACACCCAACCTGCCTGATAATGTTTAAGATGTCCAAGTTCAGTGTCAGTTACAAGGCTGACTTACACTCAACTCTTTTTAATCTGGCATGTATTAATCCTGTCAATGAGATGTGCCCTCTGTGAGGATGAAGCACACCTTCCAGACTACTCAGTGATGGATTGGTGTAGGTCCCATTTCCCACAGTTATTGCCTGTTTGTGCCACAATTCCAACTCATATCTTAACACTGGATCTTGCACAAGACTGAAAGGAACATTATAATGACAAGGGCATTAGTCATGAAGCAGACTGTCTTGAACTACGTGCCCAGGTTACAAACGTCCGACTTTTGGCCACCCCTACATACGAACAAACTCCCATAATATTACTAAATTCAGAAGTCTGACATATGTACAGTATATACATTCATTCCTATGAATTGCAGAACTAGTTTCCTCTCTCTTTCCACTTTTAGTAATTGTTCTTCCTTATCAGTCTCATGTGCTTTCGATTCATTACAATACTGTGGAGATATGGTTATCATATCAAGTGGATTTTGTGTATTTTTGGACTTACTGTATGGATAAAATTGACTTCTGGGGGTCTGTGAAAATGGAACCTGTTCATTACCCATGGGCAGCCTATACATGTCCTACAAGTCCATCGGGACTTAGCTCTCATTGGGGAAGGTGAAAATTCTCTTTCTCCCTTCTCAATACGGTCTTAAACAGCAATATCCCAACTCAGGTTGGCTTCTACTGAGTCCCAATCCATAATCAATCGCTTTGGGAAAGTATTTGTTAAGAGATTATTTGGAATTGGAAAATCAGAAGAAAATCATAAATAATGAGGCCGAGGTTGTGTCACTGTTTTCAGTGTTTCCATTCTTTCAATTGAGCCACATTTTCATTGGGGACCTTCAACCTCAAGAGCTGGTAGATGGAAAAGTAAGTTCATGTTGTTGTTGGATGTCCTGTTTTACAACATTGCTTTGAGTTAATTCAAGTTAAATTCCAAGTTATGATTTCACTCACTTTCAATGAAAGAACCACTTACATTTCTTTAGGGACCGTAATGTCTACTATTTGCACCGAAGCCTTCCACTTAATTTTCTGTATTGATTAAGATGCCATTTCAGATCATACTGAAGGCCAAAATAAAAATTGGGAAGAATGGATCAAATATTTTGGTACTAATTAACTGTTATTTCGAAAGAGCTTGAAAGAAGTTCTGGCAACTAAAAATAGAATTAGTCGGCCAATTGGCAGCGCAGATGGTGGTGTCTACATTCCCTCCAGATGGTGATGCATTCAGTTTTGCTGCAGTTTTAGCAGAGCTGGTTGGAGAATTAGATGGTGTTAATGGATCGTCCTCACCAGTATGGGAAAGTTGACTATCATTTTACCTCATTGCAGCAGCACCTGCTATTGAGCAATTGTTGATCAACGCCTTCGGAGTTTGTGGTTCACTTTGTCCTTGCAAAGTGTTTCCATACTCCTGACAAGATCAATAAATTTTGCATTTACTCTGTATTACTTATGCTCTATTCTATTTATTTCTGTTATTTTATTTTATTTCTGTTGAATCACTGTCACATCTTCCATGGAGATAGGACACCTATAAGACACCAGAAATTAAATGACTCTATCTAAAATGCCCCTAGGCATGTTCTTTTCAGACCAATTTATATTAAATTAATAAAATATAGCTCATGTATTCCAAAATACCATGAAAT